>NC_058096.1:126735000-127985000 GCF_020171115.1 Neogale vison | reverse complement strand
GTTACTTAGCCTTAATATCCTCATCTATTTATTAGAAATAAGGATCAAGGTAACTTGGGTGAAATGCAAACAAGGTACCTTACACAATTAGGCATTTAATATTAGCCTCATCCTCCCCAGTCAACCAGTAGGCGAGTCATTAATACATACATATACAGACTATAAGGTGCAGTGTGAGGTACAAAAAAGACAGGACATGATTTCTTAAAGACCTTGAAATCTCGTTGGGAAAACGCAACTAACATACTGGAAGGAATTCATGAACATGTTGACCCTTCTTCTGAAAGTATCGTTAGTGCAATAGGGTCTTCAAAGAAGGTAAAGACTAGAGTGTATAGGATTTGCTTCTTATCCTATGACTTTAAGGTCATAGGATAGTAGTATTTTCAAAAGGCTTTGAATTTACCCTGCTGATAGTTTTGCTTAATAACCCTAAAAAGGCAGTTATCTTCCCACTCGTGTGTATGTCTTAGCATGACAGTTATTTCTTGTTCATTTTATGTATCTAACATGAGTTGGCGATGGGCTTTGCTCTGTCTCGCTCAGGGGCTCAGGGTGATAGACGCTCCATGTTCCTACAACTGCCCCATTGCTCCATCTGGAGTATGGCTTCAGAGTTCATTGAGGAAGGGAAAAAAAGAGATGTTGCTTTTCATGTCTTATTCCTACCTGTGATGCACTTCCTTTCCACTCACAGTGCAGTGATTCTAGCCCAAAAGCTAAGAAACATAGGGAAGCACGTAGAATATACTTGGTGAGCACTGTCTCTACCTCATGAATGATGTACCATACATATATGAAGTCAGACATAAGGCCAATTAATTAAACAAGTTGTAAAATGATATGAATTCTTAGAGATATGTACATGGTACAAAAAGTATGAAGAAATACATGGATACACCAAATATAATGTCCAGAACAATGTTTAATCCCTGGGAAAAGATGAGGGGTGGAACTGAGGAAGGATGTACAGAGGACCTCTGTAGTGTTAGTAATCTGGTGATGGATCATAAGTATTTCTTCATGTTATTTTTATGCCTTTTTATGTATTTTTAATGTAAATTTTTAAAAATTTGGATATTAGAGATGGCGTATATGTGGGTAAATTGAAAAGGATGTTAATGTTAATTTTAACATTAATATTAATATTAACCTCATTAATATTTTCGTATAAGTAGGGAAAAGAGTGTATTATGATCAGAGAATAATTTTTACATTGTATTTATTTTGTGGTTGCGTCGGGCACATTTCTAGTTTCCAGTGACAAGTACTTAAGTTTAAAACTATACATACTTAAAGTTACAAAATGATGCTTTGGGTCTAAATATTCTCAAACATTTACCAAGCATTTCTGTGAAATTTCTGAGTCTCCTTATTCATTGATCCACAGATGGTAATATCTTTAGTTAACTTGGTTGATACTGGGAGCAAGAAACTGGAAATTAAAATTAAAAATTAATTAAAATTAAAAACAAAAATAAGAAAATGCTATCATGTACATAAGCGATATTGATGTGCTGAATATTTTATAAAGAAAATACCTATATAGCAATCTCAAAATGGTGATAACATAAGAACTAACCATTCCTTTTTTTTTTTTTAAGATTTCATTCATTTATTTGACAGAGATCACAAGTAGAGAGGCAGGCAGAAGAGGGGTGGGGTGGGAGCAGACTCCCTGCTGAGCAGAGAGCCAGATGCGGGGCTCAACCCCAGAACCCTGGGATCATAACCTGAGCCAAAAGCAGTGGCTTAACCCACTGAGCCACCCAGGTGCCCCAAGATCTAACCATTCTTGGGAGCTAAGGCATGCTAAGACATTTAGATGTTTTTTTCTCACTATCTTCCCCTAAATAACCTATCTGCTCATTAAAAAAAAAAAAAAATTTTACTTTTTCTGCTGACCTATTACAATGTCTAACAACCATTATAACCAGAAACTTATTGTAATACAGTGTTTTGAATTTTATTTAACCCTCCTCCCCCATTATCTTCTCTGAAAAAAGAGGGAAAATTCTTCTAAAGGAGATGAGCTGCAAAAAGTAGAAAATGTGAACCTGAGGCTAAGAATAAGTCCTATGTAACACCATTCCTATATCTTGGCTGACAGCTCGTGAGCATGTACCCCCTGGAATGTTCCCAATCTAAATACACCCAACTAAAAATCCCGCACTTGGGTCTATTGGTTTTCAATTTTTTGACAAGTATGGACTGAGGTCAAAATCTTATTAAAAGACTCACCCATAGAAAGGAGAACCCTCTTACATTGTTGGTGGGAATGCAAACTGGTGCAGCCACTCTGGAAGATAGTATGGAGGTTCCTCAAAAAGTTAAAAATAGAGCTGCCCAGCAGTTCCACTACTAGGTATTTATCCAAAAGATACAAAGGAGCACATGCATCCTAATGTTCATAGCAGCGATGCCCACAATAGCCAAAATATGGAAAGAGCCTAGATGTCCATTGACAGATGAATGGATAAAGAAGTGGTATATATATGCAATGAAATACTATGCAGTCATCAAAAAGAATGAAATCTTGCCAAGCCGGTCTGAGAAAGGCAAATAACATATGATTTCACTTATGTGGAATTTAAGAAATAAAACAAGTGAATATAGGGGAAGGGAAGGAAAATAAGATGAAAACAGAGAGGGAGGCAAATCATAAGAGACTTTTAACTCCAGGAAACAAACTGAGGGTTGCTGGAGGGGGATGTAGGTGGGAGATAGGGTAAATGGGCACTTGATATATAATAAGCGCTGGGTGTTATATGCAATTTACAAACCACTAAATTCTGCTCCTAAAACTAATAATACAGTATATGTTAACTAAATTGAATTTAAACACAATTTTTTTTTAAAAAGACCCTCCCATCATTCTTTTTAAAAGAGCACAGAGAGAGAGTGGGAAGAGAAACAGACTCCTTACTGAGCAGAGAGCCCAATGTGGGGCTTGATCTCAGGACCCTGAGATCATGACCTGAGCTAAAGACAGACCTTTAACTGACTGATCCACCCAGGTACCCCACAAAAGAATAAAATTTGATGAGATTTCTTTTTGATAAAAGTTGAAAATAATTCGTGAAAAGCTAATTTAAAGAGAAAGGTAATATAAAATGTTTAATTTCTGAGAATAGTTAATGCAAGAAAATAAAACCATTTTTCTTGATTCAGTTGGCTTCCTGCTTATTCTTTATTTAGTTATATTTTTTAGTCTTTCTGTGCTTCTTATGAAATATTTTAAATCAGGAGTTGGCAGATGTTTTCTATAAAGGGCCAGATGTAAATATCTGAGGCTTTGCAAGGTCACACATTCTCTGTCACAGTTTGTCTTTTTTTTTTTTTTTAAACAACACTTTAATAATGTAAAAGTACTGTTAGCCCCAAGCCTTAAAAAACAGGTAGTGGGCCAAATTTGGCCCACAGAATGTATTTTGTCAATCCCCCATTTTAAATAGAAAAGTATAGTGAATGGTAGAAAAAGCATTCATTATTACCTGCCACTTAGCTTGTCAGATATTAACATTTTATCATACTTGCTTCAGATCTTTATTTAGTATTTTTTTATTATCATCATCATTCTTAAAAAAATCATCTCAGATACAGTTGAAATCCCCCGGGGTCCCTAACCTAGTATTCTCCCTCCTTTCCAGAAGTAACCACTGCCCTGAATTTGGTATTTATCTCCTGCAAGTTTTTATATAGTATTATTTGTCATGTTTTTATTCTTACAGTGAGAGAGTGAACAAAAAGTAATGGGAAATAAAATTTGAGAGGTAGATTGAGGCCAATTTATGAACGACCTGTATGGTATGCTAAACCCTTAGGGTGAGGAACTAAAGGTTTTTAAGCAGAAAAGTCCCATGGTGTTTTTTTAATGAATAATACATTTTTAAAAGGATAATAAATGTTAAATTAGGCTTTTATTTTTTTTCAATTTCTTAGACAATTTTTAACCAGTTGTTCAAAACATTTCAATTAAAAGCTTTATGTAATGGGGCATATAGGAAGTGTGTTGTGACGGAAAAGAAAGATTGACTTGAAGATAGTATATGTTACTAATATTTTAACATTGTTTCAAAATAATTTCTCAAGAGTAAGCAGTATTAGCTCAGACGTTTTTTGCCCAGAAATAAAATTCAAACCTGTATTGGGAGTGATAAGCAAATAGAAGATATGTTTGGTATTGAGAGATTGATACCCAAATACTATTCTGGATCAGGAGTCAACAACCTGATGCCTAAGGACTAACTCTTTCCTGTGACCTGTGTTTGTAAATAGTTGTATTAGAACACAGCTGCACCCATTTGTTAACATAATGATCTGACTGCTTTTGTCTTCCACCTAAATTGAGTATTTAAAGCCCTTAAAGCCTGAAATATCAACTATCTGGCCATTTATAGAAAAAAGTTTGTGAACTGTAGATCGGCAAAACGTTTTTGACGAGGTTCTATGTGATATTTTGTTAAAGGCATTGGAAATCTTGAAATCATTAAATATCAGTAGTAAAAACTACCAGTGATTGTCAGCAGTCAAATAGTACACCAATAGAAAAAGCAAAATAAATGAGCGCAGTGTTTGGAAATTCTTCATCATGAGTTCTGATCTTGGGTTTTGATCTTCACAGATTTTCCCCCCGCCCCCGTGATGACCTATCTTTCACTTTCCCACTTGAAACAGTTTCCTTTTCATCCCTTTCTAACTGTCAAGTTACTGATATTATTGACTAGCAAATGAACATTTAGTACATGCTTTCTTCACTAAGCCTCTAGGTGACAGCAAACAACCTGTAGGTTCTAGAATAGCTGAGGTATGAAGATGGGTGAAAATGAGTTATATAAGAAGAGAACAGCCTATGGAGGAGGAAAAGAGGTATGTGTTGGAGCTCTCAGAGGGTTTCATTATTTTGAATGAATGAATGAATTACTGAAAACATGTTTTGAATAGGAGATAATAAAATTTTTTAAAAACACTTAGAAACTATAAAATGTTATTACAGTCATTTTTGGTCTGTTTTTAGCCAAATGGATCAATAGCCTGTTAGCTGATATTCACAACTTAAAATAATAAAACTGAGGCTCCCTTGAAAATTCTCTTTCTTTAATTTTGATTGAAAAAAAAAGGCTAGGAAAAAATTTCTATTGTTATTTGCCTCAATTGAAAGAATGGAGGAAATGGGGCAGAATTCTTCAACAAAAGAAGAATTTAAGGTAAATAAAGAGGAAGATTTTTTTTTAAAGCTCTACTATAATATTTAAGTCTAGTGAAACCTTAAAAATTTCAACTAATTGGGAAAACCTGTGCCAATTATTAAAAAGTACAAATTAAAATTTCAGTGTTTTTAAGAAATCTCTTTATTTTTATTTTTTAATTTCAAGAATAAAAAGTAAAGGGGCACCTGGGTGGCTCAGTCGTTAAGTGTCTGCCTTAGGCTCAGGTCACAATCCCTGGGTCTTGGGATGAATGGAACCCTACATTAGACTCCCTGTTGGCAGGAAGCCTGCTTCTCCTTCTCCCATTTCCCCCTGCTTGTGTTCCTGCTCTTGCTCTCTCTCTGTAAAATAAATAAATAAAACCTTAAAAAAAAAAAAAGGTAGAACTACCACCAAAGTATTGCCAAGTGTGAACTTCAGCTTGACCTATGTCAATAATGAAGTAGAGATCATTTATAGCCGTTAAAAAATTATTAAGGAGGACAATTTAGGTGATATAAGCATACTTTAAACATTTCATGAAATGGACAGTCTCCTTTCAGAGAACCGTAAAATGGACCATAAGTCAAAAAGCTTTTGTAAGCTGAAGAATAAAGAACAAGGAAGAGCCAAATAGAAACATTTGATTGGCTGGGGCCACATAGCCTTGCCTGTCATGAAAAGGTGCAGAGTTAGCTTGGCACTGGAGAATTGGCTATGTGAATATATTGTGTTTCTGGTCAAGCAGAGCATTAAAACAAGTTATCTAAGTTTTGCTTTGCTGGGTGGCACCCCTGGCAGGAACAGCTCTATCTTGGGCCTAAACATTTATTTCCACAGTCCCCTTATTTGATCATCCTCTTGACCATTTTAGAGGTTTGATCAAAAATACCAGTCTTTTAGTTACCATCACTTCTTCAAGTTTCATTGTAGTTTTCAAGAGATGATGTCAGATTCCTGTTCTAGGAGCTGGTTTTTTCTGTTCTCTTTTGTTGTTCCAGTCTGAGAGAGACCATCCGTCAGCTGGTCAGTAGCTCTCCACATGCCTTTAAACTTTTGAGAGAATGCAGTATATTGGGGAGAAAAATATTGTGATATAATATTTGGGGCACTGGGTGGCTCAGTCAGTTAATCATCTGCCTTCAGCTCAGGTCATGATCCCAGGGTCCTGGGATCGAACCCCATGTTAGACTCTCTGCCTGGTGGGAAGTCTGCTTCTCTCTGCTTCTCTCCCTCTGCCCTTCTCACTGCTCATTTTTTCTCTCTCTCTCCCTCCCTCTCTCAAATAATAAAATATTTCAAAAGACCTTTAAATATATATAGTATTTATATAAATAACATGAATATAATAATAATTGGCAACAAAACAATCGCGTGGTTTGGACAGTACAAATGAACCAGGGTACCCATAACGCAAACCAGCTAGAATCAAATAAGTCAAGAAGTTATCCCCAAGGGGTAGATATTTCTTTAAGCCAGTTGGCATGTTTATGTATTTTGTGTAACTGTATCTCCACTTCCCTAGAAAGGTTTATCTACTGAGCTTGTTTCAGAAAAACTGAGGCATTGGAAATTAGGGAAAGATTTATAATGGGCAGAAAGAGCTACAGGATTACCAGCATCTTTGCAAATTGAGCAGGTGGTTGGAGGATGGATTACCTGCTTTAGCAGTGGCCTGAAATATGTCAACAATGGCATTATCTTTTCAGGCATGGACAAGGAAGAAGTTGGACAAAAGAATCATAAATACCTTTATGGTATAAGATATAAGAAAAAGATAGTCGGAGAAGGAATGAAGAAACATTCTTGATCTGATGTCTTGGAAGGAAACAGTCTGCCTCCATGTCAGCTACTTTTTCCTAGTCAGTTGGATTTTGAGGTCTCTGGCATTCAGGATCAGATGTTTGGTGGAGCCTTCTTCAGTTGTGAAATTGGCGTGCAAGGTTTGATGCCTTGTAATTTAGCAGCAATGTTGGTAGTTCAGAGTAGGTGGTAGGGTCCTTTCCATGAATCCCACCTTTAAAAAAGCAATAGAGTAAAACAATAACTATCCATAAATGACAAAAGACTTAAAAATGCCCATAGTTAAAGATCTGATAAGAATTCACTATATTAGAATTGATAAGGAAATTTGGTTATTTCTATGACATACAACATTTTAAGAGAACTGGAATTATGACTGGTAATATTATACCAGGACATATCAGATTTTTAAGAATTTCATACAATTTCTAGGACACTTAATAGCATGCATCCATACAAATACAACCTAAGAAGGCTTATTACATATTTGACAGTGTTTCCTGTGTGATTTAACATACCAAATAAACCCAGTTAGTTTAACATCTCTTTTTTACAAGGTGAGAGACAAATCCTTTGAGATTTTCCAGGGACTCTGGCAGATCTTAAAGTCACTTTGAGGTAAAATGACTCCATTTAGAATTTGACTTGAGGAAGTTATCAAGATGTCAGAAGGCTAGAAAATTATAATAAATAGGATCACAGGTCATTATAAATAATAGTTTTCTATTTAACCAAAGTGACAATAGAAGATTTTAAAGGTAAATAAATAAGGTTACAGGGTTGTGAACAAAATTTTAGCCCTTTTAATATTGAGAAGACTGGGTTTTCTTAAGTAACCAAAGACCCAATAAAGACAATATGAAACACAGTAAATTTTTTTGGTGAGAAAAAGTCTTAGCTGACCAGGCAGATTACTTAGAAAGAAAAAACTTTGTTTACAATTTTTTTTTTTTAATTTAGAGCAGACCAATCTAAGGAAACACTTTGTTTTTTTTAACAGAGAAAAAACCAAATTCTAGTTTTGAATCAGTGCATCGAAGATACTAAAACTTTTTAACTCATTTTTTTTTACTTAAATAAATCCATTCCAATCTTAGCTAGATTGACCACACATAAAGTTCCTTTCTCAGGATTCCTTTTCCATGCACCTTCTACAACTCTTTTATATCCATTCAGATTTTGTCCTAATTTTTTTTCTTATTCTGGAACAACTATTTTACTTTTGAACAAAATTACTTCCTTTTTTCCTTTGCCAAAAAAGCAAAACAACGACAACAAAACCTCATGTCCTTCATACCCTACCCAAGCAACACATTCTACTTTCCTTACCAATTTTTAATATATAGTTGTTTTCTTTTACCCGTATTATTTCAGTAATTTTAGTTATGTATATTGATTAAAATTCTTAACCCTTAGAACCTTTAATTCCTAATGAAAACTGAGGAATAAGCAATAGTGGACTGTGGACTAGCAAATTTATAAACACACTTCATAATTTCTAGAAGTATATTCTTTCTATAGTAAATTTTTCAATGTGGCACAACATGTGTTCAGTAATAGACCCAATTATTTTAGTTACTTTCTAAAAGGAAGCCAGAAGTACATAAACTGTGTTTGTTACATAAATAATGTAAAAAAGTTTATAATGTAAGTAATGTTTCAGGGGCACCTGGGTGGCTCAGTGGGTTAAAGCCTCTGCCTTCGGCTCAGGTCATGATCCCAGGGTCCTGGTATCGAGCCCCGCATCGGGCTCTCTGCTTGGTGGGGAGCCTGCTTCTCTCTCTCTTTCTGCCTGCCTCTCTGCCTACTTGTGGTCTCTGTCTTTCAAATAAAATCTTTAAAAAAATAATAACGTTTCAGTAATTTATTTGGAAATAATCTAGATATTCAATGAATGTCTATAATTTAACTTTTTATAATTTTATAAATTATAAATTTTATAAATTATATTTTATAAATTTATAATTTTAAAAATTATAAGTTTTTTATAATTTTAAGGTTTCAAGTTACCAAAGACTTTGGAAAATATCTTTAAGTAGACATACTATAAAGCATAATTATTATTGAAAAGTCCATATATAACTTAAACTTATATCTATTTAATTTACATGTTCTTAACAATTATGAAACTTTCATGAGTCATTTAACAGCCATCATCTTAAATTATCTTTCTTTTTGACAGATTTTGCAACAGAGATGGCATGAGCTCTTTGGACTAAAAGTAGACTTAGGAAGAATAAAAGTTGTATGTCTGCATTATATTTAATATTGACAGTTCTAAAGACATGCCTGTTTTCGTTAAACCAACAAACTAAAACTAGTTTTCCCCCCAGAGATTATCCTAGATCATGTAAACTTGAAAAACGTTTGAGTTAGTGTCTGTGTTTCTGAGAGTATATTCTTGATTCATCTAGACACTTAAGTTTTTTTAAACTAATAGGGCTTCTTTACAAATTAATTTTGGCAGTACTATCTGGAAGTAGAAAAATGTCAGCCATCTGGAACATATAACCATAGATACACATAAACATACAGATAGACACAAATAGGGATCTTACAGGTTTTGTTCTAAAAATTCAGCCATGAAACAGGTATGATAATGCAAAACTCACTAGTTTGTTTCAGTGTTCCAAAATTCATTGTTAACTCACTAGTTTTTTAAAAGAACATTTGGGTCCAATTGTGTTTCTGGCAGAAGGGATAAATTTTAAGGTTACATGACTAATAATTGAGGAGAAGACTTTGAAGATTTTTCATTCACTGATAGCCTTTCCTTTTTTTCCCCCTCTTTCTTAAAAGAATTACCTCTTGGTTCCTAGAGAAGACCAGATAGAATAAGTACATCTCAAAGGCACACAGAAAGAATGCAAGTTCCTCCAAAAAGGACTTCTGTTTCCTAAGGCCAGAATTTTTCCAGTATGCACAAGCCATTTGAGATGAATAGGGGAGTTTTGAGAATTGGTGAAAAGCATAGGTGGGCTTTTTCTGTTCTTGTAAAGGTTCCATTTGTAGGACAGTTGCTTTTAATTCCTCAAAGAATCCAGTTGTAACCTGAATGATAATTAAGGTATTGACATACCCATCCAATTACATTATCTTCAATTTGCTATTTTGTATCAGGGAGATCTTCAATTAAGCTAGAAATTGAAGATTTTTATGTTCTAGATTTAGACTCTTTGTCTTTGGAATGTTTTCCTTTCCCTCTAGGTATGAAGTTTAATTTAGCCTGGGGAGAAGGTCTAAAGAAAAAGTTCTATCAGGCTCTGAATATCAGCTCCCAATTTGGCCAACTTCTGACCGTAGAGCTCCTAAAAATATCTTTCAAATATCTTGTCAGGTTTCAGCTGGGACAAACAGTGAATATTCCTGGCAGTACTAAACAACCCCTTGATGCAAGAAGGATCCCTAAGAGTGTCCAAAAGATACTACCCTCCCAAGATCCAAAGCCATTCCCAAAGATAGCCAGAAGAAAGACAGACAATTCCCCCTAAGAGCTGGCAGCAGTTGGTAGAACCATAGCCACAAATGGAGTGCAAGCCATGTTTTTCCAGCCATTTATTAGGCTTCCAGTCTGATGGTTGACCTGCCTGCATACACAATAACAGACAACCTGTGTGTGTGAGACAGGTAAAAAGCTAAGCCAAGTTCTGAAGACAAATAAGGAGGGAAAGGATCAACAACAAATGGGTACCCCAAAACCAAATTCACAAGAGTATGCATTTAGAAAGGAGAGGACAGGGACACCTGGGTGGCTTAGTCAGTTAAGCTTCTGCCTTTGGCTCAGGGTCTTGGGATCGAGTCCCACATCAGTGGAGAGCCTGTTTCTCCCTCTGCCTGCTGCTCCCTCTGCTTGTGCCCTGTCTCTCTCTCTCTGACAAATTAAATAAATAAAATCTTAAAAAAAAAGGAGGGGACAGTGAAATTTTTACCTTCCTTTCTCAACTGAATACTATGGAGATCCAGAACTGACTGTGTAAGAGTTCTCACACTTTGCTGGCTTCTGCCAGTTTTCCTAGGATCTTTCTTATCTGCAGGCTCAGGAGCAAATGGGGTTTAAAGTATAGTCCTAGGGCGCCTGGGTGGCTCAGTGGGTTGAGCCACTGCCTTCGGCTCGGGTCATGATCTCAGGGTCCTGGGATCGAGTCCCGCATCGGGCTCTCTGCTCGGCGGGAGCCTGCTTCCCTCTCTCTCTCTGCCTGCCTCTCCGTCTACTTGTGATTTCTCTCTGTCAAATAAATAAATAAAATCTTTAAAAAAAAAAAAAAGTATAGTCCTAGTATCTACCAGAATTTGGCAAGGTTTTTCTTTAATTTTAGTTCCCTTTAGAATACTTAAGGGAATATAACTGGTAGCAGTCTACTAGAGGATGCCTGAGAATCCCATTAACTCTGGGAGGGGCCCATATGGGGATTCTCCATCCGCAGCAGATATGGGAGCATTGACTTGTGGGAAATTTGACAAGACCTCTGAGGACAGTCTTTTTTCCCATCCTCATTGATTGCAAATGAGACGTCAGTTTCTAGGCTGGTGTTTTTATGATGGATCCCTACAATGGTATAATGGGGGAGGCCCAGGTGTTTTAGGTCTCTGGACTTGGAGTTGTTGCAGTTTTAGGGCCACTAACTTGGCAGACTTTCGTTTACCCTCTTGTATTCTCTTCAGAGTGGAAAAACAATCCAGATAGAGGATTACTAGAAAGAGTATTCAAATAAAGGAGGATAGAGGGGACTATTAGGAGTTGTTTCAGTCTTACACTTTTTACATTTTTTACATTACTTTTTACATTATTTTTTTACATTTCAGTCAAACATTCTTTTGTTTTGGGTACTTCTCGTGTCTTTAATTTTTCATTAGCCTTTTTCAATGAGTCTTTCAGTGAAGCTGTTTTGGAATTTTGAAGCCTTTTGGAGGCTCCCACCTGCCTATTAAAGTAGGCATCCCATTCTGTTTGTTTTGAGAACCCCCCGCTTTTAAGTGAACTTCTTAAATGAATGATCTTGTCTAATTGGAATGCTTTCCATATGGCCGTTGTAATTCCAGGCTATATTTTTCCCAATTTATTTATTTTCAGAAAAACAGTATTCATTATTTTTTCACCACACCCAGTGCTCCATGCAAGCTGTGCCCTCTATAATACCCACCACCTGGTACCCCAACCTCCCACTCCCCCGCCACTTCAAACCCCTCAGACTGTTTTTCAGAGTCCATAGTCTCTCATGGTTCACCTCCCCTTCCAATTTACCCAAATTCCCTACTCCTCTCTAACGCCCCTTGTCCTCCATGCTATTGGTTATGCTCCACAAATGAGTGAAACCGTATGATAATTGACTCTCTCTGCTTGACTGATTTCACTCAGCATAATCTCTTCCAGTCCCGTCCATGTTGCTACAAAAGTTGGATATTCGTCCTTTCTGATGGAGGCATAATACTCCATAGTGTATATGGACCACATCTTCCTTATCCATTCATCCGTTGAAGGGCATCTTGGTTCTTTCCATAGTTTGGCGACTGTGGACATTGCTGCTATAAACATTGGGGTACAGATGGCCCTTCTTTTCACGTCATCTGTATCTTTGGGGTAAATACCCAGGAGTGCAATTGCAGGGTCGTAGGGAAGCTCTATTTTTAATTTCTTGAGGAATCTCCACACTGTTCTCCAAAGAGGCTGCACCAACTTGCATTCCTACCAACAGTGTAAGAGGGTTCCCCTTTCTGTAGATACCTTCAACTTCCAGGACTGTAGTTCTTAGACATAAAATAGACAGGTGTGTTGAAAGTTTGCATGCTTAATTCTTCAAAAGGAGTATCCCATTTATTTAGCTAATCCTGGATCTCTTGACACAAAATTAATACTTAAAAGGGATGTGCTGCTCAGGTGGGTACTTCGTGTGGTGTTTTACACTGTACCTTTGATGCACAGTTTTCTCAAGGTTGGCAGGTGACCTAGTGTCAATCTAACCCATTCCAGGACCAACTTATCCTAGCACAGGAGTCTTAGAATTAGGTGATGAGTGCTCTGACCGACTCTAAGTGCTTGACCTGGGCCCACCAGTTTTGTGGCTTTGGTTTCTGAGATTCCCATTACCAGTAGATTTCGTATTCTTTTCACCAGAAAATTCCTTTACAGTGGTGGACACTCTAATGACTTTTAATAGTCTGACTCTTGCCAACTTAGATTTTTATTTTGACAATCAAAACAGTTCAGATTTCTTCTCTCTTTATTTTCCAAGTCCCCCAGCAGTTTATACTGTGAACTTGCCTCAAGACTTTGTGAGTCCCCTAACAGCTGCACCCATTGTGGACTCCTAATATAACTGTCCCAGAACCCTCCTGGAAATTTCAACCCCAGAACCTTTTCAGGAACAGTATATACATACATACTTTTTAAATAATGTTTGTTTGGACCATAGAGCTACCCACAGGAGTATGAAGCTCAAATCTGAGTGTCACTTACCGCAGCTCTCAGTAGTGATGAGAACAGTGAACTCTGAAAGAATTCAGTGGGTGCCTTGTCTGTACGACTTGTCCTGTAGGCATTAGCAGTCAGCCTTGGATCTCACCCTTACCACCAAAAACTGTTAAAAGTGATTAAAGAAGACAATTCAGATGATACAAACTTTATTTTTTTTATTTTTTTTTCAATTTATTTATTTTCAGAAAAACATTATTATTTTTTCACCACACCCAGTGCTCCATGCAAGCCGTGCCCTCTATAATACCCACCACCTGGTACCCCAACCTCCCACCCCCCCCGCCACTTCAAACCCCTCAGATTGTTTTTCAGAGTCCATAGTCTCTCATGGTTCACCTGATACAAACTTTAACACTTTATGAAGTAGATAGTCTCCTTTTGGAGAACTGGAAAATGGGGCATAAGACAAAAAGCTTTTGTAGAATAAAGAATAAAGAACAAGGAAGAGGCAAATAAAGTAAATGTGATTGGCTGGGGCCACTTAATTAACCTTGTCTGGGGTGAGAAGGCTCAGAGTTGGCTTTGCATTGAATTGGCTGCATGAATATACTGCAGTTCTGGTCAAGCAGAACTTTTGCAGGGACATGATATCTAAGTTTCAGTTTGCTTGACATGGTACTCAGGCAGGAATGGCTCTTTCTTGGGCCAGAAATTTATTTCAACATAGTTAATACATAATTGGTATGCAAAATAGAGGTTGCTAAAATGCTTTAAATGCATAAAATAGTTTGTAAATAGTATAAGCATGCATAGCATACAGGAGGAGATAAAAATGAATCAGACATGACAAGCCTTTGTGGAGCCCACAGTCTAATAGGGGAGGTGAGCTGTTTACTATGATGGAAAGTAGAAAGACTAGATTCCAGAAGAGAGAGACAAAGGAAGTCCTACAGGAACTCAGAGGAGGGAGAGATAACGTCTCAGCTTGTGGAATTCAGGGAAATTTCTCTGGAGGAGATAGCATTTGGATATGGGTATTCCAACTCAACAAATTTACTTAAGGTGCTAGCTCTTGGTGCTATGACAGTGTCGATGATACTAAGATTAGAGGTTTATTTCTCCAGTGGCTTGGATCAGTTTCATTCTATTCCATTCCATTGCTTTCTAAGACATCAAAGTGTACTTTAATCCTCCATTTTTCTTAACATATGTAAGCATTGGTCTCAGGGGTATCCAATAAGAGAGACTAGATGGAAATGTCATGAAACCATTATTTCTGTCACACCTAAGCTCTGTGGTAGCCTAATCTTGATGATCAACAGTGACCAAAGTTGGTTTATCAGACCTTTCCTTCCTAGAGAGTATGAAGGGAAACATCAGATTCTTCTGGTTATATTATTGTGAATTCTAACTTAGTAGAATCCACTCTAACCTGTTTCCCATCAGCTTTCCGGAGTCTTAAAGTCAGAATTTAAGTAGATAACGTATCTGACAACCAAATTCATACCTTGCCTTCTCTTTTTCCACTTCAGCCTCCAAAGATGTGATCACCAGCTCCTAAATGTACACCTAATAAAACTTTAAATGTTAAAATAAGCATTTTGAGGGAGATTTTTTAATCCCTCTCAGGTTTCTGTATTTGAGCCACTAGCTTATGTTGGCCTTTATTTGGCAAATAGTAGCATTAAATAACTTTGTTGAATGAATAAACAAATAAGTAAATGAGTAATCAAATAATGGGGTTATTGGTTGCCTACTCTGCCTGCTTCCCAAATGGAAACTGCCCTCTTGCCTGAGCAAAGAGCCTAGCCCTTTGTCCTTTGACTGTCAAGGATAGATGCAGGAGACCTGAGGTCAGGGTGCCCTTCTAGGAATGAGGGTGGTGCCTCAGTAAAGCTCAATATCTCATTAGGCCTCTGGCCTCTTAATTTCTCTAGCTTCTAGGGACAGTCCCGTTACCTTTCCTGGCAAGAAGAAAGAATCCCATTAAGAGCATAAGTCAAGCAGAGAAAGACAATTATCATATGGTTTCACTCAAATGTGGAAAATAAGAAATAGCACAGAGGACCATAGGGGAAGGGAGGTAAATCCAAACGGGGAGAAATCAGAGAGGGACATGAACCATGAGAGACCATGGACCCTGAAAAGGGAAAAGGGTGGGAGGAGGGGGTAACAGGGTGTTGGGTATTTAGGAGGGCACATGCTGTGATGAGGACTGGGTGTTATATTTAATCAATGAATCATTGAACACTACCTCAGAAACTAATTATGTACAATACAGTGGCTAGCCAAACATAATTAAAAAATTAAAAAGTTTAATATCTGATTCGATTTGGAAAATTATTTAGTATATGCTGGATGTACACTTAATTTCAGTAATTCTAAACATCTACATTGAATGTAAACATAATCTGCATTCAGTATCCTAGTGTGAGATATGATAATTATCATTTGATTTTGGTTCTCCTGTTAGCTATAATAAAGCTACCCAAGGGTTAAAAAAAAAATTCTGATATGGTAAATATTAACAGTTATAACCCACATAATCAAAAACTCTTTGGAGTCCTTAGTAATTTTTAAGAGCATAAGGAGTCCTGAGTCCAAAATGTGTGGAGATCACTGGATTTAGTACATTATGGTCCATGTAATATGGAGAATTATGCAGTCCTCAAAAATATCACAGAAATGTATTTGTTGATAAGGAAAAACATTCATAATATATTAAGTGGCAAAAGGTTACAAAATGGTGTGCTGTGTTACCCTATTCTTTTTTTAAAATATATATGCATATGACTAAAAGATGATTCTAACTTTAAAAATTATAGGTCATTTCCCTTTATTGCAGAATGGAAATCTCTTGATTATAGACTATAGGTGTTTCTTGGAGATGGTGCTCTCTTGTTCACCATTGCACCCCTAGGCCCTATTGTAGAACCTCCACATACTGTTTAAATTCTGAATATTTGTCCTTTCTCTTTAAGGAATACCTATACATCTCATTGTCTCATTGTCCTTTTCCCATTCTTAAAATTTCCATCTTCATCCCCATGAATTTAGGTTGGAAAAGAATTTTTCTGGCCATTTAGTTTTTCAGTACAACTGTTTTTGTTTGTTTGTTTGGTGATGGTGGTGGTGGTGGTGGTGTTTTGGCATGCCCGGGAGGGTCAGAGAAATCTTTTGGGGTAGGCAGGATTTGTGCTGTTATTAGAACTCTGCTTTCTTCGATCCTGATCAGGAATCTATGTCTTGAGATAGCATTCCAGGGGAGAATAAAATGTTTTCTTAGGCTAATGACCTAATATTTTGGTTTTCTCAAAGTTTAAATATTCTATAATTTTGTGTATATATATATATTTAAAAGTGTAGTAATTATGAAAATAAATTTAAGATTATAGCAAAGCACACTGTAGGAACCTTCTTGTTTATTCTGGAGTATATAAAATAAATGTTTCTCTGTCTTTACATTCAGTGTTGATACCCATGCCTTCATTGAGATTAACCAGTCATATCACTGAAGGAAATGTTTATTCTCCCCTAGCTTTAGAGGTGCTGATGGCTTCTTTAGATAGAGTTTGGGTAGAAATGAAAACACTCAGTAAGTTAGTTGGAAATCATCCTTCCTCCTAATTTATTTAACCACAGTGTGGGTTTTATAAAAGTCATGGGATATGGCCAGTAGCAAATTTGAATTTGCAGAATGCGTTCTACCTGTATTTCCCCCTCTGCCTTTAGTGGCTTCCGAGGTCAGGTTCTTTTGCATCTCCATTTTTCGTAGTGAATCAGCATCAGCTATCTCAGATATGTCCCCACCTATATTCAAAAGAACTTGTAGATATGTATATACTGATATAGAAAAAAATGGTCAAGATAAAATATTTAACTAAAAACATAAATTGCAAAACAGATGTACCAGTGTGATCACTTTTTCTTAATATGTTTGTGTGGACACAAAAAACTGGAGGGTAAACATGCTCTAAATTACGCACATCCCCTAGAATTCTAGTAAAATGTGAGTCCCAGATATCCAGATCCTTCTGATGAGAGTAGTCCCTGCCTACCTTCCACACCACCCTTGGCAGGAGTGAAAAGGAGTTCCCAGAATTCAGCTTGTTCCTGTTAACACCCTCAGGCCTCCCTCACAGGTCTGCCCAATACTCAGAGCTCCACCATCTCTGCCTTAAGACCATCAGGACTAATCTAATTGGTTCTTCATCCCTGCTTGCACCAATCACTGTAAGAAGCCCAAGAATCCAGATCATCACTCTTCTCATCCTATTCTTGTACATGCTCTCTTCTCAGTCTACATCCAACCCTCCCAACTTCCGAAATCTTTTCCCCATGCCCTCTTGAACTCGTCATTCACTGGCAGAATCTCCTATGTTATCAGACTCTTTCTGAACATTCCCTTTACTCCTTGCTCTAACTGAAATCCATCTCTCCCACAGTATAGCCAAGTGAAATGTTGGCTTTTTTTTTTCTTTACCAATTCACCCCCTCGCCCACAGGGTCTGGAGGGGGCAGTTAGTGTTCTTTCTTTTTATTGCTATTTACAAACTATTCTTTTTCCTATCTCACTGAAACTACCCCTCCAATTTTGAACTGATGTCATGAGACTCACCACCCAGTACCCCTCCTGGTTGCAGTCATCTATTAACCCCATGTTATTTCCTTCCTTCCTTCCTTCCTTTCTTTTTTTTTTAAATATTTTATTTATTTATTTGTCAGAGAGAGTGAGCACACAAGCAGTGGGATTGGCAAGCAGAGGGAGAAGCAGACTCCCGGGGATCCTGATGCAAGACTCCATCCCAGGACCCTGGGATTGTGACCTGAGCCGAAGGCAGACACTTAACCAATTGAGCCACCCAGGCACCCTCCCTTATTTCTTGAAGATGTTCTCTCTTGGCTCTATGATGCTTCCCAATACAATTTTTGCTACAATTCTTGTGAGTTTTTAGTAGGTGAAGCAGCGAATACACGTTTCTCAGTTCCTTGATCTCTCCAGTGAATTTTTCTTCTGTCCATCTTCAGCTACTCCTTCTCTGATTCTGTTTATGTCAGTGATTTTAAAAGTATGGTTTCCATCCAACAGCATCAGCATCACCTGGGAGCTTGATAGAAATACATATTTTCGTCTAGTGTTCAACGATTCATTAGTTGCAAATAACACCCAGTGCTCATTCTAACACATGCCCTCCTTAACACCCAACACCCAGTTACCCCATCCCTCCACCTCACTCCCTTCTGTAACCAACAAAGACTTATGACGTACTATATGCTGGCTAACTGAACATAAAAAAAAAAAAATACATATTTTGAGGCCCCACCCCTCACCTACTAAGTCAAAACTCTAAGGATGGGACTCAACAATCAGTGGTTTAACAAGTCCTTCAGGTAATTCTGGTGCATGCTCTTGTTTGAGAACCATTGCCATAGTTCCTCATTAAAATCACTCTCGTTAATATAGTTTCAGCTTCTTTACCTTACCTTCACTTTGTAGTATTCACCTGGAAAAACCACAGCTTACATTAAATTGTGTTCTCTGTCTGCTTTGAGCTTTTATTTGGCAGCTAACCTTGGCTAGAGAAAATCACAAAATAATATTGAGTGGTCTTTGCACTAAATTCATGACCACCAACCTCCAGTGGGCCTTCAGAGCTGTCTGGCAGTCCTACTACAGTTCTCTAATCCCTCACTTTCCCACTCTTCAGATGACTCATCCATTCTTCTCTGTTTCTAACATCTCTTCCATTCTCACCCTCAGCTAATGGTGTTGTTTCCTATTTCACTAAGAAAAGTGAGGCAATCAGAGGGGGATCTTAAGCTAGCCCCCTAGCCATATCAGTACCCATATACTCTCTCCCTTTCTTTCTGTTACTATATGTGAATGATCTGGGCACCTCCTTAAGGCCAGCCTCTGTACTGGTGCTATAGGTCCCATCTTCTCCTACTAACTCAGGGACTTTCTTCCCTGATTGGCCTTTTTTCTCCCACATTCATCAATTTTTCCCCATTACTAGGTCTTTCAATTAGCAGATAAACATCCTATATCTCCCATCTTTAACACAAGGCATCCAAAAGGCACTTGGCATCCAAGAAGCACATTTCTGTCAGCTGTTATATTTGCAGTATAATGCTTATCGTTAGAGGTTTGACCATCAGTTCTAGCCTTCTCATATGACATCTGTGCATTGAGCCCTCACCCAAAATTACTGAAAAGTCACAGACTCACACACACACCCAATGAAGATGAGCAAGGTATTTAATAGAACTGCTACTGTGTGTTCATTGACATGTAATGTCAGTAGATTGAAAACCCTGTATTCCTTCTAACTTTAGTTGTCTGATGTATTGATATGCTACAACTGAATTCTTATGCTCTATAATGAGCAGTCTCTAATTGAATTCCTGAAAGAGAGGGTAGAAGAAAAGCAGACTGAGGAGGACAAAGAACTCTAGGAACTAGAAGTTCTAGATATCCAAGAATTATTATGCCTAATAATTTTAGACTCTTAATTATCTCTTCTTGCCCCAGATCCTAAAAGAAGATCTGTCTCTAAGTATTAGGAATACTGAGGGGCAAAATATTTGATTTGTAGGTTCTTTCTGTTATTCGTCATGGAATGTGTTCCTGTCATTTCGAGGCAACTGAAACAAGACACAAAATGCTTGTTAGACTGCCTGTTTTGCTGCAGCCAATAAACTTAAGGCTCGAGGACCAGGCCAGGATCAAAGAAGCCATGGATAAGCAACACCACACAACCTTTTCCCCACCTCAGAATTCATTCTTTAAGAGTAAAATAACATTAATTACACAAAACAAGCTATTAAACAATGTGAAAACACCAAGTTAGAGCCTAAAGGAGGATATCAAAATTTAGGATTAAGAGTAATTAACTAATTAGCTTATAATCAATTTCTTAAAGCTCATTTGCAGTGGTATTTTAAGCAGTCTATGATTCCAGGTTATTACCTCTTTTAACTACTCTGGCAATTAAAGCCAGGTTGAGAAAGGTTTTTTTTTTTTTTCTAGATATAATTTGCACAGTATAAAATACACCCTTCTGAAGTTCGTAATTCAGTAGGTTTTAGTATATTCAACAAGGTTGTGCAGCCATCAGCACTATCTAATTCCAGAACATTTTCATCATCCCCCAAAACCTGTATTCATTGGCAGTCGCTCCCTATGCCCTCCTTCCCTCAGTCCCTGGCAACCACTAACCTACTTTCCGTCTATATGGATTTGTCTATTCAGGATGTTTCATGTAAATGGAATCTTACAATGTGCAGTCTTTTGTATTTGTCTTCTTTTACTTAGCAGAATGTTTTCAAGATTCATCATGTAGCATGTATCAGTGCTTCATTCCTTTGAATGGTTAAATAATACTCCATTGTGTGAGTATCCCACATTTTGTTTATCTATTCACCAGCTGATGAACATTTGGGTTGTTTCCACTTTTTTGGCTATTATGAATAACTCTGCTATGAACATTCATGTACAAGTTCTTGTGTGGACTGAGAAAATCTTTTTTTTAAGATTTTATTTATTTATTCGACAGAGAGAGATCATAAGTAGGCAGAGAGGCAGGCAGAGAGAGAGGGAGGGAAGCAGGCCCCCTGCTGAGCAGAGAGCCCAATGTGGGACTTGATCCCAGGACCCTGAGATCATGACCTGAGCCGAAGGCAGCGGCTTAACCCACTGAGCCACCCAGGCACCCCTGAGAAAATCTTTTGATTTAGTATTTTTAAGTTTTTCAAAACAGCCAGCTTCCTTTTTTGAATCAGAAATACCCTTCTGATGTAGCAGAGCTTCCTCTTAAATATGTAACTTTTCTCCCCCCATAGCATCTTTTGAGCAGAATCTTTATTGTCACTTCACAGTGACTCTCTTGTCTTTCTGGACCTTATTCTAACATTGAACACAACTGAGCTCATTTCCCAGGCTTGCTGTGCTATGTATTTCTGTCACTCAGATTTTCACAGCTTTGCTGCCTTACTTACCCCACAAGCCTTCTTCACTCTAAGGTCTTGGTTGACAGTATCATCTCAGTCTTCATAGCCATGTTAAGCTGAGGCTGGTGAATGACTTGACAAGTATGTTTATAAAATAAAGGCTAGACTTATTTTGGCACAACACATTGCATATACAGTATTAACTGTTTAGCAGTTTTCTACAAGTCAAAATAAATGATTTACTTCTTCAGGCAATTGTTCAAATTTTTCTCTATCCTGTGTAATCAACCCATTTTTTTTTCTTAAAATATCCCATAGTGCAGATTCTTTCCAGAGAACGAAAGAATTAATATTGTATATCACCATTGTCTTCACTAAAAGGAATTATAATCCTTTCTGAAGAGGATTCAGAAAGTTCTAGAGAATCAAGCCGGAGTTTCAGACTAAGCCTTAAAGAATGAATTCTACAAAAATGGAATGTGTTGGGTGTCACACACAGCTTTATTCTTTCTCCTTCCCAGTCTCACCTTCGTTGAGAGACAGGCTTTCTAGACTCACTCCTAAGTTTTTTAGGTCCTTTCAGGACACGGTAAGAGAGCACCTTTTCCTGCTTTTCTTAGAAGCCTATCTTAAAAAAATCCTTCACTTTTCAGGTCACAGCAGAGGCTAGCCTTTCTTCCACTTAAGCTGGATAAGGAACTGGTAAAACGCTGTACCCAGGAACCCACAACAGCTGGTTCTCTTTGAGAAAGATTATCATCCTTGCTCTATCCTGTTTCCTCTAGGGGAACATGTATGGAACACATAACAAACCCCAGTCTAGGCAGCTGGATCTTGAGGTAACAAGTGATGGACCCCCAGTCCCCAGAAGAGAGAGAGTATGAAGCTTTTTCATCCTCTGCTCAAGCTTTGTTAAGACCCAGGTTGAGCACATTGTCCAGACAGAACAAACATGTGTCATCAGACAGGGTATGCTCATGAATAATCCGTAAGCTGAGAAGGGATGCAGGTAGTTGTGCAGGAAAACATCTACTGTTGTGTAGTTATCGTATTTGGATGGACTTCATATATGCTCTAGAAGGCAGGAGAAAAGATCTGGTTTATTTCAGAAGGACATTGGGAAGACCTTACAGTTGACTCTTTATATTAAAACTGCCCACAGTTCTACCCTTTCCATGGTCTCAAACTGAATTTATAGACTATGCATTAATAATTTTCTATCCTTCATACTGGGTAGCCCCCTGCCAGGCTAAACTCTCACCCAAAAACACCCAGCCCCATGAATTGTACTTACTCTATGATAAAGGTAGAGAAGAGAGTAGATAATAGATCATGTTTGCATCAGTAGTGAAATTCCTCATACTTGATTTTTCCCACTAAAAAAGAGGTCACTCTAAAAACTCTGTTCTTTGCAACTATATTTCACTTATATACTTCTTGAAACTAACTCATTCTGAGATACCTTCTAGAACCAAACACATTTATTTCCATATAAGCACAAATAAATAAATAAAAAGCAAATAAACCAACTTCGTGTTGGTCTTTTTCCATCAATAACTTATTGCCGTGGACCAGTTCTTTCCTAAGCGCTGTTAGGGGGCCTGGTCTCTTCTCCTTCTGATTTCTTTGGAAAGCAGTTAGATAAACAAAAACTACAGCTCACTTCATCATCAAAAGAAATGGAGAAATGTTTTCTTAAGAGTGTAGGAGACAGGCTCTATTTTAACTACTCTTCTGACTTGGAAACTTCAGAGACTTATGGGAAGTGAATGAAATTAAAGTATTTGTTTTTCTTTGCTCCAAATCAGCTTTATGCTAGGTATGTTAGGGAAAAGAATAAACCACTTATTTATTATCTCCATACCCTCAGCACCAAGTGAAATGTCTCTGTAAGTGGCCAGAAAAATACTTGTTTGAATGACTATAAAATTGACCTTACCCTCAAGAGTTTAGATTCTTGGAAAATAGTTATCAGATTATAAAATATTGTAGTAGAAACCCTTTTACTAGAACACAGTTGGGATTGATAATTAGTAGGGAATCATAAACTCTGTGTATGCATTAAAAATTTTTATTTTAACTCAAAACATTAATTTATTCAGATCTTTTGGTAGAAGGCCAAAGCCTTTACTTCAACTGTCATTGGAAATTGGAGGTCCATATAAGATCTTTCTTTAATAAATCACATTCAATACATTTGTTGACTGATTTAGAATTTCTTTAAAGTGAAGAAGGAACTTAAGTCAGTAGTGAAGCAATTCGAATGTAGACTCCTAGATTTTCATTATCTTGTCCTTTATCTCACCCATATGTAATGTAATTTTACAACAACAACAAAAAAATGTTTGTTTGTTTTTTTACCTAACAGCTTGCCTTTACTGAATCTTTTTTAAAATCGTTTTATTTTTTTTATTTGAAAGAGGAAAACCATGCATGCGCCTGTGTGTGTACCAGAGAGGGCCAGAGCGGGAGGGAGAGGGAGAGAAAATCTCAAGCGGACTCCACTGAGTGCCAGCCCCACTTGTAGCTTGATCCTAGTACCCGGAGATACCTGAGTGGAATCTCCACTTACCTGAGTGGAAACCAAGAGTCAGCTGCCCAACTGACTGAGTCACCCAGGCATCTCTTTTTACTGAATCTGTATAAAACAATTCGACTTAGTTGTTTTATTTTCAATTTTAGGAGTTTTAGAAACAACAGCTTTTTTCAACATCCGTATTTCATTAGCTTATGTAATATGTAATTCAATTGAGTAATTACTGTAAAAAGTACAGCTAACATAAACAAGTGGGTACAGGCACAACCAACTCTTATTAAGCAACTACTGTGATAAGAAATATGAGAACATAACAGTAACTAAATTGTTAGTCATGGATCAGTATGTTCCAGGTGTCAGGTTCTCTCTTTTACAGGAGAATGGAGATCATTGGCTGAACCAGAGAATAGGTTAAGTAGAAGTTATTTAAGAGTAATGGTATTTCAATAGGAGAATTGTAGTCTAGGGGGCTTACATAGGGAAACCTTCATGAAATAGGTAAAATTTGAGTTGGATTTTGAAAGATGGGTAGAGTATATATGATTTGAGGAATCCATAGTCTCTCGTGGTTCACCTCCCCTTCCAATTTACCCAAATTCCCTACTCCTCTCTAACGCCCCTTGGCCCTTGATTTGAGGAGAAGGAACAGGAAAGGGATGATGGGATGAAGAGTCACCTCCCACATTGCTGTTGGGAAGAACAAGGGGAACACAGTTTAAGATGTAGTTTAATTGAAAAAGCATTAAGTCATAAGCCTAAGACCTAATGCCATTAGTAACAGAGTTTTTTGATGTTTTAATTAAGGGGGTAAATAATGAAGGAGTAAAAAATTATTCTAGGCAAAAGTGTAGGAAGAAAATCAGGGAAAGCTAGAGCTCAGAGTTACCTTGTAAGCCCAGTGAGAGGAAATTGGGTAGAACGGAAGAGCCCAAGTTAAAGTATTAGAGCAGTGATTTCATCCATAATCTTCTGTCAACCATACTATATATTGAAAGCTTTCATGTAAGATTTTGTATGAGTGGAGAATTCCACAGCTTAAAAAGAAAAAAATTTGAAAACTATAGGTTTTAGACATATAAGCCCAATGTACACATCATGAAGCGTCAGAATGTTTGGAAGGAAATAAATTTTTAACAATGTAGATCAGGGCACCTAGGTGGCTCAGTCAGTTAAGCATCTATCTTCAGGTCAGGGATCAAGTCCTGCATCGGGCTCCTTGCTCAGCAGGGAGCCTGCTTCTCCCTCAGCCTGACACTCCCTCTGCTTGTGCTTGCTCTCTCTCTCTCTCTGACAAATAAAATCTTAAAAAAAAAATGAAGGAAACAATGGAAATCCAAAGAATTTAATTCCCACTAAATTTGACAAAAGTTCAGTAGAAGAGCGTTATGAGCTATTTTTCGTTTGGGGGTTTTTTTGGTAATGATGTTTGGTTCATATTTTCTAGAAATAGAAAATAAATATTGATTAAATGATGTGATCAAAAATGAAGATTGAAGAGGATGTTTGAAGTTTTATTTGTAAATGACTATATGAGGCAGATGTTTAGTGTATAACAAAATAATAGAATATTTTTTAAATTTGAGATTATTTCTTTAAATCTCCTTAAAGAAGAAAGTGTCACAAATTCAAGACTACTATGTCATTGCTGTTTGCTCATCTTTTTTACCTTTACTGTAGCCGTATTTCACTCACATATATCTAAACCTGCTTTCTTACGACATTCAATTGTTCCACTTTCTTTTCTTAATAAGATTTTATTAATTTATTTATTTTGAAAGAGTGAAACAGTGTGCAAGTGTGGGCAGGGGCAGAAAGAGAGGGAGAGAGAGAATCTTGTTTTTTAAGATTTTATTTATTTATTTGACAGAGATCACAAGTAGGCAGAGAGGCAGACAGAGAGAGAGGAAGGGAAGCAGGCTCTCCGTTGAGCAGAGAGCCCAATGCAGGGCTCCATCCCAGGACCCTGGGATCATGACCTGAGCCAAAGGCAGAGGCTTTAATCCACTGAGCCACCCAGGTGCCCCAAGAGAGAGAATCTTAAGCAGACTGCACTGGGTAAGGAACCCTTGACCCCATGACCCCAAGATCATAAGCTAAAATCAAAAGTCAGACGCCCAACCAACTGAACCATCCAGGTGCCCCCAGTTGTTCCACTTTCTTAACCCACACTTTGACAAAAAATTTTCAGATATGCCCAGATCCAGGATCACTCCAGCAAAGTATGTTGGATAACTTAAGATAGGCTTCTGCACACAAACCAGAAAAAAAGGATTTGATTTTAAAATATAAGATCAACAGACCTCTTTCTATATTACCATTTGAGGCTGAAAGTTTTTCTCCATATTTGCACTGGCTATATCTAGAGAGTTTTATGTATTTGCTTCCCTTCAAAGAAGAAATTTTAAAAACTGTTCTTAAAATGATAGATTGAAATTTGAAGTGTAGCTTGTTCTTTTTTCATAAAATACTAAATAGCAAAACCAAAAATGCTCTCCATGTTCTTTTTCTAATAGTTTGAGAAGAAACTGATTTATGTGGATTGATATCTCACATACTCTGAGTTTAAGAAGTTAGCATTATCTGAGAAGTTGCTATTTTTAGGTCCAGCTGTAATGTTTCTAACTTTGGTGCTAGAGTAGTGGGTGCTTCCTTTCCCAGAAGGCTCTGTATTCTCAACATGTGCAGGTCAATTTAACAAAAAGCTATCTACAAGGAGCAACAGGCCCACTGCAGGCGTGTTCCTAACTTGAAAATTATGATCAGGTATTGGGAGCCACTGGCTATATTTGGGAACCAGTTGCATGTCAGTACAAGCATGGATTGTGGTCCCTGGAGACTGGGAGAGCACAATGCTTGAACTTAATTTCTTTTGGAGATAAGAAGAAAATACTTGAAGAAAATACTTTCTACTTGACAAGATTGACAACTTTTTAAATCCGACCATCTTCAGAAGTGTGCTGGACAGTGGCTAAGTAAACATTCACTTTTCAAAGATGATGATCAAGGAAACATCTCTACGAAGGGACCCGGATTTAAGGGGAGAATTAGCTTTCCTGGCAAGGGGCTGTGATTTTGTTCTCCCGTCACGGTTTAAGAAGCGGCTGAAGTCATTTCAGCAGACACAGGTTTGGAACTTGGGTGTTTCTTTTAAAATATTTTTATTACTAATAAAACCACCCAGTGAACTAACTTACAAATAATTTTATAGCTCACTTGATATTAGATCAAGGAATTAATCTGTGTCCTCTATTCAGCTATTTGCAGAAAGCTATTTGTAGAGAGATTCCAACAGGTTTAAAAATAGACCTTCTGGACCTGAAGTACAGTACTCACATTTTTGTCTTGTAGAGAGGGAATCCAGTTTTAGAGACAATAATTACACCTCAACAAGTATCGTACAATTTCAAATTTAATAGAAGTATCTTTGAGAAACTAGAATTTTTGTGTTAAAATTCTTCTTTGCCCTTTGAATCAATAGACTATGTTTGTATTAACATATATACATCTGTAATGAATTGTTTTTAAAGTATCAGTCCTGGTAATCTTCTTTTGAAGGAAGAACTAATTATATGTAGAGAGAGTTGTGTGGATGTGATATAATGTATGTAGGTAACAAAGGAGTGCAGTTAATTTCTGGGTTGTAAAAGAAATGTCCTCTCTCAGCAAGCTGTGATACTGAGTCATTTCTGCCTGTGATGACAACTTTGCAGAATCCGTGCTTCCTTGCGTATTCTGTAGGGCCAGTGTTTTACCAATTTGCCTTACCTTGAATACAGTATGAATCAAGGGTCATACAAATGATGGCCACCCAGAATTTGGCAAGAAACCATAGTTTCATAATTATTATGACCTAGAGTAATTTCAGATTGAGTGAACCATATGAAATTGCTTATTTTTAAAAACAGGTCAAAAATGGTCAAATACTGAAAATGCTACAGTGACATAATAGTATAAGGATACTAAATGATACGATGTTTTTAGACCAAAACGAAAATGGAGAATTGAGATACTTTCCCCAGCTAGTTCTATTTTAATGCTGTTTCTAAATTTGAATTTTTATTCAAAAATTTTTTATTCAAAAAAAAAAGTTTTTTTCAAAATGAGTGTCAAACTTGCTGTTAAATCTTCCAAATTTTATAAAACTGTGTTATTCTATAGTATTTATAAAGGGCTAGTTTTATGAAGCTACTTTAAATTACGTGTCTTCTATTGAATTCAGTGAAAAGTAAATTGATAACACATAAAAGTACAAAATAAATGCATTCTTTTCCCTTTTAAATATTAACATCAATTTTGTTAAATATCAGATTAACCAAAGAGTTAAAAAATACTTCCCTATCAATGAATTGCTTGATGTTAACAAGTACACTAAGGAAAGCAAAGTGGCTTATATCATTGAATACCCATTTAAATAAAAACTTTGACAGATAGCCAGGGTTTGTTCTCAATTTTTACTTGTTTCTGTTGAAGCAAACAGGTAGAGTTAACATAGAAGGCCTTGCCCTAAAGCTTTTTCACTAGTGCATATTCACTAGACTATTGGATTTCATCCCCACTGCCACCAGTGTTCTTAATCCTATGGTTATAACTCCCTGGATGTCATACCACAGAAAACATTTGGGGAAACAAAAAAAGAATTTTTGTGACTGTATACTTGTAGTTACAGACCTGTTTCAGCACAGAATAATAAAAAGGGGATGACACTGGCGCTTCTGGGTGGCTCAGTGGGTTAAAGCCTCTGCCTTTGGCTCAGGTCATGATCAGGGTTCTGGGATTGAGCCCTACATCGGGCTCTCTGCTCTGCAGGGAGCCTGCTTCCTCCTCTTTCTCTGCCTGCCTCTCTGCCTACTTGTGATCTCCGTCAAATAAATAAAATATTTTTAAAAAGGGGGGGATGACACTAATATAAATGACCTATTTACATATAAACATAAAGCCCCTGAAGAATTATATGTCTTCTTATAGAAGTTTAGGAACAGTTTCTACTGTTATGACTCATGGGACATTGTAATAATATTTACAGTTTAGCATTAAAACAGAGAGAAATGTTTATGTACAGATTATCAATTTGTTAAGTCAAAAGTGGTTGTAAGCTTTAACTTGTTTTACAAATGTAAATGATCATTTCTCATTGCATCTGAAGGACCATGCCAAAGTATGCTTAACCTTTTGAGAACCTCACCATGTGGCCTTGTGTCTCATTTTCTTAAATAAGGACATATCTGGGGTGCCTGGGTGGCTCAGTGGGTTAAGCCGCTGCCTTCGGCTCAAGTCATGACATCAGGGTCCTGGGATTGAGTCCCACATCAGGCTCTCTGCTCAGCAGGGAGCCTGCTTCCCTCTCTCTCTCTGTCTGCCTCTCTGTCTATTTGTGATCTCTCTCTGTAAAATAAATAAATAAAATTTAAAAAAAATAAGGACATATCTGTGCCTAGCACTGTTCTTTTACCTGTATTAGTTACATTCTGTAATTTCCTTTAATCTTCACAAAAACCTTCAAGAAGTAGGAGTTATAATCTATTTTATTACTGAATTCTAAAATGTTAAGTAACTTCCCTGAGGTCACGGAACTCATCACTGTGAGAGAGCTCATCACATCAGAGCCATCACTGTTGTTTTTTTTTTTTTAAGATTTTATTTATTTATTTGACAGAGATCACAAGTACCCAGAGAGGCAGGGAGAGAGGGAAGCAGGCTCCCTGCTGAGCAGAGAGCCCGATGCAGGACTCAATCCCAGGATCCTGGGATCATAACCTGAGCCAAAGGCAGCGAGCGGCTTAATGAACCACCCAGGCACCCCCATCACTGTTTTCTTTTAAGTTTTTCATATTTCATTAGCCTCACTTCTCTCTGTGCAGTGTTTTCCTTGTCTGTTATTTTATAGGGGTGATATCTTGATAGTGCAGCAAAATCTTGGCATGACCAACTGACCTTTATATCCCCAGTAGTATTAATATATGAGCAGACTCGACTCTACTGTATTAGTGTCAGATATTAACCTGAAAAATGGGTCATGCGTGACAAGAGAAGATTAAGTCATATTCATCACATATTTATGTGAATGAAGCTTATCTTCTTGTAGTACTCGTGCTTTTCAAGGGTAGCCAAGATTTTTATCCTGAGCTTAAAGGTCTGTTATGAGCCCATATGTCAAAAGGAAATATGATATTCAGATCTACCACTCAGAGATAAATCATTGTTAAGACTTTAGGAATGGCATTAGTATAATTTAAAGAAAATGAACATTTGAGTAATATTGTATGTTCATGGTGGTCAGCAGTCATGTCACACTCTCATACTTCATGAAGTATTTTATGAAGTGGCCGTGCCCATGACCCTTGATAGATAATTTGATCAAAATTAAGAGAAGAAATTAAAACTCTGACAATCTTCATGGAATTCTTTTTGCTTTTTCTGCCAGGAATCTCAAAACTAAATTTAGTCTTCATTGGTAAAGTAGACTTCTACCTGAATGTTAGTGTACCTCTCTTCCCCTTTCCCTAAATCATAGATAATCTTAATGTCTTCATTGTCCACCACCCCCCGCCCCACCCATATACTGTCCTTCCTTATGTCTCTTTATGGCATACCACATCAAATCCTTTTTGGAAAAAGGAATGATATAAACTGTAAATGAATTAAACTCTGAAGGGAGTTTGGCTGTGTTGAAATTAATAACCACGATCCTTGCTTATTACTGGAGTGTACCAAAAATGAGAGAAATGTGTATCATAGAAAAAAATGGCATGCCCCCCGGGACAAATAAATCAACCTGGTGAAAGACGTTCCAAAACTAAACCTCTTTAATTTTCTTAACAAAGACTTTCTCTGCATCAGGGACTGATGGTGATTTTACCTAGACAAAGTCAAACTAGAGAGAAGAAGGTGAAAGGAGCCCCCCTAATATATTTTAGATTTATGCATTTCAAAAGAACTTATTCTATGTGCCTGTTGAAGTAGAGGTAGAAATGTGCAGAAAGATGAACAGTCTTTGAAAAGAATTTACTGATCTAATTCCAACAGACTAAGAATACACCTGAAGATACAAAATACACTGTCGGATTTTTAAAGCATAAATCTATGTAAACTCTGGTATTGACAGATAATTAATGTATTTACTTTCTATGGATAAGCATTCCCTAGAAGCAAACTTACCCTGTTCAGTAGAGTGAGCTCTTGATCTCTACTGTCTCTATTCTTATTACTGGCCAGGACTTTCAAGAAATATATGCTGTTTAGAATTTTTGTGTCTCATAATCACATTTTCCTTCCAGATTCAAAATAAACCAGAAAAGAAACCTGGAACACCTCTTCAACCTACAGCCACCTTTCCAAGTAGTCCCCAACCTCTCTCCGTTGTTCCTCATGTGAATAATGTTGTGAATGCACCATTGTCCATAAACATTCCACAGTTCTACTTTCCTGAAGGACTCCCTGATGCCTGCAGTAACCATGAACAGACTCTAAGCAAAATTGAAACTGCTTTCATGGATATTGAAGATCAGAAAGCAGACATCTATGAAATGGGAAAAATTGCAAAGGTAATGTAACTACTAACTGATGTATTATCTCTCTTTCTCTAACAGTCCCAATTTCTCTCTCTCCACTGCCTCTTTGCTCTGTTTTTAAGCATGGCTTAGTTTTTTCCCTTGTTGAAAAAATTTATTTGATCCTGATACACCATCTGTGGTCCCATTTCATGGAACTCATAAGTTTGAATAAAACCTTAGTGTTTTTCCTCTTTATCCTCCCATTTAATATAGGAATTTCATCCATGACATCATCAACACATAAATTCATTCTCTGCTTGATTGCTTTCAGTGACAGGAAGCTCACTGTCTTGCCAAGCAACCTGTTCCATTATTAAATAGCCTCACTTGTTAGAAAAATTTCCCTTGTATTGAATATGAATGTCTTTTTTTGTTGTCACCCATTGATCGTAACTCAGCCCTGAAGCCAGACAGGGAGCCATTGGGCCAGCTCAACACCAATTCTACTCTAAAAAAATGGATTTGTTGCTAGGAACCAAGTCTTTGATACCTTCCAATATACCCAACTGCTTCTAATTTAGGATCTTAGCCTTTCATGCCAGGACTACTGAATATCTTTAGTAATTGGATGCTACATCTCCAGTCTCCTCCTAGAACAATTAATACTGAGCATGAGCATCAGATTATATTTGATCATGGCATTCCCTAGCTCACCATCTGTAGCAGCACTTCGCTTTGTTTTGTTGGGTTTTATTTTCATGCGTATAAATTGAAGAGTCAGATCATATCAGGATTTAGCAGTGGTTCAGGCTGTGCTTCAAGAGGCAGAGGGGTTTAATAGACTAGGGGTTGCATGTGGGCAAGTAGCAGACTAAGTGGAAGCACCTGAGACCCCGTGTGCACTTTGACAGTTCCCCTGCTTTCAGGAATAATATTTTTGTAATATTTTATTTATTTGCCAGAGAGAGCACAAGCAAGGGGAACAGCAGGCAGAGAAGGCAGAGGGAGAAGCAGGCTCCTCGCTGAACAGAGAGCCCAATGCAGGGCTTGATCCCAGGACCATGGGATCATGACCTGAGCTGAAGGTAGATGTTTAACTGACTGAGTCACCCAGGCTCCCCTCAAGGATAAGATTTTAAAGTTTGGATACTACTGATCTTGAGGACAAAACCCAAACCACTATTCCCTGCCTAAGCCTGACCTATTTGCCCTTTCATAGGATTGCCTCTGTATTTGAGCTCTCCCAGTTCTCCCCTCCAAAATGAGCTTCCACTCCTGCCAACCCCCACTTCACTCATCCTTTAAGACTTGCCTTCCATCATGTCTTTGGAGAAGTCGCTAAATCCCCACTCCAGTCACGTCCTGCCCTCTTCTCTACCTACATTCAGAATATTTGTTACTGTTGGTGGTTTTGGGGGGTTTTTTGTTTTATATTCTTCTCTTTAATCAAACTATTGAGCACATTGTGTTAAGCAAAATACCACACTTAGAAAAAGTAAAGCAGGGAGACTGGGTGGCTCAGTCATCAAGTGTCTGCCTTCGGCTCAGGTATGATCCTGGGGTCTTGGGATCGAGCCACACCTCAGGCTCCCTGCTCAGTGGGGAGCCTGCTTCCCCCACTCCCACTCCCCTGCTTGTGTTCCTTCTCTCACTGCCTCTCTCTCTCTCAAATGAATAAATAAAACCTTTATTAAAAAAAAAAAGTAGGGGCGCCTCAGTGGCTCAGTGGGGTAAAGCCTCTGCCTTTGGCTCAGGTCATTATCCCAGGTCCTGGGATCGAGCCCTACATTGGGCTCTTCGTTCAACAGGGAACCTTCTTCCCTTCCTCTCTCTCTGCCTGCCTCTCTGCCTACTTGTGATCTCTGTCTGTAAAATAAATAAAATCTTAAAAAAAAAAAAAAGTAAAGCAGATAGATTCTTTTTGATGGCTGAGTAGTATTCTCTTGTCTGTGTGTGGGGGGGTGTGTTTATATACATACCACATCTTCTTTATGCATTTATCTTTATGCATTTATTTATGCATGGACATCTGGGCTTTTCCCTTATTTTGGCTACTGTGGACATTGCTGCTATAAACATTGGGGTGCATGTGCCCCTTCGGATCACTACATTTGTATCTTTGAGATAAATACCCAGTAGTGCAATTGTTGGGTCTTAGGGTCTATTTTCAACCTTTTGAGGAACCTCCATATTGTTTTCCAGAGTGGCTGTACCAGCTTACATTCCCACCAACAGTGTAAGAGGGTTCCCCTTTCTCCACATCTTCAGCAAAATCTGACATTTCCTGACTTGTTTATTTTAGCCATTCTGACTGGTGTGAGATGGTATCTCATGGTGGTTTTGATTTCTATTTCCCTGAAGCTGAGCGATGTGGAACATTTTTTCATGTGTCTGTTGGCCATTTAGATGTCTTCTTTGCAGAAATGTCTGTTCATGTCTCCTGCCCATTTCTTGGCTGGGTTATTTGTTCTTTGGGTGTGGAGTTTGATAAATTCTTTATAGATTTTTGATACTAGCTCTTTATCTGATACGTCATTTGCAGGTACCTTCTCCCATTCTGTGGGTTTCTTTTGGTTCTGTTGATTGTTCCCTTTGCTGTGCAAAAGTTTTTTGTCTTGATGAAGTCCCAATAGTTCATTTGTAAATTGGAGTGATTTTAGGAGAAACAAAAGGAATTCTTTTTTTATTCCCACCTTCTTCACCCCCCATCTTAGAACTTGCTTGTTGAACCCTTAGATATTTCTGATGAAAAGTAAACTCTCATTGCAGAAATGACAGCTCACCTATTACCTGTCTATTTTAGACTAAAGGAAACTGGAGTTCTATGAGTACTTAACCTGAATTCATGAACTAGCACATGTCAGGAGGCTAGTCCTCTTAACTCCTGGCATTGTGCTGTTTCTACCATATGTTATCTCCCCCGAGCATATGCTAATATACTGTTAGCTAACTTCCAATCAGTATCCACCCAAATAAATTACAGGTTCTTTCAGGGCATTGGTATTTTCTTACCCAAAACTTTGAGAAATTGACAACTGTATGAGCCACGATGGTAAATTATCTGAATGAGGTGGTACTATGAATCTAAATCCAAGAGACAGGGACGCCTGGGTGGCTCAGTTGGTTAAGCAGCTGCCTTAGGCTCAGGTCATGATCCCAGCGTCCTGGGATCGAGTCCCACAGCGGGCTCCTTGCTCCGCGGGGAGCCTGCTTCTCCCTCTGCCTCTGCCTGCCACTCTGTCTGCCTGTGCTCACTCTCTCTCCCTCTCTCTCTCTGACAAATAAATAAAATCTTTAAAAAAAAAAATCCAAGAGACAGAATTTAGTAAGGCTGAAGGAAATCTGAATTTAGAGATAACATGTTAACTGCATAAATGCCAAACAAGGTTATTTCTAACATGCCAACAGTGTGGATAAGAGAAACAGGCAGTTTCATGGATTGCTTCAGGCAGGCAGACAAGGAGAAACTGTCCAATTAAGGGACATAATAGTTCCTGGTGCTGTGGTGGGTACACCACAAATGGAGAGCAGATCCAAGTGAGACCCACACCTGTTCTGTCTGGAATACAAGTCCTGTAGCTCAGCTTTCCTCCTCTGAATATTCCCTGCTTGACTGAGAATCCTGTTCTCCTCTGCCTTTCCACAGCCTTGTCTCTGCCCTTCTGTTGTGGCCCTTCTGCCCTTGTCTCATTGTAGCCCTGCCCTGCTCCATGGTTCAGTGGTCCTCTAGCATTCAACAGATTTATGTCATCATCTCTTGCATTTAACTAATCCCCATTTAACCCAGCTTTTACTTGGCTATGGCTGTCTATTAAAACTCACTAAGCATCCTGTTTTCAGTTCTCTTTTCCTGTGTGCATCGGTCTTCTCTGCCAGAGCGCGAACTCTATGCCCATAGCATTTGCACTGCATGTGCTTATATTCTCATGACAAGTTGGGTGTAGGTAGAGGAGAAGAAAGACAGCCTTTAAGGGACAATGAAGGGAGAGGTAGAGCAATAAATGAACCGGTCTCAGAATTCTTGTAGTCTATAAAGCTGTTGGGGAGGCCAGCTTGAGTCTGCAGTCTACTCTTAGTGCAGGCTACACTTGAGTGTAGCTGTAGAGACTGGGGTCTGTTTTTTGAAGTGCAAAGAAAACTGTGTTTATGAAATCTGCATCTATTGCTGAAGTTTACCTAATTCATTTTTTACCTCAAACAGCCCTGGAGACATTAATACCCATTTCTGATTAAATTCTAAGTGTGTAATGTGTACTTTTTCCCACAGCTTTAAGTGATAAGGGAGAAGAAATTAATACAGAGAATGAATCTAAGAGAGAGAAAAGCAGAATAGGAACATACACTGAGGAACACTAAGAAAAGCATTTGTCGGGGTGACTGGGTGGCTAAGTGGCTTAAGGCCTATGCCTTTGGCTTGGGTCGTGGTACCTGGGTCCTGGGATCACAAGCCCCGTGTCGGGCTCTCTGCTCGGCGGGGAGCCTGCTTCCCCTTCTCTCTCTGCCTGCCTTTCTGCCTGCTTGTGATCTCTGTCAAATAAATAAATAACATCTTAAAGAAAAGCATTTGTCTTTGAAATCAGAAGACTCACCATGGAGTTTTAACCGCTAGCAGAAAGTTGAGAAGAAGAGGGAAAGTGTCTTCTGAACTTAAGAGATCATCAGCTTCTCTCTTCTGGCTGAGGTAGCACTGCCTTGAGCTATCTATCATGCCTGTGTCCTGTAAGGCAGCTTCTCTGTACCCTTATTTCCTCATCTGTAGAATGGGCTGAAAATACCTGCCCTCTTCTGCATGGGGATTGTGTGGTAATCAAATGAAATAACAGGCATAAGACATTTTAAATGTTAAAGAACATTGCAGGTATTGGATAATCATCTCCTCCTCCTCTGTGACTCATTAGATTGCCTTTTTTTCGATTGTTAATGTTGTTGGGCCATCCTTAGGTCAAATTATAGTTGTTGGATTTTCCTTGCTCCAGCAATTTTGATTGCCATAGACTGACTTTTCCTCCTCTGAGTTTCCTAAACCCATTTTCTGTATCTCCCTCCATATCTCCACTTGTCTTGTAAAAAAAAGTCTTGACACTGGCTTTTTCTCTCCTCTGTTATTAAAGACTCTATTCTATTGCTCTCAGGTTAATATCATTTACTTTTTTAGGTTCTTATTGATCTTCTGACACCCTTTTTCTTAATTCTTTGGTTTTAAGCAGATACAACCAGCTGTACATTTTTTTAAATAGCTACAGTGTAATGTCTACATTGCATTTTTTTCCTTTGGCATTTTCTCCAAGAGCTAATAACCCTCATGCTGCCTGCCTAACACGTGGCTATTTACGGTACCCCACTGTGAGAAAAATAGGCCAGCCCTTTTCAGTCTGTTTTAATTTTTGTAAAGATATATTTATTTTCAGAGAGAGATCATGAAGGGGAGGGGTAGAGGGGGAGAGAGAGACAGTCTTAAGCAGACTCCACCCTGAGCTCAGAGCCTGATGCAGGGCTCGATCTCACTACCCTAAGATCACAACCTGAGTGAAAAGCAGGAGTTGGATGCTTAACTGACTGTGCCCCCAGGCGCCACCCAATCTATTTTAAAACCTATCCATTCTATAACTTATATCTTGGGATTTTGCCTTTGAGTCATAATAAATGTATGTGTCAATCTCTCACCAACTTTTACTACTCCTTAGGAACTTGTATGTATGCATTTTAACAGTTTTCTGGAGAAAAAGACTATAATCCAAGGGAATGAAAGTTATATAAACACTCAGTCCCTGGTAGTGTTTTAGCTAAGGCATGGTGACCACTTCCCAAGGTTGAGCTGGAAGATTCCTGAGTCTTCCAATTCAGAAAAATCATTGAGTAACTATACTGATGGGAATTTCAAGCACTTTGGCAAGCCAGTTCCAATCTCTCCCTGTACTTACTTTCTCTGTTTGGGGCTCTGCACTCCCACCTCTACAATACAGACTATTGTTTTAAGCTTTCTTAGCAGTTGCCAATTGCCTGTCACATCTAAGAGCATTTTCTTGGCAGACTACCATTCTGCATGAAAGGGAAGATTGGGATTGGAAAGTGGAGTTGACAGTTTACCACCCAAAGTATATTAATTGTGAGCTTTGTACTTAGGCAATCATAATTTACACAATAAACAAAATCCATTTGGTTGCTAAGCAACACCTTTCCCTCATTCTTGACCTCAGTGGAGGTATTTGACCTCTGGACTTAAGAAATCTTAAATTCCACCCTGTTTGCCTAACATGATTTAGTGGCCCGGCAGGACTAGCTATTATTTCTGCCCAGTACTTACCTCCCTCTGCTCGAATCTCACCGTCCATATCCTCATCTCCAGAGTGAATCCAGCAGCCTTTGGCTGTTCTCTCAGCATAACTCAGATTCATAATCTCAGACCAGGTAGTCCTCATGCTTCTGTGGGATTCCCCATGCACTGAGCCCTCACACCAGGAGCAGGGTCACCAGAACCTAGTATAGATTCACATCCAGTCATTCTCCAAAGGAAAAGCTTCCCTTTGTAGGATCCTGTGTCTGTACCTTTTATGACAAGATATAATTCCTTCAAAGGTTCCAAATTTGGGAATATGTTTTACATGCATGTACAAAATTGGGAACATTTGGAGACTTCTCTACTATTAGATACTGTTATTACTCAAAAGAATTTTTCCCTCTAGGGAGAAAGCAGGTAAATTTGGTAAGAACTTTTTCTTGTGAGAGTATAATCAATTGAAAAAGAGTTTTTTATTAAAGGAAAAAAAATACCTTTTAGAGTATTGTAGTTGTATATTGTAGTTTTATAATCATTCCCAGTTCCTCCTAAGGCTTTTATAATATGTAGCCATTTGTGGTAGTTTCTAATATATAAATAAATGATTAGCATTTTGATTTTTTTTTAAGGATTTTATTTATTTATTTGACAGAGAGAGATCACAAGTAGGCAGAGAGGCAGGCAGAGAGAGAGAGGAGGAAGCAGGCTCCCTGCTGAGCAGAGAGCCTGATGCGGGACTCAATCCCAGGACCCTGAGATCATGACCTGAGCCAAAGGTAGCGGCTTAACCCACTGAGCTACCCAGGCGCCCCAGCATTTTGATTTTTATCTCTAACCTTGTATCTGCATTGTAACAATTTAGGTAGATAGCTATTTTCTTAAACAGTCTAGGCTTTTACAGTTCTCCCTGACCCTGGAGCTTAATAACATAATAATCAAAGAAGAGATGGGTGGGAGAGTGTACTAACACCAAGTGACCAACCAAGTGGTAGGAAGGGAGACTGGTTGCTTTAACTATCAGAAAAGGAAAAGACACATCACGTAAATGAACTTGGAGAAAAGGTAAATGGATTTCCCTTTCCTTCATTGTTGGCCCTCTTTCTCTCTGAATCTACCATGGCTTATATATTTGCCTCTGCCCCAGTTTTGCGCCTTCAGGGGCCCTCTGTCCACTGTGGCACGAAGGGTAAAAGCCACAAGGGCCCATTGTTTGGCTCTGTCACCTTTTCACCGCCCCTTTACTTACACTGTATTTGTGTTTTATTTGCAGCTCTGTGGCTGTCCTCTCTATTGGAAAGCCCCCATGTTTAGGGCTGCCGGGGGAGAGAGGACAGGATTTGTATCAGCACAGTCATTCATTGCCATGTGGAGAAAGTAAGTATATGAGAAAGTAAGTAAGTATATGAGGAAAGTCACTACGGGGCTAGGCAAAGAATTGTCTGGTTTTCACAATGTGCTTTATTAAGGTCACTTATTTTACTTATTTATTAATTTCCTTTTTCCTTTATTTGAACAAGTAAAATTCAGTGATTCACAACTATTTATAACCACACAGAAATTTTTTCCATGGTCTTTATCTTACAAGTCTAATCAGTAAAAGAGATCTTCAGAGATGCCTTTCTAGTAACTCTTTGAAAGTTTCTTAGTTTTGCTTGTTAAATTTGGGTCTTAGGATTTGACTTGGTAACAGTGACATAAAAGTAAAGACTCTCCTTTACGGGGAGCAGACCACCTGTGTCATGTGAGAAATACAGCTTTCATCCTCATGATCCACATTAAAATATATCTAGTTGATTTATCAAAAGTAACTGAATTCTAGTAGATTTTAATCATCACTCTTTGAAACTCCAGTTAAGAAACAAATATATATATCCTGACAAGGCTCCCCCCCCTTTTTTAATTCCAGTATAATTACCTACAGTGTTATATTAGTTTCATGTGTACAATATAGTGATTCAGCAATTCTATACATTATTCAGTGCTTATCATAAGTATACTCCTTTTTTTTTAAGATTTATTTATTTATTCGAGAGAGTGAGAGAGAGCATGAGCAGGGGATGTGGGGGCAAGGGGCAGAGGGAGAGGGAAAAACAGACTTCCAGCTAAGCAGGGAACTGACTTTGAGCTCCATTCCAGGACCATGGGATTATGACCTGAGCTGAATGTAGCCGCTTTACCACTTAAACAACTGAGCCACATGGGCACCCCCATAAGCATACTCGTAATCCCCTTTACCTATTTTACCTCTGATGAGTTTTTTGAACTACTTCTTTTCTTTTTTCTCCCTTTCTTCTTTATAAGTGATTTCTTGATAATACTTACACGTTGTAAGAGAATGTCACAGCTTGCCCTCCTACTTCTTTCAACTGACCAGCCTTTTTTACATGTGTTCTCCTCACCTTTTTTGGGCTAACTACCCTTCCTAGTAAACTGTTGGGAAATGCTCTTCACCTGTTATCATCATTGTCATCATCATTATTATTTAAAATCAACATAGAGCAGTAGACTTCAGCATACTTGCTACCTAAAAGCCCTTAGTAGTAGGATACCTGGGTGACTCAGTTAAGTGATTGTCTTCGGCTCAGGTCATGATCCCATGGTCTGGGCTCCCTGCTCAGCAGGGAGCCTGCTTCTCCTGCCTGCAGCTCCCCCTGCTTATGCTCATTCCCTCTCTCACTTTTGCTCTCTGGCAAATAAATAAAATCTTTAAAAATAAATAAATAAAAGCCTTTAATAGTATAATGCTTAAGAACATAGTTGGTGATTAATAAATTTGTTCTTATTTTTTAAAATTTATCAGCAAGTTGAGTTCACCAAATTCTTCTTGCATTATATTAGAACTACAGTGATCAGAGTATATAGAACTTTTACCAGTTCATGAACTTATTTTAAGGAAATGCACCAAAGCTAAAAGTTAAAATGCTTCACGTTTACCAGGTAAATTTTAGTGGTTTTGTTACAAGTTCTGAGTTGTAAGTTCTAAATTGTAATTCTAAGTTATCTGAATACCAAGAACTGAAAGGACCCTAGGAGAATCATTCCTCTTACACCATCTAGATGATACTTCAAAGTCAGTGCTGTGATCACCATTCTACCTCTTCTATAGCAAGTAGAAAACTGCTGGTTAAAATCTAAGAAATGCCTTTTTAAAAATGTGTGTGAATAAGTAGTCATAAAAGTAAGGGAATTCTTTAGAGGCTAGAAATAATGTAAACACTAACTAATAGGAATGAACCAGCAGAAGAACTGACATTTGCCCTTAGGGTATTTATCACTGGTATTTCTGACAGCCTAGAACCTACAGGAAGAAAATAGAGCCTAGGGCCTGAACAGTAAAGAAGTCATTTTGGATTCCCTCTCCTTTTCCCACCCGTAAAGTCAAGACTTCAGCTGAGTGGTCCAATTATCTATTATTAATTATTACTGTTATTTTAAATTACCATGTAACAGTAGCAGAATTCGAGAACTTGAAATGTATACATGTTCTAACTTTTATTCCACTAGCTTCTTTAACCCCAGTAAGTGTCAGGCCATGAAAAGGCCTTAGCTGGAGAATGAACCAGGGGAAGAAACAATAGAGATACAGCACAGCTCTTGTCAGAGGTGTCTTTAGCCATTGAGATCAGAATTATTGGTCATCTAACAGGCTTGAAAGCAGCAAGAAGTGAGTTAGAATTCTCAACAATTGTTTAAGAGAAAACTTTGAACAAGCTGGGAGATTGAAAAAAAGAAAGTAGTCTTGTTCTATAAGGGATTCAACCCAGAAAGAAGACTGTAACTACTTATATTTTAACTTATTTTGAATATTCTAGGACCCTACATTTGTGAGCCTGAGGCTGACTATAGCAAAGGAAAACTGTTAATCAACTTGATGTACCTGCAGCTAAATGGCATAATATTAGAATAACAGCCTGAGGAGGGGGGTGTCTTTAGTCCGTAAGTCACTGACTTAGGGTGGACATTTGCTTTGCTGGGTAGAGCAGCAGCAGCCACCACAACAGCTGTGTTCTTTTATTGAGATGGATCATCTTAATTTTATCTCTCGGGAAAAGGTATTTCTGCAAAAGGCGAAAGAGGAAAAAAGACATGAAGCACAAGTCTTCATTTTAGGTAACTACAGGAAACTACTTATGAAGTCATATAGCATGGGCAACTGTCCCTGTCTTTTTTCTCATTTGGAAAAAATTTCTATGAATAGTTAAGTGTGTATGTTACCTATATTGAAGCTTTAGCTTATGGCCCCATACTAAAATGGTTGGAGCGCCCTCTCGTGGGAGCTCCTTTCTATGCTCTTGAGATGTCTTTTTTAGTTTAGTTTAATTTTTATTTCAATTCCAGTTAGTTAACAAACACTGTAATATTAGTTTCAGGTATACAACATAGTGATTAAACACTTCCATATGACGTCCTGTGCTCATCACAACAAGTATACTCCTTAATCCCCATCACCCATTTCACCCATCCTCCACCCACCTCCCCCCTGGCAACCATCAGTTTGTTCTCTATAGTTAAGAGTCTGTTTCTTGGTTTTTAAAATGCCTTTCAAAAGCAAGGGTGCTTTATGGGGCGCCTGGGTGGCTCAATTGGTTAAATGTCTGCCTTCCGCTTAGGTCATAATCTTAGGGTCCTGGGATCGAGTCCCACATTGGGCTCCCTATTCAGCAGGGAGCCTGCTTTTCCCTCTCCCTGGGTCCGCTGCTCCCCCTGCTTGTATTCTCTCTCTCTCTCTGTCTGTGTCAAATAAGCAAATGAAATCTTGAAAAAATAATAAATTAAAAAATAAAATAAAAGTAGGGGTGCTTTAAAATAGACCCTAGTATGGCTATTTGGGGAGACTAAGCAACTCATAGGCATGATGGTTTGAGTTATCATATTGACCTTGAAGAAGATAGTGTTATTTTTGCAATTTTTAAATAAATTTTAAACTTTGCATAAAATGACTTGGGCACAAGTATAGTACATTAAATTTTCAAATATGAAAAATGACCGGTAGATAAACACAGAATTAAACATATTGGTATATACATACACAAACTGACTTGCTCCAATAATAGACTCTATGTAATCTTGTAAAGTCAAAGGTAAAAGTCACCAAATAACAAGAAATAATTTCCCTGCTATCCCAGTGCTCATGGGGTGGAGGCTCCCTAGCCCTCTCCCTAATTGTTTGAAGACAAACCTCTTAGACTCTTATTCCCCTGCTCCTGCTCTCCCTCATTCCCCTGTCCCATTGCCTGTTTCCTGTCTACACTCTGGCATCTATTTTCTTGCAGTCTTGATATTTTTGGGGGGGTAAGACATAGGTCCACAGCCTTTTTGAGTTCCTAGATTACCAGCTTTGTGGCAGAACTCCTCTCAAACAGTAATATTTTCCAGCTTTATTATGCTTTATTTTCTCTTGTATTTTAATGTTAGCATTTCATTTGTTTATTGACAAAATAATACTTTGTTTTAAGAGCTTTGGAAGATAACAGTTTAGAATAGCTATGTTTACCTTCTTCAGCTTTCACAGCTTTTATTTTTCTCCTTTTCTCTTCCATATAGAGTTCACCAGCCACTATCATTGGCGAAAATCATAATTCACCTTTTCTTTCTTTCTTAATGCTTCTGATAGGAAAGAGCTATTCTTGATTTGCCTTTATCTTCTGAGTATCTCTCATCTGTGCCATCCTTTCTTTATAAAAGTGCTCCTTTCCAAAAATCCCCACTGTTTTATTTTGATCGTTTTCCAGCACTTATTACATACTAATCTTTTTTTGAAATGTATATGTATTTAATTCTAGGGGCCTTGAGTATATTAAAGAATGATAAGGAGAATTAATATACTGTAGCTTTAATAATCACAAATGAGGGGCGCCTGGGTGGCTTAGTGGGTTAAGCCGCTGCCTTCGGCTCGGGTCATGATCTCGGGGTCCTGGGATCGAGTCTCGCATCGGGCTCTCTGCTCAGCTGGGAGCCTGTTCCCTCTCTCTCTCTGCGTGCATCTCCATCTACTTGTGATTTCTCTCTGTCAAATAAATAAATAAAATCTTTAAAAAAAATAATCACAAATGAAGTCAGTTTAAGTATATATATGTTAAATAACAAACATTTTTTGAGAACCCTCTGTATGAAAGCCACTGTACTGGATGCTAAGGAAGAAAAGACCTATTTATAACTGTGTCTGCCCTTTAGGTGCCAGAAAAACAAAAGAAAACTAACAGTACAGTGGTATATATAATACACATAAATTAAACAGTACAAAGATCAGTAAAGAATTTAGTTCTGAGAGAAGGCTTTTTGAAGAGGTGGATTTATTAGGGGGACGGTGGTATTCTAAGAGAGCAGAATCGCATGAGAGAAATGGCAGAGAGGCAAGAATGTACATGACTTACTTAGAGAAGAGTAGATCAGGCCAGCTGCCTGGAGTGGAAGTTTCCTTTTGCAAAATGGTAAGATAGGTAGGTAGGTAGGCTCCCATCTAATTACAGAAGGCCTCAAATGTTCAACTTAGGCATTTAGGCTTATTCGTATAAGTGGTAGAGAGCTAGTGAACATTTTTGAAAAGGGAAGTTGTATAATCAAAAGATGTTTTGTAATGAATTGTCTATGTTTTAAGGTTGGATGAACACTGAACTCTATTTTGACCCTTTTCCCTTCTGTCAGTGTCAGCATGAAGTAGTCAGATCCCGGACTTAAAGGTACACTAGAAATAGAAAAGAGTGAATGGGTTCAATAAAACATCTTGAGGAAATATTCCTAAGGACTCATATATTCCAATATTGTATTCCAAGCACTTAGAGGTCCAAGCTAGAAACCTGGGAGTCATCATGGACTTTTCCCTTCCTTTTTACTCCTCCACACCCATCAATTACCATGTCCTTTCCTTTCAACCCTTTCTCTTCATCTCCCACTGCCACTATCTGCGCTCAGGTTGGTTGAATTCTTGCTTGATATTTCTGAAAAGCACATTTGGTCTTGTCACTGTCCAAGTTAAAATTTTTCTGTGGAGTAGGCTAAAGTCCAGGCTCCCTGACCTAACATAAAAGGACCTCCAGTATCCAGTCCTACATGCTCACGTCCCCTTCTCTTACCATCACCGCATTTGTAAGTACCAAAATATTCCATGCACTTTCACACCAGGGATTTGTCCATGCAACCCTCTTGACCCACAGCACCCTTCTTTCCTGCTTCCCCTTTTTGGGAATCTCACTGACCTCCTGTGGCCTTCAGTGACACCCATGCTTATTATTTCTGTCGTGGCTGTCACATAGTAGTATCATCTTATTAGTGTAGCACTCTCACTAGACTGTAAGCTCCAGACATAGTATGTGGCACACAATTATCATTCAATACATGAGTAAAGAAGAAAATCAAGAAAATGTGGAGACTAATGGGGTGTGGAGAAAATAAGGAAGAGAAATAGGTTCAAAATGACTCAAAATTTCAAACGCAGATAACTCGGGATGGTACCACCTTTAACAAAAATCCATGTCCATGAAAAGGACTGACTTTGAAAGGAAGATTTTAAATTTGGTTTCGACCATAAGAGACTCTTAATCTCACAAAACAAACTGAGGGTTGCTGGGGGTGGGGGGGTAGGAAGAGGTTGGTGGGTTATGGACATTGGGGAGGGTATGTGCTATGGTGAGTGCTGTGAAGTGTGTAAACCTGGCCATTCATAGACCTGTACCCCTGGGGCTAACAATACATTATATGTTTATAAAAAATTTAAAAAAATATTTTAAAATAATTTTGGTTTCAATATTTTGACTTTGCTACACTTGATGTTAGCCAAAAGGCCAAGAAGCAATCACTATTTTGACTTTATCAGAGTATAGTTACTAAGTGGAAATGTCCAGTAATTAGCTGGACATGAGGAATTCTTAAAGCTTAAAGACTTAAAAGGGCATTCATTCTTTTTTTTTCAGCCTGGTCCTTCAAAATCTAATTTCAAAAGCCCCCTATCTGGTTGGCCCTGAATATGTCTGCCAACCCGGACAGACAGACGTTTTTGCTTTATGTGGTTCATAGTAGTCCAGCTGATGGATTCTCTCCTGGCTAGCTGGTGGGTAGCTCTGGAGTTCTGGGTCTGGATGTCCTGTGCCAAACCTGAATAGGCATTCTCCCTCAAGTGTATTTTTACCTGAATTCAGTTAACTCTGTGGTATCAGCCCCAGAAGCATTTTACAAAAATAGTAAGCCATTTTGTTAAGCTTTTATGAAGGTGTCCCTTTGACAAAATTAAGAGCATGGAAAAAATTCCCTTTTTAAAAAATCATTGAAAAGAGAGAACCTGATTCTGGATCTAAATGGCTTTCCGGTGAGGCTGAAATTATCAACTGTTGATATTGTAGACATTTTTCACAGTAGCCACCTTCCTAAGCAATTGTCTCTTTTATAGGTTGCTGAATGACCATCATGATGATGCCTCCAAGTTTATCTGTCTTCTAGCAAAGCCCAGCTCCAACTCTCTAGAACAGGAGGATTTTATCCCTTTACTTCAGGTAATTTTCATTTCCTTCTAAGAATGGGTTTTATTTTTAGAGTTTCAGAGGTTTTTAAAATTTTTTCCACTGTAAGATACATCAATCGAGATATACAAATCTAGGGTCAGATTTCTAGCATAGTCATTTTCAAGGTCATTTAGGAACAAAATCATTTTGTTTAATGAAAATTAACACAGAAATCATAAAACAGGGCTAGTCCCACTGAAGCAGAAGAGGGGGCACTACTCAGTCTCCCCTTACCCAGCCACTGCAAACACTGAAGCATCTTCTGAAACCAGAAGCTTGGTCTACTTGGCCCAGATGACCTATCTCCAATAGAAAGAGCGCACTTGAGGAGTATTTATATCTAGGCCTTCCAGTAAGAATCAGTTACATGTCAGTATTGGAGCTGTTTTTGCTGTAGCATTCTTCATAGCCTGATATGTTACTTGTTAATATTCTTAATTTCATGTCTAAATATTTGGTTTTCCTAAGCAGATCACAAATTCCTTGAAGCTAAGATTTGCCTTTCATGTCTGGTGAATGCTCATCGTTGTTTTAGCTGTTCTAGTAAATCCTTGTTAGTGAGGATGCCTAAAGAGAGACAGAAAAATACATTGACAATAGTTTTCTGGTTTGGGTTTTGTTTTAGTTGTATTCAAGGCTACCATCATTTTTTTGATAATTTTCTTGTTGAAATATAACATGCACACAAAAAACACAAATCATAAGTGTACCCAGCAATCAGTGAATTTTTCACAATGTGAGCACATCTGTGTAACTAGCACCCAGATGAAGAAACAAATCTTACCAGTACCCCCAAAGCTCTTCAGGTTCCCTCCCAGTCACTGCCACCCAATGGTTACCACTGTTCTATGTCTAATACAATCTGACATAGATTTTTAATTATAATAACAAATTTCCATGTTTATGATTTATTTTACATTCATAGTCTTCAAGTTTGTCTTAACTTGCATTATGGCCCTGATTATCTTTAGATTCATAGGCTACATGTTATTGTTCCCCTTTAAAAAGTACTCATGAGAATGAGGACACTTAGTAGTCTTTTACATTTAATTAGGATCATTATACATAATAATACCCAACATTACCTGTTGCTACTTTCGTTTGTTTTGTCAAATCAGAAATATTCAGTATTTGAACTGTATTTCTGAAACACTAGGTTTTTGTTGTAAGCTGCATGATTTTTTAATTTTTTTCACTTTAATTCCATATAGTTAACATACAGTGTTATATTAGTTTCAGGTATACAATATAGTGATTCAGCAATTGTATACTCAGTGCTCATCACAGTAAGTGTAAACTTAAGTCTCTTTATCTGTTTCACCTCTCCCCAACCTACCTCCCCTCTGGCAGTTTATTCTCTGTAGTTGTCTCCTTAATTTGTCTCTTTTTTTCTCTTTGTTCATTTGTTTTGTTTCTTAAATTCCACATATGAGGGGCACCTGGATGGGACAGTTGGTTAAGTGTCCAACTCTTAGTTTCAGCTTGGGTCATGATCTTGGGTTTTGGGATCCTGAATTGGGCTCCACAAGCAACATAGAATCTGTTTGGGAATCTCGTTCTCCCTCTGCATCCTCCACCCCATTGGTCCAGTACATGCGTGCTTGCTCTCTTTCTTAAATAAATAAAAATTCCACATGAGGGGCGCCTGGGTGGCTCAGCGGGTTAAAGCCTCTGCCTTCAGCTTGGGTCATGATCCCAGGGTCCTGGGATCCCACATCGGGCTCTCTGCTCAGCAGGGAGCCTGCTTCCTCCTCTCTCTCTCTGCCTGTCTCTCTGCCTACTTGTGATCTCTGTCTGTCAAATAAGTAAATAAAATCTTAAAAAAAAAAATCCACATGAGTGAAATCATGTTATTTGTCTTTCTGTGACTGCCTTATTTTACTTAGCAGTATACCCTCTAGTCTATCCACGTAGTTCCAATGGGAAGATTCATTCTTTTTATGGCTGAATAATATTCCTTTGTTTATAGATACCATCTCTTTTTTATCCATTCATCTATTGATGGACACTGGGGCTGCTTCCATAATTTGGCTATTGTAAATAATGCTGCATATACCTTTTTGAATTAGTGTTTTTGTTTTCTTTGGGTAAATACCCAGCAGTGGAATTACTGGATCCTATGGTAGTTCTGTTTTTAACTTTTTGAGGAACCTCCATACTGTTTTCCACAGTGGCTGCACCAGTTTGCATTCCCACCAATAGTGCATGAAGGTTCCCTTTTCTCTGCATCCTCACCAACATTTGTTATTGCTTATCTTTTTTATTTTAGCCATTCTGACAGGTGTGAGACCATATCTCACTTAGGTTTTACTAGCATTTCCCTGATGATTGATGATGTTGAGCATCTTTTCATGTGTCTTTTGGCCATCTATATGTCCCTTTGGAGAAATGTCTGTTTGAAAACATTACATTTTAATAACAGTTCTCTATCTACCCTTTACCTTTACCCCTCAATCCATTCTGCTCTGACTCCTACAAACTGCATCTTTTGGGTCCCCATCCCTGACTAGCTTTCTGGCTGAGTCTGGCCAGTGGATTATACTGCCAGGAGTGGGCAGTATATTTTTTCCCTAGTCCACTTCAGCACAGCAACTATACCTGTATACTACAGCTTCTGAAGGATGGCCTCTTCTCCATAGTTTGAGTGCCTACCTCCCTCCCATAATGCTATTCCCTGCCTTGTCCCTCTTTCTCTAGAGATTGTAAGGGTATCCTTCTGTTGCTTGTTCTTGGTGCCTCACTATTCCCTTGTGTTTTCCCTTCACCTGCCCATGACATAGTCCCTTCATGAATGGTTCATATGGGTAAATTCTTTTTCCTCTGGGGACCCTACTCCTGACTGAGTTTTATTAGAAGCTTTAATAAAATCACAGACAGGAATATAAATTAAATCCATATCAAAAGAATTACAGGGGCACCTGGGTGGCTCAGAGGGTTGGGCCTCTGCCTTTGGCTCAGGTCATGATCTCAGGGTCCTGGGATCAAGCCCCGCATTGGGCTCTCTGCTAGCAGAGAGCCTGCTTCCCCCACTCTCTCTCTGCCTGCCTCTCTGCCTACTTGTGATCTCTCTCTCTCTCTGTGTCAAATAAGTAAATAAAATCTTTAATAAAAAAAATTTTTTTAAAAAGAATTACAAACAATATCAAAACTATAATTATGAGTCAGTAAACATTTATACTTCCTTTATATAGGAGGAATTTTATTTTTCTTTAACAAGGAGATTTATAGAGTCATCAAGTAAAAGCTGACAGACTGAATAGATACATTCTCCTCCCATTCTGTACCAAACTCCTCTAAAGTGAAAATATAGAAATTTAAAGGGAATTAACACATGAATGGAATGGTAGAGAAGAATGGAAAAAAATTAATGTCAAGTGATTACCAATTTCTTAAAGCCAGAAAGTAGAAACAGACTAAGGAAACCACAGCCCAGAATGAGGGGCTATGTATAGACTACAGTAGAGAAATGAGATACTCTTCTCTATTCTCTTAGCAGGATTCCAGAGCAGCTGTAAAGTTAGTGTTGGCAGTTCTAATGGGAAGTATTAGAAATGAGGATTCTTTGAAGTTTGGTATATAAAACAATGGAAACAGTTGACTTCCTACTTAATTCCTAAAAGTAAAGTGCATACTGGCATTTACTCACAAGCCTAAACAAAGTAACAAACAATAAAGCATGCTAAGACAAATTCCAGTAGAGAAATATCCTAGATAGTACCTGACTAGTAGTCCTCAGAACTATCAAGGTCATCAGAAAAAAGGAAAGTTTGCAAAATTGGTAGAGCCAAAAGGAACCTAAGGAGATGTGACAGCTAAATGGAATATGAGGTCCTGGGTAGAATCCTGGAACAGAAAAAAGATATTAGGCAAAAACTAAGTTAATAAAGTATGGTCTCTCATAATAGTAATAATAATAATGTGTCAGTATTTATTTATTAACTATAATAGATGCTAATGTAATGTAGGGTATATAGGAACTCTATACAGTCTTACCAATTTTTCTTTAAAATTTGTTCTAAAAAATTAAGTCTTTGTAAATAATAATTATTATATTCAGATAGATTATATAAAATAAGAATAGAATATTATGAAAACAGAAAGCTAGTACCAGAAAGAGCTGTTAGAATTTTAAAATGTAGGGGAGTCCTGGGTGGTTCAGTTGGTTAAGCATCCTACTCTTGATCTCCAGGGTTGTGAGTTTAAGCTCCACATTGAGCTCCACACCTAGTGTGGAGCCTACTTTTAAAAAATTTTTTAAATGTAAGTACCAAAATCTGAAATTTTATCATAAGTCCTGGAAACTAAAGTTTAGGATATTTCGCAGGAAGGGAGAGAAAGCCAGAGAGGGAGAAGGAAGGAAGGAGGAAACAGAGAACTAATTCAAGAATTTCGACAACTAATGAGTCTAGAGAAGAAAGGAGGGAGAGAAGGAAATCATCACAGAAATAATACAGAACGGGGAGAATTCAAGAGACTGGGATGATAAGATGGGTACAAAGAGCTAGAACCTGGTAGGATTCTTTGGGATCCCTGTTTCCTTCCTTGGGAACATGCCTGTGTAACCAGCATATAGTCAGAAATATAATTTGAGGGGTGCCTGGTGGCTCAGTTGGTTAAAAATCTCTCTTCCGCTCAGGTCATGACCTTGGGGTCCTGGGATCAAGCCCTACATCAGGCTCCCTGCTCAGCAGGGAGTATGCTTCTCCCTCTCCCCTGCCCCTGCTCATACACTCACTCTCTCTCCCAAATAAATAAATAAAGTCTTTTAAAAAAAATTGAATTTAACATTCCCACACCAGACTCTCCTGCTCCCTCCAGTCCTGCCCACAGAATTAAAGAAATAATATAGAATACAGGTCTTTTGATTGAAAGTATAATGAGTAAAAGAAAGAAACATACATGTTATCAAAAAATTTTAGAAAAATGCTGTTGAAAACAAGATACTAAAAGCTTCCAGAGAGAAAAAACAGGTCCCTTTAATAAGAACAAAAATTGGGGTGATATTGGATTCTCATTAGTAACTCTAGGAGTTAGGGATTTGAAATCAGATTTCCTGTATCCTGCCAAGCTATTAGTCAGATATGAGATTAGAATAAAGGCATTTAAAGGCTCAGAAAGTTTATCTCCCTATTTTCTAAAGAATTACTTGAATAGATATTGTATCCAATTAAGTAAACCAAGGGGCACCTTGGTGGCACAGTAGGCTAATGCCTGACTCTTGGTTTAGGCTCACATCATGATCTCAAGGTTGTGGGATTGAGCCCCTAATCAGACTCAATGCTCAGCATGGAGTCTGCTTGGGATTCTTTCTCCTGTCTCCCTCTGCCCCTTCCCCACACATGCATGCACGTGCACCTGCTCTCTCCATCTCTCCTTCTTGCTCTCTAAAATAAATAAATCTTCCCAAAAAATTAAGTAAACCAAGAAAGAGGAATACATAAAATCCATGGAACAGTGGATTCAATCCAGAGAATCAGTGAAAGGAAGACCTCAAATGGCAACAGAAGGGCAGCCAGTCCAGAATAGAAAAGGCGATGGATTTCTCTGGGAAGAAGTTCTCCAAAAGGGGAAGAGGGAGGGATGAAACTATTCTATGCAGTACTATCATATTTGGAAACAGGGAAACTAGAAGATATGCTTGTAGCACAGCATTCTGTATATAAACAAGTTTTTAAAAAGCAATCAAAACTCCAAGAAAATTGAAAAAAATAAACCTGTATAAAACAGTCACGATCTAGGGGCACCTGGGTGGCTCAGTGGGTTAAAGCATTTGCCTTCAGCTCAGGTCATGATCCCAGGGTCCTGGGATCAAGCCCCACATCAGGCTCTCTGCTCAGCAGGGAGCCTGCTTCTTCCTTTCTCTCTGCCTGCCTCTCTGCCTACTTGTGATCTCTGTTTATCAAATAAATAAATAAAATCTTTTTTAAAAAAGTCATGATCTAAGCTGGAAGCAAACTGAAATATGGCATGGTTACAATTGATGGAGAGAAAGAAAAAAAAATCCAGTTAACTTCAGTTCTTCTTTGAATGCCTAAGGGACATGATGTTGGACCAATAAGAAAGTAGGAACTTTCTCCAGGAATGGAAGCACTGGCAAGATCCATTTTTCTTGCCTTCCTGCCTAGCTGGCCCAGTGTAGTAGGTGCCAGTCCTGACACTCTCCATCATCCTTGCTAGCACCACTCACCCCATTCCGGTGTTGCCTTGCAAACCTGCCCCAGCAGGTCCCCTCCAAAATGGTTCCCACTGTGCCACACCCAGTAGGCACCCTAGGCTAGGCCTGCTGCCCACCTCCAAAGCAGTTTCTACTACACCACATCTAATGGGTAGCCTTAAACCTGGACACTTACTCTCCAAAAACTACTCCTATGTAGGGGCCCAGCCACAAAAGGAGGGAACATACAACCTACAAGCAGTCCCCCCTGGAGAGCCTGGTTGTGGTGATTAGGGGAGACTTCACTTCTGGGCCCCACAGGATGCTTTCTACATAAGGCCACTCCTTCATGACCAGATGTAGCCAATTTACCTAAAACATAGAAACAAATAGAGTGAGACAAAATGAGGAGATAGGAATGAAGGAACAAGACAGAAAACAACCTCAGAAAAAGAACCAGAACAATCTAACTAATAGGGAGTTCAAAATAATAGTCATAAAAATGCTTACTGATCTATAGAGAAGAATGAATGAACACAATGAAAACTTCAACAGGAGATAGAAAACGTTAAAAAGACCAATCAGCTGAAGAACAATAAATGAAAAACACACGAGAGGGAATCAGCAACTTTAGAGGGTGCAGAAGAATAGATCAATCGTCTGCAAAACAGGGTAGTGGAAATCATTCAAGCTAAACAGCAGAATGAAAAATTGTAAATGAGTATAGCTTAAGGGAGCTCTTAGATAACATCAGCCATACCAGCATTTGCATTAGAGGGGTCCTAGAAGGATAAGAAGGAGAAAGTAGCAGAAAACATAGTTGAAGAAATAATAACTGAATGCTGCTTTAACCTGGGGGAGAAAACAGACATCTAGGTCCAGAAACCACAGAGATGAGGTCCACACAAGTCACATAATAATTAAAGTGTCAAAAATTAGAGATAAAGAGAATCTTAAAAGCAGCAAGGGAAAAGCTGCTAGTTACCTACAAGGGAACACCCATAACACTATGAGCTGATTTTTCTGCAAAAATTTTGCAGGCCAGAAGTGAGTGGCATGATATATTTTAAGTGCTACAAGAAAAGAAAAGAAAAAAAAAAAAAAAGAAAAGAAAAAGAAAAAAGAACACAACCAAGAGTACTTTACCTAGCAAGGTTATTTCAGAATTTAAGGAGAGAGAAAGTTTCCCAGACAAGTAAAAGCTGAAGAAGTTTATCATTCCTAAACCAGCCTTACAAGAATTATTCAAAAGACCTCTTGGAGTAGGGGCTGGGGGGAGAGAAGAGAATGCCATAACTGGAAGAAAATTATGAAAAAAAAAATCTCACTGGTAAAAGTAAACATACAGTAAAGGTAGTGGCTCAACCACTTACAAAGCTAGTATGAAGGCTAAAAGACAAGCAGTAAAATCAACTATATATACAATGATTAGTTAAGGGATACACAAAATAAAAAGTTGTAAAATACATAAAGAAGATGTGGTATATATACACAATGGAATACTATGCAGCCATCAAAAGAAATGAAATCTTGCCATTTGCGACAACATGGATGGAACTAGAGCGTATCATGCTCAGCGAAATAAGTCAAGCGGAGAAAGACAACTATCATATGATCTCCCTGATATGAGGAAGTGGTGATGCAACATGGGGGCTTAAATGGGTAGGAGAAGAATAAATGAAACAAGATGGGATTGGGAGGGAGACAAACCATAAGTGACTCTTAATCTCACAAAACAAACTGAGGGTTGCTGGGAGGAGGGGGATTGGGAGAAGCGGGGTGGGGTTATGGACATTGGGGAGGGTATGTGCTTTGGTGAGTGCTGTGAAGTGTGTAAACCTGGCGATTCACAGACCTGTATCCCTGGGGATAAAAATATATGTTTATTAAAAATTTAAAAAATTTTTTTAAAAAGCGGAAAAAAAGAAGTTGTAAAATACAACATCAAATACATTTAAAACATGGGGGGTAGATAGACTAAAATGTAGTGCTTTTAGAATGTGTTAGGACTTAAGACCATAAACTTGAAAGTCATCCAATGACAAGGGAAGATAGCAAGACAAGAAGAACAAAGAATTACAACAACAACAACAAAAAAACAGAAAACAGTTAATAGAATGGCAGTAAGTAGGGGTGCCTGAATGGGTTAGTTGGTTAAGAGAGCCCAATGCGGGGCTCAATCCCAGGATGCTGGGATCATGACCTGCGCCGAAGACAGAAGCTTTAACCCACTGAGCCACCCAGGCGCCCCTGTGCAGAAGCTTTTAATCTTATGAAGTCCCAGTAGTTCATTTTCACTTTGGTTTCCGTTGCCTCAGGAGACATATATAATAAGAAGTTGCGGGGGGCCACCTGGGTGGCTCAGTGGGTTAAGCCTCTGCCTTTGGCTCAGGTCATGGTCTCAGGGTCCTGGGATCGAGCATTACATCGGGCTCTCTGCTCAGCAGGGAACCTGCTTTCCCCCCCTCTCTGCCTGCCTCTCTGCCTACTTGCGATGTCTCTCTCTCTCTCTGTCAAATAAGTAAATAAAACCTTTCAGGGTGCCAAGGTGGCTCAGTGGGTTAAAGCTTCTGCCTTTGACTCACGTCATGATCTCAGGGTCCTGGGATCGAGCCCTGCATCAGGCTCTCTGCTCAGCGGGGAGCCTGCTTCCCGCCCTCTCTCTGCCTGCCTGCCTCTCTGCCTACTTATGATCTCTGTCTGTCAAATAAATAAAAATTTAAAAAAAAAAAAGTTGCTACAGCTTATGTCAGAAAGGTTACTGCCTGTGTTCTTCTCTAGGATTTTGATGGTTTCTTGTCTCACATTTAGGCCTTTCATCCATTTTTAACTTACATATGTGTATGGAGTAAAAAAGTGGTCCAGTTTCATTCTTCTGCATGTTGCTGTCCAGTTTTCCCAGAACAATTTGTTGAAGAGACTGTCTCTTTTCCATTTAGATACCCTCTCCTGCTTTGTTGAAGATTAATTGGCCATATAGTTGGGGTTCATTTCTGGATATTCTGTCCTGTTCCACCGATCTATTTGTCTGTTTTTGTGCCAGTACCATACTACAGCTTTGTAATATGACTTGAAGTCTGAAATTGTGATGCCTCCAGCTTTGCTTTTCTTGTTAGATTGCTTTAGCTATTGGGGGTCTTTTGTGGTTTCATACAAATTTTAGGATTGTTTGTTTCTAGCTCTGTGGAAAATTCTGTTGGTATTTTGATACAGATTGCATTAAATGTGTAGATTGCTTTGGGTAGTATAGACATTTTAACAATATTTGCTCTGGCAATCCATGAGCATGGAACATCTTTCCATTTCTTTGAGTCCTCTTCAATTTCTTTCATCAGTGTTTTATAGTTTCCAGGGTACAGATCTTTTACCTCTTTAGTTAGGTTTATTCATAGGTATCTTACGGTTTTTGGTACAATTATAAATGGGATTGGTTTTTTTATATCTCTTTTTGTTGCTTCATTATTGACAATACATAGAAATGCAACACATCTCTGTGTGTTGATTTTGTATCCCGCAGCTTTACTGAATTCATGTTTCCATTCTAGCCATTTTGGGGGGGAGTCTTTTGGGTTTTCCTCATAGAGTATCATGTCATCTGCAAATAGTGAAAGTTTGACTTCTTCCTTGCCAGTTTGGATGCCTTTTACTTCTTTTTGTTGTCTCATCGCTGTGGCTAGGACTTTCAGTACTGTGTTAAAAAACAGTGATAAGAATAGACATCCTTTCTTATTCCTGACTATAAAGGAAATCTCTCAGTTTTTCCCCATTGAAGATGTTACTAGCTGTGGGTTTTTCATACGTGGCCTTTATTATGTTGATGTATGTTCCCTCTATCCCTATTTGTTGAGGGTTTTTAATCAAAAATGGATGCTATACTTTGTCAAATGCTTTTCTGCATTTATTGAGAGGATCATATGGTTCTTCTCCTTTCTTTTATTAATGTGGTATATCATGTTGATTGATTTGTAAATATTGAATCACCCTAGCAACCCTGGAATAAATCCATCTTGGTCCTGGTGAATAATCCTTTGGGTAGTATTTTGGTGAAAAATTTTGCATCTGTGTTCATCAGGGATATTGTTCTCTTTTTTAGTGGGGTCTTTGTCTGGTTTTAGAATCAGGGTAATGCTGACCTTGTAGAATGAGTTTGGAAGTTTTCCTTCCATTTCTTTCTTTTTTTTTTTTTTTTAATTTCTTTTCAGCGTAACAGAATTCATTGTTCATGCACCACACCCAGTGCTCCATACAATACGTGCCCTCCATAATACCCACCACCTGGCTCACCCAAACTCCCACCCCCTGCCCCTTCAAAACCCTCAGATTGTTTTTCAGAGTCCATATTCTCTCATGGCCCATCTCCCCTTCCAATTTCCCTCAACTCCCTTCTCCTCTCCATCTCCCTATGTCCTCCATGTTATTTGTTATGCTCCACAAATAAGTGAAACCATATGATAATTGACTCTCTCTGCTTGACTTATTTTACTCAGCTGAATCTCTTCCAGTCCCGTCCATGTTGATACAAAAGTTGGGTATTCATCCTTTCTGATGGAGGCATAATACTCCATAGTATATATGGACCACATCTTCCTTATCCATTCGTCTGTCGAAGGGCATCTTGGTTCTTTCTACAGTTTGGCGACCATGGCCATTGCTGCTATGAACATTGGGGTACAGATGGCCCTTCTTTTCACTACATCTGTATCTTTGAGTAAATACCCATTAGTGCAATTGCAGTGTCATAGGGAAGCTCTATTTTTAATTTCTTATGGAATCTCCACACTGTTCTCCAAAGTGTCTGCACCAACTTGCATTCCCACCAACAGTGTAAGAGGGTTCCCCCTCTCCAACACACGTTGTTTCCTGTCTTGCTAATTTTGGCCATTCTAACTGGTGTAAGATGGTTTCTCAATGTGGTTTTAATTTGAATCTCCGTGATGGCTAGTGATGATGAACATTTTTTCATGTGTCTGATAGCCATTTGTATGTCTTCATTGGAGAAGTGTCTGTTCATATCTTCTGCCCATTTTTTGACATGATTATCTGTTTTGTGTGTGTTGAGTTTGAGAAGTTCTTTATAGATCCTGAATATCAGCCTTTTGTCTGTACTGTCATTTGCAAATATCTTCTCCCATTCTGTGGGTTGCCTCTTTGTTTTGTTGACTGTTTCCTTTACTGTGCAGAAGCTTTTGATCTTGATGAAGTCCCAAAAGTTCATTTTCGCTTTTGTTTCCTTTGCCTTTGGAGACATATCTTGAAAGAAGTTGCTGTGGCTGATATCAAAGCAGTTACTGCCTATGTTCTCCTCTAGGATTCTGATGGATTCCTGTCTCACGTTGAGGTCTTTTATCCATTTCAAGTTTATCTTTTTTTTTTAATAGTTTGAGAAGAATAGGTATTATTAACTCTTTTTAAATATTTGGTAGAATTCACCTGTGAAGCCGTCTGGCCCTGGACTTAGAGATTTTTTATTACTGATCCCATTTCTTTGCTGGTTATCAGTCTATTGTAGTATTCTTTTTCTTCCTGTTTCAGTTTTGGTAGTTTGTATGTTTCTAGAAATTTATCCATGTCTTCCAGATTGCCCAATTTGTTGGCATACAGTTTTTCATATTATTCTTTTATAATTGTATCTCTGTGGTGTCAGTTGTTATTTCTCCTCTCTTATTGGTGATTTTATTTATTTTGGTCCTTTCTCTTCTTCTTTTTGATAAGTCTATATAAGGGGGTTATCAATTTTATCAACTTTCTCAAAGAACCAGCTGCTGGTTTCACTAATCTATTCTGTTGGGATTTTTGTTTGTTTCTATATCATTTATTTCTGCTCTAATCTTTATTTTTCCCTTCTTCTGCTAACTTTAAGCTTCATTTGTTCTTTTTCTAGGCCCTTTAGGTATAGGGTTAGGTTTTATATTTGAGATTTTTCTTCCTTCTTGAGGCAGGCCTGTATTGCTATATACTTCCCTCTTAGTACCCCTTTTGCTGCACTCCAAAGGTTTTGGACTTCGTGTTTTCATTTTCATTTGTTTCATGTATTTTTTTAATTTCTTTTTTAATTTCTAGTTGACCCATTCATTCTTTAGTAAGATGTTCTTTAATGTCTGTGTGTTTGTGGTCTTTCCAAATTTTTTCTTTTGATTAACTTCAAGTTTTGTAGCAATGTGATTGGGAAATATGCGTGGTATGATCTCAGTCTTTTTGTACTTGCTGACGCCTGATTTGTAACCTAGCATGTGATCTGTTCTGGAGAATGTCCTATTTGCCCTTGAAAAGAATGTGTATTCTGCTGCTCTAGGATGGAATGTTCTGAATATATCTGTTAAGTCCATCTGGTCCAGTGTGTCATTCAAAGCCATTGTTTCTTTGTTAATTTTCTGCTTAGTTGATCTGTCCATTGACGTAAGTGGGATATTAAAGTCCCCTACTATTATTCTATTATTAACAATGAGTTCCTTTTATGTTTGTTATTAACTGTCTTATATATATGGTTGTTCCCAAGTTGGGGGCATAAACATTTACATTTGTTAGATCTTGTTTTTCAGTAGACCCCTTTATTATAATGTAGTGCCTTTCTTTATCTCTTGTTATAGTCGTTGGTTTAAAATCTAGCTTGTCTGATATAAATATGGCTGCTCCAGCTTTCTTTTGATTTCCATTTGGGTGATAAAACTTTCTCCATCCCCTCATTTTCAATCTGGAGGTGTTTTAGTCTAAAATGAGTTTCTCGTAGGCAGCATATAGATGGGTCTTGTTTTTTTATCCATTCTAACACCCTTGTATTTTGATTGTTGCATTTAGTCCATTTACATTCAGAGTAATTGATAGGTAAGAATTTAGCACCATTGTATTACTTGTAAAGACAGTGTTTCTGGAGGTTTTCTCTGTTCCTTTCTAGTCTTTGTCACTTTTGGTCTTTATTCCCCACTCAAAGTGTTACCTTTAATATTTCTTGCAGAGCTGGTTTAGTGGTCACAAACTCCTTTTGTTTTTGTTTGTCTGGGAAACTCTTTATCTCTCCATCTATCCAGAATGATAGCTTTGCTGAATAGAGTATTCTTGGATGCAGATTTTTCCTATTCAGCACCTTGAGTATATCATGCTATTCTCTTCTGGATTGCCAAGTTTCTATTGAGAAATCTTCAGTGAACTTTATGGCTTTTCTCTGGTAAGTTAAGGACTTCTTTTGTTTTACTACTTTTAAGACTTTTTTTTTTAGGAGGCTCCACATGAAGCTTGAACTCACGACCCTGAGATTAAGGCTAGAGTTAAGATCAACAGTCAGATGCCAGTTATTTCTCTTGCTCCTGAAAGTAATGGCCTTATGAAGAAGAGGTCATGTAATGCTTAGGGCCTGGCACTTCAGGGGAGTATTTCCAGCATGTGCTGCGTTTGCTCTGCTGTTGTGTTTTGGCTGCTCTATCCTTCAGGCCAGTTGCCTATAGAGGTTCTCTTTGCCTTCTGTGGGCAGTGTTTGGTCCCTGGCCTGAATGTGGTGAGTTTTAACTAGGTGTGCTCTGGTCTGCTTTTGCAATGAGATCTGACACCAACTCCACCAGAACTAAGGCTCTGTAGAACTCTGGTCAGATGTGTGGACAGAGTTCTTCTTGGGTGGGGGCGGGGGGGCGGCGCTGTGCTGGACTGAGGCAAGTTGATCAAGGGGACAGTCCCACCAGAGCAAAGGGGAGTGAGGCTTGGTATAAACAAGTTAGGCAGCCAGTATTAGCACTTTCCTGCTTCCCACAAGTGGCTATGTGTTATGCTGAGGGGCAGGGAAGGAAAATGGTACCAGCCAGGTCCTTTGTTTCTGAAAAGTTGTCTCTGTGAATACTGCCTCTCAGGTACATGGTGTGAGAAGAGTGAATCATCTCCCCAGTGTGTGACCCAGGTGTTCTTCAGATCACTGTTTCTATGCTGTCAACCCCCAGGTTGTTTGCCTGCCTTGTCTTAGGAGTAGCCATTCTTAATTGGCCTCTATCCCAGCCAAGCCCTCTGGCCTTTAAAACTCCAGGGTTTGACTCCCACTGTTCTAAGAACTCACAGAATTTAACCCCCTCTGATCTTCTAAGCCAGTGAGTTTGAGGAAACATTCTCCTTCTGTGTTCTCCCTTGTACTCCTCTCTCTCTCACCCTTCTCTGCAACCATGGCTCCCTTCCCTCTGCAGCACCTGCAGTCTGCTTCTCCCCTAAACTATGTCTCTGTGCTTCCTACCATCTTTGATGTGGCCTCTTCTCTCCTTTTAGTTGTGGATGCCAGTCCTCAGGTCAATTTCTGGGGTATTTAGGATGATTTAGTAGTTATCTAGTTGTGTTCATGGGATGAGACAAGCCTAGGATCCTCCTACTCCACCGCCATCTTCCTTTCTTGCTCCAGTTTCTCTTAAAAATAGTAGGGAATTTTAATACCTCACTTACATCAGTGGATAGATCATGCAGATAGAAAATCAGGAAGCAAGCAGTGACCTTAAATAACACATTAGACCAGATGGACTTAAGCAGATAGACACAGAACATTCCATTAGAAGACAGCAGAATACATATTCTTTTCAAGTACACATGGAACATTCTTCAGGATAGATCATGTTAGACCACAAAACAAGTCTTGGTAAATTTAGGAAGACTGAAATCATAGCAATCATTTTTTCCAACCACAGTGGTATGAAACTAGAAATCAACTACAAGAAAAATTATAAGACCCATCTTTATGCAGTCCACAGTAGACTCACTTCAGACCTAAAGACACATGTAGACTTAAAAAACACAAACACATTAAGGCTAAACAATGTGCTACTAAACAACAATGAGTCAATGAGGAAATCAAAGAGTAAGTTTAAAAATACCTTGAGACAAATGAAAATGGAAACACAGCATTCAGAAATCTGTTGGACAGGAAAAAAGCAGTTCTAAGATGTAAGTTTATGATATAGGCCTGTCCTAAGAAACTAGAAAAATAAACATTCTAACCTTACACCTAAAGAAACTAGAAAAAAGAACAAAAAGCAAAGTTAGTAGAAGGAAGAAATAGTAAAGATAAGAGTGGAAATAAGTGAAATAGAGATAAAAAAGTAGAAGAAAACCAATGAAATTAACAAGTTTTGCTACATGCAAAAAATTGAAATTAGACTACTATCTTATACCATCTGTAAAAATAAACCCCAAATGGATTAAAAACCTAAATTTAAGTCATGAGACTATAAAACTCCTAAAAGAAAACATAAGCAGTAAACGCTTAGACATAAATCATAGCAATATTTTTTTGGGTCTGTCTCCTCAAGCAGGGGCAACAAATGCAGAATGTCCCACATCAGATTTCCTGCTCAGCAGGAAGCCTACTTCTCTCTCCCACTGCTGCTCCCCCTGCTTGTGCTCTCTCACTCTTTTTGTCAAATAAATTAATTAATTAAAAAATGGTGGGGGCACAGGTGACTCAGTTGGTTAAGCCTTCCTTTGGCTCAGGTCATGATTCCAAAGTCCTGGGATCGAGCCCCGCATCAGGCTCTCTGCTTGTCAGGGAGTTGGCTTCTCCCTCTGCCCCTCCCACCGCTCGTGTTCTCTCTCTCATGCCTGCTGTCTCTCTCTTAAATAAATAAATAAAATCTTTTTAAAAAATGGGCAGAGAACCTGAATAGACATTTTTCTGAAGAAAACATATCAACAGGCACATGAAAAGATGCTCAACGTCATTAATTAGGAAAATGCAAATTAAAACCATAATATCACCTCACACCTGTCAGAATGGCTAGTACCAAAAAATAAGAAATAGCAAGTGTTGACAAGGATATGGAGAAAACAGAACCCTGGGCACTATTGGTGGTAAATAGGTAAGTGTATTTGGTGCAGCCATCGTGGAAAACAGTATGGAGTTTCCTTAAAAAATTAAAAATAGAAATACCATAAAAATAGAAATAGAATACCATATGATCCCCTTCCGGGTATTTTTCCAAAGAAAATGAAAACTCTAATTCGAAAAGATACATGCATTCCTATGTTCACTGCAGCGTTATTTACAATAGCCAACATATAGAAGTAACCTAGTGTCTATCAGTAGATGAATGAGTAGATAAGATGTGGTATATGTATGTGATATATATGAGTATTGAGTATTACAATTGAGTATTATTCAGTATCACTGAGTATTACTCAGTCTTTAAAAAGGAATGGAATCTTGCCATTTGCAACAACACATATGGACCTAGAGAGTGAAATGTCAGACAAAAAAAAAAAAACAAGTATGTATCATTTTACTTATATGTGGAATCTAAAAACCAAAACAAACACACATAGTGAACAAACTGGTGGTTGCCAGAGAGGAGGTGGTTGGGGAGATTGGCAAAATAGGTGAGGGGATTAAGAGATACTAACTTCCAGTTACTGTGATCATTTGTAATGTATATAAATGTTGAATCACTGCTGTACACCTGAAACTAATATATAATAATATATGTCAGCTATGCTTCAATTTAAAAAAATCAGGTAAGAAGTACAAAACAGTGGTTTTCAAGATACTGGATATCTAGCAACAAAAGATAGTGATTGCTGACAGACAGAAGCAAACAAGGTTAAGCCTTATGGTTGTTTCAGCTTACTGCCTTGAGAGTTTCCAAGCCACAGTGTGGGAAGCGGGACTCCAGGCAGAGTCCTTCAGACTCCCTGATTATAGGAGACAGAGGTGAGAGCTAGAGGATCAGGGTGGCTAGGGGCAGAGCACCAGTGAGAAAGCTCCAAACCTCTTTAGAACTCCTCCACAAGTATTCAGTAGAATACTGATCAGAAGATGTATGTGGGGAAAGTAACTAAAGCTAAAGAAAGTGCTATCCATGATTAGAGGGAGCAGTCACACAGGGCCAGGGATAGTATTGGTCTATACCAGCCAGACTGGAAACCTCATAATATATAGGACTTTGGGCAGAGTACTCTTGGGAGTCTTGCTTCATTAATGAAGAATAATTAGCCCTAAATTAAGCATTGCTAGGTCCTGCCTAACCAATTTAGAAAGCAAGAGCTACAAGGATAAAAGGATTTTAAAGTGACTTAACAGCATTCCAGAACAAAGTTTGGGAATATTTATAAGAATATAAAAATATCCGGCATTCAACCAGGTGAAATTTGTAATGGTTGATACCATCAGGCATGCAAAGAAGCAGAAAAATACAATAGGTAATGTGGGAAAAAAAATCAGTTGAAACCGACCCAGCTGTTGGAATTAGACAAGTACATTAAAACACCTATCATAACTGAATTCCATCTACCCAAAAAGTTAAGACATGAAGATACATATTTTAAAAAGCCAAAACTGAACTTGTAGAGATGAAAACTAAGGTGTCTGGGCTACAAAATACACCAGAATGGATTAACAGTAGATTAAACATTGCAAGTGAAATGATTAGTGAATTTGAAGCATAGACTAGAAACTATCCAAAATGAGAAATAGAGACACAAAGAAAAGAAGAAAAATGAAAAGAGCATCCCTGAGCTGTGGGACATAACTTTAAGCAAACAAACATACTTATACATGGGAGAGGTGGGGGGATTTCAAATAAAGAATTTGTCAGATCTTTGTCCCGAGTTCCTAGGACAGAGCTGCTAAATGCTTAGAACTTCCCAAATGATAAGAACATCTTTGTTTTTCACAGTGGGCTCCTGGGACCATGCCCCAATTTTTAGTAATGAGGTGACTCATTAATGGTCGGTCCCTGGATAGTACTTGCTGTGTCAAAAAGGCCAACTATGTGATTAGAAGTTAGGTCTTTCAGCCAAGTGATATCAACCTGGGGATGGAACCTAGAAATGGATTTCAGTCATAGGGACAATGATTTAATCAAGCATGCCTACCTAATGAAACCCAGTAAAAACTCTGGACACTGAAGCACAATGATGGGCTGGAAGGGTGCCATGCCCTGAGAATAGGAAGCTCCATGTCTCAGACCTTCTCAGAGTTTTCCCTCTGCATCTCTTGTTTAGCTGGTCCTGACTTGTATCATTTATAATAGAATAGTAACCATAATGTCGTATTTGCCTCATTTCTTTGGGTCACTTAGGCAACTTGTTAAACCTAAGGGGGTAGTGGAAACCCCCAACTGTATAGTCAGTTGGCCAGAAGTGTGGATGGTGTAGTTAATAGTGAGAAAAGTCTTGTGAAGGACTGTGCCCCTAACCTGTGAAATCAGTACCGATTCTGGATAGTTAGTACTGGAATTGCATTGCAGGGGAACAGAAAAATTATTTGAAGATATAATAGCCCCAGATTTCCTATATTTGTTAAAAACTATAAGCTCAAATCCAAGATAATCAAGAAACCCAAAGCACAAGAAAATCAAAGAAAACTATACCAAGTCACATCACGATAAAGTAGTTCAAACCAGTAATAAAGAGAACATTTGAATAGCAGCCAGAGAAAATAGTCACATTTCATAAAGTAGAACAAAGGTGAAGATAAAAGTAGATTTCATGTTGGAAACAGTCCAAGTCAGAAACATTGGAGCAACATCTTTAAAGTACTCAAAGAAATAGCTATCAACTTAGAGCATCATACCCAGTGAAAATATCTTTTAAAAATGGAAGTGAGTTAAAGAAATTTTTGGACATAGCAAAGCTGAAAGAATTCATCACCATCAGAAATGCAGTATAAGAAATGTATTTGGGTTGGGGGGAAGTTGTTCAGTCAAGGAAGAAAATAATGCCAGATGGAAATACAAATTTACATAAAGGAAAGAAAATCTCCAGGAATGGTAACTAAATGGATAAATGGGTCCCCTTCCCCCATTATATGATTTCTTATTATTCAGATATCTTTAAAAGATAATGATTTAAACAAAACTACCAGTGTTTTGTGGTGATTATAACATATGCCTAAGTTAAAGTTAGCTTAAAGTCAATTTGACAATAGCTTAAAGTCCAGGAGAAGAAAAATGGGAAATATACAATTGTGTAGTTCACATATTATCTATGAAGTGGTATAATACCACTTGAAAATAGATTGTAGTAAGTTAAAGATGTACCTCTACTCTCTGACACAACCATTGAAATAACAGTTATAGCTAAAACCCCCCAAAAAAGTTTAAATAAAATAGAAATTATAAATAATACTCAGTGAACTCAAAAGGAGGCAGGAAAGGAAGGGGAAAAGGGGAACAAAGAATGAATGAGACAGCGGCACCTGGGTGGCTCAGCTGTTAAGTGTCTGCCTTCGGCTCAGGTCATGCTCCCAGAGTCCTGGGATAGAGCCCCACATCAGGCTTCCTGCTCAGCAGGGAGTCTTCTGCTCCTTCTGCCCCTCCCCCTGCTTGTGTTCCCTCTCTCTCTGTCTCTCTCTGTCAAATAAATAAATAAAATATTTTTTAAAAAAAAGAATGGATGGGACAAACAAGATGGTAGGCCTAAACTTAACCATATCAATATCAATAACACATTAAATGGAAGTGATGTGAATACTCTCAAAAGGCAAAGATTAGACAAAAAAGTAAGACCCAAATATATGTTGCCTGAAAGAAATGTGCTTTAATTATAAAGACACAAATAGATTAAAAGTAAAAGAAGAAAAAGAGATACAGCATGCTAACACTAATCAAAAGAAAGCTCTTACAAATAAATGGAAAGACATACTGTGTTCATGGATTGAAAGACTTAACAATGTTAAATGCCCATTCAACCCAGAATAGTGTGTATAGATCAGTTCAAGTTCTATCAAAATCCAAATGGTCCCCTTCCCCCATCTCCTGGCAACCCTATTCTATTCTCTGCTTCTGTGAGTCTGTTTTGGATACCTCATGTAAATTGAATCATGAAGATGTTGTTCAGTGGATATAGTTTTAATTATGAAAGGGAAACAAATTCTAGACATCTGTTGTACAACATAGTGCATAAAGTTAACAGTGCTATATTGTGCAGCTTAAAATATGTCAAGAGGATAGATCTCATGTTAAGTATTCTACCAAAACAAACAAACAGACAAAAGGAAAAAAAGTACAATGAAACTTGAAGGTGGTGAATATGTTATTACCTTAATTGTGGTAATGTTTTCTTGGGTATACACATATGTCCAAACTCTTCAACCTGTATATATTAAATATGTACAGTTTTTGTGTATTGCTTATTCCCCAGTAAAGTTTAAAATTACCAATCACGTTTTTTGCATAAATATGAAAAACAATTCTAAAATTCATATGGAATTCAAAGAACCTGGAATAGCCAAAACAACCCTGAGAAAGGAGAACAAAGTTGGAAGTTTCACACATCCTGACTTCAAAATATATTACAAAACTACAAATTCTTGCATGTATACTCAGATGATTTGTATCCATTCCCAACACAGTAGGGAAAGGATGATCTCTTCAATAAATGGTATTGGGATAATTGGATATCCACATGTAAAAGAGAGAAGTTAGATTCTTATCTCACTCCACGTGCAAAAATGAATTCAAAAGCGTTTAAAGACCTAAACCTAAGACCTGAAACTATAAAACTCCTAGAAGAAAACAGAGAAGGAAACCTTCATGACCCTTGGGTTTGGCAATGGCTATGACCAAAAAAGCATAGGCAACAAAAGAAAAACTATACAAATGGGACTACATCAAACTTTAAAACTTCTGGACAGCAAAGGGAAGAGTATAGTAAAAGGCAGTCTATAGAATGGGAAAAAAAAATACTTGCAAACATATCTGATAATGTGTTAATATCTATAATATATAAAGAACTCCTACAACTCAATAAGAGCAGCAGTAAAAATAACCAGATATTTATAATTTATAATATATATTTAAATGGGCAGGGACTTGAAAAGATATTTCGCCAAAGAAGTTGAAATGTCTAACAAGCATACGAAGAGATGTTCAACATCAGTTAAAAAAAAATAATAAACATGGGAATGCAAATCAAATCACAGTGAAATATCACTTCACACCTGTTAGAATGTTGGTTTTTTTTTACCATAGAAACCATTTTTTAATTAAATTTATTTATTTTCAGCATAATAGTATTCATTATTTTTTCACCACACCCAGCGCTCCATGCAATCCGTGCCCTCTAAAATACCCACCACCTGGTACCCCAACCTCCTACCCCCCCCGCCACTTCAAACCCCTCAGATTGTTTTTCAGAGTCCATAGTCTCTCATGATTCACCTCCCCTTCCAATTTCCCCCAACTCAAAAAAAACAGCATTGGTGAGGATATGGAGAAAATGGAACATTTGTGCACAGATGGTGGGAAGGTAAAAGGGTGTAACTTCTATTGAAACTAGTATGGAAGTTCCTCAAAAAAATTTAAAATAGAGCCACCATATGACCTAACAGTACCACTGTGGGGTATATACCTAAAAGAATGGAAAAACATCTCAAAGAGCTATTTGTATTCCATGTTCATTGAGCATTATTCACAATAGCCAAGAATTAAAAGCAACCTAAATGTCCATCAGTAGATGGATGGATAAAGAGAATGTGGTATATACATATAATGGAATATTAGTCTGCCTTTAAAACAAAAGGAAATTCTGTTATATTCAACAGCATGGATAAAATTTGAGAACATTATGCTAAGCGAAATAAGCCAGTCACAAAAAGACTGTTACTGTACTATCGCACTTATATGGGGTATCTGAAGTAGTCAAACTCCTAGGAAAAAGAAAAGTAGTTGCCAGAGGCTGTGGGAGAGTGTATGGGAAGTTGTTGTTTGGTGGGTATGGAGTTTTGATGATTTGGGATTGGGGTGGGAGGGATCTCTTGTACAACAATGTACAAGTTGTTGACAATATTGTACTATATACTCAAAATTGTTGGATGAATTTTATGTTACATGGCATTTTTTTCTGCAAAAAGAACAGAAAGCTGGATGGCTATATTATACAGACAGAGTAGTTTTTAAAGCACATAATACTGCTAGGTAAAGATAAACACATCAGTTCATCAAGAATGTAACAACTCATGAAGAATGTAAGAAAAATTATAAGGAGATCAGTTCATCAAGAATATAAAAACTTGTAAAGAATATAAAAACATGGGGGCACCTGGGTGGCTCAGTCACTGAATGTCTGCCTTCAAGTTGGGTCATAATGTCCGAGTCCAAGGATCAGCTCCTCATCAAGTTCCCTCCTCAGAAGGCAGCCTGCCTCTCCCTCTCATTCTTCCTGCTTGTGTTCCCCCTCTCGCTGTCTGTCTGTCTCTCTCTCTCTCTCTGTCAATAAGTAAATAAAATCTTAAAAAAATATATAACAACATGACAATTCAAAATGCTTATGTACTGTATAAAAGACTTTCAAAATGCATGAAGCAAAATCTGATAGAACTTCATGGGTACATTCACAATTATAATTGTAGATTTCCATGTGCTGTTCTCAGTAATGAACAAGCTGAGGAAAAATCAATAAGGATATAGAACATTTAAAAAGCACTATCAACCAGCTTGACCTAATTGACATTTATATTACACTTTACCAAACAACAGTAGAATACACATTCCTTTAACATGTACACAGAATATTTACCAAGATAGACCATATTCTGGGCCATAGAAAATCTCCATAAAAATTCAAAATTCAGCTCATAAAGTATTTCTTTTACTTTAATGGAATTAAATTAGAAATAATAAAAGATCTCCAGAAAATTTCTAAATATTTGATAAATAAATAACACTTTTAAGTAATCCATGAGTCAGAGAAGAAATGAAAAGGAAACAAATATCTTGAACTGAATGAAAATGAAAACACAGCATGTCAAAATTCATGAGATGCTGCTAAAGCTGTGTTTAATAAGTGAGCTTAGAAAGTTTACAAATAACATGATCAGTACATAAAAATCAATTTTCTTTCTACATACTAGCAACAAACAATTAGAAATTGAAATTTTAAAAATACTGCTTATAGGGGCACCAGGGTGGCTGAGTGGGTTAAGCCGCTGCCTTCAGTTCAGGTCATGATCTCAGGGTCCTGGGATCGAGCCCCATATTTGGCTTCCTGCTCGGCTGGGAGCCTGCTTCCCCCTCTCTCTCTGCCTGCTGCTCTGCCTACTTGTGATTTCTGTCTGTCAAATAAATAAATAAAATCTGTAAAAAAAAAAAAAAAAAACCATTTATAATACCACCTCAAAATATTAAATACTTAGAGATGAATCTGACAAAAGATGTGCAATACCTGCACACAAAATAGAGCAAAACATTGATGAGAGAACTTAAAATAAGATTTATATAAATGGAGGGGGCGCCTGGGTGGCTCAGTCAGCTAAGCCGCTGCCTTCAGCTTGGGTCATGATCCCTGGGTTCTGGGATCGAGCCCCACATCAGGCTCCCTGATCCGTGGAGAGCCTGCTTCTCCCTCTCCCTCTGCCTGCTGCTCTGCCTATTTGTGCTCTCTCTGCATCTTTCTTTTTTTTTTTTTAAGTTTTTTTTTCCAATTTATTTATTTTCAGAAAAACAGTATTCATTATTTTTTCACCACACCCAGTGCTCCATGCATCTTTCTAATAAATAAAATCTTAAAAAAGATTTATATAAATGGAGAGAGAAGTCTTCTTTATGGGTACGAACTCATTATTGTTAAGATGTCAATTCTGGGGGGCGCCTAGGTGGCTCAGTGGGGTAAAGCCTCTGCCTTCACTCAGGTCGTGATCCCAGGGTCCTGGGATCGAGCCCCGCATTGGGCTCTCTGCTCAGCAAGGAGCCTGCTTCCTCCTCCCTCTCTCTCTGCCTGCCTCTCTGCCTACTTGTGATCTCTGTCAAATAAAATAAATAAAATCTTTAAGAAAAAAAAAAAGATGTCAATTCTGCATTAGCTTTGACTGTTAGAACCATAGTAATTTGTAAATACTCTCTCCCTAAGAAATAAGTAATGGATTAAAATCAATCTGGACCTGTGGGGAAGAAACTCAGAATAAAATAATAAACAGTAACAAATTAACTGAACTGTATTCTAACCACATTAAGGAGAATAAAGGAAGGACAGGAGAGACCTCACCTGAGTAACCTTGAAAAGCAGTATTTTAAATGGATCCTGTAAGACCAGAGACAAAAAAAAAACTATACACTAATACTGTACTCTGTTTAGTGAATTTGTTTCTCAGTGGAATATAGGTTGGCAATTCTGTTAACATTACAAAGGAAAGGGAGAAGTTTAGACTGAACCTTGTGGTATAGTATTAGAATCCATTCTTTATATGGTTACATAGTTTTTAGTATATATAGATAAGTATGGAAATAGAAATAAAAGTGTGTATGCTTGGATTAGTATAGAGGAGTTCATCCCACCCTTGTATGCAGTTTCAGTTATTCATGGTCAACTGCAATCTAGAAGCAGATGGTCCTCCTCTTGACCTAACATTAGAAGGTCAGTAGTTGCCTAAGGCTACATCACAGTGCCTACTCCACTCACCTCCCTTCATCTCATCATGTAAACATTTATCATCTCATGTCATCTCAAGAAGTAAAAGGGTGGGGGGGCCTGGATGCTCAGTGGGTTAAAGCCTCTGCCTTCAGCTCAGGTCATGATCCCAGGGTCCTCGGACCTAGCTCCACATCGGGCTCTCTGCTCAGCAGGGAGCCTGCTTCCCTCTCTTTCTCTGCCTTCCTCTCTGCCTACTTGTGATCTCTCTCTGTGTGTCAAATAAATAAAATCTTAAAAAGTAAAAGGGTGAGTACAGTTCAATAAGATATTTTGAAAGAGAGATCACATTCACATAATTTTTAATATAGTATATTGGTATAATTGCTCTATTTTAATATTTTTAAGCTCTTACTGGGCCTAATTTATAAATTAAACTTTATCATATGTATAGGAAAATATATATATATGGTTTAGAACTATTTGCAATTTCAGGCATCCATGAGGAATCTTGGAACGTATCTCCTGCAGATAAGGGGGGACTGCTGTACATACATGTATTCCTAGTTCTTCCTGCTAGGAGGGCCAAGAGCAATGACATCCTAATGGTAATGAGCACACCTAGCACCCAGATTTATAAATGGTTTCTAAATACCATTTCCAGTAAAGGAACCAGGGCTATTTGGGGGGATAAAAGTAGATTCCAGGGCTGGAACAAGGAAAATGTCAGATGATACCATCTTGTGATACCAGAAACTATAGAAGTGTTCACAGAAGGTTAGGATATGTCAAGAGGATACAGGGGCCAACCTGATAAGATTTCCAATGGCCAGAGTAAGATCAATTTGAGCAACAAAATAAATAATGATAGTGTTAAATTATAACCTTTCATATAAATATGTGGGAGAGGAGGAATCACTCTTCCTTACAGAAGAATTCCAGTTATTAAATATATAGAAAATGAGAGAAATACAAAATCGCTATTAGATAAGCACCACAGGAGCACCTGGGTGGCTCAGTGAGGTAATGCCTCTGCTTTCGGCTCGGGTCATGATCCCAGCATCCCCACATCGGCCTCTGTGCTCGGCAGGGAGTCTGCTTGCCCCCTGCCCCACCTGCCTCTCTGCGTGCTTGTGATCTCTGTCTGTCAAATAAATAAATAAAATCTTTAAAAAAAAAAAAAAGATAAGCACCACAGTATGAATATTACAATCAGGTTCCACAGATGGCTGCTAAAATTGGGGCATCTGGGTGGCTCAGTCAGTTAAGATTCTGCCTTCAGTTCAGGTCATGCTGCCAGAGTCCTGGGACTGAGCCCTGCATCAAGCTCCCTGCTAAGTAGGGAGTCTTCTTCTCTCTCTTTTTCTACCATTCTTCCCTGATTGTGCTATCTCTCTCTCTCTCTCTCTCTCTCTCAAGTAAATAAAATCTTTTTTAAAAAGTGACTGCTGAGGGCGCCTGGGTGGCTCAGTGGGTTAAGCCGCTGCCTTCGGCTCAGGTCATGATCTCAGCGTCCTGGGATCGAGTCCCGCATCAGTTTCTCTGCTCAGCAGGGAGCCTGCTTCCTCCTCTCTCTCTCTGCCTGCCTCTCTGCCTACTTGTAATCTCTCTCTGTCAAATAAATAAATAAAATCTTTAAAAAAAAAAAAAGTGACTGCTGAAATCTGTGGGCAAAAATTTGCCGAGAAACAGAATATTGGCAGTCTTAAAGTATATCCACCCCACAATATTTATTAATTATTAAGGGAGAATAATAACTGTATGGTGAAGAACTCAGAAGTTCCCATTTCAGCCAAGTGTGATCAAACTTAACTCTACAAGATATAAGACATAGTCTTGTATGACTGTAAAGCACACAATACCACATATGTGGTATAACTGCCGAAAATGTATAATCTTAATCTAATCATGAGGAAACATCAGACAAAACCATGTTGAAAAAGTCTACAGAATAACTGACTAGAACTCATTAAGAGTGTCAGAATCATGAGGGGTGCCTGGGTGACTCAGTTGGTTATCCATCTGACTCTTGATTTCAGGGTTGTGAGATCAAGCCTTGCATCAGGCTCCATGCTGAGCATGAAGCCTGCTTAGGGGTCTCTCTCTCTCTCTCTCTCTCTGCCTCTCCCCATTTATGCGCTCTCTCTCTCTCTCTCTCTCTCTCAAAAAAAGTGTATTTTAGAATTATGAAGTACAAGACTGAGGAACTGTAGAAAATTGGGAAAAACCAATGAGGCACAAGAGCTAAATGCATCAACAAAAGGCAACCTATAGAATGGGAGAAGATATTTGCAAATGACTTATCAGATAAAGGGCAGGTATCCAAAACGTATAAAGAACTTAGTAGTCTCAACACCCAAAAAACAAAAAATCCAGTCAAGAAATGTGCAGAAGACATAAATAGACATTTCTCCAAAGAAGACATACAAATGGCTAACAGACAGATGAAAAAATGCTCAACATCACTCCTCATAAGAGAAATACAAATCAAAACCACAATGAGAAACCACCTCATACTGGTCGAATGGTTAAAACTAACAACTCACTAAACAACAGATGTTGGTGGGGATGTGGAGAAAGCGGAACCCTCTTTTACTGTTGGTGGGAATGCAATTTGGTACCACCACTCTGGAAAATAGTATGGAGGATCCTTAAAAAGTTAAAAATAGAACTACCCTATGACCCAGCAATTGCACTACTAAGTATCCATCCAAAGGATACAAAAATACTGATTCAAAGGGGGAACATGCACCCCAATGTATATATTCGCAATGTCCACAGTAGCCAAAATAGAGCCCAGATGTCCATTGACCGGTGAATGGATAAAGAAGAAACGGTCTATATATATGATGAAATCCTACTCAGCCATCAAAAAGAATGAAATCTTGCCATTTGCAATGACATGGATGGAACTAGAGGATATTATGCTAAGCAAAATAAGTCAGAGAAAGACAGGTACCATATGATTTCACTCACATGTGGAATTTAAGAACCAAAACAGATGAACATAGGGGAAGGGAAATTAAAATAGGATAAAAACAGGGAGGCAAATCATAAGAGACTCTTTACTATAGGAAACAAACAGGGTTGCTCAAGGGGAGAGAGATGGGGGATAACTGGGTGATTGTTATTAAGGAGAACACTTGTAATGAGCGCTAGGTGTTACATACAACTGATGAATCACTAAATTCTGCCACTGAAACTAATAATACACTATATGTTAACTAAATTTAATTTAAATTAAAACAATTTTTAAAAAAGAACTAAATGTGGTGTAGAATCCTGGAACAGAAAAAGACACTAAGGGAAAAGCTGGTAACATTTGAATGATGTCTGTAGGTTTACTTTTGTGTCTGTGTTCACTTCCTGGCTTTGATCATTGTACTATGGTTTGTAAGTTGTTACCATTACGGGAAAAGGGCATAGAAAATCTCTAATATTTTTGTAACTTTCCCATAAGTCTTAAATTATTTCCAAATAAAAGGTTAAATAGGGGGTCCATCGGTTTGAGACCACGTTGGTAGATATGGACAGTTAACTGTTCTGAAGAATCAAAGAAAAGAGGTATAACTGATGTCTGCCCATTTACAACTAACCAATTAATAGCTTATATCCATGTTGCCGTTGCTGTTGCCTCTGGTTATTAAATTAACAGTAATTATTTCCAGTAGTTTCTCTAGGCTCATTCAAAGTGCTTTAAAAATCTTATTAGAGGGGTACCTGGGTTGCTCAGTGAGTTGAGCCTCTGCCTTCAGCTCCGGTCATGATCTCAAGGTTCTGGAATCAAGCCCCGGGTCAGGCTTTCTGCTCAGCGGGGAGCCTGCTTCCCCTGCCACCTCACTCTCTCTCTGCCTGCCTCTCTGCCTACTTGTGATCTCTCTCTCTCTCTGTCAAATAAATAAATAAATAAAATCTTTTTTAAAAATCTAATTAGAAAATAAAAATGCTATTTCATGGTTTTAATATTCTAATAGTCTTCCATGAGAATAAAATAGCAGATTTTAAAATAAAAATAAAATCCTAAATTGAAAATAGATTTGTCCACACAGTTATTTTGAAGGACATTAGCTGACTCCCACAATTTAACAGATTTCAAACTTAGCTACATGGCTATTTTTCTCCCTCAGAAACTTCCCAAACCTCTAGGTTAAGAAAGAATCATTGTAGTTAGCTTATATCTTACCATCTTTTCTGTGTAAATTTCTCTTAACCCCTATCCCAGAATCTGTAGGGTGAGTTTCCCTGACATGCCTTGACATGTTAAAATTTCTATACATACCCCTAAGACATATGATTCATAAATCACCAAATAATAGCTAAATTAAAATTGTAATGCTTTATTAAAGTATGCTAGCATATCAAAAGCACACCTAAGTATGCTTGTAATAAAATTTTAATGTTAATACAGTGCTAAATTTTTTTTAAGATTTTCTTTATTAATTTTTTGTCAGAGATCACAAATAGGCAGAGAGGCAGGCAGAGAGAGAGGAGGAAGAAGCAGGCTCCCTGCTGAGCAGAGAGCCCAATGCGGGGCTCCATCCCCGGTCCCCGGACCCTGGGACCACGACCTGAGCCGAAGGCAAAGGCTTTAACCCACTGAGCCACCAGGTGCCCCTAAAGTGTTAAATTTTAAATGCTTTAAAAAGAGCAGGTTTGCTCAACTGGCTACGTATTCTACAGGAAGGAAAAATTCTTTTCAAGTGTTAGTTTTTATTTTATTTATTTTGCTCTTTGGTATGTTTATTTATTTAGTTTTGGTTTTAATCTTCTTCAGGATGTGGTGGATACACACCCTGGCCTCACGTTCCTGAAAGATGCTCCAGAATTCCACTCCCGCTATATCACCACTGTAAGCTGAGTCTTCTTTTTTCTTAATAGAGATCTATAAGTCTTCTTTGTCCAGGCTTTCAGATATCTATGCAAAAGGTAACCTGAGCTATAATGATTATTTTAAGTGGGAGGAAGGTACAGTAAACTTGAATTAGTTATTTGTATCTACTTTCCTTCTTATTAAGTACCAGTGTATACAGTAATGTATTCATTCTGTCTGGTCTTATGAGGTATACTCTTTGCTTTGTTATTAATATTGATACTCAGTTGATATTGAGCATTTACAAACAGCCTTTCCCAGAAAAAGATATGTCTTTCCCAGAAAAGGATGTATCTCAAATTTAGAACTAGAAATGGTAATGAGAAATAGCTTATATATAATCAGAAAAAAAAAAAAAGAATTTAACATAGCATAATCACACTCTCCCATTTTGTGAGGTGTTCCCATGCCCTGTTTCTGATGCATGGCCTCCTTTGACCAGTCACAGTCAAGGCATGAAGTCAGAGCACACCAGCCTGTGGTGCACATTGCAGCCGTGTCCAGCATTCTTTGCCCTAGCTCCCAGATTCTCTCTGCAGGAATTCCAGAGGCGAGCCCCAGGACAAACCCATCCATCACAGCCACACTCAAGTGAGTTAGCCCTTGCGTCTGGCTCACACACCCCAATAAGATTACAGGGCGATCACCCCCAAGAAAAATCCTCTCATTCTTCGAGTACTTTTTGTTGGCTGTGAATTTATTGGATTCTGTCAAGTTACAGAATACTACGATTCTTTTTCTCCTTTCAGAACTTCATTCTTGGCTTTTACATTGGCTCTCTGTTGTAAAACTTTGTAAGTCTTTCTTTGAGCCAGAAGGTGTCACTGTCTTCTAAGACTATCTCAGAAGTGACACTTGCCTGTGAAGCACACCACTACTGTTGTGAAGTGCTGCCACAGTCACCCTGGTGCAGTCACCCTTGTTTCTCACTTGGATTACTTCTACTTGGTCTCGCTGCTTACACCTTCATTGCCCTACAGTGGTCTCCACAAAGCAGAATAATCCTTTGAAAATGTAGGTCAGTTCATGTCACTCCTCTGTTCAAACCCTCCAGTGGCTTCCCATCTCACTCAGAGGAAAAGCCAGAGTCCTTGCTAGGACTCCCCATAATCCCCCCACCACACACACACACACACACACACACACACACACACACACACCCTCACAACCTCTGCGCTCTCATCTCTCCTGTTACCCTGCCCCTCACTTACTGTGCTTTGCTCACAACTGCATCCTCTCTGTTACTGGAACACACCCAACTCCACTTCTGCCTCAGGTGCTTTTCACTTCTTTCCTCTGCCTGAAATACTCTCTGCAGATATCCACATGACTTCTTCCTTTATTTACTTCATTCCAACTGTGCATTCAGAAATTCCCTTATTAGTGAGGCCTTCCCTAAACACCCTTTACCTTCTTCATCCTTCTCCCTCTGTCCCCTCCCCCTACACTCTCTATTCATTTGTTCTACCTTATTTTTCTTCTCAGATTTTATATCATTTAATATTTTAAAGCTTAAAATCTCCCTCTCTATGATAGAAATTCCACTGAAGCAGGGAATTTGTCTATGTTTTTCACTACAGTATCTCCAATACCTAGAATAGTGCCTAGCGCATATTAGATAAACAGTATGTATTGAATAAATAAATGAAATTATCCATGCTTAAGAATCCTACACATTAACTCTGGCTTAAATTCCATAGGGAATTACTGGGTTCTGATTGTTGATTGTTCTGTAAATTCAGGGCATGTTAACAGCGTAATTGAGAATCTTAAGAGCTAGAAAAGATCCTAGAGATAATCCAGCCCAACCCTCTATGAATTCAGAAAATACTCTCTATGAGGAACTTTTTATTGGAATTTATTCTTAGAAAAGATGGTAAATAACAGAATTTTAAGATAGAGATAAATTTTCTGTCTCTACACTTTTTATTTTGGTATTTGTTGAAGTACCTTGGACCCATGATGGTCTGTATCATCTAGCAAGTGGTCCCCAGGAATTTATAATTTCAGGGTGAAAAGCCATGAAACAATTTTGTTCACATATAATTCACATTTTCCTAGAAATTCTATTATGTTAATCATTAAACAAAGAGAACTAAATTGGTCAATTAACAGGATATAATTAATTATCTCTGCTGACATATATTCATGGTGTTTACATATTATTTATATTTTTAAAACTCACACTCTGTTATTATTATGCTTTTTTATCCTCAATTCACAAAAATAAATCCTTTACCCAGAAATAATTACTAAATTGTAAAATACTTGGGATGAAATATTGATAATAGGGCAATTCAGAATAGCAGCATAACAAATAGTAAACAAGATCCCATTGAGAATATAGAATGTGGTCTACGGCCATACCACCCTGAACGCGCCCGATCTCGTCTGATCTCGGAAGCTAAGCAGGGTCGGGCCTGGTTAGTACTTGGATGGGAGAATATAGAATGTGAATCTCTGTGTATTAAGATAAGTGTATCTAGGGTAATAACTTCATCGTACCATCTAAAAAAGGAAAGTGCAAATAAAAAGTATTATATGAATATCTGGAAACAGGATTTTTTTTAAAGGTCTGGTTATTTTTTCTCCCTACTGCCTCTTCTGTTGTGAGATCTGGTCAAATAATAGTATGAAGTCATTGGAACTTGTGCATTACTTCAGAGCACAGTTTTTCTAGAGCAAATCGAAATAAGTTTTCTAGTATGAAATTAATGAATGTTGTTAATGGCATAAAAGCGAATGACAGAGGCATCATTCTCTATCTTGTTCAGAACAAAAACTGTTAAGTTCACACTTTCTTAGAAATTTAGCCTCAGAATTAAAGATAAATATCTTAGAAAAAGCAAAATTGATTAGTCATTTGACCCTATCGAATGTTATATAATCTCAGTGGCATGTAGTATAAAACAATACTTTTTTTTTTGTTGGCATGCTAGAGTTTTTTTTATCAATTTCACTTCAGTCAGAAGAAACTACTGACACAAAGATGACTCAAATACTAGTTTTAGTGTGGCACTCATATGGTGAAATTTGGGCAACTTTTATTTTCTGTTTATCACTGAAAAACCTGGGACTTAGGAAAAGACTTTTCATTTGTTTGTTTAGTTAATTATTTTGTCAGCTATTTCCAGACTGGAAAGACAGAGCCCCAACTATGCATACAGCAAAAAGAATATCACTACCCATATAAGGGAATGCACCTAAAGTTACTCCATATTCTCCTTTATTTCCAGAGACAACTTGGCATTTAAGAAATAAGTCTCTTGATACTGAATGAAAATGAAAATTGGAAATACTAACAAATTAAAGCCCTTGAATTTGCAGTTTTGCATGCTGTGTAAAGAAATTACCAGTGAAAAAGACTGCTTATCCTAGCTGGCATATGCTGACTTTTTTGAGGAAAGAGGTGCTCATGTGAGTTTTTAAAATAAACAATGAGATTGAAAATACTTCTTTGTGACACTGGTAATGGCAGCAAAGACATTTCTCTGGCGTGCTCAGATGGTATCTTAGTGATAGCTTCAGTGTCTTCATTGGCCTGAAGCCATCACTTTAGGCTAAAATGCCAGGATTTTAATTGTTGAAGACAAGGTACTGATATTTCTTGAGATGACTAAACTGTGGTGGAGACTGCTCATCACCAACAGCTTGGCTCTTTCCCCTTGAGAATTTTTCCTCTTGATAGAGAAAGGAGGAAATTTATATTAGATAGATTTTTTTTTTTTTAAAGTCCAAATTCTGCAGAGAACCATGGAGAAATACTTTTTGGAGCCATACTAACCAGAGGGTGACCAGTCAAGGATCTTTTCACCATTCCCTGCCAGGTAGAAGAACCATGCTTCCAGCATTTGAGAATGTTCTTCTGCATAAATTACCTACAGTGAGCCATCTCTGTAATTTTTGTGTCCACATCCACTCCACTTGGCAAAACCTGTCTGACAGCTACCAAACACTTGCTCAAATTTCTGGTGACCTACACTTGTGAATTAGAGGTTTCCGGTTCAGTAGTTATAAGGAAAAAGAAAGGAAACTAATTTAAAATTCAGACTATCAAGGTGACTACAGATCCCTTGGTAAAAAATTAGCAAATTTCGTTCCACTTATTGGTGATAAACAGTTATTCTTACTATTAACAATTCTTTTTTAAAAATTTTCTATTTAAAAACTGGGATTAATTTCTTTTTTATTTACCTAAAAGTAGTAGAACAAAATTACGGGGAAAAATCAAGGGTAGATGTAGAACCAAGCAGCCACATGTTCTCACCACTAGATGGTGCCCCTACTTCAGTAAGCTAAAATGCTGACTCAGTAATGTGGAAACCAATAAATGTGCTGATGAAGTGGGGCTACTGAATAGAGATTTAGACTATGGAAAAATGGACTACAAGTACATTTTTTCATATTATTAGATAAGTAAGTTAGCAGAGGCTAAAAGTAGAAAATGTTTAACAGTCAAAACATTTGTGAATTTTTTAAATTCTGTTAAAAAAACAAAAAATGAATAACAAAATAAGCAAAAATAAATACAGATCAATGCTGTATCATTTTAAGTGTAACACAGTACCTCCATAAATAATACAAAATATTTGAGGCATATATAAATATAAAATTTTGGTAGCTAGGAAACTTAGAGTTTAGATAAATTTATATTTAAAATCAAATACTACAGATAAAAATATAATCATATTCAACATAGAAAATTTTGGTGTAATGATATGTTTTGAAATTGACTTTACTTGAGAGAGGAGACATGGAACGATGATAAATGGTATTCTTACTGTTTATTTTCTATATATAATTTTTGTGCTAAAAATCCTCCATCTTGGGCGCCTGGGTGGCTCAGTGGGTTAAGCCGCTGCCTTCGGTTCAGGTCATGATCTCAGGGTCCTGGGATGGAGTCCCGCATTGGGCTCTCTGCTCAGCAGGGAGCCTGCTTCCTCCTCTCTCTCTGCCTGCCTCTCTGCCTGCTTGTGATCTCTGTCTGTCAAATAAATAAATAAAACCTTTAAAAAAAAAAAAAAAAGATTCTTTAAAAAAAAAAAAAAATCCTCCATCTTTTTTTTTTCCTCCAACTTTTTTATATGAACTTTGATTAATGAGGACACATGAGGTAATGAGCACTGGGTATTATATAAGACTGATGAATCACTAACTTCTACCATACAAATTAATTGTATGTTAATTAATTGGTTTTAAATTTTAAAAATAAAATTAAAAATTTCTGAAACCAATAATACATTATATGTTAATTGGATTTAAGTTTTTAAAAAAATACACTGTTGAGTAAGATACCATGGGTTTGAACTGCATGGACCACTTATATGCAGATTTTTTATAGCACTGTAAATATATTTTCTCTTCCTTATGATTTTAATATTTTCTTTTCTCTAGCTTGCTTTATTATAAGACTACAGTATATATAGTACGTATATAATATACAAAATATGTGTTAATCAACTGTTTACATAATTCATAAGGCTTCCAGTCAACAGTAAGCTATTAGTAGTTAAGTTTGGGGGAGTCAAGTTATAGTGGATTTTCAACTGTACATGGCTGGGAGTTGGTACCCCTAGCCCATGAAATCTTGCCGTTTGCAACAACACTAATTGACTTTGAAGACATTATGCTAAATGAAATAAGTCAGAGACAAATACTACATGATCTCTCTCATATGTGGAATCTTAAAAAATAAAACCAAGATAAAGAAAACAGATTGATGATTGCCAGAGGCAAAATGGGTGAAGAGAGAGTCAAAAGGTATAAACTTCCAGTTATAGAATAAGTAATAATGGGGACGTAAAGTAGAAACATGGTGACTGTTGTTAATACTATATAGTACTATGTATAATTAATACCATATATAATGTAGTAATATAAATATATTGCACATTTGAAAGTTGCTAAGAGAGTAAATCTTAAAAGTTCTCATCACAAGAAAAAAAATCCATAACTCGGTATGGTGGCAGATGTTCAGGGGAATTTCTGCAGTGATTATTTTGCAATATGTACAAATATCAAATCATGTCTTACACCAAAAAGTGATATAATGTATATCAGTTATTTCTCAAATAAAAAAATATATCAAGCAATTGATACTGATACTCAGAGCACCATATCAAGCACTGGGTTGCAAATCAAGAAAGAACTGGTACCTTGAAGTTTGGAGGTGATAATGGTCAAGTTGCACCAGTGTTTAGAATAACACCATAGGATGAACTGAAGGAGACTCATGTGACAGTTGAAGCACAGAAGACAGAGCTCTACCCCAGTGCCTGTTCTGACGCTTCCTGTGGAGTTAGCAGTTGAGCTAGATTCTGAAGAGTCAGGAATTAGCACTACTATAGGATATGGAAAACTGGGCAGCGGAAATCTGGGCCATCATTCTGAGGATGTGTTTTCCCTGCTCTGTCTGAGAATCACTCTCTTTGCTAAGGAATCCAGAAGGGGAATGGTGGTTTAGTCCCTCATTAGGCCCACTCTTTGGAGAGATGTCCAAATGTTTTCCCTTTTTTGTTCTTGCCCTAAAATAACTTTTAAAAAAGATCTAACCTTTTCCATGATAAAAACCACCAAGGAGGGCGCCTGGGTGGCTCAGTGGGTTGAGCCGCTGCCTTCAGCTCAGGTCATGATCTCAGGGTCCTGGGATCGAGCCGCACATCGGGCTCTCTGCTCAGCAGAGAGCCTGCTTCCCTCTTTCTCTCTCTCTGCCTGCCTCTCTGTCTACTTGTGATCTCTGTCAAATAAACAAATAAAATCTTTAAAAAAAAAAAACACACCAAGGATACAGGATTTCTATTAGATAATCAAAATCAAAGGCAAAGTGTCAAAAAAAAAAAAAAGACTGCTTATGATGAGCACTTGTTGTTATATGTAAGTGATCAATCACTAAATTCTGCTCCTGAAACCGGTATTACCCTATATGTTAACTAACTAGAATTTAAATAAAACCTTGAAACCAAAAAGATACAATGCTTCATTTTGGAAGAAAAAAACAAAACTAGTGGGTCATAGGGAAATTAAATGTGTAGGCATAACCCCAGGTAAAACTGACTACGCTGTGGCCTCCTCCCTCCAGGATAGCAGCCAATCCTTCTCCAATCCTCCACTACACCACAACAAACATGTCATCAATCTCAGACACATTTGCTTCGTTCCCTCCTCTCTCATCCTGTCCAGGGTCTTCTCCAGAGTTTCACATCTGTTATTAAACTCTTTAAACGCTAGCTAATAACAAAATTGCTCATGCCCAAGTAAGGACTTAGTATTAGAGATATCGCAGATGTATTTGAGTTTCCAGAAAGAGTCTGGAAGACAAGAAGTCTTTAAGAGTCCAATGAATAAGGCTATAATAACCAGAATAATGCCGTCTTTAATCATACCATGTTGGCAGCCATTCTTATGACCTATGAATTGTTAAGCCAACCCAATGTGTATTTCCCACCTCATTTGCCTTCCTAAAACATTCACCCAATAAACACTGCTTGAATCAGGCATCACTATATAAGATGAGAGGTAAATAAAGTGACATGTAGGTAGCTGGGAAATGCAGGCCTGTGCGCAAAGAGTATCTTTATTATTCTTGGTATTATGAGGAACGTGGTGTAGATTTTTAAAATATCATTAGTTTTTATTAGAAATTACACTTTCCTTAATCAGAAAAACAAAACATAGCTTGGTTCAGGAGACATTCGTAAGATGGCCTTTGGTGAAGTAATACATATCTTCAGTGTTTTTATTTTATTTGTTTCCTTTTGGAACCAGGTTATTCAGAGAATATTCTACACAGTCAACAGATCTTGGAGTGGAAAAATAACTTCGACAGAGATAAGAAAAAGCAACTTTTTGCAAGTATGTCTCTCACTGAAATTCATATATAAAGAACAAGTTAGGGATGCCAAGCTTCTGCCTTCAGGCTATGATACCAGGGTCCTGGGATCAGTCCACATCAGGCTTCCTGCTCAGCAGGGAGTCTGCTTCTCCCTTGGTCTGCAGGTCTCCCTGCTTGTGCGCTTTCTCTCTTCTCTCTCTCTCACAAATAAAAATTTTTTTTAAATTTAAAAAAAAAAGAAAGAACAAGTTAAATAATATTCTTATTTCATTTAACAAATATTTGAGTGCTTATTGTATGCAGAGCCCTTTGGCTACTTTCGGTCATGAAGCATTTACCAAATACCTGGGATGTGTTGGGGAGATCAAAGATGAATAAGAAGGGATTTTTATATCAAGGTACATGGACTAAAAGAAAAGTGCACAGTCACACCTGATGAAAATTTCCACAGAAATGGGTAACAAATATGCAGGGAAGGCCTCACAGAAGGCCTGGCATGTGGTCTTAATCTTGGAGGGTATTGGAAGTTTATCAAAATAAAAAATTAGAAGGGGATTCCAGATAAAGGGAGCAACATATGCAAAGCCCCAGAAGCATGAAAGTGTCTGCAGTCTAAGAACAGTCTAAAGCAGCCAGTGCCTCCGCAGAGAGTAACCAGTGATACAGCCTCAGGGGTGAGATGGGCTGGGTTAGGAAAGGCGTTGCAAAAGGAATAGAGGGGTTGCAACTTGATCCTTTCAGTAACAACTCTTTATCCAGCTCCTACTAGAGTGGAGAAAAATACTAAAAAGTCCTTTTAAGAAAGAATACTTTCCTTTCAATTATTTTATTTATTTTACCAAATAAGAGAGAACGTGTATAGACCACTAGTGGGAGCCTTTTACCGAGATAATCCTCATGCCTGATTGTTCAAGCTTCCATTAACCTAAAGAAAGAATTTCATACTTGAAAGGAAAAAAATTATTTTATTTTCAATGAATCAAACTAAACGAAGCTTAGGCTAATAATACAACCTTATATACTCTTTATTTTTCCCTGTCTTCATCTGGGACAAAGTAATGAAGACTTGGCAAAATTAGCAGCCCATAATTCATATAAAAACCTTTTTTATTCCAAAATGAATAGTAATTATCCTGCCTCTCTCAGTAGGTAACGTGGGATGGGATGGGTTGAGATGGCAGTAATTCCATAAAAGAGGCCTTCCACCTTAAGAATGGTAATCCCTCACATTGCCGAAGCACATTAGAGTTTGTAACAGTTTCTGGCTTTACTGTAATATATATTTTTTAATTGATAAAATTTGAGGTGCAGATATGGTTGAATGACTTAGATAAGATCACACAGCAAGTAAATGGCCAATCTGGAAACAGAAGTGTTCTTTTTAGAGCATCATTTAATTTTTCCCCCCTTCCCTATCTCTCTCCCACTCTTCCTATTAGTACATTATTCATGAATGTATGCTCATGATTTATATGCTCATAAAGCATTCAAATAATATGAAAATATCTAGAATAATCAGCAGAAGTCACTGTCTACCTCTTCACCCTACAATTTCATTCTCTTTCCCAGAGGGAACCCATCCATATTATGGTTTTATTCCCTTATACGTATACATGGAGTAAACAGTTTTATTTTGTATGGCTGCTTTTTTGAGGTGATTTTTTTTAAGTATATGAGATAATTTTGTTAATTTTGGTTCCCCCCCCCCCAACAGCATATCTTAACATTCTTTTCATTACCATGCATATAAATCTTAACTGCTGCATCATCTATGGCGTGGCTCTACCATAACTAAATTACATATTCCCCTATAGAGGATGTTTAAGTTGTTTTCAGGTTTTTCCTATTTGCAGTGATACAGTAAATATCCTTATATACTTTCCTTGTGTGTGTACGTAGGTAAGAATTTTTCTAGAATAGACTACTGGAGGGGAAATCCTGGATCAAATGGTATATGCATTTTCAGGGTTTGTTTTCTTTAAGATTGTTTATTTTTAAGTAATCTCTGCACCCAAAGTGGAACTCAGATGCACAACCCCAAAATCAAGAGTTGCACGCTCTACCAACTGAGCCAGCCAGTAGCCCCAGTGTGGTTTTCAGTTTGATAGATCCTGCCAACTTAGTCTCCTGAAAACCTGTACTAGTTCATACTTACACATTCATCAATAGCACAAGTTTTCTGTCTTTTTCATTTTCTGATAATCTAGTAGGGGAGAATGAGAACTCCTTCTCAAGATTTGTTTTATTGTATGTATTCTCCTTTATACATGTTAAAGAGCATTTTATAAAATAAAACATTACAAGCAATGTTTGGAAAACAGAAAAATCATATTTCATCACCCTAATACAACTAATAGCATTTTTGTATGTGTTCTTCTAGTCTCATATAAATGTGCAGATTTTAGGATTTTACAGAATTCTTATTATGTGTAATCTTAACCCATATTTTGCATTTACCACATCATGGTTTTCCTTTGTTTCTGTGGAGTCTTTATAATTTTTACTGGCAACAGAATCTTCCATTAAGACGTTTTACTATAATAGTTTATGTTCTCAACTTGCCAGAATTGGTTTCCCAGTATTTACATTTTGGAACATAATTTCTCATTGAAGCAATCTATTCGCATTATGAAACAGTCACCTCTCTCCCTTGTAATATTTTTCACCTTGAATTCCATTTTACTTTCCAATAATACTGACACTTTTTTGGGTTAGGATTTAGCTAGCATATATTTGTACTTTTTTTTAAACCGCCTTTTAAATTTTATTTTAGTGTTATCTCTTATGGATAGCGCATACCTAGATATGTTTTTGGGGGGGTTGGTTTTTATACTCAATCTGAAAATACTTTAATATGGACACTTAATTCATTTACATTACTGTGATTGTTGATGTGTCTGATCTGATTTCTGCCATCTCATTTTGTTTTTTCTATTTCTGAAGGTTTTTTATGGCTTCTTATATCTTTCTTTCTGAATCTTTCATTTCTGAAAACATCTTCATTTGTCTGCCCACTTGTATGATAATTACAAGAATTTTAAGAATTCTGGGTTCAAAATTATTGTTTCTGGTGTTTTCCATAGGGACACTCAGTGAGTCAGGGGAGCCCCAGTTTAATTTCCAGCACAGGACCCTGCAGCTCCATCCCTATGTCTTCTTTGCGGGCCACCACACATCAGCACAATGCTACGTATAAGTCACCTTCACAGTAAACTTGATCTCATTACAAAGCCCAACCCTATATGTGGATTTCTACTCTACATAATAGAATAGATGCTCACTCTTCATAATTTTGGAAAGTTAGAAGCAGTGTCAGTTTATGACCATGTAATTCAGCCTGTTGTCCAATTGTTCTGGCTTACTAGTCTGGGGACCTTTGATGGGCTACAGTCTCCTTGGTAACAGTCCTTCCCTTTCCTTGCTTTTAAATCCTCCACTGCATCTAACCCTTTGTTAAGTGTAATACAGACTCATAAATGCTTATAGATTGGTCATTTGATTAAAGTTTGGAAGAGGTTCCTGATTTGGTACTCAAACCAAAAATTTTAATTCAATTTAAAATTAAACTTTACTAGACCATATAACGGCCAAAGCTGGTTTTCATAATTTTAAAATAAATTAATCTTTCTCTTCATACTATTTCAGACTCTAGCCCTTTTGGAAGAAGAGGAAGATATAAACCAAATCACAGATTACTTCTCCTATGAACATTTCTATGTTATTTATTGTAAATTCTGGGAACTAGATAGTGATCATGACCTCTACATCAGCCAGGCCGATTTATCTCGATACAATGACCAGGGTAAGTCTTTTATAAGTGTTAAAACTTAGCTATTTTGAAAAAGGCAAGAGTTATATGAATTGTTATATGAATGATAAATTCCCATTTCTTAAATTCTTTATCTAATCTGTCCTCTTTAATGAACCAAGAATTTTTAAGTGGGAATGGGTGAAGGTATCAATTTTTTATTTAGAAAGCAAGTAGAGGAGAAGGGACTTACAGTAAGTAAACAATTAGAGTCTGTTGTGATTAATTGCTGAGTCTTTATAGTGATGTTTATTTTCTAATGATGAATTGAATAAGATTCATACCTATGTAAAGTTTATTTGAAAGAGAATATATGTATACCCTTATAAATTTCCCATTTTACAGTGTTTATGAATAGCCAAGGATGAAAATGTTTCTAACTTGACATTGTTTTCCAGGAATCATAAAAACTTACTTTTTGGAATTTAGTTCCTGAGTAAGTATTTTCCCTGCAGATGAATTTTGAGTGCTTTCTTGTATCAGAAAGCAAAAATATCACATACCACATGATATTACCCCCTTTACTTCATTTTTACCAGTAGTAAACTTAGAAACTATTACCTGATGATTTACTGTTCTTCACCAAGCACCAAAATACATTGACTTGTTTTTTTCTCATAAGACTGTCTCTGATCTATTCTTAAATGTCTTCTCAAGCACTGCTGATTTTTAAAAAATCAGCCTTTAGCCTTTTAGATGTAGCAAAGTACAAACCTTAAACAAATGCGTTGAATTTCACTTCTGTTATTTAGTATATCTGTGATTAACCGTTTATATCTTAAGAAAGGGCTGATTCTATATGATGTCAAGTTTCATAGAACTTTCCATATATAAGAAAGAGTTCTACCTCTCAATTCTCAGGTCCCAACAACGTATCAAGAGAAAATACTCATGTGTACTTGTTGATAAACAAGCAGTACTTGTTTAGTACTCTACTCCCTTGTTTAGGTAGTCCTAACCTTCCTGTCACCAGAATAGCACAAAAATGGAAATATTCACAGGTGTATCAGGTCAGCTTTATTAGCTCTGCACCTTCTAATCACCAGTGACCAGATCAACTATGTTAACATGTGGTCATGCAAAACCTTACAGGTTCTAAATCATGCTCTCTGGCTTATATACCATAATTCTCACCAAGTCCCAAAATATTGTATATATACACCTAGGCCTGCATGATGAAGGTGTCACTGAGACCATCTAATTGCCAGTGCACCTACCTATCCTAAATGGGACAGCATGATCTTCAATTTTCGGCTAAACTTTCTGAATTTAAAAAATACCTTTTTTTTTTTTTAATTAAGTCCCATGCCTTTCCTATACAGCTCTCTATTTGTCTATCTAGTACAAATTATTAACCCCATAAACCAATGTTCAACAAAGTATAGAGGGTCCTTATATAAGCTTTTTGGCCAGGCATGGCTCTACTGACCCCCATATTCCTAACATCTTCAGCCAAACTAATTTTACCTTGGGCTGATTGTACCTAACTCTGTGCAGAAGAATTAGATGCTGGTAGCTACTAACTCTCTAATGACTCATCCCTTGTTTTGAAATTGTAGTATACATGCCATTGCCTGGAGCACTTAAAAGAAAGATTCCTGTCCTTACTAATCCATGGGTCTGAGCTGTACTGGCATATTCTTTCAGTTAAAAGTAAAGCCTTTGGTTATTTTGAACCAATAATGAGGTACACCGCTATAGATTCTCTAGGATCTATCATCAAAAGTAGTATATGTCTGGGGCACCTGGGTGGCTCAGTGGGTTAAAGCCTCTGCCTTCGGCTCAGGTCATGATCCCAGGGTCCTGGGATCGAGTCCCGCATCGGGCTCACTGCTCAGTGGAGAGCCTGCTTCCTCCTCTCTCTCTGCCTGCCTCTCTGCCTACTTGTGATCTCTGTCTGTCAAATAAATTTTAAAAATCTTAATAAAGTTTAAAAAAAAAGTAGTATATGTCTAAAGATATAATTGTGTCTCTGAATAAAACTTACTGATGGAATTTCTCAAATGATATGTTCTGTTTTGTTTTGGACTTTTATGGAATAAGAATATTAGAAAAGTATGTTTCTGGTATGTTTGTGGTATCTTCTATGAAATTCTACTTGAAAGCATTTTCTGTTGTTTTACTCAAAGTCCCTTATATTACAAGCTGCCAGTCAGTTCCCCTTGAATTTCATGATAGGATAAACTTTGTCTTGTTTTAGAGGAAAAGTTGTCTTATTGAATAAGAGGATCAATACAAATTCTATACGTTTTTGTCATAGTTGTCCTGATGTTCAGAACTAATTTGGTACTCAGCTACGGTAATACATTCCAGCTATCAGGCATAATCATTTGCCTGTTCTTTTTTTTTTTTAGTGACTGATTAATTGATTATGCCGCCTCAGATTCTTTCAGAATATAAATTATACATAGGTAAAAACTTAAATACTCCTAACCTCTCATTATTGAAGACTATTATGTTTTAGCTATGTTTTATGCTATTGAAAAGAAATTTGCCAAAAGTATTGCCTTTATGCAACATGTTTCTAACTCACTTTGTACCATTTTGTTTACATTTAGCTTCATCAAACAGAATTATTGAAAGGATATTCTCTGGGGCAGTAACAAGGTAAGAAAAAGCATCTGAGTTTAAAAATGAATTATGGATATGGAACCTGAGTGGTTCAGTGGGTTAAATAAGCCTCTGCCTTTGGCTCAGGCCATGATCTCAGGGTCCTGGGATCCAGCCCCATGTTGGGCTCCCTGCTCAGCTGGAAGCCTGCTTCCCCCTCTCCCACTCCCCTTCCTGCTCTTTCTCTTTCTCAAATAATGAACTCCTTAAGGAAAAACGAATAAATTCCAGGTAACACTTTAACAGTCTTATTTGAGCACGACTTCCTGCACACCATGGCTTCATACAAGACAGTAGTAATTCTTTAATTTATGGGCATTAGTCCATTAAATACAGGTAACAGTATTGGTGATTATTTGCATTCAAATTGAAAACCAGACTGCTTTCTTCTTACCTGCATATGTCTTCTGGTTTCACCCTCCAGGCCTTTGCAAACAATATAGGCAATGGAAGGGATACTCTTTGTTAGGTTTCCAGCCTTCTAATTTTTCTTTGACTTAATTTCCAAAGAAATATGTTGCTTTAGTGGCGCCTGGGAGGCTCAGTGGGTTAAAACCTCTGCCTTCAGCTCAGGTCATGATCCCAGGATCCTGGGATCAAGCCCCACATCAGGCTCTCTGCTCAGCAGGGAGCCTGCTTTCCCCAATCTCTCTGCCTGCCTTTCTGCCCACTTGTGATCTCTATCTGTCAAATAAATAAATAAAATCATTTTTTTAAAAAAATATGTTGCTTTATTTCTTAGTCTGTCATCCTACTAAATTTATCTGAGTGATTGCTTAGGAAACTTTATGACCATGTGTTTTCTTCAGGGGAAAAACAGTACAGAAAGAAGGAAGAATGAGCTATGCAGACTTTGTTTGGTTTTTGATCTCTGAGGAGGACAAAAGGAACCCAACCAGGTATGACTTTTTTTTTTTTAACTTAAAATCAATTAATTAACTTACAGTGTATTATTAGTTTCAGAGGTAGAGTTTAGTGATTCAAGCTGGTATGACTTCTAAATTTAGTTCCATTGGATTAAGTCTTAATTACCATACACTCCCAAATTTTTATAGAATGCTTTCCAAAACAATAGTTCTAGCTAAATGGTTGTGACATCCACTACTTTTTTCACTAACATAAATTCCCCAAAATGGAATTGTTAGGTTAAAAGGGTATAGACATTTTTAAGGGCATTTATAAAAATTACTAAGTTTCTCCTTAGAAAAAGTGTATAATTTTATACTTTTATCAACAAGATACTGAGCATATTTCCCATAACCCCTACTAACACAGGATGTTTTCCTCTTAAAAATATTTTCCAATTTGATAAATAAAAAGTTTAATATTATTTTATTTTGCATTTGATTACTAATGAGGCTGAATTTTTTTCATATGTATTCAGTCAGTTCTATTTCATTTTAGGCAACTTGCCCTTTCAAGTCTTTTTTTTTTTTTTTTTTAAGATTTTATTTATTTATTTGACAGAGATTACAAGTAGACAGAGAGGCAGGCAGAGAGAGAGAGAGGGAAGCAGGCTCCCTGCTGAGCAGAGAGCCTGATGCGGGACTTGATCCCAGGACCCTGAGATCATGACCTGAGCCGAAGGCAGCGGCTTAACCCACTGAGCCACCCAGGTGCCCCGCCCTTTCAAGTCTTTTGCTCATTTCTGCTGGATTCGTTTTTTTAAGTTTATTGTTTTATCACACATACACATTAAATATTTTAAAATACAGAATACATTCAAAACCTTAATATAAAATTTATTCATAATTCCATGACCCATATTTAACATTGGTATGTATCCTTTCACTATTCCTCCCTTTCCCTCTCTAACCCCTCTCTCTCCTCCTTCTCCTTTTCCTCCTCCTTCACTCTTTCCTCCTGCACCAAAAGATATACTGTGCTAAATGGTATCATACTATATAGATTTGTAACATACTTTTTCACATAACAGTGTATTTCCATGCCAATAAGTATGCATTTTTATAATTTATCATTAGTCCATTATTTTGAAAGCTTGGGTTGTTTAAGTTAGATCACCTCAATTTCCAAAGTTTTGCAATTCTTGCCCTTTCAGTGTTGTGTTAACCCTCAATTTCAATTTTTTATCTCTCATACTTCCTCAATTATGAAAAAGCTTTCCTCAAATAATTCTCACCCATGTTTCCTCTTTATGGAGCTCCTATTATCCCACAAGAACAAATGAAGAGAGCTAGAAATGGTAATGAAGAAGATTAATAACAAACTCTATGAACATATACTTGTTCTCTTTTCTTCTCTCAGTGTCCTTAAAAAACATAAATTACATAAAGTAATAGAAGAGTGTAGTTTGGGGTTTATAATATATATAGATACAATATAGGAAAGTAATAATTAGAACAGTGTAGTTTTGGGTTTGTAATATATAGGTATGTAATAGGTATAGCAATAATAGCACAAAAAGAGGGAAGAAGGAGGAAAGTTATATAGGAGTAACATTTCAGTATCTTGCTGGAATTAAGTATTAATCTGAAGTAAATTCTAAGAAGTTAGAAATCTATATGGCAGCCTGTCTTTCTGCCCATAGGTCCTGTCCTTTAATGAAAGTGCCTTTTTGCTCCAAATAAATAAATAATGATTCTTTTAAAATGTATATGACAAGTCCCTAAAGCAACCACTAGAAAATTAACTCAAAAATACATAGTGGAAAAAATCATTAAAAGAATTAGAATGTTACACTTAGAAAATAATTCACTTATTATAAAAGAAAGCAGTAAAGAAAAAAAAAAGAAAAAATGCCAAGATAGATAGAAAACAAAAAGTAAATGGCAGATATAAGTCTAACTATATCAATAATAATCTGTAAATGTGAATGAATTAAGCATTCCTTTAAAAGGCAGAGATTTTCAAACTGGATTTAAAAAACTAATTTTATGCTATCTACATGAGAAATATTAGATTTAAAGACATAATGGGGAGAAAAAAATAGAAACTAAGTATAGGGATATGTCATGCAAACAACCTTAAGAAACTTGTAATGTCTTTATAAATACCAGAGAATGTAGACTTTAATTCAAAAAATAGTTACTAGAGATGAACAGGAAAACATTACAATTACGTATATGCACCACAACATCAAACCCTAAAATACATGAAACAAAACTGACAGAATTAAAATAAACAATTCAACAATAAGAGTTGAAGACTTCCATACTCCTCTTTCATTGATGGATGAACAACCAGGAAGAAGATCAACAAGGAAATAGAAGTCATGAGCAACACTACAAATAAAACTATAAACCAAATAGACCTAACATATCTATAGAACACTCCACCTAAATTCTATTCAAGTACACATGGAATATTCTCCAGGATAGAACATGTGTCAGGCCATGAAACAGTCTCAATACAAAAAGAAGTAAAATCATACAAAGCATATTCTCTGACCATAATGGAATAAAATTAACAATAAAGATAGGAATTTGGAAATTTATAAACATGTAGCAACAACACACTGCTTAAATAACCATAGGATAAGAGAAGAATACATCAAAGGAAATAATTTGAAATGAATGAAAATGAAGGGGAAAGTATCAAAACTTTAAGATGAATAAAATAGAAACACGGAATGCCAAAACTAATGGGATGTAGCAGTGCTACATGCAGTGCTGAGAAATGTATAGCAATAAATGCATATACTAAAAAACAAATGCCTTGAATCAATAACCTAACCTTCTACTTTAAGACACTGTGGAAAAAAGAGCAAATTAAGCATAGCAAACACAAAGACAGAAAGTAGAATGACTGAAGTGAATAAATTAGAGAATAGAAAAACAATAGAGAAAATCAATGGAACCAAAAGTCAGATTTTTAAAAAAAAGATTAATAAGGCCTTAGGTACACTGGTCAAGGAAAGAAGAGATAACATTTAAATTGTTGAGGTCAGAATAAAAGAGGTAACATGAATGTTGACCTTACAGGAATAAAAAAATATATATAAAATATAACTTTATACTAACAAGTTAGATAACTTAGACAAAGTGAGCAAATTCTGGGACACTGGTTTGAAATGAAATAAAAACTCTGGATAGGAAAAATAATCCCAGGCTGATACGCTTAACTGGAAAATGCTATCAAACATTTTTAGAAAGAAAACAAATGAACATGGGGGTGGGGCATAGGGGAGAGGCAGACTGAGAAACAGATTGTTAACTATAAAGAACAAACTGATGGTTAGTGGAGGGGAGGTGGGTGAGGGGATGGGTCAAATATGTGATGAGGTCTAAGGAGTACACTAGTTGTGATGAGCACCAGGTGTTGTATGTAAGTGATGAATCACTAAATCATATACCTGAAAAAACAGTAATTCTTTACAATCTTCCAAAGAATAAAAGAGTAAAGAACACTTCCAGATTCATTCTACAAGGCCAGTGTTAGCCAGATACCCAAAGCAGATAGTAATGCAAAGTTGGTTTACCATCTAAAAATCAAATCAATATAATATACCATATTAATAGAACAAATGATTGAAACCACATGATCATCCTAGTAGTCTCAGAAAAAGCAGTTGAAAAGAGTCCAATACCTCCTCTTGATTAAAAAAAAAAACAAACTAAAAGTGGAAGGGAATTTCTTTGACCTGATAAAGGATATCTATGAAAAACCCATAGCTAACAACTAGTGAATAGTGAAAGATTGAAAGCTATTCCCTATGATCAGGAAAAAAACAAAGATGTCTGTTCTTTCAGCATTGTACCGAAGGTTCTAGCCAGGACTGTTAGGCAAATTAATGAAACAAAAAGCATCCAAATTGGAAAGGAAGAAGGAAAACTATATATTTGAATATAGGAAATCTCAAGAAATCTGTTGGAAAACTATTAGAACTCAGTAAAGATTAAGAAAGTTGCAGGATATAATACAAATTTATTTTAAAAAATCAATTCTACTTCTATGCACAAAGAATGAAAAGCCAAAAATAAGGAAATAATTCCAGTTATAATAGCAAAAAGAATAAAATAACTGGAATAAATTTAACAAAAGAAGTATAAAACTTATATTGTGAGAACTACCAAAACATTGTTGAAAAAAATTAAGGAAGATCTAAATGAAATGAAAGCATCCCATATTCATGGAGCAGAAGGTTTAAAAAATAGTTACAACATCAGTACTCCACAAGTAGATTTATAGATTCGAAGCAACTCCTTAGAAAATCCCAGCTACTTTTTGTTGTTTTGTAGAAATGAAAAAGCTGAATCCTGAATTCATACGGAACTACAAAGGGATCAGAGTAGCCAAAATAATCTTGAGAAAAAAATAAAATCATAGGATTCACACTTACCGATTTCAGAATATACAAAGCTAATGTAAACAAGACAATGCAATACTGGCATAAAGATTGACATGTAGATAAACAGTGTTGAATTAGGAGTCCAGGGGCGCCTGGGTAGCTCAGTGGGTAAAGCCTCTGCCTTCGGCTCAGGTCATGGTCCCGGGGTCCTGGGATCGAGCCCCGCATCGGGCTCTCTGCTCAGCAGGGAGCCTGCTTCCCTTCCTCTCTCTTCCTGCCTCTCTGCCTACTTGTGATCTCTCTCTGTCAAATAAATAAATAAAAATCTTAAAAAAAAAAAAAAAAAAGAATTAGTCCAGAAGTAAAAATAAATCCTCACATTTATGGCTAGGATATGGCAACAAGGATGCTAAGATAATTCTAAGGGGGAAAAACAGTGTTTTAAGAAAGGGAGAGTTGGATATACATACATACAAAAGAAATACCATCACCAGAACTCAGGATTCTAGGTAAGAGATTGCAGCACCTGGATGGAGCACAGAAATAAGAAAAGATGAAGAAGGTAGAAAGGAAAATCTCATATTACCTGTATCATCCCATCTCTAAAGCCCAGGCAGCCCAGTATGGAGAGACAGCCTCTCCATGGGGGAAGGAGAGTGAAGTGAGTGCCCAACTTGACTATGGACTCCAGCAACAGACCCTCCGTGAACACCAATTCCAGACTAGCATCAGTGGGCCCAGCCACAAGGCCCAGCCCAATGCCACACCAGCCCCCATGGACCCAGGCCTCAGACTCACTTCAACACCAAGCCAGACTTCACTACACCAGACTCCAGGCAAGCGGCTATACACCATTTTCCATAATTGTCCAGCACCAGGTTGGCCCCTGCAACTTCAGGCTTGCCCTAGTGCCATATCAGGCCCTAGATCCCTAGGCTCCAGTAAAACCCAGTAGACCTCAATAATGACCAGCCCCAAGAGATCCAGGCTCCAGGTCCACCACTGCAGACTTATACTGCAGGCATCACAGACCCATCCCAAAAGTAGGTCACACCTTGCAGACTCTGGCTCAAGACCCAGTTACTACCATATTGGCCCTCATGGACCCAGGCACAAGCCCAGTCACCTGCTTACCTTGGCCTCCTGATTTTAGCCATAAACTCACCCAAAGACCCCAGGAGGCAGCTTGCCCAGAGTTTCTGAATACACAGACTGCTAAAGAGCATTCCCTGCCAAAGTCAGTCTTTAAAGACTGAAAGCGATGCCTGCTTTTTTAGATGCAGCGACACCAATGCAGTGTTACAAGGATCTTGGATAACCAAGGGAATGTGAGACCACCAAAGAAACAAAATACTAGTAACTGACCTAAAGAAATTGAGATCTGCAAACTGTGTGTCAAAATTTAAAATAATCATCTTAAAAATTTTCAGTGAACTTCATAAGAAAACAACTGAGCAAATTCAGGGAAACAATGCATGAAGAAAATGAGAAGTGCAACAAAGAGAAACCATAAAAACAAGCCAAAAGGATATTCTGGGGATAAAGAACACAATGACTGCACTGAAAAATTCCACAGACAGCTTCACCAACAGACTCTATTAAGCAAAAGAAAGAATTGGTGAGCATGAAGACTGGTCAACTGAAATTACCCAGTCAGAGGAAAGAAAAGGAAAAGAAAAAAACAAAAAAGAGAGCAAAAAATCCTAGAAGAGTTACAGGACACCACTAAAAGAAACAATATTCATATTAATGGGGGTCCCAGAAATACAGATAAAGAAAGGAAGAAAACTTATTTAAAGAAATAATGACAGAAAACTTTACTAATCTGTAATCTAGGGAGGGAAATGAACATCCAGATCTGTGAAGTCCAAGGAACCCCAAACATAAAATATAGAGGTCTTCATCAAGACACATTATAAGCAAATTCTCAAAAGTCAAAGACGGAATTTTGAAAACAGCAAGAGAAAACCAACTCATCATATACATGGGAATCCCTAGCAGTGGATTTCTTAGTAGACTACCTTGCAGACCAGGAAAGAATGGGATGATATATTTTAAGTGCCAAAGGAAAAACTGCCAACCAAGAACACTATACTTGGCAAAGCTGTCCTTCAGGAAAAAAAAGGAGAGATAAAGACTTTCTGAGTCGAAATATCTGTGATAGTTCATCACAATAGACCTGCCTTACAAGAAATGCTAAACAGAGTTCTCAAGTTGAAAGAATGCTAACTAAAAGGAGAACATATGAAAGTTTAAAACTCACTGTAAAACTAAGAATATAGTCAAATTCAGAATACTCTAATACTCCAATAGAGTGCATAAATCACTTTTAACTCTGGTATATAAGTTAAAAGACAAAAGTATCAGAAATAACTACATCTACAATAATTTGATCCTGGATACAGAATATAGAAATAAATTGTGATATCAATAACAAATGTTGGGGAAGGAAAAGTTAAACCATACAGATTTTGTATGCAATTGAACTTGAGTTATTGCCAACTTAAAATAGATTGTTAGAACTATATTTCATTGGAAGCTTAATGTTAACCAAAAATAAACCTGTAGTAGATACACAAAAGATAAAGTAATCAAAGTATACCACTACAAGAAATTAGCAAATAACAAAGGATGATAGCAAGACTGGAATAACAGAATTACACAGTAGTCAAAACCAATTGACAAAATGATGGTACTAAGTCCTTGTACATAATTACTTTAAATGTAAATGGATCAAAATAGCCAATCAAAAGACACAGAAAGGCTAAATGGATTAAAAAACAAGATCCTACAATATGCTGCCTATTAGGGACTCATTTTATCTCTAAGGACACACATAAGCTAAAAGTGAAGGGATGGGAAAAGATCTTCCATTCAAATGGTAACCAAAAGAGAGCAGGGTGACATTACTTCATATCAGACAAAATAGATGTTAAGTCAAAAGAAAGCCATTATATAACGATAAAGGGGTTGATTCATTAAGAGGATACAACAACTGTGAATATATATGCACCCAACATTGGAGTACCTAAGTGTATAAAGTAAATATTAACAGAACTGAGAGGGGAAATAGCAGTATAATTATAGGGGGCCTCAGTAGTCTACTTGCAACAATGAATAGATCATCCAGATGAAAAATTAGGAAACAGCAGACTTGAACAACACTATAAACCAAATCGTTCTAACAGACATATGCAGAGCATTCCATCCAACAGCAACAAGATAACACATTCATTTTAAGCATGCACAGAGAATTTTCCTGGATAGATCATATGTTAGACCACAAAACAAGTCAATAAATTTCAGAAGATTGAATTATATCAGGTAACTTTTCCAACCACAGTGGTTTAAAAAAAAAAAAAGGCTAGAAGTCAATAGCAGGAGGAAAATCGCAAATATGTGGAAAGTGAAAACACTCATGATCAATTAGTCAAAGAAGAAATCAGAAGTGAAATCAAAAAGTATCTTGAGACAAATGAAAATGGAAACAAAACATAGCAAAACTTATGGGATACAGCAAAAGCAGTTCTAAGAGTGAATTTTAATAAATGCCCATAGTGGGTGCCTGGGTGGCTCCGTGGATTAAGCCTCTGCCTTCGGCTCATGTCATGATCTCAGGGTCCTGGGATTGAGTCCCACATCAGGCTCTCTGCTCTGCTCCCCAACTCACCCCTCTCTTGCCTCTCTGCCTACTTTTGATCTCTGTCAAATAAATAAATGAAATCTTTAAAAAAATAAATAAATAAAAACATAAATGCCCATGGTAAGAAAAAAAGAAAGACCTAAAATAATCTAGCTTTTATACCTCAAGAAACTAGAAAAAGAGCACACTGAACCTAAAATTAGTAGAAGGAAGAAAATAATAAAATCAGAAATAAATGATATACAGACTAGAAAAACAGTAGAAAAGATCAATGAAAATAAGAATTGTTTTTTTGAAAAGATAAAATTGACAAATCTTAGACTAAGGAAAAGAAGACTTATAAATTATACGTGAAAGAGAAGATATTACAATTGATTACACAGAAATAAGATCACAAGATACTATGAAGATTTATATGCCAACAAAATTCATAACATACAAGAATGGAAAGGTTCCTAGAAACATACAACCTACCAAGACTGAATCCTGAAGAAATAGAATATCTGAATAGACCAATAATGAGTAAGGAGATAGAATCAACAATTAAAAACTTTCTAAAAAAAAAAAAAAAAAAGCCCAAGACCTGATGGCTTTATGGGTAAAGAAAAATAAATGCCAGTGCTTCCCAAACTCTTCTCAAAAACTGAAGAGGAGGGAACGCTCACAAACTCATTTTACAAGGCCAGAAATAATACCCTATTCCAGAGCCAAAGATACTACAAGGAAAGTATAGACCAATATTCCTGATGAACATGGATGCAGAAATCCTCAACAAAATGCTAGCAAACCAAATTCAACAGCACAATAAGAGGATCATACACCATGATAAATTGGGGGTTATCCCTAGGGCAAAGATGGTTTAACATACGCGAATTAGTGTCAGATACAACATTAACAGAAGTGAAAAAATAATATGATCAACTCCATAGATACAAAAAAAATTGACAGAATTCACAACATTTCATAATTTAAACACACACACACAGCGTAAAGAAAGAATGTACCTCAACAAAATAAAGGCTCTATATAACAAGCTCATAATTAACATCATACTCGTTGGTGAAAGCTGTCAGCTTTTCCTAAAACTAAGATCAGGAATAAGACAAGGATGGCCACTCTTTCCACTTATTCAACTGGAAGTTGAACTGGAAGTCTAGCCAGAATTTTTAGGCAAGATAAAGAAAAGGCTTCCAAATCAGAAAGGAAGAAGTAAAGCTTTTTTCTTTTTACAGAAGAGAGAATCTTATACAGTTGACCCTGTAACAACACGAGTTAGGAGCACTGACCTCCTACACAGTCAGAAATCCACATTTAACTTTTGACTCCCCAAAAGCTTAGCTACTAATAGCATACTGTTAACCAGAAGCCTTCCTGATAACTTAAACAGTGGATTAACACATATTTGTATGTTACATTTATTACATACTATATTCTTAGAAAGTTAAGCTAGAGGGAAAAGAGTTAAAAAATTATAAGGAAGAGAATATACATTTATTATACTGTACTTACCAAGAAAAGGCCATGCAGTTCAAACCCATGTTGTTCAAGGATCAATTTTATATATAAAACTCTAAAGGCTACCAAAACACTATGAGAACTAATGAACTAATTTAGTGAAGTTGCAGGATACAAAACCAATCTACAAAAATCAGTTCCATTTGTACATACTAATAAAGTATCTGGAATAAAATAAAACAATCTCATGTACAATAGCATCAAAAAAATTTTTATTGTAGGAATACATTTAACCAAGGAGGTCAAAGGTTTGTGCACTGAAATCTATAAAATCTTAATGAAAGAATTAGAAGAGGACACCAAAAAAAAAGGAAGGAAGAAAGAAAGAAAAAAGGAAGGATATCCCATCTTCATGGATTAGAAGAGTTAATAATATTAAAATACTCTCCAGGGCGCCTGGGTGGCTCAGTGGGTTGAGCCGCTGCCTTCGGCTCAGGTCATGATCTCAGGGTCCTGGGATCGAGTCCCGCATCGGGCTCTCTGCTCAGCAGCGAGCCTGCTTCCCTCTCTCTCTCTCTCTGCCTGCCTATCTGCCTACTTGTGATTTCTGTCAAATAAATAAATAAAATCTTTTAAAAAAAAATACTCTCCAAAGCTGTCTACAGATCAGTGCAGTCCACCTCACAATTCCAGTGACATTTTTCACAAAAGTAGACAAAACAATCCTAAAGTTCATTTGGGATCACAAAAGACTGCGAAGTGCAAAAGCAATCTTGAGCAATGAGAACAAAGCTAAAGGCATCATATTATCTGATTTCAAAATATACTACAAAGCTACACTCATCAAAAATCATGGTATTGACAGAAAAACATCAAAATATAGACTATATAGAGAGCCCATAAATAGATCCCTGCATTTATGATCAATTGAGCTTTGACAACAGTGCCACGAACACACATGAGGAATGGAAAGTCTCTTCAATAAAGGATGCTGGGAAAATTGGTTATCTCCATGCAGAAGAATTAAGTTGGACACTTATCTCACTTCATTAAAACAACAACAACAAAAGCCTCAAAATGGATTAAAAAGTTAAATGTAAGGCCTGAAACTAAAACTACTAGGGGAAAAAAAAAAAAACCACAGAGAACAAGCTTCTTGACATTCATCTGTACAATTTGATCTTTTTTATATGCTCCAAAAGCACAGGTGAAAAAAATGCAAAAATAGACAGTGGGATTGTATCAAACTAAAAAGCATCTAGTAGGAAAAGATCAAGAGTAAAAACAGCCTACAGAATGGGAGAAGATATTTGCAAACCATACATCTGATAACTCAACATCCAAAATATATAAGGAATGCAAACAATTCAATAATAAAACAACTCAGTTTAAAAAAGGACAAATGCAGGAGTACCTGGAGTATCAGTTAAGCATCTGACTCTTAATTTTGGCTCAGATCATCATCTCAGGGACATGAGATCAAGCCCCGCATCAGGCTTTCTGCTCAGTGGGGAGTCAGTTGAAAATTCTCTCTCTACCACTTCATCTCCCTCTGTCTCTCCCCTCACCCCCTGCTTACACACACACACACTCTCTAAAATAAGTAAATAAATCTTTTTTTTTTAATGGGGAAAGGCAAACTCAACATATAGAAATCTTGCATTTCTGTGTATACAATAATGAATTAACAGAATGAGAAATCAAGAAATCAGTTCCATTTATAATTGTACCAAAAACCATAAGATACTTAGGAATAAACCTAACCAAAGAGGTAAAAAAAAAGATCTGTACCCTGAAAGCTGTAAAACACTGATGAAAGAAATTTAAGATGACACAAAGAAGTGGAAAATCATTCCATGCTCATGGATTGCAAGAAAAATATTGTTAAAATGTCTATACTACCCAAAGCAATCTACACACTTAATGCAATTCCTATCAAATACCACCAACATTTTTCATAGAGCTAGAAACAAACAATCCTAAAATTTGTATGGAACCACAAAAGACCCCAAATAGCCAAAGGAGTCTCAAAAAGCAAAGCTGGGGGCATCACAATTCCAGGCTTCAAGCTACATTTCAAAGCTATAGTGACCAAGATGGTATGGTACTGGCACAAAAACAGTCAGTGGAACATAATAGAAAATCCAGAAATGAACTCACAACTATACAGTCAATTAATCTTCAACAAAGCAGGAAAGGATCTGCAATGGAAAAAAGACAGTCTCTTCATCAAATGGTGTTGAGAAAACTAAACAACAACATGCAGAAGAATGAAACTGGACTACTTTCTTACACCATACACATACATAAATTCAAAATGGATGAAAGACCTAAATGAACCTATCCAAATCCTAGAGGAGAACACAGGCAGTAAACTCTCTGACCTTGGCTTTAGCAGCTTCCTACTAGATACATGTCCTGAGGCAAAGGAAACAAAAGCAAAAATGAACTGTTGGGACTTCATCAAAATAAAAAGCTGCACAGTGAAGGAAATAATCAACAGAACTAAAAGGCAGCCTACAGAATGGGAGAAGAAATTTGCAAATGACATATCTGGTAAGGGGTTAATATCCCAAATATATAAAGAATATATCAAACTCAACACCCAAAAGAGAAATAACCCAGTTTAAAACTGGGCAGAAGAAATGAATAAACATTTTTCCAAAGAAGACCAAACAGATGGCTAACAGACACGTGAAAAGATGCTCAGTATCATTCATCATCAGAGAAATACAAATCAAAACTACAATGAGATATCACTTCACACCAATCAGAATGACTAAAATTAATAACACTGGAAACAACAGATGCTGGTGAGGCTGTGGAGTAAGGAGAGCCCTCTTACACTGTTGGTGGGAATGCAAACTGGTGCAGGCACTCTGGAAAATACTAAGGAGGTTTCTCAAAAATTAAAATTAGAGCTACCATATAATCCAGCAGTTTCACTATTAGGCATTTATTCAGAGGATACAAAAATACTGATTCAGAGGTAGACACGCATCCCAGTGTTTATAGTAGCGTTATCAGTAATAACCCAAGCTATGAAAAAAGCCCAGATGCACATCGACTAATGAATGGATAAAGAAGATATCCATGGGATTCTCTTCAGCCATAAAAAAAGAGTGAAATCTTTCCATTTGCAATGATGTGGATGGAACTAGACTATTTTGCTAAGCAAAATTAAGTCAGAGAAAGACGAATATCATATGATTTTACTCCTAAGTGGAATTTAAGAAACAAAACAAACATGGGGGCCAAGGAAGGCAAACCAAGAAATAGACTCTTAACCATAGAGAACAAATTGAGGGTTACTGGAGGATTGGTGGATGAGGTGATGTGTTAAATACGTGGTGGGTATCAAGGAGGGCACTTGTGATGAGAAACAGGTACTGTGTGTAAGTGATGAATCACTAAATTCTACACCTAAAACTAATATTGCAGTATATGTTAACTAGCTAGAATTTAAATAACAACTTGGCAGGAGGAGAAAAAAATGTAATAAAAAGTAAAATGGGGGGGGCACCTGGGTGGCTCAGTGGGTTAAGCCTCTGCCTTTGGCTCAGGTCATGATCCCAGGGTCCTGGGATTGAGCCCCACATCGGACTCTCTGCTCAGCGGGGAGCCTGCTTCCCCCTCTCTCTTTGCCTGCCTCTCTGCCTACTTGTGATCTCTCTCTCTATATATATGTGTGTCAAATAAATAAAATCTTTAAAAAAAAAAGAAAGAAAGAAAGTTTCAACAAAGTGAAACTTGCAAATTAAAAAAATAAAGAGAAAATCCTGAAAGCAGATCAGAACAAGAGGTCCTTAAATCTAAAGAAAAAGTAAAATGGGCAGAGGACCTGAATAGACATATCTCAAAATAAATAGCCAACAGAGAAGAAGTTAAGATGGCAGAGGACTAGGGGGACCCTAAGCTTGTTTCATCCCTCAAATACAAGTAGATAGTTATTGAATCATTCTGAACATCCAGGAAATCAATCAGAGATCTGAGAAAACAAATACTGCAAGTCTCCAAGTAGAAAAACAACCACTGTTTGGAAGATAGAAGATACAGAGACTTGAATCTGGTGTGATATAGCTGAGGATACCACAGAGCGGACAGAGCCTACTTAAGAAACCTACCTCAAGGGGCGCCTAGGTGGCTCAGTCGTTAAGCCTCTGCCTTCCGCTGGGGTCATGATCCCAGGGTCCTGGGATTCCTGGGATCCTGGGATCGAGCCCTGCATTGGACTCCCTGCTCAGTGGGAAGCCTGCTTTTCCTTCTCCCACTCCCCCTGCTTGTGTTGCCTCTCTCACTGTGTCTCTCTCTGTCAAATGAATAAATGAAAATCTTAAAAAGAAGAAGAAGAAGAAGCCTACCTCAAAGTATTACAAGCGGCAAAGTGCAAAATCGAAACTTTTTGAAGTCTGCTCCAGTGCTCCAGTGGGGGACATGCCTAGGTTAAAAGTGCTCAGTTGGAGAAGTGGAGCAGAATCCCAGGTGTGACAGCCCGGTCTGAGGATCCCTGGGGTTGAAAGTCAAACATGTCATGCATAAGTGCAGCAGAATTCTCAGGTATAAGAGCAGGGAAGCCAGCTGAGAAGGGTGAGTCTACATGCTAGCTTTTTGCTCTGTGTCCCCATAAAGTGGAACTACTGCAGAGCTGTACAATCACTCCCCTGGATGGGTCCAACAAAAAGCAGAAGTGAGATGAGACCCTCCCTGAAGGGAACAGTGCAGTCCTAGCCACAGCATTCCCTAAAATTTGGAGTTGAAACTCAGTCATGTGCCTGAGATAAAAATGCTTGGTCACAGGCTGGATGAACACAGAATTTTGATGGAAACCAAGGAGACAAGACTGGTTGCTCTTCTGTGAGGGTTCACTAAAGACTAAGGGGTGCGAATATTCCGCTCTGGGGCCAGAGAGCCAGGTGTTGCCATCCTCATCCCACCCCTCAGTGCTAAAAACCTTCAGGGAGCAAAACAGCACCACCTACTGGAACCCAGAGCCACTTAGCCTGAGCCCTGCCTCCCTCCACACTTTGAAACACATTTCCACTAGGGCAAATCCACCTGAGAATCAGCACAACCGGCCCCTTCTCCCAGAACACCAACAAAACCAACGCACTTGAACCAACTTGATTGATCATAGGGGGCTGCAAAGCTTTAGCTCTTTGGGAAAACAGTATATAACATTCGTTGTGTTTTTATTCTTTAGTCTTTAGTAATTCTTTTTTCAATTATAATCTTTTCAATTTTTTATTTTTTGATTTTTTTTTTACGTATACTTCATGTATGCTTTTTTATTTTTGTTTCCTTTCATTTTATGTTATTTCATTTTATCTATATATAAACATATATATGTTATTCTTTCTAATTTTAGGAACTGCTTTCTTTTAACAAGTGGACCAAAACACACCCAGGATCTAGTTTTTTTGTTTATTTGTTGTTGTTGTTGGGTTTTTTCTTTTTTTTCTTTTCTGGACAAAATGACAAGATAGACAAATTCACCCCAAAGGGAAAAAACAGGAGATAGTGTTCAGTCAGGGATTTAATCAATATGGATATAAGTAAGCTGTCTGAAATGGAATTTAAAATGATTGTAAGGATACTAGCTGGGCTTGAAAAAAGCATAGAAGACAGTGGAGAATTCCTTACTATAGAGACAGCTAAAATCTAGTCAGGCTAAAATTTAAAATGCTGTTACCAAGATACAGTCTCAAGTGGAGACCATAAAAATGAAAATGAACAAGTAGAGCAATGAATCAGTGATATAGAAGATAAAATTATGTAAAAAGAGTAGAAAAGAAGAAAGAAAATGAAAACTATTAGATCACAAGTTGTAGACTTAAGGAGCTCAACAATTCCATTAAGGGAAATAATATCCATATTATAGGAGTCCCAGAAGATAAAGAGCAGGAAAAGGGGGCAGAAGGTTTATCTAAGCAAATTATACTGAGAATTTCCCTAATCTGTGGAAGGAAACGCATTCAAGCACAAGAAGCACAGAGAACTCCCCTCAAAATAACGAAAATAGGTCAACTCAACAAAGTGAAACTTGCAAATTAAAAAAATAAAGAGAAAATCCTGAAAGCAGATCAGAACAAGAGGTCCTTAAATCTAAAGGGTAGACACATAAGGTTGGCAGCAGACCTGTCCAGAGACCTGGCAGGCCAGAAAGGACCTTCATAATACATTGAATATGCTACATGGGAAAATTATCCTGCCAAGAATACTTTATCCAGCAAGGCTGTCATTCAGAATAGGAGAGAGAAAGCATTTCCAAAACAAAAACTAGAAGAATTTGTGAACACTAAACCATCCCTAAAAGAAATATTAAAGGGGACACTTTGAGAAGAAAGAGAGTCCAAAAGTAAAAGACCAGAAAGGAATAGACAATCTATAGAAACAACAAATTTACAGGTAATACAGTGGCACTAAATTCATATCTTTCAATAATTATTCTGAATGTAGACAGACTAAATGCTTCGATTAAAGGACATAGGGAATCAGAAAGATTAAAACAAAACAAACAAAAAGACCAAGACCCATTGATATGCTGCTTACAAGACTCATTTTAGACCCAAGGACACCTCCAGATTGAAAGTGAGGGGGTAGAAAACCATTTATTGGGCTAATGGACATCAAAAGAAAACTAGAGTAGCCGTCCTTTTATCAGACAAACTAGATTTTGAACCAAAGACTGAAATAAGAGATGAAGGACACTCTATCATAATTAAAGGGTCTGTCCAACAAGAAGATCTAGCAATCATAAATATTTATACCCCTAATTTGGGATCACCCAAATATATGAATTACTTAATTATAAAATTAAGGAAACTCATTGATAATAATACAATAATAGTAGGGGACTTTAACACCCCACCACAGCAATGGACAGATCATCTAAACAGAAGATTAACAAGGAAACAAGGGCTTTGAATGACACACTGGACCAGATGGACTTAACAGATAGAGTCAGAGCATTTCATCCTGAAGCAGCAGAGTACACATTCTCTCTGAGTACACATGGAGCATTATGCAGAATAGATAAAATATGGGGTCACAAATCAGGTCTCCACCAGCGAAAGATTTTAGATACACCATTCATATTTTCAGACCACAATGTGATGAAACTTGAAGTCAACTACGAGCAAAAAATTTGGAAGGATCACAAATACATGGAGGTTAAAGAACTCAATAAACAATGAATGGGCCAGGGGCGCCTGCATGGCTCAGTGGGTTAAGCTGCTGCCTTTGGCTCGGGTAGTGATCTCACAGTCCTGTGATCGAGCCCCACATCGGGCTCTCTGCTCAGCAGAGAGCCTGCTTCCCCCTCTATCTCTGCCTGCCTCTCTGCCTACTTGTGATCTGTCTGTCAAATAAGTAAAATCTTAAAAAAAAAAGAATGAATGGGCCAACAAGGAAATTAAAGAAGAATTTTAAAACCACATGGAATCAAATAAAAAAGAAAACAATTCAAAACCTTTGGGAGGCAGCAAAGTATATAGCAATACAGGCCTTCCACACGAAACAAGAAGTACACAACCTAACTTTACACCTAAAGCAACTGGAAAAAGAACAGCAAATAAAGCCAAAATCCACCAGAAGAAGAGAAATAATAAAGATTAGAGCAGAAATCAATGATACAGAAATTTAAAAAAAAAAACAGTTGAGATCAACAAAGCTGGGAGCTGGTCCTTTGAAAGAATTAATAAGATTGATAAATCCCTAACCAGACTTATCAAAAAGAAAAGAAAAAGGACCCAAATAAATAAAACCATGAATGAAAGAGGATAAATTACAACCAACACTGAAGAAATACAAACAATTTGAGTATTATGAGCAATTATATGCCGACAAATTAGGCAGTCTGAAAGAAATGGATAAATTCCTAGAAGCATTATGAACTACCAAAACTGAAACCAGAAGAAATAGGAAAACCTGAACAGACCAATAACCAGCAAAGAAATTGAATCAGTAATGAAAAATCTCCCAAGAAACAAGAGGCCAAGGCGAGGTGGCTTCCCAGAGGAATTCTACAAAACATTTATAGAGTTAATAATACCTATTCTTCTGAAACTGTTCCAGAAAGTAGAAATGGAAGGAAAACTTCCAAACTCATTCTGTGAGGCCAACCAACATTACCTTGATCCAAAAAAACAAAGACCCCATTATAAAGGAAAATTAAAAACCTGTATCTGTGATGAGCACAGATGCAGAAATTCTTACCACAATGCTGGCTAGTAGGATCCAACAGTACATTAAAATGATTAGTCACCTTGACCAAGTGGGATTTATTCCCAGGCTGCAAGTTTGGTTCAATATCTGCAAATCAATCAATGTGATACACCACATCAATAAAGGACAAGAACCATATAATCTTCTCAATAGATGAAGAAAAAGCATTTGACAAAATACAGCATCCTTCCTTAATAAAAACCTCAACTATGCAGAGATAGAGGGAACATACCTCAAAATCATAAGGCCATGTATAAAAGATCCACAAGGAATATCATCCTCAATGGGGAAAAACTGAGAGCATTTCCTCTATGACCCAGATGTCCACTCTCACCACTGTTGTTTGACATAGTACTGGAAGTCCTAGGGTTAGCAATCGAACAACAAACCAGAATCAAAGGCATCCAAATTGACAAATAAGTCAAACTTGCACTCTTCACAGAAGTGATAGTTTATGTAGAAAACCCAAACACTCCACCAAAAACTTTTTAGAACTGATAGAGAAATTCAGCAAAGTCACAGGATATAAAATCAGTATACAGAAGTCTGTTGAATTTCTATACGCTAACAATGAAGCAGCAGAAAGAGAAATTAAGGAATCGATCCCATTTATAATTGCACCAAAAAAAAAAAAAAAGAAAGAAAGAAAGAAAAAGCTGGTGGCCTCATCGTTCTAGACCTTAACCTGTATTACAAAGCTGCAATCATCAAGCCAGTATGGTACTGGAATAATAATGGACACATAGATCAGTGGAACACACTAGAGAATCCAGAAATGCACTTTCAAATCTATGGTCAACTAATCCTTGACACACAAAGAAAGAATATCCAATGGAAAAAAAGACAGTCTCTTCAACAAGTAGTGTTGAGAAACTGGAAAACAGCATACAGAAGAATGAAACTGGACCACTTATACCATATGCATAAATAAGTTCAAAATGGATGAAAGACCTAAATGTGGGACGGGAATCCATTAAAATCCTAGAGGAAAACACAGACAGCAACATCTTTGACCTTGGCCACAGCAACTTCTTGCCAGACATGTTTCCAAACGCAAGGGAAACAAAAGCAAAAATGAACTATTGGGACTCATTAGGATAAAAAGCTTTTACACAGCAAAGGAAGCAATCAACAAAACTAAAAGGCAACCTACAGAATGGGAGAAGATATTTGCAAATGATATATCTGATAAAAGGCTAGTATCCAAAATCTATAGAGAACATGGCAGGGCGCCTGAGTGGCTTAGTGTGTTAAGCCTCTGCCTTTGGCTCAGGTCATGATCTCAGGGTCCTGAGATTGAGCCCCGCATCAGGCTCTCTGCTCAGCGGGGAGCCTGCTTCCTCCTCTCTCTCCCTACTTGTGATCTCTCTGTCAAATAAAATCTTAAAAGAAAAAAAAAAAAAGAACATATCAGACTCAATACCTGGAAAACAAAAAAAACCCCATCAAGAAATGGGCAGAAGACATGAACAGACATTTCCCCCAAAGACGACATCCAGACGGCTAACAGACGCATGAAAAAATACTCAACATCACTCAGCCTCAGTGAAATAGAAATGAAAACCACAATGAGATACCTACCATCTCACACTGGTCAGAATGGCTAAAACTAACAATTCAGGAAACAACATATGTTGTTGAGGATGTGAAGAAAGGGGAACCCTCTTACAATGTTAGTGGGAATGCAAGCTGGTAAAACCACTCTGGAACACAGCATGGAGGTTCCTCAAAAAGTTAAAAATAGAACTACCCAGTCCAGTAATTGCACCACTAAGTATTTATCTAAAGGATACAAAAGTTGCAATTTGAAGGGGCACGTGCACCCCAATGTTTATAGCAGCAATGTCCACAATAGCTAAAATATGTATGGAAAGAGTCCAAATGTCCATTGACAGATGAATGGATAAAGAAGTGGTGTGTGTCTACACACACATGCACACAGACACAGACACAGACACACACACACATAAACACACGGAATAGTACTCAGCAATCAAAAAGAATGAAATCTTGCCATTTATAATGATGTGGATGGAACTAGAAGGTACTATGCTAAGCAAAATAAGTCAGAGAAAGACAAATCCCATATGATTTCACTCATATGTAGAATTTAAGAAACAAAACAGATGAACATAGGAGAAGGGAAGGGGGAAAAAAATAAGATAAAAACAGAGGGATGCAAACCATGGGAGACTCTTAACTATATAGGAAATAAACTGAGGGTTGCTGGAGGGTGGTAGGTGGGGTGGAAGAGTAACTGAGTGATGGGCATTAAGCAGGGCACTTGATATAATGAGCACTTGGTGTTATATGCAAGTGATGAATCACTAAATTCTACCCCTGGAACTAATCACTATATATTAACTAAATCGAATTTAAATTTTAAAAAATTTTAATAATAAAAATAGTTACATTTTTTAAAAATCTAAAATTCTATTTAAAAACAACAGCAACAACAAGGCAAATAGCCAACTGGTAAATTAAAGATGTTCAACATTGGGGCATCTGGGTGGCACATTGGGTTAAGCACATAACTCTTGGTTTCGGCTTAGGCCATGATCTCAGGGTTGGGAGATCAACCCCCATGTCAGCCTCCACACTTAGTGGAGTCTGCTTGAGATTCTATCTCCCTCGCCCTTTGTCCCTCATGCTCATGCACACTCTCACTCTCTCTCTCTCAAATAAATTAATTAATTTTTTTAAAAAAAGATGCTCAATATTGCTAGCCCTCAGGGAAATGCAAATCAAAACCACAATATCACCTCCCACCTATTACAATGTCTGTCATAAAATAATAAGTATTGGCAAGGATGTGGAGAAAACAGAAACTGGTAGACTGTTGATGGGAATATAATTGGTACAACCATTATGATAAACCATTATGGGATCATAATCCCACTTTTGGATATGCATCCAAAGAAAAATTAGATCCTTAATTTTATTTTACTTTCTGAATATGGTGTTATTATTGTGCCAAAGTGGAAAATATGCTGGTAATAAATGGGAAATTTTCTGAAGCTCAAGGAATCTATCTTCTCAAATTATGACTGATTTATGAACAAATGTAATGGTGCTTTTAATCATAGTAAATAAGTAAAACAAATTTTTTTCTAACTTGAAACTCATAGAAGTACAGCCTGCAAAACTGACCTCAAATTACTTCACTACAACTCCAACTTGCTTCTTTTTTAAAAAATTGTTTTTCTATTGAGGTATAATTGAAATATGAGATTAGTTTCAGATACACAACATAATCATTTGGTATTCATATATATTGCAAAGTGATCGCCAAAATAAGTCCACTTAACATTCATCACCATACAAAGTTAAAAAATTTTTTTCTTGTGAAAACTTTTAAGATTTTAGCAACCTTCGATATGTAGTCAAGTATTTTAACTATAGTCACCATGCAGTACTTTACATCCCCAGGACTGACTTATCTTATAAATGGAAGCTTGTACCTTTTCAACACCTTTACCCTATTTGCACGCACCCCTCCCCTGCCCGCCACTCTCCACTCTGGTAACCACCTGTCTTTTTGCTGTGTCTGTGACCTCAGTTTTTTATTTATTTTTTTCTTAGATTTCAAATATAAGTGAGACCATAGAGTATTTGTGTTTGACTTATTTCATCTGGCATAATGCCTCAGAGTCCATCTGTGTTGTCACAAATGGCAGGATTTCATTTCTTTTTTTTTTAATTAATATACAGTATTATGTTAGCTTCAGGTATATAATTATTTCACAATTCTGTACATTTCTCTGTGTTCATCAGGATAAGTGTACTCTTAATTCCCTCTGTTTCATCCATCCCCTCCCCACCTCCCCTCTGGCAACCACCAATTTGTTCTCTGTATTTAAGAGTCTGGGTTTTCTGTTTGGGTCTTTTCTGCATTTATTTGCTTTGTTTCTTAAATTTCACATATGAGTGATAATCATACAATTTTCGTCTTTCTCTGACCTAATTTATTTCATGTAGCATTATACTCTCTAGTCTATTATGTTGTTTGCAAATAGCAAGAATTCATTCTTTTTTTTTAGCTGAGTAATATTTCATTTTGTATATACATACCACATCTTCCTCCAGTCATCTATCAGTGGACACTTGGGTTGCTTCTGTATTTTGGCTATTGTAAGTAACACTGAAATAAACATGGGGTGCAAAATAATGTTTTTGTTTTCTTAGGTAAATACCCAGTAATGGAATTACTAGATCATATGGTATTTCTATTTTTAACTTTTGGAGGAACCTCCCTACTTTTTTCCACAGTGGCTGCACCAGTTTACATTCCCATGAACAGTGCGTGAGGGTTCCTTTTTCTCCACATCCTCACCAACACTCATTATTTCTTGTATTTTTTATTTTAGCCATGCTGACAAGTATGAAGTGATGCCCCATTGTGGTTTTAGTTTGCAGCTCCCTGATGATTAGTGATGTTTGCTACCTTTTTAGGGGTCTGTTGGCCATCTGTATGTCTCCTTTAGAAAAATGTCTATTAAGGAGTGCCTGGGTGGCGCAGTTGGTTAAGCCTCCAAACCAAGTTTGGCGCAGCCAAACCAAGTCACAATCTTGAGGTCATGAGATTAAGCCCCATGTCGGGTTCTGCACGTGGCACAGAGTGTGCTTGAGATTGTCTTCCTCTTCCTCTCCCTTTGCCCTTCTCGCTCTTTTGTGCTTGCTCATGCTCTTATCTAAGTAAATCTTTTTTTTTTTAAGTATTCAAGTACTCAACCCATTTTTTTAAATCAAATCATTTTTTAGGCTGAGTAATATTTCACTGTGTATATATACCACATTTCCTTTATTAATCCATCAATTGACATTTGGGTTTTTACCATATTTTAGCTATTGTAAATAATGCCACATGGGATTGAACATGAGAGTGGATATATCTTTTCATCTAACTGTTTTCATTTTCTTCAGATGAATAACCAAAGGTAGAATTGCTGGATTATACAGTAATTCTGTTTATAATTTTCTGAGAAACTTTGGTATTGTGTTCCATTGTAGCTGCACTAATTTATTTTCTTGCCACAGTACGCATACATTCCCTTTTTTCCATATCCTCACTAACACTTGTTATTTCTAGTCTTTTTGATGACCATCATTCTAACAGGTGTGAGGTGATACCTCATTATCTTTTTAATTGCATTTCCCTGATGAAATGCTGAGCATCCTGAGTCATGTTGAGCATCTTCTGATGTACCTACTGGCCATCTGTGTGTCTTTGGAAAAATGTTTATTTAGATCCTCTACCCATTGTTTGGTCAGTTGGGTTTTTGTTTGTTTGTTTGTTTGTTTGGCTATTGAGTTATATGACCTCTTTATATGTTTTGGATATACAGGAGTTTGCCTTTTTATTTTGTTGATGATTTCCTTTGCTGTGCAAAAGCTTTTTTAGTTTAATGTAGTCTCACTTTATTTTTGCTTTTGTTACCTTTGTTTTTGGTGTCAGATCCATAAAATCATTCCCAAGATGATATCAAGGAGCCTACTGCCAATATTTTCTTCTAGAAGTTTTATAGTTTGATTACATTCAGGTTAAGTTTTTTTTTTTTTTATTCAGGGGTACCTGGGTGGCTCAGTGGGTTAAGCCTCTGCCTTTGGCTTGGGTCATGATCTCAGGGTCCTGGGATCAAGTCCAACATCAGGCTCCCTGCAGGGAGCCTCCTTCCCCCACCCCTGCCTACTTGTGATCTCTGTATGTCAAATAAATAAAATCTTTTAAAAAAATTTTTTTTATTCATTTATTTGAAAGAGAGAGAGAGCACAAGCATGGGAGGAGCAGAAGGAGAGGGAGAAGTGGACTCCCTGCTGAGCAGGGAACCTGACACAGGACTTGATCTTGGGACCTTGGGATCATAACGTGAGCCAAAGGCAGACACTTACCAAGTGAGCCACCCAGGTGCCCCATATTTAAGTTTTTAATACATTTTAAGTTGATTTTTGTGTATAGTGTAAGATACTGGTCCAGTTTCTTTCTCTGGCACGTGGCTGTCAGTTTTTCCAGCACATTTATTGAAGCAACTATCCTTTCTCCATTTTATATCCTTGACTCCTTTGTTCTACATCAATTAACTATATTTGCATGGGTTTATTTCTGGGCTGTCTATTGTATGTCATTGTTCTGTCTGGTACTATACCAATACCACACTGTTTTGATTGCTGTAGTTTTGTAGTATATTTTGAAATCAAGTGGTATGATGTCTCCAGCTTTTTTCCTGTTGCTCAGTATTGTTTTGGCTATTCATGGTCTTTTGTCATTCCATACAAATTTTAGGACAGTTTGTTCTCTTTCTGTAAAAAATGCTATTAGAACTTTTATAGGGATTGTACCAAATCTATAGATTGCTTTGAGTAATATTAACAATGTTAATTCTTCCAATCCATGAACATGAACTGTCTTTGCATTTATGCATGTCGTCTTCAGTTTCTTTCATCAGTATCCTGTGGTTTTCAGTGTACAGCCCTTTTTCTTCCTTGGTTAAATTAATTGCCAGGTATTATTTGGGATATAGCTGCAAATGGGCTTGTTAATTTACCTTTCTGCTATTTCCTATTGATTTTTGTATCCTGCAACTATACAGAGTTTGTTAATTGTAACAGTTTTTGGTGGAGTCTTTAGGGTTTTCTGTATATAATGTCATCTCAGAGTTAACAGTTTTGCTTCTTCCATTTCCAATTTGGATGACTTTTATTTCTTTTTCTTGCCTAATTTCTCTGACTAGGGCATCCAGTACTATCTTGAATAAAAATGGTGAAAGTGGGTATTTTGTCTTGCTCCAGATCTTACAGGAAAAATTTCAGCTTTTCATCACTGAAGATGATGTTAGCTGTGGGCTTGCATATATGGTCTTTATTATGTGGAGGGATAATCCCTCTATACCCACTTTATTAATTTAGTTTTATTAAGGATTTTTTCTGAGATTTTATCTTGTTTTTTAGTTCAGAACATATTTTTTTGTTAATTCATTTTGCTTGACTCTGTTGGTTTCTGTGCATTAGATAAAATGGTCACCTCTCCAACTCTTGAATAGCAGCGTCGTGTAGTATTGAATCTTATTATTCCACTCCTGCCCTAGCTGTTGTCTCCTAAACCTTTAAATTGTCCATGCATCCTATTTTATTTAAATGGCTCCCAGTAGTTGAGGTTGTGCCAAGAGATGTCAGTGTCCTAAAGGGGAGGATCTCAGCACCTAAATGTGGACTTGTTTTCATCTTTTTAAAGTATGCACATGTATACATACAGTCCTGTGGGACCACAAGCATAAGCCCCACTGACTGTCAGAGCTAAGCAATCTCAAAGTGCCTCCTGGGAAGCAGTCCCAAAAATTGGGGCACCATGCAAGTGCATACACTCCTTCCTAAAAGATTCCAGCAAGCTAGAGCAAGACAAAGGGAGAGCACAAAGATGGCATCCACTGGCCTCCATTCCGTGAAAGTAACCATAAGCTTCTAAATGTGTGCCAAACCTGAAACCTGCCTTTTGGGCTAAAACTCCAACGCAAGCAAATAGCTCTCTTTCACAGAAAGCCTGGGGGCTTTCTTGTCTGTGCAGTACCCTGGATATAGCCGCCTGCCAAGAACTGTGTCTCCTATTGTTACAGTCCCATGGGGCCCAGGAACACAAGCCCCACCCCTGGCCACAAGAGCCAGGCTATCAGTGAGTATCCACTGGGTGGCAGCTGCAAATACCAGGCAGGGCTCCAGATATAAAAACAGGGGCATCAGATGTGTGTAAAATCTCCCTCCAGGAGACACTGGCTCTCTGTAGTGCAGCAGAGGGGGGAAAGTGAAGATGGTATCCACTAGCCTTTGTTCCCAGAGAGTACCCCAGGCAGGCCCCTAGATGTGAAACTAGGTACCTGCCGATAGACCAAGGATTTAAGATAGGGAAATGAGTCTCTTTCACAGAAAGTGTGTGTACTGACTGGCTACTTCTGCACTGGTCCTTGGGGTGGGTGAGTCCAAGCACACAAGCCATTTAAGAGCCATTTCTCACTTCACTATAGCCTTGTCAGTCTCGTGGACACAAGCTCTGTTGGTTTCCAGAGCTAGATGTTTTAGGGAATCATCTTTTAGCTGCAGGTCCTAAAAGTTATGGGGCCCAGTGTGAGATTCAAATCCTTAACTCCTTGGAAGAAGTTCAGGTTTAAGTTCCCTCCTGATTGCAGGTCACCATGATAGAGGTGGAAATTAGAGTGAGATTGTATCTCAGCCTGTCCTACCCACATAGACGTGGGGTTTTTCTTGTTTGTCCAGTGTGTAGGAGTCACTCAGGTAGTTTTAATGGTTCTTTTCAAAAGAAATTACATCATATATAGCTGTTGATTTGGTGTATCTGTGGGAGGAAGTCAGTTCAGGATCTTCGTATATCACTATGTCAAATCAGAGCTCTGAAATTAAGATCATGAAGAGACCTGCACTCCCATGTTCATTGCAGCATAATTCACAGTAGCTAAGATACGGAATCAGCCTGAATATGCCCTGGTGGATAAATGGATAAAGAAAGTATATTGTGTGTGACACATACACACTGGAATATTATGGCATATATGTGTGTGTGTGTGTGTATGTGTGTGTGTGTGCATATAATGGAATATTATTCACCCTTTAAAAAGAAGGAAATCCTGTCATTTGCAATGATGTGGATGAACCTGGAATACACCATGCTAAGTGAAATAAGGCAGGCACAGAGAGACAAATACTGCATTATCTTATATGTAGAATCTAAAAACAGTCAAATACAAACAGGCATAGAGTAGAATTTTGGTTAGGAGGGGCTGAGGGGAGAAGGCAGTGGGGAAGAGCTGGTCAAAGGGTACAAAGTTGCAGTCAGGATGAAACATACAACATGGTGACTATAGTTTATAATACTGTACTGAATACTGGAAATTTGCTAAGGGAGTAGATTTTCAGGTCCTCTCACCCCGCTTCCTCCCAAAAATGGTCACTAAGTGAGGAGATGCTCTGCTAAGTAGTTTCACTGTCGTAATTTTCACTATATATTAAATTATCTCATTGTATACCTTAAATACAGTTTTTACTTAAAACGTTAAAAAATTATTTAAAAAATTTTAGCCACAGTAAAAATGTAGAGAAACAAAATTAACTGTAATTATGTATCCTATTTAACCCAATATATCTGAAATGTTATTTGAACATGTAATCAGTATAAAAATACTGATGTTTTACTTTTTTCATATTAAGTCTTCAAAATCTATTGTGTATTTGCTCTTAAAGATACCTCAAATTGGACTAGTCAGGGTGCCTGGGTGGCTCAGTTGGTTAAGCATATGCCTTCAGCTCAGGTCATAATCCCAGGATCCTGGGATCAAGCCCCAAGTCTGCTTCTCCCTCTCCCTCCCCCTGCTCATGCTCTCTGTCATTCTTGTCCTCTCTCAAATAAATAAAATCCTTAAAAAAAAAATTGAACTAGCGTTATATGGATAGTGGCTACCATATTTGATCATATAGATGTGAATAACAAGACTTCAAGAAAAAGAATGGATAAGGGTAAAAAGAAGCAGGGAAGAAATAAAATAATTTAAGATTTCCAAGAACTAAGGGACAGGGCTCTCAGAAAGCCCAATAAAATAGATAAATTAGACCCAAACCAAAATACTTCATCATGATATTTCAGAACACAAAGAACCCAGAGAAATGTCTGTAGGCTTAAGGAAAAAAAAAAAAAAGGTTATTGGAGTCAAAGGATCAGATATCAGCATGGCTTTAGACTTTTCAAGAACAGTGGATAGATAGAAGACAGTGTATCATTGCCTTTAAAATTCTGAAGGAAAAGTACCACTGAGGTTTAATCCTATAACTAGCCAAAATATCAACCAAGTTAGGAGGTAGATAAAAGGTATTTTCAACTATCCGAGATCTCAAAAAACATTACCTGCCATGCTCCTTTTTTCAGGAAGCTACCGAAAGGTGTGTTACACCAAATAAGGAAGTCAATCAAGAATGAGGAAAGTATGAAATACAAGAAATGGGAGAAAGGTGAAAGGAATCCCTGGGATGAAACTGTGAACCCAGCCTAGAGGGCAAACAGTACAGGTTAGAGTAAGTTGGAAGCAAGCAAGAAAGACTTCATCAAGAAAATCTAGTTGGTAGAACCCTGATGAGACTGATTATGGTTGTAGAGAACTGGCAGATACGGGCATTGAACAATTACATGTACACAGAAATCTAAGCAAATAGGAGAGAAAAGAAAAATAAGTTATAATCTCTGAATGTTGGGTAATTTATTTTAAGAGGTCCAGAAGAGCCTGTAGGTAAAGTGGAATGAGAAGTAAAAGAGCTAGAATTTCATCTTTCATAGTGTGAAATTAATACACAGTTCTTAAAACTGAAATGTAAGGAAGGAATAATATAGGCATCTTATCTGAAAATATAAAGATAAAAAAATAACCAGTGTCTTTATGTCCTAGCATTGAGTATTGGTTCCGCTGCATGGATGTGGATGGAGATGGTATACTCTCCATGTACGAGCTAGAGTACTTCTATGAGGAGCAGTGTGAACGGATGGAAGCCATGGGCATTGAGCCGTTGCCATTCCATGATTTGCTGTGTCAGATGCTTGACCTGGTGAAGCCAGCCATTGATGGTAAGATTGAGTAAAAGGCCATTTGCACTTTTCACCTATGTAACAGAGTGGGGCATTTAATCCTAGATTGTCCTAAATTATTTGACTTCCAGGGTCTTCCATATTGGCTTCTCAAATACAGAAATATTTAAATTTCTCTTTTTGGTGTGGAACCAACAACTGATAGCAAATCCTGTTTAAGAAGTTTCCATAGAGGGGTGCCTGGGTATCTCAATCAGTTCAGCATTCAGCTCTTGATTTCAGCTCAGGTCATGATCTCAAGGTGAGATCAAGCCCCACCTGGGGCTCCATGTTCAGAGGGGAGTCTGTTTGAGATTCTCTCTCTCCTCCCTGTACCCTGGCCCACTGCACTCTCAAATAAATAAGTATATCTTTTTTTTTAAAAAGTTGTCCACAGAAACAGAAAGCCGATTATTGATTGCCCAGAGCTCAGGATAAGGGGAGTTGTGGAAGGTCGGCTTGATGGGTACAAAGTTTCCTTTTGAGGTGAAGAAACATTATGGAGCTCAATAGTAGTGATGGTTTCACAACATTGTGAATGTACTAAAAGCCATGGAATTACACACTAAAAAGGTTAAAATGGTGAATTTTATGTCAGTTTTACCTCAAAAAAATGGGTTCTTGTATAATAAAATTGGCATATACATATACTTTTAAACTTCAGTAAAAGATTTTTTCATTTGCCAAAAAACAGTTCTTAAAATTTAGTAATTTATTTTTACATAGGGAAAATAACGCTTCGAGATCTGAAGAGATGCAGAATGGCACACATCTTTTATGACACTTTCTTTAATCTGGAGAAGTACTTAGACCATGAACAGAGAGATCCCTTTGCGGTCCAGAAGGTACTGGTTTTAACTTCTATATGAGGGCTGCAGTATCAGGGGTTGTGTGCTACAGATAAAAATAATCTCTACCTATAGGAGTCTTGTATTTAAAGAAGTAACATTTAAAACATTTCATCGCATACCGAAAAGAGAAAAATGGACCTAAAGCACATCTCTCCCCACAGCTAATCTTCAGGTTCAGGTAACCTTCATATGCCTATCATTGTGAATTGTATGGTTTGTGTTCTTATATATATTTTAGAAACTACTTACAAAAGTTTTGAAAAAAATTTGTCCTTCCATTTTTTAAACCATGTATCAGTAGGCATATCTGTATTACAAAGCATATTGGGGTTAACTGTACCATTCATTTCCAGGATGACATGGTAAACAACTTTCCCCATCATAATGAAAACTAGACCTTCTCCATGATAGACAACCCTCAGATAATATAACATTTTTTTCAAGTTTAATGATTGTTGTGCATGACTATCATTGTGAAGTCATTCTATACCTGAATAGAGATGAGTACCCTTCCCCATACACAAAAGTCTAGGGACCTTCAAAAAACCCTGAATATCATATGGTCTGTGTCCAGAAAGGAGTAGGAGGCAGAATATCAACACTTCCCTTCTATTCCCTTGTTTAAAAAGTAAAAATAATGTTGATAGAAAAGGACTGTTTCCACTGGTCCTATAGGAGTACAACTGCAGGAAACTTACCGTCTTTTCTTTTCCTTCTACATGTAGACCTAAGTAGCAGTAAGAATACAAAGATCACCTCTAAAAACAAAAACTGCACCTTATCTTGGAGCATATCAAGGCACATTATCACTAGCTTAAAGACAGAATTATGTTTCATTGACTCAAAGGTGCCCATTATCTTATATACTTTAAAACAAACAAAATTGCCATTGTAAATTTAAGATGTGTGCCAGTTTCAAAGATGTTAAAAGGATGTGGTAGGTGTTCTTAAAGTGGATTAAATATCATAACACATAGTATGGTCAATATTTAGGTATTTGCATTCTTCTAGGCATAATTAACCTTACATCTGAAGGCAGTGCTAATTTTAATCATAGAAAAACATTTTACCTGGAATATGTAATCCAAGATAATGTCCATATCGTAGAAGAAAAAGAAAATGTATAGCCTTTTCCCCCTTCATTTCTTTTATTTGTGTTATAAATTTTACTTTATAAGAGGTGACAGTATATCAAGATTTGTTCTGATCTGCAAAGAACATTTTTAGTCAGAAAGTGCTCAATAAATTTTAGACAGTGTGTTGAAGAGACATATGGTCAAATAGAGATAAAAAAAAACAAAAAGTAGCAATCAAGCATACACAGTTTAGCACAGAAATGATTTGGGGAAGAAGGGCTGTTTCCAGGAAGATAGCACAGATGACATGGTATCTCAGCTGGCTTTTACAGAAGCAATAAAAATGTGCCAGAGGAAGGGATGGTGTATTTCAGGTAGGCATATGCAAAAACCACAAGTTACTCCAGATAGCTGCTGTGCAAAGTGCCAGGGAGAAAGGCCTCGGGAAAGGTCTCTGATTATAAGGCAAAAGAATCTAGACCTAAAGAATTAGCTGCCGAGAATTCACTATAATTTTGTGATTGGAGGCACAGAAATCATGTTAGGAGTGTTACTTTAATAGCACGTCTTTTAACACGTTAAGATGAAACATTTTCGGGTAGATCATCACAAATGATGTATATAAGTAAAGGAAATCTATCTCTAATTCTTTGTCTTTGATTATTTTTGTTTCCTGTCCTCTGTGCAATCAGGATGTTGAGAATGAGGGGCCTGAGCCTTCTGACTGGGACAGGTTTGCAGCTGAGGAATATGAGACTCTTGTTGCAGAGGAATCTGCCCAAGCACAGTTCCAGGAAGGGTGAGTGAGTCTCCCTGGGTCTTGTAGAACTTTTTAACAGGGATAACCATATCAGGAATATTAAAACCACCTTAAAAAAATCAAACTAGGGGCGCCTGGGTGGCTCAGTGGATTAAAGCCTCTGCCTTCAGCTCGGGTCATGGTCGGGGGGTCCTGGGATCGAGCCCCACATAGGACTCTCTGCTCAGCGGGGAGCCTGCTTCCTCCTCTCTCTCTGCCTGCCTCTCTGCTACTTGTGATCTCTGTCTGTCAAATAAATAAGTAAAATCTAAAAAAAAAAAAAAATCAAACTAGTAATCCCTATTTTTGAATATGATGAAAATGAGTGGTTATAACCAACTTTAGTTGAAAGAATATTTTTCCCAGCAGTCTTCTCTTCCCCTCTTCACTAATTTCCTGAAAACTCTTCACATGTCCCATTTCCTTTCAAGGAGTAGTACTTTCAGTGAAGCTAAGATCATTGTGGAGTTGTACTACAAGCCCTGTAAATGCAGGATGAGGCTAAAACAACTGAAGTTTTTTCAAATAATAAAGATGAGCATGTTTAAAACAAGTATTTACCATATATGGTTTTGTGCATTCAACCCTAAACAAGAAGTTAGTTCTACATGAAATTTATAATAGGGTATAATTCTGTAAAGGACCATAGAAAGAAATTATCCAAGATTTTCACTGCTTAGTACGTTTCAGCAACTTTATAATTTGTTGGCTTTTTCCAGCATGTTCTCGGGATTCCTTTAGCAGTTCCTCTAAGGCTCTTAATAAATCCTTATTATTAATGTAATACATTTTTTAGTAGGTAATCCATTCATATGTTTTAATATTCAAAGAAACAAAAGGATAAATAGTAAAGTTTCTTGCTGCCCAGTTTTCCTTCCCAGAAGCGATCACTCTGGTCCTTTTCTTATGTACCCTTCCAAGGATACTCTCTGTCTCACTCTATTTCATACACACACATACACACACACATATATGCATATACATTTGTATATATAAAAAAGCAAATATGGGGTCCCTGGACAGCTCAGTCAGTTAAGCATTCAACTCTTGATCTCAGCGTAGGTGTTAGTCTCAGGGTCATGAGTTCAAGCCCCACATTAGAGAGCCTATATTTTTAAAAAATATATATATATATACACATATACATTCTTACATTTCTTTTTTCCCTTATAAATATTTAGCATATTACATTCACTGTTTGGTACCTAACTTTTTCCACACTTGTATAAAGTTTCTGTTACACAAGATGAGTAAGTTCTAGAGATCTGCTGTACAACTTTGTACCTACAGTTAAAAATGTGGTATTACGCATTTCAAAATGTTAAAAGGATAAAGCTCTTGTTAATTCTTCCTACAAAATACACACAAGAATACAAGGAAATTTTTGGAGGTGATGGGTATGTTTGGTTCTTTAGTTGTGGTTATCACAGATACATACATATGTCCAAACTGAGCAAGATGTATTCATTAAATGTATACAATTTTTTGTGTAACAGTTAAACCTAAATGAAATTAGGTATATGTAAAGAAAACAACAGGGATCTAACTCATATGTATTAGACAACAGAGCAAATTCTAAGATAATAAAAAGCTTTTTTAAAAATAAAACAAGACTTGAAATCTGAAAGGTCAGAAGCACACCATATCCAGAAAACTCTGATAATGATTCCTTCCCCATCTATTCCCCAGAATTCAAAGATAAATAAAAGTTTGGGGTTTTTTTTTCCATTTTTAAAAATTTCAAGTCATCAGATGGGGGGGTATCACCCTTGCCTTAGATACCGCCATAGTAAAAATGAATACTGGAAGACCATGAAACAACATTTACAACCTCCTCAGAGGAGGACATTCTATAACCCCCCAAAATTTTTTTAAAGATTGTATTTATTTGAGAGAGAGAGAGAGAATAAGCAGGGGGAGCAACAGAGGGAGAAGCAAACCACATGCCAAGCAGGGAGGTAAACCTGGGGCTTGATCCCAGGACTCCAAGATCATGACCTGAGCCAAAGGCAGAAGCTTAACTAACTGAGCCACCCAGGTGTCCATATAACCCCAGATTTTGTACTAACTCAAGATGACATTCAAGCATGAAAGCACAAATGGTACTTTAAAACATGGAAGAACTAAAGGGACTATAGTACCCATGAGCTCTTCTTTAAAAAGGATGTAATCATAAAACCAAGAACAAACTAAAACCCAGATAAAGAGCCCAGAAATGGAACAACCACTATGGAAAAGAAATGACAGTATTCAATCCATTCATATGTAGAAAGCGTAGAGATTAGAACACAATACTCGGGAAAAAATATATAAAACTGGAATGTAGAGAAGAGGAAGAAATATATGTAAAACATTCTAGAAGTAACAACTTCACTGAAAAAGGGAGGTAAAGAGGAGAAAGAAAACTTGTGTGGAAATTTTGTTAACAGGACCTCCATAGATATCTTTTAAAGCTGTAAGTCAAACTGAGGGTTTAGGAATACCAATTAAAATAAACACTTGAAAAACCAAAACCAGACTCTAAGTGTTCTAATTCAATCAGAAAACGTACACATGAAAGAAAAACACGGACCGCAAAGCATAAAGATGACAGAACTAAGGCAAGTATTTTTAGATCACTGAACGTAAAAGGAATAAACTCACTTATTCCATTTTGGAATGACAACAAAGGTTGAATTAAAAAAGAATGAATACTCAAAAAAAGCTATGCATCTGATAGCATATTTTTGAAGCAAAAACTTCAAAAAGAAAATAAAAGAAATTGGAGCCTATTATTTGCAGCCATAGTAAAATATTCCCTGAAAAATAGATAAAACACCTTTGTGGGTTTGTCCAAAGACCATGTATAAAATGAATATTAAGCTACAAACAAAAACTACAGTGGACTTCTAAATAGTAACTACAGTTCAGACCAGCTTCTCATTTAAGGAGGTAGTGTGAAAGCATACTATAGTTTTAGTCTCTCACACCATTTAAAAATAAGAAATACAGAGTACCACTTACAAAGGAAATTTTCAGTGGACTGAAAGAAGGAAAACAGATGGGATCAGATTGAAGAGTAAACAGAACTTAGGTTCTTGCAGGAGGCTAGAGAAGATAATTGCTACAAATAAAAGAAACAGCACTCAAGGGTGATCTATACCTGAATTTGACTGAAACCAAGAGCAGAGGGAGACCAGAAAAAGCAGCATTCAGGTAGGTCAAACCTTTATATATCTCTCCTATCCCTAAAGGAAAGACAAAAAGTGAGAGAGTGGGGTCCTGGAGCAGAGATAGCAAGACTACCGAAATATCCACACCAGCAGCATGGCCCATCCATCCCTTCATTCTCGTTGAAAATAGTAGTAACCTCACATTGCCCCCTCCTAAACAACCAATACAAACAGAGCAGAAGTCTGATTCCAACTACACAGAAAAGTGGACAAATAAAAACAGTTGCAAATATCAATAAAATACTCAATAAATGGAAGAACTTCCACCCTTGGAAGGAGACCCACTACAGCAGTCACAACTAGACCTCAAGTTCATTATATTTACCACTTTTAGAGAGGTAAGAGAATATTGTATTCTTGAAATGAGACTGACCAGTAATTAAAAGAAAAAAATTTTAAATGAAAACACAGTCACTGGGCTGAATAATAAAAGGCACAGTTAAAAATGTTTTGATTTGGGAAGTTGATTATGATACTGGAGTGAGAAATCCTTGCAGAAACCAGTAGAAATAAAAGCCAGGTAATTCCCAGAATTCTAGCCATTTAAAAAAATAAATATACACAGGAATCAGCATACTTTTCTGACCAGGTAGTGAGTATTTTAGGTTTCACAGTTCTGTCACAACTGTTTAGCTCTGGCATTGTGGTATGACAGTAGCCATAGACAATATGTAAGCAAATGAATGTGGCTGTTTTCCAGTAAAATTTTACTAATGCACCCTGAGATATAAACTTCCTGTCATTGTCACATGTCGTGAAGTATTCTTTTGATTTTTTTTTTCAAATTTAAAAAAGCAAAACCTTAGTTCACTGGACTGTACCCAAAAAAGGTGGACAGAGAGATTTATTCAACAGACTGTAGTCTGCCTCTACTAGAGTGAAATTTCAGAACGTAAAAAAGGAAGAACTAGGGGCGCCTGGGTGGCTCAGTGGGTTAAAGCCTCTGCCTTCGGCTCAGGTCATGATCCCGGAGTCCTGGGATCAAGACCCAGATCGGGCTTTCTGCTCAGTAGGGAGCCTGCCTCTCTGCCTACTTGTGATCTCTGTCAAATAAATAAAAAAAAATCTTTAAAAGGTGACTTTCTTTAAAAAGAAAAAAAGGAAGAACTAAAAATCTACCAGAGACAAAAAAGATTATCCACAAAGTGAATGGAAAAAGAAATGGAACAACATCATTCAAATACTGCAAAAAAAAAAAAGCTTTGAATCTAGAATTCTATCCCTATTTATATGTGAGGGCCCAATAAATACATTTTCAGACATGCAAATGTACAAAAAGTTTACCATCCACAGACTATCTCTAAAAGAAGTATTAAGGAATATTCTTCAACAAGAAGGTAAATGGACTGTAGAGAAAACAAGTGGAATGCAAGAAGTAATCATGAGCAACAAAATTAAGAAAATGTATTCTTAGAACCAAATAAATATTGATCACAGATATTCTGTTAAGAGTGAAAGTAAGTCAGGGTGATATACTATTAATCTTTATTAGAGTGAAGAAAACCGATACTGATAATTTATATTTCTCTAGCAATGATGAGTTAAAGTATGTGTGTTAAAAATGTAAGGTCAGTCACTAAGAGAATAAAAATGAAATGGAAAACCTTTTAATCAATTTTTTAAAAAAGACAATTAAGTGGAAAAAATTAGTAAAGAAAACTCAATTGACTAAAAGACGTAAGTGTTAATCAGCATTCTTTTGGTGGCAAGTGACCTAACCTCAACTTGGGATTAGCCAAAAAAAAAAAAAAAAAGAAAGAAAGAAAGAAAAGAAGGAAATATTGGCTTACAGAACTGTAAAGTCCAGGGGTAATACTGACTTTAGAGACTCAGACTTTATTTCATCTCTTACATAATGGTTTCATCTTTTCACTCTTAGCAAGTTTTTCATATGTGGCAGCGAGATGATCACCTGATAGCCTCAAGTTCAAATGAGAAAATCCCTTTCCCCTAAGTTCAGTCAAAAGCCTAGGATTTGTGTCTCTTTGACTCTTACTGGCTTAGTTTGGGTCCCGTTCCTGAAGGAATGAGGCCTAGTACTAGACTTGTACAAGATTCAGGTCCATCCAAACCATATGTTTTCCCAAGGGAAATTAGAAAATATGGCCATAAAAAGGGGAATGCTATGCAAATAAAGAACAACAGATGTCCACTATAGTAAGAAAGAAAAGACAAAAAGATAAAGACAGTACAAAATAAATGGCCAGAATAAGTCCAAATATAGTACCAAACACAAAATTCACATTGGATTAAAAAGTGAACTGTATATTACATTCAGATTCATCCCTAACACAGAGGTAAACATGAAATGAATAGTAACAGGGTTTAATCAGATATGGAACATTAATGAGATAAGCAGAATTCAAAGCTTTTTTTTTTAAAAAAGGATTTTATTTATTTGTCAGAGAGAGAGCATGAGCCGGTGGGGGGATTGGCAGGCAGAGGAAGAAGCAGGCTCCCTGCTGAGCAAGGAACCTGACAGGGGATTCAATCCCAGGACCTGACCAGAGCCGAAGGCAGATGCTTAACTGACTGAGCCACCCAGGTGTCCTGAATTCAAAGCTTTAAAAGAGATTTTTCTTTCCAACAGTTGGCCATGAAAATAGGTTATGAACTTTATGCAATATATAAATCTGATAGAAATACAAAGAAATTATGTATATTGGGGAGAGTATGTGCTATGGGGAATGCTGTGAAATGTGTAACCCTGATGATTCACAGACTTATACTCCTGGGGCAAATAATACATTATGGCAAATAATACATTATATGTTAATAAAAATAATTTTAAAAATAATAAATAGAAAAAAATGCAAGGAAAAATTGTAATCCACAGCCATGTAAAAACCAACAAATCAAACAGGCAAAAAAAAAAAAAAAAAGAATTAGTAGGCTTTCATAGAGGTACTCAAAAGTATACCTGGTACCCAACAAATACACATGGAACCATCGTAGAAGTGCCTATGAATTAAGATATGAAGGAAATTGCAACAACTTAAAATATAAACTGAAATTAACTAAAAACTAAAATGCACATACCTGGAAAGTTAAAAATTAAGCTAAAAAACATTCTTAATAAATTTCAAAATAAGTGTTAAACTAAAGTAGAAGTCCAAATACAAATTATAATCTTTCTAGAACTATGCATTATATTTATTAAAAACCTATGGGATCTGAACAAGGAGAAATTTATAACCTATAGACTAAAATAAATTGATTGGCTATCCTCTCAAAATGTGTGAGAAAGGATGACAAAATAGACCCAAGTACATAGAAGGAAGAAATTAAACCATTTTATTTAAACAAAAATAAATCTATTAATTTATAAACACACACACACACACACAAACATACTTTGTGCCAAGCTCTCTTCTAAATATTTTAATTCACTGGGTGCTCACAAAAACCCTTTTTTGTAGATGCTGTTATCCCCATTTTACATATAGGAAAACTGAACCACAGAAGGTTAAGTAACTTGTCAAAACTACCAATATATAGAAGAATACATCATAAGTAAGTGGGTTTTATCTAAGATTGCTTTAGTGGTTTAACTTTGTAAAGTCTGTCATTAACAGATTGAAGGTGGAAAAAATATATGTGTATAAACTGATTCTTTTGAAGGCATATGATAAATTTAATACATTTTTGGGTTTAGAAAAAACAATCTTAAAACTAAGGAAACTTAAGACATGTAACTTGTTAATGATAAAGATTACTAATCCCACACCCCAAAAATAACCAGCTAAAACTATAATAGGGAAAAATCCTATTCATTGATATAAAAAAAAAAGTGGAAAATATATATGAAGAAGACACAAAACTCACCAAAAGATACAAAGACTATTTGCCATGTTAATACTAATTTATTAATTTTATATAATCCCCCAGAATATGTCATGGAACTTGATAAGCTAATTCTAAAATTCACATAGAACAGTAAATATACAGGAATAGCAGTGAGTTTGGGAAATAAAGATGTGGTGAGAGACAGGGTTATGTATATGATAAAGATAGTATTTTAAATGTGTCAAGAAAAAAACAGTAAAATGTGTCTCTGTGGTGAGTGAAAAAAGTACGTATTAAACTGATGTCTGCATGTAAATAAATAGACTTTAAAAGCTTAAAAGAAATGGAAGAAATTTATAAGAAAATCATTTATGGTTTTGAGTACATTTAAAAAGTGACAAATTCTGTATCACAACCAAAAGGCAAACAAATTGGACTGCATTATATGACCAGCAGTGTTCTTTTATAAATCAGATTCTTTAAAATCAATAATAAGAATGTGAATAATGACCATTTCTAAAACAGTCAAAAGACAGAAATTTCACACAGGAAATAAACACGAAAATTCCCACTTCACCCATAGTTAAAATGCAAATAGTTATGGTTTGCATATATATATATATATATATATATATATGCAAATAGTTAACAGCCAATGATAACAATTTTAAGTGTATTTAAGCATTTAACAGAGCCCCCAAAATATGTGAAACAAAAATTGCCAGACAATTCAACAATGACAGTTGGAGATTTCAACACTCCTCTTTCAGTAACTGAGAGAATTAGAGACAATAAAGATACAAAAGGCTTGAACAACACAGTATGTTTTATCTAATCAGTATATAGAAAACCCTCCAAAAAACAGTAAAATACACTTTTTTGTCAAGTGCACATGAAACTTCTCTAAGACCATATGATTAGCGAACAAAATAAGATCCCATAAATTCAAATGGATTACAGTAAATAAAGTGTGTTGTCTGACCATAATAGAATTAAAGCAATGAGTCACTAACAGTAATCTGGGAATCCCATATTTGGAAATTAAATAATACTTCTAAAGACACAGGGGTCAAAGAAGAAACCACAGGAACCTTATAATCATTTTGAAATGAATGAAAATAAAAGAGCATACAAAAATGAATGAGGTGCAGTTAAAGGAGTTTAGAGGAAGCCTCAGAAAGGTCTAATATCAGTAATATAAGTTTCTACCTTAAGAAGATAGAAAAAGGGCGCCTGGGTGGCTCAGTGGGTTAAGCCGCTGCCTTCGGCTCAGGTCATGATTTCAGGGTCCTGGGATCGAGTCCCGCATCGGGCTCTCTGCTCAGCAGGGAGCCTGCTTCCTCCTCTCTCTCTCTCTCTGCCTGCCTCTCTGCCTACTTGTGATCTCTCTCTGTCAAATAAAATCTTAAAAAAAAAAAAGAAGATAGAAAAAGAGAAAACCAGACCCAAAATAAGTAGAAATGTGGAAGTAATAAAAATGAGTAGAATAGAGCTACCTTACAACCCAGCAATTGCACTACTGGGTATTTACCCTAAAGATACAAACGTAGTGATCCAAAGGGGCACATGTACCCCAGTGTTTATAACAGCAATGTCCACAATAGCCAAACTATGGGAAAGAACCTAGATGTCCATCAACAGATGAATGGATAAAGAGGTGGTATGTGTGTGTGTGTGTGTGTGTGTGTGTGTATATATATATATACACACACAATGGAATACTACACAGCCATCGAAAGAAATGAAATCTTGCCATTTGCAACAACGTGGATGGAACTAGAGGGTATTATGCTTAGCGAAATAAGTCAGTCAGAGAAAGACAACTATCATATGATCTCCCTGATATGAGGAAGTGGAGATGCAATGTGGGGGGGGTTGGGAGATAGGAAAAGAATAAATGAAACAAGATGGGATTGGGAGGGAGACAAACCATAAGAGACTCTTAATCTCACAAAACAAACTGAGGGTTGCCAGGGGGAGGAGGGTAGGGAGAGGGTGGTGAGGTTATAGACATTGGGGAGGGTATGTGTTATGCTGAGTGCTATGAAGTCTGTAAACCTGGTGATTCACAGACATGTACCCCTGGGGCTAATAATACATTATATGTTTATAAAAAATTTAAAAATTATTTTTAAAAATGAGTAGAAATCCATGAAATAGAAAACAGGAAAACAATATGAAAGAATTCATGAAACCTAAAGTTGGCTCTTTGTAAAGATTCTTTTAAAGATAAATATCTGGATCAAGAAAAAAGAAGGCATATATTAACAAAATCAGGAATGGAGGAGGCATCACTATAGACACTACAGAACTTAAAGTAATTATAAAGAAATATTATGAACAATTTTATCCCAATAAATTTCACACCTTAGATGAAATGGGACAAAATCCTAGTAAGACTCAAAGTACCAAAACTGATTCAAGAAGAAATGGAAAATCAGAATAGAGTATAATAAGTAAGGATAATGAATTAGTTATTAAAGGCCTGCATCAAAAGAAAAGTCTAGGTCCAGATGGTTTCACTGATAAATTCTGTGAAATAGTTAAGGGGGAAAAAACAATAACCATCTTTCACAAATACTTTCAGAAAATTACAAGGGAGTACTTCCAAACTTTTTTTTTTCCTCTCTTGAAAGATTTTATTTATTTGACAGAGAGAGAGAGAGAGATCAGAAGTGGGCAGAGAGGCAGGCAGAGAGAGAAGGGAAGGAGGCTCCCCTGAGCAGAGAGCCTGATGTGGGGCTCGATCCCAGGAGCCTGAGATCATGACCTGAACCGAAAGCAGAGGCTTAACCCACTGAGCCACCCAGCTGCCCCCCAAACTTGTTTTATATAGCCAATACTACCCTGATACCAAAGCCAGACAAAGATACAGAAGAAATGAAAACTACAAACCAATATCCCTCAAGAGCATCAATATAAAAATTATTACAAAATATTAGCACATCAAATCCAACAACATATAAGAAAGATATGGGGCTTATCCTAGGGACAGAATGCTGGCTGGCTGACATCCAAAAATCTATTAATTTAATACACCATATTAATAAGTGACCAAAGAAAAGTCATCATGGACACAAAAGCATTTGACAAATTCCAACATCCATTCACAATAATTCTCACGAATGTAAGGATAGAGGGGAACTTCCTTAACCAGATATGTTGTGGTGTTGGTCTGTTCTCATTGATCTTGGGAGGGGTCGTCTCTGCCTCTTGGACCCAAATGTGTGTTTCCTTCCCCAAATTATGGAAGTTCTCAGCTATGATTTGCTCAAATACATCTTCTAGACCTCTGTCTCTCTTTCCACCGCCACCCCCCCCAGCATCCCAGTACTTCTGATGTCGGAACTTTTCATTTTGTCACTAATCTCTCTCAGTTTGATTCCTTGGGTTTTAATTTGCTTTTCCCATGCTGTCTCAGTTTCCTTTTTTTCTGTTATCTTATCCTGTATCTCACTAATTCGTTTTTCTGCCTTGTATACCTTGGCAGTCAGCATATCTTAGACTGTAATTCATTCATAGCATTTTTAAGTTCGGCCTGATTAGATCTCATTTCTGCTCTTAGAGATTCTATATTGTTGTTAATATTTTTCTCAAGTGTAGATCTCGCGTTGATAATTGTTACTCTGAAGTCAATTTCTGTCATCTTGGTTATATCCATATCCATTAGTTCTGTGGCAGAGTTTGCAATCTCTGAATCTTTCCTTTGTTGAGCGTTCCTCCTCTTAGTCATTCTGTTGAGGGGCAGTTGAGGGATTGTGCAGAGTCCAAATTATTGACCAGGAAGATGCAGCTATTTTATACGGACCTTAGGGTTGTCGGCCTCTTGTTCTTCAGGCCTGTCTTCTGGGGGAGGGGCCTGCTGCGCTGTTGCTCAAGCAATCCTGTTTGGGCAGAGTTGTCCTGCCCCCTGTTGTGGGGGGGATGGATTCAGAGAAAACCGGTTTTGGCGGGGGTGGGGGGGGGAGTTTGCTTTCTGGCAGCTTTCCCTGAAAGCTTTCCCCATCTCCTCTGAGAGAGCAGAAGTGACTGTATCCAAACCCCTTGAGACCAAACTCTGTTTTTAGAGATTCAGATAGCTCTTCTTACATCTTCTTACATCTCAGGCTGATTTTGTGGGTATTCAGAATGCTCTGGTAGACATTCAGCTCAATTCAGGGGACTGGTTGAAAAAGGGTCCCCTACTCCTCTGCCATCTTTTTCCCTGGGCACCCCCCCTTTTAAAAAAATTTTATTTATTTGACTCAGAGAGAGATCACAAGTAGGCGGGGGGGGGGGGGAGCAGGCTCCCTGCTGAGCAGAGAGTCCAGTGTGGGGCTCTATTCCAGGACCCTGAGATCGTGACCTGAGCCAAAGGCAGAGGCTTAACCCACTGAGCCACCAGGCGCCCCATTCCCTTGGGCCCCTTACCTAGATAAAAGGCATCTACAATTAACATACTTACAGTGAAAAATTGAATGCCTTCCCCCTGAGATCAAGAACAAAGTAGAGATGTTTCTATTCATTTCAACTCAACATTGTAACTAAGGGTTCTATGTTTTGCAGTAAGATAAGGAAAAGACTGAAAGTATTCAGATTGTAAAGGAAGTAGTAAAACTATTTGTAGATTATGTAACCTTGAAGCGGAAAATAATTCAAATAAAAGACCTGAAGCAGATTCTATCACAAAGCTACCAGAACTAATGAGCTAGTAGTTAGCAAGATCTCAGAATATAAGTTCAATATACAAAAATTAGTTGTATTTCCATATACTAGCAGTGAACAGTCCAGTAGGGAAATTCAAATAAAAAGAATAATTCTCTTCACATTAGCATCAAAAGGAACAAAATATTTAGGAATTAAATATAACCAAAGAACTATAATACTTGCACACTGCAAACTGCCAAAATAATGCTGACCTAAATTGGATTAGAAAGTTAAGTACTGTTAAAATGTCAGTTCCACCAAATGTGCAGATTTAACAAATTCCCTACTAAAATCCCTGCAGGCTTTTGTTGTAATTGGCAGACTGATCCTAAAATTTATGTAGAAATGCAAAGTACCTAGAATAGCCAAACTTTTTTTTTAAAGGAACAAAATTGAAGGACTTGGGCTGCCTGGTTTCAGAATTTCCCTTAAACCAAATAATTGAGACATTGTAGCATTGGCATGTATAAAAATAGATCACTTAAACACTCTAGAAATAGACCCTAATATGGACGGCCAATTAAGTTTCAACCAGTGCAGAATAAATGACGTTGAAATCATTGGATATCCATATACCCAACAAAAGACCCCCAATCCATATCTCATACCGTATACAAAAATAACTCAAAATGGATAAAAGACCTAAGTGTGAGAGCACAAACTCTATAGCTTCTAGAATAAAACAGGAGAAAATCACTGTGACCTTGAGTTAGGCAAGAGCAATTAAAAAAATAAATTGGGCTTCCTTCAGAATTAAAAACTATTGCTCTTCAGAAAGCACCATTAAGTAAATGAAAAGTTTGAGAGAAAATATTTCCAAAACAGCTTGATAAAGGGCTTATATCCAAAATATGTAAAGAATTTTTACCACTCAATAATAAAAAAACCAATAACCTAACCTTTAAACAGACAAAGAATCTAAATAAACACAACTAAATTAGAGACTCAAACAGCAAATAGTTACAGAAAAGATGTTACATGAAAAGATGAGAAGATTGTTAGACATTAGGAGAAAGCCAAAACCACAGTGAGACCTACCACACAGCCACTAGACCAACTAAAACCACTAGTTGACAATGATGTGGAGAAGTGGAGAAGCTGGAACCTCATACATTGAACTGATGAGGATGTAAAGTTATATAGCCTCTTTAGAAGAGTTTGTCCACCTGTTAACATGTAAACAATGCACTCATCATATGAATCAGCAATTCCACTCCTAGGAACTGGCCCAAGAGAAATGTTCACCCAAAGACTTGTACATGAATGTTTATAGCTGCATTTTTCATAGTTACCCAAAATTCACACTGGTGAATTGATAAAATACAGTATATCCATAAGATGGAATGATACTCAGCAATAAAAGAGGAATAAACTATTGATAAACACAGTATGGATGGATCGCAAAATAAACTAAGTGAAAGAAGCTAGACAAAGTATAACCCACTTGATTCCATTTATTTAAAATTCTAGAAAATGCAAATTAATCTGTCATGACCACAGATTAGTAGTTACCTTGGGAGAAGAGCAGTGATTATATAGGGGCATAAGTAGACTTTGGTTGGGAAGCAGGGGAATGGATATCTTCATGATCTTGAATGTTAAAATGCTTTTACAGGTACATACAAAAAAATCAAATTTTCATGTATGAGCAATTCATTGTATGTCAGTTATACCTCAATAAATAAAAGAACTAATACATGCAACAACATGGATGAGTCTCTCAAAAATATCACTCTATGTGAAAGAAGCCAAACACTAAAGACTATGTATTATATGATTCCATTTGTAAGAAATTTCTAGAAAAAGCAAAACTGTAGAGCAGAAAGCAAATCAGTGTTTGCCTAGTTCCAGGAATGAGAGTGACTACAAACAGGCACAAAGGAGAGGAGGGACAAATGGAGGGATGAAATAATGTTATAAAATTAGATTGGGGTATTGGCTGCACAACTGTAAAAATTTACTAAAACACATTGAACACTTAAGATCAATGAAGTATATGTAAATTATATTTCAGTAGAACGTGTAAGAAAAAAAGCAAGAGTCAGAAAGTTTCTAGCTTACGAAATTGACAGCTATTTTTAAAATAAAATGCTAAAGATAATATTAATTCAATAAGTGTGTGTATTACTACTGTATACTAAGCATTATCGGATATTGATGAACACAGACAGGATCCCTGACTAAGCAGGGAGAACAGACAGAAGCAAATAAAGTATCTTACCTGCTTTTTTTTTTTTCAAATTCAGATTCAGAGGGTTTAAAATCAATGTTTAAATTTTAAAAAACTTAAAATCAATGTTTAAATATAAGGACGTGAATTATCACTTCCCTGTAACATTGATATGGCAAACTGAACCATTCGTGGGGCCTCTTTATAAGGTGTGTAAATCTAGCCTCCTGCAATCCACTAGAAAAATCCTCGGAAATATTTTATTTGCTTCTTTCTGTTTAAGAGAAACAAACCCCCCCACACACAATTTTTTGCTTTATTTTTAATTTTATTTTAATTCAATTTACATATAAAGTATTATTGGTTTCAGAGGTAGAGGTCAGTGATTCATCAGTCTTATATAATACCCAGTGCTCAGTATATCACGTGCCCTCCTTAATGTCCATCACCCAGTTACCCTTTACCCATCCCCTTACTCTTCTCCCCACCAGCAACCCTGTTTGTTTCCTATGTTTGAGAGTCTCTTATGGTTTGTCTTCTTCTCTGGTTTCATCTTATTTTAATTTTTCCTCTCTTCCTCTATGATCCTGTTTTGGTTCTTAAATTCCACATATCAGCAAGATCATATGGTAATTGTCTTTCTCTGACTTATTTCACTTAGCATAATACTGCTTAGTTCCATTCACATCATTGCAAATGGCAAGATTTCATTTTTTGATGGCTGAGTAGTATTCCATCTTAACTGCTTCCCATAGAGGAAGCACACTGCAATAACAACTCACTCAAGACTCACTATGCAATAAGACAAACACTTTCAGATATTGATGGTTGAAACAAATTGGCCAAAACTCCCTGGAATGTAATTTGACAGTATGTAGCAACAGCCTGAATTTTCACCCTTTGACTCACAATTCCATTTTGTAAATAATCAGAAGTCTGGATAGACCTGTTCTATCCAAACAATTGGCTTTGGCCACTGGTCATTCTAAAATTAAAAAATTCAAAAGTAACAAAAATGTAAAGTAATACAATGGTTCAATAAGTCATGGTATCGATGTGTTACATTTTGCAAACACTGAAATTTTGTGTTTACATAAAAACATAAGAGGGGGTTAGAAAACTGTAATATTTCATTATTACAAATGTGTACATCTATGATATACAAGCTAAAATATAAGGCTATAAACTGTTAACTCTGAGATTGCAAATAATTGGCTTTTTTTTATACTGGTCTGTAATTTGTAAGGTTCATAAAATAAGCATGTAATTCTTCAATAGGAAAAATGTTTTCTCCCTATCTGTTTACATAGGTAATGTGTCTAAAATAGGTAATACATAGATGGTATGTATGCACAGCAGAAGAGATAGAAAATATAATGAACAAAAAACTGCATCTAAAATTCACCATCCAAAGACAGGCAGTCTGTCTTCCCTTCCAGACATTTCAATGCAAAGAGATAATGTTTTACAAAAATGGAATTTATACTACATATTATTTTGTAACTTGCTAAAAAGGAAGGAGAAAACAGATAGCAAGATAAACACTTAGAAGTTTGTTGGTCTAAAAAGAACAACTGATGGCAGCTAAAGAGAATAAACAACTGACTCAAGCAGAAGTTTTTCCAGTTGTGGTCCTTGGAGAAGGCAACAGTGTGCCTGGAAGAAAGAGAGGAGAGGCAAAGGGATGCAGACAGATGAAAAGGGGAGGGGTCATGAGAGGAGATGCAGAGACCAGCTGTAATGAAATTCGAGCAGTGTATATGAGAGGCTTCTGCTAGATACTCCTCTTCTCATGTTGTAGGAGATAAGATAAGGCCTCCATAGAGCACATGTGAGTGACGAGGTCCTGAGGGGAGAGACGGTTTACAATAGCCCTTAGAGTGAGAACTAGAATGTCAAAGGAAAAGGAAGACCGGTTTACAGTTGTTAATAGCTGACTGATACATTCAAAAGCAAGGCCAGACCCAGAAGCCCAAGGTTACACTGCCTAGGGCTTTATCTCAAGAAGAATTACAGATACATCAGGGTGAGTCTGTCAAACAAAACTTATAAGACTCAAATATTAGACATGGAAGAACTGCTACTATGGAAAGCGCAGAGGCTTAGGAAGGAGACAGACAGATCCGGTTCTATCCACCACTCACCAGCTGGGCAGGTTATCTGACTCCTGAGGCTCAGTTTCAGAAGACTCCAGCAACTAACGTTCCTAAGGTGGTTGTGACAATCTAAGATAATATATCTAAACACCCAGCACATAGTGGATACCTGATAAATAGTAGCTATTACTATCATTACTACTCCTTGTATGGAAAGAGATACAAAATAAAAGCATGGAATTTGGAGTTAGACGAACCTAATAATTTCAGATCCTTGCTCTGTCACGTAACTAGCTGTGCAGTCCCAGGTATCCATGCCTTAGCATTACCTACACCATGAGGATACCACCTGCACACTGAGCTGTTTTAAGAATTAAGACAATGTGTACACTGGCTGTTACTACTACTACTACTACTGTGATCTTGGCCACATTAGAAAACCTCCTGAACTAGAATTTAATCAGCTATATTACCATTCCATGACCTACCTTGTTCTCTTCTTTCCCAGGGCACAGTACATGGCTCACATTCAACACACAGTAAATATGTTGCATAAACAACAAAACTATACAGAGAATTATATATAATGTATCCAACAATAGCATATAAATGCTGGAAAAAATGGAGCTCTTTGTATTTCCATGAGAACCTGGGCTTCTCAGGGCAAAAATCACTGACTTTTTGTTTGGATGGTTTTTTGGTTTGGTTTTGGTTTTTTGTTTTTTTTTTTTTTTTTGTTGTTGTTGTTGTTGTTTTGCCTTTTTTTTTTTTTTTTTAAAGTAGGCTCCCTGCCCAGACTGAAGCCCAACACAGGGCTTGAACTTATGACCCTGAGATCAAGACCTGATCTGAGATCAAGAGTCACCTGCTTAACTGATTCAGCCACTCAGGTACCACCAAAGACCACTGTTTTACTCATCTTTTAATTGTAACACCTGGCAAATGTTAGGAATGTAGGAGATCCTTAGCAAATGTTTACTGGCAAAGAAGGCAATAGTCCCAGCAGCCACCTCACTACAAGGATAAACTTCAGGATTCCAGACAACTTGACCCTCCAAAAACAACTTGAAATTCTCCATCTACTTTACCATCTAACAAACTTCATAGGTAGCCTTTGTGTCAGGTAGCTGTACTGCCAAATTCAAGGCTAGTACTTAAGCCTTCAAGAATAACTGAGCAATAACTCCAGATATGAGAAAGACTGCAAACGTTGAGGCTGTAAACACTGTGAATTATCACGACTAGCACACAACATAATCACAGCATACAACATCATTTGTATGAATTCAAGGTAATGTATGGTCCTGGGTGAAACCAGATAGGGTACCAGTTACATAAACCAATTCAGCTGCCTCCTATATGAAGATAACAGGTTAGGATGCTAAACTTATTTATAATTAACACTCTTATGATCTCTGCAATAAGAAAATTACATAAAGCAGGCTAAAGAGTCCTCCATGTTGCTACCTTAGGAAACTGAGACCTACAATAATCAAACCTTTCTGCCAATGTGACAAATAATCTGTTTACTTTTTTAGTTAAGAATATTTTACATTATTGGGGTACCTGGGTAGCTCAGTTGGTTAAGTGGCTGCCTTTGGCTCAGGTCATGATTCCGGAGTCCCGGAATCAAGCCCCACATGGGTCTCCCTGCTCAACAGGAGTCTTCTTCTCCCTCTGACCCTACCTCCTCCCATGCTCATTCAAATAAATGAATAAAATCTTTTGAAAAAACCTTTACATTATCTTAAAAATATTTCTTACAGGATATTCTGGTATTTTACCAACAGCTTTACATTTGATTAACCTAGATTAAAAACAATTTCCTTTTTTTATTCTGAGAGTCTTTATCTGATTAGTAGAGACAGAGAGGCTTGCTGCAGAAAAATTGGAAAATATAAAGAGATTCAACTCACTTGGTTCATCCAGAGATAACCATTATTTACACTTTAAGTGTATTTCTTTTTGATGCTTAATGTTACTAGAGTGTTCAAAAACATGACTTTTAATGCTTCAGAAGTGTTCTCTCAAGCAATAGTTCACATCCATTTCTCTATTATTGGACATTTAGAAAATAGAACTGTTTACCCCTGAATGTTTTTAAAAGTAGCTTTTTCCTTTATATTAAATACAAACTTACATGAATTACTCTTTGTAAGAGTTACATACTTATTTCCAGCACTGGAAAGTAAGGTGCTGTAGTTAAAGAAGGCCAGCCCCAAACCCCCCAGATCATCTTCTAGGAATGCAGTAGTGTGGAGTAAGGGGTTGTGTGGAGCCTGACTATCCTCAACAAGGTGGAAGAATTTAACAGAGGAGCAGAAATAATGAGGGAAAGGGGAGGTAATGTGTATATATATTGGGGCGTAAGAGGCGAAGGAATGACAGTAATTAATACTGTAAAGCATGAGTTACAATCTTACAAGTAGAACAGTTCTGAATCATGTTTTATAGTGCTTAGTAAACAGCACCTTTATACAGACCTGAATTTAATATATGTTTTCATTTTTCCTGGATTCAACATAACAAGACAAAGCCCAATTTTAATTTATTTCAATAAAGATTCACTGGTACTTACTTAGTGCAAAGCACTGTGGTTAATAATGAAAATGAGTGAAACCCTAACCCTCCCTTCAAGTTCATATAATTAGAATGTATTTAACTCTAATTTTCATATTATCTACATGCAAACTAAATAAGAATAAACAACTGGTGGCTCATGACCCTAGGGAGCTGCAAGAGATCAAAAATGAAGTCTGAGGCAAGAAAGTGGGGCGCCTGGGTGACTCAGTCGGTTAAGCGTCTGTCTTTGGCTCAGGTCATGATCCTAGGGTCATGGGAGCAAGCCCTGCATTGGGCTCCCTGCTCAGCGGGAAGTCTGCTGAGATCCTCTCCCACTCCCCGTGCTTGTGTTCCCTCTCTCGCTGTGTCTGTCAAATAAATAAAATCTTAAAAAAAAAAAAAAGTGGATGTACATATTAAGAAAATTTAAAAAGAGTTGAAACAAAAGATTTTCTAGTTACTGAACGAGGTCAACAAGAAAATGCACTGAAGCAAATATCCAACTTCTAAAGGTGTTTCAGTTAATCCATTTTACCTAAGTGAGTTAAGATTTAAAAGTATAAAGGAAAGATTCATCCTCTCCTATTTCTAAAGCATTATAGACTCCAAATTAAGGAACTATTTAACATTTTATTCTGTGCTTATGGCCAAGATATGTGTTAATTTCCTCAGACAAACCCCAAATCAAATACTATATCCCTTTACCCCTGTAAGTAGAATCCCAAAAATGGAATCAAACCACATTCCCAGACAACCACACAAATCCTTTTTCCGACCATATACATGCCAGTCATTATTTCTGTTTATTCAGGAAATCTGCACAACCAGCCGTAATACTTTTGCCCAGAAATTGTTCATCTAAGAGGGAAAAACTGCTTAGAGAAACAAGTTTCTAAAGGCAACCTTTTGCTAGCAAAAATACCTTAGGCTAACATCACCATGTTAATACTTAGATATTACCTAGTTATACTTCGGTATACCTAGGCTTTCTAGCGAACTATTTGTGAACCCTAGGAGTTCTGCTTTAATCCTCTGACCCTGCTACTCATTCAAAAATAGCCAGTTTAGTTAACAGAATACTTAATAAAATAATCTTCATATGTGCTCAGAAGAATCCCAGTTACCTATAAGTAAACCTAGAAGTGGTCTAGAGAACAGAATAAAGTTTAGGCTCTTACCATTCTGACTTCAGTGACTTCACAAAGACTTCTGCATCCTCACCATTTTACTCCAGCCTTCCTGACAACTTGACACATCATTTCACAAAGAGCATTAGGACATCAGTTTTTTTTTATACTATATATAGCCCAAGAAAATTAGTGAGTTGGAAAATGGGACACTTCATAGTCAAGTGGGAAAGACAATTACATAATTGTGAAGGAAACAGAGTGAACCAATAATGGAGATTTAGGGTGCTGAGCAAATTCCTGAGGTGTTGAGAACCTAAAGGTTGAAAGGGTAATAGTGACAAAAAAAGCAGGGAGCAAAAATGTTCTAGGTAGAGGAAGAAACATATGCAGTGGCTCCAAGGCAGGAAAAAATGTATTGAGGACATTTTTAAAAGACTAGTATGGCTGAAATATAATAAGACACAGAGGAAGATGTGGCTGGAAGGATTCACGGAGGACAGATCATGCCAGCCTTTGGGAAGCTATTGAAAGAGTTAAACAATGAGGTAATATAATCCCACTTACATATTTTGAAGATAGTAATCTTCAGTAGTAGTGCAAGAATAGAAGCAGGGAGACAAATAAGGAAAGCTTTGCAGACATGTAAATAAGAGATGGTGGTAGGGATTGAGTACATGTGCCATGATGAGCACTGGGTTTTGTACAAAAGTAATGAATATCACTTTATTCTACACCTGAAACTATTATATTGTATGTTAACTGGAATTTAAATTTGAAAGATTTTTAATGGGGCACCCGAATGGTTCAGCCAATTAAGTGTCTGACTAGATCTCAGCTCAGGTCTTTATCTCAGGGTCCTGAGTTCAAGCCCCTCATTGGGCTCCATGCTGGGTGTGGAGTCTACTTAAAAATGATTGCTGGGGCACCTGGGTGGCTCAGTTGGTTAAGCGACTGCCTTCAGCTCAGGTCATGATCCCGGAGTCCCGGGGATCAAGTCCCGCATCGGGCTCTCAGCTCCATGGGGAGGTCTGCTCCTCCTTCTGACCTTCTCCTCTCTAATGCTTTCTAAAAAAAAAAAAAAAAAAAAGATTGCTAGATGTGGGGCACCTGACTGGCTCATTTGGAAAAGTGTATGACTTTGGATCTCAGGGTCATGAGTTTGAACCCCATATCAGATGTAGAGATTACTTAAATGAATTTTTTAAAAACGATGGTTATTCAGGCATTGGGAATCAGGGAAACTTTTAATGACATCTCAGATTAAAAGATGAACACAAGTTAACAAAAGGGTTAAGGGCAGTGCAAGCCACCAAAGAACACATACAGTGGCATTAGATCCCAAGACCATAAACCATTTGGACAAGGTAAATAGCCTGGTATAGCAATAGCAAAGGGTATGTGACAAGAGTGAAGACAGGAAGGTCAGCTGTTAGAAAACTACTGCAATGAAAATACAGTGCCTTGAACTCAATCAGTGGCAACAGGGAGGAAGAGGCAAAATTGTGCCCATGTATTATTATAAAAGGTAGAAGAGACTGGCTGGATTTGAAGAAGGGACGGCAAAGGAAGAGAAATTTGGGGTCACTGGATTAGGTGATTATGGTAGAGCCAGGTGTGTGGGAAAGGTGAGTTCAGCTTTGTATATACTGCCATAATGGAAGTGCTAGAGAGGAGGCAGTTGGATACATGGCAGTCTCCAAGTTATAAAGAGGCTGAGGCTGGGCATATACATTTAGAAACCACAGGTAAACATGTGATGAATAAAGCCTTAAGAAAGACTGGCCATCCAGGAAAGTAGAAAACAAGCACAGCTTAATCCAGAATGTTGGGATGCACTAACATTGAAGGTGCAAGAGTTAGAGCAGGGTTTCTCAACAGCATTGATGCTTTAAGCTGGGTAATTCTGCTGTGAGTTATTGTCTAGCACATTGTAGGATATAGGTAGGATCCCTGAACTCTACCCATTAGATGCCAAGAGGACCTACTCAGTTGTGACAATCAAATATGCATCCAGGCATTACCAAATGTCCCCAGGAGGGAAAATCACCCCTATTTGAGAAACACTAGGACAGAGTAGAAGTCTCCAGGACTCTAAAAAAGGTTCTGAATGCACTCCCTCAATCCAGAAGACTCCTCCAAAGTCTCTATGCATAATAGTACTGTTCTTGGTGCCCTTAAAAGTAAAAGGGTAGCATTCCACTGTAACCAACCTACAGGGCATTGGAATAGCTTAATGAACTAGATTGGATCAAATCCATTATTAGAAATCCCACTTCCGGTATGAGGCTACAGTGGAAAAAATACTCTTTTGTAAAAATTTTATTCACAAATGACACACAAAATATGTGACTCTGCCCCCCAATATAGGATTAGATGTCACCATCATGTTCCAGTAAGCCCCAGCATTCTCTATCATGAGAATAATACCTAACATTTTCCAAGAGTTTATGATTTAATCTCCACTTGACCTTCATAAGAGGTGGGAACTGCTATTAAGTCATTAGTTGAGGAAACTGGTGCAGAGGGGTTAAGTAACATGCCCAAAATCACATCGCGTGATCAAACTGAGATTGGAACCTGTCTTTTCCAAAGCCCATGCTCTAAGGCTAAACACTTTACCATTATTCCAGAAGGCCTCCATTAGGGTACAAGTGCTGTGAGGAAGGGGCTAGTTCTGTCATTGTCACCATTGTGAAATGGTGAAATAGCATTTGGCTCATGCCTAGAACAGGACCTCACGTATTTACTGAATGAGTCTCAGTTCAGGCCTAACTTATTCGCAGATCTTCTCTGAGATGTTTAAGATCCTGAGAGCTCAGACAGTAAGTGTGGGCTATTGTCTTCCACTCCTGACAGGAAATAAGCAGTCACAGTAACTGATAACTGCATTGCTAGAACTAGCTTTTGAGAATTTTGTTCCAGAAATGGAGGCTCAACCATCAACCCTGCTTCACTTCCATTAAAGCAGTACCCTCCCTAGTGCCTCCTTATCCAGGAGACGCCAGTTACACTGAGACCTCAAAGAGGTAGGGGAAGAGTAGAAACAAATTAAGTATAGAATGGAATATTTCTGCAAAATGAAGTTGTAAATACTGTTTGATAGGATCAAAAATTGGTACTCAAGGGGCGCCTGGGTGGCTCAGTAGGTTAAGCCGCTGCCTTCGGCTCAGGTCATGATCTCAGGGTCCTGGGATCGAGTCCCACTTCGGGCTCTCTGCTCAGCGGGGAGCCTGCTTCCTCCTCTCTCTCTCTCTGCCTGCTTGTAATCTCTCTCTGTCAAATAAATAAATAAAATCTTTAAAAAAAAATTGGTACTCAAGGGTAAGCTTTCCAAATATTAGATAGGCTTTTTTTTTTTTTAACATTCTCGAACTTCTATTCAAAAATGTTTTAGGGGTTTGAATAGGTATTACCTCTACTACTGGACACACCTGCCTTACCATATTTTTCCCCATTAGACAACCTTGGTATCTTTTTGATGAAGGGACTGTATGTCCAGAAGTATGTAAAGTCCTCAAAAAGGATGAAAAGATGAAGCTGGTGATACCAAATTCTGTGACAGACAGTAATTATGATGTATTATTTTTCTGGGTCCAGATGTAGCCTCAGCTTATTTATCAATTTAATATTTCAAGCAGCCTTCATTCCCACTAGATCAAGTATTTTGTTGTCCCTGCATAAGGCCACCCTCAGGAATAGCTAAGGGTGAAGATGATGGAGTTCAGGAGATACCAGTATTTCTAAGGAGAATAAGCAAAGGAGATATGCTGGAAATTCTGTAAAGGATGTAAGGAAATAATGAATTAGCTTTAATCTGTTCTATGTATATATTTGCACACCTAAATGTACTTCTTGGAAACCAGGGAAGCTATAGAGCAAGTTGAGGGGTGAGAATGTTCCCCACTCTGCATGGAAGGCATTCATGTAAAGCTTGTACTTTCTGGACCTCAAACCCTCCCCAATCTAGCCACATCCATAATATGCTCTCATTCCCACCAACGCTCCTAGGGAAAGCTAGATACAGCATATTTTCAACAAATTCTAACATGAACTTGGGTTTAAGGAACAGGGAGAATATGTTTTCTGTTCTAGATGGTAGCATTTTCTAGGGAGAATATGTTTTCTGTTCTAATGGTAGCATTTTCTCTCCAGCATGGCTTGTTTATAGCTGTCATTTAGTAGCTGAGGGCACTTTTTTGTAAGCTGGCGGTCTTCAGTCCCTGGTTTGTCATATTTGATTCCTACTCAAATGCTGACATATTTAAAAAAAAAAATCAGTAACTCACTTTTGTTTGTTCTTTCAGCTCCTTTGAAGATTATGAAACAGAGGAAACTGTCTCTCCCTCTGAAATTGGAAACAAAGGCAATAAAATAGTAACCTCAGACCTTTCAGAAAAATGTGGAAGGCTTCAGTCAGTGGATGAAGAGTAGCAGCCAGTGTCTACAGGAGATACATGTTTTAAATGTCTTTTTCTTGTGGAGATGCTCCAGTTTGCATACTGCTTTTAAAGGCTTTGATTTCTGCAAGTATGTATCTGCACTAGGAACTTTAAAACGTTTTAATAGGTCTGGATACACATACTCAATTTGGGGGACTCCTCCAATTTGCCTCAGAGCTCTTGGCACAGCTTTTTCTCCAAACAAATAGTGATATACACCACCTTCCGACGTCTGTGAATTGGCACTCTTCACCCCTGAATGTACCAAGGATCCCTCGAGGACAGTGCCAAGCACAGTTCTCTGCACAAAAGCAGGTGTTGCCTCTGTTGTCCAGCATCTCTGAGGCCCCTCAGGGCTCCTATGGAGCCCAGAAGAAACCTTCACTTGCAGAAAACTTGAGTCAAAAATATTCTGGAACTTTAAAAAGCAGTTAAGGGCCTCCAGAAGTGACTTAACCCTGGTAATAAAAGCACTGCCAAAACATCTCAACAGACTTTAAATATGTGTACTGGAGGAGTTCAAAGATCTTGAACTTACTTGGTTTAATGTAACTTCACAATGACCTGCCAAACTGCTAGTCACTTTACATCCTCAGGTATTGTAACCACTGGGCCTTCCAACCTTGCTGGCAAGTTCTGAATAATCTCTCCCCTTTCTGACTGTGGATCTTAGATGAAATATGATGAAAAAAACATTTAATTACAGAATTTGACTCATACTTGAAAAAAAGTTTCCTTTTAACTTATCTAACATTTGTGAAGAATTACTGAATGACTTATTAATCTCCAAATTAGTTGATACCCCATCTGTACTTCCTACTAGAAGGCCTACTGTGAAGACTTAGTGATACATGAAAATTCTTACTAGATGTATTCCTTTCATCACTGAATATTAGACTAAGCCAACAGTTAAGGCCTCAATCCCTTCATATTGAAAATAACAATTTCAAATATTCTCTCACCTAAATATTTATCACAAAAACGGAAAAAAAGTGATGCCACCCATAAAGGAAGACTGTTTCGTCTGTACTGTAGAGGTAGATGTGTTCATTACAGAATTATACATTTTTTCAGCAAGCCACAGTGCAGCCAAATCCTATAATGTCCTTAAAGATAAAACAAAATAAACTATGAAAAAGAATGGACATTAATAGTGTAAGCAAAAGAAACCCCCAAGAAACTAACATCTATGTCAAAGTCCTCACCTTTTCCCCTGGGTTTTTTCCTTTAACCACAAGTCCTAAATGTCAGAACAGTATCCCTTGTCACCCTGCTTTTGTTCCTCCTAACCAATGTTAAGTTAAAAAAATTAAAATAATCAGACCTATAATCAGGCTATGGTGGGCAAAAGTAGAGATAAGTGCTATTTAGGAAATGTACCATCAACTGGTACAATAATAGCTTGGGTTTTGTTGTTGTTGTTTTCAGTATCCTCTGTTGCCTGCTATTTTACTTTTCATGATCAGAATTAATCCTCTACTTCATGGTAACAGAAAATGATAAATATTAGAATTTGGCATCTAATAGTTCACCAACTAAAAGCTTTAAAAGATGACTAAATTTTTAGAAAACACCACGTAATAACCTAAACACACTAGTAAATTAGGATTTAAAATATTTGTGATATGTGAAAGTTACCATCTATTCCATCCACTCTTTACTAGGGAGAGAAGGCCATTTTTTAAAAAAAATTTCAGATAAAATATTAAAAAGATAATACTGGCTTAGAAGCCAGATATGGTTTAAAGGTTTTATTATCCATAATGATCTAAACTATTTCTAAAGACTCCATCAACAAAAAGTTCTAAAGACTCCATCAACAAAAATTAATCTTCCAATATATATTTGATTTTTTTTTTGGTACTATTTGGCTTTTATCTTTTTACCTTGTGTCTCCTTACTGAAATCCTCTTGCTTTTACTTTGGTCTGTATTTGGTTTAAAAGTCTGTAATTACTATAAAAAGTAACAGCTACCAGTATCATTCCATTTAAGATAAAGCTATTTTAATTTAGGTTACCCAAAGTATATTTTCAGACGTTGTCACTGTAGTCCTTTCTTAAGAGTTGAATGCAAGAAATGTGAATTTCAAGGAACTAGGACTTTCTGGTAAATACCTCACCAAATAAACCTGCCCAACTAGAAATTTAAAGTTTTTACAACATCCCAGGCTGCATAATAAAAATTAAATTGAGGGTTATTGTGGTCTTAATGCTATTCAGTGAAAAGTGAGTTTCATAGCGAAAACATTAATTGCCAAGGTAATCAAATTAATAAAATTGTGTGTATTTTCCCTGCATATTATCTATGTCATTGTGTACAATTCAAAGTGTTTATAAAATTCTAGATTGATCAAATGAGGTAAGTCATTTGCTCAACTTTTGGAAATGTTATGAAGTGTGCTTGGGTGGAGAAACCTGCATGATTTAACTTGTTTTTGTTTTTCCCTTTTTGCAAAACTAAATAAAGAGACAAGTTGTCAAATACGAACCATGTTCACTAAGATAGTCACTACATATTTTTGGTGTTATTCACACTTGCACCTCATTTTTATGTTTGAAAGAGTAACATCACAAACAAACTGTAGTTTCAAAGAATAATTCTTTGAATCCCTGGGAAAATCATAAAGGAATATCTAACTGGTAAGTTCTTTCCTTTGGGGGGATAAGGAAGAGGACTAGATACTGGGAATGAGAGGGTCACAGGTATCAAGAGGGACTTTAGCCTTATGTACTTTTAGCCTTATATATGATGTATTCTTTTAGAAGAATGTATAATTGATTGTTATTTGTGTACCTAGAACCTAATTTTTTTGAAAGGAGGGACAAAAGTTAAACTATCATCCAGTTATTAGATTCTGATGCTGTACTTTAAACTTAGTATTTTCTAAAACATTTTATATTTGTTACCTATGATATGGGAAAGGAAATTTTGTTTTTCATCTGTTGTAAAACTTTTACTTTTCTTCAGCAAGGTCACCAACGAGTTGTTTCAAGAATACTAAGATCACAGTAAAATAAAAGGAATTCTTTATCCTAGGACCATATTACAGCTCTGTACAGAAACACAGACTTACTGAAGCTAACCAAAAGTATAAATCACCAGCTCTGACACTTCTATCATCTGATTATGTATGTTAACAAAGACTCAAAAGAACAAATGAAAATGTGTCATATTAGAAGTTGTTATTGTTTTGATGGTTTCAAATCCTGATAAAGTAAATTCAGTTACTGCAGTAATAATTTCTCAATCATCCCTAGTTAGTCATTAGTCAGCATTCCTAAATAACTCATGGTATAAAGAAAAACAATGCAAAAATCAAGGCACTGTAATTAATTATTCTTCCCCAAATGTATATAAGATAGGCCATTCAGAGCATACTATCCCAAACTCCTCAGTATTCTACAACATAGAATTAGAAAACTAACATTTATTGATAGATTTAAGGTGTAATACAGGTTTCCAAAAATGTGGCAGTGAGAATACCAGCATAAAAAAGAGAAACTTGTGCTAAAAACAACCTGAATTAACCATTGGCAATATTACATAACAATCAAGGCCCTCACATACTAATGATTTCCGATTTGTCTATATTGCCAACCTCCCATGCATCAAAAAACACAAAACTAAAATTATCAAACTTGGGAAGCAATAAAGTACTCTATGAATTTTAAGATCATAATATTAGGAAAGTTTGGGAGATTTGCAAAATATATCCTAATCATCCATGTGTACAATCTCATTTCTAATCATTTCTGCAGTGATCATTAGTGAATAAAGAACAGATTTACAAGTTTATATAGCAGGGCATCTGGGTTTAACACAAAACTGTTACAAACTTTAGGCAAATACATGTTTCATAAGACACTGCTAACACTTAGAGGAATTAAATAAAATTCCAAAATTTGGAAAGCAAATAAAGACAAGACAACTAAGAAGCATTTTCCACCATTTACTCTTGTTATCAAAAATAGTTCAACTCTTCTTGCAAAACAAAAACAAAATAGTACATACTGGACACATACATCACATTTTTCTTCCTATGGCTTTAGCCCACCCCCACCCCACCAAGAGAGACAAAAAAAAAAAAAAAAAAAAAAAAGAAGAAGAAGAAAAGAAAAAAAAAAGGGAAAAAAAAAGCCCAACAACAACAAAACAATTCTACCTGACCACATTCACAGAAAATGACACCAGGATACACTACAAAACAGAAGGAGGTGTCATCTGCTCTGTGTCCAAAGGTTTCTTCTCCATGTCTTGTACTAGGTGAGTAACCATCATTGAACATGCTGTGTGCCAAATCAAAACATAACTTTACTTCAACATATGTCAGATCTCATGAGAGATGGTGAATGTAGTAGAAATTGGAAATTTTCCAGCAGTATTTTTCTTTAAATAAGCACTGTCAAAGCAGCAATTCTTTTAAATCATAAGGTCGTTTCTTTACAACCTAGTCAGTCCTTGTTTTATTTGGGCTGTGCTCTTTCAAGCAACTGACTAGATTACCCTTCAACAGAATGTTTGTGACTCACTTGTCTTCCCATAAAAATTAAAGGGAAGTCGTGAATTTAAACTGAAACACAGTTTGTGCTTTACATGCAAAAGAGCATTCTAAAGAAAATCCTTCTAGCTTCAAACCTACATAAATGCACAGGCTTCATAAAAATGCATTTTTTTATTTGGCCTCTATAAAGAAGCCCTCATAATGAATAGCACCCCAAAAAAGAGAAAAGGAGCATATTCAAAATAAAGTCTGTGAAACTAGAAGAGGAAACAAACAAACAAAAAAAAAATCAAAGAAGTGGCCAATAGCAATAAATATAACACATAAACCTGGGTAAGTTTGGGGGCATTATTTCAAATAATCCCAATTTCTAAATAAAAATTTTTATAATTTTTTAAAAATTCTGTCATATCCTATAGTCTAAATTCAATTACCTTCAGAATAAAACTGCTCTTCTCCACTTCATTTATCTAATTAGAACATGCTGAAAGTGAAGGTGTTCCAATTTTTTTCCCTAGAAAGGAGTCAGACTAACTATAAAAGTTATTCAAACTCAGAAGGGTTTTATCGCATAAAGAGCTAAACATCTGCAATCCTGACAGAATTTGTTCACTTTAAAAGACAGATTTCAACATTCTAATGAGGGGCAAATTTTCTTTCATAATACTGCTGATTTAAGAACTGCTACATACACCAGTAGCCAATTTTCATGATCAGAAATGGTATTATGTCAGCACAAAGGTTGAGCTGGACACATCAGCTTTTCAACAGGAGGAGCATCAATGGCATCTGAAGGCAGCACTGAGTCCCCTGAACTAATGGCTACTTTTTCACAAAAAATCAGCACAATCTTTTTGGACTGACTAGATACCACTTCCTTACATTTAATCATAAACTTTGATTATGCACAAAGCATGACCATAAACAATGAGGTTAATGTTATTTTCCTTGCCAAAGTTCATTTTGTATAAATCAGTTGCATCAGCATTTGTTCTCAAACTATAAGGTTCTGTAAGAACTAAGGACATATAGTTGTAGGGTTACTCCTCCATTATCTGCAAACTATTTCCCCGACACTAACACATATAACTTAGCAATGAAAACACTTGATACAAGTGATCTATATGCAGGAGCTCCGGCAAGTTAAACCAACAAAACCATAGCTGCCGTGAAACTGTAGCTATTTCCCTACCAGAGGTAGGTTTAAAGACCCACTGATTTAACAGTCGAATCTCATGTCTATAGCTTCATCCAAACTTTTATCATCATGTGTACTGGCAGCTAAAAACGTTGTTACTGGGGACCCTGTGACATTAATTACACTGGTGCTGGTACTAGCATTGCGCACAGCAATGCTAGTCACATTAATGCCCAAAGTGAGCCTGGTCTGCTCCAAGGCCTTTTCTGGCACAGCAAATGCCTCCAGCTTCTTCTCCCCATTGGCCATATAGGAGTTTTGGCAGCCACGACATATACAATCTAAGCAGGCTTTGCGGTTAGAGTAGCAAGGGCAGCGTTGGCCGCGGCATGTAAGAACACTTGGATTTTGAGTAGCACGCCCACATTTACACCCTTTCTTTTCCTGGGGTTTTTTATACACAGTCTTGGTAGGACTTCCTGGCATAAAATGGTGACTAGGAATCTTTTCCTTTACAGTTTTTTCTTTTTTAAGAATACCTGGCTTGGTTTTAGAGTGAGATTTCTTGGATCCGTGTTCATGACTCTTTTTCATGCTTTTAGTAGATAAAAGTACAGTTTTGCTGATTTTGGGTGTTGTGCCTCCATTGGGAACAGTTGCTATAGGTTGAAGAGAAATTTTGCTCTCCCGTTTCACTGTCACAGGGGCAGATGCCCCCAACGTTGGGCCTCGGATAATGGTAGAAATTGGAAGTGGCTGAACTTTCTCACTGTCACTTTCTGATCTGGATCGTTTTCTATTCAATTTTGCTACTTTTGGAGTTGCTGCTGTACATGATAACCCATGAAGTGCAGGATTGGTGGACATAAAAACATTATGGCTAAGAGACTGGGAAGAAAGCTGCAGAAAAGGTCCATTGGAGACAGTGGATTCCAAGTTGGGCTGCAAATTAGGGCAACAAACCTCTGTATTTGAAACAGTTTCTAAGCTGCGGAGCACTTCCTCAACACTCAGTAATAGAGAGTCACCAGGTTTTATATCTTCACTGAAACTGCAGATATCAATGCCTGTGGAGCATAAGTCAGTGGCTACTGTGTCACAGACAGGTGGCAAACTGTCAGACAGATCCTCAGTTTTTATGTCAACAGTGTTACATACATCAATTGTGTTTGAATGTTCAGGTGAAGGAATATTTATACCAAATCTATCTATTGAAAGCCCATTATAAGTAGGCAAACCATTGATAACAGAACTGCCAATAGCAATGCTGAGGGTGCTTTCAGATATTGGAGATAAACTAGCTTGAGGATCAGCTGTGGGTTCTGAGGTTGAAGGTAAAGGGGAATGTGTTAAACACAAAGTAAAGGATGAATCTGAGGGTTTTTCTGTCTCCTCACAAAACAGTGATCCATCATTAAGCAAAGCCAAAATATCTGAAGAACAGTCGACTGCTTCTATTATATCCCGTGCCAATGTAGTCTGTGTGATATATTCGCATAGTTTTTTGTAGCAGTTCACTAGGATGCTTAATTGCTTGTTTTCCTCAAATTGCTCATAGTCTTTGCACCAGCTACATGAAGGTTTCATCATCATTTTCTTGCCTTTACAAGGTTTGCAGACATAATGTTGGCAGGTGGAGTTGGTGGGTGCGATAGGATCTTGTAGCAAATGTCCTAAGAGGGAAAAAGGAGGAAAGCAAAGATTTTAGTAAAATAAATATACAATTTCATACACTGAAGTTAAGATGAGATTATAAGTAATCTATTAAAATTAAGATGGGTTAAACTCACTAGACCAGATAACAAAAAACATTATCTTACAGGAAATGGAAAAATACTCAATAGTGTGCTTCACTTCTATGCCATATTCCCCATTCCTTTATCTCAAACCAGAATCTTTCTTGATTCTGTACTTCTCTCCCAAACAGTACGTTCTGGTCCACTTTCTTATCCTCCTCTCCAAAGGGTACAGAGATGTGAAAATCAGTCACCAAAAGCACAAACTTGGCTTAAAACCCTTAGAACCTAAACCAAACACAACACTGTAATGCTACCATGTACTGGCAAAATCATACTGTTTATTTTGTATTAAACACTGGGAAAAAGAAATGAATAAGAGACACTTAGTCCCTACCCTCATTAAACATAGTTTACGGGTATTAATCAATACAAGGTCATCTTCATCCCCCCCGCCAAAAAAGTGTAACTCCAACCATTTTATTATATATACTAATTTAAAACTGAGAAGGCTGAAATGTTATGGTGAAAAAGAACTATGTTCATTTATCTAAAGAAAAAAAGGGAGTAATACATGATTAAGACTCAAATTCTCCTACAGAAAGTCAAAATGCAAGGACAAAAAATTATGCTTAAATGTATCAAAAAGAAAAAAAAGGGCATACTACCAGACTCCCAATTCTTCTGACAAATTCAAAATGACCCTAGTCATAAACCTCAAGTATCCGAAGCAGAACATCACATAAAACTGAAAATGGTCTCCCAAATTATAAATGACCTGTGTAGATTATGTAACAGGAAAGAGAAAACAACTAGATCCAGTCACTATTTCCACTCAACTCCACAAAGAAGCAATGGTTCTTGGTTCCAAATTCAGGACAGTTAGTAATAAACTCAAAGTAGCACCTGTTTCTCATACAAAATTATGTAGTTAGTACTCTGGCATGGAAAAGAAGATACCTCAGGCCACAGCCAAGTGAAATCAGCAATCCCTCTCCCTTAAAAGCAACTACAAACCTGCAAACTTTTGAGAAAATGAGTCATTTTCATAATCAAAGATAAAACCATTTGATAGGCATTTATATGTTTGAAAAACTGCTCAATTTCAGGTAACAACAGCGATAATCTGTGGTGGAGGTCCAGTTTGGGGCTGCCCAGTTCTCCCCTTCCATTCAGTTCCATCAGTGTTACCCTGAAGACCAGAAGATGCTGTGACAGAAGGGGGCTCCCTCCATTTAGTGCAGAGAATGATGCAGAGCCCCAGAAACATGATCACTGAAAGTGACTTCTCAGAGGCCAGCCAGCAGGAGAAGGCAAAAAGCTCAGTTCTTAACAGCCTGAGGTTACACAAGCCCACGTTAAACAGGACACAAACAAGAAGACAATTTACCTCAAGTTATCTATAATCAATGCAATCTTTATGAAAATGCCAGTGTCTTTTTAAAGAAATTTACTGATTCTAAAATTCTTATGGAATCAGAGGACCTAGTATAGCCAGAACAATTATTTAAAAAGAGCAGATTTGGAGAACTTATACTATCAAATTTCCAAATCATCTTTAAAGCTATAGTAACCAAAATAATGTGGCAATGGCAAAGGATAAACATACAAATCATATAGAACAAAGAGCACAGAAATTCTTACATTTACAGTCTACTGATTGCTGTGATGTGTGCCCAGATAATTCAACAGGGAGAGTATTTTCCACATCACGTTGGACAATTGGATATCCAAATGCAAAAAAAAAAAAAAAAAAAAGTAACAACAACAAAAAACAAACAGGAAAAAAAAAACCAACCAAAACCCAACAACTACTTAGATCCTTACCTCACAATATGAACAAACATTAACTCAAAACGGATCGCAGACACCTTATATATAAGACCTAAAATTCTAGAAGAAAAACAGGAGAAAATCATGACTTTGGGCCAGGCAAAGTGTTAGGTGTGACATCAATGCACAATCTGCAAAAAGGAAAAAGTTATAAAGTGGATTTCCACAAAATTAAAAATGTGTGCTTCAAAAGACACCATTAAGAAAACAAAAAGAGGGATGCCTGGGTGGCTCAGTTGGTTAAGCAGCTGCCTTCGGCTCAGGTCATGATCCCAGCGTCCTGGGATCGAGTCCCACATCGGGCTCCTTGCTCGGCAGGGAGCCTGCCTTCTCCCTCTGCCTCTGCCTGCCTCTCTGTCTGCCTGTGCTCACTCTCTCTCCCTCTCTCTCTCTGCCAAATAAATAAATGAATAAGAAAAAAAAAGATAGGGGTGCCTGGGTAGCTCAGCCAATTAAGCATCTGCTTTCAGCTCAGGTCATGATCCCAGAGTCCTAGGATCAAGCTCTAAGTCAGACTCCTTACTCAATGGGGAGTCTACTTCTCCCTCTTCCCTGGGCCTGCCCCTCTGCCTGCTTATGCTTGCTATAAAATGAATAAATAAGCCGCTGCCTTTGGCTCAGGTCATGATCTCAGGGTTCTGGGATCGAGTCCCGCATCGGGCTCTCTGCTCAGCAGGGAGCCTGCTTCCTCCTCTCTCTCTCTCTGCCTCTCTGCCTGCTTGTGATCTCTCTCTGTCAAATAAATAAATAAAATCTTTAAAAAAAAAGAAAAGAAAGAAAGAAAATGAAAAAGATAATCCACAGTATGGGCAAAAAAATATTTGCAAATCACTTATCTGATAAAGGGCTTATAACATGACTTATTAAAAAACACTTCCTACAAATCAATAAAGACAACTCAATTTTTAAAGTGGGCAAAAAAAAAAAAAAACAATTAGTGTGACAGAACACATTAATAGGAGAGACAAGAACCATATGGCCCTCTCAATTGATGCAGAAAAAGCATTTGACAAAATACAGCATCCTTTGCTGATTAAAACTCTTCAGAGTGTAAGGATAGAGGGAAATTCCTAAAATCCATCTACGAAAAGCCCACAGCGAAGATTATTCTCAATGGGGAAAAGCTGAGAGCATTCCCTTCCCTTAAGATCAGGAACAATGACAAGGATGCCCACACTCACCACTACTGTTCAGTACAGTACTAGAAGTCCTGGCAACAGCAATCAGAAAACAAAAAGAAATAAAAGGTATTCAAACTGGTAAAGAAGAAGTCAAATTCTCTCTCTTTGCAGATGACATACTTTATATGGACAACCCAAAAGGCTCCACCCCCAAATTACTAGAACTCATACAGCAATTCAGTAATGTGGCAGGATACAACATCAATGCAGAGAAAATCAGTTGCTATCCTATACACTAACAATGTAACTGTAGAAAGAGAAATTAGGGAATCGATTCCATTTACAATAGCACCAAAAACCACAAGATACTTTGGAATAAACCTAACTGAGGAAGTAAAGGATCTATTCTCAAGAAACTACAGAACACTTATGATAGAAATTGAAGAAGACACAAAGACAGAAAAACATTCCATGCTCATGGATCAGAAGAATAAACATTGTTAAAATGTCTATGCTGCCCAAAGCAATCTATATTTTAAACACCATTTGGACCAAAGTACCAACAGCATTTTTCAAAATGCTGGAACAAACAATCCTAAAATTTGTATGGAACCAAAAAAGACCCCGAATTGCCAAGGAAATGTTGAAAAAGAGAAACAAAGCTGGGGGCATCACATTGCCTGATTTCAAGCTATATTATAAAGCTATGATCATGAAGACAGCATGGTACTGGCACAAAAAAAGACACACAGATCAGTGGAACAGAATAGAGACCCCATATGGACCATCAACTCTATGGTCACTGATCTTCAGTAAAGCTGGAAAAAAACATCCAATGGAAAAAAGACAGTCTCTTCAATAAATGATGTTGGGAAAACTGTACTGCTATATACAGAAGAATGAAACTCGACCATTCTCTTACACCATACACAAAGATAAACCCTAAATGAATAAAAGACCTCAACGTGAGACAGGAATTATCAAAATCCTAGAGGAGAACATGCAGGAAGTTACCTCTTTGCCATCAGCCACACCAACTTCTTTCAAGACACATCTCCAAAGGCAAAGGAAACAAAAACAAAAATGAACTTTTTGGACTTCATCAAGATAAAAAGCTCTGCACAGCAGAAGGCACAGTCAACAAAACAAAGTAGCAACCCACGGAATGGGAGAGATATATGCAAATGACACTACAGATAAAGCACTGGTATCTAAGATCTATAAAAAAATTTCTCAAACACCCAAAAACAGATAATCAAATCAAAAAATGGGCACAAGACATGATAAGACACTTTTCCAAAGAAGACATACGAATGGCTAACAGATACAAGAAAAAATGTTCAACATCATTAGCCATCAGGGAAATTCAAATCAAAACCACACTGAGAAACCACCTTACACCCGTCAGAATGGCAAAACTGACAAGGCAAGAAACAACAAATGATGGAGAGATTGTGGAGAAAGGGGAACCCTCTTACACTGCTGACGGGAATGCAAGCTGGTACAGCCACTTAGGAAAACAGTGTGGAGGTTCCTCAAAAAGTTAAAAACAGACCTACCCTCTGACCCAGCAATTGCACTGGGTATTTACCCCAAAGATACAGATGCAGTGAAAAGAAGGGGCACATGCACCCCAATGTTTACAGGAGCAATGTCCACAACAGCCAAACTGTGGAAGGAGCTCAAATTCCCTGCTACAGACGAATGGATAAAGATGTGGCCCATATACACAATGGAATATTACTCGGCCATCAGAAAGGATGAATACCCGGTATCTGCATCAACATCAACGGAACTGGAAGAAATTATGCTAAGTGAAATAAGTCAAGCAGAGAAAGACAATTATCATATGGTTTCACTTATTTGTGGAACATAAGGAAAAGCATGGAGGACATTAGGAGAAGGAAGGGAAAAATGAAGGGGGGGGATCAGAAAGAGACAAACAATGAGAGACTATGGACTCCGGGAAACAAACTGAGGGTTTTAGAGGGAAAAGGGGTGGGCGGATGGGTTAGCCCAGTGATGGGTATTAAGGCAGGCATGTATTGCATGAAGCACTGGGTGTTATACGCAAACAATGAATCATGGAACACTACGTCAAAAACTAATGATGTACTGTATGGTGACTAATGTAACATTGTAAGAGAAAAAAAATGTAAAAAGAAGTCCTAAAAGTACATATAAATGGCTTAGTATAGAGAGCTTATGTACTTTCAAGGGACTGAAACTATGTACTTCACCCCTTAAAAGCACTGGAAATATCTGAGAACCATCTAATCAGTTGGGTTTTATCATATTTCTTAGAATCCCTAATATGAATTATGATTTACAATGTGATATATCCTTAAAAAATCTTTTAAAAGTAAAAAAAAAGCGATAATTAAAATCTTTAAGATGAAAAAAAAGTGAGCAAGAGATCTGAATAAACATTTTACCAAAAAAAAGGGTGTCTAAGAAGCACGTGAAAATATGCTCAAAATCATTAAGGAAAGTAAAACTTTACCACACAGCTTACACACCTATTAGAATGGAAAAATTCAAAATGGACAGTATACCAACAGCTGGCAAAGATGTGGAAAAACTGGAACCCTTCTGTATTACTGAGGAGAATGTAAAACCATAGATCAGATTGGAAAGTTTGGCAGTTTCTTAAAAATAATTTCTTAAAGAGTTAAACATACATTTACCATACAAACCAGAAATTCCGCTCCTAGGAGCAGGAGCTTTCATCTCTCAAAGAGAAATGAAAATATATGTCCATATAAATTTATGTAAAATATGCATAGCTGCATTATTTAGAACAGACAAAAAACGGAAAACAATCCAAATGTCCACCAACCAGTGAGAAGATAAACAAAATGTAGTATACTCATACAATGGAATACTGTTCAGCTGTCAAAAGAACTACTGGTACATGCTACAATATGATTAACTTCAAAAGTGTGCTAAATGAAAGAAGCCAGATGCAAAAGAGTACATTATTGGATTATTTCATTTATATAAAATGTCTAGAAATGACAGAAAAGCCGAAGTAGTTGTTGTCTAGGACGGGAACCAGGAGCAGGGATTAACTGTAAGGGGGTACAATGGAACTTTTAGCAGTGATGAAAATGTTCTAATATCGTATCAGGGTGACAGCTGCACAACTCTAAAATCTTAAAAAAACAAAAAAGAACATCTTAGACACCAGTAGTTATGAAATCCAACCTTCTACCTAATATAGGAATTCTTAGAGTACCCTTGACCTTAAATCAGGATGTAGGGAATATGAATATATAGATACGTTTATCTTAAAAGAAGAAGCACTTAAAAGAATAAAATGTAAGGTTAAACAATAATTACTGGGAAGGACAGACTAGACAAAAGTAAAAAGGAAAAGACTCGGCTAGGACTATTCTGGGTTTAACTTGTTTTGTAGCTTTTAACTCCCAATCCTTGTAAGTATTTTTACATAATTATAAAATAAACTAAAATTTTTAAACAACCCCTAGGGGCACCTGGGTGGCTCAGTGGGTTGGGCATCTGCCTTTGCCTCGGGTCATGGTCTCAGGGTCCTGGAATCAAGTCCCGGGAAGCCCGCTTCTCCCTCTGTCTCTCCCCTGCTCCTGTTCTCCCTCTCCCTCTCTCTCTCTCTCAAATAGATAAAATCTTTTAAAAGATTAACAAATAAAAGAAACCCCTAAAAATGAAAAGCAAAGCAAGTAACCTTAATTTCATATCAAACTGTTGGTATAACCATTCAGAGATTAACTATTTTAAATGACTTTATAACACAAAAAATTGACGGATCCTAGCATCCTAGTTTTGTTTTTTCAGTCATCACATTGGTGGTAGTAACATTGACAGTCACTATGAAGGTGATGATGTTTATTGCGGAATAAAGTAAATAAAGCAAAAAATTCCTGTAGTTCTGAATTTCAACTGGATTTATCAGTATGAATTCATGTTTTCATCTTAAGTGTGCATATTTCATAGCACAACACACCGAAAAATCCTGGAAGCAAGGGACTAACCCCAGAAGCAATGAATTCAGATAATGGCACTGAAAAACAATTTCCTGTTCAAAGAATTCACAGCTTCTGAGACAAATCACTGATTCCAGATCTGTGACATAAATTAGACAAGATGAGTTTTTTTTTTTTTTAAGATTTTATTCATTTATTTGACAGACAGAGATCACAAGTAGGCAGAGAGGCAGGCAGAGAGAGAGAGCGAGGAGGAAGCAGGCTCCCCGCCAAGCAGGGAGCCCGATGCGGGACTCGATCCCAGGACCCTGAGATCATGACCTGAGCCGAAGGCAGCGGCTTAACCCACTGAGCCACCCAGGCGCCCCAGATGAGTTTTGATTACATTGTTATAATGGAAAGTAAGGAAACTATCAAATATCAGGACTGTGTTAAAGGGACTTAGGAGCAAACGTGAAAAGGTTCCTGCTGGCCAAACATAAGAAAATCTGAGCATGCAACAGAATGCAGTAGATCTATCAAGTTCAGATCTTGGGAGTTCATGGATGGTTGGAAGGAGGAAGGGAAGAATAAAAAAAGGAAGGAAGGAAAATCCATTTCAGGATGCCAGTCACCCATTAGTTTGAAAAGCGGTAAATAAAAAGCAAGCATCAACCGTTTATTCTGATTTAACTATATATGAATGATACCAAGTAACCAACAGATGAAAAGTTTCTCTTTACAGAAAAAAATGCAGCTAATAAATAAAACAATATAATTTGAATGTCATTTTATAATCTCTAATGATCTGCAAATTGTACAAGCTAAGTGATAAGGATTGCCTTCATTCTGTTACTGATCTTTTTTTCACCAGTCATTCCAAGCAAAACTTCCCCTAAACTACCAAGCATCTTAAAGAATTTTTACACTGTACACATCTTTGTATTTCTCGCCGAGGTATTAGGAGAGTATTGCCTAATACTGAGAACTGAAGAGGCTACAAAGCATATCAAAAACTCCCACTTATTGATTCAAGACTTCACCATTACTGAGTTCTTAAGAATTTCCATCACCTGGCCTCAATACCTATTGGACTGCCCAACCATTCCCCAACACAAATATCTGAAACTTTAACCCACCGTTAGAGATATCTATACCAAACTTGTTTTGTGCACTCAGCTAACCATCTTAACTGTCAAAGGCTTCCCAAAGGGTTCTCTTTACACTTCATGATAAAGGTAGTTCCAGTGATAGGAGGGAGAAAGTAAAAGATTCAGGGGTTTCTTAGAAGTGGTTGTCAGCCATGTATTTATCTACTGTACGTCTGTCCCTAAGGAAACTCCTCCCTGCAAAATTAAGAAATGTTACATAACAGTTTTAGAATTGTAAAAATACATCTTACCCTAGAAAATAAAATGGATGGGCAATGTGAGTCAAGGGGAAATGTGTCACTCATTCGCAGACTGTACTGTTAAAAACTGGGCAGTATTGGGGGAGAATTTTTTTTTTTTTTTAAAGATTTTATTTATTTATTTGACAGAGAGAGAGAGATCACAAGCAGGCGGTGTGAGTCAGGCAGAGAGAGAGAGAGAGAAGCAGGCTCCCGCCAAGCAAAGAGCCCGATGTGGGGCTCGATCCCAGGACACTGAGATCATGACCTGAGCCGAAGGCAGCGGCTTAATCCACTGAGCCACCCAGGCGCCCCCTTGGGGGAGAAATTTAATTAATTTTATATCATATTCCATATAGTTTCACATTCAAGTACCAAAAAAACTTGTTCAAAAAAAGGTATCTTCGGGCACCTGAGTGGCTGAGTCAATTGGACAAACAGTTCTTGATTTCTGCTGGGGTCATGATCTCGGGGTTCTGGGATCAAGCTCTGCGAGGGGCTCCCCACTGGCCATGGAACCTATTTGGGATTCTCTCTCTCCCACTCTACCCACCAACAACCCCTCCCCCCACCCTATGTGCACTCTCTCTCTCAAAAAAAAGAAGAAAAAGTCTCAGACTTCAGACTTGAAAAATATTATCATTTGAGGGGCGCCAGAGTGGCTCAGTCAGTTCAGCGTCTGCCTTTGGCTCAGGTCATGATCTCAGGGTCCTGGGATCAAGCCCTGTGTCAGGCTCTCTGCTCAACCAGGATTCCGCTTCTCCCTCTTCCTCTGTGTTCTCTCCCAAATAATAAAGTCTTTTAAAATAAATAAATAAATAAATAATAAAAATGTATAATTTATAACAAAATAATTTCTCACTGCATTGCCTTGAATCCTTAGCTTGCAATGTATCACACGAATTTCTTCCTTTACATAACACAAGCTGTCCTGTAACTAAATGAATTAGGATACTATGTGCCTTAAACAATTACTGATGCTATATTGACAAAAAGACTATAGACTAAATATTCATTTTTACTCCTCACCTAAAAAAGTTACTAATTTCCTTGTCTGTTCTCCCTCTTATTAACTTTTCCCATCCCCAATCAGCCAATTATAATTTGGAACCAAGTCTTAGTTTTAGATTACCCAATGGCAATTCCAGGAATAGGTAACTGCTAATAATTTACTAAGATACTTAATATCAGATTTTTTAATGTTAATTTTATGAAATTTTTTATAATAAAATTTTCAAACAGAAAAAATGAGAAAATAGTATAATTATCCTCCATATAGATCACCCAGATTCAATAATTATCAAGACCATACTGTATTTGCTTCATCTACCCTTTTATTAAGTATTTCAAACAAGTCCCAGACATCAACTCACCTCTATATATTCATCAGTATAAATCACTACAAAGTACATCCTCTTTTGTAACCCACAATGCCATTATCACGCCTAAATCAACAATTTAAATAATATAAGCCATATTTAGCTTTAACTTTTAAAGGACTAGAGGGCGCCTGGGTGGCTCAGTGGGTTAAGCTGCTGCCTTCGGCTCAGGTCATGATCTCAGGGTCCTGGGATCGAGGCCCGCATGGGGCTCTCTGCTCAGCAGGGAGCCTGCTTCCTCCTCTCTCTCTCTGCCTGCCTCTCTGCCTACTTGTAATCTCTCTCTGTCAAATAAATAAATAAAATCTTTTTAAAAATAAATAAATAAAGGACTAGAAAAGGGCTTTAATTCACCCATCATAAACACATTTCATAAACTATACTTTTCTCAATAAACATACTTTTTAGCCACAGGATTCCCCCATTTTTAAATAGATTTAACATAGATCATTCAAATAATTACAGTAATATACAAAGCTTGGGCACTTGGACCAGCTGCCATGCATTTTATCCCTATCACTGACAAGAATCACTGACTGCGAGATTTACAAAGCAGCTTAAGTTTGAGAGAAAGACCCAAAGTGCCAAAACAAATAAGCAAATGAACTGTAACTAGGTCTCAAATCAGACTGCCCCTTCTCCATTCAAGAAAAACGCACTTCTCTGTGTAAAACATGGTGATTCACAGACCTGTACCCCTGGGGATAAAAATACATTATATGTTTATTAAAAATAAATAAATAAATAAAAATTTTAAAAAAACAAAAACAAAAACACACTTCTCCCTAGCATAAGCAAACAAGAGTATCATTACTCTCTTAGCAAACTCTACGTAACTGATCCCAATTTTTAAAAAAGCAACTGGCAATCCATTAACTTCAAAATACCAATGGTAAAAGTGGACATACTATAAATCTTATGTTGACATGTAGATTACCAAGTAAATTAGATCTTATGTCCAAAGAAAGATCTTTCTGCTTCTCCATTTTAACTGTGACAGCATTTAACTCCACTAGTATTTTCACCACATTATTGGAGGAAATTAAGTGTAGGGGGTGTGGAGGGAGGACACAAGAAAAAGTAAAACTGATAATGACTCAAATGTTTAGCAAAATTTGTTAATGACTAAAACATTATCCTGTGAATATTGGAACTGGCAGTAATAATGATCATAAAATAAAATCTACAATGGCAAAAGCTACAACAGGTTAAATGTAACAGAGATAAGTTAGACATAATAACAAAGGAATTGAAAAATCATTAATTCTCATTTTAGAGTTTATATGGAAAAGAAATGATCCCAATGAAAGTAATTTCAGTAAAATGAAAACAATTAAAAAATAGAAAATGGTTTAAGAAATTAAACTATCTCAATGGCTTAATTTTTGCATTTGACAAAAACGGGATCTTGTAATTCTAAGTACAATGGCATAGGCACATAAACAGCATTTATCAGGACCAAAACATTCTGTATCTACCACCATCCCCTCTCCAGAATTCCCACTCCTGGAAATGCTTCTATTATAGTAACAAAGACTGACTAATCAGTAACCTCAAATAATGCAAGTAATTTTACATAAATCTTACTTGTATCTGAGATGACACCTGAGGATCAGGAAAATTAGCCAAGACTCACATGAACAACATCCTGAAATACCACTATCGGAAAGTAAAAAATGCGCACAGGCAGGCCATGATTAATAACTAAAACCATCGTAACAGTTTTCTAAGAAGCATTCTTGGAAATTAGAATATTAAACACTCAAGGAATCCACAGGGACACACAAATCCCACAAATACTTAAATAGTTACATACATATACAGATACATAGAAAAATATCTGGTCCGTGGGGCGCTTGGGTGGCTCAGTGGGTTAAGCCTCTGCTTTCGGCTCGGGTCATGATCTCAGGTCCTGGGATGGAGCCCCACATCAGGCTCTCTGCTCAGCGGGGAGCCTGCTTCCCCCCTACCCCTGCCTGCCTCTCTGCCTACTTGTGATCTCTGTCAAATAAGTAAGCAAAATCTTAAAAAAAAAACTTTTTTTAATTTAAAAAAAAAGAAAAGAAAAGAAAAATATCTGGTTGGGGGCGGGGGAGGAGAGGAGGGACAACCAACCTTTGTAATAATCTCTCAACCAGTTTCACTGAAATAATGAAAAAGAAAAAAAAAAATATCACAGAACCCATCAGATGTAAAGTATGTGGCATCCTACAAAAGGACACAGTTTTCTGCTTCTGCCTATAATGCAAGCTACATAAAACAGAAATGGTATCATAAAAGATACATTCCTCTATATTAATTAAATGTGTTTCCACATCAACCTAAATTTCCTTCCCCACAAATGGACCCATATCAAAACTAATCAGAATCAGAAAATCGTACCAAAGTTCTAAGAAAGGGAAGAAAGTAATAATTGACAAAACTTTACTTGCTAAAATGGAATCATATTCCATGAGAGTTTTTTAAAATCATTACTAAAGAAAATCAAGAAAATAGTACTAACTCGTTAACTCAAAATACTCCAAAAAAGCAGAGCTCTTCAGTAGGAAGTTTTCTAGGTTCAATTTATGTTACTGACTCTAAAATCATATTTGAATACAATAACGTACTTTTCATCAGCTATTCCTTTCCAAATGGCCCAGATAACTTCACTGACCACCTTAAGTATGTCTACAGTTATATATACGGGAAGTATTACTGACAAAGGGGGAAGGGGATGGAAGCTTTATTAAAAGCAAGAAGAGGGGGCAGCTGGGTGGCTCAGTGGGTTAAAGGCTCTGCCTTCGGCTTGGGTCGTGATCCCGGGGTCCTGGGATAGAGCCCCGGATCGGGCTCTCTGCTCAGTGGGGAGGAGCCTGCTTCCTCCTCTCTCTGCCTGTCTCTTTGCCTACTTGTGACCTCTGTCTGTCAAATAAATAAATAAAATCTTTTAGAAAAAAAGGATAGAAGCAAGAAGAGGGATGCCTGGGTGGCTCAGTTGGTAAAGAATCTGCCTTCAGGCAAAAATGAACTATTGGGATTTCATCATCAAGAGCAAAAGCTTCTGCACAGCAAAGAAAACAGTTAACAAAACCAAAAGACAACTGACAGAATGGGAGAAGATATTTGCAAACGACATATCAGATAAAGGGCTAGTGTCCAAAATCTATAAAGAACTTAGCAAACTCAACACCCAAAGAACAAATAATCCAATCAAGAAATGGGCAGAAGACGTGAACAGACATTTCTGCAAAGAAGACATCCAGATGGCCAACAGACACATGAAAAAGTGCTCCATATCACTCGGCATCAGGGAAATACAAATCAAAACCACAATGAGATTCTACCTCACACCAATCAGAATGGTTAAAATTAACAAGTCAGGAAATGACAGATGCTGGCGAGGATGTGGAGAAAGGGGAACCCTCCTACACTGTTGGTGGGAATGAAAGCTGGTGCAACCACTCTGGAAAACAGCATGGAGGTTCCTCAAAATGTTTAAAATAGAACTACCCAGCAATTGCAATACTGGGTATTTACCCTAAAGATACAAACGTAGTGATCCGAAGGGGCACATGCACCCGAATGTTTATAGCAGCAATGTCTACAATAGCCAAACTATGGAAAGAACCTAGATGTCCATCAACAGATGAATGGATAAAGAAGATGTGGTATATATACACAATGGAATACTATGCAGCCATCAAAAGAAGTGAAATCTTGCCATTTGCGACGACGTGGATGGAACTAGAGGGTATCACGCTTAGCGAAGTAAGTCAATCGGAGAAAGACAACAATCATATGATCTCTCTGAATTGAGGAAATGGAGATGCAACATGGGGGGTTAAGGGGGTAGGAGAAGAATAAATGAAAGAAGATGGGATTGGGAGGGAGACAAACCATAAGAGACTCTTAATCTCACAAACAAACTGATGGTTGTTTGGGGGAAGGGGGGTGGGGAGAAGGGAGGTGGGGTTATGGTCACTGGGGAGGGTATGTGCTATGGTGAGTGCTGTGAGGTGTGTAAACCTGGTGATTCACAGACCTGTACCCCTGGGGATAGAAAATATATTATATGTCTATTTAAAAAAAAAAAAAATCTGCCTTCAACTCTGGTTATGATCCCAGGGTCCTGTGATGAGTTCCATATCAGGCTCTCTGTTCAATGGGGAGCCTGCTTCTCTCTCCACCTGCCCCTCCTCCAGGTTGTGCACACACTCTCCCCACCCATGCCCCCTGACAAATAAATCAAATCTTTTTTTTTTTTTTTTTTTTAAGAATGAGGGAAAGAGCAAACACAAACAGGAGGAGCGCCAAAGGGAGAGGAAGCAGGCTACCTGCAGAGCAGAGAGCCCAATGTGGGGCTTGATTGATCCCAGGACCTTGGGATCATGACCCAAGCTGAAGGCAGACACTTAACCAACTGAGCTGCCCTGACATCCCAATAAATAAACTCTTTAATAAATAAATTAAACAAAAGCAGTAAGAAGACTGTTGCCAGCCAAATCACATTGCTCCGAAGCTCTTGGATCCAAGAAAGGAGGGTAACTTATAGCAATGACAAAATATCTGACTGATGACAGGTGCACACTTGAATTTGAAAAAGCACTCTCAAATGTTGCAGACAGAAAATCAAATAAATATTCTGCTTAGGAATGCAGTCTTGGATTCTGCTGGACACATCCTTCCTGAACCATGAGGGCAAGATTTTTGTATGAAGGCTCAATCCAGGATGCCTGGGTGGCTCAGTCGTTAAGCATCTGCCTTTGGCTCAGGTCATAATCCCAGGGTCCTGGGATCGAGCCCCATGTCAGGCTCTCTGCTCGGTGGGAAGCCTGCTTCTCCCTCTCCCCTTGCTTGTGTTCCCTCTCTCACTGTGTCAATGTCAAATAAAAAAATAAAATCTTTAAAAATTTATTATAAAAAAAGACTCAATCCAACCATATTTATTTCAAATATACTTTATATATTTGTATATTCCATTCTCTACAGCAGGACCAAAAAAGGGGGGAAAGAATGTGTCCATAAAATATTCTCAAGAAAAAAAACAATGAAAACATGAGTTTGATCTGGAAAGGGGGGGGTCAACTTTTAATTTACAAAAGGCAATAAAAAAAAGAGAGCAGAAACACTAGCAATGAATGATACAGGGTGGGGAAGGAAGCTAACTAAATGCCAAGATTATTCAACATGTTTAAGGAAGTATTCATTCCTATTTTTGCTACATTCTAAAACATGTCCCAATGATCAATTTTTTTCTGTATGTTTGGCACTATAAAATTAAATTTCTTTTTATCATATTATCACATGATTCTATCAACATTTGCCTGGTATGTCTCAGAAAAATGAAAAATTAATAATGTTAATCCTGTAAAGTCTAGGAAATCCATTACATATCAAAAGAAATTTTATTCTTTTTAAAGATTTCGTTTTTGCTAGAGAGAGAGCACATGCACGTGAGCAGTGGGGAGGCCAAAGGGAAAAGCAGGGAGTTCTGTGAGGAACTCAATCCCAGGATCCTGGGAACATAACCAGAGGGGAAAACAGATACTTAACTGACTGAGCCACCCAGGCTGCACCCTCAAAAGAAATTTTAAAGTTCATCAGTAATTTTTCATCAGAAATTTTAAAGTTCACCTCCTAGAAGTTTACCTGGGGCACACTTAGGACTATCACAAGCAGAGAAAGGAAGTAGAAGAGGAAGAACAAGTTAGGCTGGGATATAATCACAACAAAGGCCTCAGAAGACGCCACTGGAAGCTGTGGGTGAAGCTACGAACTAGGAACGTTGGGGCAAGGGCGCCAGGTCTTTAATGGACTAGTCTTTAGATGCACGCTACTCCCAAGAAGGGTTGTGAGCTTGGCTTGGCTCTCTTCAAGGGCAATTCCCAGGAACGTTTGGGAGCAACACTCCCCATAATTAAGAGAATGAAGTCCTTCAATCCTGAAGTGGGGATTTGGGTAATGCATACCTGGGCATCCACTATAATAGTTAATTCTGTAACTGTACAAAATCTCATCAATTTTGAGTTTTAAAAATGTAATGAATAACCCTCTGGCTCCCTTTCCCATCGGATCTGAACGCTGGTCTTGGGGGTCGTAAAAGGAGGAAAAGGAGCACTGAAACTGGCCTCATGGTGCTTATAGTCTGGTGTATAGGCTGTGGGCTAGTTTCAAACAGGGTTTGAGTTCTCTTTGAACTGGTTTTCTCCTTCCCATTAAACTGGGATAATCTCCGGCTTAAAGGGAGGATGTATGTGAAGCTCTGGGGAGTTGTAGTGGTGGCTGACTAAGTACTTCTGTATTTGATAAATACCCATGGTTTTCTTGTCCAAAAAAAAAAAAAAAAAAAAAATGTAATGAATAACAATGGGGCACCTGGGTGGCTCAGTGGATTAAGCCGCTGCCTTCAGCTCAGGTCATGATCTCGGGGTCCCAGGATCGAGTGCATCGGGCTCTCTGCTCAGCAGGGAGTCTGCTTCCTCCTCTCTCTCTCTCTCTCTCTCTCTGCCTGCCTCTCTGCCTACTTGTGATCTCTGTCAAATAAATAAATAAAAATCTTAAAAAAAAATGCAATGAATAACAATGAAGTGCCATTAAAATTGACTTGGTCCTCCATTTCTTAAAGCTACAAACTGACTAAATACCTAAGTTCCTTCCAGCTCTAAAATTGGATGATTCTAAGATTTTACAGCAAGATTTATAAGAGTGCATCAAAAGTCTTACAGTTGGATATTGTGAGTTGTTGAGGTGGTAAGTATATTAAAGTTCTATTTTATACACTGAAATTTTCTGTACAAAATAAAATCCAATAAATACTTGGCATGTTTCCCCTTCCCCTCATATTTTCAAAATACCACAGGCTTTAATACTTAAATATTCTCCCCCTTTCTCCACCTCCTGTTCTCCCCACATCCGCTCCCCCTCCAACACACACACACACACACACACACACACACACACACACCCTTTTCTTCTTTCTTCTCCCATCCTCTACTGCCTCTGGCTCCAATCCTTTCAGTTACCCACCTAACTGTATTCAACATACCTTCTCGCTTCCACCTTCAACCTTCCTTCCCTATAACAATTTGCCCTCCAGTTATTCATACACTAAAGTATTTTTCCCTAGATTTCGTCTTTTAATAGAAGGAAAAATTGCTAATCCCAAACCAATGTGCATCTCTGGTTGATCACTATTCCTTAAAATGCTCTCTTCCCTTTTCCCCCAACACTTGTCTCCTCCACCTCTTTTACATCCTCTTCCTCTGTCTTCTCCTTAATTTCAGGATTCCCCATGTATCTGTATTAAGATTGATCCTTCTTACTCCATTCCAGTATTCCACAGTAATCTTGGGTCACAGACCCCTTTGAGAATCCAATTACACACATATGCAAAGACACAAACTGTTGCACAGAATTTCATGGGCTCATGAACCTTTTATAAAGATATGACACCCCCGGGGCGCCTGGGTGGCTCAGTGGGTTAAAGCCTCTGCCTTCAGCTCAGGTCATGGACCCAGGGTCCTGGGATCAAAGCCCGCATTGGGCTCTCTGCTCAGCAGGGAGCCTGCTTCTTCCTCTATCTCTTTGCCTGCCTCTCTGCCTACTTGTGATCTGTCTGTCAAATAAATAAATAAAATCTTTAAAAAAAAAAAAAAGATATGACACTCCCAATTAAAAGTTGTGCCATACATTCCTTCCAGAGTGATTTGCACATAAATTGGTACAATTACCACTCGTAAACTGGTGACTGCTGAATCTTTACATGCAGCTCTAATCTTCTCTGCTGACCCCAGACCCACATATCTAATGGCCCACTAGGAATTTCATGTCTCCTTTGATTACTCACAGACAACTAAAACTTAACATGAGCAAATATAAACATACTTCCCCTAACCCCTCACCTAAAAACCTGCTCTTCCTCCTGCATCCTTATTCTCTTGGATACTGACATTATTCACCCAGGAATCAAACCACATAAGCTTGAAACCATCTAGACTCTTCACCAGAATTCCACATTCAATCTCCAGAGTCTCAATGCATATAGTTTCTAAGTCACCCTTCAAGTTTTATTCCCATGACTACTGCCTTAGTTGAACCCTCATCATTCCTCACCCCAAACACTGCAAGTTTTCTATCTCTTCCTGCCTCAACTTCATCTGCTCCAATCAGTCCACCCTCCACACTATCACCAAATAATCTTTCTAAAACACAAATCTGATTATGTCTTTCTTCTTTTCAAAACCCCTCATGAAGGCATAAAAATTGCCAAACACACAAACACGCACACCACTCACCTTCAAGCAGCCTTTAAAATCCAGTCTTTGGAATGACATAAAAGGCCTTTCAGAATGTCGCCTCCACCTAACCTCCCCATACCATTAAGCTTTCTCCATACCCCATATTCCATTCCATTTCATACAAACTTCATACTCCATTCTCACCTACCACTGACCATTCCAAAACACACAATGCTTACTCATTCCTCTGTTTAGTGCTCTTCCTAGAACATTCCTTCTTCCTTCCTTGAAGAAAAACTATTCTTTTAAGAATTCCTCAAATATGACCTCCAAGAGGAAGCCTTCCTTAACCCTTACCCCACAGTTTGTTCAAAAAGCACTTATCACATTCTCCTATTATAGCACTTATCACATTATATTGTCACCATTCGGGGGTCTCACTTACTCAAGGCCAGAAACTTATTTATCTCTTTATCTTTAAACCACTGTTGGCACATAAGCAAGCACCTAATAAATGTACAATGAATGAATCATAAAAAGCACATTAGAGGAATGCCTGGGTGGCTCAGCGGGTTAAAGCCTCTGCCTTTGGCTCAGGTTATGATCCCAGGGCCCTGGGATCCAGCCCCTCATCAGGCTCTCTGCTCAGTGGGGAGCCTGCTTTGCTTCCTCCTCTCTGTCTGTCTGTCTGCCTCTCCACCTACTTGTGATCTCTCTGTCAAATAAATAAATAAAATCTTAAAAAAAAAAAAAAAAAAAAGCACATTCGCGTTGGGAGTGACCTTGGAAATCAACTTGCTTCATTTTAACCAAGACAGACTTTCATAAGATTACATAGCTTGTTACTGGCAGTAAGGAACAGAAACACAATCTATTGATTCCCAACCTAGAGTTCTTTATACGTATCCAGCACCATCCCTATTTCTGCTATTAAGTCCACAGCATCCATAAAGACTTATTTCAGTTTCCTTCCATTTATCAAAAAGAATGATCACTGAAATTGGGCCATAGCAATCAATAATTAACCATAAGATGTAAAACCTTTTGGGGAAAAGAAGAAACAGGAATGGGTACTGGCAATAATGGGGAGGAGAGGGGAGCCAAGGAAAGGCAAAGGCAGGATGGATGCTCAACATATTTTTGTGAGGGTCAGGAAATCCTTACTGCACAGAAACTGGAGCTGCAAGAGTCCTGCCTGGATTCTCTATACACCAAATTCAGTATCTAAAGTTAATCTTAAATGTTCCAAGTAAACACATAAGCTATATAAAACATTGTACTATCTTCTCTGTAAAGAGATTCCAACGAAAAAGCTCAGCCTATTACATACTGGTCTAAGAATTTACAGCATTAGAAACCTTAACTGACAATTCTATGTATATATTAAATGTGTGAATATGTGTAGCATGTACGTACAAAATAAGTAAATATATATGTATTAAATTCCTATAATTAGAATGAGATGGTTTAGCCTAGATTCAGTCTCCAAAAGCAGTATCAAGGTACACGTAGGGTGAGAGGATATACTTCTCCCAGTGTCAAAAGTCTGACAGAGGGCAACAATAATCCTTCCATAATTCAACCCACAGATTTAAATATCTTAAATACTCCATTCTCTACCTTTTCCAAATGAAGAGTTAATTTTTTAGGCTATTTTCAGTCAAGAAAGCATTTCCCTTTCCTCAATCATTTAAGCAAATAATTTCTGAGGCACAGCTATACTGCCAAGCACTGTGCCAGAGCCCACCACTCCCATTTAAAAAAGGATTCTCAAACCTTTTTTACATCTCTAAATTACAGCACCAAAATTACACCCAAAATTAAAGATGTAAAATATGTTTTCAAACAATAACTAGAAAGATATCTCCTACATATATACAAGAAAATAATCTTTGAATTCAGTTAAGAACAAAAATGACAATACTACAAAAAGATCATATGTATCACTTAGCAATGAGCACAAGGGCATGAACTGTTCTGAACAATTACAACTTTTTTTTTTTAAAGAGTTTTCCTATTTTCATTACAGATTTATTTATCAGAGAGAGCGCACACAAGCAGTGGGAGTGGCAGGCAGAGAAGCAGGATCCCTGCTGAGCAAGGAGCCTGCTGCTGAACTCAATCCCAGGACCCTGGGATGATGACCTAAGAGAAAGGCATATACTCAACTGACTGAGCCACCCAGGCATCCCTACAACTGTTCTTAAAAAGCCTGTTTTTAGTCTTGCAAAAAACCTGCACCAAATACAGTTTTTGCAGGCATACGATGAAGTCTAAACCTCTTAAAAATCTTTTCATTAGGCAAAATTCATGAGGATGAGTGCCACTATAAAGAATAATGAGGGGCACCTGGGTGGCTCAGTGGGTTAAGCCGCTGCCTTCGGCTCAGGTCATGATCTCAGGGTCCTGGGATCGAGTCCCGCTTCGGGCTCTCTGCTCAGCAGGGAGCCTGCTTCCCTCTCTCTCCCTCTGCCCGCCTCTCTGTCTACTTGTGATTTCTCTCTGTCAAATAAATAAATAAAATTTTTAAAAAAAAAAGAATAATGAGCTCAAGTCAAAGAGAGATGAATTTGAGACCAGGGAACAACAGCTAAGAAGCTGTTGTTGGTGCTAAGAAGACAGCACCACTTTCCTTAGTACAGATTCTTAATCCAGGTCTTTAAATTTTTTTATTAAACATCACTTAAATATGTTCCCTTAAACTTCCACATATTTATTTTAGTAGTAAACCAAAAAGCAAATATATGCCCCAAAATAACAATAGGTTCAATGACAAATGAAGGTTTCAAAGAAATTCTTAGTTCTCTCAGTATTTAAGCTGCTACATTCTAGATCACCATCAGCCCCCTTGCAGGACAGAAAAATATGCATTTTAATAAAAAAAAATAAGGAAGGAAATAATGACAGATATGCAGAAGTCACTAAAAAATGGTGATACAGAATGAAGTATCTTGGCCACCTGACCAAATAAGTAATTATTTAAAAATTCATTGTACCAATTACATCATTTTAAGTAACTCAAGTATTACTACAATGATACCAGTGACAGCTAAACATGAATGCCAGGGAAATGATGGGTTGAAAAAACACAAATTCTGTTTTCAGTTTGAGAAAAGGAATACAACTAGTTTGCTGTGAAATGAAAATTAACAGTTAAACACTGCAATTTTAAAAGTATGAATGTTACTCAAGCTATGCTGTTTACTAAACTTCTGAGTTTACTTCAGTTTCTTCACTAATGTCTTTGGTTAACCTAAAACTATGAAAAATACTTCCTGATGCTCTTAGTGATGTCATAGTTTATACAAGGTTAAGCTTCACCAGTCAACTACTATTACAAACTAAAAAACCAAACACACCAGATTATTAAATGAATGATATATAACCACTCAGAACCACAACACAGCCATAAACTCAAGTCATACCTCATTTCATATTCTAATAAGATTTAAAAGAGAAAGTCAGAAGTCATTTATCTTAATAATTATTTACGGGAGACTTTTATAGTGTTTTGTGGTTACAGAGCAATTTTGTAATATTCCATTAATTTCGTATTTTAGCAAAGTAATATTGGTCTCATATTAAATTATTACCAGTAAGATAATACAGGCTGGTCAGTCACAATTAAGTTAAACAACCTAACATTAATCAAATTAATCAATATAAATTCAGTTCCAGATTTCCAAAACTAGTGTTCCATTTAATCAGAAGGCATAAACTAGTTTGTCTTCATGTTCTCTTGGAGAGTCATCCCAAAATACATTCGTGTCTTAAAACTGAATACTATCAAGAAACTTGCTTATTAACACAGCATTGCTTACATTTATTGGCACACGTTCTTTTTTTTTCAAGTCCATAAATAAATAAATAAATAAGTTAAGTAAAAATCTTTTAAAACAAAATTGAAGTGCTCCTGTCATGAGGAGTATTCCAAGACATCACTACTGTCATCCTAAGGTAAATACTAAATCACCTATGTGGTCTCCTCCAGAATTTCTGAAGAAACTTCCAGGAATGTACATTTTAAAACACCTTCTCATGTAATTCTAATGCACAACAGAATTAGAATTAGGAACCACTAAAGATACTTTCCACCTTTTTTGCCTTGATGCCATATTTCACAGTAACAAGAACTCCTGGGTGTTTCTTCTCATCATTTAAGCGGGAAATGTGATGAAATAATTTTTTTTAAATATTTTATTTATTTACTTGAGAGAGAGAGAGTAAAAGAGGGAGGATGAGAGAGGGGAGAGGGTCAGAGAGAGAAGCAGACTCCCTGCCAAGCAGAGAGCCCTATGCGCAACTCGACCCGGGACTCTGGGATCATGACCTGAGCCAAAGGCAGTCGCTTAACCATCTGAGCCACCCAGGCACCCCTGTGATGAAATAATTTTAAGAAAAAAATTAATCAGCATTTTATTAAAGATTATACTATAAAATCCATATTAATAAAGCCTACAAATTATGACTTCTAACTAACAAGGACTTCTAACTAATAAGATACTAATGTATTTATTTTATTAAAATTATGTTAAAAATGGATTTTGGTGACTACTCTAAAATGATGTCATGTTATTTGTAAACTCATGAATGCTAAAATAGAGTTAAAAACAAAGAATGTAACTTAGTGTTTGGAATTCTTGTATTTTGGAGTTTAGAAGACAGCTGGGAGGCCAAGACAGTTTGACTTCTCCAGAGTACAGGGAAAGAGGACTAGAGATCTATAGGTCTCTCTCTTTTTTCTAAATTCCAATTAGCTAACACAAAGTGAAACATTAGTCTCAGGTGTATAATACAGTGATTCAAAACTTTCATACATTATCCGGTGCTCATCCTAAGTGCATTCATTAATCCCCATCACCTATTTAACCCACCCTGCCACCCACCTCCATGCTGGTAACCATCAGTTTATAAGAGTTACACATCTGAGGGCGCCTGGGTGGCTCAATGGGTTAAAGCCTCGGCCTTCAGCTCAGGTCATGATCCCAGGGTCCTGGGATGGAGCCCCAGGCTCTCTGCTCAGTGGGGAGCCTGCTGCCCCCTCTCTGTCTTTGCCTGCCTCTCTGCCTACTTGTGATCTCTGCCTGTCAAATAAATAAATAAAATCTTAAAAAAAAAAAAAAAGTTACACATCTCTTTCAAGTCTTCCTTTGAGTAGTAATTAGCACATGTGTATGAGAAAACTATCTCGGGCTAAAGAACGAACCTCCAGAAAGGAGCAAAGAGAACAATCACTATAACTTAGAGGCAGTACCTATTCCCACCATTAAGAGTAAGAAAACTCCCTTGGGACGCCTGGGTGGCTCAGTTGGTTAAGCAGCTGCCTTCGGCTCAGGTCATGATCCCAGCGTCCTGGGATCGAGTCCCACATCGGGCTCCTTGCTCAGCAGGGAGCCTGCTTCTCCCTCTGCCTCTGCCTGCCATTCTGTCTGCCTGTGCTTGCTCTCTCCCTCTCTCTCTCTGATAAATAAATAAAATCTTTAAAAAAAAAAAAAAAAGAGTAAGAAAACTCCCAATTCACAAGGGATGAATCAGATAGAGTAATCAGAAGGTTCTTGCCTTCTAGTATGAAAAAATTAGCCCCTAAAGGCAGCTCTGGTCCCACCCAACAAAAGCTTAAAATAAAAACAAGCCTCAAGAGGATCAAACTCTTCCCAAGTAATTTAACCTTATCTCAAGAACAAAGAATACTTACATTACAAAAATATCCATCAACAAGGTAAAATATTAACAAGATAAAATTTACAGTATCTGGCTTTGAATAAAAATTAACTAGGCATGCAAAAAAAGCAGGAAAATATGACCCATAATGAGCAGAAAAATCAGTGAACAGCTAACACAGAAGGGACAGATGACAGAATTAGTAGAGCAGAACATTAAAAATTAAACTTATTTTGGGGCACCTGGGTGGCTCAGTGGGTTAAGCCGCTGCCTTCAGCTCAGGTCATGATCTCGGGATCCTGGGATCGAGTCCCGCATCGGGCTCTCTGCTCAGCAGGGAGCCTGCTTCCTCCTCTCTCTCTCTCTGCCTGCTTCTCTGCCTACTTGTGATCTCTCTCTGTCAAATAAATAAATAAAATCTTTAAAAAAAAAAAAAATTAAACTTATTTTAACCACATTCCATATATTCGAAATTGTTGTATGCACCTAAAAAGAGAGCTTCAAAACACATGAAACAAAAACTAACAGAACTCCAAAGACAAACTGATAAATCCATAATAAGAAGTTTCAACACTTCTCAAAAACTGACGAAACAGAGAATCAGCAAGAATAGAGAAGATATGGGGCACTGGGTGGCTCAGTCAGTTGAGCGTCCCGTCTCCCTTTGGCTCGGTTGTGATCGGGGAATCCTGGAACAAGCATCTGGCTCCCTGCTGGGTGGAGCGCCTGCTTCTCCCTCCCCCTCTGCCTGCTTCTCCCCGTGCTTGTGGCTCTCCTCTCTAATAAATAAATAAAATCTTAAAAAAAAAAAAAAATAGAGATTTGGACTTGTGAAGATGTCTTAGTTGACCAGAAATACCATGAACCAACAAATGTTCTCTGCGCAACAAGATAAAGCGATCTTGGGGCGCCTGGGTGGCTCAGTAATTAAGCATCTGCCTTCAGATGGATCGTCATGATCCCTGGGTCCTGGGATCAGGTCCCGCGTCCGGCTCTCTGCTTGGCAGGAAGTCTGCTTTCCCTCCTCCCATTCCCCCTCCTTGTGTTCCCTCTCTCTCTGTCAAATAAATAAGGAATTTTTAAAAAAAAGATAACACAATCTTGATTCTGATTCAGGTAAGGTTTTACAAAGTAATTCAAAATCCAAACAACATTAGAATTCTGTGGCTCAAGCTAGATAGTGTCTAGGACATAAGAGACCTCATAAAATCTTCCATTCCTGAGAATTACAGATCCAAATACCTATGGGGGCAAGGATGCTAAGTTTAAAAAATAAGTAAATGTGACCAAGGTTAGGTGGGAACAAGGGTTATCTGGAGAGGGCATATCTCTAACCCTAAGACAAACCTCCTCTCACCTATAGCCAGTGATGCCATGCCACAAGGGAATATAGATCCATTATTGCCAGACCTTACAATTTTCCAGGAAGTACCCTAAATTTGGATGTTTACATGAACTCCAGATTTGAGAACACTGACCACCAACACAGTAAATTTGTAACCAAGCCAAAAAAAAAAAGTCCAGGACCCAAATTCAAAAACAAGTATCTGCTCTCATCTAACGTCTTCAACTTCCAAATGAAACAAAAAGAAATCAACTTATTTATCCAAACTGAGAAAATAGATAATCCCACCCGACCATAATGGCCGTGGACACAAAAGTCCACACTTAGAAGAAACTGAAACCAGGATGCTCCCAAGACGGGTAACTTTGTGATGTTTATCTTCTCAGGAAAGACATGAAAACAGTTCTTCCAATAGCTGAAGGTTAAAATTTTATCAAAGGCTTCCTGAATTGTTCCAGAGAACAAAAAAAAATCAGTGGGAGATGATTGCAGAGGCGACTTGGGCCAAATGGAAGCAAGAACTTTCTAAAAACAAAGTTCTTTTTAAAAAATTGTCAAAGACGGGATGCCTGGGTGGCTTAGTTGGTTGGACGACTGCCTTCGGCTCAGGGCGTGATCCTGGAGTCCCGGGATCGAGTCCCGCATCAGGCTCCCAGCTCCATGGGGAGTCTGCTTCGCTCTCTGACCTTCTCCTCGCTCATGCTCTCTCTCACTGTCTCTCTCTCTCAAATAAATAAATAAAATCTTTAAAAAAAAAAAAAAAAAAAAATTGTCAAAGAGGGGCACCTGGGTGGCTCTGTGGGTTAAAGCCTTTGCCTTCGGCTCAGGTCATGATCCCAGGGTCCTGGGATAGAGCCCCACATCAGGCTCTCTCCTCGATGAGGAGCCTGCTTCCTCCTCTCTCTCTTTCTGATTGCCTCTCTGCCTACTTGTGATCTCTCTCTGTCAAATAAATAAATAAAATCTTTAAAATTTAAAAAAAAAAAAAAGTTGTCAAAGATTCGGTTATTTTGTAGAGTAGAATTTAATTTAGCACCCTATCCTAGAGGTATTCCGGAAAAGGCTTGGATAAACTTTCAAGAATATTACAGAAAGGATTATTTGATGTGAAAAAAATGGCTGCTCGATTTATGGTCCTTTCTGCCTAAAGCTTCATAAATTCTCCTCATAAAGAATAACTTAGTAATATCTTCATTGTAAGACCTATGTAAAAATTGAGCTGGCAAGCTTACTGACACCATAAAGGGATACCTGACACAGCCTCAGCTTCTGATAGATAAGACTATGTTCAGTGACAGGCCAGAGAACCAACTGATTAACTATAGAGGGTATTCAGAAAATTACAAGGATACCCGAATTAGAATGCTCCCTTCTGATCCCTGGATTTCTGTATTAAATGTGCCCAGAGTCCCAAATTTCAGAACATGTGATAGATATTTAAACTTCAAAGAAATGATATGTAGCAGGACTGACAGAAGTTCAAAAGCCCTTAGGTTATACACTGGACCATCCACCCCCCCTTTATGTGCACCTTTAACTGTTACATAAGAATTTCAAAACTATTCAACTTTGCCAGAAAATTTCCAAATTTGAGACCAGACAGCATTTTAAGTGCACTTTTTCTATGGATTATAACCATAAAGAAAGCAGACAAATGCTGACAGACAACTAAAGTCAGCAAACAAAATATACTAGCTAGAAAACTAGATTAAAACAAGATATTGTAACTCTGCAAAGATTCGAGTACAAAGGCAGTGAATGAAAATAATTCTGCTAAGCAACCTCTTCGACCTCAGCCACAGCAACTTCCTAGAAACATCGGGAAGCAAGGGCAAAAATGAACTACTGGGACTTCATCAGGATAAAAAGTTTTTGCACAAAAAAAAGAAAAGGTCAACAAAACCAAAAGACAACAAACAGAATGGGAGAAGATACTTGCAAATGACATACCAGATAAAGGACTAGTATCCAAAATCTATAAAGAACTTACCAAACTCAACACCCAAAAAATAAACAATCCAATCAAAAAATGGGCAGAAGAGGGGCGCCTGGGTGGCTCAGCGGGTTAAAGCCTCTGCCTTCAGCCCAGGTCATGATCCCAGGACCCTGGGATCAAGCCCCACATCAGGCTCTCTGCTCAGTGCAGAGCCTGCTTCTCTCTCTCTCTCTCTGCCTGCCTCTCTGCCTACTTGTGTTCTCTGTCAAATAAATAAATAAAATCTAAAAAAAAAAAAAAAAAGGCAGAAGACATGAACAGACATTTCTATTTCTGCAAAGACAACATTCAAATGGCCAAAAGACAGATGAAAAAGCACTCAACATCACTCGGCATCAGTGAAATACAAATCAAAACCTCAGTGAGCTACCATTTCACACCAGTCAGAATGGATAAAATAACAAATCAGGAAATGACAGATGTTGGCAAGGATGTGGGGAAAGGGGAACCCTCCTTCACTGCTGGTGGGAATACAAGCAGGTACAGTCACTCTGGAAAACAGTATGGAGGTTCCTCAATAAGTTGAAAATAGAGCTACCCCAGGACCTAGCAATTGCACTACTGGATATTTACCCCAAAGACACAAATGTAATGTTCCAAAAGGGCATGTGCACCCCAGTGTTTATAGCAACAATGTCCAAAATAGCCAAACTATGGAAAGAGCCTAGATGTCCATCAACAAAGGTATGGATAAAGAAGATGTGGTATATACATAAACATTGTAATACTATGCAGCCATCAAAAGTGGAAATCTTGCCATTTGCAACAACATGGATGGAACTAGAGGACATTATGCTAAGTGAAATAAGTCAAAGAAAGACAATTATTATAGAATCTCACTGATATGTGGAATCTGTTAAACAAGGGGAAATAAGAAACATAAGGGAAGAGAGGAAAAAATGAAACAAGATGAAACCAGAGAGGGAAACACACCATTTTTTTGTTTGTTTGTTTTTTTAAGATTTTTATTTATTTATTTGATAGACAGAGATCACAAGTAGGCAGAAGGCAGGCAGAGAGAGGGGGGTAGAAGCAGGGTCCCCACTGAGCAGAGAGCCCGATGTGGGGCTCGATCCCAGGACCCTGAGATCATGACCTGAGCCGAAGGCAGAGGCTTAAACCACTGAGCCACCCAGGCGTCCCCGTAAGAGACTCTTAATCTCAGGAAACAAACTTGAGGGTGGCTAGAGTGGAGTGGGTGGGAGGGGTGGCAAGGCGATGGGACACTGGGGAGGGTATGTGCTATGGTGAGCACTGTGAATTGTGTAAGACTGACAAATCATTGACCTGTATCCCTGAAACAAATAATACATTATATGTTAATTTAAAAAAAGAAAATAATTCTGCTAAAATTTTATGGACAGAGTCAGATCAAGAAAAAGTAAGCAAAATGGCCAGATATATAGTAATTAAGGTAAAAATTTATCTAAGTTAATTTCCTGATATGAGGACAAAAAATTAATCTTCAAAAGAAATGTCAGAGTAATAGAAATCAAATGGTAAGAAGTCAAAGGTCACTACTGGACACAGAAAAATATGAGAAATCAGACTAAGATTTTGAAATATCACTTTTTTTTTTTTTAAAGATTTTATTTATTTATTTGACAGAGAGAGACTACATGTAGGCAGAGAGGCAGGCAGAGAGAGAGAGGAGGAAGCAGGCTCCCTGCTGAGCAGAGAGCCAGACACGGAACTCCATCCCAGGACCCCGGGATCATGACCCGAGCTGAAGGCAGCGGCTTAACCCACTGAGCTACCCAGGCGCCCCGAAATATCACTTTTTAAAATAAAAAATAAAATAGAGAAAGTACACCAAAACTCACAAAACCTCAAATTATATACAAAAGTGTGAATATAAATATATAAAATATACATATATGTATCATATATAAAAGTAGCCAAGTGGACTCTGAGAGAAGCCAATATAATGACATTAGCCAATTACTGATGGCAAGCTATGCATGCACAAAGCAAACAAAGAATAGAAAGAAAAGAGATCTGGATGTTTCAGTTAAATTGAGAATGAAAACCACAACCCCAAAGTGCAGAAGGTATGTTGTTTTACTACATCAAACAGTATATAAAATTATTATAAAATCAAAGTTTCCAGGGAAGAGCATAAAATAAAAAGATAGTAAAATAGATATAAAATAGATAGTATTTTTGTCATTTTCTAATTTCCAGTATTTCTTTATAATCCCAATTCCCAGGGACTATCACATTATTCAACACCGTCTCATTCTTCTAAGGCCCACACCTGACTCACCTCTAATTCCAATTTTACCTGCAACCTCTCTGAAGCACATGATCTCTCCCAAAATCCAATAGCAAACTGCTGAATCCCTGAAGAGTATTTTAATTGGACTGTTCTTAAATTACTTCAAACCTGCCTATTTAAATATTTCATGTCCTTCCAAAATCAACACCCTTCCTTACTTCACTTCTGTTATAGAACTAGGTTCCCTGACTCCTTCAATCTTTTCCAAGCATCTGTATTAAACTTAAACTGCCAGGTTTTTGTCAGTTCTTCAATAAAATTCAGTACATTTCATCAGGTGTATGTGAAAACACTGTGCTAGACATGTTTATAAATTTCAGGGTGGGAAATGCCTCATTTAATCCATTCATAGTGAAAAATGCCTAACCATAAAAAAGTGTAACACAGTACATATCAAAGAATTAAAATATTATGATAACCGTAAGGAAGACAAAACATTCCCTTCATATTATCTTGGTGTTACCTCTCTACTCCCACCACTATTCAGGCTTCTATCTAATATGGATATATCTGTTTTCCTTTCATGTTTTAATAATCAATCCTGTATTCTACCCCCAAATTAATCTTTCCAAAAATTTTAGGAAATCACATCACTCTCTTATTTACAAAGCTGTTTCTCAAATGCTTGCAATAGCGATTTGCAAACTTCCAACCCCTTATCAAGATGGGGGGGGGGGTAAAATGCAGATTACAAGAACCTGCTCAAAGATATTCCAATTCAATCAGTCTACTGCGATAACTGGGAATCTGATTTTGAATGAGCCCTTTAGGTAATTTTGATTTAAGTGGCCCACAGAGCATATCTCTGGGGGGAAAAAGTTCTCCAGGGTAAATGTCAAATTCCTTTGCCCTGCGTCAGGACTCACCACACAAGAGTCCTGAAACTCAATTTATAGGGCAAGGGATCTAACTAGGACTATTCACTACAATAAACTTGACTTTCTGCAGCCAACTGTTCTCTCCCTCCAACCTTGCTGAAAATGTCCACTAACTTCATCACTGTTCTCACTGTCTTAAGCCCCATACTTCCTAGATCTCACCAGACTGAAACAATCCCTCCTGTGTAATTCTACAGCACTGGACTGCTTGTCTTGAACCATTACTGTTTTGTTTTGCTTTTAATTTGAGAGACCCCACAAGGGCAAGGGGGAAGGGTCCTCAAGCAGACTCCCCACTGAGCACGGAGCCTGATATGGAGCTCAATTCAGGACTATGAGATCATGAGATCCTGACCTGAGCAGAAATCAAGAATCAAAGGCTTAAACATCTGAGCCACCAGGCACCCTGTGAACCATTATTTATACTATTATTATTAACTTTTCAGGTGGTTATATCACATGACAACTGACTGTGGATCAAACCTCTTTTCATTTCTTTCAACATCCAGAACAATACACTGTGGAAGTCCTTTCTCTAAGGCAATTTTAGTTTGCATAAGCATACCTAAATAGGAATGAATAAATGAACTAAATTTTAGGATACAAAAAGGGAAAACTATAGAAAGGAGATTCTTATCAGGAAAAAGAAACCAGTTAAATAAGTGTATCTGGAATGGAAGTGTATCTGCCAACACAAATTACTACATACTGTTCTTCCTTACCAGCCTACCAAATGCTCCCTGAAGAATTCTTCCCAGAAAGAACAGGTGAACTTAAGTCCCAAGAAAAAAAAAACTGGTAAACCAAACTCTACTTAACAACAATCAGGTCTGCTTAAACTTAATCCAAACAGCTATTCAAAAGCAAGTTATCCGAGGGAAAAGTCATTTATGGTTAATTTCTGAAACTTCTACACATGCAATAAACTTATAATTGTTCTATTATGATGTAACATAAGTGCCTCTAACACAACACTTCCCCAATAACTGATCTACTTATTTGTCTTCTCCTTAAAAATTTTTATCTCCAATAAAAATTTAATGAAAACCTTAAAATCCCTAGGACACCACCAGTCAGAATGGCTAAAATTTAAAAGTCAGGAAACGACAAATATTGGCAAGGATGCGGAGAAAGGGGAACCCTCCTTCACTGCTGGTGGGAATGCAAGCTGGTGCAGCCACTGTGGAAAACAGCACGGAGGTTCCTCAGAAAGTTGAAACTAAGCTACCCTTCCACCTAGCAATCACATTACTGGTATTTACCCTAAAGATACAAATGTAGTGATCCAAAGGGGTACATGTACCCCAGTGTTTATAGCAGCAATGTCCACAATAGCCAAACTATGGAAAGAACCTAGATATCCATCGACCGATGAATGAATTAAGATATGGTATATGTACACAATAGAATACTATGCAGCCATCAAAAGAAATGAAATCTTGCCATTTGCAACAACGTGGATGGAACTAGAGGATATTATGCTAAGTGAAATAAGTCAATCAGAGAAATTATCATATGATCTCCCTGATATGAAGAAGTTGAGAGGCAGTGTGTGGGATTTGGGGCATAGGGAAGGAAAAAATGAAACAAGATAGGATCGGGAGGGAGACAAACCATAAGAGACTCTTAATCTCACAAAAACGAATGGAGGGTTGCCGGAGGGAGGGAGGGGGAGTATGGAAAGGGTGGATGGGTTATGGACATTGGGGAGGGTATGTGATACGATGAGTGCTGTCAAGTGTGTAAGCCTGATGATTCAGACCTGTATCCCTGGGGCAAACAATACATTATATGTTAATAAAAATAATTAATTAAAAAAAATTAAGGGAGGGGCGCCTGGGTGGCTCAGAGGGTTAAAGCCTCTGCCTTCGGCTCAGGTCATGATCTCAGGGTCCTGGGATGGAGCCCTGTATCAGGCTCTCTGCTCCGCAGGGAGCCTGCTTCCTCCTCTCTCTCTTCCTGCCTCTCTGCCTAGTTGTGATTTCTCTCTGTCAAATAAATAAAATATTTAAAAAAAAAAATTAAGGGGCGCCTGGGTGGCTCATGGGTTAAGCCTCTGCCTCTGGCTCAGGTCATGATCTCAGGGTCTCATTTTCCTCTGAGTCTGTCACAAACATCAACATGCAAGTGACTGGATAGGAGAGGGTAGATGAGGCAGGAGGAACACAAAAATAAACCAAAAAATAGTATTTTCCCCTAAGATATCAGAAGAATTAGATATAAAAGCTGCACCCATGGGCGCCTGCGTGGCTCAGTGGGTTGGGCCGCTGCCTTCAGCTCGGGTCATGATCTCGGGGTCCTGGGATGGAACCCCACGTCGGGCTCTCTGCTCAGCAGGGAGCCTGCTTCCCTGCCTGTTTGTGATCTCTCTCTATCAAATAAATAAATAAATAAATAAAATCTTTAAAAGAAAAAAAAAAAAAAAAGGGCTGCACCCAAAGAGCTGTAAGTGCCTATGACTGGAAAAAAGGGTTAGAGGTTCAAAGGACAAAATGGAACTTTGCTGCAGTGAGCAAAGAATTCACTGAGGAGGGAGGAAATTGATGAGTTAAACCACAGAGAAAAGTATTTTTAGGCAAAAGAGACTTCAATGAATAAAGAAGGGGAAAAAAGAAGGAAGACACAGGCCCTGTATGTTTGAAAAGGCAAGAACATTAACCTGGCTGAAGCACAGAAATATGTAAGAGAGCAGTTAAAGGTAACGCTGAAAAGGTAGGACTGGGTCATACTTCAGAGGACCTGATGAAACAAACTCCGTATTTACAGCACCAAGACAGAATTAAACTTTAACATATTTATTATCTTCATGAAATAAGACTGCACATGCCCTATTAACTTGAACGTATTATGCTTTTCAGCTAGAACAGTATCTGATACAAATATGTTTGAACGCTGGATCTAAATTCAAATAACCCATTTTTTTCTTATCTCCTGATAACCAGACTTATATCAGAGTTAGTTAAAGACATGGGGGCAGTGGTCAGAGAGGGCTGGCCAGAACCTACATTCAGACTGCTAAAATTTATGCCAGCTACTCAATTATAATCAGGGAAAAAGTAGAACCCACAAATCTTTTCCATAGGATGGTGGAGTAGCTTGAACAAGGCATAATGGCAAACACCAAACTGCCAGCTGCTCTGCCAACTTGTGATCTCTAATAAATAAGTAAAACTTCCAAAAAAAAAAAAAAATTGGGGGGTGCCTCGGTGGCTCAGTGGGTTGAAGCCTCTGCCTTCGGCTGAGGTCAGGATCCCAGGGTCCTGGGATCGAGCCCTGCATCGGGCTCTCTGCTCATCGGGGAGCCTGCTTCCTCCTCTCTGCCTGCTTCTCTGCCTACTTGTGATCTCTATCTGTCAAGTGAATAAATAACCTCCTGTTTTTTTTTTTTTTTAAAGATTTTATTTACTTATTTGACAGAGATCACAAGTAGGCAGAGAGAGAGGAGGAAGCAGGCTCCCCGCTGAGCAGAGAGCCCGATCGGGGCTCAAGCCCAGGACCCTGGGATTAGGACCTGAGCCAAAGGCAGAGGCTTCAACCCACTGAGCCACCCAAGCGCCCCAATAAATAACATCTTTTAAAAAAAAAAAAAAAAAAAAAAGGAATTTGGAAAAATGTTCAATTAGACAACTATCCTGAAGCTATTGATAAGAACTTAAAATTCTAAGCAACTACACAATTCAAAACTATATTTTACCCTTAAATTAGGCAGTTAAGTCCCATCCCCCTAGTAAAAAGGAGACTTACCAGATCTTTTGAGTGTTACCTGGATAATGACATCACTCTCTACTGCTGTTCTAGCAGGCTGGGATGGGCTGCCCTCTGCCCTCTTTCCCATACATCACAAGAGTAGCAATCCCCCCAAAAGAAAGGTTTGTAGAAAAGGAAGTTATAGCAGCTCTATCTCCTCAGTTCAAAAACTACCAAAAGCTGTTAAGACATAAAAAGAAGCACTCCATAAAAAGTGGAAGTGGGGTGGGGGAGCACAATGAAACCAAGCAAATTCCTATCTGTAAAATTTAAGCTAAAGGAAAACTTGGAATCTCGCTCAAAGCTCTCATTTTGTACATTAAGAAACTGAGGCCCAGGGCAGTGGTGATTTGCCCATGGCAAACGCTTCCCTATAAAGGTGTTAACTGTCTGTTACCAGTCACAGTAATCACATTCACAGAATCACTTATGTGTTTATAAGATTAAGTACCTGGTATGCAAAAAACACAATCTCCATCTCCTCTGCACCCCCTTCAGTGGCTTGCCCCAATGCTATCCAGAAAATGATGCAAGATTCTCAAATGAATACGCTATCCTCCTTCAGCCACTACAGGCACAAAATTTCTTTTATCTAAGATAAAGTGAAAACCTGAAATGCCTGAATTTCTCAAATTCTGACAATGTAAGTGGATCAGCAAAACCTCAAAATTTGGGGTAGAATGAAAATACGAAATGGAGTATAGTACTTTTTTGACAACTGCCATTTCCCTATTAATGTTTCCAGGCCAGGCTTTTGAAAAAAGGTGTAAAGTTAAAAAATAATAGGTACAAAGTCATTCCAAATTATCAGCACTTTTGAGACACTTCCATTAGATAAGTTAGCAATTCTTCACCACTAAAAAATAACCTGAAAGTAACCTACCCTACAGAAAATATTTTTGGGTGGGGGGATAAAAAAGCCAACCACCTAAAATAACTGTCTACCAGGCCATAACATATTAAAACCACAAAATAAGGAACAACAATTTCGTAAAAATCCCACCAGCTAAAAAAGAGAGTATTTTCAGTCTTCCCGGGCTCACTATTTACTGTCAAACTGTCAAAGCATGTTGAGAAACACAGACAAAAGTTCTGCATCGAGTTCACAGGCTGTGGGTGCATCCGATTATACCACTACCCACACCTAACACCAGTTTGGGGAAATGCAAACACGCCACACGTACATTTTTTAACCAGGCTAAACCACGTTTAACCAAGGTAAGTGTTGTGAGCTCTTGTATCAAAGGTTTAAAAAAAAAAAAAGAGGAGCACTACGCAAGCATACTTCACTCATTTATAAAACCATCAACAGAAATGGCAAGAAACTGACCCGAGAAGAATTAAACAGTTCTGAACATTAAGGCCGCCGTACAAAACGGTTTAGGAGGGCTCTTTCTGAACTGCTGGGCAAAAGTCCTCTGACGAGCCTCAAAACTAATGACCGTATACTAATGCACAAATAACAAAAGCTTAATACAAACTACCACGCCGCCAAACCGTTCCTCTTACCAAAGCCCAGATTTTTTTTTAAAATAAGCATTGAAAGGGAACAATAAAAAGCGTCTCACCGCAAACACAGCAAGAGAGAGACTGTCGGAAGTAAGGCAAGAGCCTGTTAATCTCTGTAAACGCCTTGGGGTCTCCGGGGTCGTAGTTGAGCACTAGGCGGCTCGCGGAAATGTAGAGAGCAGTAGCATTCACGGGGTTCATTGCAGACACTTCGACACCGTTGGCTCCCGGTTGAAAAGAAATTCCGGATCCAACTTTGTAAGCAGCCAGGGAACAATGGCGAATTTGCAACAAATCGGAGGAAATCAGAGAAGAACCACTGGCCAAAGTAGTAACTAAAATCCGTGCAAGTTTGTGGAGCTGAAGCAATCCTCCCACACATGGGGCCTTGGCGCCCCTCCTCCGTCCCTGAGACTTGCAGACAAAAAAAAAAAAAAAAAAAGAGAGAGAGAGAGAGAGAAACCAGCGTTCGAGTTTGTCCCAGGCAGCCTCGGGGCGAAGAACGCGGGGGCTTCGGCGCTGGGGCCGGGACTCGGCGCTCAGTCTAGCCCCGCGGCTCCGCGGGCGGCCTTCGCTGCATCTCCGGACGCGGAGGCACCTCCTCAGGGCGAGCTGGGCGGGCGCGGGAGCAGGCCCCCGCCCGGTCCGAGGGGCGCGCACGCTTCTCACGAGCTGCAGGGCCCTTACTCCATCACAGCGCCCAGCGCAGAGGTAGCGGCGACGGCGAGGAGGACGGCTCGGGCGTCGACTTCCTCAATCTAGTGCACCAAGCCGCGGCGGCGGCGAATGCTGCAGCTGCGGCAGGCGGAGGCTGCCGCCGCTCTCTCCATATCGGACGCGGGGCCCGGACTGCGCCTGACTCTCCGCCCTGGCGGTTACAACCCCGCTGTTCCCTGAGGTGGCGGAGCGGGCAGGAGAGTCCCCCACCCGATAGGGGAGGGCTGGGGAGGAAGTGCGCGGGCCGGCGGCGGCAGCGGGAGGGGGCGGGGAGCAGGCCCGGCCGGGCCGCGGCGGCGCCCCTCGCTCCTCAGTCGCTCACTCCGAGGTCACCAGGCACAAGCACCGCCCCCTCACTGCCCGGCCATCTTCTCCACGCCGCACACACGGAGACCTCCTCCTCCAAGCACGACGGCCGCCGCCGCCCACGGCTCCCGCCCGGCCGCAGCTGAGGCGAGCGCTCACACCGCCAGGCCCCGCCGCCGCCCAGAGCACCAGCAAGGCCCCGCGGCAGGCCCCTCCCCCCGTGCCTCGCCGCCCTCACCCTGACTCCACGCGCCACTCTAACTCAGTAGGGCCCGGGCTGCTGCGGCTTTAGTGAATCCCGCGGACTGTGCGGCGCCTCAGGCCCTGCCGGCGACGACGACCGTTACCCCAACGGGCAAAGCCACTGTCATCCCCGAGACTCCCCCGCCGCCGTCGTCGCTAGCGCCCGCACGCATGCGCAGAGCACACTCTCACCCCTCCCCCCCGCCCTTTCCTTTCCCTTCGCTTCCCTTTTCCCCTGCTTCTCCTCTAAGAGCCCCCTCCACACCCTCCCTGAGCTACAGGCTGGCTCCGCGCATGCGCATTCCAATATCAAGCTCCACCGCCTTTCGCCCTCACGCGTGCGCCCTGACCGCCCACCCAGAAAACCGGATAAACACAGCAGCCCGCTCACGCCAGCCCCTCCCTGCTGCCAACCCACCCCGGCCTCACTGCGCATGCCTGGCTCTCCACTTACGGCTCTTAGAACAGAGCATGCTCTCTGCAAGACGGCAGGTCTGTCCGCCCCTCCCCCATGCTCCCTCAAATTCCCTCTTAGGCGTGTGGGCTGTGGCGAAACATTCGTTAGTTGACCCATCCTTCCACGGTATGGGCTCTGAGCCCCTCGCACTACACTGCTTCCTCGATGCCCGCCAACGCTGAGTCCTGGCGGGGACGCGCCATGTGGCATTCCGCCCTGGCGGTCCTCCTCGCCCTGACTGACCACGATGTGAGGAAATAGTCCGGAACGGCCCCAAGCCCCGCCCTCGCGGCCTTTCTCCTGGAACAGCGCTTTCCAAGCACTGAGAAGGGCGCTGCCTCGGCCTGCTTGGGCAGTCAGAGCCGGGAAGGTCGACAGCAAACAGCGTGTCGGTGCGCCCGGGCGGCGTGCGGGCGACGTTTGCTAGGTTAGGGTCGCGGCAGCGTCGATGGCAGCCTGAGGTCAGTAAGACCCTGGCAGGCGGTGTGTAATCGGTGGGGCTCGGGCCCATCTCCTTTCTCCCGTCCTTCCGAGCTGGGCTCTTTCCGCGGACTCTGGTCCTTGGAGTCGGACCGACGCCAGCTGCCCAGTCTTCTGGGGCACCGACGAGGACCTCGCCGAGCTCGTAGAGGAAAACTGTCCAATTTAAAAGCAAAACGTACCCCTTTTCGGCAACTTTGACAGACTTAGCCCTTCTTTGTGAACAGAGCTCTTGAGGAATCCAAGGTCCTGGTTTAGAAGGGACCCAAATCCTTGAAAGTACATCTTTTTTTAAACAAGCTTTCGCCTTGTTTTTGCAGGAGACCGAGGACACAGATATAAATAAACAAAATCCTATCTTAACGTAAGATTCCCCTCATCTCTAAAAGTACAAAACTTTTTTTGAGGAGCACAAATGGAAACAGCATAGGAACCATTTTTATCTCTCGATACCAAAGCTCTTTAGCATAGTTTTTTGCGCAAAATAAATGATCAACACGTGTTTGCAAAGTGAAATTTGTGACATGTCTATCTTTTGGGGGCACAAATACAGTTAGTTTTAGGGATTTTCTATTCAGAGTAGAAATTAATAAGATAACAAGGGAACCCAATAAATTCTGGTATATAATTTCTAGAGCCATATGATAACAGATTTATTTTCTTTACAAGGGCTAGCATATTATCACCACTTACGTACGTATAGAGCAGTAAAAATCTAAGTTCTTAATTTTGTTAGGGAGCAAAGCAGAAATTAGACAAAGTTGTGCAAAGTACATTTGGCTGTCTTGTATCTGGAAAATGACAAGTATTCTCAAATCCATTCTCTTGTTTAAAAGCCCCATCTTCCTTGGGTCCTTTGTTTGATAAGTGATCTTGTCTAAGCTCACCCTCAAATAAAACTTATATTATACAGTTCTATTTTTATTTCAGACTCTAAGTTCTTATTCCACAAAACACAGGTTGTTTTCCTCCAAAGGAGCAACATGGAGGGTAAAATAATCAGCCTTGTTTTCCATTTAGGCAACATAAATTAGCAGTCACCCTAAGCAAGTGATTACTTTCAGGGCCTTAATCTTGCTAATGTTCTCATAACTGAATTTTTTTTTAATCATTTGAGATGTGTGCAGCCTAAATTAAGACTAATTTTGTTGATGGTCTGTGTGTGTGTGTGAAATAGAGAAACTTAAACCAATGTGTTTTAGCATCTAAAATTGCTTACAACTGGTGGTAAGTTTATGGCATTTAAAAGCAAAGCACCTCCACGTTGAAGTATTATTGTCTGCGATAACTATTTGATTGCTGGAGGCTTGCCTTAAAAGAAAACCATAAGCTGTTTATAGAAAATGAAGTGTTTGGATCAAATATTTAGGAGAAATCATATATAACTCAGATAACTATCAATGTAATTTTTTTCATATTTTATATTTAATTATTATTTGGAAGTAAAAGTGTTAGGGTTGCCAGATCTAACAAAAATACAAGATGCCAGTTAAAAAATTTAGTAAGCTTTTTATTTGAGATCACTTGAGTTTTCAGAATTATTGCACAGATAGTACAGACAGTTCTCACATATTCCATTTCCCCTATTATTAACATCTCATGTTAGTATAGTACATTTGTTATGATTAACCGATCGTAATACATTTTTATTAAGTAAAATCCGTATTTTACTCATATTTCTTCAGGTGTTTTTTTTTTTTCCTAATGTCCTTTTTCTAATCCAGGATCCCATCCAGGATATCACATTACATTTAGTCATGTCTCCTCAGGCTCCTCTTGACATCTGGTTAAATTTTCATTTCAGACAAACAACAAATACCTGTTTTCTTTTTATTATCTGTATTTCTGACCCATTTTGAGTTAAAGCTCCCCTAGTCTGTGTTCCAAAAATGGCAACTGCTTGCCTCCTTCACTGGATTTATCAAACTACATGGCAAGTGTTGGTTTAGCCCTGCCTTCTCCCTGTCATACTATAACTGCTGGAAGGCCTGAGTTTCTCCCTCCTCGACTTTTATCATCATTGTCTAGCATAAGGCTTGACATTATGGGTACTCGGTAATTCTTAATGATGAATTATTAGAAATGCAATAACATAAGGAAACTCCCCAGTACAGTGAATGGTGCAAAATAGGCATGGACAAGTGTTTGCTTTTCCTTAAGGAGAAACACAAAATATCTTATAAATTTAAAGACAGTTTTTATCTCAGCTTGATCAATGTCAATTCTAAGATCCTTAAAACCAGATGTGTGGATTGATTTGAAACACTCAGATAATCAATCAACAAGTATTTTATTGATTATGCTCCAGCACTTTGGGGACAATAAAGAAAATGTGTAAGTAGTTATACTTTCAAAGAACAAAGATCAGGCTGGCATTACATGAGAGGGACTTCCTGAGCGATTAGGCCCTTTATAAAATTATGAAATAGTTGTTTGCCTCCCTTGACCCATCTCTTTCATCCTCCTTTCTCTACCCACCCCCCACTTTTTCTTTCTCCACCAAAAACTATCCAGAGGTAATGTTTCCTCTTCTGCCTTCCCAGATTGCATTCTCCCTGGTTGCCTAGTATCTCCATTCCACTGCCTTCAGCATTATACTCATCTGTTATGGAGTGAATGTTTGTGCACCCTCATCCGCTCCCCAAATTCACGTACTGAAATCCCAACCCCTACATGATGGTATCAGAAGGTGGAGGCCTTTGGAAGATAATTAGGTCATGAGAATAGAGCCCTCATGAATGGGCCTGGTACCCTCACAAAAGAGACTCCAGAGACCTCCCTCACTCTCTCTGCTATGTGAGGATTCAATGGGAAATCAGGCTCATCTTCTGCCCAGAAAAGAACCTGAACCAAGCAACCATGCCGGCACCCTGATCTCACATTTCCAGCGTCCACAACTGTAAGAAATAATTGTTTGCTGTTTAAACCACCCAGTTTATAGTATTGTGTAATAGCAGCCCAAACTAAGACACCATCCGTACCAAATTTTAACAAGCGCATACTGTCACTGTGGAAAGAAATCAATCTCATTAACCTCAATTTATGGGAGAATGATAATAATTCAATCTAAGCTAACAACAAATCAGAGACTGGCCAGAGCAAATACCTCTTTATAGGGAGCACTAAACCAGATGAAATTAAAACAGGGTGTTGGGGCATCAGCCTTTGGCTCAGGTCATGATCCCAGAATCTTGGGATCCAGCCCTGCATCCCACACCCTGCTCCTCAGGAAGCCTGCTTCTCCCTCTTCCACTCCCCCTGCTATGTGTTCCCTCCCTCACTGTCCCTCTCTGTCAAATAAAAAATAAAATCTTAAAAAAAAAATTCCATTCTTCCCTGACCACTGCTCTCTATTACCAAACCTTATCTTCCATCTTCTGCTTCTTAGCTGTGGTCATACCTCTTGCTCAGTCTTAGAGCCTCCCAAAAGAAATGCTTCCCTCTGGATATCAACTTTTGGTGCTATTTTTTTCTGTGACTTTTTTCACATCAGTACATCTACCCATTTATATCATCCAAAAACCTTTATTTAGCAAGTCTAGCACCCATTTATTTTATATCTCAAATATTGACTTGCCCTCAGCTTCTTTATCCCTACCTCTAGCTCAAACAAAGCAGTTTGCTTTATTGGTCACTGCCTAGTACAGTGCCAGACACATATGAAGGTAGCTACTAAATGTTACTGTTTTTATTCCCGAACACATTTTCAACTCTATTCAACTGCCTATTAAATTTCTTCATTCATTTATGCAACCAACTTTTATTGTCAGTTATATGCCAAGCATTCAGAATACAAAAATGAATAATTCAACAGTTTCCAGCCCTCAAAGAGTTCACAGTCTAGTTGAAGTGGCAGCTATGTACGCAGCTAATTTATAATTCAGAGTGGTAAGGATTTAAGGGATGCACTCAGTGTAAATCCAAAATGTCTTAGCAGATATTTCTGCAACATTATGGGTTAAACAAGCTTGTGTGGACTTTCCTGGGAAAATAACTGCAATTATTCATAGCATTGTGTCTAAGGGAAAATGTGTTCTGCATTCCAAACAGTCAATTTGAAATTGAATTTTTGGAACACAGCCCATTTGTCCCTGGAGGCTGTCTATTTCTCCATTATCTAAGATCCCTATCTGTCTTAGGACAATGTATATCTTTTTACAACTCCCACCTGTTCCATTTGGCCTATGGGGCTATCTGAGGGTTGCTAGTCACCAACTTACTTTACGGGGCTCAGCATTACACAACAGATAGTCCTCTGGTCAAGCAGGTTCAGTCAAGCAGGTAGGACTAAAGGAGCCTCAATCCTAAATTTGTTCAACATTTTACTATTAGGGAAGGTAGTAGGAAAAGTTCATCAAGTGAGTGATGAGTGTTCGGAGTTGCTGCTATATAAAATGAGAAAGGGAGCTGCTTAGGAACAAGGAAAAGGATTGCAGGAACAATGTCAAATAGGGAACATCTCTTGGGTAGAATAGGATCCATAAAAATATCTAAATATACATGCCTGGACAATAAAGATTTTCAAAGTGGTCTTTATAACTCACAGACAGACTAGGGACTAGGAATGAAGATTTCTAATCTGATGTTGAGAAAACTAGACTTCATGAAGCAATTATCTTTCTTGTTATTCCTGAACTTTGGGAGGTAGTATGGGGTAGTGGAATGAGCGTGAAAAAATCTTTATTCCAATATGTACTGTGTAAACTTGGGAAAGAATATTTAAGTTCTCTGAGCTTTAGCTTTCTCATCTATAATATAGGGACAATAATACTTTCCTTGCAGGATTACCACAGGGAGTCTTATCTTCATCAAATGTGTTTCTTTTTTTTTTTTTTTAAGATTTTGTTTTATTTATTTGAGAGAGAGAGACAGTGAGAGAGAGAATGAGCGAGGAGAAGGTCAGAGAGCAAAGCAGACTCCCCATGGAGCTGGGAGCCTGATGTGGGACTCGATCCTGGGACTCCAGGATCACGCCCTGAGCCGGAGGCAGTCGTCCAGCCAACTGCGCCACCCAAGCGTCCCCATCAAATGTGTTTCTAACACAAGCAGTATGGATATACAGGTGAAAAAGACAGTCTCAGTTACAGTCTACATGAATATGCAATTATAATGCAATGAGACAGTATTTCAATATGGTCCTGTATAAACATGAGAAAGGATACCTAACCAGACATGGAAGCTCAGGAAAATATGAAAGAAGTGATCTATTAATGGGACGTGAAGGACCAATGGGAGAAACAGAAAAAGGTTAGGAAGAGTCTCTAAACAGAAGGAAGAGCCTGTAAAAAGGCCTAGAGGAAGAAGTTTGCATATTTGGGAAATTTCATGTTGTTGAGCAGCAAATACAGTAAATACAGAACAAGAGGAATAGTGTTGAGAAATGAGTTGGAGTAATAAACAGAGACCAGATTACAAAGAACCTTATGGACATTATAGGGGTCATCCTGAGGTTAATGGAGCATCATAAAGAATTGACTTGGTGTGCAGGGGTAAGATTAGAAGTAGAGAGACCAATTAAGAAACTACTGCAGTGTTTTACCAAAAGATGGTCTTACCTTGCTCAGAGGTTGGCAAATTATAGTCTAAAGGCCAAATCTGGCACCTTGCTTATTTACCTGGTGCATAAGATAAAAATGCTTTTTTTACACTTTAAAATGGTTTTTAAAAATGAAAATAATAACTTTTTTTTAAGATTTTATTTATTTATTTGTCAGAGATAGAGGGAGAGAGAGCGAGTGAGCACAGGCAGACAGAGAGGCAGGCAGAGGCAGAAGCAGGCTCCCTGCCGAGCAAGGAGCCAGATATGGGACTCAATCCCAGGACGCTGGGATCATGACCTGAGCCGAAGGCAGCTGCTTAACCAACTGAGCCACCCAGGTGTCCCAAAAATAATAACATTTTATGGCACATTAAAATTATATAAATTTCAATTTTCATTGCCATAAATAAAGTTTTATTGGAATACAGCCATGCTCAACCATTTATGAATTGCCTAGGGTACCTTTTGCACAACTACAACAGATTTGAGTAGTTTTGACATGCAAAGCCTAAAATATTTGCTACCTGGGCTTTTACATTAAAAAAATGTAAAATGCTGACCCTTGATCTTGAGCATCAAACTAAGGTGGTGGCAGTGAAGGATGAGAGACAACAAGACTGAATCAATAGGAGTTGGGGCATGTTGAGATGTGAGAATGAGAGACAAAGATGATATGATGTCCAAATTCTCTAACTGTAGCAATGATAATGAACACTTCCATGGTCTGACCATGTGTCAGGCACTGATCTGTTTTTTAACATATTTACTCATTACTCTGCTCTAAGGTCCTAAGAAGTAAATTCTATTCTTATCATTCTCATCTCACATGTGAGGAAACTGAATCACAAAGGTTTAGTAGTTTGTTCAAGGTCATACAACTAATAGGAAATGAGAATTGAATCCAGACTGTCTAGTTCTAAAATCTCTACTCTTAAAACTATTTCAAAAATTCACAGAAAGGGAGATCTCAGCAGGAAAAATAGATTTGGAGGGAAATGATGAAAGCAGGTGTGGACATGTCTAGTTAAAAGTGGTCTGGGATGTCCAAGTGAATGTCCAGTAAGCAGTTGGATAAATGAGTTTGGTACTGTATGTTTAGGGAACAGAGCTCTAGCTTTGAGATATAGACTTCATAGTCAGTAGCATACACACGGCAATAGAAATCGTGAGAGAGATACAGGTCACCCAGCGGGGAATAAGAAGAGAATATTGGGGCGCCTGGGTGGCTCAGAGGGTTAAAGCCTCTGCCTTCAGCTCAGGCCATGATCCCAGGGTCCTGGGATCCAGCCTCGCAGCCCCGCATTGGGAAATCTCTGCTCAGCAGGGAGCCTGCTTTCTCCTCTCTCTCTCTCTGCCTGCCTCTCTGCCTGCTTGTAGTCTCTGTCAAATAAATAAATAAAGTCTTAAAAAAAAAAAGAAAAGAATACTAAGAATGAAACCGTGATGACCACCAGTATTTAACAAACAGTACAAGACAGACTGAGAAGAAACAGTCATAGAGGTAGATAGCAAACTGAGAAGAATTTTAATTTTTAGTGGTGTTATATATATATATATATATATATATATATATATATATATATATATAAAGTATCTTGCATAATAAGCAGCATTGGCATCATAAACAGTAGCTCTTTTACTATTAAAATCATATTTGAAAGATCTAACCCTTTCTTAGCTCTGGAATGGAGCTATTTCAAATCTTTTCCACATTCCCATGTCTTTAAACACCCATCTCACCTTGCCTTCCAATTCTTTGCAGAGGACCTTATCTCTCTTTTAAGGAGAAAATCAAGATCTACTTCTCCACATCAAAATATTCCATAATTCCCCATTTCTCATTCTTCCCTTCTGTTTCTGGCTTCCTCCAGGACTTTCCTCAATGGTTTTCTCAAATCTTATTTCTTCAGCCTGCCACCCCTCTTGCTATAGTCCCCAGTTCTGTCTAGCTATGCCATATGCTTCAAAAACCATCTTTCACTTCCTTTCTCTCTTCTTCTAACCTGTCAAACTTCTGGTAGAATTCAACCTCATTTCCCTTTTTGTTGTTAACAATTTCTCAACCTCTTAAAATAAGGTTTCCTTCTCCACCACTTTAATGAAACTATATTCTTCCAAACCACAGGCGGCCCCACTGTTTGACTTATTGTCCAAGCATTACTTTTACTAATGTTATTTTAAAATGTCCTTTCCTTTTTTCATATCACATTTTGGGTAGATTCCTTAGCTTTCTGGTTAATCAAGCCCAGTCTAGTTTAAAACTGAGCAGGCACATGTCTGGCTAAAATCACAGAACACCTGAAGTACCACTGATTAAACAAAACAGAAATTTACTTCTTTCATGTTAGAAAAAAAAACAAAAAACAAAAAACAAAAAAGCCTGGCAGTAGGCCAGACACAGCTGGCTTGACAGTTTGACTGTCATCAAGGACCCAGGTTCTATCTTTTTGGCCCATCATCCAAATATATCTACCTTCAAGTTCATTTTATTTTATTTTATTTTATTTTAAATGTTTTATTTATTTATTTGACAGACAGGGAGATCACAAGCAGGCTGAGAGAGAAACAGGGTAGGGGAGCAGGGGAGGGTGTTGGGGAGCAGGATTCCGCTGAGGAGAAAGCCCAAGGGGGGGCTCAACCCCAGGACCCTGAGATCATGACCTGAGCCAAAAGCGGAGGCTCAACTCACTGAGCCACCCAGGGGCCCCTTCAAGTTCATTTTACAGTCCAAGACAGCTACTGAAGCTTTAGCATTTCAGACAATAGGAAAGAGGAAGGGATAACAAAAGGACACCTTTCCAGCTGAGTCAGTGCCTTTTAAGCAGCCTCCAATCTTCAGCATCCCATGTAACACTTAAATTTCTTTGGTCCATAACTTAGGCACTTTGTCACACCCAATTGGAAAGGAGTCTGGAAATACAGTCTTTTCAAGGGGGCATGGACATGCTGGATAAAATGGATTTCTAGTATTAAGGAAGAAGAGAGAATAGAATCTGGATAACCACTTGCAATTTTGGCCACAAACTACAATTTTAAAATGTTTCAAAATTTCATCTTTCCTCTCTCTTTTTCTCTTCAAGATACAACTCCTCTTTCTGCTGGTTTAAATAGGAAAGGAAAAAGGACAAGTGCGATACCACTCTTAGGCCCAGACTAGAAGGAGCAACTCTGGCAATGCCTCTCCTCCTGTCAGGTTAAGGGTTTCACAGAGCAAAGGAGATTTGCCCAAGAGCTGAGAAGTGGTTAAGAGACAGCAATTGATAATAGAAACTGGATGTTTGAGTTGAGCTGAGCCAGTTAGGATCCTTGAAAAATGAGAAAAAGTCAGAGTAGGAAGAGGAGGGAGGTGAGCCAGGATTATGGTTGGGAGGCACATTCGGCCACATTCTGGTGTGAAATTCCAAGGATTTCAAAAATTCTAAGTTCGAACCTGATCTTTCATGTTGTTTTGAAAATTTATTTGTCAGAATAGGAGGAAGAAACATATTTTATTTAAAAGTTTGTTAGTTTGATTTATAACTTGTCAAGTTGGAGACACATGGTATGTGGGCCTGCGGGTTGCCATTTATACTCTTGCCCTGGGCTCTGCAAATGATCAGGTGGACCTGTACCATAGTCCGCTCAGATGAGAAGGACTGCAGCTCTCAGTAACGGTTGCCACTGCTTCTCTTGTTAATGTTAACCAGCAACTGAAGTTCTGAGAGACAGGCAGCCAAGTGCAGGGTGTCTCTTCGGGTATGCATTTGCATTTTTCTAGGACTACTTCTGAGTGTTCACTCACATGTGCCCTCACATGGGAGAATACCTCTGCCTTGGACAGAGCCTCCTCTGTTCCCATTCATAGCACTCCATCCCATAGCCTCTTGGTGCTAGGCCCCTCTTGATGGCTCCCTTAAGTGGGGTATTGCTGAAATGGTTCAATCTCACTTACTTTCCTCAGGGCCCATCTAACTGGAAATACTCATATCTTCTATGAAAAAATGGTGGGACTTTAGGCTATTCCATACCATAGCCCCAGTTCCCACTTGATATCTCTCTCCAGTTTCTTTCCCTTTGCTCAGATTGAGTCCCCTGACCAAGAATACATCCAACCTGGAAATCAGCTTCCCCCTCCCACCCACTCCCCACTTGAGCCTTACTTGATTTTGAGAATAAAGGAAAAGCATGGCTTCCCTGTAAGAGGAACACACAACCGCAAGGCTGGACTCTGGCTTTCAATTTCCTCCTTCTTTTCCTGTGAATTAGAAAGAGAGAGAGGGTTGGGGCAGTGGCTAGTGGTGGTAGGGCTAGTATTGTTTTCTCTCGATCCTGAGGAAGATGGTTGCAACAATCGAACTCCTCAGCTTTATTGTCCCTAGCTGCGGGCTGTAAGCTCCAATCTTGGAACAAAGGATAGGTAGCTTTCAACAATATCAAACTAATTTACCAAAACTTGACTCTTATTTTCCTTCACTGCTCTGTCCGGAAAAATGTTACCATTATTACATCCCTCTTCTGAAAACATTCTCCATTGTTCTGCAATTTGTGCTGAGTTTTCCTATTTCTGTGTATTCTCTTTCTCTTTCTCATTTGCAGATTATTTCTTCCTATTTCAGTTGGACATTTAAGATACCCCTAAAATGAAACCAGCTATTTACATCTCACTTATTAGATCTTGCTTATTAGACTGTAAGTTTTTTTGAGAGCCCAAAGTATTAGTTCATTTATTTTTAAGTGAATGAATGAGTATTTGAATGAATGAATTCAGGACACAGTCATTAACCCTTCTTTAAACTCTCACTCTGGCAACTTGTTCACTCAAATGATTCAAGCTATCCCTTTTCTTTAAATAACTATAATATCAATATCTCTATTTTGATATCTGTTCGGAGCTTCAGATTTGCAGCTCTAACTTCTTTCTTCCATTTTCACCTAGATGTCCTGTGGTCACCTGTAAATTTATATATCCAAAACCAAATTCATGATCATTTTTCCATATCCAGATCTTACTTTACTCTTTTCCATGTCTTCGTCACTCTGTTTCTCTAAAATGTATAACCTTGGAGTTATGACTTTGACAACTCCCCTCCAAATCCTATCAGTTTTTTCTTCTTAAAACAATAACGTGGGCGCCTGGGTGGCTCAGTGGGTTAAGCCGCTGCCTTCGGCTCAGGTCATGATCTCAGGGTCCTGGGATCGAGTCCCACATCGGGCTCTCTGCTCAGCAGGGGGCCTGCTTCCCTTCCTCTCTATCTGCCTGCTTCTCTGCCTACTTGTGATCTCTGTCTGTCAAATAAATAAATAAAATCTTTAAAAAAAAAAATAACGTATCACTTGGATCTTCTGGGTGACTCCGTTGGTTAAGCATCTAACTCTTGATTCCAGCTTAGGTTATGATCTCAGGGTTGTGAGGTCGAGCCGCATGTTGGGCTCCTCGCTGGGCATGAAAACTGCTTAAGATTCTTCCTCTCTCTGTCCCTCTGCCCCTCTCCCGCCTTCCTCTCTAAAAAATAAAACAAAACAAACACCTAAAAAAAAACCCACAACAAATCACCTTATCACCTTATTATGATTCCACTTAAATGAGGTACTTAGAAGAGTCAAACACATAAAGACTGAAAGTATAATTGTGGTCGAAAGGGTATCAGAGAATTATTGCCTAATGGGTGTAGAGTATTAGTTTTATAAGATAAAAAAGTTATAGGGATGGATGGTGGTAGTGGTTGCACAACAGTGTGAATATTCTTAATACCACTGAGCTGTTCACTCAAAAATGGTTAGGATGGTAACTATAATGTGTGTTTTACCACAATAAATAAAGTGAAACCAATTAGCTACTTTATTATAAATGTTAACTATAAACAACTTACTAACACAAAAAAGACCATCTATAAATAAACCTGTTAACAATTTTTCTTAAGAGACTTCTACAGATGTGTGCATAAATACATGTATTTTTCTACCAAAATGAGATCACAAATATAATTCTATTTTGGAGTCTGCTTTTTTCAGCTGACAGTGTGGCATAAGCATTTTTCCATGTTGTTAAATTTCTTCCTACAACAGTGGTTCTCAAATTGTTGTCCCTGGCAAAATCAGTATCACCTAAGCACTTGTAAATGCAAATTCTTGCTCACTGCTCCAGACCTACTGAATCAGAAATTCTGGGGTAAGTTCAGTAGGCTGTTGTAACAGGGCTTTCAGGTAATTCTGACATACTCAGAAGTATGAGAGCCCCCGATCTACAACTGTGACTTTTTTTTGAGGGGGGGGTTGGTTTTTTGTTTTAGAAGTGTATCACATAGTGTCCAAGTATTTGGAGATTTTTCTAGGAATCTTTTTTATTATGTGAGTCTTCTTAAATTATTATTTATTTTAACTTAGTTCCACTGTGGTTAGAAAATAGATTTTTTTTCATGAATTTTTTTTTATTATGTTAGTCATGTACTACTGTACATCATTAGGGTGGTTTTTTTTTAAGATTTTATTTATTTATTTGACAGAAAGACACACAGCGAGAGAGGGAACACAAGCAGGAGAAGTGGGAGAGGGAGAAGCAGGCTTCCCGCTGAGCAGACAGCCTGATGTGGGGCTCGGTCTCAGGACCCTGGGATCATGACCTGAGCTGAGACAGATGCTTAATAATTGAGCTACCCAAGTGCTCCCACATCATTAGTTCTTGATGTAGGGTTCCATGGTTCATTGTTTGCATAAAACACCCAGTTCTCCATGCAATTTGTGCTCTCCTTAATACTCATCACTGGACTCATCCATTCCCTCCCATCCCCAAAACCCTCAGTTTTTTTTCCCAGAGTCCACAGTCTCTCATGGTTCACCTCTTCCCTCTGATTTCCCCCCTTCATTTTCCCTTTCCTTCTCCTAATGTCCTTCATGCTATTCATTATGTTCCACAAATAAGTGACACCGTATGATAATTGTTTTTCTCTGTTTGACTTATTTCATTTAGCCTAATCTCCTCCAGTTCCATCCATGTTGAGGCAAATATTGGATTTTCATCCTTTCTGATGGCTGAGTCATATTCCATTGTGACATTTTAACAGGTATTGCTATTCCATTGAATAGCAGTGGTACAATCTACTTAAGTTGAGGTTAAGTTAAATTGAGTTGTTAAATTAAGTTGAGGTTAAATTGAGGTTATTAATTTATCACCTTTTAAATAATACTCCAGTGTATATTGTTGCAGGTAAATTCTGAAGACATCTGTGAGAGGGAAATAGACCTTTACTTCATTTAAGCCATTATGTTTAGGTGTTCTTTTATACAGCAGCTTAGCTTATACCCTAACATACCATCTTTACCTCTTACAGTTGACTTCTAGCCAGACTCTAGTCTCAGTCTCTCAGACCTATGATTTATCTTAGCCAGTATTTTCTTATTAAGCTATCTGAAACTGTATTTTGCACAAGCATCACCACCCTCCCCTGCTCAGGAACTATTGTTCATTCATTCATGCATTCATTATTTAAGGTATTATGCCAAGTATGTTTTAGTTATTGTCTGTTTTTGTTTTGTTTTGTTTTGTTTGTTTTTTTTTCTTTATTTATCTGACAGAGATCACAAGTAGGCAGAGAGGCAGGCAGAGAGAGAGGAGGAAGCAGGCTCCCTGCAGAGCAGAGAGCCCGATGCGGGGCTCGATCCCAGGACCCTGGGATCATGACCTGAGCCGAAGGCAGAGGCTTAACGCACTGAGCCACCCAGGCGCCCCTGTTTTAGTTATTGTCTGAAGTAGTATTAAAAGAATAAAAGTATAGACACAGCCCTTACCTTCATGGGCCTTTTCAGCATAGTTGGAGAGATTGACAAGACTGACATTAATCAAATATTCACACAAATAAATATAAAATGACAACTGTGATAATTACAAATAAAAGGAGCATGATGCTAGGAGACATATAGCAGAAGGATTTAATTTAGATAAACAAGTCACGGAGGGCTTGTCTAACAAGTGTCAAACTGAAATATGAGGATGGGTAGAGATTAACTACTATCAAGAGGAGAGATGAACCTTCCACCCAGTGAAAGCAAAGACCCATCAGAAGGAGAAACATGTCATTTTGAAGAGTTGACAGAAGACTAGTGTGGCTGGAGCAGAGCTTGGGGGATGGTACTAGATGAGTTAGAGATTAGTAGGGTCTAGGTTGTGCAGGATGTTATAGGCCATGTTAAGAATGTTTGTCTTTGCAGCGGTGGCTCAGTGGGTTAAGCCTCTGCCTTTGCTCATATCATGGTCTCAGCCATTGAGCCCTATGTTGAGCCCTAAGCAGAGAGCCTGCTTCCCCCTCTCTCTCAGCCTGCCTCTCTGCCTTCTTGTGCTCTCCCTCTCTCTGTCAAATAAATACATAAAAATCTTTGAAAAAAAAAAGGTTGTCTTTGTTGTATGAACATTGAGAAGCCATTAAAGAGCCCAGGTTTGAGAGTGGCAGAATCATGAAATACATGCCTGAATGGATTAGTTAACTAAAAACTAATTAATTCTACCTGTACACTTTTGGTCTACTCCGTTCATATTCTTGCTTGGACAAATCACCCACTTTCAAGTCATGAAGCACTGCAAAAAACAGACTGAGAATGAGTGGATAATGATAGAGGAGGAAAACTAGGAGTTTGTTATACCAAAGAAACCAGGAAAATTTTTTGGAAAGGGGAAGTAAAATAGGACAGAATGATCAGTAGTGTTCAATGTTACCAAGAGGTTAGGTAATATATAGATTTAATATCCATGGTTTCCCAAAAGCTATTGAATAGAGCCTAAATTTCTTACACTGGTATTCAAGGTATTCTATCATTACCTGCTTTTCCAACACCTTTTCCCATGACACTGCTAAAGTGAGCCTTTTAGATAAAGCACCCTTCAGATAAGGCGCCCTATTTATTTTATCTAGAACACAATAATACACCCTGCCCGCCTATCATCATTGGATGCATCTTCTGCCCATGGCCACTTAGCTAATTCCTTCCTACCTATTTTCTAGGCCCTGGTACTATTTTGCCTCCTCCATGAAGGTTAATTTGGTGGCCATGAGAACACACTTCTCAGATCACTGATTATAGTGAGCATAATTGACTGAAGGTCCTGTCCTCTACTTTCTGAAATTCGTCACTGTTTTTGCACCAAGGCTCTGCTTCCCATGGCTGTTCCTAGCCAATGACTGAGCATGGCAGAGATACTAAGGCAGTCCCATTCCCAGGAGGTATGAGAGTCCTCTGACAAGAGAGTGAGAAACCCCAAACAGCCTTGTCAGACTTGTCTTAGAACTGCACAGGGACAAGATGCTTCCATCCAAACTTCCTTCCTTCCCTCCTCCTTTCCTTCCTGCTCTCCTCCTTTCATTCAGGGTCAGACTTGCATTATAGCCTCTTGGCTCTCCCAGCCTCCTTTATTTGCCTCCCCAATTTCTCTTATAGGCATTTCCTCTAATAAATTTCTTGTATCATTAATCTTGTCTGGCATCCATTTCTTTTTTTTTTTTTAAGATTTTTTTTATTTGTCAGAGAGAGAGAGCACACAAGCAGGCAGAGGTGGAGAGAGAAGCAGGCTCCCTGCCGAGCAAGGAGCCCAATGCAGGACTCAATCCCAGGACCCTGGGATCATGACCCGAGCCGAAGGCAGCGGCTTAACCGACTGAGCCACCCAGGAGTCCCTGGCATCCGTTTCTTAGAGACTCAGACAAACACAGGTAGTACTGAGAGTGGCCCAAGAAAAAAGGCAGTAAGATAGGAATTTGGAATGGCTCGTCTACTGCCCATTAGCAAAGAGGATGTTCCCCTGGTAAGTAGATAAGATATCGATAGTTCTGGCACAAGGTGGTAGCTCACCTGCTAAAAGTTTCACCAGTGGTAACCTGGGAATATGTCCCAGGGGAGAGGAATGCTGTGGCAGATGTGATGATGCAGGCCGTTGAAAAACACGGGGCAGGGGGGAGGGACAAAGCCTACAAAGACAGTAAAATTGGGTGATCACTACTAAGTTGTGTTGATGTCCTGTAGAGAAATCATGAGGGACTGAGGGCCATTAATAAGCAGTTTTTGGTTAAGTGAGAGAGCCACAGGGCCTTTGGGAAAGCTTACAAAGAGACCTTTATCTCTATCAGGGGAAGGGAATGCACAGCTGAGTGGCAAGATGAAGACCTAATTGTTAGAGCAGCAGAGCCCCAGAGACATTAAAATGCTCAGTCAAGGCAGGTCTAAAATGACCTAACAGCACTGAAGTACAGTACAGAGGCAGCAGTCTGGAGGGAGGAGCAGGCCCCACTAGACACAGTGTATGTTTTAAATCACAGATCTCTGTACAGTGCTGTATCCTCAAGAGTAAGAATACAAGGGTCTGGAAACCAAGGGAACAGAAGCAGGAGTGGCCCTACTATGAATCACACCAGATGTCCCACTGAGGGATTTTGTGCTTCCTGTCCCCACAACTCTTGACTGCAGCATTAGAGGTCCTAGTCCCCAAAGCGAGCATACTTTTGCCAGGGGATATAGCAAAGGTCCCATTGAATTATAAGCCACAGCTGCTGCCAGGACACTTTGAACACCCTGTGTCCAGGAACGAACAGGCGAGAATTACCATCCAGCAAGTGTAATTGACCCTGATCAGCAGGAGGGCTATTTTTGTACAATGGGGACAAGGAGGAACACATACAGAAGCCAGACACTCCACTTTGGTGCTTTCTGGTATTCTCTTGCTTTGTTGTAACCACGAATGGACACAGGAAGGAACTCAGGCCTAAGATAGGTATGATTACCAATGGCTCAGAAACTTCCAGAATGATAGTTCGGGTCACATTACCAGGTAAGTTACTAAGATCTGCCAGGGTGAGGGGATCTGAGAACAGATAGGGAGGGAGGGAGAGAATGAGTACCAGTTATGGTCTTAAAATTGACTGCAGCAAGAAGAGGTATGGTTCATTCCACTAAAAGCTTTCTTCTGAATTTCCCCTCGGGAAGAAAGGTCCACAGTAGAACTACTTCCCAAACCTGTACAAAGAGGTAGACCTGTGTGGGACAAAAGGTAGGCTGTAGAGGCTATGAGAATGTACCTCTCAGATCTCCACTTGCAAGGAATGAAATTGACAAAGGGCCCCAGCTGCTGTCCTCTGAAATTCACGGCTGGGTTCGCTCTGAGGCTACAGATGTTGCAGGCTGCACAGAGCCCATGCCTGAGTGGCAGGGAAACTGTAGCGGGCCCTTCTTGAGAGATGTGGGCCTCATCTGACGAGTGACTTTGCTCCAGGAGTCCCTGATGGTCTTGCTCCATTTTCCTTAACCTGCTCTACAGTGTGAGATGCTTCCGGACTCAGCCTGCCTTCCATTCTTTCCTCTCCCCTTCACTCAGGGTCAGATTTACCTTATGTTTGCAGTCTAAAGTCTCTCCCAGACTCCCTTGGCTCTCTCCCCATTTTCTCTCACAGGCATTTACCCTAATAAATTTCTCACACATTCAATCCTATCTTGGCATCAGCTTCTTGGAGAACCTGGACTAAACACATGCCCTAAGCTCCCAGCTGTCGGTGATAAGTTCTCACTTTGAACTCTTGGAGTATTTCCCACTACCACCTACCTGACATTTCCCAAATGCTACTGAGAAAATAAAACTTATGTTTCTATGTATATATCTTCCCAATTAGTTTAGAAATGTCCTGAATATAGTTACCATTATGTCACCTTTGCTAACCTCTGCACTTTACCAAGTGCCGTGTACATAGAAGGAGCTCCAATCAACCACCAAAGGAAAAGAGTTGTCAAGGGTGCTGAGTTGTTTAGACAATTCTGCACTCCAGAAGTAATGTTTCCCACCTACTTCAGCTTCTCAGTGTACTATCTCGTTTCCCACACCACAATCACCTCCTCAAAATGGTTCCCCATCTTCTCAGGATAAGTTAGTCCTCAGTTCCCGGCCCCACTCCCCATATATTTTACCATGCCTTGACCCAGCAGAGGCTGTGGCATAATCAGCTATCCCTCAACCCAAAGTTTGTGGATTCCACCCCCCCCGAAACACACCTTCTATAGAGTGAAGTTGTTGCTGGAAAGTAACTGGTCAGCCAGAGACTACATTCCCAAGCTTGACCCCATGTCCAGGGGTAGTTGGGGTCTTTAAGAAACAGAGGTCTTCCTCTACCAGTCTCCTTCACACACTCTGTTTAAATACAGAGGACTCTAGGGATGCTGAGGCCACAAGATGGGAAAAGCCTATGACCCTGAACCACCACATAGAGGAAAGCTTCCCACCATGCAAGAAGCACCTACACTGGAATGTTTCATGAGTGAATAGTAAGCTTCTATTGTGTTAGATCACAGAAATTTGGGGGTTCATCTGTTACAGTTGCTAGCGTTATCCTAAATAATACAGAAATCGTTGTCCCTTTTTTTTGGCTACTCCTATCTTAACTCCCTTTTATTTAGAGGGAGTCTCCCATTATGGGACTCATGATGCCAAATGGGTTAGATCTTTCTCAGGCTACCCTGTGGGCCTGTTACTTAGTCTCTAAGAATCTGACATATTTCCACTCCGTACTATGAATATGGGAGTAAGGCAGAGATACAAGGCACTATAGGAACTATTCACAGTGGTGGTATGGCCTTGAGAATCTAGGGGCAGTGGCAGCAAGGCCTGGCAACAGTTGTTTTCAGTCCATGTCCTAAACAGACTGTTCTTGTGGTATGACCTTGGCTCTGCTTCCCTGCTTCTACATTTACTTGCTTTTTTACTTCTTTTTCTAGCTTCCTTGACAATTTCCTTCTTCCAATAGTTAATTTTCTTTTTTAGATACCCAGAATCAGTTTCCATCTATACTATCCTTCCCATCTCCACTGGACTCTTTTCCCAAACTCAGGTCAGTAGGATTACTGTTTATTAAGCACCTGATGCACACCTGGCACTGTGATAGGCACTTTGCATAAGCTCTCATACTTGATTTAATTCTTCCAAGTATTCTATAGGGTTGGTACTACTATTGCCATTTATCAATATGACAACTGTAGCTCAGAGATGAACTGATTTTCCCAGTTACACTGCTTGTAGGTGTCACTTGGAATTCAGTTTTGAAGATGTCAAAGCATGTTTTTACATTGCACGAGAAATGCTTTACCTACTTTTAATTATGGCAGTATTTCCTTCTAGGGCTTCTTCTAGTCTATGACCATTTGATTCTGTAAGTGAAGACTACATCAACACATACTTAGTCCTTTCCTTTTCCTCCTTCCTTGGTTTTTTTCTTTCTCTCTTACCCTTCCTCATTTTCTGTGTCCTTCCTTCTTTCCTAACTTCTTGACAGAATAAACCATGTGTGATAGCAGAGTACATGGTGGCAACCTGGTCTCTTGCTGACCTTTCTTAGACTGCACTGCTATCTAAGATGCTTCTTCCCAGCCTTCTTTTCTTCTTTCTTTCATTTACTCAGGGTCACACTTGAATCAATTATGAGGTTGGAATTTTGGGAGAGGGGTGGTAGGAACTGTACCTTGATGATCTTCATTACTTTTGATGTCCCCCAGTAAGTATGCCTCAAATGTTCATAATACACTCAGGAAACCAGGTTTCCTAAGCTTCATGAGAAAGAAGCTGCCGTTAATGATGGAGATGAGTGTCAGATAATTCCATTTTTCCAGAGAAAAAGGTTAGGGAGAAACAAAATTCATTCAGTGATTGAATATCTTTCATGTATCAGGACCCATGGGGCAATGGAAATATAGAAATATATATTATAAAACCTTTACTCTATACAAGCTTATAATCCAGTAGAGTCATACATAGTCAATTTTTCCAGGTGCTAGATGTTAATCCTAACTGCTTTAGAATAGCATAGTTCTGGGCGCCTGGGTTGCTCAGTGGGTTGAGCCGCTGCCTTCGGCTCGGGTCATGATCCCAGGATCCTGGGGTCGAGTCCCGCATCGGGCTCTCTGCTCAGCAGGGAGCCTGCTTCCTCCTCTCTCTCTCTGCCTGCCTCTCTGCCTGCTTGTGATCTCTCTCTGTCAAATAAATCAATAAAAAAAATTAAAAAAAAACTGAGAATAGCATAGTTCTTACCAATTGATTAAAACCATCCATTGTAATGGAAATAATTGTGAAATTAGCATAATCCGCAGAGCCTTTTAGAATTATAGCAGGAATTAGAGCAGTTAGGAGGAGAAGCCACTGATTAAAAGAAACTTTTTTGTTTGTTTGTTTGTTTAGAGAGAGAGAGAGAGTGAGAGAGTCCATGCATGTGAGCAGTGGGGGAGGGACAAAGGAGGGTGAGAGAGAGAGAGAATCCTAAAGAGGCTCCATGCCCAGTGCAGAGCCCGATAAGGGGCTCAATCTCAGGACCTTGAGATTGTGACCCGAGCCAAAATCAAGTGTCTGCGCTCAACCAACTGAGCTACCCACACACCCCTAAAATAAATATTTCTTGATCTAGTACCATGACTCTTAGAATTTCTAAGCAGTTGGAAGAGGGCTAAGAAGGAGGAGGGTGAGAGAAAAAGAAAGAGTACTTGTCGTATCATGGCTGCATTTTAGCTTAAAAGCAATATACAGTATCCAGAATGCAAAACCCAGTATCCAGAAATGAAGAGAGTCACTAAGACTCTTTTGGTTGAGATGGAAAAGGAAAAGGGCATCCTGAAGGATGGCAGAATCACTATATTCAAAAGGCAGTTGGAAATGTTCTTGTGAGCTCAAAGACTGTTTCTTTGAATCTACACCCATTTTCGTATCTTCTACTATGTCAGCTAGGTGTACGCAGTGTATCACAGTTCTGAACACATACATCCAAACCCCATTACCTGGTATAACAACAAACTGAATTTGAATGCAATGTGAATGGGAAGGTGAGGTCAACAAAGCCTGAATAAGTAATTTTAATGCAATATATCCCGCAGATACACATAGAAGTGGGGAAAACCTATGGAAAAAAGAGAAGAATGCAGTACTTTGTGGGATTGAAAGGTGTTAGGTGTAAGAAGGAAGTGAACCAATACCTCAGGAAAAGCAAAGAAGGTAAAAACTGTTCTTGAAGAAAGTGAAGGATTTCTAGTTGGCCAGGTGCAGACGGTTGGAGAAAGTCTCCAAGGAAGTACTGAACTTGCGGAGAAGAGAATAAGGAGGCACCTGGTGATCTGAGGGGCAGAATTGTGCTTCACAGATCTGAACAAGTGGGAGACTGAGAGGTGGAGGTAGAGAAGGGGCAGAGCTTGCTGAACAGAAGATGGGGGGAATGGGGGAAGCTAAAAGGGAGGAACATATGGAACTGACTAGGAAAGAAAAATCACTAGAGCTCTGTTGGTTAAGAAAGACAAGGTACCTTTAGGTAGAGGGGCCAGAGCAGGCAGCATATTCAGTGATGGCAGGAGCAACGTAAATGATTTTCGCCTGACCAAAGGTTCCAAAGTGAAGTTTGCTGGTGAGACACAGGGCAGCACTTTCTGCAATCCAGGTAACCAGAGAAAGTATAAAGCTCTCTTACATAGCACCCATAAAAGGCAGAAATTGGTAAAACTTATAAATGGTGGTGGTGGTGGTGGAGAAGCAGATGGGAGTTTAGAGAAAAGCGAAATTGCTTCTAATGGGAAATTGTGGAAATGCTTCATGGAAGAGGTGATGTTTGGAATTGGATACGTTAGATTTGGACACACAGAGATGGGGTTGAGGAGAACAGCAAGGAATGGCAAGAATCAGTAGTGTTCTAGTACAGAGTAGAGAATTGTGTCTCCCCCACAATCTCCAACCCCCACCATATATGTTTTAGTCCCTAACCCCTGGTACCTGTGAATGTGACCTCAATAGGACAGTCTCACAGATAATGAAGTTAATGATCTCAAAACAGGCTCAAATGGGATTTAGGGCAGGCCCTAAATCCAATGGATGGTGAAAAAGGAGAAGGAGATCACAGACATGGAGACACAGGAAAGCAAGCTGTGTAAAGACAGAAGAGAGATTGGAGTTTTGCAGCCCCACAGTAAGGAACACCAGTAACCACTAGAAGCTGGAAGAGTCAAGAAATTATTCTCTAGGGAGCCTGGGGGGTTCAGGTCATGATCCCAGGGTCCTGGGATCAAGCTTCACATCAGGATCCTTGCTCAGTGGGGAGCCTGCTTCTCCCTCTGCCTACTGCTCCTCCTGCCAAATAAAGAAATAAAAAAAACAAAAACAAAAAAGTATTGTCTATAACCTGCCAACATTTGATGTTGGACTCCTGGTCTCTGGAACCGTGAGTATAATTTCTGTTGTTTTAAGGCACCAATTTGGTGGTCATTTGTTGCAGCAGCTCTAGGAAACTGACAGAACCAGTATGATTTCTGTGACTTGAGCCAGCGACTGTGGGTGTCTCTGAATAAAATCAGAGCAATCCAAAAACAAGGGTTGGGCCTTAGGATGGTGATGATGATGGAAATTCAAGGGGTCAAGAGAGGCCAGAGTGCTAGAGTGGGCAGAGTTTAAATACTTAAACTGAGGGAACTAGAGGGTTATGTTGTGGGCATGGACCAGGTGCAGTGTGAAGAAAGTGTGTGGGAACAGTAGGAGGAACGGAGGAGATAGAGAAAATGCCAGGTTCGAACTCCTAGAAGTGGAGCAATTCTTAGTGATTACGAGTCCCTGTGTGCTGGTGGCTGAAGTGTAACAGAGTTGAAGGCCCTTCATGTTGAGAAAACTGAGGAATTCTGAGGCCAGAGAGTCAGAACATATCAGTATGATGGCTTTAGGAATGGTGGTATTAATCTTTTCCTGCCCTAGGACATCCATATTCCTAGTTCTAAACTTTTTTTTTTAAGATTTTATTTATTTGACAGACAGAGATCACAAGTAGACAGAGAGAGATGGGGAAGCAGGCTCCCTGCTTAGCAGAGAGCCTGATGCGGGGCTTGATCCCAGGACCTCGGGACCATGACCTGAGCTCAAGGCAGAGGATTTAACCCACTGAGCCACCCAGGAGGCCCTAGTTCTAATACTTTTGGACTCAGATGCAGAGTTACACCATTAACACTCTAGCTGTCCTTTCTCAGACCTCTGGACTTTGACTAAATTGCACCAGAGGCTTTCATGGTCCTCTATCTTTTCTAAAAAAATAAAACCATATAACCTTTAATATTCATTGATACATATGAAAAACATGCAATAAACTCTGGACGTTATAGAACACTTTTTTACTGAGGTATAATTGACAATAGTTTCAGATATACAACGTAATAATTTGATATTTGTATATATTGCCAAATGATCACTATAATAAATCTAGTCACCACACATAGTCACAAATTTTTTTTTCATAATGAGAATTTTTAGGATTTACTCTACTGGCAAGTTTCAGTAATGCAATACAGTTTCATTAACTATAGTCATCAGGCTGTATATTACATGAGTTTCTTATTTTATAGCAAATGTATATCTTTTGACCCCCTTTGCCTATTTCACCCACTCCCCAACTCCCACTCCCCACCTCTGTCAACCACCAACCTATTCTCTGTATCTGAGTTTCGTTTTTCTCTTCTCTTCTCTTCTTTTCTTCCTTTCTTTTATTCCACAAATAAGTCAGATCATCCTTTCTCTGTTTAACTTATTTCACTTAGTATAATGCTCTCAGGATCCATCCATGTTGTCACAAACGTTGTCCATGTTGTCACTAAAGGATTTCATTCTTTCTCATGGATGAATAATATTTCAATATATATTTATATTTCAATATATAATATATAATTAATATGTTATATAATATAAAGTTAATATGACAATATAATAATATATTTTATAACATGATTATATATTTATATATAATATTATGTTATGATATATTAATATAATATATAATATATTATATAACATTACATTATTTTACATATTATATATAATGATATATATTATATATATAATGAGATATATATCTCTCCCAACTTTTTTTCTTTTTTTTTTTTTAAAGATTTTATTTATTTATTTGACAGACAGAGATCACAAGTAGGCAGAGAGGCAGGCAGAGAGAGAGGGGGAAGCAGGCTCCCTGCAGAGCAGAGAGCCTGATGCGGGGCTTGATCCCAGGACCCTGGGAATCATGACCTGAGCTGAAGGCAGAGGCTTTAACCCACTGAGCCCCCCAGGCGCCCAATCTCACAACTTCTTTATCCATTCATCTGTCAATGGATTGTTTCCATGTTTTGGCTATTATAAGTAATGCTGCAATGAACATGGGGGTGTATATCCCTTCCTGAGTTGGTGTTTTTATTTTCTTTGACTAAAAACCCAGAGATGGAATTGCTGTATCATATGGTAGTTCTATTCTTACTTTTTTTGAGGATCCTCCATACTGTTTTCCATAGGTCTCCACCAATTTACACTCCCACCAACAGTGTATAGGAGTTCCCTTTCCTCCACATCCTCATCAGCACTTGTTATCTTTTATCTATTTGATATTAGCCATTCTAACAGTGGGAGATGATACCTCATTGTGGTTTTAATTTGCATTTCCCTGATGATGAGTGATATTGAACATCTTTTCTTGCACCTGTTGGTCATCTGTATGTCTTCTTTAGAAAAATGTCAATTCAAATCTTCTGCCCATTTTTAAATAATATTATTCTTTTTTTGCTATTGAGTTATATGAATTCTTCATATATTCTGAATATTAGTCTATTAGTCCTTTATTAGATATATGATTTGCAAATATTTTCTCCCATGTAGCCTTTTCATTTTGTTGATGGTGTCCTTTGCTGCACAGAAGCCTTTTAATTTGATGTAGTTCTACTTATTTATTTTTTGCCTTTGCTGCCTTTGCATTTGGCATCAAATTCAAAAAATCATCGCCAAGACCTATGTAAAAAATTTTACTGCTTATGTTTTTTTCTAGGAGTTTTGTGGTTTCAGATCTTACCTTCAAGTTAATTTTTGTGTATGGTATTGATAGTGGTCTAGTTTCATTCTTTTGCATGTGGCTGTCTGATTTTCCTAACACCATTTTTTGAAGACATTGTCCTTTTTCCATTGTATATTCTTGGTTCGTTTGTTATTAATTAATTGATCTTATGTGTGAGGGCTTACTTCTGGGCACTTTGTTCTGTTTTATTAAGCTATGTGTTTGTATTTATTCCAATACCATACTGTTTTGAGAACTATAACTTTGTAATATAGTTCGAAACCAAGGCGTGTGAGTCCTCTAGCTTTGTTCTTTTTTGTCAAGATTGCTTTGGCTTGGGACACCTGGGTGGCTCAGTTGGTTGGACGACTGCCTTCGGCTCAGGTCATGATCCTGGAGTCCCGGGATCGAGTCCCGCATCGGGCTCCCAGCTCCATGGGGAGTCTGCTTCTCCCTCTGACCTCCTTGCTCATGCTCTCTCTCCCTGTCTCTCTCTCAAATAAATAAATAAAATCTTTAAAAAAAAAAAAAGATTGCTTTGGCTTGTTTTTTTTTTCGTTTTTTTTTTTTTTTCTTTTTTGGTGGTCGTTCTATACAAATTCAGGATTGTTTGTTGTATTTCTATGAAAAATGCCACTGGAATTTTGATAGGGATTGCACTGAATCTGTATATTGCTTTGAGTAGTATGGGCATTTTAATGATATTCTTTCAGGGGCACCTGAGTGGCTCAGTTGGTTAAGTGTCTGCCTTTGGTTCAGGTCATGATCCCAAGGTCCTGTGTTTGAGCCCCACATAGGGCTCCCCTCAGCAGGGAGCCTATTTCTCCCTCTCCCTTTGCTTCTCCTCCCCACTTGTGTTCTCTCTTGCTCACTCTGCTCTCCCTGCAAATAAGTAAAATTTTAAAAAATATTTTAAAAATATAAATTCTTTCAACCTTTGAACTTGGAATATCTGCCCACTTATTATATCTTCTTCAATTTTACATTGATCTCTTATAGTTTGAAATGTACAGGTCTTTTCTCTTGGTTAACTTTGTTTTCAGGGGTGCCTGGCTGACTTGGTAGAGAACACAACTCTCAATCTCACATTGGGTGTGGAGCACTTGAAAAAAATTCATTTTCAGATATTTTATTGTTTTTTAGGATTTTAGTTATTTATTTGAGAGAGAGAGTGAGAGAGAGAGATTATTTGAGAGAGAGAGTGAGAGAGAGAGAGCACACAAGTGTGGGGGTGGTGGTAGGGAGGAGCAGAGGGAGAGGGAGAAGCAGAGTCCTCACTGAGCAGGGAGCCCCAAGAGGGGCTTGATCTGAGGACTTTGAGATCATGACCTGAGCTAAATGTAGTTGCTTAACTGACTGAGCCACTAAGGTGCCCCATAGATATTTTATTATTTTTTGATGCAATTATAAATGGGTTTGTTTTCTTAATTTCTGATAGTTCATTATTAGTGTATAGAAACAGGAGATTTTTGTATATTGATTTTTATCCTGCAACTTTGCTAAGTTTATTAGTTCTAAAGTTTTTCAGTGGTGTCTTTAGGGTTCTCTCTATATACTTTCATGTCATCTGCAAATAGTGACAGTTTTATTTCTTCCCAATTTGGATGCCTCTTACATATTTATTTTTTTCTTGGCTACTTGTTTTTGTCCATCTTGCAGATAGCAGACTGTGGGACTTCTTAGCCTCCCTAACCACATAAGTCAATTCTTATAATAAATCTCTTTATATAGCTACATATATCCTAATGATTGTTTTTCTCTAGAGAACCCTGAATAATACAGCAGGGAAGAGCAGGAAAGTGAGCCTGATGTGGTAATCACAGGAGAAAGGAGAGGCAGGTGTTATGCTGAAAGGTGGTAGCAACAGATGGCCAAAACTTCAAAGGTAGAGCAGCTCAGCAAGGGTAGAAGAATGTTCTGGAAATATCTCTGGAAAAAGGTACAGAAGAGTTCTGCTCATTTATCACAGAGCCCAAGGAGTCGGAAAAGATGAGGATTTTCCAAGATGGCTTGGAAAATGTGTGTGGTGTAGGGAAAGCCAGGTTCCAGTTCTTAATAACAGCTTTAACCGAAATTTAGAACACGGTTCCTATAACCCAATGTTAGCAGTCAAAGAGACACAGTCAGACAAAAAAGTAAATTTAATATACTTCATTGTTTTCATTAAAAAATAAAGCATTAAGGCAAGAAGTACATCCATAATACATAAGAAACATCTTTTTTTTTTTTAAAAGATTTTATTTATTTATTTGACAGAGAGAAATCACAAGTAGATGGAGAGGCAGGCAGAGAGAGAGGAGGAAGCAGGCTCCCTGCTGAGCAGAGAGCCCGATGCGGGACTCGATCCCAGGACCCTGAGATCATGACCCGAGCCGAAGGCAGCGGCTTAACCCACTGAGCCACCCAGGCGCCCCTACATAAGAAACATCTTAAATATCCTCTCTTCCCATGTGGATGGCAACTGCTCTCCAAAATTTCCTCTCTCACACCCCTTACTTCCAACCACCCCAGACTTGCTGAGGTGACAAGACACCTGGGTTGCATTAAGAGTAATTGACCGAGAGCACCAGCTGTTATGAAATTAATTGCTGAATTAGTACGGAGGCCACACCTCTCATGGGCTGCTTGCCGCCAAACAAGGGACAGGAATATTTGCCTCTAGGACTCCTTAATAGCCTTGCTGAACTTTCCTTAAAGATGCACAGTAGTCTAAGGAGATCCCAGTCACTTTTCTTTCTTCTCTCTCTCCTTGAATGGGGTTCAGACTCGCATTGCAATCTGATAGTTCTTCCAGCCTCTCCCAGCTGCTGCCCCATTTTCTCTCACAGGTTGTTCCCCTAATTGATTTCTTGCACACTTAATTCCTCTCTTGGCAGCTGCTTCTTAGGAGATCCAGATAACACACTCTCCCAAATATGTGTGACCTCTTCCAGATTTACTCCTTCCTTCTATTTCACCCAGCTTTGCTGACAGTGATTGCTGACTGGCATAGAATGGTCAGTCCAGGGACACTCCTGTATCAAAATGGAGAAATAACTCAAGTATAGCAATCAAGCAAGGAGAAATAGGGGCAGGAAAACAGCCTGGAACATGCTAGGATTCCAGAGGGAAGTTACTGGCTTGTTCCACCCTCCTCCTAACCCATGTCCACCCATCCTAGGCTGGGTGGTAAAGAATAGCACTAAAGGTATAGAATAAGAATAACAGTATAAATCTATAGGACCATCTATGGGATACCCATGGTAGAGCACTGGAACAGTGAGGAGGAAGAATGAGTGGAAGGGAAAAAGCAAGTAGAAAAAGAGAACTATTTGGAGGAAACACTAAAGTTCAGTCTAATAGTTGTTTATAGATCCCTCCTGGGATTTCTGCTAAGCACTGTTTATGGAAAGTTAAAAAAAAAAAAACCAAAAACAAAACCCTACCTTACTTCCCTGAGGGACTGATACTTTCCCTAACCTAGGCAGAAGAAGGATTAGAGTAGACTGCCTTGAGGAGATGATACCTAAGCAGAGTCTGGAAGGATGCACAGGTGTAGGAGAAAACCTGTTGAACCACAGGCAGTTGCCTATCTGCTAGCTCAGTTCAGTTCCACGAATACATTCTGAAGGCTTCCTATGTATTGGGCCCTCTTCCAGGTGCGGGGACCACAGTGCTGAGCAAGCTGGCCACTGTCTCAGTCCTCTGGAATCTAGGGGAGAACAGAGTGGAACAATCTTACCACAGTATGAGATATGCCACAGGAGAGGGATCTGCAAAGGATCAAACATCAGTCTCAAGGCTCAGAACATACGAAGCCTTATATTCTGAACGTGGCAAAATTCTTCACACTCTAGCTCCATTACTGCTCTGTAGTCTCATTTACCACCATTCCTCAAAAGCTTGAGATACAACTGTGTAACTGTGTGTGAATCTGAATATGCCACTTCTAGCATATAGTTAGTTACTTTTTCAGAGATACTCTCCTTGACACATCCAGCCTTGTGCAAATTCTCCCCTATGCTACCAGGCTAGTCTTTTGTCTATCTCTCTAGGTTGATGAGATTCGTTTTTTTTTTTTTTTTTAAAGATTTTATTTATTTATTTATTTGATAGAGATCACAAGTAGGCAGAGAGGCAGGCAGAGAGAGAGAGAGAGAGAGAGAGAGAGAGAAGCCAAGCAGAGCCCCATGCGGGGCTAGATCCCAAGACCCTGAGATCATGACCTGAGCCAAAGGCAGAGGCTTCAACCCACTGAGCCACCCAGGCTCCCCAGTTGATGACATTCTTAAAGCAGTGACCCAAATGCAGGTCCAACAACACCTACCAGGGGGTCAGGTGGGCTTTGTCCAGCCACATGACTTCAGGCTTTGGATCCTCAGCTTCCCTGTATATCCAGGTGAAATAACTCCTACTCAAGGAAATGTAATAAACACTGGTGGTTAGTTCTTGGCTTATAGTAAGTGCTCAAAAATATTTGCTGAATTGAGTTGCATTAAAATTTAAGCCCCAGGCCTGAATTTGGACTTTATGAAGGCTCTGGCTGTGTGAGCCGGAGCTTGGAGGGGTTAATGACCAATTTTAGCAGTTTTCTCTGTGACTAAGAATGCAAGATATACACCTTGTTCTCTGCCTTGAAGACCTGCTTGTTAGCTGGGGAAACAGATGGACAACCTCCCCCAAGAGTTCAGCTCCGAATTCCTAAAGCAGTGGTTCTCAAACTCTAGCAAGCATCAAAATCACCTAGAGGTCACCTGGTGAAACAGATTGCTGGCTACAGCCCGAGTTTAATTCAGTAGGTCCCGGATGAAGTATGAGAATTTGAAAGTCTGCATTTCCCGCTTGCTCTCAAGTGATAGTCAAACTGCTGCGCCCACACCCACACTTCGAGAACTACCCACGAGAGATTAAGAGCCCTGTGCTCAACACGCAGCACAGAGTGGGTCTCTGTTATCCTGGCCCCACTACATCTTTAGTCTCTGCTCTTGATCTAATCACTCTACCTCTCTGTGCTTCATTTGCCTCATCTGTGAAATCAGGATAATAAGGTAATGCAAGTGCGTGCTTAAAGCCACACTTGGCACAGTGGTTTTTTTTTTTTTTTTTGGTTATTGTTTGTTTTTTTAACAAATGTCGGCTCTCTATTATCTATTCATTTTCTGGAGGTGGTGGGACGACCAAACTAGAGGTCTAGGTAGACAGAGAAGAAGAAGAACCAAAACCCTCTTCCGTGCAGCAACGAAGGCACAAGAGCTGAGGACCAGTATTATCCTTCTTAGAGTAACGCTCTAGTGGGGTCTGGGGTCTCAAAAGCTCCGCCTTTTCTCCTTAGAGGGCCCAGATGTCCAACCCACACCTTCTTTACGTCCCATAGGTGCTGCGCAGTCGCAGAACCCTATGTGCCCACGCTTGACGCACATGCGTACTCAGACGCACAAGGTTGGGGGCTGGCCTGCAGAGCAGAAATGGCGGCGGCAATACGTGTGTTGGCGGCTGGAGCAAGCCGCAGCGTTGTGGTGAGCAGTCTCCGGCCCGCCGTCCGCAACCTGTGTAGCCAGCCTATCTCCGTTAACGGACGCATCGAGAAAAAGCGCAAGGCCGCATTGGTGGGAGGAGGCCAGCGCCGCGTAGATGCGCAGCATAAGCGAGTGAGTCCAGCGGTGGTCGGGCCATCCCCTCGGCGTTCGCGACCTATCACAGCGTGCCCAGCTCGCGACGCCCCAGTCCTTTCAGCCAATCAGCGCCATGCCGGGGAGGGGCGGGGTCGAGAAGGTTCACCTTAAGTACCTGTTGCCTTTTACCAAGTTGCAGGTAAAACGAGGATAAGCACCACTGTGCTTTACTACTCTCCACTTTGCTTCTGGATATTTAGAGGGAGCTGGCCGGCTCCCAGCTGGCTCACCACTTAACATCTATAGACTTTTGGACTAGTTACTTAATCACTAGGAGTCAGTTTTTTTAAAGAAGAAAATAGTAGTACTTATTCCTTCACAATTTTATTGGTATAGCTACGGAAGCGATGATAGGCACTTAGGGGGAAAAAAAAATCTGTTTATTCTCCTGCCCCGTGAAAGCGTGGTAAATTCTGCCTCTTTTATGGAAGCAGGAAAATCGGAACATACAGCAGGGGAATTAACGTGGGCAAAATCTCAAAGTAATCTGGGGCGGGGTGTGCACGGGGGACTTGTGGAACTTCTGACCCCGCAATGCTGGCAGAACGCCTTTGAGGTCTTAGCATGCATCGACATGCTGGGTAGGAAAGGACCCTGTCGGAGGTAGGGAGGTTTTTGAGGCGAGACAGCTGGCCTTCAGAGATACGCTGTGTGGACCATTTAGCAGCAGGAGAAACTGAGGCCAAGATCAGTGACCTAGGACTTGAAACTAGGCTCATGCAGTGCATCACTGACACGTGTGTGAATCTGGACTGATGTGCTGAATGAGTTAAGTCACCAATCCGGAAGATAGAGAAGTGAAATTCTTAGAGGTGAAGGTCATTGAGGCACAACTGTCAAGTGTGGGGGTGGTGAGTGGGGTGGAACGCTAGGATCTTTAGTGAGGAGATTTGAATTAGCTCTTTATTGAAGTCTAAACTGGATGTTGATTGATTGATATTTTTAGATTTTATTTACTTATTTGACAGAGAAAGAGAGCGAGAGAGCACAAGCTGGGAAATGGCAGGGAGAGGAGAAGCAGACTCCCTGCTATCAGAGAGCCCAGTGCAGGGCTCGATCCCAGGACTCCAGCAGATGCTCCTTGAGTGTTGATTTAAATGTTATAAATTCTGATTTGACAAAAACATGAAGGTGACTGTTCCTTTTTGACAAGTTACTTAATCCCTAGGAGTCAGTTTATTCTAAAGAGAAGATAGTAGTAATTTTTGACACTTGGGAGTGAGATGTAAGTTTGGTTGAGTGTGGGTCCATCTGGGTAGTGTAGTCCTTAAGCTTCAGACTCTTGGTTTTGGCTCAGGTCGTGATCTTCAGTGGTGGGATCAAGCCCCAAGTTGGGCTCCAGGCTCAGCAGTGAGTCTGCCTGGGACTCACTCTCTCTCTCCCTCTGTCCCTCCCCCCCCTCACCATCCCATGTGGACTCTCTCTCTCAAATAAATCAATCTTTAAAAAATTTGGCTGAGTATGTGGTGCCAGGAGTGCTTTCCCTCCCTTCCCTGGGGTGGCTCTGTTTCGATTGAAGGAACCTTTACATCATCCTTTGAAAGGCCTTTCAGTGCTCCTGTGCACTCTTTCTGTTGGGACCCATTGCTGACTTCCTCCCTGGAACATCACCCCACTTCTTCCTGGGTAGACTCTATTGGGCTTAGATGCAGGCTCAAGAAGCAATTTTTCTTTTGCTAGAGCTGACTTAGTCAGGAGGCTGACTTAATTTAAATCCCTCTCTCCACCCCTTTTTAAACAAATTTTTGGACTATTTCCATAGGACAGATTCCCAGAAATGGAATTACTGGGTCAAAAGATAGAAATATTTTTAACACTCTAATATATGTTGCCAAATTGCTTTCTGGAAAACTTAATTCTACTTTACACAATAGTGTATACGATGGCCTGTTTGTTTTAGAAAGACCTCACTGGCTTTGGCTACTTTCTTATGGGGGAAAAAAAAAAGCCAGTTTGAGGTGATTTTTTTTCCCCCAGGGTGGAGGGAGGTTGGAATACAGTGGGCCTGGCTGTTTGGCTTGCTCTGAGTAAGGGCTTGAGAGTCCAAGCAACAGAGGCTATTGATAAATTGAAGGTTCCAACCTCACTGCCCCTAAGCAGCATTTTTTTTTTTTTTTTAAACTCTTCTCAAGTGAGCTCTTTACTGCTCTCTGTCCCACTCCTTTTCTTCTGAGCTATTACGTCTGTGTGGTTGTCTCAGTATCATAGTGTCACTGTCAGGTGTGGGGTCCCTAAGCAGAGCCTCTTATGTAGGATAGTGAGAGGAGCCCATGGAGGAGGCAGGAGAAGAATCAGAAGGTAGTCCCAGAAGTGTCCTTGGGGTTGACCTCTAGTGAGGTGAGTTTGTGTGGAGTTCCCTAGAAGAAGCTTGTGAATCTGGGTATGTGGCCTCAGACCCTTCACTAAGCCTACTTTAGTTTTCCACCTGCTCCATTCTTCTTTTTATTCCATTATTGCTCCTTAAGTCTCCAGTAAATGTTTGTGGAACTAGTATCTTGTTCCATGGTCAGGATCTCCTTACCCCCACTTCTCTTCACCTTTTCCTCCTCCCATTTCCTTATTTGCCTTCCCCAGTTGGCTCCTGAAGCACCCTGTCTGCCCTGATGTCCTTATTGGCTGAAATCTACTTGTCATACCTGTGTTTTGGGCGGGTTGATGGAATAGAGGCTTTCATGAGAGGTGAAGGGGTAAACCCTGTCTTCCTGGCCTTCTCATGAATGCTACTTGCTTACTGACTTTGCCTATGATGACCCCACTAAATGGTTTTTGTTGCGTTGTAGGGAAAGCTAACTGCCAGAGAGCGGATCAGTGTTTTGCTGGACCCTGGCAGTTTTGTTGAGAGCGACATGTTTGTGGAACACAGATGTGCAGATTTTGGAATGGCTGCTGAGAAGAATAAGGTATCTTTTCACATCGTGGTGTGAGCCACTACGTTGCACTTTCTAGCTGTGGCCGTGCTGGCCTACCCACTAGACTAATGAAGACCTTTTGGAACTCAAAAGTACATTTAAGAATTCTCAGGTTTGGGGCCTGAAGTTGCAGAGATGCCTCTGGAGAAGTAGTATTGGGCCTCCAGGTTCCCCTACTTAACCTTTGTCTGCAGATGAAGGAATGTGAGTGGGACTGCTCATACCTTGGGCAGTGTGACTCTGGCCCAGTTTCCAGGGCTCTGGTTGTGGGTTCAGAGATCTCACAAATATGGATTCACAAACTTGGAAGGAAAGATGAGAATGTCTTTAGTTGTGTTCTAGTTTGTCTAGGCAGCAGAGACCCCTAAAGCAGGACCATTTGCCTGTTTTGACATACTAAGTTTATGGAGCTTTTGAGGTCAGAGTGTTCTCCATGGGTATGCGGAATTCTTTGGACTCACTTTTGATCAGTTTTCCTTGGGTCTGCATATATGCTGTTAGTGACCAAAGATTTGGGAACTTGGCACCAAATCAGCTGGCTCCATTTGAGTCATTATGGGCCACATAGTATTCCAGGATTCCAAGCAAAATGATGGGTTTGCCGTAAGGTTTGGGGGTGGGCTGTGTGGCTTTGTAGACTTGCCATGTGTCATTCTATTCCCTTCTTCCCGTGGCATTTGGTAGTGGCAGCTCTAGGGAGTTTTGATTATATTGTTTTTGGAAGGAAGATGATCTCTAACTATAGTGCCCCTCACTTCTATTGACAAAGCAGTAGCCTAGGGCTTGCTGTTGCAGAGCTGAGCAGGGGAAGAGGAGATTCCATCATGTTTCTGATTCATACTGAATTTCAAGAAATTTAGGGTGTGCATTTGTTTTGGGCTATTTTTGGTCTTTCATTGCTAAATTCACTAAAATACATATTTGGGTTTTTTAACTCTTATTTTTCTATTTTTCTGATAGTTTCCTGGAGACAGTGTGGTCACTGGACGGGGCCGAATCAATGGAAGATTGGCTTATGTCTTCAGTCAGGTATTTAATAACTCCAATAGGCTGTGCGTTCCTGGAAGGCAGAGCCAGGAGCAAAAGACATGACAAGAAAGCAGTTTTGGGGAATGAAAACTTGCTTGTAGTGGGGGCAGATGAGGGATTTACTTTCTGTTTTTCAGTGCATATGTTGAGAGTTTTATACTATAGTATGTGTTTTTTCTTAGGGTGAAAGAATCAGTAGTCTTGAGTGATGATCACAGGGTATTAATCATGTAAAAAGTCCCAGGCCAGGAGTTTAATCCAAGTGAGTGAGTTTCCTTTTGGCAGGTTGGGTGTGTGCCTGGAGGGCATCCATGTCCTGGGCATTGTGGCGACTGCTGTGAATGCAGCTTGGGTGGAAGGCACTAGACTCCATGAACCATAGGTTTTGGGCCTTCCCAAAAGTATTAGAACAAATTTTCTTTTCTTTCTTTCTTTTTTTTTTTTTTTTAGAACAAATTTTCTTAAGCTGCATAAAGACAGATAAAGTTTCTTCACACTGAGACCGTAGAAGAATATAGTATAGGAGGCAGAATAATGGTCCCCCAAAATGTCCAACTCCTAATTCCTGAAGTTTATGAATGTTACCTTACATGGCAAAGGGGAATTAAGCTGCAGATGGAATTAGTGTTGCTAATTAGCTAACCTTAAAATAAAGAAGCCTGGGTTACCCAGGTGGGCACAATATAATCACAGGGTCCTTAAAAGAGGGAGAGGCAGAAGCAAAGTTCCAAACGGTGTGTTGTGAGAAGGGCCTGCCACTGCTGGCTAAGAAGATGGAGGAAGGGAGTCATGAATGAAGGAATGCAGACGGTCTCCAGAACCTGGAAAAGTCAGGAAAAATGATTCTCTCTTGGACCCTCCAGAAAGGTGCCTAACCATGCTAATCTTGAGTATAGCTCAGTGAGGCCCACGTAGGACTTCAAAATTACAGAACTGTGAGAGAATAGATTTACGTTGCTTTAAGCCACTGAATTTGTGGTAATTGTTAGAGCAGCTTATAGTAAACTAACACTGTACTAATTTGGGTTTGATTACTTCCTCTCCCCATCCCCCACCAGAGGTGGAAATATGCATATAATTCTAAGTGTTTAGTTCCTTTTTATAGATCTAAAATTATAAAGCTTGTTTATGCGTTTAATAGTAAAATAACTATGTTCGGGTAATTTTGAATGTATTGTACTTAGACAATACTCATTTACTTAATGAATTCCCTTTGAAATGTTTTAAAACTATGTTACAGATTGGTCTACCAAATGCTTAACTAGAAGAAATGATTTCTCCTTTTTGTAATTTATGAGAGCTAGGCAAAAACTTGTACAGAAGGAAGCATTAATCAGATAGCCAGAACAAAGAAAGTTTTATGCTTTCTGGGCTCAACCTTCTAACTACTGAGCAGATACAAAAATTCACTGAGTTGATACTTTTTATCAGCCCATGGGGTAGGGTTGGGTAGGGATAGGGGGAGGGGAGAGGGAAAAAACTGAGCCAGAGTTTCTGTCCTGAAGATGCTAATTATTTTGTTTATAGAATGGGGCAGGACAGGAGGGTCTTCAGTACAGATAGAGTGATAGAGATTCTGTGCAAGTGCTGTGGGCTGAGGACAAGGGATGATCGCATTCAGGCTTGAGGGATGTTTTACCGAAAAAGGCATTTGAAACAGGTCCTGAAGGATACTGAGGGTGGGGAGTGATAAGCCAGCTTTTCTGTAGCGATTAGCAAAATGTTACTATCTGCATTTGCTTTTTGTGGGGAACTTCTTTTCCAGAGAAGCAGCCTCCGTCTCTTGCTTGATAATTGGCCATAGGTATGTTCTGGGGAGACATGTAAGGGGAAAGGAGAGCCCATTGCTGGCTCATCATTCAGTGTACAGGCTCCTGATCTCATGTGTTTTTAGACTCACTTTCGTGTTCTTTTGCTGCTGGTGACTGTGAATCCAGAGCCCCTCTGATGAGTTGCTTTAGCGAATAAACCTTTCCTCTTCTCAAGATGAAGGAGAGGCCCTGTGGGGTCCAGCTGCTCCCCACAGAGACTTTGTATCAGTCTGTTTTCACCCCTCTTCACCCCCACTTTCCATGGTTCCTGCATTGTCCCCTCCTTGTGGTCACTGCCCCTGCATTGTATAGCCTTCCATTTGTTCCCTCTAAGTCAAATATTCTTCTTGAACTTTCATTTCCCCTCGAGTTTGTTCAGTCTCTCATCTGTGGATGTTGCTTCTTCCTTTTTTGTCCTCATGGGCTGAATCTCTTTAATTCGCTGCTGTCTTTTTGAGATGGTTTTAGGAAGGAGGTCCTTCCTACTTCAAGAAGCCTTTTACATCGGAAGCTAATGAAACTCCATAAGCCAGAGGAAGCAGTGAAGGCTCTGATTGACTTTTTTCACCTCCCTCATCAAAATGACTGATACTTTCTAGTAATAGAAATGCCTCACTGTTTGATATCTCTAGAATCTGGTTTTTCAGGTTAATTCTGCATGAAAAATTTTCCTTTCCATAGAGCTGTGACTCATTTTTATAGAGCAAGTCTTTTGCTCCCAACAATACATGAACTCCCTTTAAAGATACAAATTATTTCATAGAATAGTGAATGAAAGAAGACTACTCCTAATTTTTTGAATGTCTAAAAATCCCTCAAAAACTTTTGGCTAAGAGTTTTTCATTTCTTTCTCCTCCTTGTGGCTCTTTGTCCCTGGCTAGTCACTATATTTTAGTTGTTGATTTAATTGTTTTCTTTTCAGGATTTTACAGTTTTTGGAGGTAGTCTGTCCGGGGCGCATGCCCAGAAGATCTGCAAAGTAAGTATTTAGTATTGAAAACCAGTACTTTCATCAGTCACTTGGTACATATTGAGTATTGGGGTACAGAGCTATATGTGGGGTGGGTGCTGACCCAAAGTTCCCGTCAGTCAGGAGTTTATAACATTTTTTTTTTGTATCATGGATCCCTTTGGTGGGCTGGTAATTATTTGCATGCATAAAATATGTAGGATTACAAAGAAATAAAAATATTTTAAAAAATCACATTTGTAATGTATATGCTTTCCAATTCCTCAAGTAACGAAATTTAGTTGTGGATCCAAACTGCTATAATTTCACAGTATGAGTATGAATAAATTTCCCAGTATGAATAAATATCCTACTTCAAAATATCTGCAACAACTTGAATGTGCCATAAAAATATCCATGGCTTCTATTAATGACAAAGTCACAGGTATTTCTAATACTTTATTAGTATTTTTTTTTTACCTTTGTTCATTATTAAAGGAAATGTTAAAGATCAACCAGAGTTAATAAAGATAAAGATGTAAATTTTTTCCCATCCAAGGGATGGATGAAATCTGTTTATAGACTGCTTGGGATTCTGAAGAGTCCAGGTAAAGAGCCCGTGGTCTAGGTGGAGAGTCCAGGTACTAAAAGATAAGGAGCAGTACAAGGATTGATTACGTGATGGTATTTTAAAAATACTGCTAGTGATGAGATGCTCTGGAGATGAATAAAAGTATAGATTATATTTGGAGAACTTTGGAATTAAAGGTAGGGTTGACTGTTAGTAGCTGGTGAGCGCTTCCCTGTGTAATGAAAAACCTGGATTCTAGACATGGTCTTGTCATATGTTTCTGAAGCCTTGGACCAATCCCTTAACTTCTAAACCTCCCCAATTTTTCTTTTTACTGCCTCTTTTATCATGGTTAAATGAATAATATGAAAGTGAAAGTGCTTTGTGAACTGTCAAGAGCTATTAGGAATGTTACTTATTAGGCTCTCAACTACTGACCCATGAGGAAAATACAGCTTATTACAAGTAAAAGCAGGCCTGGGCCTGGCCTGTGGTTAACAGATGGATCTACATGTACTTTCACGAAAATAAACTTTGCTATTGTGACTACTGTCAGTAGTAGGGATGGAGTGGTGCCTGCAGTGGTGGTGGTGGCAGGGCTTGGCTGGCTCAGTCAGTGGAGCATGTGATTCTTGATCTCAGGGTCATGAGTTCAAGCCCTATGTTGGGCATGGAGCCTACTTAAAATAAATAAATAAATAAATAACTGGGAACAAAACTGGCTACTGGAAAATATTACAGCTAGTCCTGAGGCTCTAGAAATGGTTCTTAGGAACAGTTTTTGCCCCTGCTGCTGGGAAGTGCTTTGGTTCTGGGATGCCTGAGGGGCTTTAATCAGCCTTTAAAATTTTGGTTCTTTGTTTTCCATGAAGGTACCCAATAATCCTGGGGAAGAAAGCCAGTGTAAATGACTCTTGTCCTGAAAAGCATGCTTAGAACATTTTCCAGAAAACACCATGGTGCTTTATAAATTCTGTTTTTGTTAACAGGATCAGTTGTCTCATAAAAGATTTCTTTGCTGTTTCAGATCATGGACCAGGCCATGACAGTGGGGGCTCCAGTGATTGGACTGAATGACTCCGGCGGAGCACGGATCCAAGAGGGAGTAGAGTCTTTGGCTGGCTATGCAGACATCTTTCTGGTGAGAAACCTGTTAACTGAGTATAGAGAGTAAAATAGTACAAGGCTCAGTTTTCAAAGCTGTGTCCTGGTCAGAGCTTCCTTATCCCTATTGTTCTCTGCTCTGTGTCGGTTCTGTGGCTTCTTTCTGTGTCACTGGGGAAGGCATGGAAGGTGGACAAAAAGCAAGAGAGTACGTGGAGTGGTTTTCTTTTTTTGTCACAGAGAGCCACTCTTAGGGGAAAACTAAATTAAAGATCACTTGTAAGGGAAATATACCTGATTATTTTTTTCAAAAGCAAAGGACATGGAATTATAAAAGATTAAAAATGAATTGATATGATGCTAGAAATAGGAATTTTTTAAAAAACACAGTGCTCTTTACTTTGGTTAAAACACAAGGTCATTGTATGAAGTTCAAATTGTAGTACAAAGAAGAAAAATTAGCCAAATCTCACCATTCAGAAACATTCAATGAACATGGAATTCAGATTTCTTTCTGCTCACTTACTAAAATTACAGAGAAAGAAATGAAAAACACAAAAGTAAATTAAATGTGTCATTTGAAGTAGGAAGTATATTATAAGAGAGTAAGGGAGATTGGGGTGAGGGAGAGAGATACTGCCAGATGGAAACTTGAGAAAAGGGACAGATCTACATTTCTAGAGAGGGGTGGAAAAAGAGAGAAGGCAGGAAAGCAACAGGCAGACATTGTTTCTAATCAGGCCAGCTGTTGTTGTCATCCCCTGGGCTGCAGGCTTATGAACATTCTGTCCCAGTCTACTGCCCTTTGGGTTCCATGAGAAAAATGTATATTTATTTTGTGTAAGAAGCTCTGCTAGTTGTGGAAGTACTTATGTGGAAGTACTTATGTTCATTGAGGAGCCATTTTGTAGATCTTAAATCTGCTTTTTAATCTTTAATCTTGAGGTCCAGGCATAACCCACTGGGGAGAATTAGCTCTTTGGGTGGCATGGTCAGATGATTTAGGCCTGGAAAGTCTCCTCTGGCTCTTAGCTTGAAGTCGTGCCTATATTGGAAATGAAGGAAAGGAAGCGTGGCCCTAAGAGAAGTGGCAGTAAATCACCACTTTTTAGAGCTTGTCAGTGTTTTGGAGTATCTCCTACTCTAACCCGTCTTCATGAGTACAGGCTTCAGGAGTTGGGTTTTATTTTCTTTTCAGGAGATAGGCTTCAGTGATGTTAATAGATTATTTATTGGGGTGCCTGGGTGGTTCAGTCAGTTAAGTGTCCAACTCTTGATCTCCAGTTCAGATCTTGATCTCAGGGTTGTGAGTTCAACCCCTGTGTTGGGCTCAGAGCCTATTTTAAAAAAAAATTATTAATGCTGCTTATTTTACTTGTACATCTCTAGCCACTTCCTTCTGCCTGTACTGTTAATTTAACTTTTTTTTCTAACTTTATTTTGATAGAATTTCAAACTTTATATAAAGATGGCAAAAATAGTATAAGGAACTCCCATATGTCCTTTACCCAGATTCGTCACTTGTTTACATTTTTCCCATTTGCTGTATCATTTCTCTCCATATGTATGTAGTTGCAGGTTATATTTATCTGAAACACTTGAGAATAAATTGGATGTTGTACCTCCTTTAGTTCTTAAATCCTTCATCATGTGTTTCCTAAGAACAAGGATATTCTGTAATAAAGTGAGTACAATAGTAGAAATCAGGGAGTTTAACATTGATTTAATGATACTGTTCTTATCTATGGTACTTACTCAGATGTCATCAAACAATCCTAAATAAAGCCTGCTATAGCTGTTCCCCTACTACCCTATGCCCCATCTAATCCATGATTAAGTACTGTCTGTAATTATTTTATCTCTTTAATTTCCTTTAATTTAGAGCAGTTTCTCAGTTTTTCTTTATCATCCATGACTTTGATATTTTTGGGAACAGCTTTAAAAGAGGTATAATTTACAAACCATAAAAATCCATCCATTGTAAGCATGTAATTCAATGACTTTTAAAAAAAATCTAGTAAAATTAACAGTTTCAGGTATACAATATAGTGATTTAACAATTCTGTACATTATTCAGTGCTCTCATGGTAAGTGAACTCTTAATCCTCTTCACCTATTTCACCCATTCCCCACTCACATTTCCTCTGGTAACCATCGGTTCTGTATAATCAAGAGTCTGTTTTTTGTTTGTCTCTTTTTTCCTTTGTTTGTTTGGTTTCTTAAGTTCCACATATGAGTGAAATCCTGTGGTATTTGTCTTTGAGTTATTTCACTTAGTATTATACTTTAGCTCCATCCATATTGTTGCATATGGCAAGATTTTATTATTTTTTTATGGCTGAGTAATAATCCATTATTCATAGATGTGTGCATGTGTATGTGATATATATATGTGTGTGTGTGTGTATGTAGAGACATATATATCACATCTCTATCCATTCATATATATATATGTATGTATATATATCACATTTTCTTTATCCATTCATTTATTGATGGATGCTGATTGCTTCCATAGCTTGGCTGTTGTAAATAATACTGTCATAAACATAAAGGTGCATATATCCCTTGGATTTAATGTTTTTGTATTCTTTGGGTAAATACTCATTAGTGTGATCACTGGGTCATAGGATAGTTCTATTTTTAATTTTTTGAGTAATCTCCATACCATCTTCCACAGTGACTGCATAAGTTTGCCTTCTCACCAGTGGTGCACAAGGGTTCTTTTTTCCTCCACATCCTTGCCAACACTTGTTTTATTTATTTATTTATTGATGATTTATTTGAGAGAGAGAGAACACATGCACAAGCAGGAGTGGCAGAGGGAGAGGGAGAGAGAATCCCAAGCACACTCTCTGCTAAATGCTGAGCCCAACATGGGACTCAACCTCATGACTGGAAATCATGACCTGAGCTGAAATCAAGAGTTGGATGCCCAACCGTTGTGCCGTCCAGGTGCCTTGTGTTTTTGATTTTCACTACTGGACAGGTATAAGGTAGTATCTCCTTGTGGTTTTGAATCGCATTTCCCTAATGAGAGATATTGAGCATCTTTTCATATGTTTATTGGCGGTCTGGATGTCTTTTTTGGAGAAATGTCTGTTCATGTCTTCTGCCCAGTTTTGATTGGATTGTTTGTTTTTAGGGTGTTGAGTTATATCAGTTCTTTATATATTTTGGATACTAACCCTTTATTAGGTATGTCATTTGCAAATAGCTTCTCTCATGCAGTAGGTTGTCTTTGAGTTTTGTAGGTTGTTTCCTTTGCTGTACAGAAGCTTTTTATTTTGATGAAGTCCCAATAGTTTATTTTTGCTTTTGTTTCCCTTGCTTCAGGAGACCTATCTAGAAATATGTTGCTATGGCCAATGTGAGAGGAATTACTGCCTGTGCTGTCTTCCAGGACTTATATAGTTTCCTGTCTTATATTTAGGTCTTAATCTTTCCAATTTTTTCTAGAAAATTGATTTCTAATTTAATAGTGTTGGAAAACATGCATAGTCTGACTTCATTCGTTCTGAATTTTTTGAGACTTGTTTTGTGGCCCAATATTTGATCTATTCATAGAATGTTCCATGTGTGCTTGGGAGTGTTGAATCCTAATCACTAGGCCACAGGGTCCATGTGCACTTGAAAAGAATGTATATTCCCCTATTTTTTTTTTTTAAAGATTTTTATTTATTTATTTGACAGACAGAGATCACAAGTAGGCAGAGAGGCAGGCAGAGAGAGAGGAGGAAGCAGGCTCCCTGCTCAGCAGAGAGCCTGATGTGGGGCTCGATACCAGCACCCTGAGATCATGACCTGAGCCGAAGGCAGAGACTTTAGCCCACTGAGCCACCCAGGCCCCCCTATATTCCCCTGTTTAAGGGTGGAATGTTCTGATTGTATGTTAGATCCATCTGCTTCAGTGTTTCATTCCAAAGCCAGTTTCCTGTTGATTTTCTATTTGGAAGATCTGTCCATTAATGTGAGTGAGCTGTTGAAGTCCCCTACTATTATTGTTTTACTATAGATTACTTCCTTTATGTTTGTTACTAGCTGTGTCACGTATTTGGGTGCTCTCATGTTGGGTGTGTAAATATTTGCAGTTGTTAGAACTTGTCGGATTGTTCTATTTATGATTATATAGTGTCTTTCTTTTTTTCTTGTTACCATCTTTTGTTTTAAAGTCTATTTTGTCTGGGGCACCTGGGTGGCTCAGTGGGTTAAGCCGCTGCCTTCGGCTCAGGTGTGATCTCAGGGTCCTGGGATCGAGTACCGCATCGGGCTCTCTGCTCGGCGGGGAACCTGCTTCCTCCTCTCTCTCTCTCTGCCTGCCTCTCTGCCTACTTGTGATCTCTCTCTGTCAAATAAATAAATAAAATCTTTAAAAAAAAAATAAAGTCTATTTTGTCTGATTAGAAGTATTGCCACAATGGCTTGCTTTTTACTTCCATTTGCATAATAAATGTCTTTCCATTCTTCACTTTTAGTTAGCATGTGTCTGTCTGTCTGAAATGAGTCCTTTGAAGGCAGCGTATTGATTGGTCTTACTTGATTATCTATTCTATCACTGTATGTCTTTTGATTGGAATGTTTAGACCATTTACATTTAAAGTAATTATTTATAGGTGTATATTTCTTGCTGTTCTGTTACTGCTTTTATGGTTGTTTTTTCCTTCCCCATTCCTTTCTTCTCTTATTCTTTCACAGTTTGCTGACTTTGTTTGGTGATCTTTTTTGATTCCTTTCTCTTTATTCCTGGGGTTACCATTAGGTTTATATATAAAATCTGCATATGGCGGTTTACCCTGGGTTGATAGTTGCTTAAGTTTGAATCCATTCTGGAGTGCCTGGGTGGTTCAGTTGGTTAGGCATCTGCCTTTGGCTCAGGTCTTGATCACAGTCGGGGAAGAAGCCCTGTATCCGGCTCCCTGCTCACAGGGAGCCTGCTTCTCCCTCTCCTCCCTGCTGGTGCTCCTTCTTGCTATCTTTAAATCTTTAATCTTTAAAAATCTAAATCTAAAATCTTTAAATCTAAAATCTAAAATCTTAAAAAAGTTTGAACCATTCTTTACTCCTCTGCCCCCGTGTTTTAGGTATATGGTGTCATACTTTGCAGCCTTTTATTTTGTGAATATCTCAACTGAGTTTTTTTTTTTTTTAATTGGTATTCTTTATTTTACTGCTTTTGTGCTTCCCACTTTTCTTACTTATGATCTCTTCTTTCTACTCAGAGTCCTCTTTAACATTTATGACTTTGTTTTTAAGTTTTCCCAGCTTTGGGGCACCTGACTAGCTCAGTTGGTAGAACATGTGACTCTTAATCTTGGGGTCTTGAGTTCAAACCCCATGTTGGATATAGAGGTTACTTAAAAAAATAACATTAAGATTTTTTTTTTCTCCCCGGATTGAGTCTTCTGATAACTGTTTCTGGTTTTGGCATCAGAATAATTCTGGTCTCATGGAATCAGTTGGAAGTATTGCCTCTCCTCCCTTTTTTGGGAAGAATTTATAAAGGGTTGACATTAGCTCTGTAAATATTTGGTAAAATTAATCAGTGAAGCAATCTGGACCTTGAGTTTGCTTTATAAATAATGTAAATAATGAGATATAGTTATCTATAATATATTTCAGGTATACAAGATATTCACCAATTCTGTACATTATGTGGTGCTCATCATGATAAGTGTAGTTCTACTCTGTCACAGTATTATTGTGTGTGTGTGTGTGTATATATATATATATATATAATATATAATTATTATAATTCTTGAGTATATTCCCTATGCTAAACTTTTCATCCCCAGGACTTATAACTGTTAATCCTCTTCACTTGTTTTGCCCATCTCCCACCCTCCTCCCCTTCGTAGATAGTTCTTGATTACTGGTTGAATCTCTATTTGTTACAGGCTTATCAGATTTTCTGTTTCTTCCTGACTCATTTTCAGTAGTTTGTGTTTTTATAGGGATTAGTTCATTTAATCTTGGTCATTAAATTTGCCATACAATTTTTAGTAATTTTTTATTATCTTTATTTCTGTAGTGATATCTTCCATTTTCCCTTTTAATAATATGAATATTTTTGTCTATTTCAAAGTTTGTCAATTTTGTTGTCACAGAAGCAGCTTTTTGTTTTTTCTCTATTGTCTTTATATTCTGATTTATTTCTACTCCTAGTTTCCTTTCTTCCTGTTCACTTTGTTCTTTCTGGTTTCTTAAGGTAGAATATTGGACTATTGATTTGAAATCTTTTTTCTTTTAATATGTCCATTCACAGCTATAAATTTCAGCTATATTCTTAAATGAGACACATGGTCTCTTCTAGAGAATGTTTCGCATGCACTTGAAAAGAATGTGTATTCTGTTGTGGGGTCAATGTTCTATATATGTCTGTTATACACAATGGTTCATATTGTTTACGTCTGCTGTTCCTTCACTGATCCCCGGTCTGATGGTTTAATCCATTGTATATATATACATATATATGTATATATATACACACACACACACACCCCTAACAGAGACCCAAATTTTATTTATTTGTCAGAGAGAGAGGAGCAAGAGTGAGCACAGGCAGACAGAGTGGCAGGCAGAGGCAGAGGGAGAAGCAGGCTCCCTGCCGAGCAAGGAGCCCGATGTGGGACTTGATCCCAGGACCCTGGGATCATGACCTGAGCTGAAGGCAGCTGCTTAACCAGCTGAGCCATCCAGGCATCCCTGGTGTATATATTTTTATAATTGTATATCTTTTTTGGTATATTGGACTTTTTGTCAATATATGTATGTCTTTACCTCCTGTAGTTTTTTAAAATTTGAAGTCTATATTGTCTGACAATAATAGAGCCACCCTGGATCTGTTTCGGTTACCTTTTGCATAGAATCTTTATCTTTTTATCTTTTTTTTTTGGTCAAAGAGTGTAGTTGAGATTTTATTTAGTTGAAAGAGAAAATGAGAGGAGAGTGAGTGAGGGAGAGAGCACATGAGATGGGGTAGAGTCAAAGGGAGAAGCAGACTCCCTGTTGAGCAGAGAGCCCAATGTGTGGCTTGATGCTGCACTCCCGGGTCATGACCTGAGCAGAAGACAGACATTTAACTGACTGAGCCCCTCATGCACCTAAACATAGAATCTTTTTCATTTTATTTTCTTATTTAAACCTTCCTATGCCCTCATCTATAAAGTGAGGTTCTTGTGGAAAAATATAGGCATATTTTTATTTAACTTGATTTTTAATTTTTTATCCAATTTATTTAAACTTAAAAAGCATCTCCCCAGTTTCCCTGTCTCCTCCCCTCCCCCAATTTATTCTCTGTATCTACAAGTTTTTAAAAAAATATATACATCTATTCTTTTAGGTTCCACATATACCTAATGCACTATTTTTTTTTTTTTAAGATTTTATTTATTTATTTGGCAGAGAGAGATCACAAGTAGGCAGAGAGGCAGGCAGAGAGAGAGGAGGAGGAAGCAGGCTCCCTGCCGAGCGGAGAGCCCCATGCGGGACTCGATCCCAGAACCTCGAGACCATGACCTGAGCCGAAGGCAGCAGCTTAACCCACTGAGCCACCCAGGCGCCCCCCTAATGCAGTATTTGTCTGTCTTTGACATTTTGCTTAGCAAAATGCCTTCAAGCTTATTCCATGTTGTTGCAAATGGCAATTTTTTTTTTTATGGCAGAATAATATTTCATTGTATATATGTACCACACTTTATCCATTCACCCATTGATGGACACAGGTTGTTTCCATATCTTGGCTATTATAATAATAATGCTTTAGTGAATATGGAGGTACATATATCTTTTTGAATTAGTGTTTCCGTTTTCTTTGGATAGATACCCAGTAGTTAAATTGCTGGATCTTATGGTAGCTCTGGTTTTAATTTTGTGAGGAACCTTCGTAGTGTTTTCCATTGCAGCTGCACCAATTTACTTTCCCACCAGTAGTACACAGCGGTGTCCTTTTTTACATACCCTTACCAACACTTGTTAATTCTTGTCTTTTTGGTAATAGGCATTCTAATAGGAGTGAAGTGATATATCATCATGGCTTTGATTTGCATTTCTAAATTCACTAAATTATTAGTGAAGTTGAGTATCTTTTGTACCTATTGGCCATCCTAATGTCTTCTTTGGAAAAAATGTCTTTTCCTATCTCCCCATGTTTTAATTGGATTTTTTTTCCTACTGAGTTGTGTGAGTTCTTTATATATTTTAGATATTAGCCCCTTATCAGATAGGATTTGCAAATATCTTCTCCCTTTCAGTAGGCTGTCTTTTCATTTTATTGGAGATTTCCTTTGCTGTGCAGAAGCCTTTTAGTTTGATGTAGTCCCATTTGTTTGTTTTTGCTTTTGGTTTTAGTGTCAGATTAAGAAAAAAACATTGTTGGGGCACCTGGGCGGCTCAGCTGGTTGAGCGTCTATATGCCTTTGGCTCAGGTCATGGTCCTAGAGTCCTGGGATCAAGCTCCACATTGGGCTCCCTATTCAGCAGTGAGCCTGCTTCTCCCTCTTTTCCTCCTCCCCCAAATCCCCTCCCTGCACTTGTGTTCTCTCTTAAATAAATAAAAATCTTTTTAAAAAACCCAAAACATTGCTAAGACCTATGTCAAGGAACTTACTGTCTATGGCTTCTTTGAGTTTATGGTTTTATATTCAAGTCTAATTCGTTTTGAGTTGATCTTTGTGCATAGTGTAAGACAGCTGTCCAGTTCTTTTGCATGTGGCTTTCTAATTTTTCACAACACTTACATCTTTCCTTTTTCCTCCCTCCCTTCCTTTCTTCCTCTTTCTTACTTCTCCCTTCCTTCCTTCTTCTTTCTTCCTCTTTCTTTTTCTTCCTTCCTTCCTAGAGGGAGTGTGTGTGTGTGTGTGTGTGTGTGTGTGTGTCTAGGGTAAAGGGAGAGTGAGAGTGGGAATCCCAACCAGGTTCCACATTTAACATGGATACTGATGGGCTGGATCTCAAATGCTGAGATCATGATTGAGTCGAAATCAAGAGTCAGATGCTTAACCGATAGCCACCTGGGCATCCCTACAACACTGTTTTCTGAAGAGGCTGTCCTTTCCCCATTGTATATTCTTGGTTCCTCTCTCAAAAGTTAGTTGACCATATATGTGTGGTTTTATTTTGGGGTGCTCTATTCTGTTCTTTTGGTTTATGTGTCTGTCTTAATTCAGTACCATACTGTTTTGACTGTTACTGCTTTGCGATATAGTTTGAAATCAGGGGCATGATACCTCCAGGTTTGTTCTTTCACAAGATTGCTTTGATTATTTGGGATCTTCTAAAGTTTCACACAAATTTTAGGATTCTTTGTTTTTATATCTGTGAAAAATGCCTTTGGAAATTTTTTTTTTTTTAAGATTTTTTCTTTATTTATCTGACAGAGATCACAAGTAGGCAGAGAGGCAGGCAGAGAGAGAGGAGGAAGCAGGCTCCCTGCAGAGCAGAGAGCCCGATGCGGGGCTCGATCCCAGGACCCTGGGATCACGACCCGAGCCGAAGGCAGAGGCTTAACCCACTGAGCCACCCAGGCGCCCCGGAATTTTTTTTTTTTGTTCCATTGGAATTTTGATAGGGATTGTATTGAATCTACATATTGCTTTGGGTTAGTATGGACAATTTATTCTTTTCATCTATGAGTGTGGAATATTTTTCCATTTGTGTTATTTATCAGTTTCTTCTAATAATGTTTTAAGGTCTCAATATACAGATCCTTGGTTAAGTTCTTTGGTATTTTATTCTTTTAGATGTAATTGTAAATGGGATTTCTACTTAATTTCTTTTCTAATAATTATTAGTGTATAGAGACACAGCAAATTTTTGTATACTGATTATATATCCTAAAACTTTACTGTATTTATTTATTCTAAATTTTTTTTTTCTGGAGTCTTTAGGTTTTAGGATTCAGGGTATATATATATAGGTATATATATGTAGTATATGTACATATAATATGTCATCTGCAGATAGTGACAGTTTTACTTAGTTTCTAGTTAGGATGCCTTTTCTTTTTTCTGACTGTTCTGGTTAGGACTTCAGTACTATGCTGCATAAAAGTGGTGAGAATGGGCATCCTTGTCTTGTTCCTGATCTAAGTGGAACTGCTTTCAGATTTTCACCATTCAGTATATTAGCTGTGGGCTTATTATATGTGGCCTGTATTATGTTGAAGTACATTCTCTGTATACCTGCTTTGTTAAGAGATTTTATTGTAAATGGATGTTGAACTTTGTCACATGTCAAATTTTCTCTGGCTCTCTTGAGATAATCATGATTTTTATCCTTTATTTTTTAAGGTGATATATGACAGTGACTGTATTGTAGATGTTGAACCAGTCTTGCATTCTTTGACTAAATCCCACTTGATTATCATATATGGTATTTTTATTCCATATTCCATATTCCATGTATTCTTGAGTTAGCTTCACTAATATTTTGAATATTTTTATATCTTTGTTCATCAAGAATATTGGCCTGTAATTTTTTTTTTTCTGGTATTTCTGGTTTTGATATCAGGGTAATTCTGGTCTTGTAAAATGAGTTTGGAAGAGTTCCCTCTCTTTTGTTTTTTTTTGGAGGGGTTTTAGAAGAATTGGTAAACTATAAAACTCTCCAGGGGACAGCAGAACACTGGAACCTCGTAGAGGGTGAGTGCAGAGATACTGCCCACCCTCTGATGTCTCTGGAAAGAATTAAAGTTGGCCCCAAGATACATTCCTAATAAAAACAAAGGTCTGCCTTCAGATTTCAGTCATGATGATCAACTAATAGGCCTCCTTCACAGAGACAGTTCCTGAGCCTGTTGTCCCTTACTGTGAATTGTGGATTTTGGATGCCTCAGAACTTTTCCTCCTTTGTTACAGTCCTGTGGGTCCCAGGAGTGTCAGCCCTACTGGCTGCCAGAGTCAGGTGATAAAGAGGTGTCCCTTGGCAGCAGTCATGAAAATTGGGTTACCAGATGATGTGATCTCCTTTCTGGATCAACCAATTATTGCAGTCCCATGGAACCAGGAATGTAAGGTCCTCTGACCTCCAGAACCAAGCAATCAAGAGATGTCCCCTAGATGGCACCTGCAGAAATTGGGGCACCAGGTGTGTGTGAAAGCTCTCTTCTAGGAGATGCTAGTGTTCTGCAGCATGGCAAAGAGAGTACGAAGATGGTGCCCCACTTAGCCTCTGTTCCTGTATTCATGCAGGCTCCTAGATGCGTGTGTGTATATGTCTGCCCCTCCTTCTGAAGCTTTAATATAAGCATATGAGCTTTCTTCACTTTAAATATGGGTGCAATTTGCTGCTTTTGAGCTGTGTTTTGGGGTGAGTCCAAATGTGTGAGCCTTAAAAGTGGTTTTCCAGATTGCTTCAGTCTTGTGGGTCTCAGGATGTGAGCCCTGTTAGGTGATTTGGGGGCATAGCTCTCAGATGTTTATCTTAAAAGTTTGGGATTCCCAATTTGGGGCTCTAACTCTGCTTTTGAGGGAGAAAGTCCAGGTTTTATATTCCTTCCCATGCCAGAGGTGGGGTTCATGTGATATCGTGTGTTCCAGTCTCTCATACCTGCCTTGATGTGCTTTTCTTCCGTGTAGTTGTTACTCCTTCAACCTTTAGGGTTTTTATTTATTTTCAGAGGACATTGTGGCTATGGGAGGAGTTACGTTCAGTTTCCTCCTGTATTACCATCAAAAATTGCATTTTAAAAATCTGTATTAGTAGAGGAATTTAACCCATTTGCATTTAATGTGATTACCAAGAAAGGATATATTTCTGCTATTTATCTATTTTCTGTTATGTTTTTTGTTCCTTGGTTCCTCTATTAATGCATTTTTTAGTGTTTAGTTATTTTTTTAAGTGTGCCATTTTGATTCATGTTTGTTGTTCATTTTCATCATTTTCCCCTAATGGTTTACAATTATTAGCTTAAATTTATAGCAATTTGTTTTGAATAATACCAGCTTAGCTTCAGTGGCATACAGAGGTTCTGCTTGTATACATCTCCATTCTTCCTCCATGTTGTTGTTATCATAGAGTATATATCTTTATACATTGTATAGCCATTAACAGATTTGTCATTGTTTTGTGCATTTGTTTTTTTTAAATACCATGGGAAGAAGAGAGATGTTACAGACAAAACCAAAGTACTGTAATAACATTGTTTTTTATGTTTATTTAGGAAATTCAATTTCTAAGTGTTTGTTTTTTCTCATGCCATCAAGGTACTTACTGTGGCCCTTTCATTTCAGGCTAAAGGACTTGTAGTGTTTTTTGAATGGCATGTCTAGTGTAAACAACCTTCAGCTTTTGTCTGGAAATGTCTTAACTTTTCCTTTATTCTTGAAGGATAGTTTGTTAGATATTTTTGACACTTTCTTTTTCCTTTCAAGACTTTTTTTTTTTTTTGAGATTTTATTTATTTGACAGAGAGATGGAAAGTACAAGTAGGCAGAGCAAGAGGGAGAAGGAGGCTCTCCCCTGAGGAGGGAGCCTGATGCAGGGCTTGATCCCAGGACCCTGGGATCATGACCTGAGCTAAAGACAGATGCTTAACTGATTGAGCCACCCAGGTGTCCTCCTTTCAAGGCTCCTAAATATCCTCCTGGACTCTGATTTCTGGTGAGAAATCAGCTGTTAATTTTATTGAGGATCTCTTGTATGTGACAAGTTGCTTGTTTCTTGCTGCCCTCACATTCCTTTCTTTGTGTTTAAGTTTCAATAGTTTGATTATAATGTGAATTTGGTGTGAATCTGAGTGGAATTCATTGAGATTCTTGGATGTGTATATTCATATCTTTCATCAAATTTGGGAAGTTTTCAGCCATTATTTCTTGAAATGCTTTAATCTGTCTCTTCCTCTTTTTAAAAAATTTTCTTTTTATTGCTCTTTTTAAAAAAAATTAATTCAATTAATTAACATATAATTTATTATTAGTTTCAGAGTTAGAGTTGATTCATCAGTCTTTTATAACACCCAGTGCTCCTTACATCATGTGTCTTCCTTAATGTCCATCACCTAGTTACCCTATCCCCCAATCCCCTCCCCTTCCAGCAACTCTGTCTTCTATGCTTAAGAGTCTCTTGTGGTTTGTCTCCATCTCTGATTTTGTCTTGTTTTATTTTTTCCTCTCTTCCCCTATGGTCATGTTTTGTTTCTTAAATTGAGTGAAATCATGTGGTAACTGTCTTTCTCTGATTGACTTATTTCTCTTAGCATAATACCCTCTAGTTCTATCCATATCATTGCAAATGGCAAGATTTCTTTTTCTTCTTCTTCTTTTTTTTTTTTTAAAGATTTTATTTATTTATTTATTTGACAGAGATCACGAGTAGGCAGAGAGGCAGGCAGAGAGAGAGGGAGCAGCAGGCTCCCTGCCGAGCAGAGAGCCCAATGCAGGGCTCGATCCCAGGATCATGACCCAAGCCGAAAGCAGAGGCTTAACCCACTGAGCCATCCAGGCACCCCTGGCTGCTTTTTCTTTTTCTTCTTTTGATGGCCAAGTGGCATTCCATTATGTGTGTGTGCGTGTGTGTGTGTGTGTGTGTGTGTGTGTGTATATACCACATCTTTGTCCATTCATGTGTTGATGGACGTCTGGGCTCTTGGCATAGTTTGGCTATTATGGACATTGCTGCAATAAACATAGGGGTGCAGGTGCCCCTTCAGATCACTTCATTTGTATCTTTGGGGCAAATACCTAGTAATGCAATTGCTGGGTTGTAGGGTGGCTCTATTTTCAACTTTTTGAAGAACCTTCATATGTTTTCCAGAGTGGGTGCATCAGCTTGCATTCCCACCAACAGTGTAAGAGGGTTCCCCTTTCTCCACATCCTTGCCAACATCTGTCATTTCCTAACTTGTTAATTTTAGCAATTCTGACTGGTGTGAGGTGGTGATATCTCAAAGTGGTTTTGATTTGTACTTCCCTGATGCTGATTGATGATGAGCATTTTTTCATGTGTGTGTTGGCCATTTGGGTGTCTTCTTTGGAGAAATGTCTGTACATGTCTTCTATCCATTTCTTTTTTTTTTTTTTTTTTTTAAAGATTTTATTTATTTATTTGAGAGAGAGACAGTGAGAGAGAGCATGAGCGAGGAGAAGGTCAGAGAGCAAAGCAGACTCCGCATGGAGCTGGGAGCCTGATGCGGGACTCGATCCTGGGACTCCAGGATCACGCCCTGAGCCGGAGGCAGTCGTCCAACCAACTGAGCCACCCAGGCGTCCTTTTTTTTTTTTTTTTTTTTAAAGATTTTATTTATTTATTTGACAGACAGAGATCACAAGTAGGCAGAGAAGCAGGCAGAGAGAGAGGAGGAAGCAGGCTCCCCGCTGAGCAGAGAGCCCTATGTGGGGCTCGATCCCAGGACCCTGGGATCACAACCTGAGCTGAAGGCAGAGGCTTTAACCCACTGAGCCTCCCAGGCGCCCCTCTTCTGTCCATTTCTTGACTGGATTATTTGTTCCTTGGGTGTTGAGTTTGACAAGTTTTTTATAGATTTTGGATACTAGCCCTTTATCTGATATGTTTTTTGAAAATATCTTCTCCCATTCTGTCAGTTGTCTTTTGGTTTTGTCAACTCCTTCCTTTTGTGTGCAGAAACTTTTTATCTTGATGAAGTCCCAATAGTTCATTTTTGCCTTTGTTTCCCTTGCTTTTGGAGACATGTCTAGCAAGAAGTTGCTGCAGCCAGACTCACAGAGCTTGTTGCCTGTGTTCTTCTCTAGGGTTTTGGTAGATTTTCCTGTCTTGCATCTAGGTCTTTCATCCATTTTTAGTTTAATTTTATGTATAGTGTAATGAAATGGTCCAGTTTCATTCTTTTGCATGTGGCTGTCCAGTTTTAGAAATGTGTCCAATTTTCCCAACATCATTTTTTGAAGAGACTCTCTTTTTCCCATTGGATATTCTTTCTTGCTTTGTCAAAGATTAGTTCACTATAGAGTTGAGGGTCCTCTTCCTCTTCTTCTGAGAGTACTATTATGTTTATGTTGGTACATGTCTAATTCCTTACAGGTTCCTCTGGCTGTTCATTTTTCTTTATTGTTTTCTTAGCTTCTCCTTAGACTGAATAGTTTCAGTTGTCTTATCTTTAAGTTCTCTGAATTTTTCTTTTGCTTGAAATCTGCTATTGAACCCCTCTAGTAAGCTTTTCATTTCAGTTACTGTCCTTTTCAGCTCCAGAATTTCTGTTTTGTTTCTTTCTATTTCTGTCTGTTTATTGGCCTACTCATTTTGTTCATTGTCTTTCTGATTTCCTTTTTCCCCCCTCATGATTTCCTTTAGTTCGTTGACTGTATTTAAGACTACTCCTGGGGTGCCTGGTAGTTCAGTCGGTTGAGTGTCATTTTTGGTTTCCGCTCAGGTTGTGATCTCATGCATCATAAGATCAAGCCTTCTGTCAGGCTCCCTTCTATCCCTCTGCCTCTCCTCCTCATGTGGGTGTACTCGCTCTCTTAAAATTATTTAAAAAAAAAAAAAAAGGACCATTCCTATAACATCTTTGACAATTCAAATGTCTGAGCTTCCTTAGTGATGGTTTCTGTCAAATTCTTTGTTTCCTATAAATGGTCCATAGTAGTCTGTTTCTTTATGTGTTTAGTAATTTCTTGTTTTTGTTGAGTGCTGGGAATTATGTGTATTTCTGGTAATGTTGGAAATCCAATTCACTCACCTGTCAGAGATTGTGGAGTTTTGCTTGTTGGGGGCTGAATCTATCCATTTGTGACTTTCTGAGCTGTTTCTGCAAAAATATGTTACATGTTGAGTGTGGTCACTGAAGTTTCTGGCAGTCAATCAGTGACCTGACACAGATTTCATTAAATGTCTGGCTCCTTGAAAAGAACCTCTTTATTTTTATTTATTTATTTGTTTTTAAGATGTGATGTGTTGGGCACTTGGGTGGCTCAATTGGTTAAGCAACTGCCTTTGGCCCAGATCATGATCCTGGTGTCCCGGGATTGAGGCCCACATCGGGCTCCCAGCTCCTCCGGGAGTCTGCTTCTCCCTCTTCTCCTTTCTCGTGCTGTCTCTTACTGTATCTCTCTCAAGTAAATAAATAAAATCCTTAGGAAAAAAGTGATCTGTCTAGTTTTTTTATTTTTTTATTTTTAAAGATTTTATTTATTGTCAGAGAGTTGACACAAGCAGGGAGAACTGCAAGCAGAGGGAGAAGCGGACTCACCGCTGAGCAAGGAGCCTGATGTGGGACTCGATCCCAGGCCCCTTGGATGACCTGAGCTGAGGGCAGATGCTTAACTCACTGAGCCATCCAAGTGTCCCAAGAAACTGTCTCCTTAAATCCCATCTCAGCTGTAGAGCTACTTGAACCTGTCAAGATTGAACCAATTACCAGCCTCTGTACTGGTCCTTTATTGATCAAAAGTCATGAGTCGTAATAAATACACATATTGGAGGACTTTTGGTTTTTGGAGGACAGCGTCCTTATTGCCTACTTTGACATCAGCTAGCCACACTAGAAGCATGGGCTGTCAGTCCCCATAGCTGCCTGTTCCAGGGTTGCGAGGTATATGATGATTCCGCTAGCCTCCAGAGTTCCAAAATGGTTGCTTCAGACTGTTCTGCAAACTCAATAGATGTTTAGTTTAAGGCAAAGATTCTTAGAGCATCTTGTTCCAGCATCTTCTATGACATCACCCAACTCTTTAATATTAAACACATATTTTAAGTGTAGCTTTCTAATTCCTTTGACTTTTTAAAAAACTGTTTTTATTGAGCTATTTGATAGTTGCTCTCAGGATTATATGTATGTCAATTGATCACAGTCTACTTCAAAATAAACCTGACTTAAATCTGGTAAAATATAGGATTTTTGATCCCATATAGCTTCATTTTATTCCCCTTACTTTGTTCTGTTATTGTTAAATATCTCATAAGTCTAACAACAAAGTATTAAAATAATTGCTTTATATAATCTTGTCTTTTAAAGTAGTAAGAGAGAACTATATACAATATTGTATATTTAATCACATATTTAACATTTTTTGTGATGTAACTTGCTTCCTTTGGATTTTACTTACTGTCTGTTGTTATTTTCCTTCACCCTGGAGGACATCCTGAGGTGTGGGCAATGGTAGCAGCCTTAGTTAAGTATGTCACTGTTCTCATCTCAAGTTTAACAGTTTTATTTTAATTTTTTTAATCAGTAAGCACTTCTCAATTTCTTAATATTTGGTCTGATTCCTAAGCCTCCAAATGTTTGTTTTTAAAAAAAAATGAAAAAAAAATTTTTTTTTTTTAATTTATTTGACAGAGATCACAAGAGAGATCACAGAGAGAGAGAGAGGAGGAAGCAGGCTCCCTGTCGAGCAGAGAGCCTGATGCGGGACTCAATCCCAGGACCCTGAGATCATGACCTGAGCCGAAGGCTTAACCCACTGAGCCATCCAGGCACCCAAAATGTTTGTTTTTGACCATTTCCTTCAGTTTTTTAGTTGTTTCTTAGAGGGGAGAATTTTCTGAACTCTTTCCTTTGCCATAGCTGGGGGTTCACTCACATACCTTCATATTTTTTGTATGATATAGATAACTCTTTCAACTTTTTTATTGTTGTAAAATACACATGAAATTTATGAATTTAACCATTTTAAGTGTATATCCGGTGACATTAAATACATTCATAATGTTATGCAACCATAACCGGTATTCATCCATGTAACTCTATCCATCTTGCAAAACGAACTCGTGGGGCACCTTTCCAGATCAGTTGGAAGAGCATGTGACTGTTGATCTTGTGGTTATAAGTTCAAGCTCCATATTGGGTGTGGAGATTACTAAAAAAAAAAAAAATTAACTCAAAAAATATTAAAGAAAAGAAAAACTGGAATTCGATACCCATTAAACAGTTTCTCCCTATTTTTCCCTCCTCTCAGCCCTTGGCAATCACCATTCTACTATGTCTGTGTGATTTTGACCTTATATGCCTTATATAAATGGAATCATATTGTATTTTTAAAATTCAGTTAGTTAACATACAGTATATTATTAGTTTCGGGGTAGCATTCAGTGATTCATCAGTTGTATTAACATCTAGTGCTCATTACATCACGTGCCCTCCTTAATGCCCATCACCCTGTTACCCCAGCACCCCACCACCTCCCCTCTAGCAACCCTCAGTTTGTTTCCTATGATTAAGAGTCTCTTATAGTTTATCTTCCTCTCTGATTTTGTATTGTTTTATTTTTACCTCTTTTCCTCTATGCTCCTCTGTTTTGTTTCTTAAATTCCACAAATGAGTGAAACCATATTATAATTATCTTTCTCTGATTGACTTATTTTCCCTTGGCATAGTACTGTCTAGTTCTATCCACATCATTGCAAGGGCAGGATTTCATTCTTTTTGATGGCTGAGTAATACTTCATTATTTATCTATGTACCACATCTTCTTTATCCATTCATCTGTTGAGAGACATCTGGGCTCTTTCCATATTTTGGCTCTTGTGGATATTGCTGCTATAAACATTGGAATATAGGTGCCTCTTCAGAACACTACGTTTGTGTCTTTGAGGAACCCCAGTCTGTTTTCCAGATTAACTGTACTAGCTTGCCTGGGATCTTACTGATTTGTGTTTTTATGAATGGCTTATTTCACTTCACTTACTGTCCTGAAGGTTTATCCATGTTGTAGCTTGTGACAGGAAGTTATTTCCTTTTTGAGGCTAAGTAATATTCCACTGTGTGTGTGTGTATGTATGTGTGTGTATATATATATACACCATATTTTGCTTATTCATTCATCCATTGATGGGCACTTGGGTTCCTTTCTGTTTCAGTTATTGTGAGTAATTTCCCTCTGAATGTGGATGTACAGATATCTCTTTGAGATGCTGGGTTTCATTCTTCTTGGTATATTACCAGAAGTGAAATTTCTGGATTCCATGATAATTTTTAAATTTTTGAGGAACCTCTGTGCTGTTTGCCACAGTGGCTGTACCAATTTACATTCCGAGTAGTAGTGTGCAAGAGTTCCAATTTCTCCACATCCTCACCAACATTACTTGTTTTCTGTTTGGTAGTAGCCATCCCAGTGTTTGTGTTGTGCTACTTCATTCTGGTTATGATTTGTATTTACCAAATGATTAGTGATGCTGACTTGGAGGGAACGGGGCTTGTAACAGTGGGGTAACGAGGTACAACAATGGCCATCTATTTCTCTAACTACATCTCTTTAACTAGAATCAGCAGTAAGTGATTCCTCATATTTGGAGGACAGAGTGCTATTCACCTGCACTGGCTCCTGAAAGCCCTGTGTAAGCTGCTGCAGGAATCTAGGGCATGCCTGCTGCCTGCTTTGTGGCTAGCGAGCAGCAGATGAGTAGTGGCTCTTGTTCTAAGAGCTAAAATAGACTGAAATTAGGCACAATTTTTCTCCAAATTATTCTCCAAATTTTCCACTGGGAGTTGGAAGCCTTCAGTTGACTAGAATTTCAGGAAGTTTTATCAGATTGTCAGTGCAGTTGTTGTCCATGTGACGGTGGATTCCTGGTGTTTCCTACTCTGCCATCTTCCCAGAATCTTCTCTGTAGATGGCTTTTTGTACTGTCCTCAGCTATGTCCTATGACTTGTAGAAATTGGGCTCAGAGGGACGCCTGGGTGGCTCAGTGGGTTAAAGCCGCTGCCTTCGGCTCAGGTCATGATCTCAGGGTCCTGGGATTGAGCCCTGCATTGGGCTTTCTGCTCAGCAGGGAGCCTGCTTCCTCCCCTCCCTCTCTCTGACTGCCTCTCTGCCTACTTGTGATCTGTCAAGTGAATAAATAAAAATCTTAAAAAAAAAAAAAAAGAAAGAAATTGGGCTTAGAGCCAAGAAATGGCTAAAAGTGAACATCTCTTACACTGATAGAACCCGGCGAAGGAAAAGAGTTAGGAGTTGGGCAAGGACCTCTAGACCCCATCCCCCTCTTTTTTTTCTTTTTTCCCAAGAGGTGGCCTGAGGCTTGACCCTTCACATACCTCTGTCCCCATGGAGACTTCCTGGCTCCTGCTACCTCCCTTTCCCAATATGCCCTGCCTAGACATGGGCAGACATTGAAGACTCAGAGTAATGTAGCACCTGCCTCTTAACCTTGCCTTGTAACTGCTGGGTACCCTCTGTGGCTGGTGTGAAGGGACTGTAAATAGAGGTCATGGCTCCTGTATGTTCTGCTTAAGGTTTTCATTCATTCTTTTCAGCTAGCTTTGTGCAGATAGGGGTGCTGGACCTGACGTGTGTTTGGGGCTGGAGTAAGAGTGAATAGAGTCTCTCTGAGCTTATGCCCTGTTGGAGCTTTCTGGAAACTACTGCCAAGGAGAGGAGAGAGGGTATTTGCCACCAAAAGTAATAAGCCAACTGTTCCACCTGTTATGAGGAGAAACTGCATATATAATTTTGGGAGAACCTGTATTGATTAGGTCTCTTGCCGCTAGCATAGAATTTCTGTGACTAAAGCCAAATGTAATTTTATAACTGCCTTTATCTTCTGCAGGTAGTGCGTTGAACACCTCTGTAACCACATGCCTTGCCTTTCTCTTGGCAGAGGAATGTCCTGGCATCTGGAGTCATCCCTCAGATTTCTCTGATCATGGGCCCATGCGCTGGTGGGGCTGTGTATTCCCCTGCTCTGACTGATTTCACGTTCATGGTTAAGGTAAGAAAGAAGGGCCTGCTTCTCCTGCCCTTTGAGAATTGTGTAGTAACTCACCTGCAATAAAAATAGTTCCTGACCTAGATCTAGGTTACCTGCATTATCGCGGCTCTCAGCATGGTAATGATAAGATCTTAGTGGAGGGAAGGTTTTGGCTGAAATCTGTAGCTTATGGGACTTCTGTGACAATGTGCTTGTGTACTTCATTGTTGGGTGGTTTTTACTTGTTGATTTGAATTGCAAATGATTTTTAAGTAATCAAAGGATCCTATCTTCTGCCTAGAGGGGTGATTGGTTCCTAAATCCTATTAAAAAATTCCTCATGGGAAAAAAAAAAAATTCCTCATGGAAGCACTTGGGGGGCTCAGTTGGTTGAGCACCTGACTCTTGATTTCAGCTCAGGTTTTGATTTCAGGGTTTTGGGATCAAGTCCTGTGTTACACTCTGTGCTGGGCATGGAGCCTGCTGAGGATTCTCTCTCTCTCCCTCTCCCTCTGTCTTTGCCTACTTCTCCCCCCACTTTCTCTCCCTGTCTTAAAAAGAAAGAAAATGTTTCTCATGGAAGTCTTTTCTGTAATCTACTTTATTGTGAAGTTGTTTCCTATGTCCCATCTTCATTTCTTCGGCTGTTTGCCATTTCATTACATACCATCTGTAATGGTAAATCTGAACTCTAACTTCATTTTGAGAGGTGCTTTATCTGTAGAACATAATTCTAGTAGAATGAGATTTCTAATTTTAAATGAGGCCTACTTGCACTTATACATGGGTATTTACTTTAACTTGATATCTTTTAAAAAAATTAGTCTTTTCCTCATAAAATATATTTAATAATAACGAACAATAAATGTCAAGACAGATTTGAGGGAGAGAGGTAAAGGTAGTCCTCCAATATGAGGAGAAAACTGTAAATAGAAGGAATGTAAATACTTTTCTTGAGGGTATTTTGGCAGTAAGAATTGAGAAATTATGAAGTGTGCTTACCCTTTGATCCAGGTATTCTATTCTTAGTGACAGACTGAAAACAATATTTATGTTCAATAGGGATGGATTTTAAAAATTCAGATGACCACATCTCTTTCCTGAACAAAGCAGAATTCCCTCTATCTTGCCTGTACAATCAGCATCTACCTGAGCTTACCCAGTCCTCTTCTTCCTGCCAGGAACAGAGGTGGCAATTCCTTTGGCTAAGCCCCTTCTCTCCCCGCCTTCCTACATTTGTGCATATCATGTATTCCAACTCTTCACACCTTTTCAGTAGCCAGCCTCCTCCTGTCCATTCTGTTCCATCTGTCATCTTTAGCCTCTCCCTTGGTACTGGGTCCTCCCATCAGAACTGACCCCTATTTAAGTATTTCCTATCTTCAAAACAACCCAAAAGCCCTCCCTTACTCTGCATCTCCCTGTGGCTGTTGCCCTATTCCTATCTTCCTGTCGTCTCCTTAACACATTCCAATTTGCTCTGCCCCCCTCGCTCTACTACAACTGGTTCTTTTAAGGTCACCAGTGATTTCTGTGTCACTGCCAGTGATCTTTAACACACGTTTTCCTGCGTATTAGCAACATTTATTTCCCTTTGCTTCCACTCTGTTGTCCCTGGCATTTCTTCTCACCTCTCCAGCCTTCTTGGTGTCCATCACTAACCCTAGTGTTAGCTGGCACCTTCAACATCTCAAATGATTACCATTTCTTTTTTGTGGTGAGAACATTTAAGCTCTACTCTCATTATGGTTTTGATTTGCATTTCCCTGAAGATGAGTGATGTTGAGCATTTTTTCATGTATCTGTTAGCCGCCATCTGGATGTCGTCTTTGGAGAAATGTCTGTGTCTTCTGCCCATTTTTTTGTTTGGGTTATTTGTTTTGGAGATGTTGAGTTGTATCAGTTCTTTATATACTTGAGATACTAACCCTTTATCAGATATGTCATTTCCCAAATATCTTTTCCCATTTAGTAGGCTGTCTTTTAGTTTTGTTGATGGTTTCCTTTGGGTATATATCCAAAAGTAGAATTGTTGGTGCTTCTACTTTTAATTTTTTGAGGAACTTCCCTACTGTTTTCCATAGTGGCTGTATCAATTTACATTCCCATCAGTGGTGCACAAGGGTTCCCTTTTCTCCACATTCTTGCCAATAGCTATTCTTGTCTTTTTGATAATCACCATTCTAACAGGCTGAGGTGGCACCTCCTTTTGGTTTTGATTTACATTTCCCAGATGATTAGTGATGTTGACCATTTGTATGTCTTCCTTGGAAAAATGTCTGTTGAGGTCCTCTGTTCATTAAAATTTTTTTTTCTAGCTTTATTGGTACAATTGTCATATAGCATGTGTAAGTTTAAAGTGTACAATGTGATATCCTTATATATACGTATATTGTGAAATGTTTATCACAATAAGGTTAGTTAATACATTTTTCATTTCACAGGCACCTGGGTGGCTCAGTAGGTTAAAGCCTCTGCCTTCAGCTCAGGTCATGATCCCAGGGTGCTGGGATCGAGCCCCGCATCAGACGCCCTGCTCAGTGGAGAACCTGCTTCCTCCTCTCTCTTTCTCTCTCTGCCTGCCTCTCTGCCTGCTTGTGATCTCTGTCTGTCAAATAAATAAATAAAATCTTTAAAAAAAATACATTTTTCACTTCACATAATTACCATTTTGGATTTCTGCTGTAGTTGTTATTGAGTTGTAGGTGTTCTTTAAATATTTTTGAAATTAATCCCTTTTCAGATATATGATTTGCAAATATTTTCTCTCATTCAGTAGGCTGCCTTTATATTTTGTTGATTTATCTTTTGCCATGCAGAAACTTTTCTGTTTGATGTCCTGCTTGTTAATTTTTGCTTTTGTTCCTTCTGCTTTTGGTGTTGTATCCATAAAATTGTTCCCTATGTTTTCTTTTTTTAAATTAAAAAAAGTTGGTTTTGAAGATTTTATTTATTTGAGAATGATACAGAGAGAGAGAATGAGCAAAGAAGCATGCACAAGCAGGGGAGGGGCAGAAGGAGACAGAGAAGCAGGCTCCTGCTGAACCAGGAGCCCTATGTGGGGCTCCATTCCAGCACCCTAGGATCATGACCTGAGCTGAAATCAGACGCTTAGTCAACTGAGCCACCTAGGTATCCTCCGCCATGTTTTCTTCTAAGACTTTTATGGTTTCAGGTCTTTAAGCCTTTAATCCATTTGAGTTAATTTTTGTGACCAGTTGAATATTTGGGTGTAATTGCATTCTTCTGCCTGTAGAGATCCAGATTTCCCAAAATCATTTATCTAAATTTTATTTATTTATTTAAGATTTTATTTATTTGAGAGAGAGATAGAAAGCTTAAAAGAGAGAGAGAGAGAAAGAGATCACAGGCAAAGGGGAGGAGTAGAGGGAGAAGCAGACTACCCACTGAGCAGGGAGCCCAATGCAGGACTTGATCCCGGGACTCTGGGACCATGACCTGAGCTGAAGGCAGATGCTTAACCAACTGAGCCAGCCAGGCACCCCCAAAATCATTTATTGAAGAGCCTTAGCTTTTCCTCATTGACTATTCTTGGCTCTCTTGTCAAATATTAGTTGGCAGTATATATGAGGGTTTGCTTCTCGGCTCTTGATTCTGTTCTGTTGGTTTGCAAGTATGTTTTTATGCCAATACTATACTGTTTAAAAGATTACTATAACTTTGTAGAATAGTTTGAAATCCAAAAATACGGTGCCTCTAACTTTAATTGTCTTTGTCAGAATTGTTTTTGTTATTTGGGGTCTTCTGTGGTTCTATACAAATTTTATTTTATTTTATTTTTTTAAAAGACTTAAAAAAAAAAAAGATTTATTTATTTATTTATTTGACAGACAGAGATCACAAGTAGGCAGAGAGGCAGGTGGTGGGGGCGGGGAAGCAGGCTCCCCGCTGAGCAGAGAGCCCATGCGGGGCTCCATCCCAGGACCCTGAGTTCATGACCTGAGCCAAAGACAGAGGCTTAACCCACTGAGCCACCCAGGCGCCCCTCTATACAAATTTTAGACTGTTTTTTTCTATTTCTGCCAAAAATGTCATTGGAATTTTGAAAGGAATTGCATTGAGTCTATAGATAGCTCTGGGTAGTATGGACATTTTAATAATACTCTTATCCAGGAACATGTGATCTCTTCCATTTATTTTTGTCATCTTCAGTATATTTCATCAAAATCTTAGCGTTTTCAGTGTATAGATCTTCCCACCTCCTTTGTTAAGTTCATTTGGAATATTTTATTATGCTTGATGCTATTGTGAATGGCTGACTTTCTTTTCCTTTTTCAGTGTAGAGAAAGCTACTGATTTTGGTGTTTATGTCCTTTTTTATTAGTTATGTGTTAGTATGCTAAGCAATCCCATTCTGCACTTGCAGAACTTTTAGTATCTGCATATTAGTGCCATCTCCCCTCTTTAGTCCTCCACAACTAATCATCAGGTCTTAATCATTCTACATCTTAAATATTTGATGTGTTTAATGAGAGTGCAATAAAAATGCTACCAGACTGATTTTTAAAGGACTAGATATTCCATAAAAGAAATAATGAGTGGCATGCTCTGCTAGGTGATAAAATATAAAGTGAAATAACAAACTGGTTCATTAATTTATAAATAAATAGACCAGGAGAACAGAATAGAATTGAGAAATAGATGTGAATAAACTCAAATATTTAGTTTCTGATGAAACGGGTATTATTCTATTCAGCGTAACCCATAATGTCAGTTTTTTGTATCAAAGACCTCAAAGGTTCCAGCATTACTAAATTCCGGTTGACATTTCTCAGTCATCGTCTTACTTGACCTTTCAGCATTTTACTTAGCTGATCATTCCTTCCTCTGAAACTTGGAAGCACCATAATTCTTGGATTTCTTCTTCTAGCTCTTCTCTCCTTCCCTGGCTGATGTTTATCCCATCTCCAGACTTTATATATTCAGCTCTTTGCTGACAGCTCTCAAATCTGTGTCTTCCGGATGGAACACTCCTGAACTCTAGGATTACCCATTTGGGGACCTACCAGTGTTTCCATTTGGCCTTCAGTGGTATCTCAAACTTCATAGGTTTTGGTCTCTTACAAGCCTCTTCCAAGTTGCTTTCCTGCAGCCTTCCCCATCTCAATAAATAGCAAGTCCAGCCTTCCAGTGGCTCAGGTGAAAAAACATTGCACCATTTTAACTCCTCTTTTCCTGTCACATGCCAAGTTCAGTTCCAAGTCCTATTCATTCTACTTGAGAATGTAATCTAAAATTATATTGCTTCGTATGTCTTACTACTTACACTGCTACCATATTAATTCAAGCATCCCACCTGGATTATTGCAGAATCCTAATTTGTCTCCCTGATTCTGTCTTTGCCTCTCTCCCACTTAATTTAAATTTTTTAAGCACTGTTAATTGTCTCATACTCAGGGAAGTACGTAAAATACGTAAGTTTGACAATTATTAAGTGCAAATCCATGTAAATAATACTGAGTTCAAGAAATGACCTTCAGGAGCCCTCCTCCCATTACCTTTCCTAATCACTATTGCCTCCTTTCATCCTGTCCAGAATTATTTGTGATCTCAGCTTTTATGGTAATCATCTGTATTTGCTTTGCTTTATAGTTACAAGTTGTGGTTTGTTGCCTGTTTTGACTTTTAATATAAGATGAAATCATATAATATTCATTCTGTTGTGTGTGACTATGACTCATTATGTTTTTAAGATTTATCCATGTTTTCTGTAAATATAGTTCATTCATTTTAATCTGTAGTAAATTATCTTAACATATTCATGCATTCTACTACCTTTTGTGTTTAAAGATTTTTGCCATTGCCGTGGATGCTGATATAAACATTTTTTTAAAAGATTTTATTTATCCACTTATCTATTTGACAGAGAGAGGGAGAGAGAGAGAGAGAGAGAGAGAGAGATATCACAAGCAGGCAGAGAGGCAGGCAGAGAGAGAGGGGAAGCAGGCTCCCCGCCAAGCAGAGAGCCTGACACGGGGGCTTGAGCCCAGGACCCCAGGACCATGACCCGAGCCCAAGGCAGAGGCTTTAGCCCACTGAGCCACCCAGGTGCTCCGTGATCTAAACATTCTTAAACCTGTACCCTGGTTTCAGGTTCTCAGGGTAAGAGCATAGTTATGTCATAGGGTGCACATATCTTCAGCTTTTTAGGGTAATGCCTAACTGTTCATTAAAGACGGTAGAGCAATTTACACTTCTATTTGCAGTGTGTGAGAATTTCACTTGTTTCACATCCTTGCCAGCACTTTTATTAGTATGATTTAATTATGCCAGTTTGCATGTGGTGTGATCTTTCATTGCATTTCCATGACTAATGAGATTTAGCACCTTTTCATATGTTTCTTCTTTTGTGGTGTGCCTGTTCATCTCTTTTGCCCATTTAAAAAATTGTGGGTTTTTTTCTTATTTCTGGAGTTCTTTTTATATTCTGGATGTAAGTTCTTTATCAGTTATATGTTGCAGCTGCCTTCTCCCACACTGTGATTTGCAGCTTTCCTCCTCTTAATGCTACCTTTTGAACAGAGTGTTTCAAAAGTCTTTATTTTGAAATTTTGAATTTTCAGAATTCTATTATTTATTTATTTATTTATTTTTAAAGATTTTCTTTATTTGAGAGCGCGTGAGTGGGGGAACAGCAGGGGGAGAGGGAGAAGCAGACTCTCCACTGAGCAGGGAGCCGTATGTGGGGCTTGATCCCAGGACCCTGGGGTTATGACCTCAGCCAAAGGCAGATGCTTAACCAACTGAGCCACCCAGGCAACCAAATTTTCAGAATTATTAACCATTTGTGAGTGGGTTGTGTATATCATGTTTCTTTACTGTTTAATGCTTCTGGATATAATTCTTAAGAATTAAGATATTTTCTTTCACAACTAGTTAATAAATTCAGGAAGTTTAACACTGATATAGTACTTTAACAGTTGTGGTAAAATATACACAAAAAAGTAAAAAATGGAAAATTTCAGTTACAGTTCTATGGCATTAGGTATATCCACATTTTTGTGATACCAACACCACCAGCAATCTCCAGAAATTGTTCATCTATCCCAGCTGAAACTTTTTACTTATTAAACACTAGCTTACCATTCCCTACTACTCCAAACACTGTTCTTTCTGTGAATTTTTGGAATCCTATAGTATCTGCCCATTTGTGACTGGCTTATTTCATTTAGCATAATGTCTTCAGAGTTAGTCCATGTTGTAACATGTGTTAGAATTGCCATCTTTTAAAGGCTGGTTAATATTCCTTTGTATGTATATGCCACATTTAAATATCCACTCATGTGTCAGTGAACACTTGAATTGTTTCCATCTTTTTAAATTTTCTTTCCCAAATATCTTAACCATTTATTAAAGAACACAGAGGAAGAGGGAGAAAGAGAAGCAGACTCTCAGCTGAGCAGAGATCCCAATGTGGGACTCAATCCCAGGACCCTGAGATCATGAGACCTGAACTGAAGACAGATGTTTAACCACCTGAGCCACTAAAGCACCGCTGCTTTTTTTTTTTTTTCCTCTTTAAAGATTTTTAAAAATTTATTTATTTGACAGACAGAGATCATAAGTAGGCAGAGACAGGAAGGGAAGCAGGCTCCCTGCTGAGCAGAAAGCCTGACGCGGGGCTCGATTCCAGGACCCTGGGATCATGACCTGAGCCAAAGGCAGAGGTTTTAACCCACTGAGCCACCAGGTGCCCCCCCTTTTTTTCTTTGTTAAGATTTTATTTATTAGCAAGGGAGAGCACACAGGTGGAGGGGGTGAGGGAGAGGGACAAGCAGACTCCCCACTGAGTGGAGAGCTAACGTGGAACTCTGATCCCAGGACCCCGAGATCATGACCTGAGCCAAAGGCAGATGCTTAGTGGACTGAACCATCCAGGGAATCCAGCTGTTTCCAGCTTTTGGGTATTGCAAATAAACTGCAACAAATATTGATGTACAAGTTTTTGTACTATTTCTGTGGTGTTCTCTTTTTGTTCTTTGGGGTATATACCTAAGAATGGAATTACTGGGTCAGGTATTATTTCTCTTTAAAATTTTTAGGAAACATCATCCACTGTTTTCCACAGTGGCTGCACCAGTTTGCATTGCCACCAGTACATGAAGGATCCTTTTTTTCCCCACATTCTTACCAACACTTGTTGTTTCTTAGAGTATTTTTGATTTCAGCCATTCTGACACGTGTGAGGTAACATTTCTTTTCTTTTCTTTTTTTTTTTTAAAGATTTCATTTATTTATTTATTTGACAGAGATTACAAGTAGGCAGAGAGGCAGGGGCTCTATCCCAGGATCCTGGGATCATGACCTGAGCCGAAGTCAGAGGCTCAACCCAGTGAGCCTCTCAGGCACCCCGTGAGGAAACATTTCATTGTGGTTTTGATTTGCATTTCCCTGTGAGTAGTGATGTTGAGCATCTTTTCATGTTTCTGTTAGCCGTCTGGATGTCTTCTTTGGAGAAATGTCTGTTCATATTTTCTCCCCATTTTCAGTGGGATTATTTTGGTGTTGAGGTTTTTTTTTTTTTTTTTTTTAAGATTTTATTTATTTATTTGACAGAGAGAGATCACAAGTAGGCAGAGAGGCAGGCAGAGAGAGAGAGAGGAGGAAGCAGGCTCCCTCCTGAGCAGAGAGCCCGATGCGGGACTCGATCCCGGGACACGAGATCATGACCTGAGCCGAAGGCAGCGGCTTAACCCACCGAGCCACCCAGGTGCCCTGGTGTTGAGTTTTGTTGGTGTTGGATGTTAACTCCTTATCAGATGCATCATTTGTAAATATTTTCTCCCATTTAGTATGTTGCCTTTTTGTTTTATCATTTCCTTTGCTTTGCAAAACCTTTTTTTGTTTTGATGTAGTCTCAATAGTTTATTTTTGCTTTTGTTTCTTTTGCCTGAGGAGATATATCTAGAAAAATGTTGCTTAGGCCCCTGTTAATTTTTGAATTACTTTTTATTGTCGAGTTACAATACTTAAAATAAGTGTATAAATACTTAAAGTAAGTATTCTGGATATTAGTTACTTATCAGATACGTGATTTGCAGATATTTTCTCCCATTCTGTGGGCTGCCTTCTCATTCTGTTGGTAGTGTCCTTTGCACAAGATTGTAATTTTGATTAAGTCCAGTTTATTATCTTATGTTGCCCCTGAATTTTTGTCTGTATCAAAGAAGTGTTGCCAGATCTAGTGTCATGAGACTTTGCCCATTTCCCAGTGTCATGAGACTTTGCCCATTTCCTAAGTGTTATGCTTTTAGCTCTAATTTGTAGGCCTTTGATCCCTTTTAGTTAATTTTTATATATGGTAAAACATAAAGTCCAACTTTATTCTTTTGCATGTGAATATGCCATTTTTCCATCACCATTCATTGAAAAGATTGTCCTTTCTCCACTGGATGGTATAGGTATCATTGCCAAACCATTTGAGCATCTGTATGAGGGCTCATTTCTGGGCTTTCTGTTTTTTGACTGGTCTATATGCCTTCATGCCAGTACCACACTGTTTGGATTCCTGTAGCTTTGTAGTAGGTTTTGAAGTCAAGAAAGTGTGAGACCTCCAACTTTGTTCTTCTTTAAGACTGTTTTGATTATACAGAGTAGTCTGAGATTCCTCATCAATTTTAGGATGGGCTTTTCTCCTTCTGTAAGAAAAAGTCATTGTGGTTTTGATAGGGATGGCATTGAATCTGTATATTGTTTTTGGTAGTGTTGACATCTTACAGTATTGAGTCTTTCATCCCATGAATAGGAGATGTCTTTCTATTTATTTGTGAATTTTAAAATTTCTTTCAGTGATGTTTTATAATTTTTAGTGTACAAATCTTGTGCCTTTTTAGTTAAGTCATTCCTAAGTACTTTATTCTTTTAGAAGCTATTATAAATGAAATTATTTTTGTAATTTCCTTTCCATACTGTTTGTTGCTCTATAAAAATGCAGCTAATTTTTTTTAAAGCAGGAGAAAATAAAATTTAATTTCGGACCTCCAGAGAATTTACACAGACATGGAAATTCTAAAAATAGTCAGGCAGAATGAGGTATATTTGTAGTCCTGAGCTAAGGAGCAGGAAGATGAAAAAGAGTAAATGTTTGGTAAACAAATGTTTGCTGGGCCACTCAGAAACAATGGGACATTGAAGACTTTGAGCGGATAGGCCTTTTTAGGTTTCTCCCTGTCTACCATACCTAGTTCGTGGTATAATGTAGTTATCCATTGGGATAGCTATCTTTCTGAAGCAGGTCCTCTATCTAAATTCTTTTCAGGCAATTGTAGGGAAGGTAAAGAGCTTTTCCTGAATCTGCTGGATATTGATTGCTTTTTATCTTAAAATAATCTTCATGTCAAAGTGGCCCATTTTGGGGCACCCGCCTTGGCGCCTGCCATGGCCCCTGCCATGTCAAGATACAGCATGATTTGGTGAGCCGAATTAGTGGCCCAAATTAGATCTAAGAAAACTGCTAGCCAACAGTGACAGAATACTTAAGTCTATTCAGTGCCTTTAAAAAAAAAAAAAAAAAAAAAGAGGTGGTTTAAAAGTGTTTTTTTGATATTTTTAAAAATTTAAGTTCAGTTAATTAACATATAATGTATTATTGGTTTCAGAGTACAGGTCTGTGGTTCATCAGTCTTACGTAACACCCAGTGTTCCTTATATCATGTGCCCTCCTTAATGTCCATCCCCTAGTTACCCCATCCCCCTACCACCCTTGCCTTCAGCAACCCTCAGTTTGTTTCCTGTGATTAGGAGTCTCGTTTGTCTTCCTATCTAGTTTCATCTTGTTTTATTTTTTCCTCTCTTGCCCTATGATCCACCGTTTTGTTTCTTAAATTTGCTTTATGTGGCTTTTGTTCCCTGAAGCCTTTCTGTATAGCTTAGAGGATGAGAATGAAAATGGTGGCTTCCCCATCTCTGGCCCCAGAGCCAAAAGCTCAGAGCCCCACTCCTCAATGAGTCCTCAGCGAAAAGCCGTCAGTCACTCCTGTTTCCCTAGTCTCCAGCTACACTCCATGCTCACCTGGCCTGTGACTGAGTGTTTCTGTTTCTGGCACATGACCCTGCTTTGGGTCTCCAAACCCTGCAGATTCCTGTGCAATGCTCCTACGCTGCTCCTCCCAGGGGAGGAAGAGGGAGTCATCTGTTCTGCTGCTGGTTGGGCCCCTGCTTAGAGACTAGTCACCCATATGTGCTGGGGTTCATGGTTTATGGTAACCTCAAGCTGAGAGCCCACTTCTGGGCTCACTGTTTGCAGCTGGCTTCCCCACTCTGGTGCCTGGGAGCTTGCTTCACTCAGGCACCCCTGGTCTTCCTGTGACCCCAAGGATCTGAGACCACACTGTCCCAGTGGGGGTTCTACCCACCCCCCGCTGTCTGAGCAATGTCCCTCAGCGGAGCAGACTTCTAAAAGTTCCAGTTTTGTGCTCTGCTGCTCTACCACTTGCCATCTATCTTCCTGTATATTGCCTCAGATTCACTTCTCCACACCTTGCAGAAAGTAGTTGCTTTCCTATTTGTAGAGTTGCAGTAATTCTTTTCTTAGAACTTTGGTTGAGTTCACAGATGTTCAGAATGCTATGATAGCCATCTAGCTGAATTTCTGGGACCAGATGAAATTAAGGTCTCCTACTCCTCCACCATCTTGGACTCCTGTTTCTGCCTTTAAAAAAAAAAAAAGTGGTTGAATGTAATTTCCAGTTTGCTTTTGAATTTAGATGTAACCAAATCTCCACTCGCAGCTATGCATTAAATGGCAGTGGTTGTTGCCTCCTTTTTCATCTTACTTTGAAATAATGACTCTGGACCCAGACCTAGCCCTCCTTGAGTCTAAGCAATTCAGGCAACCGAGAGGGTGTCTGAAATGTAGCTAATTTTTTGTATGCAGCAACTTTGATTAATTTTTTTTTTTTTTGCCCCTGTGGTTCTTTAGGGTTTTCTATATATAAAGTCATGTCATCTGCAGACAGATTTTTTTTACATCATCATTTCTGATTTGCAGGTCTTTTCTTTCTTTTTTTTTTTCTTGCCTAATTGCTCTGGCTAGGACTCTTAGTACTATGTTGATTAGAAGTGGTGAAAATGAGGATCCTTGCCTTCTTAGCTGAACTTAGAAGAAAAGCTTTCAGTCTTTCACCACAGAGTATGATACTAGCTGTGGGTTTTTCATAAATTGCCTTTATTATGTTTTCTATTTCTAGTTTTCTGAGTATTTTTATCATGCTAGGATGTTGAATTTTGTCAGATACTTTTTCTGCATTTATTGAGATGATCATGTAATTTTCTTCCCTTTGTTTATTGAAGTATTTTTACATTGATATCTCTGCAGTGGGCCGTTCTTAAATGTCAGGTAAAAATTCCATTTGGTCTTGCTGTGTAATTCTTTTAAAATGTTGGGTTAGGTTTGCCAGTAATATGAATATTTTTGCATCAATATTTATATGGGATATTGATCTGTAGCTTTCTTCTATTGTCTGGCTTTGGCATTAAGGTAATGGTGGGCCTTAGGAAGTGTTTCATCCTCTAATTTTTTTGGAAGAGTTTGAGAGGAATTGATATTTAATTCTTCTTGAAATGTTTGGTAAAATGCACTGGTGAAGCCCTGTGTTACTGATTAGTCTTATAGGTTGTTATTTTAAGAATTGTTCATTTCAAAAAAAAAAAAAAGAATTGTTCATTTCATCTGGGTTATCCAATTTGGTGTGGAATTGTTTGTAGTACTCTTATCCTTTTTATTTTTGTAGAGTTGGCAGTAATGTCCCTATTTTCATTTATTTTAGTCCTTTGGCTCTCTCTTTCTTAATCCATCTAGCAAAAGATACGTCAGCTTTGCTAATCCTTTTGAAGAATGAACTTTTGGTTCCATTGAGGGGTGTGTGTGTACATGTGTGTTATATCTTGCTTTTCTATTTTTTCATATTCTGCTCTGATCTTTATTTTCTTCTTTCTGCTAACTTTAGGTTCAGGTGGTTTTTTTTTTTCTTAAGGTATAAAGTTAGGTTATTTGGGATCTTTCTTCTTTCGTAGTGTGTTTACAGCTATAACTTCCCCTCTTAGCTCTGCTTTTATTGTATCAGATAAGTTTTTATATGCTGTGTTTTTACTTTCATTTGTCTTAAGTTAATTTTCCAGTTTCACTTGACTTTTGTCTTTATCACAGTGGTTTTTGTTTTTGTTTTTTTTAGGAGTGTGATGTTTAATTTCTACATATTTGAATTTTCCAGTTCTCCTATTCCTGGTTTCATCTCATTGTGATTGAAATCATACAAGCTGTTTTTGTCATTTTTTAAAGTTATTAAGACTTGTTTTATGTGTGTTCAGTGTATAATCTATCCTATATAATACTTGAATCTCTTCTACCATTCAGATTCTGTTTGGTCAGTTGTCCCAATAATGTCCTTTAAAGTATTTTTTTTCTTCCATTAAAGGATCCATTTGGGAATCATATACTGCACTTAGTTACCATATCCTATTAATCTTCCTTTAATCTGCAGCAGTTCTTCAGACTTTGTCATGATACTGACATTTTCAAAGGCTACAAAACAAATTAGGAGATTGTTCCTCAGTTGTGTTTATCTCATGTTTCCTCATGATTAGATTCAGAGTAGTTATCCCAGTGTGTCTACTATGTACGTGATGTATCCTGCTCAGATGATCACATCTAGAGACAAGTTCTGTCCTTTTGCCCCTCATCCATGATATTTGATCACTGTTCAAGGTGTTGTCTGGTTTCTCTGCTGTGTATTTATTGTTTTTCCTTTTGTAACTGATTAATACTTATGGGGAGATAGACACCATCCAAGGATGCTACTTGACATTATACTTTTTCTCCTTGATTTTGCATCTATTGAGGATATTTGTCTAAACCAATTTCTACAAAATTGGCATTTACCAACTCTACCATTTGCTTCATATCAGTTGGCATCCTACCCTAAGGAAGAGCCCTGCTTCCTTGGGCACTTGTTTATTTCATGCTCTTGTTATTATTGTGGGTTCTTGGATTTCCTGTTCTACTTAGGCATTTCTAATCCATTTCTAGCATTTGTTTTCATGTTCAAATTGTCCTCACTTAGGCAATGGGAGTCCCTTCAAGCTGGCTTCTATGCCCTTTTGATAGGAGAACCAATGTGAAATGTAAACTTTATGAATAATGTGTCTTAGTTCTTGACACAGTTGACACAGTTTTTCTACCCCAAAGTCATGAAGATCATTTTTCTAAAAACGTTATTATTTTACCTTTTACGTTTATGTTTAAATCTAGTTGGAATTGAAGTTCACACATAATATGAAAGAGAGGCTAGTTTCATTTTTTTCAGTATAGTTACCTAGTTGACTGAGAGGTTTTTATTGAAAAGCACATCCTTTCCTATAGTGGAATGCCACTTGTGTCATTAATCAAGTGTCTGTATATCGAGAATGTTTCACAGAGCTTTTCTGGGGTCTGTTCGCTTATCCCTGTGCCAGCACCACACTGTCTTCATAACAGAGGTTGTATGACAAGTACTGAGAGCTGGTATAGCAAGTTATCCCTCCTTATTCTTCAAGTGGGTATGGGATATTCTTGGCTCTTTGCAATTTCCAGTTTTTTTTTTTTAACAACTTTGAGATATAATTCTATGATAACTGCACATATGAGAGTTGTGCAGTTTGAGTTTTGACACATGAATACAACTGTGAAGCCACAACCACAATCAAGATAATGAACATAGCCAGCCCCTACAAAGGTTTCCTCATCGTAATCCATCTTTCCCTTCCTCTCAGCCCTGTCTTCAGGTAACAAACCATTCATCTGCTTCCTATCACAATAAACTGACTTGCATTTTGTAGGATGTTATATAAACAGAATCATTCAGAATGACATTTTCTATGTATAAAACACATACAAAAAGTATAGGTGGGTGGTGGGAAGGGTGGATGCTGGATTCTTTCATTTGGGATAATTATTTTGAGATTTCACCTGTTCATGGATATTGGATTATTTTCTAGTTTTTGACTGTTACAGATAATGCTGTTCTGAACATTTTGTTGTTTTTTTTTTTTTAAAGATTTTATTTATTTGACAGACAGAGATCACAAGTAGGCAGAGAGGCACAGAGAGAGAGAGAGAGAGATGAAGGGAAGCAGGCTCCCTGCTGAGCAGAGAGCCCGATGTGGGGCTCTATCCCAGCACCATGGGATCATGATCTGAGCCAAAGGCAGAGGCTTTAACGCACTGAGCCACCCAGGTGCCCCAGGAACATTTGTTTATGAGTCTGTGTGGAGTGGGGAAGAATGACCTTTCTAGCTAGACCTTTCTAGCAGAGTTCCAAGCCAAGGTTCCATAAAACAGACTGATAAAACACCCATATCAGTCTAATAACTAATTTCCTTAGTACATAAAAATAAGTATTCAATAGAAAAATGGATAAAGAAAATGAACAGTGAGCTGCCAGAGATGACTGTAGTAAGATACTGACTGCAGAAATGCTTGTTATAGCAAAATACTGGAAATAACCTAAATGGCCATCGGCAGGTACAGTTAAATTATTATAAATATCCTACTGTCCTGATACGGAATGGTATTCAAGAAGTTTTAGAACAATGTATGTAGGACTTTGTGCTGGGAAGAAAATAAGAGGACAGATATATATATATATATATATATATATATATATATTAATGTTCACATATGTATGGATGTCTTGCAAAGAGAGAAACTGACAGTGGTTGCCTTTGGGGAGGGAAATTGGAGGCCTGGAGATTAAGGATTTGGAAATAGACTTATATTCTACATATCTCCTATTCTTTTTTAATGTTTTACAAAATGCCTTTAAGTTAAAAACTAAAAATGAAATGCCTGTCACTCTTAAAAAAATCATTGATTTTCCTGGTCTCCAAATGGCTTAACTTAAGGTGACTGGTTAATTTTAGGTAAACTATATATACTGTCACAGTGACTCAGTTTCCCCATTTATAGTACTGGGGCTTACTTACACAGTCCCATGAAGTGCTTTAGAAAAATGCCTGGTGCATAACAAGCTCGGATAAGGCTACCAGTTAAGGTGTTTACAGATAAATGACCCTGCAATGTTAGGCATGCTACAAATAATTTTGCTGTGATAGAACTGTACAGTGAAGATTTTCTTAGTAGACAGTGAGGCAGGGAAACCTTGGGGCTTTAGTTTGGATAGGTATCTTTGAGCAGCATCCCAAGCTGGTTCTGTCACCATATCACTAACTTCTCTGCATTTGTCTTGGCTATATCAATTTTAAGGTGCTCTGAGATTGATCCTTCTGGAATTCTGATTTCAGGACACCTCCTACCTGTTCATCACTGGCCCGGATGTTGTGAAGTCTGTCACCAACGAGGATGTCACTCAGGAGGACCTTGGTGGTGCCAGGACCCATACCACCATGTCAGGTTAGAGTCCTCGAGGCTCACCTTACTGTTTTTAAACACTGAGAAGTGAATACTGCCAAAGAGAATAGCGACAGTCTTTTATAAATGTCATTTAATTGGCCAATTTCAAGAGAAGTGTGGTATGGTGTATTTTACAGATATAATAATAAAGATAGGTTTAGTACCTCAGATTTGTTAAACAAAAGCAGGCTACTACTAAAGCTTTGATAGTCTTTAAAATTTTAGAACTAACCGAAAAGGTGGCTGCAAGAGGTACAACACTATATATATATATATACACATACATATATACACATACATATATATATATACACACACACATACATATATGTGTGTGTGTGTATATATACCTATATAGTGTTACATATACATGTATACATATACATATATATATGTATGTATATATATACACACACACACACACACACTCTGTTGAACCTTTAAAAATGCTGTCTTATGACTTTCTTTGAATCCAAAGTTGAGGTATGTCTTAGATGGCAGTATCACCAATTGCCATTGGCCAGGTATGATCATAATGTGATGGGCATGGCCCATATTTTCATAAACTTGGTCATAGCTCCTCATCTTTTCGAGGATATATGCCACACATGCAGAGTTCAAAATGTACAAAGATTATTCTGTACTTCGGACTGAAACAAAGGTTATTGTTATACAGAGTGGCATAGTATTAGTAGTAGGGCATGAATCTGGCATTAATGAAGACTTTGTTGTTGGAGGAATGATGGGAATTCCATATATTTTTGGAAAAAGACATCAGGTTATGAAAGGATTGTCTGCAACAAAATAAGCAGTGTAACTAAAGTCAGGAGAAATTGCCTCTTGGAAAGATTTCAAAGCAATGAGAAGCTGGTGTGACCGATTTGCACACTTCAGTGTACAAATGAAGTGCACACTTCAGTCATTAAGACATTGGGTCATCACTTAGTTGTTGGCATTTCTTCACACCTCTATTACATGTATGAAGTCTTCCATTTGATGAAATATATTTGTGTGTGTGTGTGTGTGTATTTTTTTTTTTCAAAGAGATGGTGGGAGGGGCAGAGGGAGAGGAAGGGAGGAGTCTTAAGCAGACTCCATGTACAGAGTGGAGCCTGACATGGAGCTTGATCTTAAGACCCTGAGGTCACAGCCTGAGCCAAAATCAAGAGTTGATGTTTAAATGACTGAGCCATCCAGGTGCCCTGAATTTTTTTTTTTTTGAAAGTCCGAGCTCTTGATCCTACCCACAAACTTGTTCCTTTTCCATCTCAGGTTGGCATGAGCTTTGACTCATTCCTTGCCCTCAGCTCTGCTCAGCTCCGTCTCCAGCATACAGCTAGAATGAGAACTCTTCTCATTGCTGACTCCCCCACAGCTGGTCCTCACACCTTTATCTCAGGGTTTGGTAGCAGTTTTTCTTTTTACTGGGATCTAAAGTAAAGTTGAATATTGGTGACAGCTGATGTATTTAGCTGTATCTCCAGAGTAAGACCTAAATGATACTTTATACATACATTCCCTTGTTTTTAAAAACAGCTTTATTGAAATATAGTTTGCATAATATACATGTGACATACTCCAAGTATACAAGTCAGTGATTTTATGTATTCATTGTTTTTCAGTTATCACCACAATTTTAGAGCCTTTTCCTCATCCTCAGAAAGCCTTGCATCCATTAGCATTTGCTCCCTGTTTCCTCTAAACAATCTACCTCTAGGCAGTCACTGATCTACCTTCTGTTTCTGTGGATTTGTCTAGAATATATGTGGAATGGAAATAAATGGAGTCCTGCAAGATACGGTCTTTTATGAGTGGTTTCTTGTCCTTAGCATGCCATTTTTAAGGTTAATCCATGTTGCAGCATAGATAGTGTTTCCATGTATGACTGTACCGCATTTTAGGTATTCATTGATCGGTTGAACACATGGATTGTTTCTGCTTTTTGGCTGTCATGAATATGCTGCTGTAAACATTCATTTACAAGTTTTGTGTGACAGGCTTTTGTTTCCTTTGGGTATATACCTAAGAGTAGAATTTCCGGGTCAATTGGTAACTCTCACTTTTTGAGGAACTGCTACGCTCTCCTTCAAAGTGGCTGCACCATTTTATAAGTATTTCTTGAATAAAAGAATTCTGTATTGAGCATGAAACAATTTATTCAGCAGATGTTCATTGTGTGTCTGCGTGTCAAGCATTATTCTATGTGTTAGGAATAGCTTTGTGAAAGGAAAAGACCCCTGCCTCCATGTGGCTTATGTTCTAGCACAGGAGATAGACCATAAACGACCTGATAAATAAGGACATTGTGTAGTGTGTTAGAAGGTAAACCGTGTTATTAAAAAGGTAGAACAGGGATTATTGTGGTTTGAAATAGGATAAGAGCAGGCCTCACTGTGAGGGTAGCAGGTGAGCAGATCTGAGGTTAACGGCATGAACATCTAGGGGAGAAACATTGCAGGCAAAGGGAGTAGCTGATACAAAGGCCATGAGGAGGGAGGGTGGCTGGCATGTTCACTGAACAGCAAGGAGGGTAGTTGGAGACATGATATAAATCTGGCTTAAAAAGCTCAGTTTGGCTTCTGAGTGGAAAAGAGGTGGTAGGGGAAAAGGTGGAAAGGGAATCTGGGAGAGAGTTTCTGGTCCTATTTTCTCCGTCACGTCTGTGGTGGTGTTTGGCAGTTCTGTGATTTCAGAGTATTCTTTTTTTTTAAGATTTTATTTATTTATTTGACAGAGATCACAAGCAGGCAGAGAGGCAGGCAGAGGAGGTGGGGGAAGAAGGCTCCCCGCTGAGCAGAGAGCCCGATGCGGGGCTCGATCCCAGTTCCCTGAGATCATGACCTGAGCCAAAGGCAGAGGCTTAAACCACTGAGCCATCCAGGTGTCCCCAGAGTGTTCTTGAGGACTGATGGCTTTGTTCATCACTAGGGCCAGGAGGTTCCCCTCCTTCACCTCCACCATTCCTGAATACCATGAAATTATGTGCCAGCCATTATTCTTTTCTTTTCTTTTTTTTTTTTTTTTGTTTCCAGCTTTATTGAAAGCTAAGTGATCTATAAATAGGTGTAATTCTGGACGTGGGACTTTAGTGGCCAAGATGGGCCTGGGCTCTCCCCTGTTAGAACTGATATTCTTGGGGAGTTGTCATTCAGAAAATAGGGAAGTGGACAGACAGGTGTTGTAGGGGAGGGTGTGAAGAAAACGCCTGCACGGGATGAGAATGACACATGAGGGCTAGGGAATAAAGAAAGGTGTGACCCTGCCAAGGTATGGGTGCAGAGCAGAGGGGACAGGCTGTGCAAACTGCAGGTCAGCCTGAAGGTGTGTGGTGTCCCATCCTCACAGAGCTGTTAGCACAGTCTTCTGCAGACATGCCCTTGGAGGGACAGGTGGACATGAAATAGCATCTTTGGGCTGGCAGGTGGCCAGGCCCATTAAAGCCTCTCTGTTTTCTCAGGTGTTGCCCACAGAGCTTTTGAAAATGATATTGATGCCTTGTGTAATCTCCGGGAGTTCTTCAACTACCTGCCCCTCAGCAATCAGGACCCGGCTCCCATCTGCGAATGCCATGATCCCAGGTGAGTTGCCAGCGATAGCACTGACTCGCATTTTGCAGGCTGGCTAGCCCTTTTCTGGTTCCTCTGCCCTGGCAGGACCTGGAGGGCACAGGAAGAGCCAGTGGCTGCCCTACTGGGCAGCTTGGAGTAGATTGTGGCATGGAGCCAGCAAGATACCCAGGTGTTGGCATGGTGGTAGCATGTCTGAATACAGGAACAAAGGAAGATTTTCTTTGTATTCCCCATTTTTTCTCCTTGTAATAGCTGATAAATAGCTTGGGAGTAAAAAATGCCCCACCCCCAAATGACTTCTTTGAGTCTCGATTTGTCCAGAATTAGAAATGGAAGTATTGCTTGTTTTTTTTTTTTTTTTTAATTTATTTATTTGTCAGAGAGAGAGGGAGAGAGAGCGAGCACAGGCAGACAGAATGGCAGGCAGAGGCAGAGGGAGAAGCAGATTCCCTGCCGAGCAAGGAGCCTGATGTGGGACTTGATCCCAGGACGCTGGGATCATGACCTGAGCCGAAGGCAGCTGCTTAACCAACTGAGCCACCCAGGCGTCCCGGAAGTATTGCTTGTTTTGACGCGAAACGCGAAATGGTGCAGACAGCATGCCTTTTGGGAAACGTGGCCACACATACACCTGCCTGTGACAGTCCAGGGGAGGGTGACTTGCTGGCCATCCAGTGAAGACTTTCTCTCCTTCTTGGTATTGGGGCTGCTGCCTAATATAGGCACACCACTTTGAAAGCCAGGGGTTCAGCTGGGGAACTATTGCTCCAGATCTCTGGCTGCTTTCATCTCCATTTTGTTTCTACTCTGAGGTGCAAACTTCAGACTCAAACTATTTCAAACTCATTTCGCCTGGACTTTGTTTTACAGAAGAGATTTAGAATTCTGTCTCACAGGAAGAAGCCATTTTTGGACAGTGCTCTGTGGGATGGACCTGGGCTCCCACCTGCCTCATCCCCACTCCTCAGAGGACCTAACCAGTGGTGTATTATGTGTAGTCATGAAAGGGAGGGTGGTCACAGGCCCGGAGTGATGGGCACAGCCTCCTTTTCTGAGAAGCTATACTATTTGGGGTTCCTGAAAAGTTTAGGACATCATTTGAATGTATTAGGGCCCAGGGGCCTAGGAATGACTAAATATCCTGATTAGGCCCAGCCATATCTCCTTCCAGTTTGATCCCAGAGTAACTATATGTATAAGTAGCAAATGAAAAGTAAGGGAAGACTTGATCCAGTAGAGCTATGCCCGGTTCCCTAGTGTAGAGTTCTCTGGGAAGTTGGGCTTGATGGGGCATGTGGCTTTACCAGTCCTCAGGCAAGGTGTGTACACTTCAGGGCCAGAACAACCCCTGCCTACCCACATGGGCCAAGAGGGGATGAGAGCATGCGGGAGAGGGGCATGTTGCTGCAGAGTCCTCCTGTGGCGGGGGAGTGGACCCTGGCCGGCTCCCTGGTCAGCCACATACATGCGTAAGGAAACAGAAAGCTCTGAGCCTAAGTGACTGGTTAGTCCTCAGTGATTCCACCCATGAGAGGGCCTGCCATTTTCTTTTTTACAGAAGCTCCAGCAGGTTTCTTTTCTAACGGGATGTGAATCCACAGTGTTCAATAGCAGAACTCTTAGCTTTGCATTTCCAAGTCCTTATTCTTTTATTTTTAACGTCTCAGGAAGTGAGAGCAGGACTTGCCAGAACAGTGTGGTCTTGACTGCAGTGTCCTATAGTGCCCCCCACACTGTGGGAGGTACTGAGAGAGGATAATTGATGGAACTACATTCAGGAGAATAAGCTTTTTTCCCCCCTATAAATCAAAACAAAAATCTTTTGGGTTACTGTCAAACTCAGGCTCAGTTTGACATGGTGGTAAGAAAGGAATGCATCTTTCAGGATACTTTGCAAGCCCAGCAGGGACAGAAGCCACTCATCCCCCCACCCCCACTCTGTGGAGTCTCTCCCATTCTCCAGCTACTGGCCCTTCCTGTGCTGATTGTATTTGCTTCTTTTTCTATCCAAAGTGACCGTATGGTTCCTGAGCTTGACACAATTGTTCCCCTGGAATCGACCAAAGCCTACAACATGGTGGACATCATACATTCTGTAAGTGCCACATTTGCCGGTCTTGTCTGTGCTAGCTCAGCCACATCTGTGGTCCCTGTGCTTTGGCATAGGGAGGAAGTACGAAACCCACAGGCTTTGACACTGGACAACCGGGCAGAGTGTGGGGTGGGCACAGGACAGGGGCCACTCAGTAGTGTGTTCTAGGAAGAGCTAGTGATGGTAGCCATCATACTGGCTTTCCTGGACTAGAGGGCTGGAGGGAAGAGGAGCCAACTGGGCCAGTAGATTTCAGGGGTTGTTAGACAGCACTGGGAGGTGCATAGAGAAGGGTCTGTGTCCCCAAAGTCTGGAGTTGAGGCCAGGGAGACTTTTTGTTAGGTACCTTTGTTTGGAACTTTGCGCTCAGTGGGCGTTTGTTTCTCCAGAGAGATGGAGAGTAAAAGTACACGTGACATGGGTAGTTTTAGGTCCAAAAAAGGTTTTTAGGGGTGCCTGGGTGGCTCAGTGGGTTAAGCCTCTGCCTTCAGCTCAGGTCATGATCCCAGGGTCCTGGGATCAAGCCCCTCATCGGGCTCTCTGCTCTGCAGAGAATAAAGAAAAAATCTTAAAAAAAAAAAAAAATGTTTTTAGTCCAAAGAAGGTAAAATAGGGTCTCTGTCATCAGGTCCCCTAATTTTCCTTTTGCTTTGTAGAGCCCCAGCTGCCAGTGGGACCTGTGGGTGCTGGAGGAAAGCCCCAGAGCCCTACTGTAGTTAGGCTGGGCCCTACTCTAGTTAGTCTGACCTCCCCTCAGTACCTGTTTTCATCTTCTTTACTTCCTAAGGCTGGATCTAACCCCTTTCTTCTCTGCTTCCCACTCTGGTGAGATGACTTGGGCATTTCATTCGTGGAGAAAATTGAGAGTATAAAGTTCTTACTCCCTGTAAGTGACCATTTCTCCGTCTCACTGTCCTTCCGTGTCTCCCCAGACTCAGAATGAGATGCTTCCACCTGGGCTTCAGACTCCATCCTTCCCCATCTGATGTCTTGCTTTCTTGACTAGACAAAATCTCTTGATTTCTTCTCCCTTTAACTCCTCCCTCTAGCCATAAATACATATAAGCGTGTATAGATTTTTTTTTTTTTTTGGCTGCTAAAAAAGAAAAAACAAAACCTCTCTTAGTCCAAATCCCTCTTAACCCCTCTTAACCCAGTTTAATTGCTGTCCAAATTCTTCTGTCCCTTTTCATTTAAAGTCCTCTTTTCTTTTCTTTCCTCCTCACTGGAATCTGGCCTCTGGTTTTCTCTTGAATGACAGACCTGCTTATGACTTCTCCAGTTGCTTAAATCCAGGGGAATAAAGCATGAAATAGTTACAGTTACAGAGGTAACCATTATGAAAAAATACTTTGCTTACGTAACAAAAAAATGTATATCAAACGGATCCCAAACAAAGTGCATCACATAGAGAAAGCGAAGACTTTCCACACAAGCCTTTGAGAGAAACCACCATTGTGACTTTTGACTGTGTAAATTAGTTTTTGTTTGTAAGTTTTTTAACCACTGTATAAATGGAATCCTATGGTGTTCTGTGTCTTGCTTCTTTCACTCAACATTGTGTTTGTGAGATTTGTCTGTATTGTTCTCATTGGTCTCTTCAGCTTCTTATATGAACAGACCATGGTTGATCTACTGTTGGTGGGCATTTTGGTGGTTTCTAGTTCGGGACTGTTACAGACAGTTCTGATATGAACACTCTGTTGTGTGATTTGGTAAGTAAATTACACATTTCTGTTGGATCCATACCTTGGAGTGAAAGTACCGCATCATAAGGTGCTCATGTGTTTACTTTAGTAGATATTGCCAAAGCGGTTTCCACGGGATTATGTCAATTAGTACCCCCCACCCGCAGCATCTAAGGGTTCTAGTTGCTTCACATTCTCTTCAACACTCAGCTGCTACCATGATGCCTTCATTATTGAGAGTTTATGGATGCTTTTACATTTGATAGGGATAGTTCTTCTTCTTTTTTTTTTTTCAGTTAGCCAGCATATAATACATTGTAAGTTTTTGTTGTAATGTTTAGTGATTTATTAGTTGTGTATAATACCCTGTTCTCATCACAATACGTGCCCTCCTTAATACCCATCAGGTGGTTACCCCATCTATCCACCCCCTCCTTTCTGTAACCCTGTTTTTTTCTCTGCTTGTTTGCTTTTCCATATGAACTCTAAAATCTGTTTGTTTTGTTTGTGAGTGGTGGTGGTGGTAGAAATAGGGAATCCTGTTGTTTATATTGCGATCCTTTTAAAATCATGTACTAACTTGGGATAATTGACATCCTTATGTATCTGAAACAATCTAAAAACATAGGTTGCATTTTTACTTGTTAATGTGTACCTTTTCCTCTTGAGGATTCTTCTAAAGATTTCCTTGTATAGGTTTTTCATACTTTTTGTTTAGTTTATTCCTAAGCATCTTACCTTTTTACTGTAAAGAGAGTGTTTTCTATCTTCTAAACATTTTTTTTTTTTTTGGTGTATTTTAAGTTACTGATTCTGCTATCATCAGTTTTCTTTCCTATTGCCTATTAAGTTGTCTATTTGTAATAGTTTTTACTGTTAATTTTTTGAAGTTTTCAAAGTGTAATAGTATACTAACTACTTGAATATAGCTTTTTTTTTTAAGATTTTATTTATCTATTTGACAGAGATCACAAGTAGACAGAGAGGCAGGCAGAGAGAATGGGGGAAGCAGGCTCCCTGCTGAGCAGAGAGCCTGATGCAGGGCTCGATCCCAGGACCCTGAGATAATGACCTGAGCTGAAGGCAGAGGCTTTAACCCACTGAGCCATCCAGGCATCCCTGAATATAGCTTTTTAAAGTAAGTTTTAAATTTTAATTCCACTAGAGTTAACATACGGTGTTATATTAGTTTCAGTTATGCAATATAGTCATTCAGTAGTTTCATACCTCACCTTATGCTCATCATGACAAGTACACTCCTTAATCCCCATTACCTGTTTCACCCATTCCCCACCCACCTGTCCTCTAGTAGCCATCAGTTTGGGCTCCACAGTTAACAGTCTTTTTCTTGGCTTCTCTCTCTCTCATTTTCCCTTTGCTCATTTGTTTTGTTTCTTAAATTCCACATATGAGTGAAATTATGTATTTGTCTTTCTCTGACTGACTTATTTGACTTAGCATAATACTCTCTAGCTCCATCCATGGTGTTACAAATGATAGGATTCCATTCATCAACTGATGAACACTTGGGCTGCTTCCATATCTTGGCTATTGTAAATAATGCTGCTATAAACAGCATTTTGAATTAGTATTTTTGTATTTTGGGGGTAAATACCCAATAGTGTGATTACTGGATTGTAGGGTATTTTATTTTTAAATTTTTGAGGAACCTCCATACCATTTTCCACAGTGGCTGCACCAGTTTGCATTCCCATGAGTAGTGCAGGGGGATTCCTTTTTCCCCACATACTCACCAAAACTTGTTGTTTGTTGTGTTGTGTTGTTGATTTTAGTTCTTTTGACAGGTGTGAGGTAATATCTCATTGTAGTTTTGATTTGCATTTCTCTGATGATTGATGTTGGGTATCTTTTCATGTGTCTGTTTGCCATCTGGATGCCTTCTTGGTGAAATGTCTGTTCATGTCTTCTGCCCATATTTGATTGGATTATGTGTTTTGGGGGGATTGAGTTGTCTAAGTTCTTTATATCTTTTGGATACTTACCCTTGATCATATGGATCATATGTGTCATTTGCAAATGCATTCTTCCATTCTGTAGGTTGCCTTTAGTTTTGTTGGTCGTTTCCTTGCTGTGCAGAAGCTTTGTATTTTTTTTTTTTAAAGATTTTATTTATTTGACACAGAGAGATCACAAGCAGGCAGAGAGGCAGGCAGAGAGAGAGAGAGGGAAGCAGAGCCTGATGCGGGGCTCGATCCCAGGACCCTGCGATCATGACCTGAGCCGAAGGCAGCGGCTTAACCCACTGAGCCACCCAGGCGCCCCCAGAAGCTTTGTATTTTTATGAACGTCCCAGTAGTTTATTTTTGCTTTTGTTTCTCTTGCTTCAGGAGACCTACCTAGAAAAATGTGGCTAAGGGCAATGTCAGAGACATTATTGCCTGTGCTCTTCTAGGATTTCTAAGGTTGCCATTTTCACATTTAGGTCTTTAATCCATTTTGAGTTTATTTTTGTGTATGGTGAAAGAAAGTAGTCATTCTTTTATTTTTATTTATTTATTTATTTTTAAAAATGTGCTCCACAACCAGCATGGAGCACAATGTGGGGCTTGAACTCACGACCCTGAAATCAAGACCTAAGCTGAAATTTGGAGTTGGATTCTTAATTGTCTGAGCCACCTAGGTGCCCCAAGAAAGTAGTCATTGCTTTGCATGTAGTTGTCCACTTTTCCCAATGCCATTTGTTGAAGGGACTGTCTTTTTCACCATTCCGTATTTATTCCTCCTTTATTGAAGATTAATTGACCATATTGTGGGTTTATTTCTGGGCTTTCTATTCTGTTCCATTGATCTATGTGTTTATTTTTATGCCAGTACCATACTACTGGTGGCATTATGACAGCTTTGTAATGTAACTTGGTCTGGAATTGTGATCTCTCCAGTTTTAAGATTGCTTTGGATATTTGGGGGTCTTCTTTGGTTCCATACAAATTTTAGGATTATTTGTTCTAGCTCTGTGTAAAATGCTATTGGTATTTTGATAGGGATTGCATTAAATCTGTAGATTGCTTTGGGCAGTATAGACATTAAAATTTTTTAAATTTAAATTCAGTTAATTAACATACAGTGTATTATTAGTTTCAGAGGTGGAATTCAGTGATTCAGCAGTCTTACAGAATACCCAGTGCTCATTACATCACATGCCCTCCTTAATAGACATTTTTTTTCAAAGATTTTATTTATTTATTTGACAGAGAGAGAGAGAGATCACAAGTAGGCAGAGAGGCAGGCGCAGAGAGGAGAAAGCAGGCTCCCCGCCAAGCAGAGAGCCCAATGTGGGGCTCGATCCCAGGACCCTGAGATCATGACCTGAGCCGAAGGCAGAGGCTTAACCCACTGAGCCACCCAGGTACCCCTCCTTAATAGACATTTATCAGTATTTGTTCTTCCAGTCCATAAACGTGGAAGGTCTTTCCTTTCTTTGGGTCGTCTTGAATTTCTTTCATCAGTGGTTTATAGCTTTCATCGTAGGTCTTTTACCTCTTTGGTTGTTTATTCCTAGGTCTTTCATTGGTTTTGGTGTAGTGGTAAATAGGATTGTTCTCTTAATTTCACTTTCTGCTGCTTCATTATTAGTGTATAGAAATGCATCAGATTTCTGTCATGGATTTTGAATCCTGTGACTTTACTGAAATCAGTTATCAATTCTAGTAGTTTTTCAATAGAGCCTTTAGGATACTCCTATATAGTATCTTGCCATCTGCAAATAGTGAGAGTTTACATCTTCCTTACCAATTTAGGTACCTTTTATTTCTTTTTGTTGTTTGATTGCTACAGCTAACACTTCCAGTATTATGTTGAATAAAAGTGGTGAGAATGGACATCCCTATTTGCCTGACCTTAGGGAAAAAGCTCAGTGTTTGCCCATTGAGTATGATGTTCACTGTGGGTTTTTCATGTAAGGCCTTTATTATGTTGAGGTATGTGCCCTCAGAACCTACTTTGTTATTGTTTTGGTTTGTTTCCTGGTTTTGTTTTTTTTTTAGAGAGAACACATGTGCGAGTGGGGAGGGGCAGAGGGAGGGAGAGAGAAAATCTAAAACAGGATCCATGCTGACATGGGACTCTCACATTTCTGAGATCATGACCTGAGCTGAATTCAAGAGTTGGATACTTAACCGACTGAGGCACCTGTAGTGCTCCTGAACCTGCTTTGTTGAGGGCTTTTATCATGAATGGATGTTGTACTTTGTCACATGTCTTTTCTGTATCTATTGAAATGATCATATGGTTTTTGTCCTTTTTCTTATTGATGTGATGTATGACACTGATTATTTTACTAATTTTAAACCACCCTTGCATCTTGAGATTAAATTCCACTCGATCATGGTGTTAAATTCTTTTTTAAGGTATTGTTGGTTTTGGATTGCTAATATTCTGCTGAGGATTTTTTGCTTTATTTATTTATTTATTCTCAATATAGTGCATACCCTCCCCCATGTCCATCACCCCGCCACCCCATCCCTCTCACCCTGCTCCCCTCCAGCAACCCTCAGTTTGTTTCCTGAGATTAAGAGTCCCTTATGGTTTGTCTCCCTCTCTGGTTTCAGCTTGTTTCATTTTTGCCTCCCTTCCCCTGTGATCCTGTTTTGTTTCTCAAATTCCTTGTATCAGTGAGATCATATGATACTTGTCTCTCTCTGATTGACTTATTTTGCTTAGCATAATACTCTCTAGTTCCATCCACGTGGTTGTAGATGGCAAGATTCTGGCTTTTTGGTGGCTGTGTAGTATTCCATTGTATATATATATATATGTGTATACACACACACACACACACACACACACAAACACATATACGTATATATACCATATCTTCTTTATCCATTTATCTGTTGATGGACATCTAGGCTCTTTTCATAGTTTGGCTATGGTGGATATCGCCACTATAAACATTCGGGTATACATGTCCCTTCAGATCACTACATGTGTATCTTAAGGGTAAATACCCAGTAGTGCAATAGCTGGGTAGTATAGCTCTATTTTAAACTTTTTGAGGAACCTCCATACTATTTTCCAGAGTGGTTGCACCAACTTGCATTCCCACTAACAGTGTAGGAGGGTTCCCCTTTCTCTGCATCCTCACCAACACCTGTTATTCCCTGACTGGTTATTTTTAGCCATTCTGACTTGTGTGAGGTTGTATCTCATTGTGGTTTTGATTTGGTATCAAGTGATGCTGAGCACCTTTTCAAGTGTCTGTTGGCCATTTGAATGTCTTCTTTGCAGAAATGTCTGTTCCTGTCTTTTACCCATTTCTTGATTGGATTATTTGTTCTTTGAGTGTTGAGTTTGATAAGTTCTTTATAGATTTTGGATACTAGCCCTTTATCTGATATGTCATTTGCAAATATCTTCTCCCATTCTGTCAGTTGACGTTTGGTTTTGGTGACTGTTTTCTTTGCTGTGCAGAAACTTTTGATCTTGATGAAATCCCAGTAGTTCATTTTTGCCCTTGCTTCCCTGGCCTTTAGTGATGTTTGTAGGAAGAAATTGCTGCAGCTGAGATCAAGAGGTTGGTGCCTGTGTTTTCCTCGAGGATTTTGATGGATTCCTGTCTCACATTGAGGTCTTTATCCATTTTGAGTTTATTTTTGTGTGCAGCGTAAGGATGGTCCAGTTTCATTCTTATGTATGTGGCTATCCAATTTTCCCAACACCATTTATTGAAGAGACTGGCTTTTCTCTCTTGGACATTCTGTCCTGCTTTGTTGAAGATAAGTTGACCATAGAGTTGAGGGTCCATTTCTGGGCTCTCTATTCTGTTCCATTGATCTATGTATCTGTTTTTATGCTAGGACCATACTGTCTTGATGATTATAGCTTTGCCATAGAGCTTGAAGTCTGGAATTGTGATGCTGCCAACTTTGGTTTTCTTTTTCATGACTTCTCTGGCTATTCAGGGTCTTTTCTGGTTCCATACAAATTTTAGAAATATTTGTCCCATTTCTTTGAAACAGGTTGATGGTATTTTGATAGGGATTGTATTAAATGTGTAGATTGTTCTAGGTAGCATAGACATTTTCACAATATTTATTTTTCTAATCCATGAGCATGGAACATTTTTGCATTTCTTTGTGTCTTCCTCCATTTCTTTCATGAGTACTTTGTAGTTTTCTGAGTACAAATTCTTTGCCTCTTTGGTTAGATTTAGTCCTAGGTATCTTATGGTTTTGGGTACAGTTGTAAATGGGATCAACTCCTTAATTTCTTTATCTTCTGTCTTGTTGGTGTGTAGAAATGCAACTGATTTTTGTGCGTTAATTTTATATCCTCACATATTACTGAATTCCTGTATGAGTTCTGGCATTTTTGGAGTATTTTGGGTTTTCCACATAAAGTATTGTATCATTTGCAAAGAGTGAGAGTTTGACTTCTTTGCCTATTTAGATGCATTTCTTTCTTTCTTTCTTTTTTTTTTTTTTTAAAGATTTTATTTATTTATTTGACAGAGAGAGATCACAAGCAGGCAGAGAGGCAGGCAGAGAGAGAGAGAGGAGGAAGCAGGCTCCCTGCCGAGCAGAGAGCCCGATGCGGGACTCGATCCCAGGACCCCGAGATCATGACCTGAGCCGAAGGCAGCGGCTTAATCCACTGAGCCACCCAGGCGCCCTAGATGCATTTATTTCTTTTTGTTGTCTGATTGCCAAGGCTAGGACTTCTTGTACTACGTTGAATAGCAGTGGTGATGTGGACAGTCCTGCTGTGTTCCTGACCTTAGGGGAAAAGCTCTCAGTTTCTCCCCATTGAAAATGATATTTGTTGTGGGTTTTTCATAGATGGTTTTTATCATACATTGTGAAGAGTTTTGATCAAGAAAGGATGCTGTACTTTGTCAAATGCTTTTTCAGTGTCTATTGAGAGTATCATATGATTCTTGTTCTTTCTTTTATTAATGTATTGTATCACATTGATTGATTTGCAGATGTTGGACCAACCTTGCAGCCCAGGAATAAATCCCACTTGGTCATGGTGAATAATCCTTTTTTTTTTTTTTAAGATTTTATTTATTTATTTGACAGATAGAGATCACAAGTAGGCAGAGAGAGAGAGAGAGAGAGAGAGAGAGAGGAGGAAGCAGGCTCCCTGGGGAGCAGAGAGCCCAATGTGGGGCTTGATCCCAGGACCCTGAGATCATGACCTGAGCCGAAGGCAGAGGCTTTAACCCACTGAGCCACCCAGTCACCCCTAATCCTTTTAGTATACCTATTGGCTATTATTTTGGTGAAAGTTTTCACATCCGTATTCATCAGGGATATTGGTCTGTAATTCTCCTTTTTGATGGGGTCTTTTGTCTGGTTTTGGGATCGAGGTAATGCTGGCCTCATACAATGAGTTTGGAAGTTTTCCTTCCATTTCCATTTTTTGGAACAGTTTCAGGAGCATAGGTATTAATTCTTCTTTAAATGTTTTGTAGAATTCCCCTGGGAAGCCATCTGGCCCTGGGCTCTTGTTTGTTGGGAGATTTTTGATGACTGCTTTAGTCTCCTTACTAGTTTTGGGTCTGTCTAGGTTTTCTATTTATTCCTGGTTCAGTTTTGGTAGTTTATATGTCTCTTGGAATGCATCCATTTCTCCGATATTGTCAAATTTGCTGGTATATAGTTGCTCATAATATGTTCTTATAATTGTTTGTATTTCTTTGGTGTTGGCTGTAATCTCTCTTTCATTCATGATTTTATTAATTTGGGTCCCTTCTCTTTTCTTTTGGAGAAGTCTGGCCAGGGCTTTCTCAATCTTATTAATTCTTTTAAAGAAACTGCTCCTAGTTTTATTGATTTGTTCTACTGTTCTTTGGTTTCTATTTCGATTTCTGCTCTGATCTTTATGATTTCTCTTCTCCTGTTGGGTTTAGGCTTTCTTTGCTTTCTTTCTCCAGCTCCTTTAGGTATAGGGTTAGGTTGTGTACTTGAGACCTCTCTTGTTTCTTGAGAAAGGCTTGTATCGCTATATACTTTCCTCTCAGGACTGCCTTTGCTGTGTCCCACAGATTTTGAACAGTTGTGTTTTCATTATCATTTCTTTTCTGAATTTTTTCAATTCTTTAATTTCCTGGTTGACCCATTCATTCTTTAGTAGGATGCTCTTTAGCTGCTATGTATTTAAGTTCTTTCCAACTTTCCTCTTGTTGAGTTCTAGTTTCAAAGCATTCTGGTCTACAAACATGCAGGGAATGATCCCAGTCTTTCAGTAATGGCTGAGACCTGACTTATAACCCAGGATGTGATCTATTCTGGAGACTGTTCCATGTGCACTAGAGAAGAATGTGTATGCTGTGGCTTTGGGATGGAATGTTCTGAATATATCTGTGATGTCCATCTGGTCCGGTGTGTAATTTAAAGCTTTTATTTCCTTGTTGATCTTTTGCTTAGATGATCTGTCCATTTCCGTGAGGTGGGTGTTAAAGTCCCCTACTATTGTTGTATTATTGGGATGTGTTTCTTTGGTTTTGTTATTAATTGGTATATAATTGACTGTTCCCATGTTAGGGGCATAGATATTTAAAATTGTTAGATCTTCTTGTTGGACAAACCCTTTAAGTATGATATAGTGTCTTTCCTCATCTCGTATTATAGTCTTTGGCTTCAAATCTAACTTATCTGATATAAAGATTGCCACCCAGCTTTCTTTTGATGTCCTTTAACTTGGTAAATTGTTTTTCACCCCCTCACTTTAAATCTGGAGGTGTCTTTGGGTCTAAAATGAATTTCTTGCAGCCAGCATATTGATGTCTTTTTTTTGTTGTTGTTGTTGTTGATGTTTTTTAAATCCATTCATATACCCTGTGTCTTTTGATTGGGGCGTTTAGCCGATTTACATTCAGGGTAACTATTGAAAGATACGAATTTAGTGCCATTGTATTGCCTGTAAGATGACTGTTACTATATATTGTCTCTGTTCCTTTCTAGTCTATGTTACTTTTAGGCTCCCTCTTTGCTTAGAGGACCTTTTTCAATATTTCCTGTAGGGCTGGTTTGGTGTTTGCAAATTCTTTTAGTTTTTGTTTGTCCTGGAAGCTCTTTATCTCTCCTTCTATTTTCAATGACAGCCTAGCTGAATATAGTATTCTTGGCTCCATATTTTTCTTGTTTAGTGCTCTGAATATATCATACCAGTCCTTTCTGGCCTGCCAGGTCTCTGTGGATAGGTCTACTGTCAGTCTAATATTTCTACCATTGTAGGTTACAGACTGGTTTCTGAGCTACCTTCAGCATTTTTTCTTTGTCACTGAGACTTCTAAGTTTTACTATTAGATGATGTGGTGTGGACCTATTTTTACTCATTTTGAGGGGGGCTCTTGTGCCTCCTGGATTTTGATGCTTGTTTACTTCCATACAGTAAGGAATTTGCCCGCTATAATTTGCTCCAGTATACCTTCTGCACCCTTCTCTCCTTCTTCTGGGTCACAATTATTCTCATATAGTTTCATCTTATGGTATCACTTACCTCTCACATTCTTCCCGTGTGATCCAGTAGTTGTTTATCTCTTTTTCTCATTCTCAGCTTCTTGATTTTCCATCATTTGGTCTTCCATATCTCTAATTGTCTCTTCTGCCTCATTTATCCTAGCAGTGAGAGCCTCCATTTTTTATTGCACCTTCCTAATAACCTTTTTTATTTCAACTTAGTTAGATTTTAGTTCTTTAATTTCTTCAGAAAGGGATTTTATTTCTCCAGAAAGCGTTCTTTAGCATGTTCTATGCTTTTTCAAGCCCAGCTAGCATCTTTACAATCATCATTCTGAATTCTAATCCTGACATCTTACTAATGTCCATATTGATAGGGTCCCCAGCAGTCTGTCCTGCCTCTTGTTCTTTTATTTGAGGTGAGTTTTCTGCCTTGTCATTTTATCCACAGAAGGCTAGATGAATGAGAGAACAAAATGTTAGAAGGGTAACAACAACCCCAGAGAAATATACACTAACCAAAACAGAAGAGACCCGAAATCAGGGGGAGAAGAAAGGGAAAAAAATATGATTAGGCTGATGAATAGAACAGAGCCACACACTTGATTTTGGGTGTGTTTTGTTGTGTCAAAAGAAACTGCCTGTCAGAATTTTAAAGAAGGAGAAACTTACTTCTATATAAAAATAATGATAAACCCAATAAGGGATGCAATATGACTGTAAAGATGAAAATTAAAGATTTTTAAAAAGGAATTGATAAGAAGTTGGTTGAACAAAGAAAAAAAAAGAGAGAATGTGATTAGGCTGGAGATTGGATGGTTTTTTTTACTTCTATGTTCATGAGGGATATTGACCTGTAGTTCTCTTTTTTGGTGGTGTCTTTATCTGCTTTTGGTGTCAGGGTGATACTGGTCTCAAAGACTGAATTTGGGTTTTCCTTAATCCTCTGTTTTTGGAGTAGTATGAGACTAGGTATTAACTCTTCTTTAAATGTTTGTCACATTCACCTGTGCAGCTCTCAGGTCCTGGACTTTTGTTTGTTGGGATTACTGACTCTGTTTCTTCACTAGTTATCAGCCTATTCAGATTTTCTCTTCCTGCTTCACTTTGGTAGGTTATAGGTTTCTAGGAATTTACCCATTTCTTCCCGGTTGTCCAGTTTGTTGGCATGTGATTTTTCATAATGTGTTACAGTTGTTTTTATCTCTGTGGTGTTGGGTGTTATTTCTCCTCTTTCATTTGTTTCTGTGTTTGAGACCTCTCTCTCTCTTCTTTTTTTGCCTTTAAAAATTTTTTTTAAATTTAAATTTAATTTAATTTAATTTTTTTAACTTAATTATTTGAGAGAGTGAGGGAGAGTGGGAGAGAATTTCAAGCTGACTCCCAGGTGAGCATGGAGTGTGATGTTGGGCTCAATCTCACAACCCTGAGATCGTGACCTGAGCTGAGCTGAAATCAAGAATCAGATGCTTAACTGACTGAGTCACTGAGGCACTCCTCTCTGTCATTTTTAAAATTTTTAAAATATTTTATTCATTTATTTGAGGAAGAGCGAGCGGGAGTGTGTGCAGGTTGGGCGAGGAGCAGAGGGAGAGGAATAAGCAGATTCTACACCGAATATGGAGTCTGACATGATTAGTCCCACCACCCTGAGATCATGATCTGAGCCAAAATTGAGAGTTGGATACTCAACCGACTGAGTCACCCGGGTACCCCCCGCCTCCTGACCTTTTGAAAAATGAATTTGGCTCGTAGTTGATCTTTTCAAAGAACTGGCTCCTGGTTTCATTGATCAGTTCTATTGTTTTAGTTTCTACATCATTTATTTCTATTCTTAGCTGTATTATTTCATTCCTTCTGCTGATCTGAGGTTTTTTCTTTTTCTAGCTCCTTCCTGTGTAATGTTAGGTTCTTTATCTGAGAATTTTCTTGCTTCTTGAAGTATTGCTATCAACTTCCCTATTAGAACTGCTTTTGCTGCATACCCCAAATTTTGGACTGTTGTGTTTTCATTTTCATGTAATTTTTAATTTCTTCTTTGATTTCTTGGTTGACACATTTGTTGTTTAATAGCATATTATTTAACCTTCATGTATTTGTGTTCCTTCCAGGTTTTTTTCTTGTGGTTGATTTTTAGTTTTAGAGTGTTGTGGTTGGAAAAGGTGCATGATCTGACTTTAGTCTTTCTGACTTTGTGACTTTGTGGTCTAATATGAGATCTGTTCTGGAGAATGTTCCATGTTCACTTAAAAAGAATGTGTATTCTGTTTTATGGTGGAATGTTCTGAATATATCTGTTAAATCCATCTGGTCCATTGTTCATTCTAAGCCACCGTTTCCTTGTTGAGTTTCTGTTTGGATGATCTGTCCATTGATGTAAGTGGGGTGTTAATGTGTCCTACTATTATTGTGTTACTGTTGATTATTTCCTTTATGTTAGTAGCTGTTTTATGTATTTGGGTGCTCCCATATTGTGTGTGTAAATATTTACAACTGTTGTAGCTTATTGTTGGAGTGTCTTTATTATTATAGTGGTGTCCTTCTTTGTCTCTTGTTACAGTCCTTTTTTGTCTTTATGTCTGTTTTGTCTGATTTTAGGTATTGCTACCTCAGCTTGCTTTTTTTTTTTTTTTTTTAAAGATTTTATTAATTTATTTGACAGAGAGAGATTACAAGTAGGCAGAGAGGCAGGCAGAGAGAGAGAGGAGGAAGCAGGCTCCCTGCTGAGCAGAGAGCCCGATGTGGGACTCGATCCCAGGACCCTGAGATCATGACCTGAGTTGAAGGCAGCGGCTTAACCCACTGAGCCACCCAGGCGCCCTCTCAGCTTGCTTTTGACACCCATTTCCATGGTAAATGTTTCTCCATCTCCTTACTTTGAATCTACAGATAGCCTTAGGTCTGAAATGACCTTTTTTCAGACCCAAGATAGCCTTAGGTCTGAAATGGCCTCTTGTTGGCAGCACATAGATAGGTCTTGCTTTTTTATCTATTCCATCACCATGGTCTTTTGATTAAAATGCTTAGTCCATTTACAAAGTAATTATTGATAGGTATGTATTTATTGTCATTTTGTTACTTGTTTTGTAGTTCTTTTAGTTCTCTGTTCTTTTCTTGCTCTTTTCTCTCACAGTTTGCTGGTTTTCTTTAATGATATACTTGGATTCCTTCCTCTTTATTCTTTGTATATCTATTACTGGTTTCTAATTTGCGGTTAACAAGTTTGTATATAGCATCTTCTGCATATAGCAGTCTATATTAAGTTGATGGTCACTTAAGTTTGAATGCATTGTGTACTCCTCTGTCCCCCATGTTTTAGGTGTATGGTGTCAAATTTTACATCCTTTTATTTTGTGAATCCCTTGACTGATTTTTATGGAACTATTCATTTTTATTGCTTTTGTCTTTTCTGCTTTTCATACTCTGACTTATCGTTTCTTTTCCACCTTTAATATTTCTGGCACAGCTTGTTTAGTGGTCATGAACTCCTTTAGTTTTTGTTTGTCTGAGAAACTCTTTATCTCTCCTTCTATTCTGAGTAATAGCCTTGCTGGATAGAGTATTCTTGGCTGCAGATTTTCCCCTTTTAGCACTTTGAATATATTATGCCGCTTTCTTCTTGCCTGAAGAATTTCTCCTTAAAAATCCACTAATAGCCTTATGGGGTTTCCCTTTGTATACAATGTCTTCTCTTGGTGCTTTTAAAATTTTTTGTTGTTACTGCTTTTTGCCATTTTAATTACTGTGTGTCTTGGTGTAGACTGCTTTATGTTGATTTTGGGAGGGAGGGGTGCATTTCTGTACCTCCTACATGTGGATATCTGTTTTCTTTCCCAGATTAGGGAAGTTTTTAGCTATTATTTCTTCAAATAAATTTCTGGCCCTTTTTATCTCTTCTGGAACTGTGTCATGTGAATGTTATTATGCTTGATGGAATCACTGAGTTCTCAAAGACTGTTCTCAGTTTATGTAAATTTTCCCTCTCTTGTTAACTCAGCTCAGCTTGGTTACTTTTCATTTCTGTCTTCCAGGTCATTAGTTCATTCCTCTACTTCATCTAGCCTGTTATTTATTCCATCATCTTTATTTTAAATTTCATGTATTGTGTTCATCATCTTTGACTGGGTCTTTTTTATCTCTTTGTTAAGGGTCTCACTGATATCCTGCACTCAAGTCCAATGAGTATCTTTATGATGTTTGGATTCGCTATCAGGGGTATTAGTTTTTTCTGTTTCACTTAGGTCTCTTGCTATGTTTGTCCTGTTCTTTCATTTGGGACATAGTCCTCTGTCTCCTTATTTTGTCTAACTCTGTGTTTCTTTGTGTTTGGAGTCAGCTCTGTCTCATGGTCTTGAAGGTAATGGCCTTATGAGGAAGAGGTCCTGTAGTGCCCTTCTGTGTAGTATCCCTGTTCCCCAGGGTCTGGTACTTCAGGGAGTATCTCTTACATGTGCTGCCTGCTCTTCTATTGAGTCCTGATGTCTTTTTCCTTCAGTCCACTTGTCTGCAGAGGCTGTCTTTGACTGTTGTGGGTGGTGTTTCATCCCCAGCAGGGGTGGGAGGGTGGGGGTGTATTTTAACCAGGTGTCTGCTGGTCTGCTGGCAAATTGAGACCTGCTTTTGTTGCCAGAACTGAGGTACTGGAGAATGTGCTGGTGGGGAGATGAGTAGGTGGGGTTTGTGTCAGTCTTCTGGGCGACTGAAGCAAGTCTGGGATGGATGAATCCACTGAAGCATGGAGGAAGCAGGGCTTGGTATAAGCACGTTAGTGTCCACACTGAGCTGGTCCCTTCAATCGCCTTGTGTTTATGCTGGGGGTTTGGGGGAGGGAAATGGTGCATGATAGTTTCTGGAAGGGTGTCGTGTCCCCTTGATCCCTACCTCTCTGGGTCATGCTCTGAAATAGTAAATCACTCTCCCTCTTGTTTGCCCTCATTGTTTTTCAAATTGCTGTTTCCAGGCTGTATGTCCATCTGGTGTTTGTTGTGTTGTCCTTAAGGGTGGGGACTCTGCTTCCTAAGGCCCTTTGGGCTCTCCCAGAGTCCAGCCCTCTAATTTTTAAAATTCCAGGCTTTAAGTTCTGCTGATTTTAAGAATGCAAAAAAATCCAGCCCCTTTCAATTTCAAAGCCAAATACTATGGGGAGTCATCTTCCCTGTGTGGGCTTCTCAGCATAAAAGTCTGTTTTTCTTCCTTCCCCAGCCACTGGCTTCCTCCCGACCATGGTTGGCCATGGTCTGTTTCTCTCCCAACTGTGTCTGTGTCTTTCCCACCTTCTTTGTCGTGTCCTATCCTTTACCTTTAGTTGTGGAATTTGTTCTTCCTGTCTTCAGATTGCTTTCTGGGTTACTTACACTGATGTGTTATCTTCTTGTATCCATGGGATAAAGTGAGCTTAGAGTCCTTTGACTCTGCTGTCTTTTCCACATAATGATTACATGAAATAGTTCTGTCTTTTCCTTTGCAGTTATTTTATGCTCTTTCTTTCTGTTGTCCAATTGCGTGTCTGTAACTCCATATTTTGTCAAATGCAGTGATGAGTAATGGTTGTGATTGTGGGCATACTTGTCTTATTCCTGATTTCAGAGAATGTAATTAGTGTTTTCTAGTTTTATCTTTTTTTCATGTAAAAAGAGAGCTTCAACTGTTTCTTATTTTAATTTTTGTTTTTTGTTTACTTGTTTTTTCTTAAATCAGGGATTCGTTTTGAAAATCTTTAAATGCCTTTGAGCATTTATGGAAATGATTTTATTCCTGGATCTGTTTATAAATCTTAATAGATTTACTAATATCAAGTTATACGTACATTCCTGAAGTAAATCTTATTTGTTCTATTTTGTTACTATTTCCTTTTGGATATTTACATCAATATCATATGATATTAGGTGTTTTTTTTGTTTGTTTGTTTGTTTTAGGTATTTTAAACTCAGTTTTTTTGGTGTCCGTAGTGTGCTTATTTTTCATATATTCGTCTACGAGGGCTGCCATAACAAAATACCAGAGACTGGATTGCATACACAACAGACACTCATTTTCTTACATTTTTGGAGGCTAGAAATCCCAGACCAGTGTTTCAACAGGCTTCATTTCTGATGAAGCTTGTCTTCCTGGAGTGCAAACGGCTATTGTCTTGCTGTGTCCTGATGTGGCCTTTTGTCTGTGTGTCAAGGAAAGAACTCTCTAGTGTCTGATAGAACTGGTGTCATCATAAGAAGAGAACAGATTAGGGCACCACCCTTATGACCTCATCTAAATAACTTTAAATAGCTCCTTATGGACTCTGTTACCAAATGTAGTCACATTGGGGATTAGACTTCAACATATGAATTTGGGGTGATGGTTCACAAGTCTTAAGTGTCATTAAAATAATCTGCAGATTTTCTTTTTCTATGCTCTGAAATTATTTAAATGGCAGTAGAATTATTTGCTTTTAGAGATTTGGTCGAAAATTTCCTGTGATATTGAATTGTCAGGACCTAGTACTTTTTTTTGTCAGGGAGGAGTGGCTTTTTATAGCTTCCCCTGTTCTTTAATGTTATTGGCTCTTTATTCTTGGGGGTCAGGTTTGGTAATTTTTTCTTTAATTATCTATTTTTTCCAGGCTTTCAATTTTATCTGAATAGGGTTATCCATAGTAGCCTCATAAGATGAGTGAATTCTATTAGCGTGGTTTTCTCCTCTGACATTTCTTGTTTTAGGTGTTTTTCATTCATTTGTATTCAGGTATAGTTGACATACAGCATTATATTCGTTTCAGGTGTGCAACATAGGGGACAACTCTGTACATTATGCTCTGCTCCCCATAGGTGTAGCTACCATCTCTCATGACAGAGAGCTATTCCAATACTTTTGACTATATTCCCTGTGCTGTACCTTTAATCCTCATGACTTATTTATTCCAGACTGGAAGCCTATACCTCCCACTCCTTGTCACCCATTTGGCCCATTCCGTATACCCCTCCCCTCTGGCAGCTACCAATTCTCTGTATTTACAGTTCTGTTTCTGCTTTTTTGTTTGTTTTATTTCTTAGACTCCATGTATAAATGAAAACCTATGGTATTTGACTTTCTGTGTCTGACTTAATTCACTTACCTCATAGGTCCATCCATATTATTGCAAAAAGGAGGGTCTCATTCTTTTGTATGGCTGAGTAATTTACCACCATATACAATATACTACATCTTTATCCATTCATTTTTTTTAAGGTTGTTTTTTCATTTATCATTCTTAAAAAATTTTTAATTCAGTTAATTAACATATAATGTATTATTGGTTTCAGAGGTACAGGTCTGTGATTCATCAAGTCCTATATAATATCCAGTGCTCATTACATCTCATGGCCTCCTAATGTCCATCACCCAACATGTAACACAGTTACATGTTACCCCATCCCCTCACTCCTCTCCCCTCCAGCAACCCTCTGTTTGCTTCCTGTGATCAAGAGTCTCATATGGTCTCTCACCCTCCCTGGCTTTGTCATTTTATTTTTTTCCTCTCTTTCCCCGTGATCCTGTTTTGTTTCTTAATTTCCACAAATCCTTGAGATCATTGGGTAATTGTCTTTCTCTGATTGACTTATTTCACTTAGCATAATACCCTGTAGTTCCAGCCATGTCATTGCAAATGGCAAGATTTTGGTTTTTTTGATGGGTGAATAATATTCGTGTGTGTGTGTGTGTGTGTGACATCATCTTTATCTATTCATCTGTTGATGGACATCTAATCTCCTTCCATAGTTTGGCTATTGTGGACATTGCTGCTATAAACATTGGGGTGCACATGCCCCTTGGGATCACTACATTTGTATCTTTGGGGAAAATACCTAGTAGTGCAATTGCTGTGTCCTAGGGTAGCTCTATTATTAACTTTTTAAGGTACCTCCATTCTGTTTTCCAGAGTGGCTGCACCAGCTTACATTCCTACCAACAGTGGAAGAGGGTTCCCCTTTCCCTGCATCCTCACCAACATCTGCCATTTCTTGTCTTGTTAGTTTTAGTCAGTCTCGTATGAGTGGTGTCTCATTGTGGTTTTGATTTGTATTTCTCTGATGCTGAGTGATGTTGACCATTTGTTCCTTGTGTGTGTTGGCCATTTCTCTTTGGAGAAATGTCTGTTCATGTTTTTTGCCAATTTCTTGACTTTTTTGGTTTTCGGGTGTTGAGTTTTATGTGATCTTTATAGATTTTGGATATTAGCCTTTTATCTGCTATGTTATTTGTAAATAACTTCTCCCTTTTGCTGTTTGTCTTTTGGTTTTGTCAACTGTTTGCTTGGCTGGGCAAAACTATCTTCATGAAGTCCCAATAGTTCATTTTTGCCTTTATATCCCTTGCTTTTGGAGACGTGTCTAGCAAGAAGTTGCTGCAGCTGAGGTCAAGATGTTGCTGCTTGTGTTCTCCTCAAGGATTTAGATGGACTCTTGTCTCACATTGAGGTCTTTCATCCGTTTTGAGTCTATTTTTGTGTATGGTATAAGGAAATAGTTCAATGTCATTCTTCCGTATGTGGCTGTCCAGTTTTCCCAACACCATTTTTTGAAGACACTTTCTTTTTTCCATTGGATATTCTTTCCTGCTTTGTCAAAGATTAGCTGGTTGTAGAGTTTAGGGTCCATTTCTGGGTTTTCTATTTTGTTCCATTGATCTGTGTGTCTTTTTTTTTTTGCCAGTACCATACTGTCTTGATGATTATGGCTTTGCAATAAACTTGAAGTCTAAATTGTGATGCCACCAGCTTTGGTTTTCTTTTTCAAGATTCCTCTGGCTATTCGGGGTCTTTTCTGGTTCCATACAAATTTTAGGATTATTTGTTCCAGCTCTGTGATAAATGCTAATGGTATTTTGATAGGGATTGCATTGAATGGGTAGATTGCTTTGGGTATCATTGACATTTTCACAATATTTGTTCTTTAACCCATGAGCATGGAGTGTTTTTATGTTTCTTTACAGCTTCTTTAATTTCTTTCATGAGTGTTCTGTAGTTTTCAGAGTACAGATCCTTTGCCTCCTTGGTTAGGTTTATTCCTAGATATCTTATGGTTTTGGGTGCAACTATAAATGGGATTGATTCCTTAATTTCTCTTTCTTCTGTCTCATTGTGGGTGTATAGAAATGCAACTGATTTCTGTGCATTGATTTTATATCCTACCACGTTGCTGAATTCCTGTATGAGTTCTAGCAGTTTTGGGGTGGAGTCTTCTGGGTTTACTGCGAAGAATATCATGTCATCTGCAGAGAGTGAGAGTTTGACTTCTTCTTTGCTGATTCAAATACCTTTTATTTATTTTTTGTTGTCTGATTGTTGAGGCTAGAACTTCTTTTTTTTTTTTTCCAATTTATTTATTTTCAGAAAAACATTATTCATTATTTTTTCACCACACCCAGTGCTCCATGCAAGCCGTGCCCTCTATCATACCCACCACCTGGTACCCCAACCTCCCACCCCCCCCGCCACTTCAAACCCCTCAGATTGTTTTTCAGAGTCCATAGTCTCTCATGGTTCACCTCCCCTTCCAATTTACCCAAATTCCCTTCTCCTCTCTAACGCCCCTTGTCCTCCATGCTATTTGTTATGCTCCACAAATAAGTGAAACCATATGATAATTGACTCTCTCTGCTTGACTTATTTCACTCAGCATAATCTCTTCCAGTTCCATCCATGTTGCTACAAAAGTTGGGTATTCATCCTTTCTGCTGGAGGCATAATACTCCATAGTGTATATGGACCACATCTTCCTTATCCATTCATCCGTTGAAGGGCATCTTGGTTCTTTCCATAGTTTGGCGACCGTGGCCATTGCTGCTATAAACATTGGGGTACAGATGGCCCTTCTTTTCACGACATCTGTGTCTTTGGGGTAATTCTAGTTCTGTGTTGAGCAGCACTGGTGATAGTAGATATCCCTGCTGTGTTCCTGACCTTAGGGGGAAAAGCTCTCAGCTTTACCCCATTAAGAATGATATTGTGGGCTTTTTAAATGTCTTTTTATGATATCGAGGTCTGTTCCCACTACCCCTACACTATGAAGAGTTTTAAGAAAGTATGCTGTATTTTGTCAAATGATTTTTCTGTATCTTTTGAGAGGATCATATAGTTCTTGTTCTTTCTTTTATTAATGTATTGTATCACACTGATTGATTTCCAGATGTTGAACCAACCTTGTAGTCCAGGAATAAATCCTACTTGGTCGTGGTGAATAATCTTTTTAATGTAATGTTATTCGTAATAGCTAGTATCTCGGTGAGAATTTTTGTATCTGTGTTCATTAGGGATATTGGTCTGTAATTCTCCTTTTTGATGGGGTCTTTTACCTGGTTTTGGGATTGAGGTAATGCTGGCCTCATACAATGAGTTTGGAAGTTTCCTTCCATTTCCATTTTTTCCCCCAGTTTTATTTTTTGAGGCAGCTTCTGAGGAATAGGTATTAATCCTTCTTCAAATGTTTTGTAGAATTCTTCTGAGATTCTGTCTGGCCCTGGGCTCTTGTTTTTGGGAGATTTTTGATCACTGCTTCAATCTCCTTACTGGTTCTGGGTCTGTTCAGGTTTTCTGTTTTTTCCTGGTTCAGTATTGGTAGTTTATATGTCTCTTGGAATGCATCCATTTCTTCCAGATTGTCAAATTTGCTGGTGTATAGTTGCTCATAATATGTTCTTATAATTGTTTGTATTTCTTTGGTGTTGGTTGTAATCTCTCCTCTTTCATTCATGATCTGATTAATTTGGGTGCTTTCTCTTTTCTTTTTGATAATTCTGGCCAGGGGTTTATCGATCTTACTCTTTTAAAACACCAGCTCCTAGTTTCGTTGATTTGTTCTACTGTTCTTTTGGTTTTTATTTCATTGATTTCTGCTCTGATCTTTATGATTTCTCTTCTCCTGCTTGGTTTAGGCTTTCTTTGCTGTTCTTTCTCCAGCTCCTTTAGGTGTAGCATTAGGTAGTGTATTTAAGACTTCTCTTGTTTCTTGAGAAAGGCTTGTATTGCTATATACTTCCCTCTTAGAACTGTCTTTGCTGCATCTCAAAGATTTTGAACAGTTGTGTCTTCATTTCCATTTGTTTCCATTAATTTTTTTAAATTCCTTTTTAATTTCCTGGTTGACTCATTCATCCCTTAGTGGGATGGTTTTTAGCCTCCATGTATTTGAGTTCTTCCAAATTTCCTCTTGTGATTGAGTTCCAGTTTCAAAGTATTGTGGTCTGAAAATATGCACGGAATGATCCCAGTCTTTTGGCACCAGTTGAGACTTGATTTGTGACCCAGTATGTGATCTATTTGGGACTGTTCTGTGTGTACTTGAGAAGAACTTGTATTCTGTTCCTTTAGGATGGATTGCTCTGAATATATCTGTGAAGTCCATCTGTCCGGTGTGTCATTCAAAGCCCGTATTTCCTTGTTGATCTTCTGCTTAGATGATCTGTCCATTGCAGTGAGTGAGGTGTTAGCTTCCCCTACTATTACTGTATTATTATCAGTGTTTCTTTAATTTTGTCATTAATTGGTTTAAGTGGATGCTTCCATGTTAGGGGCATAAATATTTACAATTGTTAGATCTTCTTGTTGTGTAGACCTTTTATGTGTGATATAGTGTCTTTCCTCATCTATTACAGTCTTTGCTTTAAAATCTAATTTTTCTTACATAAGGATGGTACTCCAGTTTTCTTTTGTTGTCCATTAGCATGATAAATGGTCTTTCACCCTTCATGTTCAATGTGGATGTGTCTTTGGGTCTAAAATGAGTCTCTTACAACACCAATGAGTCTTGCTTTTTTATCCTGTCTGATAACCTATGTCTTTTGATTGTGGGACTTAACCCATTTTTCTTCAGCGTAACTGGTGAAGGATATGAATTTAATGCCATTTTATTGCCTGTAAAGTCACTGTTTCTGTAGATTGTCTCTGTTCCTTTCTGGTCTGTGCTACTTTGGGCTCTCACTTTGCTTAGATTGCCCTTGTGATGTTTCTTGTAGGGCTGGTTTAGTGATTACAGATTCTTTTAGTTTCTGTTTGCCTTGGAAGCTCTTTCTCTCTCCTATCTGAATGACAGCCTTGCTGGATAAAGTTATCCTTGCCTGCATATTTTTCTCATTTAGCACCCTGAATATATCATGCCAGTCCTTTCTGGCTGCAAGGTCTCTGTGGATAGGTCTGCTGCAAGACTAATATTTCTACACTTGTAGGTTAAGAACTTCTTGCCCTGAGCTGCTTTCAGGATTTTCTCTTTGTCTTTGAAGCTTCACTATTATATGTAGAGGTATTGACCCTTTTTTATTGATTTCGAGGAGGGTTCTCTGTGCCTCCTGGACTTGAGTGCCTATGTCCTTATCCAGTTCTAGGAAATTCTCAGGTGTAATTTGCCCCAGTGTACCTCCTGCCCACCCCCTTCTCTTTCCTCTTCTGGGATCGCAGTTATTCTAATACTGATTTGCTTTATGGTATCACTTATCTCTTGAGTTCTTCCTTCCTGGTCCTATAGTTGTTTATGTCTCTTTTTCTCAGCTTCATTATTCTCCACCATTTTGTCTTCTATGTCATTAATGCTCTCTTCTGCCACATTTATCCTAGCAGTTAGAGCCTCCATTTTTTATTGCATCTCATTAATAGCCTTGTTGATTTCAACTTGATTAGATTTTAGTTCTTTTATTTCTCCAGAAAGGGATTCTCTGGTGTCTTCTATGCTTTTTTCAAGCCCAGGTAGTATCTTTATAATAGTTATTTTGAACTCTAATTCTCACATTTTATTTCTGTCCATACTGACAAGGTCTTCAGTAGTCAGTACTGCCTCTTATTTTCCTTTTTGAGGTTTTTCTGTCTTGTCATTCTCTCCAGAGAAGAATAGGTGACTGAGAGAACAATATACGAAAATAGGAAAAATGACCCCAGAGAAATATAAACTAAACAAACCAGAAGAGAACCAAAAGTGAAAAGAAAATTTAAAAAAAAAAAAGAAAAAAAAAAGAGAGAAGCAGAGTATTATCAGACAGTTGAACAAGACAGATATACTAGATCCTGGGTGTATTTTGGTTTGTTTGTTACAAAACTAGACCCCAAAATTGTAAAGACAGTAAAAGTTACCTATCTATCTATCTATCTATATATGAATAAAGTTATATATATATAATATATTATTAAAGTATATATAATTATTAAAGTTATATGTATATTATTTATATAAGTTTTACATATATATATGAATAAAATTAAATACAATGAGAGACTAGAACCTAACTGTAAAAATGGCAATTAAGAAAGACCTTAAAAAGTTGTTAAAGTAAGAATTGGTTGGAAAGGAAAAAGAAAAAAAAAATGGAACGACTAAAGAATCATGAGGGAAAAACCATGAATTCTATATACTATTTACCCCTAAAATTGGAGTTTTGCAATTTTGTGTGATCATTAAACTTGGCGTTAGCCAGATTTTCTTGCCGATCTTCCAGGGGAGGGACCTGTTGTACTGATTCTCACATGTCTTTGCCTCAGGGGAGTTCCAGTGCCCTTGCCAGGGGGCCGGGTTAAGTCAGTGCCTCCAGCTTGCTGTATGCAGCTTTTGTTCCCTGAAGGCTTTCTGAGGTGCTTTAGAGGCTGAGAATGAAAATGGCAGCCTCCTGATCTCCAGCCCAGAACCAAAAGCTCCTACCCCTCCACTCATCTGTGCTCCCTCAGGGAAAAGCAGTCAGTCACTCATGCCTCCGTGTTTACCCATCCCGTAACTGAGCATTTTTATCTCAGGGATGCTACACCTTTCAAATCTCCAAACTTAGCAGAGTCCTGTGGTGTGCTCCCCTGCTGCTCCTCCTGGCGGAGGGAGTGGAGCGTCTTTCTGAGGTTCTGATCTTGCTGGGCCCGTGCTTGGAGAGCAATCTCCCAACTGAGCCATGGTTCACGGTTTATGGCAGCTTGGAGCTAATAGCCCACTCCTCACTTCCCCGATTATACCTGGATTTGCTGCTCCGATGTCTGGGACCTCTGCTGCACTCAGGCATCCCTGGTCTTCCTGAGACCACAGTGTCCCACCTAGGATTCTGCCCTCCTTCGCCACCTAAGTGCCTTTCAGGTGGGGACATCTCTCATCTAAGCAGACTTTTAGGTGATTTTGCACTTTGCTGATATATCACTTTCCAGTAGCCGGCTTATGGAAGCTCCCTCCTCCTTCAGTTTATCTTCATATATATATGTGTATATATATATGTATATATGTATATACATATATATACATATATATATATATATATATGTATATATATGTATATAGTTTGGTTTCTTGGTGTCAAGTTGTGTAAGTTTTTTCATACTTTGGATATTAACCCCTTGTTGAATATATAATTTGCAAATATCTACTCCCATTGCCTTTTAGTTTTGTTAATCATTTCCTTTGCTGTGCAAAAGCTTTTTTATTCTGGTAGTCCCAATAGTTTATTTTTGCTTTTTTCCCCTTGCCTGAGGAGACACATCTAGACAAATGATGCTAAGCCTGAGGTCAAAGAAATTACTGGCTTTCTTCTAGTAGCGATATAGTTTCAGGTCTCACATTTGTTTGTTTATTTATTTATTTATTTATTTATTTTATTTGACAGACAGAGATCACAAGGCAGAGAGGCAGGCAGATAGAGAGGGAGAAGCATGGCCCTGCTGAGCAAAGAGCCTGATGTGGGGCTTGATCCCAAGATCCTGAGATCATGACCTGAGCTGAAGGCAGTGACTTAACTCACTGAGTCACCCAGATGCCTCCAGGTCACACATTTAGGTGTTCAGTTTATTTAGGTTTCTTTTTGTCTATGGTTTAAAAAGTGGTCCAGTTTGATTCTTTTCAACATGGTGGTTTGGTTTTCCGTACCATTTATTGAAGAAACTTTTTTCCCCCATTTATCATAGATTAAATGACCATGTAAGTGAGAGTTTATTTTTTGGGCTGTCTGTTCTCTTCCACTGATCTGTTTGTTATTTATTGCCAGTACCATACTGTCTAGATTATTACAGCTTTGTTGTTTAATTTGAAATCTGGCTTTGTGCCATCCCCAGCTTTGTTCTTTCTCCAGATTGTTTTGGCTATGGGTCTTTTGCGGTTCCAAATGAATTTTAGGATAATTTGTCCTAGTGCTGTGAAACTACTGTTGTTATTTTGGTACAGATTGCATGGAAATTTTAGGTTTCTTTGGGTAACATGGGCATTTTACCAATATTTATTCTTCCAATCCATGAGCATGGAATATCTTTCCATTTGTTTGTGTCATCTTTAATTTCTTTTGTCAGTGTTTTAGTTTTCAGGGTTACTCGTCTTTCACCTCCTGCCAAGTTTATTCTTGGGCATTTTATTCTTTTTGGTGCAGTTGTAAATGAAATTGGTTTCTTAATTTCTCTGCTACTTTGTTATTAGTATATAGAAGTACAAAAGATTTTTGTATGTTAATTTTGTATTCTGCAACTTTACTGAATAAATCTATTCTAATAGTTTTTTGATGGAGTCTTTAGGATATCCTCTGTGTAGTATCATTTTATCTGCAAATCATGACCGTTTTACTTCTTCTTTACTAATTTTGATGACTTTTAGTTCTTGTCTGATAGTTACAGTTTTATATTGAATAAAATGTGAGTGTAGAGACCTTTGTTCCTGATCTTACTGGAAAAACTCAGTTTCTCACCATCACCAGTGTGATGTTAGCTGTGGGTTTTTCATATGTAGCTTCTATTATGTTGAGGTATGTTCCCTCTACACTAATTTTCTTGAACATTTATATCATGAGCAGGTGTTGAATTTTGCCAAATGCCTTTTCTGTATCTGCTGAGATGCTCACTTCATTTTTATCCTTCATTTTATTAATATGGTGTAGCACATTAATTGATTTTGTGCATACCAAACCACTCTTGTGTCCCCAGAACAAATCTCACTTGATTGTGATGAAGATCCTGTTAATGTATTGTTGAATGATGTTTCCTGATACTTTGTTGAGGATTTTTGCATCTGTGTTGATCAGGGATAGTCGCCTGTAGTTTTTGTATGAGTGTAATGCTGGCTGTGCAGATGGTATTTAGAGGCTTTCCTCTTTTTTTGAGTACTTTGTGGAGAATATGTATTAATTAAATGTATGGTAGAATTCCCTTGTCAATCTATTTGGTGCTGGACTTCTGTTTATCGGGAGTTCATTGATTACCAGTTGTTTTATTAGTAATTGGTCTGTTCAGATTTTTAATTTCCTCCTGCTTCAGTTTTGAAAGATTATATGTTTTTATGAAATTACCCATGTTTTTCTAGGTTGTCCAATTTGTCCACATAATTTTTCCAAGCAGTCTCTTAAAATCCTTTGTATGTTTATGGTGTAGGTTATTACTTATTTCTCATTTTATTTCTTTGTGTCCTCTTTTTCTTTTTCCTTGATGGCTAAGGTTTATTTTGTTTATTCAAAGAACCAGCTCTGGTTTCATCTTTTTTTTCTTTTAAGATTTTGTTTATTTATTTATTTTGTCAGAGAGAGAGAGAGAGAGAGAGAGAGAGGATGTGCAGGGGAAGCAGCTGGCAGAGGGAGAAGCAGGCTTCCTGTGGAGCAAGGAGCCCAGTGTGGGACTTGATCCCAGGACTGTGGGATCACGACCTGAGGCGAAGACAGATGCTTAACTGACTGAGCCATCCAGAAGTCCCTCATTGATCTTTCTTTTCTTTTCTTTCTTTAGTTTCCATTTATTTCTGTCTGATCTTTATCAACCCTGCCCATCCCCCTCCTGCCACCACCCATTAACTTTGGACTTTGTTCTTTTTTTTTTTTTTTTAAGCTCCTCTATAAGTTTAGAATGTTTATTTGACATTTTTCTTGTTTCTGAGATAGGACTGTATCTCTATAAATTTCCCTCTTAGAACTGCTTTTTCTGTGTCCCAAAGATTTTGGACCATTGTATTTTCAGTTTTCTTAATGTATTTTTAATTTTCTCTGTATTGTGGTTTTGTTGTTGTTGACCCATTGGTTGTTTAGTAGCATGTTGTAGCCTCTGTGTGTTTGTGTTTTTTTTTTACCTTTCCTTTTTCTGGTAATTGATTACTAATTTCATATTGTGGTAGTTGGAAAAGATATTTCAGTCTTGTTCATTCTTCTTGAGAGTGTTCCATGTGCTCTTGAAAAGAACATGTATTCTATTTTTTGGGTGGAATGTTCCATGTTAGTCTGTTCTTACGTGTTTTTTATGGGTACTATTTGCTTATGGATTTTTCTGTCTGGATGATCTATCCAGGGGTGTAAATGAAGTGTTAAAGTATTACTGTAATTATCATTTCTTTATGTCCATTAATATTTGCTGTATGTATTTAGGTGCTCTGGTGTTGGGTGCATAGATACTTAAAATGTTATATTTTCTTGTTGGATTGGTTCCCTTATCATTATGTAATGGTCTTTTTTGTCTCTTGTTAACAGTCTTTGTTTTAAAGTCTATTTTATCTGATATAAGTATTGCTACCCTGGGTTTTTTTTTTTTTCTTCCAGTCGTATGTAATATTTTCATCCATCCTTTCATTTTCAGTGTGTCTTTGTCTTTAGGTATGAAATGAGTTTTCTTGTAGACAGAATACAAATGGGACTTGTTTTTCTTTTTTTTAACCCATTCCTTTTCACTTGAAGCATTTAAACCATTACATTTAAAGAAATTATTGGTATGTACTTGTTGCCATTTTGTTCATTGTTTTCTGGTTGTTTTTATAGTTCTCTGTCCTTTCTTCTCTTAAATTTTTTTTTTTTTAACTGTGATCAATGACTTTCTTTAGTGTCATGGTTGGCTTTCTTTCCCTTTATTTTTTTGTGTGTTTATTATAGGTTTTTTGGTTTGTGGTTACCATGAGGTTCATATATAACATTCCTAAGTATACAGTATGAGGACATTCTAAAAGAGCTTCATTTTTACTGTCACCCACCATGTTTTATGTATATGATATTTTATATCTTTTTATTTTTTGAGTCCCCTGAACTTTTTTAGATATAATTTACTCTACTGCTTTTGTCTTTCAACCTTCATTATAAATGATTGCCGTACTGTTTTACTGTGTGTTTGCTTTTGCTCATGAAATTTTTTACTTTTGTAAATTTCTCCTAGTTTGGCCTTTTCTTTTCCACTTGAAGTCCCTTTAACATTTCTTGTCAGACTGCTTTTGTTTGGGAAATTCTTTATCCCTCCTTCAATTCTGAGTGATAGTCTTGCCTGGTACAGTATTCTTAGTTGTAGGTTTTTCCTTTCAGCACTTTGAATATATCATGACACTCTCTTCTGACCAGCAAAGTTTGTGCTGAAAAATCTGCTGATAGCCTTAATGAGGTTGCCTTTTATGTTACTAGTTGCTTCTCTCTTTCTGCTTTTAAAATTCTCTTTATTTTTAATCTTTTGTGTTTTAATTATTATTTATTGTGGCATGGACCTCCTTGGGATTATCTTGTTTGGAACTTCTGTGCTTCCTGAATCTGGATGTCTGTTTCCTTCCCCAGGTTAGGGAAGTTTTCAGCTATTATTTCCTCAAATAAATTGTCTGCTCCTCCCTTTCTTCTCCTTCTGGAATCCCTATAATCTGAATATTTGCTTGATGTTGTCCGAGAGATTCCTTTACTGTCCTCATTTTAAAAAGTTCTTTCTTTTTGCTGTTCATCTTGAATGCTTTCTAGTACCATGTCTTCCACTTCACTGACCCATTCTTCGCATCCTCTAATCTGCTCTTGATTCCCTCTAGTATGTTTTCATTTCAGTTTTTTTATTCTTCAACTCTGATTGGTTCTTTTTAAAATTTTCTTTTTGTTGAAGTTCTCATTAAGTTCAACTCCTCTTCTCTCCAGTCTGGTGAGACTGCATTACCTCTTTTTCTGAGGTTTGGTGTTTTTTTTTTTTTTTTTTTTTTTTTTAAAGATTTTATTTATTTCAGAGAGAGAGAGAGAGAGAAAATATAAGCAGGGGGAATGGCAGGGGAGGAAAAGCATGCTTTCACTGATCAGAGAGCCAGACATGGTGCTCAATCCCCAGACTCTGGGACCAGGACCTAAGCCCAAGGCAGATGCTTAATTGACTGAGAGGAGACTGAGCCACCCAGGTGCTCCTGGTGGTGGTGTTTTATTTGGGATATTCCTTTGTCTCCTAATTTTGCTTGATTTTTGTGTTTGTTTCTGGGAATTCTGTGTAACAACTACTTCTGCACTTGAGGGAAAGGTCTTGTGTATGGTCATCCCATGTATAGACTATGTGTCCCTGTTGTCTTTGGCTGACTTTCTGGAGTTGTGGCTGGATTGGCTGGGGGTCCCAGGGCACTGTGCTGGGGCTGCTATGGTGAGATGGCTGGAGATGAAGTATGTATGGGGCAGGGTGGTCCTGGGGTTCTTTAACCAGAGGGTTCCCTACCCAGAAGGTTCCCTGGCAGGACAGCTGAAGTTGAACTAGGTGTGAGCCAGGATGTCCTGGGGTGTTCAGTGCTGGGGGCCTGCAGATGAGCTGAGGTATTGGCTGGGGTTCCTGAAGTACTCTGCATTGGAGATGCCCTAGCAAGTAATCTGAATCCAAGATGTGAGGGCTTGGGAGTGTTCTCTGGTGCTTTGTACCTTCATTACCTTGGTGAGATGGCTGGAGCTGTAGTGATTGGTGACCTAGGATATCTTGGTGTGTGCTGTGCTGGGGCTGTCTTGGTGGGACAGATTTTGCTGCCACCAGGACTCCTGGATCTTACTCTTGTCCATGCTGTCAAGGTAGAGGCAGAGTATAAACTGTGGTGTTTACCTACCCTCTGTCCCAGCAGTTCTTCCCACTGTTTGATAGAGTTCTAGAGGTAGATCTTTTATATTCTAGTTTCCCTTTTAAACTGTGGTTGTTTTCCTGTGCCAGGACATCCAGGGTTCACTGAGCCAGTAGGCCAGCTATGGTGCCCAGACCTGCTCTGATCTGTGTTGTCAGAGTGGAAAGGAACTTCAGTGTGGCACTTGCCAGCTCTTTTGATCTGGAGAGAGTGTCAGCAGCTCCTCTGCTGTTTAGCAAGGTTCTAGGACTGGTTTCTTTATATTTCAGTTGCCCTTTTAGACTGTGGCCTTTTTTCTGTGCCCCAGAGCATTCACATCTGCTCAGGGTCCCTCTACATATCCCTCCCCACTGCAGTTCACATCATTTGGGGGATGGAGGTTCTCTTCATTGCCAAGTATCTGTCTCTCTTGTTTTCTGTAATCTATCTTTTGTTGGGCAGAAGGTGTTCAGTTAGCCCTCAGTTCTTTAAGAGGAATTGCTATAGAAATGGGTATAGATTTGTGCATTCATGGGGGAGTTGTGTTTAGGGTCTCCCTGTATTGCCATTTTTGAACCAGAACCTGTTTTATGTTTTCCTGATAGGTTACCTAGTAGTTGATCTGTTCTGTTAATCTACTTCAGAGAATAACTTTTTCAATTTAATTTTTCTGTTTCTTTTTAAAAGCTCTGTTATCTGCTTTTATATTCTGCTTTCTTTCAGTTTATCTTTCTTCCCTCAAATTTTTGAACTAGTAGTTTAATATATATTTTTAATTTTTTTATGTGTGATATTATAATTAAGTCCATTGTAGAGAACACAAATAGCCACATCTAGTTGCAAGGGATGCTGGGAAAATGTAGCCATTTGCCCATCCTTTCTGTTCCAGTGGTAGATATGGAAGTTGAATTTTTGATCGCTACTTAGCAGTCTCTGTTACACTCTTAATGCTTTAAAAATCAAGCAAATAACATGTACATAGGGAAACTTTAATTACAGAAACAGGTAAAATGAAATGCACATCTTTTTCTTTTTCCTTCCTTCATATCTGTCTTCTTTCCCAGAGGTAAGCACTATGAAGTTTTGTGTCTATTTTTCCAAAAAAATTATTACATGCCAAATAATGTATCCATATATTTACTTCTAACTCAAAAAACATTGTATTATACATTTTCACGCTTTGCTCTTTTTCAGTTTCTTTCTGTATCTGGTCATACAGATTTACCTCATTTATTGTAATGACTGTATAGTATTCCATTTTATGGGTGGAACATTTTCCGGCTGATGGACATTTAGATCCACTAGGTTTTGCTCTTTTTTTTTTTTTAAAGATTTTATTTATTTATTTGAGAGAGAACACAAGCAGGCAGAGAGGCAGGCAGAGAGAGAGGAGGAAGCAGGCTCCCTGCTGAGCAGAGAGCCTGATGTGAGGCTCGATCCCAGGACTCCGAGTTCATGACCCGAGCTGAAGGCAGTGGCTTAACCCGCTGAGCCACCCAGGCGCCCCCACTAGGTTTTGCTCTTATAAGCAGTGCTATACTAAACATCTGTTTGTATGCGAGTATATTTTTGTGAGTGTATCCATTGGCTTGGAACCCAGCAATGGAATTAGGTCAGTGAGTATGAATATTTAAAAAGTTAAAAAAGAGAGCTTTCTAGATAGCCAAGCTTAGTGGTGGTCTCCTAAGTCCAGAACTGTACATATCCTTCAAGAACTGTATAGGTCAATAAGAACAACAATCAGAACTATCATTTTTATGGCTTTAATAAAAGTAGCCCAGAGGCACGAAACTACAAACTTCAATTAACAATAAGAAAGACTCCCAATTTCTAGTTGGTCTATTTCTTGACTTCCTACTACACATCTCTGTGGAGAGTTGGAGTGTTGAGAAACTGCACAGAAGAAAGAGTAGGGAATTTAGGTAAAATTACTCTGAGGAAGAGGAAGTTCCCTGTAAGACTGAAAAATACTGGAAAAGAGTCCTGTTAGGTCAGCAGTAACTTCAGGGGAGGAACTTAAACATGGACCCAGGAATCAAGGAGGCAGTTATGGAAGGGCATTGCTTCTGGGGAAGACCTGTTAGAAGGAAGGGAGAGGCATTTTTGGAAATTGTGAAGTGAAGGAAAAATGAAGCGAGGTAGATTTATGTGTCTACAAGATAAAAACCACAAATATTGAGGGAGCTATTAGCCTTTTCCTTACCTCTCCCTAAAATCAAGATGTGCGTTAGCTAAATGGCACTTCGCCATACTGACAGACAGGAGGCTCTTGAACTGGGAGTCATGTTTGCCATCCCACTGTCAACTCTGTGAACAAAATGCACAGATACAAATAGTTTATATAAAGCTTATTAAAATAGAAAGAGAATAAAAAACTTCAATTGAGAAAACACCCTTTGCTATAAAGTTAATCATGAAGTAGATGATCATACTGCAGTCTGAGTTCAGTAGCTTCAAGGAAGTATTTGAGGTTATGAAAACCAGAAACTTAGAAATTCATGACAAAACGGACATAAAATAGATGTAAAGTTAGAGTTGATTGAATTAAAATGGGTGGGGGGACCAGAATTATTTATCAGACATGAAGACAGAAAGTGTTTTAGGGAGAATTCACTTGAATGAACTTTAATAAGGAACACTGAAGGAAAGTCGGAAAAACCAAGAAATTGAAGATAAAAAGGTAAAAAAGTGATTTAAGTAGATGATAAGCAAAGAGTGAGTATAGATGTAATTGGAGTGACTAAGAAAGAAAACCAAGACCTGAATTAATGTTTAAAACTGTGTTCTAAGAAAACCTATATAAGACCTATAGCTACCTAATGAAAAAGCCCACTGAGCACCTTGGAAAATTAACCTTGGGTAAAACTTGAGTAAAAATTCAAGTGTGAGTATTAGATTTTTAAAATAAAAAATCTTCAGGACTTGGAGGCAGAAATTTCCTGTACATTACAAAGAGGAGAGACTGAGTAGCATCAGACTTCTCAAAAGCAACACCTAAAACAAGGCAACAATGGGAAGGTACTTTCAGGAGACTTGAGGAGAGATTATGAGACTAAGGATTTTATATCTTGCCAAGCTGATGTTCATATATTAAGACTAAAGAAAACCAGTTTTAACTATGCAAGAACTGAGGGAATACTGTGTCCCTAGGCTTTTCTTGAGGAATCTTCTAGCAGATGAGTGTCATCCAAGCAAGAGATTTCCAAGGAGAAATTTTGAGGAGAGGATTAATGGTCTTATTTAATTATAAGTCTAAGACTAAAGCAGAGCTGGAAATGAGGGTGGGAGACAATGTATAAATGCTATGTTTTAGTTGGAGAAAAAATGCAGCTGAAAAAATGGGAGGAGAAGGAAGAAGAAAGTATAGTAGACTAAGTTCACTGATTATTGTGAATCAACAGATACTGTTACAAATAGGCAACCCAGTTAATAAAACAGTAAATAATCAACAGATGAAGGCTTATAAAATACGTATAATTACAAAAGTACTCACTAGATAAAAAATAGAAACTTTGGGGGCGCCTGGTTGGCTCAGTGGGTTAAAGCCTCTGCCTTCGGCTCAGGTCATGATCCCAGCGTCATGGGATGGAGCCCTGCATCGGGCTCTCTGCTCTGCAGAGAGCCTGCTTCCTCCTCTCTCTGCCTGCCTCCCTGCCTGCTTGTGATCTCTCTCTGTGTCAAATAAATAAATAAAATCTTAAAAAAATATATATGTAAACTTTGTAAATAACAGTATAAATACACAAACAGCAAATATAACATGGTTCATAGAAAATAATTATAGAGTAAAAATCAAATCTTTTATGTGAATAAATATGAATGGCTTAGCTTATTAAACTTACTTATTTCCTTTATTAAAAGAAAAAGAGTTTTAATTTCTCTCATAAACCAAGACCAGCTATATGTGGTATATAGGAGACACTTAAAATGATTTTAAAAAGGTAAAAATAAGGGATGGGCAAGAGGTATACCAGAGAACAGAAACAACACAGCAGCATTTGTGATCCTAATATTGGATGAGGTAAAATTCAAGCTTTAAATATGACAAGGAAAGTAGTTTTTACATGCTAAAAAGCTATGACTCATAATGGTGATATAAAAAAATCTATGTCCCAAATGATAAAACCATGGACTTTATAAAGCAGAAACTATGGGAAATCCAAGGAGCCATAGGTAGAAACAAATACTTGCCTTAAACATGATTAATACAATACAAATCCCATTCTGCATAGCAAAAATCTATAAAGAAAGTCAAAAGACAAGCAACAAAGTGGGAGGGAATATTTGCAACGTAGGTCCCAAATAAAAGACATGTATCCCAGGGTGCCTGGGTGGTTCAGTCAGTTAATCTCCCTCTTCCCATCCCCTCCCTGTTCCCCCTGCTCATGTTATCTTTCTCTCTCTGTCTCTCTCTCTCAAATAAATCTTCAAAAAAAAAAAAAGACTTAATATGTCTTAATATGCCTTAATATGTAAAAAAAAAAGTCTTAAAAATTGAAGAAGTAGGGGCGCCTGGGTGGCTCAGTGGGTTAAAGCCTCTGCCTTCGGCTCGGGTCATGATCCCAGGGTTCTGGGATCGAGCCCCACATTGGGTTCTCTGCTCAGCGGGGAGCCTGCTTCCTCCTCACTCTCTGCCTGCCTCTCTGCCTACTTGTGATCTCTGTCTGTCAAATAAATAAAATCTTAAAAAAAAATTGAAGAAGTAAAGATGGAAATTGATAAACAGGAAACCATGGATAGCTCACAAAAATATATATAAAATGGACCTTAAACATATGGAAAGATTTTCAACTTGACTCATTATGTTGGAAATGCAAATTAAAATTACACTGAGTCATCATTTCTCATATGTCAGTTTGGCAAAAAATAAACAACTTGAAAACATTTTCTATTGGTAAGTCTGGCAGAGCTGACTCTCATAAATTGCTGGGAAAGGTATATGGTAATTTCTAAGACTAAGTGGGTATTATTTACATGTGAACCCAGAAAACAGACAAAGAAAACATTGAGTGCAAAGGGAGAGGGAGTGGTGAGTGAGAGTCAAAGGTGCTCCCACACCCACCCTGCCCTTGACAGGAGACTTGGTCAGGTTCGGGGAAGAACTCACTAACTCTTCAGATTCAGCTGTGAACAAGGAGACCACGCCAGCCACTGAGGGAAAGAATGTAGCATGGGGACCTTCCTAAAAGGTGCTGACAGTCCTGAGAAGACATTTGAGGACAGTGAGGCAACCCAGCTATCGGTGTCAGGAATGGGATACCACCCCTAGAAGATATTTACACTGAAGATACACTTCTCAGCATCCAAAATTATAGACATACAAGATTACTACTGTTGTGTTATTTGCAATTGCAAAATAATGTAGGCAACTTGAATTTAAAATAATGTAAGCAACACATGGGAGATTAGTTGAGTTAACTTTGGTACATGCACACAGTAGAGTCCTAGGCAGGAAAAAGAGCAAGCGTGATCTCTGTGCTGATAGGAAGTGATTCTTGGGATATATTTTTAAGTGAAGAAACCCGAGGTGCTAAAGAGTATCTGTAGTAGGTTACTTTCCTTCTTAAACAGAAGTGGGAACTAAAAAAGGTATACATGTATCTACTCATTTCTGTAATATACGCATAAGAGATAAATCAGAAAATGAGATTAATGATAGGGTGGATAGAATTAGGGTAGAAGGGATGGGGAGTGATGTTAAATTATGTTAATGTTTACAAATTTAAAAAAATCAAGATTAGGGACGCCTGGGTGGCTCAGTTGGTTAAGCAGCTGCCTTCGGCTCAGGTCATGATCCCAGCGTCCTGGGATCGAGTCCCGCATTGGGCTCCTTGCTCGGCAGGGAGCCTGCTTCTCTCTCTGCCTGCCTCTCTGCCTGCCTGTGCTCACTCTCTCTCCCTCTCTCTCTGACAAATAAATAAATAAAATCTTTAAAAAAAAAAATCAAGACTGAGGGAAAACCTTTCAGTTGCAATAAAAACAAATTGAACCTGTGTTTCAAATGAGTAACTTTTGAACACAGTATTTTGACTATATACCTTTAGTCCAGTGACAAATAGTTATTAAGCAATACTGAATTTTTTTTTTCAGTCATTTGGGGTAGCATTTCTGAAACCAGTTTCTCTGTATTTGAGGATTAAATAAGTCCATTTTGAGGATAATGGGAGTCCAGGGTTTACTGTAGGAAAAAGGAGTTCTGAATATGGTAAGGGGTAAATTAGAGTGAGTCCTGTGGTTGAATTGGATGAGAATTGGAGCTATTAGTATGAACTCAGTGTTATCATACTACTTTTAGAAATGTGTGCGTGTGTGTATCTTTGATTTTCCTAGCTCTGTCTTCTAGGACAGCTTTTTCGAAGCGGTCTTATCCCCCAACTCCCAATCCCAAAGGGATCTGAACCCTTTGGAGAGATGGCTGATTCTGGGCTTGGGCCAAGAAAAAGTACAAGATGAACCTGAAAGTAAGGCAATTCCAGAATGTAACAGTGCTCAGTGAGTGTTGGAGAAACATCAGAGTGGCACAGGAACCCTCTTGAATGAGCTCTCTCTGGCAACTATGGAGCGATTTAAACATAAAATAATGATAAAGATTACAGTCCACATAATAAAACAAGAATTCCTAAGTTCATACTTGTGGATGATGTAAATAAATGGGAAAGACAGAGACCTTTTTGATAATAGAATGCCAACTAATAAATGGGGTTAGGGAAATCCCCATTCGACAGCTACCATGGCAATAATTGTGTCAGGGAAGAGTCATGAGTGCTAAAGCTAGTGGGTGAAAGTGTGATGAAAAATAGGATTTTTACATTTCTAAGAATTTCCCCACAGTGTACTTAATAAAAGTGGAAAAGTAAGAAATTTGCAGGAGAGAGACCTGCATATGTTACCACCATTAATGGCCAAATAGACATTCTGCTCCTCCCCTCCTTTAAAGTAGGCTCCACACCCAGCATGGAACCCAATCCCAGGCTTGAACCCATGATCCTAAGATCAAGACCTAAGCTGTGATCAGGAATGGGACACAAAACTGACTGAGCCACCCAGGTGTCCCATTATATGCCTTTTGATGTGATTTACTGAGAGGGTCACTTCTGTGATACTCTGCCAAAAATGCTCACCCTGAAATTAAATAGGAAGAAATATTAAACCCAAATTGAAGACAAATAACCAAATGACCAATCTATGATCTTCAAAGATGTCTTGATCATAAAGAAAAGGACTGGGGGGGGGGATATTGAAGGAGGCTGAAAGAAGGGACTGGTGCTCTTCCGTTAGATTCTAGGACCAGATTTTTGTTGCTATAAAGAGTTATTGGAATAACTGGCAAAATTGGAACAAGGGTTTATAATAGTATTAGTTTCCTGATTTTGACAGTCTCACTGCAGTTACCTGAGAATGTCCTTGTTCTTAGGAGATACATACTGAGGTACTTAGAGGTAAAGTGGCATCACGTCTGTAGCTTACTCTCAAAAACTTCAGGAGAAAAATTGTGTGTATAAATGTACATATGTAAAGAGAAGAAAAAATATATATGAATACATAGGAGAGAGAGGAGATGTGGGTGGGGACAGAGAGGGAAAAATAAAACATCTGTGGTAAAATGTTAAATGGATTATCTAGGTGAGGTATATACACTTTTTTTTTAACTGTACCAGAAATTTTTATGTAAGTTTAAAATGATTTCAAAGTAAGGTTAAAAGAGTAAAATAATGCCAAATTCAAATGGAACCTTTAAAAATAGAGCACTGGTTTATCCTCCCCAGCAGGGTAGAGGTGCTGCCCTCCCTGCATGCTTACAGACCCTGTGGTGGGTGGGGGCTCTCCAGCTTTGTCATTCTGCAGTGTAAATGCCTGTCATTTTGTAATATAGCTCTCTCTGGTTCTTTATCATTTTGAGCTCAGGTGTAAATTTATCCCTGCAGGTTGTTGATGAGCGAGAATTTTTTGAGATCATGCCCAATTATGCCAAGAATATCGTTGTTGGTTTTGCAAGAATGAACGGGAGGACTGTTGGAATTGTTGGCAACCAACCTAAGGTGGCTTCAGGTAGGTGGGAGAGGCTCTCACACACCTCAGGTGGCAGCTGGGGGCCAGGGCTGCCTGGGCTCACAGTGTCTGCCTTCTGGCTTTCTCTTCAGGTGAGCCCTCCATGGCCAGAGAAGAAACTCAGATGTTGTGTTGTTGTAATAGCTCTTTTCTCTTTTAATGTTCATATCCCATAATGCTTCTTTCATTCTTTAATTTTTTAAGGGTTTATAGATAAGTTTCTTTTTTTGGGTCAAGAGGGTCTTTATTTTTTCAGAGATTTGCTTTCTGTTTCCCCCTAGTTAGATTTCTGTCTCGCCCACTGAACTATGAGCTCCATGAGGGTGGGGGTGTTGGAGTCCTTGCCATCATTTTATTTCCGGTGTCTTCAGTGGTGCCTGGTACACAGTTGGAGACTCGTTCATGGCTGTGCTATGGGTACAGTTGGTGGAAGTGTGACATGGGGACTGTAGACACTGCTTATCTCCTGTTTTCCGTCTTAGGTTTGTTTTGAATCCCTGTGTAGGAGAAATATGCCCTCCCTTAATTGACCCAGCTTCATCTTTTATTTCTGTTTTTTTTTAACAATATTTTTTTATCATGTATAATATATAAATATATATAAATAATCTAAAGGTTGATTTTTTAAAAGAGTTTATTTGTTTATTTGACAGAGAAAGATCACAAGTAGGCAGAGAGGCAGGCAGAGAGAGAGAGAGAGGAAGCAGGCTCCCCACCAAGCAGAGAGCCCGATGAGGGACTCGATCCCAGGACCCTGAGATCATAACCCGAGCTGAAGGCAGAGCCTTAATCCACTGAGCCACACAGGCGCTCAAAGGTTGCTGTTTTAACCATTTTTAAGGGTATAATGTAGTGGCGTTAATTACATTCACACTGTGTGCAGCTGTAACCTTTATCTTCCAGAAATTTTTCAAGTAGGAAGAGACTCCTTTTCACCTTACCCCCCAGACCTTGATAATCTAAATCTACTCTCTATGAATCTACCCATTCTAGATATCCCGTGTAAGTGGAATCACATAATAGTTGTCTTTTTGGGTCTAATTTATTTTACTTAGCATAATGTTTTCAAGTGTCATCAACGTGGTAGCATGTATCAGAACTTTATTTTAACTTTTCATGGCTAAGTATTATTCCACATCATGTGTATACCACATTTTGTTTAATCATTCATCTGTGATGGACACTTGGGTTGTTTCCAACTTTTGGCTATTGTGAATAACACTGCAATAGACATCGGTATGCAAATATCTATTTGAATCCCTGTTTTCAGTTCTTTGAGTATACACCTATGAGTGGCATTAGTCATATGGTAATTTTATGTTTACCTTGAGGAAACATTGTACTGTTTTCCACAGTGGCTGCACATTTACATTCTCACTAGCAAAGCAGGGGGTTCCAGTTACATCACATTGCCTCCAGCACTTGTTACTTCCTGGTGTGTTTTGATAATAGCGATCCTAATGGGTGGTTTTCATTTAAATTTCCCTAATGATTAGTGATGTTGAGCATCTTCGCATATGCTTATTGGCCATTTGTATGTCTTCTTTAGAGAAATATCTATTAGATTCCTTTGTGCATTTTTAATTATTTATTTTTGTTGTTGAGTTGTTGGAATGCTTTGTATTTTGAGTATTAAACCCTTATCAGCTATATGTTTTGCAGTATTTCCTCCCATTCTGTAGGTTGTCTTTTCACTTTCTTGATAATGTCATTTGGTGCACAAAATTTGTAAAATTTGATGAAGTCCAATATATCTTTGTTGTTTGTGCTTCGCAGAGTACCTGTTGAGAAGTCCACTGTCATGAAACTTTCTCCCTAAGTTTTCTTTTAGGAATTTTATGCTCTTAGCTTTTACATTTAGGTTTGATCAATTTTGAGTAAATTTTTACATATGATATGAGTTAAGGGTCCAACTTTATTCTTTTGCACATAGAAGTCCAGTTACCTGAACACCCACTTGTTGAATAGATAGTTCCTTCCCAATTGAATAACTTGATATCCTTGTCAAAAATCAATGGGCTGTAGATGTACTTTTTTTTCTTGGACTCTTAATACTATTTAATTGGTCTAATTAGGTTTATCCACATGGTGGTTTTCATTACCGTAGTTTTATGTACTAAGTTTTGAATTGAGAAGTGTGAATCGTCTCATGTTTTTTTTTTTTTTTTTAAATTGGTTTGCGGGGTGCCTGGATGGCTCAGTGGGTTAAGCCTCTCTGCCTTTAGCTCAGGTCATGGTCCCAGGGTCCTGGGATCAAGCCCCGCATCGGGCTCTCTGCTCAGCAGGGAGCCTGCATCCCTTCCTCTCTCTGCCTGCCTCCCTGCCTACTTGTGATTTCTATCATATAAATAAATAAAAATCTTAAAAAAAAAAAAAAAGATTGGTTTTGCTTTCTGGGTCCTTGCAGTTCCATATGAATTTGAGGATTGGCTTTTCCATTTCTGCAAAAAAGCATGTTGGAATTTTGATAAGTTTTGCATTGAATCTGTAGATCACTTTAGGCGGTATTAACATTTTAATGTTTCGACCTGTGAGCATAACGTGTCTTTCCATTTATTTTGGTCTTTTATTTCTTTCAGTAATACTTTGTAGTTTTTAGTGTACAAGTCTTTCACCTCTTGGTTAAATTTACTCTTACGTGTTTTATTCTTTTAGATACCATTATAAATGGAATTACTTTCTTGATTTCCGTTTTGGATTGTTTGTTGTTAGTGTATAGAAAGACAACTACACAACTGATTTTTGTTTGTTGGTCCTGCAACCTGCAACTTTGCAGAGTTTATTAGCTTTACTAGCCTTCTTGTGGATTCTCTGGGATATTATATGGGATCATATTTTTTGCAAAAAAGATATTTTTACATTCTCTCCAATTTGGTTACTTTTTATTATTTTTATCTTGTCTAGTTGTTCTGGCTAGAATATCCAGCACACTGTTGAATAGCATTGGTGAAAGCAGGCATCCTTATTTTGGTCCTGATCTTAGGGGGTGAACTTTGTCTTTCACCATTGAATATGTTAGGTATGGAATTTTCATAAATGCCCTTCATCGTGGTGAGAAAATTTCCTTCTGTTCCTGGTTTTCTGAATCTTTTTTTTTTTTTTTAAATCTTGAAGGGTTGGTAGATTTTGTCAGATTCCTTTTCTGCAACATTTGAAATGAGCGTGTAGTTTTTGTCCTTCATTGATATTTTGTATGTTGAACCGCTCTGCATTATTACAGTACATCCAACTTGGTCATGGTGTATAATCCTTTTTATATAATAAATTTTATTTTTTGGAGCTCTTTAGTTTCACAGCAAAATTAAGTGAAAACTACAGAGTTCCCATATACAATCTGCTGTCACACATGCACAGCTTACTTCACTATCAATATCCTGAACCAGAGTGGTGCATTTGTTACAACTGATGAATGTACATTGACACACCAGGAGTTTCTGTTCTGCATCCTCACCAGGATTTGATCTTGTCAGTCAGTGTTCTGGATTTTGGCCATTCTCATACTTGTGTAGTGGTTTCTCATTTTGATTTGTGCATTTCCCTGATGACATGATGTAGAGTATCTTATCATGTGCTTATTTGCCATATGTATATTTTTGTTTCCTTTGGTGAGGTGTCCAGATCTTTAGCCGCCCCCCTTTTAAATCTTTAGCTCATTTTTTAATCATATTTTCTTATTGTTGAGTTTTAAGAGCTTTTTATATACATTAGATAGCAGTTCCTTTATCACACATATATTTTGCAAATATTTTCTCCCAGACTATTATCTTCTCATTTCTTTAGACAGCATCATTTGCAGAGCAGAAATTTTAAATTGTAATGAGGTCAGCTTATCAATTATTTTTTCCTAGGTGATGCCTTTGGTAGTGTCACTGGGAAGATGCCACCATACCCAAAGTTGTTTTTCTCCTATGTTATGTTCTAGGTGTTTTCAAGTTTTGTGTTTTGCATTCAGTTCTCTGGATCCATTTTTGAGTTAATTTTCATGAAAAGTTTAAGGTTTGTGTCTAGATTAATTTTTTTGCTTGTGGATTTCCAGTTGTTCCAGCACTATTTGATGAAAAGATGGTCTTTCTTCCATTATATTGCCTTTGTTTTATTTATTTATGTATTTATTTATTTATTATCAAAGATCAGTTTGTTATATTTATGTGGGTCTGTTTCTGGTTTCTATGTTCTGTTCCACTGATGTATTTGTTTTTTCTTTCACCAGTACTACATGTCTTGATTACTGTAGCTTTACAGCAAGTCTTGCAGTTAGGTATTATCAGTCCTTCAACTTCATTTTGTCTTTCAATATTGTGTTGGCTGTTCTGGGGTTTTTGCCCCTCAATATATTCTTTAGATAAGTCTGTCAATAATCCACAAAATAACTTGTTGGGATTTTGATTGTAATAGTGTTAAATCTAGAGAGTAAGTTGGAAATACTTGACTTCTTGATAAGATTGAGTCTTCCTATCCATAACCAGGGAATGTGTTTCCATTTATTCTTCCATTTTGTTCATCAGAGTTGTGTAGTTTTCCTCATATAGATCTTAAAATATGTTTTGTTAGTTTTCTGCCTATGTGTTTCTTTTTTGGGTAATGTAAATAGTATTGTGTTCTTAGTTTCATATTCACTACTGGTATATGGGAAAGTGATTAACTTTTGTGTATTAACTTTGTATCCTGAAAACTTGTTATAACTGCTTATTAGATTGAGCAGTGTTTTTGCCAATTCTTTAGGATTTTCTACATAGATTATTATGTTATCTGTGAACAAAGACAGTTTGATTTCTTCCTTCCCAGTCTATGTACCTTTTGTATATTTTCTTGTTTTATTGGATTAGCTAGGACTTGCAGTACAATTTTGAAAAGTAGTGGTGAGAGGGGACATTTTTGCCTTGTATCTGATCTTAGTAGGAAGGCTTCTAGTTTTTCACCATTATGTATAATGTTAGCTGTAGATTTTTTTGTTAGATGTTCTTTATCAAGTTGAGAAGTTGCCTTTTTATTCCTAGTATTGCTTTTTCTGTATCTAATGATAGGTTCATGTGATTTTTCTTCTTTAGCCTGTTGATGCAATGGATTACATGAATTGATTTTCAAACATTGAATCTGCCTACCTGTGATAAATCCTAGTTGGAAGTGGTATATAATTATTTTTATAACATTGCCAGATTTGATTTACTAATATTTTGTTGAGGATTCTTATGTTTGTGTTAATGAGAGACATTGGTCTGCATTTTCTTGTAATGTCTTTGTCTGGTTTTAGTAATAGCATAATGCTGGCCTCATAGAATAATTTAGGAAATATTCCCTCTGATTCTTTCTGGGAGAGATTTTAGAGAATTGGTGTAATTTCTTAAATGTTTTGTAGAGTTCACCAGTAAAACTTTCTGGGCTCTGTTTTTTAAATCACGTAAGAAATAAAAAATGGTAGGGGGCACCTGGGTGGCTCAGTGGGTTGAGCCTCTGCCTTCAGCTTAGGTCATGATCCCAAGGTCCTGGGATTGAGCCCCAGGTTGGGCTCTCTGCTCAGCAGGGAGCCTGCTTCCTCCTCTCTCTGTCTCTGTCTGCCTCTCTGCCTACTTGTGATCTCTATCTGTCAAATAAATAAATGAAATCTTTTTAAAAAATGGTATTACAAAAAATGATATTTTCCCCATGTAGTTGCCTTTCCTAGAGATCTTTTTTTTCTTCATACAGTTGTGTGGTATGGTCTAGTGTTGTTGTTGTTTTTTCATTTCAACCTGAAGGATTCCTTTTTCCATTTCTTGTAGGGAAAGTCTAGTGATAATGAACTCTTCAGCTTTGATCTTGGAATGTCTTAATTTGTCCCTCATTTTTCAAGGACAGTTTGCCAAACATGGAGTTCTTGGTTGACAGTTTTATTCTTTCTGTGCTCTAAGTCATTCCATTGTCTTTTGGGTTCCATAGTTTTTCTACTCAGAAATCAATTGATAATCTTACCAAGGATCTCTTGTATATGGTGAGTCACTTCTGTCTTGCTACTTTTAAGATTTTGTCTTTATCTTTTAGTAATTTGATGATAATGTGGCTCCACTAAGCCACATTCTTCTGTTTGTGTTTATCCTATTTAGTTTCCTGGATTTGTCACTTCATGTCTTACGTCAAATTTGGGAAGTTTTGGGGCGCCTGGGTGGCTCAGTGGGTTAAAGCCTCTGCCTTCAGCTCAGGTCGTGATCCCAGGGTCCTGGGATCGAGCCCCGCATCCAGCTCTCTGCTTGTCAGGGAGCCTGCTTCCCCTCCTCTCTCTGCCTGCCTCTCTGCCTACTTGTGATCTCTGTCAAAATAAAAACAAAATAAAACAAAAGAAAATTTGGGAAGTTTTTGGACATGATATCTTCAAATCTCTGTCCTTTTTTTCTCTTTCTCCTCCCTCTAGTATTTCCTCGCTGCATATGTTGGTTTGGATGATGGTATTTCATAGGTCTCTTAGTTTCTATTCACTTCATTTTTTCTTTTCTTTCTTTTTTTTTTTTTTTGTTTTAAAGATTTTATTTATTTATTTGACAGACAGAAATCACAGGTACTCAGAGAGGCAGGCAGAGAGAGAGGAGGAAGCAGGCTCCCTGCTGAGCAGAGAGCCCGATGTGGGGCTCGATCCCAGGACTTTGGGATCATGACCTGAGCCGAAGGCAGAGGCTTTAACCTGCTGAGCCACCTAGGCGCCCCCATTTTTTCTTTTCTTTTTGCTCAGACTGGATAATTTATCTTCATGTTTCTTGATCCTTTCTTCTTTTTCTCAAATCTGCTACTGATCCCCTGTAGTGATTTTTTTTTTTTTTTTTTTAACTTCAATTATGGTAGTTTTCAGCCCCAGAATCTGTTTGGTTCCTTTTTATGATTTCTATCTTTTTGATATTCTCATTCTGTTCATACGTTGTTTTTCTGATTTTTAAATTTCTTTGTTCATGTTTTTCTTTACGTCTTTGACCATATTTAAGACAGTTATTTTAAAATTTTTATTGTCAGGGGCATCTGGGTTGCTAGTTGGTTAAGTGTCTGCCTGTGGCTCAAGTCATGACCCCAGGGTCCTGGGATTGAGTCCTGCATCAGGCTCTCTGCTCCCTGGGGAGCCTGCTTCTCCCTCTCCCTCTGCTTGCCACTCCCTGTACTTGTGCTCGCTCTCTCTATCGTTGTCAAATAAATAAATAAATTTTAAACAAACAAAAAAATTGTCTAGTAAGTTCAGTGTCTGGCTTCCTGAGGGACATTTTCTGTCTATTTATTTTGTCTGAGTGGCTGTTTTCCTGTTTCTTTGTAAGCCTTGTTATTTTTTATTGAAAACTAGACATTTGGATATTATAATTTAAGCTTTGTTGTTATTGATCACTGAATGCTGTAATAGTCCATTTGTCTAGTGACTTCTCCTGATTATTTTTGCAGAGTATATTCCTTCCTGTATGTGGTCACTGAAGTTTCTTTTCCTTAACTTGTATCCAGCTGGGGTTTTAACAGAGGTATCCTTGACCACCAGGTGCTAAAACAGACAAACAAGGAAACACCTCTTCTAGTCTTTGAGGATTGGCTCTGTGCTGGGGTTCTCTCACTTAGACTTAAACTGAACTTAGGGATCAACCCAAGGTTAACACTTAAGATCTTCTTAGGTTATTTGTTGGTAATGTGTTTTCATTTTCATTCATCTTAAGATATTTCCTTTTCTCAGGTCTTTTCTGAGTATGTATCTGGTTCTAGACATATCCATGTCTTTCTAAAATCCCCTGTATATGTAAGTGTTCTTGAGTGCCCTAATTTCCAAGAGAAACTCTGTTTTTTTTTTTCTTTTTCCTCCTAGGCCTTAGATGACTGAAGCATAATCTTTTGCCCCAGATATCTGCAGGTTTTTCCTTTGATTTTGAGCAATGTCTGCCACTTTTCTGGCCTGGGTGAGTTCCAAGTTAGGTGAAACAGAGATGAAAGTCAGCCTTTCAGACAACTTCGAACAGACCTGTGTGATAACTGGTGACAGGTCTTCTTTGTTCCCTCTAGAACTAGGGAGTATGGGGCAAGTGTAATTAAGAATACCAACAAGTCTTTCCTACTATTTTTAAGTTGCTTTTATTCTTTTCTTTCTTCTCTTCTGTTTTCTTTCCTTCCTTCCCTTCGTTCGTTCGTTCGTTCGTTCATTCCTTCTTTTTTTAAGTAGGCTCCACGCCCATCATGGGGCTCAAACTCACAACCCTGAGATTAAGAGTCAGTTGCTGTACTACCTGAGTCCCCGAGGTACCCCTTAAGTTGCCTATTTTCTTGATTTGACTTTCTTTTGATTGTTGTAAACCTTCACTTATTCCAGAGTTTCTGCTTGTTTTGTTTTGTTTCTGTTGGAGGACAGGAGCTTGGAGCTGCCCACTTCACCATTTTGTTGTTTAGAAAAAGTGTTTAAACTCAGGAATCCACACCTATTGAAAATTGCATTTTGTTCCTCCAGTAAGTTCATAACTGTCCATACATTCCTTTAGTTTCTCCTTTTAGCTATGTCATTCCCTGGCATGGACTTCACATGGTTTCTTTGTCTGCTTTAAGATCTTTCTCAACCCATGACTATGTCTGCAGGTACAGGTTGACTTTCATAGGCTCACTTTTTAAGAAACTGCTTTGCTTGTCCTGAAAGTTTGCTCTAGAAATAGCCAGGATGTCTATCCCAGGGGCCCTCCCCAGCTCTGGCTAGAGCCTGAACACTTGAATCCATTGTGGTTCCTTGACTTCTTTTTTACTTGGCTTAAAAATTCTTTGTGATATTTATGGAAAGGTAAGATGTGGAAGTTCAGTAAGTTACTGCTTTTTTGAAGAAAGCTTCGTTTTATTGACGTCTTCATTCCCTGTTACTAAAAGGCCACTTCAGAGGCTCAGATAGGGAGCTTCTGTTCTGGTTCTCATTTTTTCTTTGTAGCAATTAGCCACGGCTCCTTGGGCACTCTCTGGGTGCCACACTCTCTGTATATCCCTGGGACTTGGCCTAAGATGCTAAGACCAGGCCTCTGGACATGGGGCCCATTCCATGGCAGCTCGGGGCTGCAGGTTTTCCATTTCTGTGTTCATTTCCCCAATGATTACATCTTGTTTTGGTTGTCAGTGCTCATCTTTCTTTTCAATTTGATTTTGAGTATAACTTCTGGGTACTTTCTGCAGTTTCTTAATTTAGGATTTTTTTTTTTTTTCTGGGAGTTATCACTCAGATTCTTGATTTCAGATCATTAACATAGATTTTGGATAGGAAGGAAGGGAGATTTAAAACATTTTTCTTTTATTGAATTATAATTTACACACAATAAAATATACAGCTTTCAAATGCTCATTTTGATAGGTTTTGACAATTTGACAGCTGTATCTAACCTTGTTATCACTGTCCAAAACAAGATATAGAACATCTCAGAAAATGCATTTAGCAAGAGGAAAGGTTTCCCTATTTTTCTGAGTTATTTCTTTTTCATTATTTTTAGCATTCCTTATATATTTTGGATGTGAGTCCTTTGTCAGGTATGTGTTCAGTAAATTAAGGGCATCTTTAGACTTGCATTATTTTAAACGTTGGATGAAGCCCCATTTATCAATGTGTTTTATTTATGATTAGAGCTTTTGTGTCCTTTCTAAGAAATTTTTGCCTACTACAAGGTTGCAAAGATAGTCCAATATTATTGCCTAGTTTTGGGTTCTGGATTTTATATTAAGGTCTTTGATCTATTTTGAATTAATTTTGGTATATAGAATGAAACAGTCTAATTTCATGGTGTTGTGTGTGTGTGTGTATGTGTGTGTGTGTGTTTTTAATATAGATTGTTAATTGTTTCATCACCATTTGTTAAGAAGACTTCTTTCCACGTTGAATTGTTTTGGTGCCAGGTCTAAAATCAGTTGTGTGGTTCTATTTCTTCACAGTCTATCCTGTTTCATTGTCATTTTGTCTACCTTTATGCCTGTGCCATATTGCCTTGATTATTGAAGCTTCATAGTTCTTAGTGGTTCTCATCTTGGGGCAGTGTCAGGATCCTGGAAACATTTTTCGTTGTCACAAGTGTGGATTCTGGGGGACAGTGGGTGCTACTGTCATCGAGTGGGTGGAGGCCAGAGATGCTGCTAAACATCCTATACACACAAGACAAACCCCATCAACAAAGAATTATCCAGTCCAAAATGTTAATAGTGCTGAAGTCGAAACTGTGCTTTTTTGGTAAGTCTTGAATAAGTCAACTAGCGTAAGTCTTCCAATAAAAAAAAAATTGTTTTTGACTATTCTCTCTCCTTTGTATTACTATATGAATTTTATTTTTATTTATTATTTTTAAATATTTTATTTGATGGAGTGAGAGAGGGAATACAAGCAGAGGGAGTGGGAAAGGGAGAAGCAGGCTTCCCACTGAGCAGGGAGCCTGACGTGGGGCTCAATTCCAGGACCCTGGGATCATGACCTGAGCCAAAGGCAGACACTTAATGACTGAGCCACCCAGGTGCCCCTACCATATGAATTTTAGAATCTGCTTATCAATTTTTGTAAGAGAATGCCTATGATTTTGAAAGATGCTTAAAAATATAGGTCTGTTCAATATGCTAGCTTATTAAACTTCCCTATGACCCTGCAATTGCACTACTGGATATTTACCCCAAAGATACAGATGTAGTGAAAAGAAGGGCCATCTGTACCCCAGTGTTTATAGCAGCAATGGCCACGGTTGCCAAATTGTGGAAAGAACCAAGATGCCCTTCAACGGACGAATGGATAAGGAAGATGTGGTCCATATACACTATGGAGTATTATGCCTCCATCAGAAAGGATGAATACCCAACTTTTGTAGCAACATGGATGGGACTGGAAGAGATTATGCTGAGTGAAATAAGTCAAGCAGAGAGTCAATTATCTTATGGTTTCACTTATCTGTGGAGCATAACAAATAACATGGAAGACATAGGGAGATGGAAAGGAGAAGGGAGTTGAGGGAAATTGGAAGAGGAGATGAACCATGAGAGACTATGGACTCTGAAAAACCACCTGAGGGTTTTGAAGGGGTGGGGGGTGGGAGGTTGGGGGAGCCAGGTGGTGGGTATTATGGAGGGCACGGATTGCATGGAGCACTGGGTGTGGTGCATAAAACAATGAATTCTGTTACACTGAAAAGAAATTAAATTAAAAAATAGTTCTATTCAGTATGCTAGCTTGTTAAACTTTAAGATAAGTAGTTTGTAGTATTTAATACTATATGATTAATAATTTATAACATATTTTATTAATTCATTTATTATATAATTATTTTATGGTATATAAATATCAATTAATTAGTTTAATAATATGTAATTAAAATTGAATATAATTAGAAACTTGGTTTCTTGGTTGTAGTAGCTGTATTTCAAGTGCTTAATAGCTCTAGTGGCTACCATGTTGAATAGTATAGTCAGATAACATTCATAGAAAGTTCTTTCAGCCAGGACTGGTATAGATCACTTTGGGAATTTATCTATTCTTCTGATCCATGAGTGTGTATAAGGTTTTTTTTTTTTTTTAAAGATACTCTTATCAGATAATGAAAATTCCACTGTACTGCTAGGTTACTGCTAGTTTTGTTTCTGTTTCTTTTTGTTGTTTTTTAATGATTTATTTATTTATTTTAGAGAGAGAGCATGTGAGTGGGGTAGGGACAGAGGGAGAAGAGAGAGAATCTCAAGAAGACTTCACTCTGAGTGTGGAGCCAACACCAGGTTTGATCTCCTCACCCGGAGATCATGACCTTAGCTGAAACCAGGAGTTGGATGCTTAATTGTGAGCCACCCAGATGCCCCATGCTGGTTTTGAGTTATGACTGAATATTGGATGCTGTCAGATCTTTCTTTTTATTTTTTGAAAAGACTATATTGTTTTTTTCTTCTGTTTAGTATAATTTGATTGGTTTTCACATGTTAGATCAACCCTGACTTCTCGAGATAAACCCCATTTGGTCAGGATGCATTCGTGTTTTTTGTGTATTGCTGGATTTGATTTGGTAATATCTTAGGAATTTTTGTGTTCATGAGGGATTTTGGTCTGCATTCTTCTCTTAAGATGTCCTCATCTTGTTTTGGCATCAGGGTAATGTGGCTTCATACAGTAGGTTGGGAATTATTCTAGGAGAGGAGATACACTAGTAATTGAGCTCTTATTCTGTGCCGCTTTACAGATACCACCTCCTTTAATCCTTACAACTATGGTAGGAGGTAGTAACATCCCAGCTTTGCAGGGGAGGAACCTCAGGCTCAGAAAAGTAAAGTAAATTCCCAAGGGCACACAGGTATAACTGAAGCCAAGCTATGGGGAATTGCTAAGAGCAGCCTTTGAATGATACTTCCCACTGCTGGTTCCATGGGGCCAGCTCAGCCTGTAACCCAGGTGGCAGCAGTCCTTTTAGCTTGTGAGGCAGAGTCTCCCTGTCTGCAAGCCTGTGCTCCCAGCAAGAGAGCCTGTGCCCTCAGAGCTGAGGCTACTGCTCCTGGACCCTCTTTGGCAAGTGTTGGGGCAAGTGTCTTCCCTATTTTTCTTGGTGTGTAAGGGTTCCCTTCACATTCCCTGATGAGGAAACTAGTGGGTTAAGCCGCTGCCTTCGGCTCAGGTCATGATCTCAGGGTCCTGGGATCGAGCCCCGCATCGGGCTCTCTGCTCAGCAGGGAGCCTGCTTCCCTTCCTCTCTCGCTCTGCCTGCCTCTCCATCTACTTGTGATTTCTCTCTGTCAAATAAATAAATAAAATCTTTAAAAAAAAAAAATCAGCTCTGGATGGTTTGCTGAGGGTACATTCCCATGTGGATGGAACTGGAAATTGCCCAGAAGCTCAGCATGGACAATCTCTCTCATTCTAGGATGTTTGGATATTAATTCATCTGTGAAAGGGGCTCGTTTTGTCCGATTCTGTGATGCATTCAATATTCCACTCATCACTTTTGTTGATGTCCCTGGCTTTCTGCCTGGTAAGTCATTGAAAGAAGTGGGGACTGGGAGAGGTGTTTTTGCCCGATAAGGCACCCACTTTATTTGGAGGTTTTCTTGCAAAATTCTCTAAGGATTTGTGACATCTCTGTATTCTAGATGTCTGAAAGATGGGGCTATGGGATGGGGGTTGCTCTGTCCTAGCCCTCTGGGGAGCGGGGGAAGACCTCATAGGCCCTCAAACCATGTGAGAACTCTTGTATCTAGTAACTCTTCCTAATGACCTAGGTACAGCACAGGAATATGGGGGCATCATCCGGCATGGTGCGAAGCTTCTCTACGCATTTGCTGAGGCAACTGTACCCAAAATCACAGTCATCACCAGGAAGGTGAGGAACTTGTATCAGAGGCTGTGAGCCCACTCCTGGCAGCATGGCCATCTTTGGAGGTCTGGCCAAGAGTTTCAGGAGGGTTGGGAAAAGGAGTACACCTTGCTCACCCTTAAAAAGACCTTTTACAGCCTTGTGGATATGTTGGTGGTCCTTTCTGGGAACTGGAAGCATCAGTGGGAAAAAGCCAGCAAAGACAGTGAATAGTAACTGTGAAAGGCCTCTGGGTTGTGTCCAGATATTCTCTGCCCTGGCTTCCTGGCCTCAGAGACACTGGGCCTTCAGTTGCCCAGGAGGGCTCTTCTTTTTGTATTCACTTGGGTTCTTAGGATGTTTCAGGGCATGATCTCTTTGACTCGGGCTCTAACATTTAGCATTTGGGTCTGTTCTAGGCATATGGTGGTGCCTATGACGTCATGAGCTCCAAGCACCTTTGTGGCGACATCAACTATGCCTGGCCTACAGCAGAGATTGCAGTCATGGGAGCAAAGGTGAGGGCTTCTAGCTTTCCCTTTGGCTGGGTGCAGGTACTCCACTCTCCTAGCAGGAGCTCATAGGTGGGAAATGCTGGAGAGATGCTGGGATCCCTCGGATGGGCCAGGATTCTAGGGAGCTGGGGCCTAGACCTTGGAAAGTCTCCCTCCTTGAGCCCCAGGGCCAGCTCTGGCTCCTGTCCTGCCGTCTCACTCCAGGCACATGCTGGTATCTTCATGCTCAGGATGGGAGGGCCCCTGAAGGGGTTTTGAGATTATCAGTAAAAGCGAAAGGGTTGAGTCAGCTGAACTGGCCATTGGGAGGTTGGACATTCCCTGTAACTCCATCTCAGGATGGGGGCTAGAGCCATTCCTTTTAGCCCACAGAAGCTGAACTGTAGTTCTGACCCCTGGTGACTCTGGGCAAGGTCTAGTAGTGCCCCCTCCCCCTTATCCATAGGGGGCACGCTCCAGCACCCCCAGTGGAGGCCTATAAAACCAGGATAATACTGAACCCTATATATGCTGTTTTTTTCTTACACATACTTAGGTACTTATGATAATCTTTAACTTATAAACTAGGCACTATAAGAAATTAACAATAATAAAATAGAATGATTATAACAATATACTGTAAAAAAAGTTGTGTGAATGTGGTGTCTCAAAATATCTGTTACTCACTCTTCTTGTGATGTGAGATGGTAAGATGGAGGTGAAGAACATAGGCACTAATGTCAGGAGGTTCATCTGTCTTCTCCTGGAGTGTGGTTGATCCTGGGTAACTGAAACTGTGGATGAGGGGGGACTGCTGTACTTCCTGCTGTGGTCCCCACTCCTTTCCTATTTTGAAACAGCTATTGGAATTGTACAAGCTAACTCCCTTGGCTCTCCCCATAGCTGACTTTTAGGGGTTCTGAGGTCAAGGCTCATCTTTTAGACCTCTGTACTTGGACATTTGCAGTCCAGTCTGTCTGCCTTTGGCCAATGAATTGCATACTCAGGATAAGAAAAAAGAAACAGGGCATTTTATTTCCCTTGATACAGGGGACCATGGATCTAACAGTGGAAAACAGGCCAAACATCTTGGCCTCAAAGAAGGAGAGATGCAAGTGGACGGAGTAGGATGGAATCTGGTGACACAAACTATTGGCTTTGCCTGGGCTGCCTGTCATTGGGGCCACAGCTGAAAGTCCCATCACAAAGCTCCTGGAATCATGATGGTTGACTCCAACAGTGTTTACCTCTATGCCCTTTCTCTCCAGGGCACTTGGATTTATCACAAAGTTCACAACCACACACTGTGGTAGTGAGTTGAGGGAGGTCTACCAAGGTTGGGACTGCCATTTAAGTTCATTAACTACTTTCATGACAGGGTGCTGTGGAGATCATCTTCAAAGGGCATGAGAATGTGGAAGCTGCTCAGGCAGAGTATATTGAGAAGTTTGCCAACCCCTTTCCTGCTGCAGTGAGAGGTAGGGACTGTGGTGGGGAGGGCAGCCTTGGTCATTTGCTGGGTCACTTGCTGATTCTTTTACTCCACAAAGTCTCACATAACTTCCCTTTGCCCTTGCAGTTGAACCTAGAGATGAGTGAGGGGTGGGATTGTCCCTGGGCAGTCATCACTTAAGGATGGTATCTATGCTGCTTTGGTAACCAGGATCAAAACAACATTGCTGAAATGGCTAAATTTCTTAGTGTTGTTCCAGTTACTTAAATTTTGTGTAAAAACTTGCTCTAAAACAGAGCGGCTTAAACAACCAACTTTTTTTTTTTTTTTTTTAAATAATTTATTTGAGAAAGAGAGAGAGAGGGCATGAGGTTGGGGGAGAGGGAGAAGCTGGCTCCCTGAGTAGGGAGACTGACATGGGGCTGATCCTAGTATCCAAGCCAGAGACAGATGCCCAACCAACTGAGCCATTTAGGCACTCCCTTCCTTTTTTTTTTTTGCTCATGTTTCTGAGGGTCATCGATTTGGTCTGGGTTCACTTAGGTGGCTCTTCTGCTGGTCTTGCCTGGGATAAATCATGCAAAGATAGTGAATTGGTAGTTTGGGGCTGGATGGTCCAAGATGGCTTCACTTACATGGCTGCTGTTGGCTGTCCACTCGACCGCTGCACATAGTTTCTTATTTTTAACGCGGCTACTCCACACTTATGGTGCCCTGAGGGTAACAAGAGGGTAGGAGGAAAAGCTGCAAGGCACCTTGAGACCTAGATTTGGAAATTGAACAGTGTCACTTTTGCCATATTCTGTTGCTCAAAGCAAGTCACAAGGCCAAGTGAGGAAACTGAATCCTTGATGGGAGGAGTGGTGAAATCACATGCAGAGGAACTTATGTTACAGGGACATGAGGAAGTGTAGTGATTTTTGAAAATACTAATGTGTTTTCTTAACTTTTATTTCCTGTTGACTTTATCTTGACAGGGAAGGGATCAGATTTCATATTCTCTTGCCAAGTGCTTCCAGGCCAGAGTTGGGGCCCTGCCAGAGGAACAGGGATGCTCCTAGGATGCAGGGGAAGGTTCACATAAGTGGGCCCACTTACAGTAACTTGGGTCTGGCTCACACTTTTGGCCCCAGTGATGGTGCCCAGGCTGAACATAGATTGAGGGGTGGCATTATCTGGGGATGCAGATGATCTACTTCTTTTTCTGTGCTTCACCAGGATTTGTGGATGACATCATCCAGCCTTCCTCTACAAGAGCGCGAATCTGCTGTGATCTGGATGTCTTGGCCAGCAAGAAGGTACAGCGCCCTTGGAGGAAACATGCCAATATTCCACTGTAAATGAGTCGAAGGATAATAAACCAAGAGCCAGTTACTGCCTGGCCATTCATACCTGTCCTTGCTTTTTGCAATCATGGTACCCAGAAATCTGAATACTGGTAATTACTTGAATTGGCTGTTTATTAAATTCTAGGAAGATTTCATTTATGCCTTACTGTTAAAATTATTTACTTTATTAAAAATTTGTTTTAACTGCTGTTTTTTTGGGAAGATCTCATTTTTAATGGTAGAAACCTGAAAAATCAAGAAAACAGTACATAGAGTATTATCACTTATAGCTGACCCTTATTTGACACCTCTGTGTATATTTTTCCTTTTTCCCCATATTTTTTTCTTGGTAGGTGAGCATTTTTTAGGGCCAAGTACCTACCTGCTTAGGCTTCAGTTGTTTACTTTTAAATAGTATTTAATAATGTGCCCTCAATTCCTTTAGGAATTGTTGAGGATTAAGTGAGATGTTCGCAGTTGTGTCTGGCAGAATGGATGCTCAGTAAGCTGTAGTACTCTGTATTAGGTGCTTTTCAGAAATGTGTTCTCACATTTTGAAAAACTTATTTTGGAAATTTTCAAACCTATAGAAATGTTGCAGGAGTGGTACTTGTATACCTTTCACCTTGAATATCAGTTAATTATCTACATTTGTTACATCCCTTCCATAAACATATAATTATTACTTATTATTTTTATTGACCCATTTGAGACTAATTTGCAGAATCATGACACTTCATCCCCTTGTACCACCAAACATCAGTGTTTATTTCCTAAGAACCAAGGTTCATTGTCTTACAGTCTTTCATTACATTGACATTTTGGAAGAGTAGTTACCAATCATTTTGTAGAGTGTCCCTCAATTTGGGTTTGTCTGATTTACCTAGATCTGAACATCTAGAAACAGAGTTATACACAAGAGTGTTCTCTGTATCACATTAGGAAGCACACTATGCTAGTTTTTCCCCCATCATTGATGAAATTGACTCATCACTTGGTTATGGTGGTGACTACAAAGGTTACCATTTTTTCTTTGTAATTAATAACTGATCTGGGGACATTCTTTAAGCCTGTCAACAAACTTTCATCTAGTACTTTTCATCCATTGATGAATCTTGCCTCAGCTATCCTGTGTTGATTCTAAAATGTTTCATTTCTAACCCTATCATTATGTCTGCATTTGTTAGTTGTTAGTTTCCTGGAAGAGCTTTCTTAATTTCTTCAGTATCTGTTTAGACTCATTCTTTTTTAAAAAACATTTTCCTGAAATAACTTTTCTTATTATGCTATCACCCTGTCAAATTTCCAAACATGTATTTTAATAGTTCATTACATTTTTCTCCCTGCTCCATCCCTAACTCCACCCCCAAGAGATATTAGAAAGCATATATTATTGTTGAAATGTGTTTGGTATATAATAGGTGCCTCATAAATGTTTATTTTAGTGGCTTACTATATCAAAGAAGAAAGAACTCATGAATTCTTTTAAAATTTAAGGTGTTACTCATTTTGACACAAAATTTCAACAGGAGCTTCTTTAAAGCTGGCTCTTTGATCTTTTTTTATGTCCCAATAATTTTTAGCATACTTCCTTAAATTTTTGACACAGAATAATGTACCAGGCTCATCTTCTATTTTCCTTGCCTACCCCTGGATTCAGTGATTTCTCCCAAGTGCTGGTTTCTTTTAGTAGATGTCATTTAGAAGCTAAAATTGGCAGATGCTTACATTGCTTCTAGGTATTTTCAGCAGACTAGGAAATATTTATACAAACTTATGAATATAAAGGTATATGGGGGCCATGTATATGTATTATATATTTATTACATATATATTTAAAATCATGAGTTCATACTGGGAACTTCCCAATCAACGTACAGTTTCTTCTTTGGTTTCCCCTATTCTGTATTTATGTATTTATCTCACAGTGGTATAACTGGGTCCCATATCTTCAGTATAATTTCCTCATTTGCTCAATCTTACACTAAATACAAAAAGTTTGAGAACTTTTAAGTTTTAAGTTCAAGACTCTCTTGCATTTCTTTTGCTTTAACCTGAAGGTACATGGTCAAGTTATTCGTATTTATGTTACCCAGTTGAAAGACAGTCCTTTTCTTCTTTTTAGAAGTCCCCCACCCCCCCACCCATCTTTGTTGACTTTATTTGGCTGAGTATATAGAGCATTATTAGAAATGGAGATTTTAAGTGGTTTCAGCATAAAGGTCAACAACTATGGAGTGCTGTTTCAGAATGCCCCATGCGGTGTGCTTTTCTCTGTGGTGAGAGCCCTGAGTCTTCCCACCACTGATGACTTTCCCTTGTCCTAGATCCTTAGCTCCAAAGGAGCTTGAATGTTCTATCATTTAGAGCTCAACTTGAGCTAAATCAGTACATGACTATCTTACCTACTTTTCCCATTTCTACCAGCCACCCCCCCATCATTCCAGGTAGCCAGGCTCTAAGTGCACGTCTCGTTTCTTTATGGCCTACTCTTAAAGCCAGAAATTTTGTTGAGCTACTAGACTAATTCTAGGTCCAGATTTGTTTGCATTCTTCTGCCTACACTTCCAGTGCATAGTACCCTGCTCTCCAAAATCTTCAGCCCCCACAGTTTCTGTGTCCCTCCCTTCCTTGCCAACTGAGTTTAAGCCTACAGCCCCGTCATTACCCCTTGGAACACCCTCTTGTTGAATAGCTCCAATTTGCTTATGCTTACAAAAGGACCTGACTTGGTTTATCTTGACCTGCATGCTTTTATTACAGGTGTAATTACAGGTGTTTTTTCTAAAGCATCTGATCATGCATTTTTTTTTCTGTATACATGTTTTTGTCTTCATGAGTAGATGGTGACTTTCTAGGGGTAAAGACTGTTTGGCCAGAGGTTCTTTATACCCGTTTGGTACCAGCAGAAAGACTACAGACCATGGGAAAGAAGTGACAGTTGACTCCTGGGCTTTTACAGGCCTCTTACGAAGTCATGCAGGTTGGTTAGCATGTGGCTCAAATAGCTTAAAATTTCTTGGCTAGTTCCAGTTTCTGGGGTGAGCTAACCTAAGGTTTGGACTATTTGGAGGATGACTGCTATAGCACATTTGAAAATAATACATATACAAGCTTATGTGTTTTTTTCCTTTTTGAGGAAGAGGGTCCAAGATGTGTTTTACCAGGTTGTGAAATCTGGACATGAGAAGGGCTTGTTTTGGGCCTCTCGAAGAGGTGGAGAAAATCCCATCCAATGACCCAAGCCTGCTGGCCAAGGAAACACAAAGCTGCAAGACCTTGCAAGTAGACCAGCATCTATGGATGACAGAATGCCTTAATGATGGCAGAATATTCTCCAGTGGCTGCTGTTGAGGAATGCCTTTCCCATCTGGTATTCTGTCCTTAAGGGGAAAAAGAAAACTGTAGAGTTGCAGCCAGAGAATTGGGTTTACTGAGCAGAGAAGAGCAATAGTGCCATGTGTCTGTCTTTAGACTGAAAGCAGGCAATATGGTGAGAATTGAGGTAAAGTTTAAGAGGTACTGCAAGTGTCCTATTGGGCCTGTCCCTGTTGCCTTAAGTAAACTAATTCTTTCTGAGCCACAGCTAAAGTGGTGAAGCTGTGATTGGAACCCAGCCAGATTTGTCTGAACTCTAAGGCTGTCTTCTAACTATTCAGAGCACTGCTTCTCAGCTGATGAAATAGGTGGGATGAACTCCTAAGGGTGGAGTGAGAAGGGTCATAGTTGGCGCCACTGGGATTGTTTCAACCCAAAGAGCTACTAAATTTGGAAAGCTTTCCTACCTCATGCGTGATGACCTCTTTTTGAATTGCTAGAATAATGGGGAGCACATTCAGCCTTCCAGTTGCTTGTGTTCACAGGAAGTTCTTCCAGCTTCTCTTCTCACTATGTCTTGGCTTCTTCAGTGAGTTCTCTGCCTCTGGATGCACTGATGCTTTGGCTGCTGCTGGTGCTTCAGATATGGTCTGTCCAGTCAGAGAAGCCTGTGAAGGACACTCACCCATACACTGAGTTAACACTTTTAAAATTTAAAAAAAAAAAAAAATTATTTTTTTTGAATATTTTGTTTATTTGACAGAGATCACAAGTAGGCAGAGAGGCAGGCAGAGAGAAAAGGGGAAGCAGGCTCCCTGCTAAGCAGAGTGTCCAATGAGGGGCTCAATCCCAGGAGCCTGGGATCATGACCCAAGCTGAAGGCAGAGGCTTTAACCCACTGAGCCACCTAGGCACCCCTGAGTTAACACTTTTAATAGGGTTGTTGGACCAGCCTAAACTTCACCTGTTTAACATATATTTTATGTCTTTCTGAATCTAAAGGATTTCTAGAGAGCTGTGGTTTTATATTTTTAGGGAGAACCACTGGTCCTCACACTGTTATACCTCTGTAGGCATGGAATCTCCACCATGCCAAACAGGAGCTATGGCTACTGAATGGGCAAAGCCTCAGTTTGGGGACTCTGTGGAATCCAGCCAGCACATCTGGGTAGATGTGGCAGCCTTAGTAAGGAGGTTCTATGTACCTACTCTCCTGGATGGTGAGTAATGCCTCCTTTATGTGTCCTTGGGAGCACAAAGCTGTCCTTCAAAAAGTGACATATGAGGGTATAGCTCAGTGCTGAAGCATCTGACTGCAAAAAGTGATGTGTAATGAAGACCCCAATGGAGCAAGGGACATAGGAAGGCAGGTATGGAACCTTACCTGAGTTTGGTTTGGTATCAAAAGCCCGAGGTGGGGGCACTAGGTCTTTATTTTCCATGAAGACACTGTTCCCTATTTGATGGATTCTCTTCTGGAAGCAGGGCCCAATAGAAAGTCACAGTCAAGTCACATCTGGGAGGTTTCAAGTTTGTCCCAAGGTAGAGTCACATTGGGTAAAGCTCTGGTCTAGTTTCCTAAGCTTTTAATTCCAAAGATGAGCTGCACAGAGCCTCTTCTTTACTACTTCCTATGTGGCTGCCTGGAGAGTCCACCTGCTGATTTAGCCCTTGCATCCCTGGGTTTCCTGCACTAACATCTTAGGCCACGTAATGAACACAGCCCAGAGAACAAGGCCAGGACCATTAAGTGTAGGGCATGAGTTTTTAAGAGTGATATCTGGCACCAGTATCAAGAGAAACTCTTACACAGCCCTGTAGAATCCAAATGATCTTTAATAGGTTGCTGTTAGGTGGTAATCATGCATAAGCCTAGGGGCTGGATTTTAGGCAGGGGAAGGATCCAGGCTATAAACCCTGAATGTCTCCTTGAAAACTCAGCCTGTGAGAACTACAGACTTCTCCAGGGAATGAAAGAAAACGAATGAACTCGTCCTAAATTTCTTTTCCTAGAACAACAACAGCAAAACCAAACAAAACTCACTGATACAGTTAATTATCAGAATGTGCAAACTTTGAACAAATTCTCCAGAGCAGAAAATCATCTCTTTAAAACGTTACCTAGTAAGAATAGGACGACTACCACAAGCCTGATTTTGAATAGTTTATTAAAGGAAAGGTGAAGCATCAGTTTCAAATTGTACAAAAGGAAAAAAACCTCATATTGCAAATGTACAATTTACAGAATTACTAGCAAAACCAATCAGGGAGACACTGAAAATACAAAAATTCGATTGACTTCAAACTGAACTGCAAACCCATTGGAGTAGATATTAAGCCTTTTTTCTTGTTGCATGGTAGTTAGCCTACAATTCTAAGTCAGCATCTGTTTTCCGTATGAAACTGTCAAGCAAAGGATCACTCTGTGCATGTGCTAGGGTACTTCCCAGCTTCCTCCTTGGCCAGAACTGTAGGCAGGGCTGGCAGTAGTGGACAGTCCAGGTATTCCTGCCCCTTCATGTCCAGTGAGGCCCACATTCCTGGAAGAAAGCGAGACCCCAGCCCCTCAAACTGGAGCCCAGGAATTGCTAAATTAGCAGATATAACATTTTTGGTGACCAGGTTTTTTCAGAACTGTACAAACATTGAGAAAAATCTGTTTTGTGTTTACTAAAAGAATGAATAATCCATTTGCTTTCCCAACAAAAAATAATCATTGGGTGCACAGATTGGTGAAAAAATGCTTTTCATTTTTGGTAAGAAGGGAAAGCCTCATGATTCTGTTGCAGTTACTTTAAAAACCAGCCCACAAACAGCTGTGGATGGATTGGTTTGGAATTGAGGCTTACTTTAAAAAATCTGGAAGGTAGAAACTAAGTGGGCTTTTAAAAACAATAGCAGCAAGTCATAAAAGTCTAAGCAGAACATAACTAAACCACTGAAGGCTGTCCTGAAGATTCATAATTTCTTTACCCAAAATAATTAAAATGCACATTTAACACTGAAATGTAGCTGTATTTCAAGGTAAGCTTAGGAACTTCACCCTCTAAGCACAGACTTCTATGCAGCACATACTTCTATAATTGGTAAACTTAATTCACAAAATCAGCGCATAAGGTATTAAGTGCATGGGAAGTAGACACAGTTATGTTACACTTAAAATTACTTTTGAATGGCAAAGAAGTTCTTCATGATTATCTTTTTAAGAAAACGGAAGTCTATGTAACTTGAATTTGGCAGGGCATGAAATAAGTAGTAAAAACAGCAAACTGATAACTTGAGAACCATTTTTGTTTTTCTGAGAATACTTTATTTGCTGGTAGAAGTTGCTAAAAATGCACAGAACAAATACCAATAGAAAATGTACTGTATTTGAATCTCCCTATTCTATATAAAATGAATGGTGTACAGCATCTGTTGGAAAATGGCTGCATGGACATTTCTTATTTTATGCCCCCTTATAAATAAAAATAAACCTTTTTATTCAAGAGTATATAAAATCTGGGAATCCATATCCACAGAGGGTGTGTGGTTTTTGGCAGAGATGCACTGTCAGAATTTCATCTTAGCTTGTCAATATTCTGCTCCTCCGTATTTCTGTGTTCCACAAGGTCAACCAAATCCAGTGAGCTCCAAAACACTCTTCGGCAATTAGGATGAGCTGCTTACTCATAGGTTTAATAAAAATGGTTAGCTTTTAAAACATAAAAAGGCAAAATGTTAAAACGGTTTTTAAATTGTACAACAGGAAAATAAAGTTAAAAATATTTTTTTTTTTTTTTTTTACTCAATGCTGTTTTCATAAAACAGGTGTATAACAGTGTTTATCTTGACAGCTGTTTTAAAAATTTAAAATTTTTTCCTCCCTCCAGAAAAACACACACATCTGTATTGGGTAAGTCCAATATTAGGACACAAATGATTTTTCAGGTCAGTCTTTCTGAGGTGACATTCACCAACATTCCCTTGGGTAATTTACATGCTCCTCTTCTGCCACTGCAAAAAGGGATTGACCTCAATCATTTGATTAAAAAACAAATCAGATCACATCAAAAGTGTTTTTTCCCCCATACAAGCTATCACAGTATATAGGCCTCTAGCTCTAAATAATAGAGTTCCATATTTGTAAATTTTCTTCAGACTTCAGAACATAGGCATTCCAAATCCCTAGAAAAATGAGAAACACAATTAACTTTGTGTATAACAAGACCCAGAAATCATAAATAAAAAGCAGTAATAGTTTAACATTTACTGAATCGTCTTCTATGATAGCTGCGGAATCAAAGAAATCTGGCCTCAGCTCAGCTCTCTCTCGCCGATTTCTTGATGGGGGCTGGAAAGAGAAGTGAAAATGTTTTCTTGAGCTACATTAAGATGGTAAGCAGCTAATATTTCTGAAGGTACCACAAAATAAAGCTGTTGAGGATCTAATTTTAAAAGGAAAAGAATGTGGCTTTTACATGGAGCATACACTTAAAAAAAAGTGAATAAACTGAATATGGAAATGCATATAAATAATTTTGGGGCATACAAACATAGAACATGCCTTTGAATCATGGAATGATTATAGAATTCATCCCTACATTCCCCAAAGCATGTAGACGGAAAGCTGCTGATGGGAGGGGAGAGACCGGAGTGACATGATCTCCTTTACATTTCTTAGAAAAGTGACCAAGCTGAATGTTATGGGCTAAACTATGTCCCCCTAAATTCATATATTGAAGACCTAAACCCTAGTACCTCAGAAGAGGAGACAGGTTATTTGGAGACAGGACCTATAAAAAGGGAATAACTGAGGTAAAATGAGGTCACGTGGGTGGACTCTATTTTGACTCATATCCTTATAAGAAAAGGAGACACACAGGAAAGATCATATGAAGATAAAGGGAGAGGATGACCATCTACAAGTTAAGGACAGAAGCCTCAGAATTAAATCAGTCTCCCTGACACCATGATCTCAAACTTCTAGCCTCCAGAAATGTGAGAAAACTTCTGTTGTTTAAGCTACCAGTCAGTGGTACTTGTATAGCAGCCGCAGCAAATACATAAAGTAGTTCAATGAACTCCCATATACCCATCACCTAGCTTTAACTGTCAAACCTTTGGCCAATTTTGTTTCAGTGAGTCTCCTGTTTTATGTTTTGTTTTGTTTTTTTCCTGTTATTTCACCTGTAACTGTTTCAAAATGTATCTCTGATAGAAATTAAAAAACAAAAAATAAACCCTCATGCATTACTATTCCTGACAAAGTCAGTAATTTCTTATTTCACACCAAACAAATACGGTCCATATTCCGTGTTTGGTTGCTATGCTGGAAAATACTGTATATATCATTAGACTCCCAAGTTAGTTTGAGACCAAATGTACACACTATACTAAGAGAGAGATCTAGTGTGAGCCCCTTCTCAAGAAGGTAATAAGGAGCCAGTTCCTGTTATTGCCAGAATTTAAAATCTGACTGCTTAGAAAAGCAGGCTTGAAAAATACAAGCTCATCCAGATGTGCTAAAGAATTACACTGGTCCTTCCTGCTGCTACATTTACAACCTCTACACCTCTCCTTCTCATGGGGTTCTGAAAACAAGAGCATCATTTTACACCAACACTTTCACTTATTTTAACAGAAGAAAATGTACTGAAATTTCCTTACCAGATCAATAACCATGGTGTCTTCAAATTCTTCATTCATATCTTCTAACTGACTCCGGGATGACATCATCACATCTTCAAAGATGGGCTCAGCATCTTCCTCCATTAGGCCCCGACTGATAAGGAAAAAGCATAATCAGATGCTGTTCAGACTCATCAAATTTGGAGTCCTGGCTCTTTCTTACAGTAGGTCTTCTAACCAGTGAAAGCACATGTTCCAGTCACAACCCACAGGCTCCACAGATTATGATCCTGAACTCCTACAGATAATTAAGGATCATTCATTTGTTTCATTCAAGATTTCATCTCCACTTAGCAAAAGGAAGCATAATTTAAATGCAGTAACAACAGAAGTTAACATTATTTAGCTATGTATGAATTCCCACAAGACTCTATGTGACTGGTACTATTATCCCAAATTTACAAATGAAGAACCTGAGGCACTGAGGTTTGGAGCCCGCCCAAGGCCACAGAGCTGGCAAGTGGCAGCATTAGGATTTAAATGGCGAAAGCCTCAGAAGTCCACACCCTCTATTTCTACCCTACATTGCACAGCAAATCCTGAATTATGATTATGATCTTAACTCCTCTTCTGAGACCAAATGTCAGAGGAGAGCCATCATTCCACAAAATGAACAGCATCACATAGTCATTATGTTCTTGTGATACTTAATGTAACACTTACACGGCATGCCTTACTCCAGTTCTCACTTTCATGTAGTTCATTCCTGTTCTGTCCTTCCGATTTAAATCTTCTAATTTTGGTTGGCCTAACCAAGAGATCTGCATCTGAGGACTAAGAGAATACATTATTCATTTTCTGGCGAAAGATGAATTTAGCTAATCAGTCCCATGCCAAGAAGGCCATCGTTGGCTGGCCTAATCCCCATGTATGGGGAATTAGCTGGAATTTATTAGAGAGTTAAGGGTGAGACAGATCATTATCGAAGGATCTATCTTTGCAGAAATGTCAGTAAGTTGTCCAAAGAGATGCCTAAGTCTCCAAGGGCTGGTTGTTAGGTGTAAAGGAAACTGAAGCATGTCACCCCAAAATACTGCCTCAGAGATAAAGGTTATTTTGAGCTGAAGGCAATTAAGAAGCAGGGAACAAAGAAAAAGCTCCTCCTTTTCTGCCTAAAGGCAGGAAATAAATTCTTATTTTACGGGAGACAGACTCTTACCAACCCAGAGATGGCACCAGAGGAAACTACAAACACACCTTGTTGAACTAATCCTTATCTTCCCAATTAAGGATGTTATGGACTACATAGTCTTAGCTCCACTACTCCTAGTCCAAATCCCTTTGTCTTGTCTATTCTTCACAAATTTATTCTTTGTCTAAAAGGTATAAAAGCTCCCTGTTTTGGTAACTTCTTCAAGTCTTCATTCTATGGGTAAAAGCTCCCATGTACATGTAAAGAATTCAATAAAATGTGTCTGTTTAAATTTTCAGACCCAGTCAGGGATCTTAAGAGGGTGGGGTAAAACCTTTCCCTCCCCTACAGGTGCTTAATTTATCAGCTTTGTTCCCCAAGTCTCTGTCAAACAAGAGTGCTTCTGAGACCTCTGTATCTAGCTGCTGCCCTGCTCACAAGTGTTCCTACTGGACAACCAGTCCCCTAAGGGGCAGAAATGATGCTGGTCTTGTGGCTCAGAGCTCTCCAGAGTTGAACAAGGAAAGGTATTAACACATTTTTTTCTTAGTCCTTCTGAAGAGATCTGGAGTCAGGTACATGTTGGGCTAATTTGCACCTGCCCTGTACACTTACTGGCACATGGACACTTGCATAAATTTGCCTCTTGGGGATTTTACAGGATGTAAACCTTAATGGTTTTTAATAGATTACATCTGTCGCATGAAGTTCTCTCTGAGCAACTGTCTTTGAATCATGTATGGCTACCACCTTGATTAAAATGATAAACAGCAGGGAAAAGTAGACCACAGAGGGGAGTAACTAACAAGTGGTAAAGTCAGGGAAGTTAGACAGGCTGCTCAAATAAGGAAGAATTCATCCCCTAGGAAGAAGGGCGGGAATGCTGATCATAACGCGGACTACCCTCTATGAATGCTGTTATGCAGTGGCTGACAACAATTATCCTTTTAGCTTTGAAGAAAGGCAGATCCTCTGGGCAAAGATGCTTTATGAAAACCAAGGATCTGGATAATTCTAACACTGCCTCTTTCCTTTTTCAACCTGCTACGTTTGTTGAGTTCAACTGAGAATTCTCTCATCCATTAGAGTAATTCATAGCATTACCCCAGTATGAACAGAAACACAAAGAACTAGGACAACTTCAAAGTTGAATGGAAAATAACAAAGAAATTTTAAGTCATACCATCATCCTGCCTTTTCCAAAATTTTGGGGCCCTGGTACTAGAAAACATACTAATTACTAGTGTGGGAAAAAGTAAGGGGCTTTGATTCTCTCTTAGAGAAAGGGCAACTGTTCTCAGAATTTATCCAGTATCCTGACAAATATCTTAATCCATAACAGATTTTTAAAATATAAACTTGACCAAGACAAAGTACTATTAATTAAATGGATTGATAAAAGGAGTAGTCTATTTATTTGGTGTTCAGACTAGTAAGAACCTTAGCAGAGACTCTTATAATAGACTTTCTTTCCAAGGAAGTGAACCGGATGTCTTTTTCGCAAGTCCCTGAGAACAAAGAGACTTGCCCAGTGAATCCGTAAACTTCAACTGAGATCAGCACTTAGTGAGATACTATGCTTTAAAGTTCTCTGGACTTCGATTAACTGATATCTAACAAGTATTGGCAGACTTATTATATATTTTCTAATATTAATTATTTACCTCTGCTTGTGGTTTTTTTCTCATGAACTAACCAATAATATGTTTTAACAAAGTTTTTATTTGATACAAGCTTTTTTTTTCTTTAACAATTAAAGGTTTTATACCAAGAACATGAATTTTCACTACTTACTTGTGTAAAAAGTCAGGTTCAGAACCATGTTCAGACTCAGGTTCCTGGATCTGCTCTCCCATGGGCCGGGTATTCTCCCGAAGTACAGTGGAAGTGAGCTGTGGTGCTGGAAGGGGGCCAGGAGTCTGAATCATGGTGTCAGTCCTGTTTAGCCATGTATTATCCAGACTTTCATCTGTAAAATTCCAGTTAGAGTCATAAAATGTCATGAGTGGAGTGAACTCTGGTGAAAGTTATAGCACAGACTTGCAGAGCATGGTTCCTGGCTTAGACTGCCTACCTTGAATCCCACCTATATGACTCACTTGTGACTTTCTGTAAGTTACTGAATTTAAAAACTCATGTTTCTCATATACAAAATGAGGATATCAATACCCAACCTGAAAGAGCTTTAAGGATCAATGTGGTAATGGATGTAACCATCAAATGTCAGCTATCCTTACCTTATCCTCTCTTCAAAGTCCCTCCATCTCTAAGGATCAATTCACGGCAGAAGGGGAAGAATTAGGCCAGCCAGAGACCTCTGTAACCTTCCTTTACTCAAGCAACAAAGGGCCTATTTGCTGGGCCTTCACGGGGCCCCAGATAGCAGCACTTGAAGTCTGGCAGGTCTCTACTGAGAAATCAACAGATCCCACTGCACAACTGGTCACCAAAGAAATAACTCTTTTTGCCAGATTGTATGTGCATTATGTGTGGCCATCCAGTTAGGAGAGGCTCACTGTTTTCATGCCTCTTTAGGGAAGCCCTCCGTAATCACTCTGCCCAGCCCCCACTTCCCATTCTTTTTTAACTTCTAGAGGAAACAAAATCATTCCTACTTACTTAGGATTTAATTATACTCTGGCCTGCACTGGCAGCTGATTTGTCAAGTGTATATGTTATCTCTGTAATTAGAATTAAATTTCTTCAAGGGACCAGGAGCTGTTTCTTCCTTCTTCTGAAGATCACTTACAAAGATGTGAGCAGATTAAAGTATGTATGTATCTAAACTATAGGCTGATAATAGTGTTACATAATTATGAAGTTTCTATAAACATTCTAAGTTATTTTCTTAATATGGGGAGACTTAAAAGTATTACTACTATGCTTTCCCTTCTGAAGAATTTTTTTTTTTTTAAAGATTTTATTTATTTATTTGACAGAGAGAAATCACAAGTAGATGGAGAGGCAGGCAGAGAGAGAGAGAGAGAGGGAAGCAGGCTCCCTGCTGAGCAGAGAGCCCGATGCAGGACTCGATCCCAGGACCCTGAGATCATGACCTGAGCCGAAGGCAGCGGCTTAACCCACTGAGCCACCCAGGCGCCCCTCCCTTCTGAAGAATTTAAATGAAAAAAAAAAAAAAAAAAAAAAAAGATTTTAAATCACAAAGTACACAGTATGAATCCCACTGTTTTTCTTCCTCCATGAAGTCTCACATTTGTGCAGCATGTTAAGTTCCTCACTTGCTAGAAAACATTCCATCTCTCAGTGTTTTCAAAAATTATCAGATACATGTGTTCGTTCTAGATCAGCTTTTTTAGTTCCTGGAAATATTCAGCCTATTGCCTTGTTAAGGTCATTGCACTGATCTGCAGCTCACTATTCAACAATCTTTTCTTTACCTAACCAGCAAAAAGAGGTTTCATTTTCTTTTATTCGTAACCACTTTCCATTCAACATTTAATTCCTAACTTTTGTTTTTTTGCTGCACTTAAAATTTTATAAGAATGATATCATTTAGGTTCTTAACCTAGTAAATCCATCTTTCAGCTTTACTACATGTCATCTTTTCCAAAAAATCTTTCCTGATTCATTAAGTCTGATCACTCCCTTTATGTTTCCAGAAAACCTTTTTTGGCCCATTAGAGCACTTCCCATGTGGAACTAAAATTGCTTGCTTCTCTGTCTTCCCATATGTACTATGAGCATTTTTATTAATACCTAATCTCCAGCATTTCACAGAGTTCTTAGAAAGGTATGTGGTAAAGACTTAATGAATAACTTCAGGAAGAATTCACTCTTCCTGAAGAGATCCTCCTAACCCATAAGGATTCCTCAATAAAAACACTTCTGGTGAAGCTTTCTCATCTTCATTCCAAACAGATGAACTGCTTCCTAAGAATGCCTGGCACACGACCTACCTTAGTGTCTTGGTAAATTTCAAACTGACACACAGCAAGTTTTCCTTTTTGCAATTTAACAACAAATTATCTGGTTCATGTATGCTTTTCTTCATCCTGGAGATAATACTGATTATCCCATTAGTGAGGGAATTATATATGGTTATTTAAATTCTCTAAGCTTTAGTTTCTTCTGTGTGAAATACAGGTAATAATGTTCAACTCAGAGTTCATTTATAAAACATTTACACAGCATTCACTGTGTGCCACATCAAACCCAAGTGCTTTATAAATGTTAGTAAATGATTAAATGCTAATAATGCACATTTCTGGTACACAGCAAGAATTTAATGAATGTTGGCTAATATGAATATTACACGTAAGAAAAGCTGTAAGTAAAAATATCTATATATCTAGTTCTATATCTAGACAGACAGACTGGATAGATGGATGGAGAGATGTAATGTGGGGGGTAGGCATCCTGATAGAGGCTGCTCTAGAAGACATTTTTTTTTTTTTTAAAGATTTTATTTATTTATTTGACAGAGAGAGATCACAAGTAGGCAGAGAGGCAAGCAGAGAGAGAGAGGAGGAAGCAGGCTCCCTGCCTAGCAGAGAGCCCGATGCGGGACTCGATCCCAGGACCCTGAGATCATGACCTGAGCCGAAGGCAGCGGCTTAACCCACTGAGCCACCCAGGCGCCCTCTAGAAGACATTTTAAAAAGGAAGCGACTGCAGTTATTATTTAGAGAAAAGTTTAGGATCCTACATTCCAAAGATAGGATTTAGTATTTTCATTTTCTGGACCAAAAAGATTTTAAGTCCCACAGATAAAAACTGAAAAGAAAATCTTTAACATTAATGCTGTAAATATTTTCGTATCTTTTATTTCCTTTGAAACAGTGACATTCTGACAACAGCAGCTAACATTTACTGCATATGCCTATGTGCTAAGCTCTGTGCTAATAAGTAACCTCTCTCTATGTGTACAGTATGTCATTTAATATTTATAATAGCTGACAGGATAGGTACTCTGATCATCCTTTACGTGATCACTGAATGAAGCTGAGAGGTTAAATAACATGCTCAAAAGTCACATGGTTTAAAACTAGAAAGCCAGGTGTGAATTCTAGAACTCTAGTTTTAGAGTGTGTGCTTCCCACCAATAGTTAATACTGCCTCCCCAATGATGTCAGAAACAGATTTAAATTCTAATTAATTTTGCTACAGGTTGCAGCAAAATCTTTCATGAGTCATTAGTTTTTAGGCAGTGGAGGTGAGATTCTGAAAGGGAAATACAAAGTTGTAAAAAGGAGCAGAGGAGCAGGATTCAGATCATTGCTTTCCTCTCTCTTGGTTTGGAGAATATTTATTAGGAAAAGCATGGAGATGGGGGAAGGTTATTTGAGGAAATAAGCATTTTTGAGTTGTCTTAGTTTAAGAGTAATGCTCTAATAAAGCAATTTTTAGTCTTTTGGATACATGATTTAACTATCAATGATCACATTTTCAGGGCAGTTCAACTCCCTTGTTCCCATAGTCCATGGGGGTTATAAAACCAGAGTTGGCTATCATTATTTTATTGCACAAAAATGAATTATCCATCCATGGGGTAGAAATGGAAAGTTGTTTTGGTATATTCAGTCTGCTGCAGAGATCTACCTTCAACTTATCAGAATATTTTCTACATTAGGATGAATTTTGATAACTGACATTATGACTACCTTATTTTAAATTTTAATGTATGGATCAATTTTATAAACCTTTATAACTGTTTCTTCTTTTTTCTCTGCACCATCTTCCTCTGTGTTTCATGCTCTTCTAACTTCTTTTTCTTTGACCCTTTTCTGTTCCACTTTGTCTACTCCAACCTCTTTGCCTTAACCTCTCAGTATGTGTCAAATCTACAAGGAAATAATATACTTAACAGTACTACCTTGCTTCAACAGATTTGCCACTCTACCTCTGCAATAGTAAGCAAACTACTTGTCTCATAGGGTAAAGGCAGACTTACCTTCTACGCGTTTTTTGTGAAGTGGGGGTCGTCCTTTCTTATTCCTTACTGAGGATGTTTTACTGCTGCTACTTCCACTGTTCACAGACATTCTATCATCTTCACCTCCAGTGACTAGCGAATTTCTATAGGAAATGAGTGGAAGCCATACATCTTCTCTCCTTTCCATCATCTGCTCCGTAAGGAATTTCTCTAGGTATGAATGACTAGAAACACAATAGAAAAGAACGGTGATTTTCATGGAAGCACTTCATGTATCACTTCAAGCCCTGCAATGCTTTTAAACAGGTGAATGTATTACTAAGCCTGTATGTGTGTGTGAGTGTGTGTGTTGCTTCCTATATCAACGTTCAAAAAAAAAAAATCAGAAGTTTAGCTCAAAAGGTTATTGAATTTTCTTTTCAAGTGTTCAAACCTGGGCATGATTTCTATAATGTTGAAGGGAGGAGCCTGGCATAACAACTTTTTAACTGGTAAAATTGATAAAAGACAATCATTTAAAGTCTTCAGAAATTGTCCTAAGGGCATACAGCAAATGGAGAAACATTTATTCAAGAAAATCTAAATCTCAGTAAAACAGTGAGAGTTTGTAGCATTTGAACCATGATCTGATCCTTTTCCTTGTCCTCTCTCCCCCACCACTGCTACTCTAGGACCTCTATTCTGGGCAGACATGGATAATATGGGGGCCCCCTCCTTCTCTAGCTCTTCATCTAGAGCTAGCTTGGAAAAGGCAGGCCATGGGTGGTTTGCGGAATCTCTATTCTGGACAGTAGCTAGGAGGAAGAAGGCTCCCTTCTTCACCATCCCCTACTTGTCAGGTAGTACCTCTCTCCCAGGCACAGCAGGCTAAAACCACCTGGAGGCACAAACTGAAAACTATGGGTTACACGTGGCCCCCTGCTCACAATAAAGGGGTGTTACTCTGGGAGCAGAGGGATGCTGTCCCACCCAGATCCTGTTCAGTGGCATAAAAGTTCTGCCCAGCAACCAAAGAAGAGTAGAACAGACAGAAATTTAACAGAACAGGGGGAAAAGACAGCTAAGAAGAGCCCTCCTGGGATCACAGATGTTCATACAAGTTGGCAAGGCTCCTCACATATGCTTAAGTTGCATCCACTCATGGGCAAAAAGAACAGGGGATGAGGGCATTTTGTTATCATTCACCATGCTCTACACTGATCTATCAACACAGGGAGGAAGCCTCACTGGCACAAGGGGCTTAAGTGCAAACACTGGTTAAAAAATAAGCTGCTCTGACCCAAAAGCAACTTCTAGAAAGCTTAAATATAAAATCACAGTAGACTGGTTTCCAGTTCTGCCTGTGAGGGGCTTGGAAGCTGTCGTTGCATCCTAAAAAGTAGAGCTCAACAGACTAAAAAAAATCAACAATTCCCTGGATCCATCGAGAGGAAAACATCTGTCCCCAAGATTGTGAGACATAGGAGAACAGTTTATTGGAGCAGACTCAGAAGCAAAAACCACCTTGAGAACCACTGCTGGGGTAGGAAAACCTAAGCCGTAATTCACAAATTGTTGGAAGTCCACTGTGACCAATCTGAGAGTTCAAAACTCAGAGGGACCCAGTCATAGGGGGACCTCTCCATAATATTGTGAGATTTACCTCCAGAAGCTCAACTGGGTTTCCATAGTAAAATATTAGAGCAAACTCTCCTGTGCTATTGGCAGAGGGAAAGGAAAAGGAACCATTCCAAAATCTGCCAGAGTATATTATTCTTAACAAAGCCTCTCCTCAGGAGAAACTGGTTAAGCAGAGCACAACTTGCTGGGATATTATCAGAACCTAATCCATCCGGGGTAAGAGAAATACCCAACTCCAGCCCACTCTACCCATTTTGTTCCAACCATGGGTAAAGAAAACAACTGAGAAACACTTGGGAAGTTTACAATCCAGAGGCATGGACTCATTAAAAGACGAGACCTATAATCATAGGACTATAGAATGCTTCCCCTCCTCCCATACCTCATCACCATAATACTAAAGGTAATTTACAGCAGTTCCTTCTATCTAGTGTATCATGTTTGGTTATCAAGAAAAAGTTGTAAGGCATATCAAAAGGCAAAAACACAATGTGAACGACAGAGCAAACATTAGAATCAGATATGACAGAAATATCAGAATTACCAGACTGGCAATTTAAAACAACTATGGTCAGGACACCTGGGTGGCTCAGTCAGTTAAGTGTCTGCCTTCAGCTCATGTTATGATCCCAGGGTCCTGGGATTGAGCCCCACTTGGCAGGCAAGGAACCTGCTTCACCACTGCATGCCACTCCCCTGGCTTGTGTGCTGTCTCTCTCTGACAAATAAATAAATAAAATCTTAAAAAAAAAATAAAACAACTATGACCAATATGATAAGGGTTCTAATGGAAAAAGTAGACAGCACACAAGAACAGATGAGCAATGAAAGCAGATGGAAATCCTAAGAACCAAAAAGAAATCCTAGAGATAAAAACTGTAAAAGAAATAAAGAATGCTTCTGATGAGCTTATTAGTAGACTGGACTCAGGTGAGGAAAAAACCTCTGATCTAGCAGACACAGCAAGAGGATCCTTGACTGAAATCCAAATTGAAAAGTAAAGAGATTATTGGGGCGCCTGGGTGGCTCAGTGGGTTAAGCCTCTGCCTTCGGCTCAGGTCATGATCTTGGGGTCCTGGGATTGAGCCCCGCACATTGGGCTCTCTGCTTAGCAGGGAGCCTGCATCCCCCTTTCTCTGCCTATAATACAACTACAAAAGGTGTTAATATAATGGGAATATGAGAAGGAGAAGTGAGACAATAATAACAATAATTTAAAACAGAAATGATAGCGAATTTTCCCAAATTAACATCAGATACCAAACCATAGATTCAGGAAACTCAGAGAACACCAAGCAGGATAAAATGACAAAAGAGCTACATTTAAGCACATTATTTTCAAACTACAAAAAATCCAAGATGAAGGAAAAAAATCTTGAAAGAAGGCGGAGGGGGAAAATACTTTATCTATAGAGGAATAATGATAAGAATTATGTCTAACTTCTGAAAACACCACGCAAGCAAGAAGAGAGCGGAGTAAAGTGTTAAGAGAAAACCTCCCCCCAGACTAGAATTCTGTGCACTGGAAAATTATTCTTCAAATGTGAAGGAAAAATAAAGGCTTTTTCAGACTAAAAATTGAGAGAATTTTGCAGAAGTACTTTAGAGGGGTGCCTGGGTGGTGGTTCAGTTAAGTATCTGACTCCTGGTTTTGGCTCAGGTCATGATCTCAGGGTCGCAGACTGAGCCCTGTGTTGGGTTCTATGCACTGCATGGAGTCTGCTTGAGATGCTCTCCCTCACCCTCTCCCTCTGCCCCTTCCCCCACACCTGCACTCTATCTCAAATAAATAAAGAAAATTGTTAAAAAGAAGTACTTTAGAGAGAAGGAAAATAATATAGGTCAGAGACGTGAATCTACATAAAGTAAGAGCACTAAAGGGTGCCTGGGTGGCTCAGTGGGTTAAGCCTTTGCTTTCAGCTCAGGTCATGATCTCAGGGTCCTGGGATTGAGGCTCTCTGCTTGGTGGGGAGCTTACTTCCCCCCACACCCTCCTCCCACCTGCCTCTCTGCCTACTTGTGATCTCTGTCAAATAAATAAAATCTTAAAAAAAAAAAAGCTGAAGGAATAAGTAAAATAATAATGAATAAGGAACAAGTAAAAGAAAAACTTTAATTTTTCTTAATTGATCTGGCAAAACAAATTTTTGTTCAAAATAATACCAAAATGTATCTGATTATGTATGCTTATATATATAACATATATGCATATTTCTATTTGACTATATATGTTTATATATAAGTGAAATAAATGACACCAATGATGCAAGAGAAGGAGGGATAAACTGGGATTAGTTTGTTATAAGGTACTCACACCTGTTATTATAAGGTACTCATACCTGTGAAGTAATACAGTATTATTTAAATATGGACTTGGATTAGCTATAAATATATGTTGCAAACTCTAAGGCAACCACTTAAAAAAAGTTTAACAATATGCTAAGAAAAAAGAGCAAATGGTTCATAAAATGCTCAATTGAAACTTTTTATAAAAGGCAGAAAAAAGACTGGAAGACAAAATAAAAGCAAAGAACGAGGGCAACAAACAGAAACAGTAAGGAATATGATAGGTATTAATCCAACTGCATCAATAATCAATTTGAACATCAATGGTACCAAGTAAAAGATTGCCAGAGTGGATCAAAAAACAAGACCCAAGTACAGCTGTCTATAAGAAATCCACTTTAAGTGTAAAGACACACATAAACTAAAAATGAATAAATAGATGGTAAAAGTTATCAAAAGAAAGCAGGAGTAATTACATCAATTTCAGACAGAGCAGACTTTAAAGTAAGGAAAGTTATGAGGAATAAAGAATGGCATTACACAATCATACAGGAGCCAATTCTCCAAGAAACATAATAATTCTTACCATGTACGTCCCTTACAACAGAGCATCAAACTGTATGAAGCAAAAACTAGCTGCAAATAGAAACAATTAGTTGGGAGACTTCAACATTCCTGTATCAGAAATGGACAGATTCAGGGGTGCCTGGTGGCTCACTTGGTTAGGCATCTGCCTTCTGCTCAGTTCATGATATCAGGGTCCTAGGATTGAGTCCTACATCGAGCGGTCGGCTTCTCCTTCTGCCTCCCCTCAGCCCCGCAAGGCTTGTGCTCTCTCACTCACCCTCTCTCTCCAATAAATAAATAAAATCTTTAAAAAAATGGACAGATACAGCAGCCAGAAAATCAGTAACGACACAGTTGAACTCAACTACAGCATCAATCCACTGGACAGAATTAGTATCTACAGACTGACTTAATCCAAAACCAAAATATATATTTTTCTCAAGCTCACCGTAACATCAAGAGTTCACATTCTAGGTAGTAAAACACATCTCAACAAATTTAAAATTAGAGAAATCATACAATGTCTGCTCTTAAATTAAGATTAATTAGAAATTTAATCAGAAATCATTATCAGAAAGATATACAGAGATTAAATAATGTGCTTTAAACACATGAGACAAAGAAGCACTCCCAAGGGAAATATAAAAGTATCTTGAACTAAATGAAACGGCACATCAAAATTTATGCAATGCAGTAAGAGCAGTGGTTTAGAAGGAAGTTAGCGTTGAATGCACAAATCAGAAAAGAAGATCCAAAATCAACAATCTAAGCTTCCACCTTAGAAAACTAGAAAAAGATGACCAAATTAAATCCAAAGTGAAAGAAAAAAATAAAAATTAGAATAGCAATCGATGAAATTAAAAACAGAAAGCAATAAAGAAAATCAGCAAAATTAAAAGCTGGTTCTTTAAACACAACAATAAAATTGATTAGTTTCTAGCCAGCCTAAGGAGAGCAGGGGTTGGGGGAACAGAGGATACAAATTATTAATACCAGAAATTAAAGAGAACACATCATTACAGATCCTATGGACATTAACAGGAAAATAAAGGAATACTATAAACAACTTTATGCCCACGTATTTGATAATCCTGGTGAAAGAGACCAATTCCTTTAAACACAAACTGTCAAATCTCCCAGAAGAAGAAACAATCTGAAGAGGCCTGTATCTATTAAATAAATTGATTCGATAAATAATAACCTTCCAAAACAGGAAGCACCAGGCTCAAATGAGTTAACTGGTTATTTAAGGAAGAAAGCTACCAATTCTCTACAATTTCTTTCAGAGGACAGAAGGAAAAGCAATACTTTCTATATCATTTCATAAGGCCAGTAATACCCTAATACCAAAACCAGACAGACAGATTATAAGAAAACTACAGACTAATAATTCATGAATATAAAGCAAAAATCCTCAACAAAATATTAGAAAAATAGAAAAAGAAGTATATACAGCATGACTGAGTGGGATGTAACCCAGGTATGCAGGGCTGGTTCAACATCTGAAAATTAATATATTCCATCACAACAATAGCCTAAAAAAGAAAAATCAAGTATCACATCAATAAATATAGAAAAAGCATTTGACAAAATCTAACACTTATTCTTGATAAAAACTCTCAGTAAACTAGAAATAAAAGGGGATTTTTCTCAATCTGATAAAGACCATCTACAAAAAATTGTACAGCTAACATACTTACTGGTGAAAAACCTGAAGATAACCCAACAAATCAGGTATAAGGCAAGAATGTCCCTGCTCACCACTTCTTTTTAATACTGTACTGGGAATTTCAGTTAATTCAATGAGACAAAAAAGGAAATAAAAAGTACAGAGACTGGGAAGGAAGAAATCACTGTTACTGTTTGCAGATGACATGATTATCTATGTAGAAAATCCCAAGGAACTGACAGAAAAATCTCTTTTGGAACGAATATGCAATTGTACCAAGTTTGCAGGATACAAAATTACAAGTGGAATTTGAAATTCAAAACAATGTCATTTACATTTGCACCCCTTAAAATGAATTAAGGTGTAAATCTGCCAAAAAATATACAAGATCTATATATGAGGAAAACGTTTACAATAAAGCTCTGATGAATGAAATAAAGGAACTAAATACATGGAGACATATTCCACGTTCATGCTTACAAAGACAGTATTGCTAAGTCAGTTCTTTCTGACTTGATCTATATTCAATGCAATTCCAACCCAGATCTCAACAAGTTATTTTGTAGATAGCGACAAGAGGATTTTAAGGTTTATAAGCAAAGGCAGAAGACCCAGAATAGCCAATACCATACCGAAGGAGAAAAACAAAGTTGGAGGACTGACACTATCCAACTAGAAATCTTATTATAAAGCTACAGTATAGGGTGCCTAGGTGGCTCAGTGGGTTAAGCCTCTGCCTTCGGCGCAGGTCATGATCTCAGGGTCCTGGGATTGAGTCCCGCATAAGGCTCTCTGCTCAGCAGGGAGCCTGCTTCTTTCTGCCTGCCTCTCTGCCTACTTGTGATCTCTCTCTGTGTGTCTAATAAATAAATAAAATCTTAAAAAAGCTACCGTATAATCATTTTGCAATATATATTTATATCAAATCATCACACACTGTACATCTTAACCACACAATGCTATATGTCAAATTTATCTCAGTAAGGCTGGAAAAATAAAGAAAAGTCTATAGTAATTAAGACAGTGTGGTACAGTCAAGTGATCAGACATGTAGACCAATGGAACAGAAAAGAGAGCCCAGAAATAGACTCAAATATAGTCAACTGATCCTTGACAAAGAAGGAAAGGCAGTCCCTTCAATAAGTAGTGCTGGAACAACTGGATATCCATATGCAAATAAATTGGTCTAAGACACAGACCCTGATCTTTCACAAAAATCAACTCAAAACAGATCACAGACCTAAATGTAAAATATAAAACTCCTAGAAAATAATACCCAAGAAAAACCAGGATATGGCAATGACTTTTTAGATACAACACCAAAGGCAAGGTCCCTGGAATAATAATTGTTGAGGCAGAGTTCATTAAAATTAAAAACGTCTGCTCTGCTAAAGACACTGTCTAGAGAGTAAGAAGAGACTGGGAGAAAATATTTCCAAAATATACATCTCCTAATGGAACTGCTATCTAACATAATCAAAAAACTCTTAAAACTCAACAATAAGAAAACAACCAACCTGATTTAAAAATGGACTTCTGATCTGAATAGACATCCCACCAAAGAAAATATAGAGATGGCAAATAAGCATGAAAAGATACATCACATCATATGTCATCAGGGAAATGCAAATTAAAATGAGATACCACTATGTACTTATTAGAATGCCCAAAATCCAGAATACTGACAACACCAAATCCTAGTGAGGATGCAGAACAGAAACTCTCATACATTACTGGTGGGAACAGAAAAATGGTATAGCAACTTGGGAAGACAGGCAATTCCTTAAAAACTAAACATACTCCTACCATGTGATCCCAGCAATCACATACCTTAGTATTTACCCAAAGACTTAACAATTTAAGTCCTCACAATTACTTATGCAGGAATGTTTATAGCACTTTTATTCATAACTGCCAAAACTAGGAAGCAACCAAGATGTCCTTCAGTAGGTGAATGGCTAAATCATTTGTGATATTTCTACACAAAGGAATATTACTCAACATGAAGAAGAAATGAGCTACCAAGCAATGAAAAGACATAGAAGAACTTTAAATGCATATTACTAAGTGATAAAAGATTATCTGTAAAGGCTACATACCCTATGATTGCAACTATGTAACATTCTGGAAAAGGCAAAACTATGGAAACAGTGAAATGATCAGCGGTTGCTAGGGGTTGGGGGAGGAGAGGAAGGATGAACAAGCAGATTCTTAGGGAAGTGAAAAAAATACTCTGTATGATACCGTAATGATAGATGGATGTCATTATACATTTGTCTAAACCCACAGAATGTACAACATCAAGAGTGAACTATAATATAACTTTGGTGATTATGGTATGTCAAGGTAGGTTCATCAATTATAACAACTGTGTCACTTTGGTGGTAGATGCTGATAATGGGGAGACTATGCATGTATAAGGGCAGGGGTATATATATGGGATTCTCTGTACCTTTCCCTCAAGTTTGGCATGAACCAAAACTTTAAAAAATTAAGCGAAATCAGAGGCGCCTGGGTGGCTCAGTGGGTTAGGCCCTCTGCCTTTGGCTCAGGTCATGATCTCAGGGTCCTGGGATAGAGCCCCGCATGGGGCTCTCTGCTCAGCAGGGAGCCTGCTTCCCCCCTCTCTCTCTGCCTGCCTCTCTGCCTACTTGTGATCTCTCTCTCTCTGTTAAATAAATAAATTAAAAAAAACCCAAAAAACAGTGGCCCAAAAATACTGCAAAGCTATTATTAAAAAATGTTCAAAGAACTAAAAAAATATATGTATATATAAAGAATAAAAAATATGATGTCACTACCTCTGGAAATAGAGAATATGAATAAAAAAAAATGATAGGGTTGCCTGGGTGGCTCAGTGAGTTGAGCATCCGACTCTTGGGTTTTGGCTCAGGTCGTCATCTCAGGGTCCTGAGAGTGAGCCCCATGTTGGGGGTGGGTGGGTCTGTGCTTAGCAGGGAGTCTCCTTGGAATTATTTCTCCCTCTCCTTCTGCCCCTCCCCACCGCTGTACACTCTCTCTCAAATAAGTAAATAAATAAATACATCTTAAAAAAAGAAAGAAATTATTAAAAAAGAACCAATGGAAATTCTGCAGCTGGAAAGTACAATAACAAAAATTAAAAATTCTCCACAGGGGCTCAACAGATTTGAGCTGGCAGAATAATCATTAATCTTGAAAATATATCAGAGATTATGGATTCTGAAGAGCAGAGAAAAAAAGGAGAAAAATGAACAGAGCATCACAGAAATGTGGATATCATTAAGTGCACTAGTAGGTGTAATGGGAGTACCAGGAGAAGGAGTAGAAATAAACTTAGGGAAATAATGGTTAATTACTTCCAAATTTGATGAAAAAAATTAATCTACACATTCTCAAGGCTCAAAAAAGTCCAAGCAAATAAATGCAGAAAGATCCACACCCAGATGCATCACAGGCAAAATTTTAGCTAAAAGCCAAAGACAGAGGAAAAATCTTGAGAGAAGAGAAAGTAACTCATTATATACAAGGGAGCTCCATTAAGTTTAAACTCCAATGACTTCTCATTAGACACAATGGAGGCGCAGGCAGTGGGATAACACAGTCAATGTACTGAAAATAACACATTATCAAACAAGAATGTTACATCTAGCAAAACTATATTCCAAAGCTAAATATAAAATAAACACACTCCCAGATGGAATAAAAACAATTTGTTGCTGGCTGACCTCCCTTACAAGAAATAACAAAAGATGTTCTTCAGGCTGAAAGCAAATGATGCCAGAGAATAATCTACACTTGAAGAAACAGAGAGAGCTGAAAGGTAATTAATAGGTAGTTAGAAAAAACAATATAACTGCATATATATACATATACATATATATATATTTTTAACTGATTTAAACAGCAATTGTATAAAAACAACGTGTATTACTGTACTGTTGTGTCAATAAAATAGAAATATAATATATTTGATAATATGGGACGCCTGGGTGGGTCAGTGGGTTAAAGCCCCTGCTTTTGGCTTGGGTCACGATCCCTGGTCCCGGGATCGAGCCTCGCATCGGCTCTCTGCTTGGCGGGGAGCCTGCTTCCCTTCCTCTCTCTCTGCCTGCCTCTCTGCCCATTTGTGATCTCTGTCAAATAAATAAAATAAATAAAATACACACACACACACATATTTGATAAGAAAACAAAAGAAGTAGGTGGAAGTAAAGATTTATTAGTGTAAGGAAATGATGCCAGATGCTATTTTTCAATCCACAGGAAGAAATGAAGAGAACCAGAAATGGAAAATAAGGCTATTAAAACAAACTCTGTAATAAATATATAAGGCTCCATTTCCCCTCTAAGTGTATTTAAAAGACATACAATTACATCAAGTAATAATTATAATAATGTGTTGTTGGGTTGTAACATATTTAGATGCAGTATGTGTAACAATAATGGCACCAAAGGGGGAGAATAGAAATGGAGCTACATAGGAGTAAAGTTTACATATTTCCTTAGAATAAATTTGAAGAAATTTTGGTAAGATGCGTATTTTAAGGCCTACAAAAAAAAAAAAAAAAAAACCAGCAAAAAAAAAAAAAAACACTAAGGAAAAAACTAAAAATATATAATTAAGTATTTTTGAAGAAAGTAAAATGTTACACTAGAAAACATCCACATCTTATAAACAAAACATGATCCAACTACATGTCATCTCTAAGAAACACACTTCAGGTTCAAAGATAAAAAAGGCAGAAAGTGAAAGGATAGAAAAAAGGTATACCATGCAAACAATAACTAAAATACAGCTGGAGTAGTTATAATAGTATCAGACAAAACAGATTTTAAGATAAAAGTTACTAGAGACAGAGAAGAATATTTTATAATGATATCTAAGAGTCAATCCATCAGGAAGACATAATAATGATAAACATGTATACCTAGCTCCAAAATACATGAAGTAAAAAGTGACAAAACTGAAAGGAAAAATAACAATTCAGCAATAATAGTTGGGGAGACTCCAATACCCCACTTTAAATAATGGATAGAACAACTAGGCAAAATACCAACAAAGAAAAAGAAGACTTGAAAAACACTATTTTTTTTTTTAAAACTGCTAAAGAAAAACAAAAACCAAACCCTATAAGCCACGTGACCTAACAGCTATCTTAACACCACCCAACACCAGCAGAAGAACGCATATTCTCCTCAAGTATACATAAAACATTCTCTAGAATACACCATATGTTGGTCCGTATAACAAGCCTCAATAAATTTGAAAGGACTGAAATTATACAAAGTATATTCACTAACCACAGTGGAATGAAATTGAAAATCAATAATGGAAGAAAATTTGGAAATTCACAAGTATGTGGAAATTAAACAAAATACTCCTAACAACCAAAAGATAAAAGAATACATCACAAGGGAAATAAAAAAAATACTCTGAGATGAATGAAAACAAAAATGCAAGCTACCAGAATCTACAAGATGCAGCTAAAGTAGAACTTGAAGGAAAATATATACCTGTAAATGCCTATAATAAGAGTTTTCAAACCACCCCACCCCCACAAATACGCAACACTACTATTATCTATCATATTACTCTATTTCAGTGCCTCAGACTCTCGTTCTTGTGTTTATGTTGTGTCTCCCTGCATTAAAACAAAAGCTTTCTGGGGGCAGAAATTCTGTGTTGTTCACTGCCTGGCCATACTAAAACAATAGCTATAGAACATTACCTAGCAGATTATGGGCTTAATAAATATTTTCTGATCAGGATGCCTGGGTGGCTCAGTCAGTTAAGCATCTGCCTTCAGCTCAGATCATGATCCCAGGGTCCCAGGATCAAGTCCCACATCGGGATCCCTGCTCAGTGGGGAGCCTGCTTCTCCCTCTGCCTGTCTCTCCCCGTGCTTGTGCTCTCTCTCTGACAAATAAATAAAATCTTTAAAAAAAAATTTTTTTTCTGACCAACACAAAGTCAGTATCTTCCCTTAGAAATACCAAATTAATAAAAATTTTAACTGTCTTTCCAAATTTCTGTTCATTTAGCCTATTATTACAACTGACACACCTTCCTAGCAATTTATAAAATTCGGGATCCCATCAATATTTTTTTATGAAAATTGCATATATTATTTCTTTAAACGTCAGAAAAAGAAATCACTCTTCTTGAACTAACTCAAATAAAAAATGCAGTTCACCTTTAAACATGGATTTGAATTGTGCAGGTCTACTTATATGTGCATTTCTTTTCTTTCTTTTTCTAAAGATTGATTGGTCAAAGAGAGAGTGAGTGAGAGCAAAAGCAGAAGCAGGGGGAATGGCAGGCAGAGGGAGAAGCAGGCTCCCCACTGGAGCAGGGAGCCTCATGTGGAACTCCATTCCAGTATCCTGGGATCATGACCTGAGCCAAAGGAAGATACTTAACTGACTGAGCCACCCAGGTGTCCATGGATTTCTTTCAATAAATACACTGCAACAGTGTAAATATATTTTTTCTTCCTTATGACTTTCTTAATATTTTCTTTTCTTTAGCTTGCTTTATTCTAAGAATACAGCATATAAAACATGTAACATATGAAATATGTTAATTGGCTGATATCAGTAAGGCTTCCAGTCAATAGGGGGCTATTAATAGGTAAGTTTTTGGAGAATCAAAACTTATATGTAGTACAGCATAGAGGATATAGTCAATAATACTGTAATAATGTTCTATGCGAAAGACAGTTACTATACTTACCACGGTGAGCACTGAATCATGTATAGAATTGTTGAGTCACTGTTGTACACCTGAAACTAATATAATACTGCATCTCAACTACAATAAAAATTTTAAAAATGAAGTAGAAAGGAATGTCTGATATTTTAAATTAAAAAAAAAAAAAAAAGAGTTACACAAAATTTTTGTGAGGGGGTCGATGTCCCTAAACTGTGTTGTTAATGGCCATCTGTAAAACTAAAACACAATTAATATAAAAGGAAAAGAGAATGGCTAAGCCAATGTCCCTATTTCTTTGAATTGTGGAATAAGAAATCATTTCCCACTTAATTCCAAAGTACTAAAAGCAAGCAGGGAAAGAACTATATATAAATGCTTGATAGAAAACTGCAGTTCCTTAAAACAAGCTATCAGAGCTTATGTTATCAACAGTAATTATATCTAGATGATTAACATTTTTCTAAAAAATAAAACATTTAAAATTACAAGCGTATTATGATAAAAGCAACTTACACAGTCTTTTTGTCCTGTCGAAGGAGTTTAGAAGAAAATTCACTTAGTACTTCCAGGAAAGCCAGATTAGGAGGTGGATATTCTTGTCCTTTCTGATTTTGGTATTTAAAGGCAAATTCTATGCCATCCCTGAAGTAAAAGAAAGTATCACCTTATTTTTCCAGCTAGGGAGTATAGTTCTCTCAGTGGGCTAGAATTTGAAAGTATTCAGAAAGGCAGGATAATCATCACTAAATGTAGTAAAATATGATAAATTTGAAGCAGAAAACAATGTTAATTTGTATGACATATATGCTTAACATTTATAGTACAAAACTCTAAGTTGTGAAACAAAGCTAAATTTCTATGTGCATCTTGTAGGGGTAGCACAATACCCTAAAAAGATAATTAGACTGTCAGAAAACTTGGTTCTTAGAGTTGGTCATGGTATCAAACAGCTGTGTGTCACTCAGTTTTTAGTTATGAAATTCTGTCAGTCAATTTTCAGTTATGAAGTAAGGTTGACCAAATCAGCATTGCACAGTGTTTTTAAACCACATCTCCTATAACATCTTCTCACTGACAGACAAGAATATTTTGTGAAACTTTATTTTTTATACTTTATAAGTTGAAAAAACAGGCAGTTGAATTATTTTTCAAATTAAAAAGTCCCTCCTAGTTGAGATTCACTACACTACACAATCTCTAAAGTTCTTATAACTTGAAAATTCAATCATTTGTTACTTTAAAAATGGGTCAAATAACAGTCATTTCAGTTAAACTCCAGTAAACCAGATTCTGTGTAACAGAAAGTATTTATTTAGCTCACTCACTTGTGAAGTGTGGCAACTGCTTCTCGTGTCTTGATCTGATCCAGTCCAAATGTAAGGGCAAAGCGACGTGCCAATTCTTTAATGCCGCTGACGTGGGCAGATGTCCTATCGAGGTTGGGACCTTGCTCTTGAACAAGTTCATTAAACAACTGGTTGAAAGAAAAAAAGAGGAAAAAACCTACAGCTAAGAAAAGTTTGTTTATCTTATTTATTAGGTAATATAATTTAAAAATATTTAAAAGGCACATGGTAAAATATGTATTTCCTTCCTTGCATTGAACTGTAGCCACATTGTTCCCCTTCTCCAAGTCATCTACCAGTACTAATTTCTTGAGCTCATTTTCATGCTAGTTTTGTGATTAAATGAAGACAGGAATTTATTTCTTTTTAACAAAAAAAATGATATATTTTGGGCTGGGGAAAGGAAACATGTTTATAGAAATATATCTGTATTCATAAACATCTATGTGTTCTTTTTGTTGTTTTAATAGGGATGACAATATATTAAATATAGGGTTCAGAAGTTTTGTTTTTTCCCTTACTATACCTTAGAAAAGTAAAAGAGGACATTTGGATATATGGGGTGATATTTACCGCCCAACAACAAAATATACAATAAAGTTCTTAAGCTGGATAGAGGGCTTTTATAAATTACACATACATTACATATATTGTATCAAAATAACAACCAAATAAACCTGAAGTACTAAAGAATATAAAAGCTATTATCATTCTACCACCAAGGTTAGAAACTTAAATTTATCATACACATCTATCTTCCCTCTTATTATGAGAAATGAATAGTCCAGGCTTCCATCTAAAGCCACTCCCTCCTTATGTACTAGAGATCTCACTCCACTTTACCTATTTAGCAATTTTGCTCCTACAATAGTTATTATATTATACAATATTGTCCTTAACAATAGTTAAGATGTATGCATCTTAAAACCCCAAAATACAAAAGCCATTAACTTCTTAACTCAATCTTTTATGCCAGCTATAAATACACTGTTTTGATTCTCCTTTTTGGCAAAGATCCAGAATAGTATTGTTTACATTTATTTTCTTCACTTCCTCACCCATCTCTCAGTTCACTCTTATCATACCATCCCACTGAAATAGCACTTTTACCACTTCAATAAATTTTGTTGTTCATCTTTTTCGTTTTCTTCATCTTCAGCAACACATTGGTTTGAACTACTTACAGTGCCATAACTAGAAACAGCAGTTCTTCCAAACATTTTTCAAATGTATCCACATGTAATTATTTATAAATTCTTTTTTTTTTAAAAAGATTTTATTTATTTATTTGACAGAGAGAAATCACAAGTAGATGGAGAGGCAGGCAGAGAGAGAGAAGCAGGCCTCCCGCTGAGCAGAGAGCCCGATGCGGGTCTCGATCCCAGGACCCTGAGATCATGACCTGAGCCGAAGGCAGCGGCTCAACCCACTGAACCACAAATTCTTGAACTTCAAAATGTTTTCAGAGATGGCTACCCACAATTGCCTTAAACTTTAAAACTTACACTTAAATACAAAGAAATCTATCTCTGTGCAAAATTCAAGGAATATAAAAATAAAAGTTCTCCTTCCTCTTTCCCACTGAATATCATTCTTCTATCCAAAAGTAATCAATGTTAAAGTTTCACGGTTTTCTAGACCAGATTAGACATATTAATATATTACATATAGAAAACTTTTAACATAAATGACACTATACTATGTAGTTTGTTCTGAAACTTGCTATTTTTCTTTCTCAAGTTTTTCTTTAAATTGCAGGCAATTAATGTAGAGTGTAATATTAGTATTAGTTATAGAATTTAGTGATTCATCACGTATCTAAAACATCCAGTGTTCATTACAAGTGCCTTCCTTAATACCCATTACCCATTTAGCCTATCCTCCTGCCATCTCCCCTCCAGTAACCCTGTTTGTTCTCTATTGTTAAGAGTCCTTTTCTGGTTTGTCCCACTTTTTTCCTTTTTCTCCCTCTATGTTCATCTTTTTTTCCTTAAATTCCACATATGAGAGAAATGTTATTTGTCTTTTTCTGACTTATTTCACTTAGCATAATAATCTCTAACTCCATTTACATCCTTGCAAATATTTCATTCTTTTTTAAGCTGAGTAATATTCCTCCCACACATCACATATTTATCCATTCATCAGCGATGGATATTTGGGTTCTTTCAATAATTTGATTGTTGCTAATAACATTTAATATATAGAATATAAATATTGGGGTACATGTATCCCTTTGAATCAGTGTTTTTGTATCTTTTGGGTAAAATACCTACTAGTACAATTGCTGGATCATAGAGTAGTTCTATATTTAACTTCTTGAGGAACCTCCATATTGTTTTCCAGAGTGGCTGCACCAGTTTGTATTCCTACCAACAGTGTAAGAGGGTGCCCTCTCTGAAACTTGCTATTTTTCACTTACTATTTTGTCTTAAAAATCTTTTAGCTACTTCAGAGTCGCACACTTTAACCATTCCTCTACTGATGGGATAATTAGATGATCTTCAATTTTTCAGTATTACAGACTTGCTGCAATAAACATCTTTTACATAAATATGTACCTGCATGTACCAATGTAGATACCTAGCAGCAAAAATAGTGACTTTTAAAATATCTTTCTTCAATTTTGAAATATCCTGCAAAATTGTATTTCAAGAAGGCAACAGCAATTTCTTTTACAATGGGCCTTTTTCTCCACAGCTTTATCAATCATTGGTATTAACCATCATTTAAATTCATGCTAATCTGCCCATCAGTGATAAACACTTCTTTGTTTCAATTGGTACTTTATTAATTATTAATGAAATTAATCCTCTTTTCATATCGTTATTGGTTTTTTAGATTTCCTCTTCTGAAAAGTGGCTTTTCATATCCCTTATTCACTTTTCTATGGGATTTATCTTTGTTACTGATTGTAGGATTTGTTATGTATGGTTGAAAATATTTCCCTGAACTTGCCATTTGTTTAAACTGTTTAGGATGCTGGTTGATGTATAAATGTATTTAAGTTTATATACACATACCTAAAGCCCCACTCACCCCCTGAAAGCTCAGCATTCAGTAAGCCCTTATCAATTCAGAACGCATATATATATATGAAACGTTACTTTAAAAAAATATTTTATTTATTTATTTGAAAGTGAGAGAGAGCGAGAAAGAGAGCATGAGCTATGGGAGGGAGAGGGAGAAGCCGACTCCACACTGAGCAGGAAGCCTTACAGGAGACATGATCCCAGAACACTGGGATCATGACCTGAGCTGACAGTTGCTTAACCAGTTGAGCCACCCAAATGCTGCCATATGTGACTTATTTTCTTATTTGAGTACTATTGTAGCCCTGTCTTCATTAAATATTTTTAAAATATATCTTCATATTTTTCTTTTTAAATGATTACTCTTTAAATGTCTGTTTGGCATTTCATCTAGTCCAAGAGTAGATCACCTTAGAATTCCATCTATTTGAAACGTGAACTATAAGATTGTTTTCTAAAAGAAAAGTCATACAACATGTTTTTGTATCAGAAAGTATCCATACTATTATACTGATACAGTGACCTAATTTAAATGAGGAATGATATACCTAGTACATACTTAGCACATAAAAGCTCAATAACATTAATTCTACTCTTTATCTCTTTCCTTTCAGATTTCTTACCTGCTGCAAACTGAGAATGAGGGTCTTGGCACACTGAATTTTATCAATCTGCCTGGTTTTACTCAGTGTTTCCTTAATAATATCACCATAGTCATTGTAATACTGTGAGAAAAAGAGAAAACATAGCTTTAAAGTTACTGAAATTTCAAGAGACAAACTGTGGACTGGTAAAAGAAATGGAAAAGGCAGTTTAAGAGAGTTTAATTTCTTCATCTTAAACATAATAAGAGATAAAAGATTTTCTAAAGTTAAAGGAATACACATTTAAGATTATGAAATAACTAATGTTAAAACTGGAAATCTAGGAGACGAAGTGACACAGGTAAATGAAATTCCTTCTTCTTTGTAGTAGACACCACTTAAAAGGTGACAAATCAACACAGAACTTTGGTAGAAACTTCACAAAGAACTAAAACCAAAACAGTTAAAATCACTTACCTCTGGGGAGAGGGCCTAAATAAGGGGGGGAAGGGAAGATTAGGGTAACAGACCTTTTATTTAGTTCTTTTGTACTAGGACATTCCCTGCTCCCCCAACATGTTTATACTTTCCTATTGTAATATAAAAAACAAAAACAGTGACTTCTTTAATAATTCAAGTTTTTTGGTCACAGGATTTCAAGAATTCTCCTTGTGAGAACCGCTAAATTTAAAACCACTAAAACCACTAAATCTGGATGTTATTTCTAAGCTAATGCCTAAAAACCTATGACTTATGTGAAGTAGTGAGTTTATGAGCAGAGCAATTGAATTTCATGCTTCCATGATATGAGATGAAAAAAAGAGAAAGATATATTAATATACTAAAGTGGTTCAATAAGCAGATCTCCAATGAATTCGTATTTGTAAATAGTTACATAGGGAACTGAGGCAAAAAGCCACATAACTGAGGTATTTAATAAAGAGTAGCAAGTAACTATTAAAATATTCTCAAAAAAATTAAAGCTTAGAATAAGCAAAGGTGCAAAAATTGCTAAGGATGATAGCAAGTTTTGGTTAAGGCTCATTTCTTAAAACCAATATGGTACTGTTAAGAGATGAAAAGGAAAAAAACCATGGTAGGCTCATATTCATCTATTCAAACTGTGTTTAGACATGACTTTAGGAAGCCGTCTTGGGTTCCTGTCACTAAGTCTCTCTTTCTATTCCATGTTTGCTTTGTAATTGGTACATCTATCACCACAATAATCATGCTGGGGCTTTATAATCTAATGCGAAGAGCTAAGCTTTGAAGCTAGACAAACCTAGAAACAAATTCCAGTTTTTGCTACTTCTAAGAGTTGTAAGACCTTTTAAAGTTACTTAACTTCTCTGAGCCTTAATTACCTTAACTGTAAATGATGTATTCCCTACCTCAGAGGATTATTTTAATCAACAAACATATGTAAAAGCCTTAGAACAGTGTCTCAAATATAAATGGCACAGAACACAGACAACCACTATTACCATGCTATATATTATGCTGGCATTTTAGTTTATTAAACTGTAATCTCCTTAGTATAGAAATCGTGTTTTATTTAAATCTCTTGACTATAGCACAGTACTCACACTGCAGCTGTTTAGCAAAATAATTAGTTACTATGTCATAACTAGAATTGGATCATTAACTAAACATGGATAAAGACACAAGTGGATCAATGGCACACATTATATTCTGAACATCGGCAAAACAAAACACTATCTCTGACAGGAGAACAAGATAAAACACACAAACTGAGAAGTATGCCTGTCATAAAGGCTTCTGAGCACTGCTTTTTTAGAAGGTCAGAAACACAAGGGAGCTTAAGGAAAGCAGAGTAAACAGCCAGAAAGGGGGAGTACCTATCAAAATCCTGCCATAAAAAGAATGGTTTAAAACCCTTCAAAATCTCCTTACCTCCCTCAGGAAAAAAAAATCCAGGCTTCTCACAGCATATAATTACTAGTGATACCTTCTTTAAATCTTACCTCTGGCTCCATTCTCATAAGCAATCTATGTTGTTACATCAAATTACTTGCATTTCCCCCAAAGAATTCACATTCTTTTGTGTCTCTGTACATCAAGTTCAATCTGTCCCCAATTCCTCCTGCTACTTCTTTGCTTATTAATTTATGTTTATCATCTTAGTCCAGAAGTCACTACTATGCAGTTTCCACTAACCCTCATATTTCTTTAGAGTTGGGTATCTGTTTCATACATTTCCGGGAACCCCTATACATACCTCTATTATATTATATAGTGCAATTGTCTAATTGTTGACAGTTTTCAGCTTTAGACTACTTTAGAGCAAGAATATTATTTATTGAAGATTTATTTATTTGAGAGAGTACACAAGTAGGGGGAGGGGCAGAGGGAGAGAATCTTTGAGCAGATTCCTTGCCAAGCACAGGGCTTGACCCCAGGACCTAAGAAATCATGACCTGAGCCAAAACTAAGATTTGGACACTTAACCAACTGCACCCAGAGCAGGAATTTAAAAGATATTTGTAACTTTAGTGCCTGGCAGGTGGCATAATACACAGCAGGCATACTTACAAAAATGTCTTAAAGAGATGTCGTAAGGAAGAGAGATTAGATTTCTTCCATGTCAATCAAAAGAGTCTATAAATCATATGAAAATAAGGTGTTCTTTCAATAATGTGAGAACTCCTACTTAATGGGGTTAATATAATGGTACAGAGTGACAAAAAACTCATAATTCTATAAAAGAAAGAAATCTTAAATATCAGAAAAATCATCAATAATACACAGTTACCTGGCAGTTTAGCTTGTTATCTTTTCATTTTTCAGTGCAAATTTCTCTGCCATTTAGATAGAGGAGAAAAATAAGACTATGAAACTATACCTTCATGTAGTGTTTAAAGATGTCTGCAGCTGCATGCATGTCAACAATATCATAAATGATAAGTTTGCTGAAGGCAGCAAGTAGATTCCTTCTTTTATGTAAGGCTTCAATTTTATTAGCTTCATCTTCTTCATCACCCTCTACCACAGAAAATAAATTGGTTATGAACTTTGGCCCTTTACCAAGGTAAAACAATGTAGACAATCTGTATAATTAAATACCAACTTATAACTTTATAAATAATATAATTCAGTTTTAGGTAAGATAAATACTGTTAATGACACTGGTTACTTTAGGGTGCTATATTTTGTCATATGCTTATTAAATGTTTAGTAGTTACCAAGGTTCCCACCTTTAGGAAACTGTCATAGCAAAGACTGGGTAAGATAAGCAAATCATACATAAATTTTTTTATGATATTTCTGTCATAATACTTTTGTCTGTTTACCTTAAAAATGCCATCTCTTCTCATTTCAATATTTTTTACATCCTATTAGCTATATTTCAACAGAGAAGAAATTTCTGGAAATTTTTAAGACATAGGGAAAAGCCTTCTTTTAGAAAGAAATATATAGGGAGAAAAGGAAATATATGGAGATGTTAGGTTTCAGTGCTTGTCTTAAAAATGGTAACATTATCAGCATTAAATATATTTTGCAAACTGTTTATGCTCATATACATTTTTTTTTTTTTAATGTAGGCTCCATGCCCTGTGTGGAGTCCAACATGGGGCTTTAACTCATGATCCTGAGATCAAGACCTAAGCTGAAATCAAGAGCCAGACACTTAACTGACTTGAGTCACCCAGGCACCTCTACATATACACAATTCTTAAAACAAAGCTGCTGTTGAATACTTTCAGAACAATTAGTATTTCTTCCTCAAGTTTTTAATTCTCAGGCTCCACCGGCTTGTCTTTTTTTTTAATCCTAGAAAAAATTTCTTCACAAGGCTCCAGATGTTGACACATTTGTTTTAGGCTCTGTACTGACTCTCTCAGGTTTTTGCCTGCCCTTAGTAAGGAAGTATTCTTTCTTTCCACATATATATATGTGTGTATATCTATCTATATGTATACACACACACGTTTTATATTTATTTATATATATTATATATAATATATACACACATACACATATGTGTATGTGTGTGTATATATATATATATATATATATATTTTTTTTTTTTAATGAAAGAACTTACTCAACTGCTCTCTTCCCTTTTTGCTAACTGATCCTGCTGTGAAGCACCAATGCTTTGAGAAGATGGAAATCTTTTTGCTTAAGAGAAATAGTAAGTAAATTTTATCTCCTGGGATTAAAATGGACGCTAAACAGAGACTTTATTTTACAATTTAGTATTTTCTAAAATGTTCTGTTAAGTAAAAAAAAAAACCGCTTTAATAGCACCAAAAAGATCCACAGATCAGATATGCTACAGACCTTAAATCATCTATTTCACAAATAACCTATCACTTATTACAATTATTGATATTGGTCTAATTATGTTACACATTATCATTATGCAGGCTGAGCACAATTTCGCATGGTCAGGGTTTTTTTTTAAAGATTTTATTTATTTATTTGAGAGAGAGAGACAAAGACAGCAACAGAGATAGTGAGAGAGAGCACAATAGAGAAGGAGAGGGAGAAGTAGGTTCCCTGTACAGGCTTGATCCCAAACTGAGTGGAGGGCAGAGGCTTAACTGACTGAGCCACTGAGGCACCCCAACTGGTAAGGTTTGCTAACAGTCTTTTAACACTTAGTATCTTATAGTATAACACTTTGTTAATGTAAGTAATACATGATGACAATTCAGGAATAGAAAGGAACTTGGGGCTTTCCTTTAGAAAAATTGTGAACCTGGACATAGTTCAATTAGAAACACATCCATCCTACATATACCTTTTATACATGTGGGAAATGACAAATGTACACATGTACACAATTATTTATGATAGCAAAATTTATAACAGAAGATTGGTAATGAGCCAAACATTAGTAGGAGATGGATAATATAAAATGAGCTATAAACAATGAAATACTTTGCATCTGTTGGCAAAGAATAAAGAAACTCTATATGTAGTGCTAAGGAAAGACCTCTATGGTATTATTCTAAAGGACGGAGATGTCACTGTGCACATTTTTCTTCTTGTTGTTTTCTGAACTACATGAATATATTAATTCTTTTTATTTTTATTTTGAGAGAGAGAGAGCACGTGAAAGTGGGAGGAGGGACAGCTGGGAGAGAGAATCTTAAGCGGACTCCAGCATGGAGTCCAACGTGCTGCTCGATCTCACGACCCTGGGATCATGACCAGAGCCAAAATCAAGAGTCAGACACTTAGCCAACTGAGTACCCAGGTACTTCATAACTGTTTTTAAAAATCCTACTACTTTTTAGGACTGAATTTGAATTATTTCCTAATATATTTTGGGGTTGGTAAATAAAAGATCAACACTGGGGCGCCTGTGTGGCTCAGTTAATTAATCATCTGCCTTCAGCTCAAGTCATGATTCCAGGATCCTCGGACTTAGCCCTGTTTCGGACTCTCTGCTAAGTGGGGAGCGTGCTTCTCCCTCTTTTTCCCTCTACATCCTCTGCCCCATTCATGCTCTCTCTCTTTCTCCCTCTCAAATAAATACATAAAGTCTTAAAAAAGAATAAAAAACATCAATATTGACAAGATAGTAGCTACAAATACCCATGCTCTGGTTCTCCTCGTCTTGGTCAATGAAAACATGATCCATCACAAAACTGAGGAGTTCAGATTGGAGTCCAGTATCTGGATTAAACACCAAAGGCTGAAGGCCTTCCCTGCCACCTGTCATTAACTGGTGGCTAAATATCATCAGAAGATCACAGAGTAACATGAATGCCTGCAATGCAGAGGGAATTCATCAGTAATATATAACCACAGTTACGGATCAATGTTAATGAAAACATACTAAATTAAATGTACTTTAATAACAATATCATGACACAAATGGAGTGTTTAAATTTAAATTATTTAGTTTTAATTTCCAAACTTAATGAAATTACTTTTTCTCATTAACTAGTCCCATTTAAGACTTTTTCCCCCTAAATATAATCTTTTTCTTTTACTTGGCCGTATTAACCCAAAACAATTAAGAGATTTTGACTTAACTTAAAAAAAAAAAAGACTTAAGGCCGACTCTGGAAATATGAAATTAGTATAATAAATTATGACAGAGGTTAGAAATCAACTATATACTGCTTATCTTAACACAAACTGTATTATCCAACAAATTACAATGCAATACTCTAAACCTTAAAGCTACTATCTAGGATTCTTCTTTAAAATATCTAATGCAAAAAAAAAAAAAAAAAAAAAAAAAAAACCAAAACACAAAAAACCTCTAATAGATTTAAAATTGAATTTAAGACCATTCACATAAAAATCAGTATCTGAAAGCTTGCTAACAAATTTAATCACATAAGGGAACCTTCAATACATTTCCCTAAAGAGAAAGTATAATAGTTAATGTTGTCAAATTTGTCCGATTTAATGGATAGTATGAAATAATCCTGTGTCAGCAGTTTACTGTAACTGAATGATCTTGTTGTGGGATAACTGAGGCCTCTGGTAACCCAAAACAATTCACTTACCCCCTTCTAAATATTGATTTCTATGGGAAAACGTAATTTTGGTATGCATTTGGAGATGGCTATATACTTGGCTATCTACCTCCAGCAAGTATCATGGCAGTTCATGCTCTGACTACACAATAATAAATTACATAAATATATTTAGAAAGAGCCACTTGAAAAGGGGGGCATAAAGGGAATCCAGGGGGAAATATATATATTTTTTATAGAGGACACAGTTTTAAGTATCACCAGTGATTATGCAGAAACAATGAATTGGTTTGGTTTAATTTGGTTTAAATGTCCTGAGCCAGGTACTTTTAGACAGCACTGATAGGGTTCAGAAGGTTTAGTGAGTAAGGTTTAGGAAGACCATCTCTGTTCCCATTTTAAGTTAGGTGCTGATAATTTTAACAGACAACTGTGACAACCTACTTGTAAGAAGGGATAACAAAGAGTACTACAGTACTCTTTAAAAAGACTAACTAGATATTTTCTAGTCCAACATTATGATTATTAAAAAAAAAAAACCAGTATGGGAAAAAGGACTCTGTTTTATATAGGTACTTTTATATAGTACTAGTATATAGTACTTTTAGGTAAGTACCTAAATAAAGTACCTATTCCCAATAGAATAATAGAAATAAATAGTTTACAAAATCACCTCATGGAAATGGTACTGCCTTGGGCTATGCTGCCCCAACCCAAGGAGTGAGAATGGTCTGTTGAACCAATGTGCTATATCCACTTGTACCCCTACTATTCAGGGACAATGCAGGGATGCAAGGATTCCTTGCCCTAAGAAAACTGATTCTGCTACAAAAGGCTGCACTGGCTCCTCCCTAGGCATATCACCTGTGTGCATACTCCTAGGTCCCAGGATGGATGTTTGAGGGTATAACACTGACAAAGAGTCTGGACATATGGGCTGGAGTGTTTACACACGTGTGTGTGTAAAGTTCTTCCTGGTGTGATAAGAAGAGGCTGGACCACAGGCCAGCTCTCCAACCCTCCCAGTTTTAGGACAGAATTCTTAGGAATCAGGAATTATGGAACCAGATCATTATGCCAATGTAGATAAAAGACCTATAACAAGTTAGTTAGCTTGCTCTGTTATATTATATATTCAGATATCCGTACTTTTGTCCTACGTTCCATAAATGTTAAGGATTGATTTGTATGCTAAGAACTGCCATAAAAAATTAACTCAGAATCTCATTGTTCTTCAATGTATTTAGTAATTTTTTATTGAGAGCTCTTAACTGATAATTTCTTACCTGTTCCTTCACTGGAGTATTAACATTAGATAGGCACTGCTGGCAAACAGCCAAGAAGGATTTCACTGTTTTCCTCAATACCAACAAATCCTCCTGTAAGACACATTCAAATTTGTAAACATGAATTTAAATATCCTAGAACACTAATACAAAAGAAAAAAATAAATGGAAAATAGCCAATTGGCTTATTGTTAAGGAAATTCATAAAACCAAACTTATTTTTGAGAACCAAATTATATAGTTATTTCCTAGTTATCCTAATGGAAGGAGCAGCAAAACTGGTAATCCCAAACACTCAATTCTATTTAGCTATGGAATGCTCAGTATGATTTTCTCCAATATGTTTTCCTTTATAAATTTGGTTTACTTGGGTTGTTATTATTAATCTTCCTAAATAAATGCTTGTTGGTAATAAGGTGAGGGAGCACAGCAGCACACCGAAAAAGATCAATTTAGCAACAAATATGTACTGAATTTCTCCCATATTCTCAGCACTCTGTAAAATGTCAAGGGAAGAAAAATAATTTTAAGACTGTATCTGTGCCCTCAAAGAGTTAACATACTAGCAGGGAATTAGGCCAATCAGAGTAATCAAGTGTTCAAATTTTTTTGTATTAACTCTAACCGTAGCAGAGAGAGCTGAGCTGGAGGGACCTTCAGAACAGGATAGCCTTTTTAAAATTGAGTGAATAGGATTTAATTAGATGGCCACATAACATTCACTGTGAAACATCTGAAAAGTATAAAAGGAAATTTAAATTTATCAAGCACCTAAATGTGTCAGGTACTGGTTTGAGGGCATACTGCTACATAATTTAATATTTATATCGATCACAAGTAGTCATTATTAGCAAGGGTTTGAAACCAGGACTGTTCGACATCAGAGGTCATATTCTCACTAATGAGGAAGACACATGAAGATAATTCAGTATTACACTGATATTTAAGATAGTACTGAAGAGTAATCAAATTAGCAAAGGCTGACGATGTAGAAATCACTTTTAAAAAGTACTTTATTAAATTAAAGTTCTTGAAGCTACTTTTTTTTTTTTTTTTTAAAACAGATGACAACACTTATTCCTTTCTGGGATCTTCACATCCCAAATAAAGATAAACTTAAAAAATTGTGCACATTTCCTTTTACTAACACGAGTGTAGTATTTGGAAGAAAGAATAAGCTCGTTTTGTGCAGAACAGTAAAAACACTGTCTTGAAAACTTTATTGTTCCTGCAGATGAACATCTAATAACCAAAACTCAACATTCTTTGACCTTCTCTAATCTCAAAGATTCATTATACATTAGGGGAAATAGACTAGAGAACCAGGCAGCTGCAACAGAATGTAAGGAGTACTATGTGGGAAAGCTTAATCCAGAGTCAAAAGTAGTCACAGAAGAGTTCCCAAAAAGATAACATGTAAGCTGAGTTTTGAACTGCTAAAAATTACCTAGCTATAGGAACAGGTATCCCAGAGGGCACGAAATGTTCAAAAGCCTAATCGTGCTTTTGAGAGACTGCTATCTTTCTGCACCTGGGGCACAAATAGGGAGGAGAGAGCAGAGAGAAAGCTGAAAAGGAAAACAGGATACATTTCCATTTAAATGGAAGATCATTTAAAATTACATGTTAAATCATCTGGATATTAACCTAACGGCAATAAGGAACTACTGCAGAAGAATTTTTATCAGAAGAGTGCTAAAATTTTGTTTTCAAGAATCATATTCTAAGCAGATGGAGAATGATGTGGAATAGGGAGGGTAGTTAATGGTAAATATAATCTTCTACTGAATGCTTATTATGTACCCAGCACTGTGTTCTAAGGGCCATAAATTTAAATTTCACAATCATTGTATGAACTAAGTGTTAATATTCCTTTTCCACAGATGAGAAAACTGAACTTACACCCATACATTCTAAGTGATAGAGTAAGGATCCAAATATGGGGTTATCTGACTCTTCTGACTCGAAAGTCCATGTTCTTAATCATTATTCTATGTTTCCTTACATATAAACAAAGGTCACAGGAATAAATTTAGAATGAGGGCCTGAAAATAAAGTGTTGGCAATAAAGATGTGAAGAGACCGAAGAGAAATTAAAGCAGCAGGACAGACTGGGGGCTACTGATTCATCCCTAGGTTTTTAGGTAGTCACCTACTAGATGTATGATGGTGTAAGTCACTGAAATAGTTAACACATACAAGATGCTAACAACAGTTCAATTTTGAAGATGATGATCTGAGATCCCTGAAAAATATCCTACTGGAGATGTTTAGTAGGCAGTTCAATATAGGAGTTCAAAGCCCATGGGAAAAATTTTGAGTAGGAATAAATATCTGGGAATCCTCAGCATTTAGATGGCAACAGAAGAGTGGAAGTAAATGAGATTACTCAAGGAAGATATGCAGATAAGGGGGACAAAAGTATCTTGGGGAACACCAATATAGAATGGATGGCTAAGAAAGAAGAGCATGTGAAGATGTCTAAGAAATGGTCTGAGTAGGAATAAAAACCAGAAGAATACGGCTTCTTCTGGAAAGAAAACATTAAAAAATGTTAAGGAAAAAAATTTTAAAAATGGATGTAGTAATTGAACAATTCACAAATGTCACAAGAGAAAACACAAGCGAAAAAAAAATTAGGAAAAAAAAAAAAGAACCTATCCCATTTAAAGCAATGGTAAGGTTGTGAGTGACCATGGAGAGAACACTTTTAGTGGAATTAAAGGGCTCAATCAGACGGCAATGGGTTCAAAGGAAGAAAAAGAAGGCAACTCTCAAAAAAGTTTACCAAGAGTCAAAAAAATAGGATGACTGCTAGAGAGTCTTTTGAGATTGATGGAGGATTTTTTTTTTGGGGGGGTGGTGGTAGTGGTGGTCTCTTTTTGATCTTTTTATTCTTAAGATTTTATTTATCTGAGAGTGTGAGACAGAGTGAACATGAGCTGGGGGGTGGGCTGACGGAGAAGGAAGAATAGACTCCCCACTAAGCAGAGAGGCTGATGCCCCCTGATCCCAGGACCCCAGAATCATGATGGCAGATGCTTAACTGACTGAGTCTACCTGGGCACCCCTACTGATCTTTTTAACAGAAAATTTTTGAGAATTTTGATGAATGAATAATTGAACAAAAAACAAAGAGCAAGCCAGGCTACTGACCAGCAGTGTGACCTTAGAAAATTAATTTTATGTCTCAGGATTACAGTGTTTAAAAATCTATAACTGAATCTGAACTATGAGGTTCTATGGCATTCTGTGAGTCTCTTGTATTAACTCCTAGACACTCAGATGAGAACAGATAGGTGCTAACTGGTAAACCTTCTAAGTATTCAATGGATGAATGTTCACTGTTCCCTTGCTAGTACCTAGCATAGTGTTTGGCACATGGCAGGTGTTTAATTAATATTTACTGAATGAAATGCCAGTACAAATAATACAGATGATACTACAATTATAGGGTCAAATGTGTCATGTATTCATTTTATCAAACTATGAACGGAGTTTTAAAAAAATGACGCTAGGAGGTATTAATGATCCTTTATGTCCTTAAATTTCTCAGTTAGTGTGCAAAGAAGCAGTCTAGGGAACCAGCTTTCTTTGGAGTTGAGGCAAAGTATTCCTTTAAGGGTCAATCATAAAGCAGATAAAAAATGACAACTTGCCAATTCATTTGAAGAGCTATAAACTGAACACTGCAACTAAGTAAGCAACCTACTGATGACTAATCAGAACTATTTTAAGAAGAAACTGGAAACGGGAAGTAATCAATAAAATAGAAGCTAAAGGCCTTTAGCAGTAAAGTTTGGATTAGATTTGGATGCAACTTAAATATTATTTGAGTGTTCAAGAAAGTTAGTTCTATTGTAGTCAATTAGATTCCATTAAAAGAAATATAAATACCAAAAGATTTAGGTAAGTGGGCAGAGATACTATATATATATATATATTTTTAAAGATTTTATTTATTTATTTGACAGAGAGAAATCACAAGTAGATGGAGAGGCAGGCAGAGAGAGAGAGAGAGGGAAGCAGGCTCCCTGCTGAGCAGAGAGCCCGACGCGGGACTCAATCCCAGGACCCTGAGATCATGACCCGAGCCGAAGGCAGCGGCCTAACCCATTGAGCCACCCAGGCGCCCCTTGAGATACTATATATTTTAACTAATCTTACATGATAAATCCCTTTAAACAGCCGGGAACAGAATTTACGTTCTTGTGGATTTCAGAATACAGTACTTTTATTCACTCTACAATTTCCCACTTCATTTTGTGGGCATCTTACTATATTTCATTTGATTTAAATAGCTGGAATCATGATTCCCAAGACTGTGATTGTGCTCAAGTTAAGGGAGGCAGCCATTATTGGGATTCAGGGTAGTAAATACCTTCAGAAATTTTCTGGATGTTAAATCAAAATTTTAAAAGAGGTTTGGGGTTTGCAAGTTTAAAGATCCAGTATTAAGTTAAGCTTCATAGAGTGGGCTTTATTCTTAATGTCCTTTGAAAAACAGTAACAGATGATACTCAAAATGATAAAAAGAAATAAAAACATTTTTAACAGGGCCAATAACAAGAGCTTAGTTTAAACCACTAAAAGTTGGTACATTTACCTGAACTCCTTTAAAATGTAAACCATTGGCTATTTTAAAATTTGAGAAAACTTGTTATATTCTGTATATTCTGGAATGAAAACCTCTCCTGCTGTAATAGCTGTAGTAATTATGAAAAAAATTAAATATGCTTAACGTACATTGAATAAAAAGCAACATTTTTATAGGTAGCTTTTTTCTGGGCTAGAATTCAATTAAAATAAAGTTAACATTTGTACCAAGCACTACTCTAAGTTTTTTGTGAATTAACTAATCCTCATAACCGTGATGGGTAGTGATATTATTATCACTCTTCCATTTTTACATACAAAGAAATAGGCACAGAGACGTTAAATGCAGCCCCAAAGACCAAAGGAGTTTGCCTCTAGTCTGTGCTCTTAACCATTTTGCTATAATGACTCTTTTCTACAAAGTGAGAAAATTAATATGTTGAGGAAACAGACATTATGGAGATAAGAAATTTGAAACTCAAATTACTCAAATATATATATAAATAATATAAAATATAATAATATATTAAATATATATTAATATATTGTATTATATAAAATATAATATATTATAATATTAAAGTATAATAGTATAGGATATAAATAATATATATAATTTTGTTTATACACACACACACACACATATGTATATATATATATATATATATATAAACAAAAAAGCTAGTTAATCCACTGGACACAAGCCAAGAACAAGTATGCTGATTATCCAGAGTGCAATTTTAAGAAATTAGAATGTTTTGGGAGAACCTCTACAACTCTAAATACTTATTTTACTTACAAATCCCCTTTCTAGCCAGAGTACCTAAATTGTAGAGGTGAGAACTAAAGACACAGACTGAAAAAAAGAGTAATTTACTGTTCTCTCTTAGGCAAGTACAAGCTATATATGAACTAACTATATGGTACATCTTTTCAAATGCTTTTTCCTAAATGAAACCAGTGTTTTCTCTTCTTTTCAGAAAGCAGCTTGGCATCATGAACACTTTTCCCAGGTAGCTGTGGAAAGGAATTTCAATGGGTCAGGTGGTTAAGATTTTCCCAAGATTTAAGTTATAGTATCTTGGGGCTAGATTCTTTTGTATCCATTTTGGAAGTTGTTTCACTAGATTGGCCAAAGTTTTTTGGTTTTTCTGTTTTTGTTTTTCTTTCTGGTAGATCTACTGAAACCAAGAATTTCAAGGAATTAAGATGTTTTACAACTGGATGGCAAAATCTCACAATGAAAAACCCTGAATAAGGCTGGCATATAGATGGTGAATTTATCATATAAGCCACATAGAAGTTTTCTCAAAAGGCACAAAGGTTCAAAGCTGACTTACTCTAACAACTTGAGAAGAAAAACAGATCTTAAGTGTAAACTGCCCCTTAAGAACCAAGAATTTCAATATGACTATAATCAATGAAGAAAGGTCAGAGTTTAGTTCCTACACACACACACACACAAATATGTATCTAGTGTAGGTCTGAGATACAGCATGGCTGATTTTGTGCTCTATCTGTATTTTGGCGTGATGAGGTACGTCAAGTTGGTCATAACAGTCACTATTTTCCCCCTGTACCGCTGACTTCTCCTTTAACTTCATCTTTGTACATTTTTATTATGTATCACAGTATTACGTGTTTAGAGAAAGACCAAAATTTAGCTGTCCTTTTATCTACAACTATGAAATACCATTAAGATAATCACAGCCGGAGATTGAAGCCATAGAAAAACTATTAGTTCAACATTATCTGACAAATACACATTTTAAGAATGGGGAGGAAAAGAACAGAAAAGTTGTAAAATAAGGACCAAGACTAGGTCAAAGGTGTCAGAATATGAAAATAAAGCCTGTGATGAATTAGTAATCAATTTTCATGATAAAGAAAGAGCACAAAACTAGTTACCCAGAACAGAGAAATAGAATTACTGACAAAGTCTGGTAACAAGAGCAGGCAGCTACCTTGTGAGGCCAGGGATTAGCAAACTTTTTGTGTAAAGGGTCAGACAGTAATATTTTAGGCTTCATGGGTCATACAGTCTCTGTCCCAACTACTTGTCACTGTATAAAAGAACCCTAGATAGTACATAAATGAATGAGCATGGCTGTTTCATTAATACTGTATTATAAAAACAGAGGTCAGGCCAAATTTGGCTCATGGGCTATACTGGGCTATACAGCTCTTTGGAGCATAAGCTGTGTTATTTTACCTGTTTTCAGCACTGTTACTAACATGTAATGGGGCTCATTACATTATTTTTCAGCCCAACTAAGTCACTGTCCACATTAAATATGATAAAAACAAATGGAACTAAATTCATTTACTTGGGACACATCAGTGAGCAAAAGACGTAGTAAAAATCATCACCACTGTGATGGGGTAAACCCTATGTAGTACCTTTAATATTGCTTTCTTGTATGAATTGCTGCTACTAGCTTCTCTTTTGGGGATGGGGAGAGGGTGTGCCACTTTTGTGAATACACATTAAAATAAGTACTGAATATTTAAACCCCAAATGTAATACCTAGTTTTCAGTTGTTGCTTTGAGTTTGAATCCCCACCTGCTGACTCATGCCTTTGCCTCAGACTAAATCTACTTATTATCCAGGAACCCTTAAGCTGCCCACTAAGTTCCAAAGCATCTGACTTATTTCCTACAGTGTACAAAGATGAAGGAAGCTAGAGGAGTCGTCAGAGGGGCAGGGGAAAAGTAATGCGTGTTAGGACCAAACTGAGACCTGAATTCCCCAACTATTCCAAGATACAGATGGAGAACAAAAATCTACCAGGCTCTTTCTCAAACCTACACTAGCTACGGAGCATGTTTACATACTCCCACAGCCTTAGATAACAATTCATTTAGTATCAAATTCTTGGTTTGGAAAGGGAAGATTAGGAAAGCACAGACTAGGACTGCAATTTAATGCTATCAAAACAACAGTTGTGGCCTGCTAAAACATTTCCTTCAATTCAATCTTCTTCAAAACCTTATCTAACAGTAAATATCACATATACATTAGGAAACTGAAGTTCTTCCAAAGAAGCAGTAACTTGCTTATCTTTGCCATTCGTGGTAAAAAACGGCAACAAAATCTGAACTTAGATTTAACTCCAAAGATCATGCTCCAACACAAAAAATGTTGGAAATACACTCTATTTATTAGCAAGGAGCTTCTTATATTTATAAACTGGGTCTGTAAGAAGATTTCATTTAACAAATACCTAGTGATTTTTAGAACAGCTGCTGGAAAACATTTTTTAAACAAAAAACCTACTTTAGGAAGGAAAAAAGCATTATGATATCAGAGAATATTAAGTACAATATGGACCACCCATTTCCTATTTAAATAAATGGACAAGAAAGTAAACTTTTATCATTAATTATGGTGAGGCAAGTCTCCAATTTCTGTATTAGAAAGTGGGAAGTGTTATGTTTGTTTAAATACTCTTACTGTTGCTTTAGACCTCTGATAAGCTCAGTTTAAACACACTCTTAAATTATAATAATTGTTCCTTAGAATAGATTTTCTCAGTCCTGGCTTATTTTTTATATCATAAAGTATTAAATATGTTAAGGAGTTTCAGTGAGTCCTTTAAAGACCACTATCCCTGGGTAAGTAAAAACAACATCCGAATAGGCTAGTAAAGCTGAAGAAGCCATATTCTGTCGTTCCCAACCAGACAGCAATTTTAAAAATTGGAATCCTAGGAATAGAGTTGCAAACAACATGCAATTCTTTTTTTTTAAAAGATTTTATTTATTTATTTGACAGAGAGAGAGAGAGAGAGAGATATCACAAGTAGGCAGAGCAAGAGGGGGAAATAGGCTCCCTGCTGAGCAGAGAGACCTATGTGAGTGCCTGATGTGGGGCTTGATGCCAGGATCAAGACCTGAGTTGAAGGCAGAGGCTTAACCCACTGAGCCACCCAGGCGCCCCACAACATGCAATTCTTAATGACTCATGACTTCGAAGTTCTTTTCTAAATTGAACATATTTAACTTTTGGTTTTCAGAGGTTTTTAGAATGTTAGAATTAGATAAAATTTTGGAGAAGCTTAGAATTTGGTATAAACAGCTACCTACTTCAGTACTGCAGATTTTTTTTTTTTTTTTAAGGAACATTCTGAGGCCTGAACAAGAAATGGATTTAAACAAGACCTGGCTCTTTCTCCCCTAACTTTCCTAGACCAACCAATCAGGCACTTGAGATAGGACATAGTATTAACAGAAACACAACTATCAAAGAATAACTCTGAAGTCATGAACAATCAAAAGGAAGGACTTTAATTTAACTACATAGTTACTCAGGATAGAATTCTCAGGAAATAAAAGGTAGGGGGAAACATTCAAGAAGGAAAGATAAAGTAAAATCGTTATACACTACTAAAAATTTGTTCTTGGAGGAAAGCTATTATTTCCTGCTCTTGGCACTACTCCCTTCCCCTACAAAGCAGTTAAATTTGCAGATGGAGAGGTACTATCTGCATTTTGTTATTACAGTAATTTGGGGCAAGGTCCCAAGTGAGCTATCTCTCTTATTCACTGTTACTCTAAAGGACTGGGGAGGGAAAAGAAACAGGTGTAGAAAGCAGCCTGTAGACTTTTACACATTTGAGTCTATTTCTAGTACACTTCTAAAAATGTACGTTTTTATGAAGAATAGTAAGGTTATGCATATCTCTTCACTGGGCTTGGCCACCATTAGTCCCATCTTCACTGTAACTCTTCCTTTCCTCAGTCTTTTTGTAAGTAAACAAGCTGGAATTTTCAGAGGAGACCCTTTAGTCAAGACAGTAATGGAGGAATAAATTTTGCAGCTAAATACCTCAATAATAATTGAGGTATTTGTATGAGGTACTTGTATGAATTGCACCCAAGGGATGTTGATTTTAACTTAGAAGACTAGGAATAGGGCCAGGGTCCAGAAGGCAGAGATGCTTGCCCCAGGTCCTCCCTACTGCTATCTACAATAGGAACATGCAGGGTAAGGCAGAGAGCTACAAATTTAAGATTATAGACAGTAGGACAGCTCCTCCCAGGAGGAAAAAAAATATTGAGGATAAATTCTAGCTCCCCAGGCCAAAAACGGCAATAGGGGCATTATATTAGCTCTAACTCTTATTTACCTGGCTCTTTAAATGTCTTTGTATATGTCCAGAAGGAGCTGAAGGAAGAGGATGTTTTCTGTTAGAGAAGAGAAACTGAAGGCTGCTTCTATAGGACCAGCACTAGGGGGCACCGGAGCAAAGTATACTGAGCATGACCTGTGTGACTGCCAAAGAGCTTCAACTCTGGAAATTAGGGGGAACAGAGGAAATACCCATTGGTAAAACCCAATGCACTTCCAATTCAAATAAAGATCTAATCCTGTTCTTGATATAATCTTTTCATATATTTCATTTTATGAAAGTTTTCATTGTTGTGTTAAATTATAACTTGAATTTAAACCAAATATAACTACCATTCATAACTTTTTGAATGACAGTGTTCATGACAACAGAGAAGAAAAATAAATTTTAGAAAGTACTCTCTAAAAGCAATTTGGCAATATATATCAAGACTCAAAAGTATGTACCATCTTTGAACCAGCACTTCCATTGCTAAGAATATAACATGAGATGAAACAATGTAAAACAGAACAAGCTTTTGCACCCAAATGCCCAAGATGGCATTAATTTTATTTATTAACATGTTTAAACAACCTAAATATCCAAGAGATAAGATTGGTAAAAGAAATTATGGTATATTTATACAATGGACTATCATGCATACATTAAAAATACTATCTACAAACAGGTCTTAGTAACTGAAGGACATGTTGATTGAAGATGAGACACAAAATTTTGTAAACTGTAAATATATTGTGATGAGACTGAAGTGAGTTAGAAAAAGTACTGCAAGAAAATACACCAGAATGTTAACAGTGGTTAATCCACAGGTGGTAAGATTCAGAAATTTTATTTATATATTTTTTACAATGAACAAGTCCTCAAGTAAGAGAGCCTGAATTTATGAAAACCAATCTATTTATATTTTATACCCAAAACTAATAAGTATAATTTATTAATTAAAAATGTAAGTGACCTCCTCACAGATTTAAATGAGTTTCTATAAATATAATAGTGAGTAGAGAAAAAGTGGTTAGCTGTCTAATTCCTCACTAGCAAAATGGTTCATTTCATATTAACATATTAATTGCTCAACAACAAAAATAAAAAATAATTCATGTAAGAACACTTTCAAGTTGTCTCTAAATGCTGAACATTACTCATGTTAAATATATAGACTCCAGGAGGCTATTATATTAAATTTAATTTTCAGAAAACAAAAGGAAAAAAAAGATAGAGTGTATTACCAAAGTACTCTATATACTTCAACTGTAACTCACTGGCATTACAAACTGAGGTATTTAAGAAATCACAGTAACTTCTCATTAAATGTATCCCATTGGGGATACCAAATGATGAAAAAACCTGGCTTGTGATATAACTTACATAATTTGTCAGTATACAACTGATTAACAGACATTGTTAGCTTGTATTCAGCAAGGAGTCAACCAATGTGCCTTTAGGAATTTTGTTTAAAAACAACAACAAAACTCTCTAGAACTAGCTGTATTAAAAGCTTAACAATGGAAGAATTCAGAAAGTGTTAACAGAAAAACTAGACTGAGATTCAAAAGACTAGTGCTCTTAAGTTTCAGATCTTAATCATATTCCAATGTTTCTAAGTATCAGATTCCTTTTCTGTACAATGGGATTATCATAACACCCACTTTATAGAATTATTAGGAAGCTTTAATTAAGTTAAAGCATTTAATTAAAGTGATTTACAAAATGTAAAATATTAACAAGTTAATATTAACAACAATGTCCCCTTCTAGGCCTTATCTAAAACAAACATCATATCACTCCCAAATTTCCTTATAGTTTCAATATCACATTTATAAACAACAGAATAATACTGCTACATCAAATAAGATACAGGACACACTAGGCTTTTTTCTAATGTTCATCCAAGCTCAACAACTCTGAGTTATATGTGATAAGTCAAAACCTAAGAGTAGGATGGGAGAATCAAGTTATTTTTGAAATTTTTGTGATGAAATTATTATCACTGTTAGATATCATCATCAATAAAAACACCCCCTCAGACAGTATCAAAAGGTATAAAGCAAAAATGAATTTCTCTCCTTCTTATGCTTGCTCCCGAAGAATTTCTTTCCCAGAGTTAACCTACTGTTAAGATTCTCATGTATCTATCCACATACATGCAGTTATAGCAGTTATTAACCTTAGCAGATTAAAGAATTTTAGAGGAAGAAATGATTGGTCCAATACAACTTTCAATTTTAGAAATAAGTAAGTGGGTATTTTAATTGTTATTAATATCTGGAATATATTTCACAATAGATAAAATGATTTGACATACCTTATCTGTTTTAAAATTATTCAAGTGACTTGCCTTAAGGTTATTTATACAAAAAGCTAATGATGTGGCTGGAACTACAGTTAGGAAGTTTATATCTTATCAGGGGGGATAGGAATAATATAGATTAAATGCATACAAAGCTTATGTATATAGATCTTAAATTTTCAAAGATATCCTGTATCACGTAAGGGATCAGAAAGTTTGGCAATTACTGATCTAGTAATTCTTTTTTTTTTTTAATCAAGAAAACATTTTATTTATTTATTTATTTAAAATGTTTAATTATATATATATATATATATTTTCCAATTTATTTATTTTCAGAAAAACATTATTCATTATTTTTTTCACCACACCCAGTGCTCCATGCAAGCCGTGCCCTCTATAATACCCACCACCTGGTACCCCAACCTCCCACCCCCCCCACTTCAAACCCCTCAGATTGTTTTTCAGACACAAAATGATCTAGTAATTCTTATACAGAGAGTCATTAAAATAAATGTTTTAAAAGGAGAAACCTTAGCAATGAGAGATTAATCTTTTTAAAGTTTGCTGGAGTCTTACAGATTCATGCTTTTCAAGATTATCACTTAGAGAACCACTTTTCAATGACAGATATAACTAGCACATGATATTATTGAACATACTTTGGTTAAAAAAAATTACCAACAACTTCAAAATGAGAAGTAATAATTTGAGAGACACTTTAGTAAGAAGAATTTCACATATGATATAAACGCACACAAAACTTTATACAAACAAACTGAATAAGAGGGCACTTAAAAGATGCTGCATTTTCTGGCATAAAGAAGATCAGTGTTAACCACAAAAGCTGCACTGCACTGCCAGTGTGGCAAGGACAACTATGAAATCTGTATTATGAGAAATGATAAAAAAATGAAGGTATCTTTTATTAGAAGAGTCAGACCAAAATTAAACAGAAAGCTAAGAAATTTCAAAATAATTCTACTATAAGAGGGCTAAAAACATAGAAAATATTCAAAGAAGTGGATTCAAGAATAGAGATACTCCAATTATGGAATATAATTGCAAAAAACAAAATTAAAATTAAATTTAATTGAGGAATTAACCATTAATTATGCTAATTTGGGGGGTATGTATATATTCCAAATTTAATAAATGCAAGAATCAATATTCAGCCAAAAAACAAACAGCTCAGATAATCTAAATGATCTCAGAAAAAAAAAGGAATAGCAAAATCAACCAGATGAAAAAATCAAAATAAAGGTAATTATGTGTAATATATAAACTCTTGCTATCAAACTTTAACTTCTATATATTCAATATCCTTTAATTTTACCATATTAAGGAACATTTCAAAAACGCAAAACTGTAATAAACTTTAAAGTGACTTTAGTTACTAATAAAAGGTGAACTTTGATTTTTGCGTTTCAAGACTAAAACTGTCAATAGAATATAAAAACCAGGAGGCTAACCAATACATTACTGTTGCTCTAACTGAAAATAAAAACCGCAAATACTTTCTAAAGGCAGAGAAATCCTCAAATTATTAATCAGCAAAGAAAGAATGCTCCATATCATGCTGTTGGTTCTATACTGTATTAACCTTTACTGGTTAAACAGCCTCTGTTTTGTTAAGATGAGGATATGTAAACATTGTGAGACACCATCAATACAGAATATTTTAAATCAAAATCTTTACTTGCTTTTTAAATTTTTTAATGGACCACTGAAGTAGTATGAATTTAGAGTGGAAACCTACATGAAAGCCTGCTCATGGTTATAAACTTCTACAAAAGATCTATTTTACTCCTTTATTCAAAGACAAATTTTAAGACAGGCTATTTCCCTTATATTCCTCCATAAATGGAGCTGTTGTAGGTTTATTTCTAATTTATCCTTGTGATGGAAGTAGAACTTTAGTATCCCAACTTAGAGATATGCTACCTACAAGATATTCCACCCCTGAAGGGCCTTGGAAGATATCCTCAAGGATAGTAGGCTTTGGGCTCCGCTTCACTCTCTTGGATCCTAGTTTCATTTAATCTTTGATTTGTATTTTCCTTTTTGTTTCGAATGGTTATGGATAGATTAAAATTTTAAAAAATTATCTAACAATTTGTTTTTAACGAGAGCGTTATTCAGTTTGGGCCCCAAGGCGCCATAATTCGTCAAGAGCTACACAGCATTACCTTCAATGTTATTCTCTTTTTAATAGCATGTCACCTGCTAGAGATCCTGTGATTTCTACTACAGTTATTTCTTTAAGACTTTTAACTTTGTGTATCTATACAACTCTGTATCTATTGCTTGAAGAACTGGTTATTTTTCAGAGAGGTAAAATATATTTATTCATAGGATAAAGCAAGAGTTGATAACAATAATTACTATATATTTCATTAAATTATCATTTATTAAAATAACTGGTAACAATAAATTGTTAAATACTGATTTAAGCAAGATTATTTATTTTAGTCATAACTCTTCTGCCTTCAGAAACTCTTACTTACTTTGGAAGGAGAACCATCAGTAATTTTCACCAACTGCCAAAGAATCGAGTAATGGGAACACTGCAGTGCCTGTACGACTATCTGTATCAAATAAAAAAATTCAAACAAATGAGACATAATTTATGTTTGCATAGTATTAAGAGAACAATGTTTATCATAGTTTTTTCTTATAATATGGTTTTAAGTCCAAATTTTTGTAGAATAAGAATGTGTAAAGTAATACTTGGTTAAAAAAAAGATAAAACAACCTATCAGTCTAGAGAATTAAGATATAATGTATGTTGATAAATATGGACCCAAATAACACTGCTTTAAATCTCTGCATAAAAATGTTAAAATATTTTGCTTATATTTTTAAAGGGAAATTAAAACCACATTGAGATATCACCTTACACCAGTTAGAATGGCCAAAATTAACAAGACAGGAAACAACATGTGTTGGAGGGGATGTGGAGAAAGGGGAACCCTCTTAAATTGTTGGTGGGAATGCAGGTTGGTGCAACCTCTTTGGAGAACAGTGTGGAGATTCCTCAAGAAATTAAAAACAGAACTTCCCTATGACCCTGCAATTGCAGTCCTGGGTATCTACCCCAAAGATATAGATGTAGTGAAAAGAAGGGCCATCTGTACCCCAATGTTTATAGCAGCAATGGCCATGGTCGCCAAACTGTGGAATGAACCAAGATGCCCTTCAATGGATGAATGGATAAGGAAGATGTGGTCCATATACACTATGGAGTATTATGCCTCCATCAGAAAGGATGAATACCCAACTTTTGTAGCAACATGGATGGGGCTGGAAGAGATTATGCTGAGTGAAGTAAGTCAAGCAGAGGGAGTCAATTATCATATGGTTTCACTTATTTGTGGAGCATAACAAATAGCATGGAGGACATGGGGAGTTAGAGAGGAGAAGGGAGTTGGGGGAAATTGGAAGGGGAGGTGAACCATGAGAGACTATAGACTCTGAAAAACAATCTGAGGGGTTTGAAGTGGCGGGGGTGGGTGGGAGGTTGGGGTACCAGGTGGCGGGTATTACAGAGGGCATGGATTGCATGGAGCACTGGGTGTGGTGGAAAAATAATGAATACTGTTATGCAGAAAATAAATTTAATTTAAAAAAAAATAAAGGGAGATTGAAGAAATCATTTTTATCCAGATTTTATAATTAAATGATTATTATTTTAAAGCATTTTTACTATGAAATGGAACATTTATACAGAAATGTGCATAAGACATTTGATAAATTAATATAAAGAAAAATACCTTTGTAACCACCACATCCAAATCAAGAAAGAGAACACTGCTAGCACTTCTCCCAATAAAGTGTCTTTTTTTCCCTCTAATGGTAACAGTAATTTTAACTTATCAGTCAGTCACTATATTTTAACTACCTAAGTATGCATTTCTAAATACTGAATTTATTACACCTGGTTGCGAACATTACATAAATGGATCATGCAATATGAATTACTTTGAATATGACTTCTTTAAACATTTATAGTTAAGATTTATATATACTGTGGCATGTAGCTGTAGTTCATTATTTTTCAGTCTTGAACTATATTTAGAATATCCTCTTTATTCATTCTGTTGTTGATTAGCTTTTATAATGTTTCTGGTTTTAGGCTGTTATGAAAAATGCTGCCACAAACTTTCTTATATATGTCTCCTGGTGTCCATGCATGCATTTGTCTAGCTCAGAGGTTCTTGGAAGTTTTGTTTTCAGGACCTCTCTCTTAAAAATTACTAAAATATTACTCTCAAAAAAACTAAATTATTTATTTAACAGATTTATATTAGAAATTAAAATATTTCAAATATGTATTAATTCATTTAAAAATTAAAATAATTGTATAATAAAGAATTTATATTTTTGAAAAAGAACTAAATCTTCTCAAATGGAAAACATTTAATGGGAAGAATGATAGTTTTACATGTTTATAAATCTCTACTGTCTGACTTAATAAAAAACAGGTTTCAAATGTGCCTCTGCATTTTATTAAAATATGCTGTTTTGATTGAAGTATATGAAGAAATCCAGTGTCGCTGATTAGCTGGAAAAGGAAGGTATATTTTAACAGTCTTTGCAGGTAAATGTGGATATTCTTTAACACTACACCAATAATACAATGTACATTTGTGAGAGAATGAGAATGAAAAAAGCAAGTAACATCTTCCTCTTCTTATGAAAATAGCCTGACTTTATAGTGTGCCCTGGAAAACACCAGGGCTCTCCAAACTATACTCTGAGGGTCACTGCTCTAGGAACAGAATTGCTGGATTACACAGTACGTATATGTTTAACTTTATGGATTTATTTACTTATTTATTTATTAAAGATTTTACTCATTCACTTGAGAGACAAGAGACAGAAAGAGAGAGAGAAAGCATGAGCAGGGGGAAGAGGGAGAGGAAGAAGCAAACTGCCTGATGAGGCAGGAGCGTAATGTGGTGCTCAAGCCCAGGACCCAGACATGACTTAAGCCGAAAGCAGATTATTAACCATCTGAGCCACTCAGGCATCCCCAAGAGCACTATTTTAATGTAGTATTAAGTTACATTAACTTATATTTCTCTCTTACTAATGGAGACGGGCAGGTTTTCATTTTTTATTGGCACTAAATTCTTGTTTTGTGAAAATTTGTCCCTATTTTTCAGAGACAAAAATAACAGAATTCAGGAAAATAAAATTGATTAAGAATCATGGGGCACCTGGGTGGCTCAGTGAGTTAAGCCGCTGCCTTCGGCTCAGGTCATGATCTCAGCGTCCTGGGATTGAGACCCACATCGGGCTCTCCGCTTAGCGGGGAGCCTGCTTCCTCCTCTCTCTCTGCCTGCCTCTCTGTCTGCTTGTCACCTCTCTCTGTCAAATAAATAAATAAAATCTTTAAAAAAAAAAAAAAGAATCATAACTACAGGAGAATTTCATTTTGGATAAGGCCTTTACTACATTTTTGTTTCAATACATGTCTTTATTGTAATAAAGCATATCTAACAATATATTCCATTATTATCTTCCCCACTCGATAAAAAACTGTAAGAATAAATATACACAGACAATAAATCAAAAGAGAAATCAGTAAATAGAATACTGAAGGACGTAGTTAGAATTTTAGCTGATTTTACTTCAAGAATTTTAGGTTTCACATCACATAAGCAAATATATCTCCAATGCCCCTATTCCGCACTAAAAATAAATCATCAGAATTAGAAGAATGAGTAGTGCTACTTTTGATGCAACACCAGTGAGATGGTGTCAGGGTTTTATCAAACATAATAGTAATTAAATGACTGACTCAAGTCAGAATGCCAGAAACAAGACTACAGAAACACTGTCAAGTTATAAACTTTAATGCTAAAGAAATCACCTTACTATACTTAAAAGACACTCAGTATAGTACATGTACTAGTCCTGAGACAAATTTTGATAACCTCTAACTTAGAATATAAGGTACACATTGATAAGCTGGTATTTGTGGAAGGAAAAGAGAATATGAAAAAAAAATTTTTAGTTTGAAACAACCTGAAATTACTAAAAAAGTAATATACAAATTAACATTATCAATGAGAAATTAAGATATAGAAAAAAGTAATGTTGAAGAATTGCTTAATTTTAGTTACCATTCCTCCTAATCATCACAAATTTAATTTCCTTTCCTTATACATTTTTACTGACCTATATACTAGGGAATTATTCAAACTGTTCCAAAGTTTTGCAGAAGTTTGTAGAGGTGGTTATGTGGGAGGGAGACACTTGACCACTCCAATACATACTTCAAACACAGTATCCCCATTTTAATGTTTCATATACTAGTGTTCATCATGCATTTACTTTAAGGGATCCACTGCATTATTTTAAAATAAAAAGCTCACTTTTCACTGACTAGGAAGCATTTTGCCTTCTCTCAGGTATAATTATATAACAATATAGCTGATCACATTTCAAAAGAAAATTTAGAACCCTTCCTTCTTCTAGGCTTTACACATCAGTCATACTGATATTTTATCCTCCGTACTAAGCAATGGTATTCCAACTAGTCCAGAGGTCATTTATTCAGCAATTTCATCTTTCTGTAGTAGAGACAGATGAAACAAGGACAAACTAACTGAAAAAGCCAAAAGAGAACTGTTTTAACCAATGAGGACCACAGTCCTTCTGCCTTTCCTTGATTAATACCCTGACCCTAGAGAGGATCTTTGAATAATTACAGCAAGTACTGGGCTGATGACAAAGAATTTCTTCCAACCCTACCCCTCTGTCCTCCTGTTTCCCTTAGCTAACACTGTTCCTGAGAGGACACGGTAATGTGTACTGAACATTTCCAAGCAAAAGTAGTTAAGAAGCAGGAGTGCCTTTTCCATCTTCTATTCTCCTACCTGCCTGCAGGATATCAATGACCCAGGAGATCTTGGGTCCTTAAATAAGTCGGTGGTGCAGTGATATCCCTCTTCCCTTAACTGCACTTTATAGGCACCGGCATGAGAAAAAAATTTCTGTTGTGTTAAGTCACTGAAATATTGAGATTAATCTCTTATAGCAGTTAGCATTACCTTAATCAATATAAAAATGCTTAGTCCTTTCTCCTAATAATTACTTTTACCTATTTAAAAGAAACAGAGCTCTCTATCTTGGATTAATAGATCAGGCTAAAGATATCACACATCTTGAAGATGAATTGTATTTATTACATGTGAGGCAAACGTGATAACCACTACACTACAAAAACAGGACTGCAGTATTATATGTAAATAAAGTCCAAAGGACACTGGGGGCAGTATGTGCTATGGTGAGTGCTGTGCAAGACTGATGATACACAGACCTGTACCCCTGAAACAAACAATACATTATATGTTAATTAAAAAAAAATCCAAAGGATAAGCTCCTAGGATGTTTACATTTAGAAAAACTGAATTTTCATGGAAAATAGGACTACAGAATAAGGAAAAATGATTATGCATATGTAATATATATGTGTAGATACACATCTACATATATAGGATATGTTTAAAATACCGAGAATCCACATAATAGCTGTGGGATAAATTGGGGCTCTTTCACTTTTCTGTTTGCAAGAAACTTTAAGGAAATGGAGGATCAAATTTTTTAGTGAATAAGTACAAGACAAAAGAATGAACTAAACTTGTCTGTTTCTCATATCCAATACTGGTCTGTCTATCATATGTAGAATAGGTTAGTATGAGTGACAATTAATATACCCTTTTTAAAAAAGCCTTTAGATGTAAATTCATAATCAGCAAGGCTTACCAAAAAGAATGTAGGGCTGACAAATAAGCAAAAGAAAAGATGGTCAATATCATTAGCATTAAGGAAACGTATATTAAAAGTGCAATGAGATACAACTGCATACATACTAAGTTGGCTCAAGTAAAAACTACTTAACAACACCAAGTGTTGAAGAGAATGTGGAACAACTGGGAGGAATGCAGAATGATACAGACACTCTGAACAGTGGTTTGGCAATTTCTAATAAAGTTAAATACACACTTATACCCCAATACCTATAACTGTCCTCCTGAGCATTTACTTCAGAAAAATGAATACTTATTTTCAAACAGAAAGCTGTACACATATGTTTATAGAACTTCAGTTGTGAGAGCCAAAAGATGGAAACAACCCAAAAGCCGGTCAATAAACAAACTGCTATATCCACACAACAGAGGAGAACTGACCCAACTATTAATTTAAAAAATGCACCAACTATTGATTCAAACAACTTGGATTAATTTCAAAGGCATTATGGTCAGTGAAGACATTATGCTTACCCAAAGACTTAATGCCCTAAAGGTTTACATACTTTATGATTCCATTTATTTGGAAATCTCAAAAAGACAAAACAATGGTGATGGAAAACAGAGTGGTGGTTTCCAGGAGATGTAGGTGGGGCAAGCATCTACTATAAAGGGACAACAAGAAGAAAAAAGGGACAATATGAAGAAAAAGGTTTTCATTTTTTATAGGGAATATTTTAAAGAGGGATGAGGAAAGGGGATATTTTAAACAGGAATGATTAAAACTGTTCTGTATCTTGATAGTGGTGGTGATTACATAAATCTAGACATACGTTAAAATTCTTAATTTTACATAAAAGGAAAGTAAGTAAATTTTATTGGATAATAATTAAAAAACAGCAATATGGTGAAGAGCATAGTTTATAGTTAATATTTTTCTTTTTTTCTTAAGCAAATGCTAAGAAAAGTACAAACATTAAGGCAAATCATAGTGATAAAGAAGTAACAAATATTTAATAAAGAAGAAATATTCCTAAATTCTACATGTGCTTTGGTAATGAAGGGTAATCCAATGTGTTGTATTGCCAATGGGCATACTATACTATAAATTAAAAAAAAAAATCATTAGAAGGGTAAAAAACAGAGGAAAAAATTGAAGTAGTTTAAAGTTAACTTCTATAACTCAAAAAATCAGACTTCACAAGGAATGGACTACACAGTAAGCTAATAATACACATTAATCCACAACAGTTTTGGGCCCTGGAATTTTGCTGTTAGGCTTTCTCATAAATTCCAAGCAGTATTTAAAACAAGGAAGAGTGTAAAAAAAAAATGTGTTGCATCACCATGAAGTCCAGTGTGAAATATTATAGGCTTTTTTAGTGATATCTCTGTATATAGTGGAAAGCACACTGGAACAGGTGTTCACATCATACCACCTTAGGCCTACCCTTAAACAGTTCATATGTACTAGCCTTTTCTCTCCAAACAGTGTAGGCTGTAACATCAAAAAAGATCTTGCCACTTTCCATCTCAATGATCTGCTTAAAAGACTAAATGAACAATTTCTGCTTATGACCTTGAAATGCTACCGTAATACAGGCAAACAGCTGTCTAAGCAACACATACAGCATCACAACCATTCAGAAATCATTAAGAAGCCATAACATAATTCTTAGTGGAGATAGAATAATGTCCTCATGAAAAGGTGAAAGTAGGGAACATCCGTAATTCCATAAGAACAGTCACTTAAAGACATATTCAAAGTGAAATGAATGGTTTATGCAAACAGATTCCAAACATTTAAATATAATAAATATGATGATTAAAATACAAGAAGAAAAAAGTGAATACTTAGATGACTTGAATATGTGGGGAAAGGCCTTCCAAGTAAGACAACAAAGAGAGAAAACAACAGAAAACAACTAATAATTGTGATTATATATAAAGAACATTTATAATCCAGGCATCAAGATACCTAAAATTAAAAAGATTCCCACTGATAAATTATTGCAACAAATGAAATAATGCTAAGAATATTAATATGGAAAAAGCTTATACATTAAAATGAACTAGAGATCTGGTGTACAACATTGTGTAATAGCTAACAATATGGTATTGTATGCTTAAAAATTTGTTAAGAGAGTAGATCTCATGTGTTTACTACAACATGTGTTTACTACAACAAAAAATATAACACAACAAAAAGATGGGGAAAGATAAAGGTAATTTTACAGAGGTATATAAACAATGATCAGAAATATAACTGTATGAGAATTTATTTATTTAAATGTTTTATTTATTTGACAGACAGAGATCACAAGAAGGCAGAGAGGAAAGCAGAGAGAGAGAAGCAGGCTCCCTGCTGAGCAGAGAGCTCGATATGGGGCTCGATCCCAGGACCCTGAGATCATAACCCGAGCTGACAGCAGAGGCTTAACCCACTGAGCCACCCAGGCACCCATGTACAAGAATTTAAAACAGTAATCTGAAAAAGTAACAGTTACCAAATGTTCACTATATGAACTCAATTTTTCAAATAGATGTTTACTTAGTATCCAAGTCTTCTGCTAAAATAAGAGCTTAAAACAAATATACTTCCTGGATCTCAGAGAACAATCTAATGGGAACATAAATACCAACTGTAACAATTTAGTTATTGGTGTTACTAAGAATACACACACAGGAGCAGATGCTGAGGGACAAGAAGAAGGACTCTGTCTTAGCGAGGAAGAGTGATAATGGCTAGAAAAACTATAGAGAAGCAAAAATGTAGACTAAATATTTAAAGAAATATGTAAAATTTAATGTGGCAACAAAGGGCAAGTGTAGGTTGAAGGAACAGAAATTTCAAAAAAAGCTTCACCAACAAACTCAAAACGCTGGGACAGTATAAGTGTAAGCATATACTGAAGCTAGATCAGCAGAAACCAAATCACAGAGGGCCTTATAAGAGGGTGACTACATATCCTGATTTATGCCGATGTCTTGAAATAATTAAGAGTAGCACCCCCCTCCTTCCACTTTCAGAAGAACACTTGTTTGGACAGTTAACAAGGACACCTCACTAGGACAAAAAAATCTGGGTGTTATCCTAGAAATACTAGGTAATGCACAGAGGGTAACATGTTCCTATTTGAACAGAAAAGTAACATGAACAGGTGTTTCAAAAATATCCCATACACAACAGCAAAGAGAAGTGCTTCTGTTTTGTTAAGATTTTTTAAAGTAGTATTTAATGCTTCAAAACAGATGTATAAAGTGTAATAATAAGATTAACCTATTAAGAGACAACCAAATTTAAGAACTAGTATGATACCAATAACTTCGTATCCACCTATGATCTGTTCCCCTATTCCTTAGGGCTGACAAACTTTTCTACTAAATTTCATGTATATCACGTCCTGGCTCTTAAAAAAATAGTTTGATTATATATACATATCATTGGACAAATACATAATCTTTCTAGTTTTTGAGCTTTTCAAATATGGTGTTACACTGTATGTTGTCATTTGAGGAAGGATATACTTCACCATCACCATGCCTCTGAAGATATATTAAGATTAAAAAACACAAAAACAAACTTTCATGCTCCACCCCTGAAGATCCAGAGCCAAGAGAAACAATTCCACAGCCTTTTTAAACAACTGATGTTAACTTAAATAATATTTACAACCATTCTATGTAATTTTGCTAGAGAGCTGAAAAATAAGAATAAAGACTGTATCAATCTATGGCTCCTAGTTCTGAAATCTCCACCATGTGATAAACGTTTTCTTTTGTTCTTGTGTTTTGGTCTGGGGCTTTCTAAAACTCAAAATATATATGGTCAGGCTTTGAAATAGCCTTCATTAAGCATGAGAAATAATTATTCTTATTTTTGTCCTTTGCATTTGGATAAAACAAAGGTATAATTTATATACAAAGAAAAATCTACTACTATCAACATACAATTCTGCAATTCTGACAAATGTATAGCCAGGTAACCATTAAAACAATCAAGAAATAGAACAGCTCTCCCAACCCTCAAATTCCCTCATGTCCTTCTGTACTAAGTCCTTTGCCCCATTCTGGATTTTCTGACCCTATAGTTTTGCCTTTTCCAGAATGTATAATAAAATTGTACAGCATGTGGCTTTGTGTATATGGTTTCTTTGACTCTGTTACCACCTTCCATTTTATTGCTGAGAATTATTCTACTGTATGGATGATAATACAATGTTTTTATACCATTACCAGTTGAAAGTTTTGAGTTGTTTGCAGTTTTGGACAATTTTGAATACAGCTGCTATACACATTCTGGTATAGATTTTTTTTTTTTTTAAGATTTTATTTTAGAGAGACACAGAACACAAACAGGGTGAAGGGCAGAGGAAGAGGTAGAAAGAGAATCTTACACAGGCTCCCTGCTAAGCACGGAGCTAAGTGCAGGGCTTGATCTCAAGACCGGGAGATCATGTCTGAGTTGAAATCAAGATTTGGAAGCTTAACCAACTGAGCTACCTAGGCGCCCCTCTAGAATAGGTTTTTATGTGAACTGAAGTTTCCATTTCTCTTGGATAAACACTCAGGAAAAGAACTGCTGGGTCAAAAAAGTGTCTATGTAACTTTAAAAGAAACCCAAACTGCTTTCTGAAATGAATGTATCATTTTGCATTTCCACCAGCGATGTATGAGTTCCACTGCTCTTGAAATGATTTGTAGTATTATCTCCCTGTGCTTTTTTTTTTCATTGTGCTTTTAATGTGCATTTCTCTAATGACAATAATAAGCTGTTTTTCATGTGTTTGTCCTCTATCTTCTTCAGTGAAGTATTGGTTGCTTTTCTTACTACTGAATTTTGAAAGATCTTAATCTTCTGGAATACAAGTCTGTTATCAGATATGTGATTTATAATTATTTCCTATTCTTATATGATTGTCCTTTCAGTTGTCTTGATACTATTTTTGAAAAGCAAAAGTGCTTAATTTTGCTGAATGTGTAGTTTTGAAATTTTAAAATTATGGATCATGCTTCTGATGTATTTGAGAAATCTTTGAGTAACTTAAAGGTCACAGAGATTTTAATTCCTGTGTTCTTTTTTAGATGTTTTATACTCACAGGTTTTGCACTTAGGCTTATAGTCTAAATGGCCTACTTCGAGTCAGTTTTGTATATGGTGTGAAGTGTGAAATGAGATTTTTTTTCATATATGTATATATATTCAACTATTTTAGCACATTTATTAAATAGGTTATCTTTTCCCCAAAGAACTGTCCTGGCACGTCTGTCAAAAATCAACTGACCGAATAAGTGCGAGTTTCTTTCTTTCTGGATTCTCTATGCTGCTCCTTTGATCTATAAGTTTATCCTTTCTTCAGTACCATACTATAAAGTTTACTGTTTAGTCTTGAAATCACGTAGTGTAAATTCTAAGTTTGTTATTCTTTTTCAAAATTCTTTGGTTATTTTATTTCTTTTGTCCTTTCATATAAAGTTTATGAATCATGCTGTCAATTTTTGCAAGAAATCCTGTAGAGATTTAAATGGACCTCTGTTCATCTAAGATCAGCTTAGGGGAAACTGACATCTTAACAATATTGAGTCTTCTAATTCATGAACATGATACATCCTCATTTATTAAGATCTTCAGTTTCTTTCATTAGTGTTTTGTAGTTTTCAGCATACAGATCTTGCACATATTCTTAGATTTATACCTAAGTATTAAATATTTTTTTGTGCTACTGTAAATGGCACATGCTCTTAAAATCTCACTTTCCAGGGGCGCCTGGGTGGCTCAGTGGGTTAAGCCGCTGCCTTCGGCTCAGGTCATGATCTCAGGGTCCTGGGATCGAGTCCCGCATCGGGCTCTCTGCTCAGCGGGGAGCCTGCTTCCTCCTCTCTCTCTGCCTGCCTCTTTGCCTACTTGTGATCTCTCTCTGTCAAATAAATAAATAAAATCTTTTAAAAAAAAAATCTCACTTTCCAGTTACTAAGCAATTGATTTTTAAATTTAAAAAGCAAGAGATGTACATAGTAAAATATGCAGTAGTATAATGGTATTCTATTCAAATTAAGCTTCTTAACCACCACAGATCTTATTTTCCACTGAGAAAGTCATTGTTGAACAGTTTCCTCATGTATCATTCCAGAAATAATGTCAACTAATAAATGTCCACATATGGAGATTTTATCACCCCTTAAAATTTATATACCACTCTGCTCCTTGTTTTTTTTCATTAAATTTCCTCTCACACAGAATATTTAACATCAATAATATTAACCTTATTTTTAATTTTATAGTAACAAAGCAGTGCACAGGATCAAAATTATCCTACCAAAGCTAACTGGTCCTCTACTGATCAATACCTAGATTTCTTTAAGTTTTAAGTTTTTATGAATAATGCTACGATGAACATCTTTGCACCTACATCCTTTTAGAAATGTCCAAGTATAATTCTGTAGTCTAAATTCCTAGATTATAAATGTCAGTTAAGGACAGGACTACTTTTAATTTTGATAGACTGATAACCTTCTTAAGGGATTATACCAATTTATTCTTACAATGGTATCTGAAAGTATGTCAGTATTTAAAAACAAAAAACCAACAACTCTGTAAGGTTTTCAGATACATATATACAGTTGAAAATTACTGGAACAGAACCTAGAATAGAAAGAGGCTGAAACTAAGGTTACTAAGACAAAAGAGGTAACTACTAATGTGATTTACAAGAGAAAATATGAAGGTTAAACTAAGGAAATGATAGGGCTAAAAAGAATAGTGGCAAAAGAGACATTGAGGAGGTAGCATTTTTAAAAAACATAAAACAAATCTTGATATTAAGGACTGCTTCTAATATACCCCTATGTCCTCAGGATCAGACCCTCAAACACATTTTTGGTCAATAATGAATAGGTAGGTGGTAGTCTAGATGTGTGTATGAATGGTGACAAAATTCTGATATGGCATGCCCAAGGAAGAGTCAGAAGTAGGTAACTGAAATATTTCTAAGTTTAGTCAAGGAAATACGTATATAGTCTTCTAAGGAAAGCATCAACATGCTTCCAAAGGTAATTATGACTGCACTATTTACACAAAAAGTCATAACCAATCCAAGAGCAATAACGCGACTGAAGTCAAACTCAACCCCTGTATTATGTTCAGTTTAAAGAAATGTGTTTAACCCACTGAGCCTTCGGCTCGGGTGGTGATCTCGGGGTCCTGGGATCGAGTCCCGCGTCGGGCTCCCTGCTCAGCAGGGAGCCTGCTTCCTCCTCTCTCTGCCTGCCTCTCTGCCTACTTGTGATCTCTCTCTGTCAAATAAATAAATAAAATCTTTAAAAAAAAAAAGAAAGAAAGAAAAAAAAATATAAAGAAATGTGTTGATTTCTAGTTCATGATAGCAGATTAAGTACCACTATTTAATCTCTCCTTACAAATCTCACTGAAGAAATACAAAAGATGGTTAGAGAAAAAAAAAAGTTTGACACGGGGCAAACATCAGAAGGATGGGATATCATAGAGTGCAGTAGCAAATTAGTACAAAAAATGTGAAGAGATACTGAAGAGAATTCAAAACTTTGGTTTGAGTGGTTATGCAATAACTATATGACATTAGGCAAGTTATTTACTATCCCTAAGTTTTAATTTCATCATCAAAAAAAAGAATAATGACATATTTTATAGGGCTGTCCTAAAGCTTAAGCAAATAAATACAAAGACTTAAAGACTTAAAATATTACCTGGTACATAGTAAGTGCAAAACAGAAGTTTTTTTTTATTACTGATGCCTTGAGAGGCCCAAAGTTAGTGATAGATGATCACAATTCCCTCTTTATGGGTTTACTGACACTGTTTTGTTATAAAGCAAATATTCACCAAAACAATTTATAAATATTCTTCATTGACTTTCAATTTTTAGAATCAATTCACACAATCCTACTTTAATATATAACTTCCAGAACTTTAATATTTATTTTTCTTAGATGTTACCTAAGACAAGGTATAAAACTTCTAAATAAGAATACCAACAGGAAACAGGCACAAAATAAGGATAATTTAAATATTCATTGTCTTTATTTCACAGAAAATTGTATGAAGAAAAACTATAATACATTCTGAAATGTGGGTTGTTTACCAGCTAATAATTACTGTGTTATGGAATTGCAGTAACTTTTAATACTTATCGTAGGTTAAAAATTTATTAGCATATGGGAGGCACAAACAGATGTCAGATGCTATAGTCTTTTTCCAGAACAAATGGAAATGCTCAAAAAATTATCAAAAAGTACACAAGAGGATGTTTTAAAGAATTTCCCTCTGGCTAATTCTGCAACAGTCTGAGCACCAAAATAAATAACAAAAGGACTCAATTTTAACCAGCTGGACAGAATAAGAATGAAGGAGCAATCCATGAGTCATTTTTGAATTTTTAAAAAAATGAATGAATGAATGGAGAGGGGCATTATAGCAGAGGGCCAACAAATAAATGACATAAATAAATGACAGTTAGAAAACCACCATTTACCATTTTGTGACCAAGACAGAAATAAATGACTCAGACAAGAATCATAAATAGATGCTAACATTATATCAAAGTTTGATAAGAAAGAGGAATATTTACAGTCTTAAGGAATCTTTCCACACTAAAAATGAAAATGGAAACAAGAAAGGACAGACTTGGCAAGCTCCATCTTACTAAAGTGATCAAAGTTAACATCATCAATAGTGATCAGACTGGTATCATGTGCCTCCTGATGTGATACACTGAAGACAAATATCAGTTATTGTAGCATTCCTACCAAGAATTCATTATATGGATAAATCTAAACATGTAGATTAGACAAAACTAAGTTGAGTACATTCTATAAAATAACTGGTCTGTACTCGTCAAAATGTCAACGTCATCAAAGAAAAGGATAAGAAAGCATTCTAGATCAAAAGAGACAAAAAAAAAAAAAGACATAAGTAAATACCTGGGCTGGGAAAAACCTGCTATAAAGAACATTATTGTTTTATATATGCATATTTGTATAAAAATAAAAACACATATATAGAGAAAAAGGATGCAAGTATGCAGCTATGGAAAATTACTGTGATAGTACATGAATCAGGTGAGGGGTAAGAGTTATTTTTTCTACTATTATTTTTCTGTAATTTGACTTTAAAAATTATAAAAAAAGGTAAATTCTTTTAAACTTCCATCACATTCTAAAACTAAAGTGGTTAAAACTCTATTCAATGAGAAAAGACAGATCAGCAGAAGAGGGAAGGAAAAAAAAGAAGTCAGTTAACTCTGAAGAGTGAGACAAAGAAAATTCTAGTTAAACAGTTACCATGGAAAACAAAGAATAAAAAGCATACTGACAATAAAATTAGACATCTAGACAATAAATTTTAATATAACTGCTCTAAAAGGCTATTTTCTTTGAATTTTAATTTAAAGTACAGAATGGCCATCTAAAAGAGCGAGCTTCCATAGTCTATGAAGAATTGGTCGAATCCTGTATACTTTTCGGATTTTTTTTTTTAAAAGACTTTATTTATTTATTTGACAGAGAGAGAGTGATCATAAGTAGGCAGAGAGGCAGAGAGAGAGGGGGAAGCAGGCTCCCCGCTGAGCAGTGAGCCCAATGTGGGGCTCGATCCCAGGACCCTGACATCATGACCTGAGCTGAAGGCAGAGGCTTAACCCACTGAGCCACCCAGGTGCCCCTACTTTTCGAATTTTTAATACTGGGTATCTAAAGACATATTTCTAGGAGCTGCTTAATGTGAAATAGTTTCTAGCTGCTAAAACAAACAAGAGTATAATCTATTAGTGATGCACTAGAACTTTACACACATGATTTCAGTTTTAAGAATGTGTCCAGTGATACAAATAGTAAGATATTCCATGATCATGGACTGTAAGACCAAACACCATTAAATGTCCATACTACCCAAAGAAAGCTACAGAATTATGTAATCCCTATCAAAACACCAAGAGCATTTTTCACAGAACTGGAACAATTCCAAAATCTGTGTGAAACCACAAAAGACCTCAAAACCAAAGCAGTCTTGGGGGAAAAAAACAAAAACAAAACAAAACAAAACAAAAAAACCCCACCAAAACTGGAGGTACCACAGTCTCAGATTTCAAGATACACTACAGTGCTATAGTAACTGAAACACTACGGTACTGGCACAAAAACAGATACATAGAACAGAACAGAAAGCCCGAAAGCAAACCCAAAATTGGGTTTAATAACTTCAATAAAGAAGGCGAAAACCTGCAATGGGAAAAAGTTTCTTCAACTAATGGTGTTGGAAAACTGGACAGCAAGGTGCAAAAGAATGAAACTGGACCACTTACACCACACACAAAAATAAACTCAAATGGATTAAAGACCTAAATGTAAGACTGGAAACCATAAAATTCCTAGAAAAGAGCACAGGCAATAATTTCTCTGACACCAGCCATAGCAACATTTTTTAGATAGGTCTCCTGAGGCAAGGGAAACAAAAGCAAAAATTGGGACTACATCAAAATAAAAAGCTTCTGCACAGTGAAGAAAATAATCAATAAAACTAAAGAGCAACCCACTGAATGGGAGAAGTAATTTGCAAATGACATATCTGATAAAGGGTTAGTAACCAAAATAATAAAGAACTGATAAACTGAACACCTAAAAAATAATACAATTAAAAACTGGGCAGAAGACAGGAACAGACATTTCTCCAGAGAAAACAGAGATGGTCAAAAGACACACGAAAAGATGCTCATTATTTCTATCATCAGGGAAATGCAAATCAACAGTACATTAAGATATCACCTCACACTTGTCAGATTAGCTAAATCCAAAAACACAAAACAAGCATGGGTATGATGTGGAAAAAAAGAACCCCTTGTGCACTGTTGGTGGGAATACAAAGTAGTGTAGATACTGTGGAAGACAGTATGGAGGTTCCTCAAAAAACTAAAATGATCCAGTAGTTCTCCTACTGGGTATTTACCCAAAAAATACAAAAATAGTAACTCAAAAGGATATGTGCACCCCTATGTTTATTGCAGCATTATTTACTATAGCCAAATTATGGATGCAGCCTGTGTCCATTGGTAAGATGAATGGATAATGAAGAGGTAATATATATGTATGTATGTGTCCACAATGTAATATTACTTAACCACAAAGAAGAATGAAATCTTGTTATTTGCAATAACATGGATGGAGATACAGAATAGAATTCTATGACAAATAAAACAGTCAGAAAAAGACAAATACCATATAATGTAGAATTTAAGGAACAAAACATATGAACAAAGAAAGAGACAAACCGAAAAACAGACTCTTTTTAACTACAGAGAACAAACTGATAATGAATGGGGAAATGAGTGAAATAGGTGAAGGTGATTAAGAATATACTTATCATGATAAGCCCTAAGTAATGTATAGAATTGCTGAATCACTATACTGTAAACCTTAAACTAACAGTACACATTAACTATAGTAAGTTAAAAAAAAAAGAGTGCATGTCTAAAATTAACAAATTTTAAGCAAATGTCACATGGAACTGTTCTCGTACTCAAACTAAAATAAAATGGGAGAAATAATACATATGCAGTGAAAATAAATAACAGAAAGCCAAGATAACCAAAGAAGACAACTATGTGAAGTTGACACAAGTTCTATGACAATAGTGTAGTGAATTAAAAAAATTTTTTTGACATAGTTAGAATCTGCAGATGGAACACAGGTGTGCAATCTTCATTATTTTCTTGAGGAAACCAAAACAAGGAATATCTTTATCATTCCCTTTCAAGTCTGAAGAACAGCTTGGGATTATTAGTGAATAGTATTTAGGCTACTGAAAAGTCTGAGATGAAGACAGGATGGAAGTTGAAGAGTCGGCAATAAATGAAGTAAAACAACAAAGTTAAATATTTAGCTTCTTTACACAAACTAGGATAAACACCTATAATCATAATCATAATCATAATCATAATCATAATCATAATCAAGGACTCTTGTTATTAAGAGTGGCCTTGCATTAAAACAACTTTAAAGAATTAATCAGAGAAATGGTAAAGCACTTTTTCTGTGATTAACTTTCAATAGATCATATAATCATAGATCATGACTGTTACATCTGTTGGAATTCTTACTGCTTTAGTATAATAAAGTGTCATTTAGTATAATAAATGTATTATCAAATGGGAATAGATGAGACCACCTCTAAACACCTCCTATACCTAACTATGGGTTGATTATCTTGGTTTAATGAAAGTGTATATGCAGTATACAAAATAACTAATTCTTACAAAAGATTATTATTGCTAAGTAACAATAATTATATGTGTCAACTAAAATTAACTGTAATAAATGTACCCACTAATAACTGTAATAATTATAATTAAGTAACAATTAATTAACAACTCAATTCTTACGTAGAATTAAATCAACTATTTTCAATCTCTTCCAGACTATAGAGATTTGGTGAAACCTTGCTCTTCCCATTTCAACTTATATATGAATGCAAAAAGGTCTAAAATCTGCTAAAGATCTCAAGCTTACTTAATTATGGTTCTATTACAAAAAGAGTAAGCCATATCTAAGCTTACTATTATCAATATCTAGAACAGTACCTAGAATACAACCATAATTAGGAATTTTCATCAAAGTGAATTAATCAAGTTCTGAAATTGCTACTACAGTAATTATTTTTCCTAAAAGAGTAATAATATTTACTTTAGCATTAAATGTTTGAAATAGATTATAGCAAATTTTCTCTTTTTTTCTTGCTCAAAACTGAAGTTATAATACACCTATTGGTAACTTTCAATCACTAACATCTATTAATAATATTTAATCACTATGGCAATAATTCTCAAAGGAAGCAGCTGCATTTAAGAATTATCAGTCACTGTCTACATCAGGCTTTTGATAATCCTGTGTGATTTCAGAGAATCGTAGCTTTCTAAAATAACAAAGAAGGAATACAATAAACTCCCACCTGTTCTGGCATCGCTCCATGTTCAATTCCAGTCTTCAATAATCTGTAGCAATTACCAAATAGATCCCATTTTGTGAGATCATGAGCACTAAAATAAACAAAAATGCATTAACTTTATTCTAGAGTGGAAGAAAATTTAAAATTTGAGCTCAGTTTCAGTGGGTGGAAGTATAAAATAACTTCAATTTCTTACAGAATTGAAAAAGACTGATAAATATTCAGTATTCAAACTTAGAAAGGAATGAAGAAAGAAATAAGGAAAGACGATGGAAGGAAGGAAAGAAAAACGAAGAAAGAAAACAGGGAAAAGGGAAAGAGAGACAAAGAAACTGAGACAGGGAGTGGAGACAGATAATACATAAGCTGACACTAGGAATTAATTAAAAGAACACTGAAAAAATAAAATTAAAAAAAGAAAAGAAACCGATTAACAATAAAAATTCATAGCTTTAAATGAAGATTACTACTATACAGTCAATCTAAGCCTGTATTCCATTTCATTCTTCTTAGCATATTTTAAAATACATTTTAACAAATCCATTTACAATTTCAGAATATAAATACATGCATATTTTTGAAAGAGAGATTTGTATTCACAAGAAGACAAAACCAGGGAAAGAAAATATGTCAAAGCTCGAAAACTTTAGTGTAGCTTTAGGCTTCTTAATTGAAATAACGCAGACATTTATTTTCTCATGAGTTCTGCTACTAAAATAGTAGATCAATACCTTTTAACTTTTATTTTGAAACATCAAAATATTTTTTAAATAAGGGGTTTTGACATTAGTTGTCAACTTTTATTTTCAAATGTCAAAATATTTTTAAAACTGAGAGTTTACTTCTCCATAGAATTCCAAACAGTGTACTTGTGAATAAGGAAATGTCTTAGATTTTAGACACAGTTTTTGAAATCTGAAGTATTCATTAATGTAAGGGATACATCTAAACATTCTTTTAACTAGAAAGATATCCATTTTCCTTTCTTTGTGGAAAAGATAAGCATACCTCATTAAAAAGGGACATATAAATTACAACTGAAAAATAATACTTATTTCATAAATCGGAGCCTATTTTTCCTTATTCAGGTCCAGCTATTCTGTCTATACAGCAAAAGTACAATAATAAATAGACAAACAAGAACAATTCAGGAAAAAAAGCTCACAGAAATAACTTTCATGGTCTCCCTCAAAATCTTTTTTCTAATTTAGTAAGATTTCTAAAAACCACCAAATGAAAACTATACCTCTAAACTCCAGCTTATAGAGTAAGCCCAGTAATGATACTGTGTACAGTGTACAGTAGTATATATTTGTTACACTGAATGATAAATTTTACTCCTTAAGTAATCAAACGATAATAAAAATATGTAATGTATCTGAAGAAAATTTGAATAATAAAGAAAAAAATCACATCTCGATATTTGTCTAAAATTTTCTATTGTTATAAGGATGTTAAGTATTACAAAACAAGACTATTTTATGTTGGCTAATATGTTATTAACCAAATCTAAATAAAACGACATACTTATGAAAAGAGGTTAACCGCTTTAATGTGGAAAGAACATTGTAAATATCATCATCATCAGCTTCTTCTCCCTATAAATAAAAGACATTGTTTCATTACCATAACTTTACTTATCCTGAAATTCACATGAAGTATATTAATACTTACTGCCTAAAGGAATTCTTTTTTATTATATAAAGAGTACATATTCACTGTTGATAAATAAGAAAGTACAAATGAGCAAAGAAAAAAAAATAAAGAACACCCATAATTGTAACACTCAGAACCATTTTTGCATTTTAAACAATATTATAAACATTAACATTGTATGCTTTTCTGATTAATACTTTAGGATAAATTCACTGAAACTGAGTGAAAAGGTATGTATTTTAAAGATTTTAATTGTTATTTCAGATTTTATTATCAGTTACTTTTGCAGTTCAAAATCACAATGAAAAATAAAAAATGGCTGGAAAAAAATTAATAAATAATTGCTGGAAAAAATTAAGAGTTAAAAGTAGGAAAAAATTGGTTACATGGATTAAAAAGAAAATCCTATTAGCCTGACCATGAGAACATAGAAAACTGTGTGGGTTCCAAATTGATTATACTGTTTGGAAGGAGAAGGCAAGAGGCAGGAATCATAAAAATAATTACAAAATAACCAGTTGGAGAAGTTTGTTGTTATCCTGGGAGTACCACTGGTAAGTGGTTGTCCCTTACAAGCACACTTAATTTTTATTTTCTATTCATTAGCACACTGTAATAGTTCAGTAATATTAAAATGTAAATTAGGCCCCAGGGAAAGTGAAAAATGAATTAAGAAAAGCCAGATCTTAATAAGTTTCTCTTTAAAGAAAAAAATTCGGTTTTATGAAACAAGTTTTTTTTTGCATTTTTTTTTTTTAAAGGGGGAATGGGGAAGAGTGAGAGAGAGAATCTTAAGCAGGCTCCATGCCCAGTGTGGAGCCTGATGTGGGGCTCGATCTCACAATCCTGAGATCATGACATCGGTTGAAATCAAGAGTTGGACACTTAACTGAATAACCCAGGCACACCAAAGTAGGTCTTTAAAATAAGGTATAACCAAGGTTAATGTTTACAGGATGAACAGTTGCAATAATGCTACTAAGATTTGAAAAGGAGAATTCCACTAGATTTTATTTTAAAATGGAAATAATTTGCACATTCAACTTTGAATATTAGCCACAATTATCACATACATTATGTTTACTTTAAAACAGACCTCTTGCAGTAGATCTTCCACAGAATGATTGAATCGATCTACAAATTCATCAATCAGCTGACTTCGAGCTATGTCAACTCTGTTTTGGATGGTATACTCTTCACTGCATAAGATGCTATAGGTTTTACTGCAGGCTTCTAGAACATCTGATTCTACATGTTTCTCCACAACAAACTTAATCTGTTTTAATAAAGCATCCAGATGCTGAGGAGGAAAAAAAGAAAAACTAATGATATTTGGATTAATAAAAATAAGCACCTGTCAAATAATAAGGCTATAGATTACATGAGCATGAAATAACCCAGTTATTTAAACTAACAGAATATTGATTTCATAGTGTCTTACCTTTTCCATTCTACCTGTGCTATAAATTTCTAGATCAAAATACTGTGGGATTTGTAGCAAGTTTGCTACCTTCTCTGCATCTGCAGAATACTAGAAGGAGAAGCAAAGAAAAAAGAAGTAACTACTTTAATAGTTCAGTGTAATAAGCAAACTCAATGGCATGTTATCACAAAAATGTAAATGAAATTATACCTTTGATAGCAACATAGGAAGTGTGATAATAAAATGCTCAGTCAATTTGTTTCTATCATCAATTTGAGTTTTTCTTTCTTTGGCAGTTAGCACCTAGAAATAAATTGAAATGGGCAAATAATATAATGTCACGTAATTATTTATAACTCTAGAAAGTAACATAGAATGATGAAGCACTGGCAGATAATGTACCCAAGAATTTTCTGAGGAGGTTAATAAACTAATTACTAAAACAAGAGTCTCCAGTTTTCTTCTTATTTCTAGTTAATATGCAGTATTACTTTATTAAATAGCTACTTAGGAATCACTAAAGTTTAGATAAATTACTACTTGTTCAGATTAAATAAAAAAATAAACATTTCTATAAAACCAGTTACGAATATAAAAATACTGTAACAGTGAAATAATTTTTCCAGTTTTAACCTCAGTATGTTAGTAACAGTAATCTCCCCTACATTAAACACACTTCTCTAAAAATACTTTAAAAAGTAATGTTTCTTTTACTATTAGTAGCTCATAAATTTTCACATATTTTTTAAAGCATATACTAACAATGTTTCTGGACTCAGTTATATTTAGTTGTCCTTCTAAGTCGTAAGTCTGTTAGGCAATAATCAAGACAATAGGGGTACAGCCTGTCATCACTGAACCAACTGAAGCTGTTAAAGCCCATCACCCTGTCCCATATTCAACCAGTTAAACCATAAGTGGTTCCAAAAATAAAATACTAAAATGCAAGTTCTGTTAAGATAATATCCTCAAGGTCTGACAGTCTCAGAGGTCACATTCTTGGTCTCATTTCTGTAAAAATGACCATTTTATCACTATTTCTATTAGTAGAAGTTCTAGATTGAGCATGGTTGGTCCATTGCTAAGAATCATACATGGTCTGGTGTCTGTTAGCATCAGAGATACAATAAGAAGCCTACTAAGTGCCAGGCTAGGCTAGTGCCTTTTGTAGAACACGCACTTAATAAATGGTAACTGTTTATAAAGGAATTTACTCAACCAAGGTTGCTTATCTAAGAGGGAGTAAAATGTACTGCAATATTTCTCAAAATAAAGGAAGTTAATGTTTTTTCATGCCTTAAAAAAAAAAGATAATTTCCCCAAGGTATTTTGTAATTATCTTGAAGGCACTTATTACCATAATGTTGAATGGCTGAATGTTTCCAATATAAACAATCTAATATAAAATACCACTTTATAAATGTAACCCCCCACTTTTTTTTTTTTTACATCAATACAGCTTTTATTGCATCTTTAAAATATCACAAATAACTCTGAAAAATCATCCAGCATCTTGCTGTTTCTGTAACTGGACAACTTAGATCTTATTCATCACCTGCTAAACTGTTTCTTTTTCACAAACATAACACCCAAAATTTTCTGATAGTCTTGTTTTTAACTGTCACAGTTTGCTGAACCAAAAAGTAGCTAAGTTCAATCCAAGTTCATTGTCATTTTCTTCAAAAATCAGCTTATCTTTCTGGGTTTGAGATACTGAACAAGCAATATCTGGCCTCATCCGAACTCTGTGGTTGCATTTTTTTCACCCAAGAAATCTTGGATTTCAAAAGAGAACCATTGTCCTGAACAACAACACTGATGAGGAAGTGATCATACAAAGACCTCATCTTGTAACAGAAGCCCAGTCTAATGCCCTTCATCATGTTTTATATATGACTACAGAGTGCAAACAATATCCATTTCTTTTCTATTTCTCTCAAGTTGGCACCTCTTCTTTTTCTTTCTAAGGAAATGGAGTTCTCTTCCCAGGGTTCCTCTGGGCCCCTTCACAATAATAGTGCATCCCTTCAAACATTTCCTGGAATTGTCAATAGTCTGAGTGCTGAGAGTGGTCTTCATTCTCACAGCAGATGTTTGATGATATGTGAAAGAAGTAATAAGGTCTCCTATCTGGTTCCTCTTCCAGAACTTTATTCCTTTTCAACATCTTAAAATACAAAATAATCACTTTGGAGTACTGTAGTTAGCTCTGCACAAAGGAATATAAGGGACTACATTTTATGTGGAATATAAGTCTAGGAATGCATTCAGGATATTGAGAAGTCATGAAATTCATCTCACAACTTATGAGAGGTCTAAAGATACTGATTTTGGAGAAACAGCAGTCTTTGACTAAGTGATCATTATGGTAGGTGGTCTATATGCATGAACTACTCAATCCTCAAAACCTCTGATGGGAATGGTAAAAATGGCATATTACCTATGAAGGAGAAATTTGCCAGTATCTAACAAAATTGTACACACATTTTTCCTCTGACCTAATAATCCTACTTTTAAGCAATCTACCCCACCAACACACCAGGTACAAGTGTGAAATGCACAATATTATTCGGCTGCATAGTGAGTTATTTCTAACAGGACACTATTTCTAATAGTAAAAGACTGGCAACAACCCAAAAGACTCTCAATTGTGTATCCACATAATGGATACTATGCAGCCATAAGAAAATGAAGATCTCTAAATAAAGGTACAGAGTGATATCTAGGATGCACTGTTAAATAAAAATGTAAGGTACAGAACACTGTACAAAATATGCTGTCTTTTGAAGGTCAGGGAGGAGGATCGAGTGCATCCATTTATCTATACTTGAGGCACTGGAAGGATATAGTCTGAAAACAAAAATGGTTATTAGAAGGAATGGATGTAAAGGGAGATATAAATATATGAAAGACTTCTCTGAATGTATATTTTTACAAGGTTTTGACCTTTAAACTATGTACACATGTTTTACATATTTCCAAAAAATAAAAATGAGAAAAAAACATACAACATTAAAGAGGTAAAAACCTTGTTATGCTAAATTTAAGCAATCAATATCAATATGACTATGTAATTTATATATGGATATATACAAATATATACATATATTTCTTAGCTCTGTGTACTCAAAGTGTCTATCAGAAATAATAATCAATTGACAATGAAAACCCTTAGTGACAAGATTTTAACTTTAAAATACTATTCTAGTAAAAGGCACCATGGCTTGTTGGAGATTCCTGTGATAGAATAATTTAAGAGTCAGCCTTCAAAGTGCCTTCCAGTAACCACTACCTCCTGGTATCATGCTCTTATTGTCTCTTCCCACAATGACTAAGGTTGACATTTGTTAACCAATAGGAGACTGTGGAAATGTTATGTGACTTCTGAGAACTAGTTCATAAAAGACACAGAAGTCCACCTTACTTTCCTTTGGATCATTCATTCTGCTTTATTCTTTCTTGGATAATTCACTCTAAGACGGGAGGGAAGGGGCAGCAATCAAGTCATGAAAACACTCAAGCAGTCCTACTGAGTGGTTGGTAAGGTGAGGTGCTAAAGCTTCCCACTAACAATCAACACTAACCTGCCAGTCATGGAAGACATTATGGAAGTAGTAAATTAACAACCAAATCTTCAGAGTTAGCACTAAAGTTAGCATCTTGTTAACATCTTAAATGCAATCCATTGAGAACCTTTAGTCAAAATCAACCAGCTAAGACACTCCCAAGTTTCTGACCCACAGAAACTGAGATAATGAAGGCTTACTGTTTTAATCTTCTAAGTTCTAAAGTAATTTTTACATGGCAATAGTTAACTAATATAAACAGTAAGATAAAGAGCGAACTTTATGAGAAAGCAAGAAAGTACACAAAAAATGATTAAGATATGTCAAAAAGGTTAGAAATGTTTAGCCAGAATAGGCTCTCATCTCAAAGTTGGGACAACACATATTTTAAGACTTTTATTTTGGAAAATCTAAAAACCACTCATTTGTCATTATTGCCTCACTAATTCCCACGGTGTTTATTTTTCTGCAACATTTTAAGGTGAATTCTTAGTATATCATTTCACTTCACCCATAAATATTTAAGTGTATGTTTTTAACAGTGAAGACTTAAGCACAATACAACTTGCCATCTCCCAACAAAATGAAACAATAACTTCTTAGTATCTTTGCACACCCAGTCCACAGTTTTCTTAATTTCTATGCTTTGGATTTCTTCCTATATATATAAACACAGACTAGACATATTTTTTAGAGAGAAACAGAGTGTGTGCAAGTGGGAGGAGGGGCAGAAAGCAAAGTGTAGAGAGAAGCAGATTCCCTGTTGAGCATGGAGCTTGAGTCCAGGACCCTGAGATCATGACCTGAGCCCAAATCAAGAATTGAACGGTTAACTGACTGAGCCATCCAGGCACTCCTCTGTATATTCATATTAAATTAAGTTTTGATATTAAATTTATGCCCGCCATTCCACTATCTATACATATTATGCCTTTTTCTTTGTTTCTTCTTTGACACCTTCTTTGAGGGTTCTAATAAACCCTTTCATTTATAATAATCAACTTCAGGCTTATATTTAATTATAGCAAAATAAAGCAATTTTGCTCCAATAAAATTCCATTTCCTTTACCCTTCTTTATGTTATTGCTGTCATGTATATCTATGTATCTTATAATCTTAGTACTTTAGTGCTGTAATTACTGCCTTAAATAATCCCTTTAAAGTAGAAAAGAGAAAAAAATGAAAAAATATATAATATACACAGTCTTTTATATCCACCCACATATTTACCATTTTTGGTACTGTTCATTCCTTTCTATGGATTAGAATTCTACCATTTGGTATTATTCTTCACAGTTTAAAGGACTTCTTTTAGTATTTCTTCTAAGGCAGATCTTCAAGAAACATGTCTGTCAATCTTTGTTTATCTGGGAATGTTTTTAATTCACCTTCATATTTCAAAGATAGTTTTACCGGATTTAGAATTCTTGGTAGGAAATTTTTTTTCTTTAAGTGTATATGTCATTCTGTCAGTCTCCTGGCCTCCATTTTTTTAATTAATTAAAAAATTAATTGCTAATCTTATTACAATTGGTCTATAAATGATGACTCCTGTTTTTCTCTTGTTGCTTTCAAGGTTTTTTGTTTTTGGCTTTTGATAGTGACTATCCTATCTGGAAATGAATCTTTTGTGTTTACATTACTTGAGTTTTGTTAAGCTTCCTGTTCTTTGGATTAATATTTTTCATCACATTTGGCAAGTTTTTGGCGAATATTTCTTTGAATGTTTTTGTTTGTTTAAGATTTTTATTTATTTATTTGACACAGAGATCACAAGTAGGCAGAGAGGCAGGCAGAGAGAGAGGGAGAAACAGGCTCCCTGCCGAGCAGAGAGCCTGACACGGGGCTTAATCCCAGGACCCTGAGACCATGACCTGAGCTGAAGGCAGAGGCCTAACCCTCTGAGCCACCGAGGGGCCCCTCTTTCAATGTTTTTCTTTCTTGTCTCTTTCTCCTACTCCTTTCTTTCTGGAATTCTCATTATAAAAATTTGATGCACCTAATGTTTCACACATTTCTTGAGCTCTGTTCATTTTTCTTCAATCTTCTCTGTTCTTCAGAATGAATGATTTTTATTAATTTACCTCCATGTTCAATGTTTCATTCTTGTCATCTCAAATTTCAACTCCAGAATTTCCATTAAGTTTTCCTTATTTCTGTTACCATATTGTCCTGTAATTCTTTGGACATATTGTCCCTTGATTTTCTCAACTTATTTATTTATTTATTTTAAAAGATTTTATTTATTTGACAGAGAGAAATCACAAGTAGACGGAGAGGCAGGCAGAGAGAGAGAGAAGGAAGCAGGCTCCCTGCTGAACAGAGAGCCCGATGTGGGACTCGATCCCAGGACCCTACGATCATGACCTGAGCCGAAGGCAGCGGCTTAACCCACTGAGCCACCCAGGCGCCCTCTCAACATATTTATAAAAAGGGCTCTGAAGTATTTTCAAAGTCCAACAATTAGGCCTACTGAGAAGCCATTTCTATTGTCTGCTTCCCCACCCATCCTCCCCACCCCCACCCAAGTATGGTCATGTTTTATTGTTTCTTTGCTTGGCTGTAATTTTTCTGGAAAAGCCAACATTTTAAGGTAATACACTGTAGTAACTATGGGTTTTTAACTTATTTTTCTAATTTTTATATTTAAAAAAATAATCTTCAACTTAAATTTCAAATCTAGAAGGGTTCACCCCTCTGAGACCTGGGTTAGAAAGCATATTCAAAGTTCAGCCTGTTCTTCAAGAAACAAGAAGTGTTGACGAGGATGTGAAGAAAAAGGAACCCTCATACATTGCTGGTGGGAATACAAACTGGTGGAACCACTGTGGAAAGCAGTACAGTGTTTCCTCGAAAAGTTAAAAATAGAACTACACTGCAATCCAGTAATTAACTACTGGGTAAAATACAAAAAAAAACCTCTCACAAAAGCACTAATTCAAATGGATACATGCACCTCTATGTTTATTGCAGCATATTAGAATAGTCAAATTATGGAAGGAGCAATGTGGGGAGTGTGTGTGTGTGTGTGTGTGTGTGTGTGTAACACACACAAACACAAGAGAATATTATTCAACCATAGAAAGGAATGAAATCTTGCCATTTGTAATTATGTAGATGGAGCTAAAGAGTATAATGCTAACTGAAATTAAGTCAGAGAAAGACAAAATGCATAGGATCTTAATCACCTGTGGAATTTAAGAAACAGACGGGCAAAGGGAAAGAAAAAGGAGACACACACACATATAAAAACCAAGAAACAGACTCTTTACTATAGAGAACAAACTGATGGTCATCAGAGGGGAGGTGGGTATGGGATGGATAAAGTATGTGAAGGGATTAAGAGTACACTTACTCATGATGAGCACTGAGTAATGTACAGAATTTTTGAATCATTATAGGATACATATAAAACTAATAAAACAGTATGTGTTAACTATACTAGAATTAAAATAAAAAATAAAAACATAACAAATAAAAAGAAAAAAAACAAAGTCCAGCCAGTTCTTAAGTCTGCTTTGACTTTTATTGTCCATTGGGTTATTTCAGGTTTCTCAGTCAGTCAGTAATATACAGAGAGCTCATCTAATCCTTTTCATGGCTTTCTCATTTCCAGGATGTTTTAGTTAGATTCTTGGTCAGTTAACTGTTCTTCCCATCTGGGACTACAACCTCTGAATATCACAGCTGTGGGTTTTTCTGTATTTGTTTCTACCATGTTTGCCATTTCTGGCTTAAAAAGCTCTGGACTTTTGCCATTTGTACCGTTAAGTCTGTCCCCTCTAAGAGCAAAGCTGCTGGTTTTTACCATGTACCATTCTGGTAAAACTGTTTCAAGTTTATGGCTATGGGTGTGTGAATTATAATGCCAGGCAAAAATGCAGCAGACTCCTGTTGTTTTTACCTTAACCTTTGGCAGATTTTCAAAAATATATGTTTCTCAATTTGTCTTCTATCTTTGGTGAATTCCCAGAACTCTTTGATAAGGTTTTTGGACAAATTCTGCAGTTTTATATTTTTTCCTTTCTGTTCCTCCCTTACTTTTTTCCCCCTCCCTTCCTCCCTCTCTTTCCTTTCTTGCTTTCTTTTTGGTGCAGATAAGAATTACCTACCTCTGCATACCAACAGAACTTGTCTTTCTATCAGTGATTATCTCAATACCACTAAAACCTATTAGCCTCATATAACAAATAAGGGAATTAACACACAAAGAAAATAATCAACTATCCAAAGATTAAACAATTGGTAAAGGGAGGAGTAAAAACAGGCATTTTCTTTCAAAGCCTTCTGCATTTTTAACAGATATGAATGTGAAAATTATTAAAGTACTAGAAGAGAAGCAGGTACAGGTGCTTTGGGAAGATGAAAGAAAAGAATCTACTTTTGAAACCTAAGTGTAATTAGTAGATGGGATATAAAGACAAAGCACCACAGCATGTATCATTTATAAAAATACCATGTTTTTATGTTTAAATATACCACTAAGATTTTCAAATATTTAAGATAGTTAAACACATTAAAAGTCTTTCTGTAGATTTCTCACTAATGTAACTTACTCTCTTGCCAGTACCCCTTCCCACTGGAGGATGTGCCTCAGCAGCTTGACGAATTGTACAAACCATCAGCTCTATAAGAGCACTCTCTTGACGGTCAGACATTGCTAAAGTGAAACAAAATGCATTAGTATAAGTAGATAGTTTTGCAATAACCATGTATTAAAGAGAAAACAATTATTAAAAACTGCAAACATATATACTCTATTACTGGTTATTTGAAAGACTGAAGTTAAGCTCTATATTCTCTCTCTCTTTTTTTATGAAGTAATATATGCTTACCGTAAGTCAAACAAGAAAGAGATGTAGAAAGTAAAGAGAAACAGAATACATTTTGGTTTCTTCAACTACCTAGTCTCTTCTAGGATTGTATTTCTGAATAAGGCAATGCCAAAATTTTACTGTATTTCCTTGCAGATCATTTTAAAGCTTGTAAAATAGGGTATCTTTTTTTTTTTAAATAAAAAAAGTGCTACACATATTTTAAAAAGTAACAATAGATTTTTATTATCTTTCAAGTCACTACATATATGTATGAGTAATTTTCCTAAATAATTACAAGTTATTACATGAGTGTTCCACAATTTAATCACACCTGTTTACTCAAATTGTTTCCAAGTTTTTATTACTATAAACAATACAGTAATAAATATCATTAACACACATATATTTATGTAACTGATATTAATTTCTGTAGAATAAATTCCCAAGAGGGTAATGGGTCAAAAGTTAAAATCTCGATACTGATAAATATAAGGTTATTTATTGCAATCCAAATCTCCAACTGCAATAATGATGTTTGGTTCCTCATATCCGTGGCTAGCACCAGATGGCATAAATCCTTTCAATATTTGCTAATTCAGTGACTGAAATAAGGCACTTCATTGTCATTTTGCTTCTTCCTTCCTACTAATTAGTGAAATATATTTTGTTTATTGGCTTAGAATTTTTTTCTGAGATTTGTCTGTTTTTTCTACTGTTATTCACCTTTCTTGAATTCCTGTAAATAAGAAGTATTAACTTTGTCTTTTGAATGGGGCAGATATTTTCTCCCAGTTTGTCTTTTTGATGTCAGACTCTTCATGGTATCTTTTCTCAGACAGAAATTCCTTTTAATAGAAATTGTTAATTTTTATAAGTCATATCTGTACTGATCTGTTTTATGGCTTGTGGCTTTTTTTTCTTTCCAGTATTAAGGAGATATATTTGACTTGGGATATATATATATATATATAGATAGATAGATAGTATAAATTTAAGTTGTACAGTGTAATGATCTGACATATATATTGTAAAATGACTATCACAAAGTTAATTAATATCTGGGATGCGTGGGCAGCTCAGCCATTAAGTGTCTGCCTGCAGCTCAGGTCATGATCCCAGGGTCCTGCAATTGAGCACTGCATTGGGCTCCCTGCTCAGTGGGAAGCCTGCCTCTTCCTCTCACACTCCCCTTGCTTGTGTTCCCTCTCTTGCTGTGTCTCTCTGTGTCCAATAAATAAATAAAAGCTTAAAAAAAAAAGTTAACTAATATCCATCATCTCATGTAGATATAAAAAGTCTTCTGGGTTTCTTGTATTGCTTTCAACAATCTCCTTATCCTAGAGATTAGAGAAATGTATTTCCTAGTTCATTTTCTTCTCTCTAGCTTTTACATCTTTAATCTGTCTGGAATTTATTTCTGCTAATAGCATGAAGTATGGGCCCATTTATTCCCACCACATGAACAGCCAATTAGGCCTCCACCACTGCTAAATAAACCAGCTTTCCCTGCTGAATTTAAATGTCACATTTAAACATTTTAAAAATGTTTTAGGCTCTCATATATAGGATTCTTTATTTAGTTTCACTGATCTATATATCTATTCCTATTATAATGCCATACTGTTTTGATGATAGCTGCTTTAAAATATACGATAATGTACTTTAATATGTAACTTAATTCAACTAATTTGAATGTTTAGTGAGACACATTTACCTAGTCCTTTTCCTAAATATTTTCTAATTTCTATAATACTAATACCAATTAAGCATTTTTTATGTGTAAGGTAATGTTCTAATATATTTATATGTATTAACTTGCTTTATCCTCAAAACAATTCCAAGAGATAGGAGCTAATATCTTCACGCTTTCAAACAGGGAAAATGAGCCACAGAGCAGCTGAATAACTTCCAAAATACTAAGCTAGTGGTAAAGTCAAGAAATGAACCCAGGTAGTCTGATCCATAGTCTTTTCTCTTAAGGACTATGCTATACAGCCTTTTAAACAGAGGAAAAGAATTCTCCCTAAACTTTGAAATAATTTTGCTTAGTTCTTCCTTTTATCTCACCTCCCGGAACTCTCTCAAAACCCACTGGATTCGAACTGGTATTTTATTTATTTTTATTTTATTTTCCTTATTTCATTGATTTTCTGAGAGAGAGAGAGAGAGAGCAAGTGAGCACACAAGGCAGGTGGGGAGAGGGAGAGGAGACAGAGAATCTTAAGCAGCCTCCATGCCCAGCATGAAGCCTGACATGGGGCTGATTTCACAACCCCGAAATCATGACCTGAGCTGAAATCAAGAGTCAGATGCTTAACTGACTGAGCCACCCAGACATCCTTCAAACTGGTATTTTTAAAAAGTTATTCATTACATGGGAAGAACATTTTAGTAACATTTTTCAGCCAGATACATAACATAGCCTTTTAATTTTGAGATCTTCTCCTATGTCATTTAAGAAAATGTTATGGTTTTCTTCACACTGTTTTGTACTTTCCTTGTTGAATTTACTCTTACATATTTTTAAGGACAGATTTCTAGTGCTAATTTGAATAGCTTAATTCTATCTCTGTCTCTACCCCTTTTCTCTGTATATTTATTTATGTTAAAGGCCAACAGATGTGGGGATTATAGAGACAAACTTTGATATAAATGAAAGAGATTAAGCTTCAGAAGTTTATATTATTTTAAAAAATTGGGCGACAGCAATGAAAAGACAAAGACATACTAAAATCTTGTCCTTTTTATTCTAAAATCATTCTGTATAAGAATATGTAGGTTCATCTTAATTTAATCAGTTCTTTGGTTTTAACATTTTGATTATCTTAAGAAAAACACATGAATGTCAGCCTGTCTTAGGAAAGCCACATGAAAGTTTGTTTTTGCATTTATACTCCTCGATCCAGAGCCTAATAGGAAAAAGTGTCCCACTCAATAAAACGTCTCTATTTTTATGATTCTAGAATTTCATAATTTTTCACATTTCACTGCAGATAAAGGAATGACAAGTTTGTCTATGAACTAAATGCATTTCTTTTATTTATGAAGAAAATCTTGCTCTACGGAAAGTGAGGAGAGAGAACAACTTATCAAGTATGGAAGCTTTTCCCTGCTCTAAAACCCTTCTTAGTGTTGAAGAATAACCAAACCTCATATAGTGTCCAATGCCATTAATTTTGTTATTTCATAATTGTGAAACATCTATTTAGACATGGTAAGTACTAAATTTCAAAACAGTTTATTTAAAATTTAGTTGAAATCCCCTTTAAGATATGAGAGCAAAACCAAGTAATAAAATTGAAAGCAAAACAAGCTGTAAGCCACAGACAAGAGACGAACAGCCACAGCGACAGAAAGAAATGGGTAGCTGTCCACACTATGAATTATCAGGCAACTACACAACTTTCTAAACCTTCACAAGCCTCTTTGCACATCATCTCCATTTTCTCACTATTGATTCTATTCACATCACCTTGAACTGTGGCTTCTCTCTTTGCCTATCAATGAAAGAAATGAAAAGAAATGCTTAAAAGTCACCAACAATCTAAATCATCACTAAAGTTAATAATCTTTGCCATTCTTCTCTGCAGTATATGATATTATTAGCCATAGATCTCTTGAACAACCTCTTTACTGAGCTTCTATAAGTTATAATTATTTCTTACCATCTTTTTAATATAGTCTGCTAGAGGCTCTTACTCTCTTGTTCTTCCTGCTTTTGTCTCCTATTCATAATCTTTAAAACATGGCTATGGGCTTGCTCTTTATAATCCATCTTCCTCCTCCATATTTTTATTGTCATTTCCCATAGAGAGCATTGCCACAATAATCTAACTGGTCTTCTGCCTATCTAAGCCATGTTTACAATAGCACTTTTCTTAAAATATGAATTGGATCATATTACTCCCATTTAAAATCCTTCCATGTTTCCCTACTACTTAGAATGAACTAAATAAATCTACTTACAAACTAAAACAATCTACATTATCTGGCTTCTGCCTCTATCTCATCTTGTGCTACTAGTTCACTGTACTCTAACTACTGCAGCTCCTGGAACATAACAATATCATTCATGCTTCAGATCTTTGCAACTGCTATCTACTCTACCTAGATGGCTCTCTTTTGACACTTCCTTGGCTAGCTCCCTCATCTTTTAGATTCTTGGCTCATAGGTGGCCTCTTCAGAGAAATCTTCCTTTAAGGATTCAATCTGAAGATAGACCCCTCCTTATTATCATCCATCACATCACCCTTGAAATTATCCTGTTTACTTGGTTTTGACCTGCCTTTCCACAAGAATGTAATCTTCATATGGGCAGTGAGCTCCACTTGTTTAGGACACTACACTAAGCACTAAGTGTGAATACTTAGCATATAAAAGGTGATCAATAAATATCTTTAGGTTATAAATACAGTAATGATTCCCTGCTTTGAAGAATTCCATTTATCCACATTTACCTTATTCAGTATCTGGATTATAGATTTCTACCAATATAAATGACCACAGAAGATTATCTACATTAAATTTGGGGGATTTTTCTTTTTTATATATGAAACAGAAGAGACCACATAAATTAGATGACCTACTTATGATCTTGTTACCTGGTTACCTATTACCAAGGCCCTCATACGATTCTAAAAATTTTTCTATGTTACATACACACAATCAACACCACCACCACCACTGACAAAAAACCCTGTCCTTTAGAAACACTATGAGGCAGTCTTAGACTACTGTGATTTAAATTAATACTGATAAGTCTTTGACAATGTGTTTCCCCAAATTTTAGTCCTGTTTCCAACTGCTAACTAAACTTTCATCCACCCGAACATCTTTTATACTCCACCTACATAAAATATAACTTTTTAATCATTCTGAAAAATAATTAAGATATTGGTGGCATTTTGCTACCATAAAATACAGCAAAATAACAGCACAGAAAATTGCGTTGGATGCCATTCCATGCCAGAGTTAACACTACACATATGAACAAATGTGTGTAAAAAGTAGAGTCATGATACAACTACAGTTCTGTACTTGTTATTCATAATTTCCTCAGCCTTGCTTCCCAGATTCATTCATATCCTAAAACTGTGGTTCACTTAAGAACTTCTTCCCATTTTATAACTCACTTATCTAACTAAAATCAAAGCAACCAAACCAAATCAAACTAACTTAACTGAAGTTAAACACCAATGTCAAATTTAAATCATACGAAATACCTAATAGTACACAGTTATTTCAATACAGTAAATTCATGCAAAATACACTGACAACTGACAGACTTAGTGATTACTATCTACTGACTGGCACATCTTATTTAAATGAGTAAAAAATTAACAATACCAAAGCACAGCACTTTGGCTCTTCTTCCCTTACTCTGCATCCCTCTCTTCTTGGGAGATTATTCTTGGAAATAACCTTACAGAGCACGGAATGACAAAAAGAAAATGGCATGGAAACATGACACAAGCTCTAATAATGTGCTGATTCTACAGTGACGGTCAAGGGTAAAAAAAAAAAAAGGAATGTACTTCCAAATACTATGCCAGACATTTTGCTCAAGTGTTCCCTGGGCTGTACTGATTGGAAGGGGAATTGATTTTATTGAAACTGAAAATACTGAGATTCAAATAGAAACAGAATGCATAAAGTCAGTGAACTTAGTTGTGAATGTATGTAAGTAAAATAAGGAGAAAATGAAGAATGTATGTTCTTCCTGTGATCACAAAAGGGAAAAAAGATTTGGAGTAAAGTTGAGAGTTTAACCTAATGAGCAGAAGGCCCCATCAACTTAGTAACAGACCTGACTTCTTCCCAAGGATATCCAGTGGAAAAAATACATGCAAAAAGAGAAAATGATAATGTGGGATTAAATATACTATAATCACAGCTACCTTAAGAGAAGGTCTGGGGAAGTTTGGGGAAGGATTTCTGTTACAGATTAAGAATGAGGTTATAAGGCAAATATTTTGAGTTTAAAACAGGCAATTTTGTCAAACTCTCACTCTTCGCAAATGACATAATATTTGATGTGGAATACCTCAAAGACTCCACCCCAAAATCGATAAAATTCTTACAGGAATTCAGTAAAGTGGCAGAATATAAACTCAATGCACAGAAATCAGTTGCATTTCTATATACCAACAATGAGACAGAAGAAAGAGAATTTAAGGAGTTGATTCCATTTACAACTGCACCCAAAACTGTAAGATACCTAGGAATAAATCTAACCAAAGAGGCAAAGGATCTATATACTCAGAAAACTACAAAAAACTCACGAAAGAAATTGAGGAAGACACAAAAAAATGGAAAAACATTCCATGCTCATGGACTGGAAGAACAAATACTGTTAAAATGTTTATGCTATGTAGAGCAATCTATACATTCAATATAATCCCTATCAAAATACCATCAACTTTTTTCATAGAACTGGAACAAATAACCCTAAAATTGGTATGGACCCAGAAAAGACCCTTAATAGCTGAAGAAATGTTGAAAAAGAAAACCAAAGCTGGTAGCATCACAATTCCAGACTTCAAGCTTGATTACAAAGCTGTCATCATCAAAACAGTATGGTACTGGCACAAAAACACACAGATAAATGGAACAGAACAGAACAGAAAACCCAGAAATGGACTCTCAACTTCTATGGTCAACTAATCGTCTACAAAGCTTTCCACAAAGGAAAGAATATACAATGTAAAAAAGACAGTCTCTTCAACAAACGGTGTTGGGAAAATTGGACAGCCACATGCAGAATGAATATGAACCATTTCCTTCTACCACACACAAATACAGACTCAAAATGAATGAAGGACCTAAATGTGGGCTAGGAATCCAACAAAATCCTAGAGGAGAACACACAGGAAGCAACCTCAACCTTGGCTGCAGCAACTTCTTGCTAGACACATTTTTGCCTTTATTTCAGGTGACTGAAATAAAGGGGAAAATGAACTACTGGGACTTCATCAAGATCAAAAGCTTTTGCACAGCAAAGGAAACAGTCAGCAAAAACGAAAGACAACCGACAGAATGGGAGAAGATACTTACAAAGAAAGTATCCATAAAGGGGCTAGTTATCCAAAATCTATAAGTCATCCAAAATCTATAAGAACTTATAAAACTCAACACCCAGAGAACAAATAATCCAATCAAGAAATGGGCAGAAGACATGAACAGACATTTTTGCAAAGAAGACATCCAAATGGCCAAAAGACATGAGAAAGTGCTCAACACCATTCAGCATTAGGGAAATACAAATCAAAACTACAAGGAGATACCACCTCACAGCAGCCAGAATGGCTAAAATTAACAAGCCAGGAAACAACAGGTATTGGCAAGAATGCAGAGAAAGGTGGGAATGCAGGCTGGTGCAGCCACTCTGGAAAACAGCATGGAGGTTCCTCACAAAGTTGAAAATAGAACAACCCTATAAGCCAGCAATTGCACTATTGGGTATTTACCCTAAAGATACAAATGTGATCCGAAGGGACACGTGCACCCCAATATTTATAGCAGCAATGTCCACAAGAGCCAAACTATGGAAAGAGCCTAGATGTCTATCAACAGATGAATGGATAAAGAAGATATGGTGTATATATACAATGGAATATTATGTAGCCATCAAAGCCCCCCAAATCTTGACATCTGCAGTGACATGGATAGAACTAGGGGCTATTATGCTAAGTGACATAAATCAGAGAAAGGCAGTTATCATAGGATTTCACTCATGTGGAATTGAAGAAACAGGATCATAGGGGAAGGGAGGGAAAAATGAAGCAAGATGAAACCAGAGAGGGAGACAAACTGTAAGAGACTCTTACTATTAGGAAACAAACTGAGGGTTGCTAGATGGGTGAGGGTGGGGGTACGATGTGGCTAGGTGATGGACACTGGGGAGGGTATGCGTGTGGCAAGCAATGTGTATTGTTTAAGACTGATGAATCACAGACCTGTACCCCTGAAACAAATAATATATTATATGTTAATTTATAAAATAATTTAAAAAAATGAATTAATGAGTAAAAAAATAAAATACGCAATTTGGGCCACTTTCCTGGGTATATTTGTGTATCTGTTCTTATATCCCAGGGGGTTGAATCACAAAGTAAAGTAGAGGAAACAGAGGAGGGAATCAACAGTATAATATCTTATTTAATTTTCACAGAAACTATGTAAGCTATGTAACGAGAATAACCTTTATAGTATAAAGAAAAGGAAGCTAAGGATCAGAAAAATGAGGATACTAGTTACAAAGGGTAGAGAGTTAAAAATCTGAATGTATTTCCTTAGATTCTGAAGTCCAGGTTTAGTTCACAATTGTCACTTACATCAAAGTATCTATATTCCAAGTCTGTTGCATGGATTAAGTGAAATAGCATTTCTTTAAAGTACTACTAGGGTTAGTTTGAAAAACAAACCATTTAGGGAAAAGCATTTTTTGTTTAAGGACTCATTTTCATATAAACTTTAAGAATTAGCATATAAGCATTTTGTTTTGCTGCTCATGTTATTATGTAACATGTAGTAAGATACATACTCAGAAATCATCATACAACAATTAATTCTCCTTATTTTTTGAAGCTCAGTAAATGAATTTATTTTTTATTTCCTGGTTTTAATAATTAAGAAACATAACAAAAGGAGATGGTTATGGTCTAATTAAATCCTTGAGTGTCAAAGGGTTTTCCATATTCACACATAAATATAATAAAATTCTGGGTGCATATTAGTTTTTACATTGAGTACATCAGTATTTTGTGTCTCAAGTCAGCATAAAGAAAACTTTTTTTGAGTACTATACAATATGTGTAAGTTTTAAAAACTTGTACAGCATGGTAGCCGTCTTAATCCAGAAAGACGTTTTAAACTATAGACACATCCTTACTTATTACAGGAAACAAACTGTTCTCTTTGCAGAAAGACACACAGCATGTTTACATATATTTATAAAGAGGTGACCTATACAGGGTGCTATGATTATTTATGGAAATCCAAAATAATATGAAATTATCTTGTCAAAATACTATACCTTCCTCTCCTTGAACAGGTTCTTCTAAAAGCAACTCTGTCATACATTCCCAGTCTTTTAACAGTTCTTGAGAGCTCTCCCACAAACTGTCCACCAAGTAGGCTGCATGTTCGTGTAACTAAAAATAACAAATCAATTATGACTGAAGAATATTTAATGAAGAAACAATACTATTTCAATTTAATAAGCCACTTTCTTTATAACTGAGATGGCCTGGTCACGACAATTCCAGGAGCCACTTCAAAAACAATAAATATATTTGTATGCCATTGTAAATAATGAGGATGCAATATGCAGACTTAATAAAAAATTTATTTTTTTGCAGTAGTAAAGTTAAAGATCTCCCAGTCCAACCACATCATTTATAGATAAGGAAACTGAGAGTATAACTAGTTAACGGAATTTCTGAAATTACAAGTAGGATCATGGTCCCTTTTCATTATTCTTGGTTTGTTTCTAAAAATAGCTTTTTTTTTTTTTTTTTTTAAGGAATCACTTCCTTTCTCCCAGAATTCCTTTGAAAAATTGGTACTAGTACTACTTAATTTATGTCTGTCATCTTGGTCAAGGTCAAAATGTTAAGTTACTCTATTTCTTCTCTTTTGTATTTTCATTTCCATTTAATTCATTGCATTCCCCATTCCACCCCATCCCACCCCTCACCTTTTTGCTGCTCATTACTCTTGACAATTTTCTTTGGAATCCGTGTTCCCACAGTAACAAATACTCTCATGTTCTTCATCAAACACTTCAGACCAAATATTCTACTACAAGTGGTAGTATGAAGAATATTATTCAAACAGCTCTTCAGAGAAGGTAAGTAGAGATGTTGGCATTGTTCTAGTTTCTGCTACTACAACTAACTTCTCCACCCTTATCTAAAAGTTCTTCCTCCTTTGAGGCGCATGACATCCAGATAAACCAGTTTCTAGATCAGAGTTTTTCAAACTATACATTTCAACCCATTCATTAGTTGTTGAACTAATAATTTAATACATTGTGACACAAGTTTAAGAAACGAAACAAAACAGAAAAGCCTATATGGCACATAGAAAGTTAAGTACTACTTCATAGAATTCTTATTTCAGTTGTATGTGCTTCTACTTGTGAGACAAAATACTTTTCACATCATGAATAGTGGCCCTCAAATGTATGCACATCTCCTTTCTAGACCTACTGGTTGTTTACTGATATAATGGCATATTTGGTAAGTGAGTGAGTTTTCGTCCTCATTCTTAATTCTATCATTAACTCTTCTATGTGCATTTTCATGATTGATTTAAAGCTCTGCTTCATTTGGACTCCTTAATTCTATACTTCATTTCCACTGCATTTCAAATCTTATATTCTAGCTCCTCAAGAGCCTCAGGAAAACCACACACGTGTATATGCACACACAGAGAGTTTTCCAATGATTTTCTCCAGAGTAGATAATATGGATTGGCATCTCTACTTAGAAAGAACACAAGAAAAAGTTTATAGCAAGGTACATTCTAACTTTTCAAATTTACATATCCTAGGAAACTATTCCCAGGTCTTCACTAACATCATTCCAATGTTAGCTGTAAGTAGTGTACCACCTGGTTTCAAAAATGGAAATTAGCAGCAGAAAACACAAAAACCAACAGTTTCAAAGTTGGAGCTATTAAAACCCATGCTAGAAAGAAATTATTATTTAAAGGGTATAGTGTTTCAGTTTCGGAAGGTTTTTAAAAAGTTCTAGAGATGAACAGCACTGACTGTTGCACAGCCATGTGATTTAATTTAATGGAATGAACGATACACTTAAAAATAGTTAAAATGACAGATTTTGTTATGTCTATTTCACCACAATTAAATAAACTCCTATGTTAAACATTAAATAAACTTGCTTTTATGCCTGACTCTGTGTACATGTTAAGTATGTCCATAAAATAGGTATAAAAATGTTCATAATTATATTTTAATATCCCTTCTCTGTTTCTCTTATATTTTTGGTCCTCAATTCTGTCTTGTCTTATATGGTACTGTCTCAACTTCCTGTAAGCATTTGTTAATTATATCTAGCCTTTATCCAGGTTGTTTATTTTCTGTGTATAAACTTCCTGTGTTTTGATTGATTTGTTTTATAAACATTTTTCATCTGCTTATTTTCCCCTAAATGACAATCAACCTTTTATAAATTTGTGTAACTGATATTGGAAATATTTTTGTGTAACTGATATTGGAAATATTCCTGGATTCTGATTCTCTATGCTCTACTGATATTTTCTTGTCTTACTTGTGGTTTCTTCAGTTTATTTATTTATTTATTTATTTATTTTTCTAACGTATTTTTCTATCACTAAGGTCCCTAACACATTTATTTACTTCATTTAATTTTACATTGCACTCCTGTATTTTAAGAATAATTTTTAGGTATTTGCCTTAAGCTTCACAGCCATAGTATACAGGCTTAGTTTTATGTTTTTCTCAGATTTATTTGCTCACCAATGTTTCTTATATTCCTTGTTTTCCTTTTACTGCATCCATTTTTTATTTTGCTAGAAAACATCCTCAAATAATACTTTCTATATAGAATACATGGGTGGTAAATATTTTAACTGCATGTCCTTTGACTAGCTCTTCCTCTCTGTTCTCTGTTCTCTTTACAGAACTCCTACAGACAATAATGTGTACTTCCCATCTTTTACTTTGTGATCATCATGTATGTCCCAAGACAGGAAGACTATATCATAAATACTACGTCATGCTAATTTCTGACTAACCATGTTATAATGATTGCTGTTACTCATACTGGTGAATTTTCACCAGTATGTCTTCTCACATTACTTATGTACTACCTTCTGGGAAAAAACCCCTTGGTTTAATCTACAGCCAATCCTTGGTTATGTCCTTTCAGGCCATTTAACGATCCGCTTCACTCCTAAATTTTGGAAATCATGTTTCTAATTTCTATGAACGCCCCTCCTCTTTCATAATAGCTTCTTCTTATATCCAGGGGAATTAATCAAATTTTTTCACCAACACTGGGTTTTGTGCTTCAAGTTTCTGTGATTCTTGGTTAGTAGTTCCTGTAATGTTAATATTCTGGACTAAAAAATATTTGTAGTAAGAATGCCTTTCTTAAGTCTGATTGCAACGTCCTGGGTTCCTACGTTGTGCATGAAGTGAAAAGACGAAAACTATAATCAGGCAGGCTTTTCCTCTAACATGTAGGTATGGAAGTTCTTTTGAATGCCAAAGTTCTCTGTCCCTCCTGATGGCCATAAATTATCTGGGGCACTCATCCACTCCTTTGTTTCTTAGACCAATGCGCACATCCCAAATATGTTTCTAAAGGGAAGAATAAGCTCAGCTAAGGCAGCCACTTAATTAGTACCTATAATATAATCCTTTCACCAGTCTGTGCTGCTCAAATCTTTGTTTTATTTCAGATTTCTACCAGAAATCTCAAAAATTTTCGTGCTCTTCATTGCCTTGCATACGGCTATGGGTTATTGAACTCAAATAGAATTAATCATTAATTCTATAGCTTCCACAAATTCCTTACAGTTCTATTTCATCCTGACTTATTCAGCATGAGGTTTTCTTTCAGGTGAGTAAAAAGAATTGGTGGCACAATTTAAAGATGACTTCTCTATGCCTTGAACTAAGGCATACTGAAATTCAGCTCAAGCATTTTGTCATTGTTCCAGAAATTTTTTTGTGTGATAGCCAGTATTCTCAATGTAGATGCTAACTTCTTTGACAATTTCCTCATCTTTTTAATTAGTTAAGGTGGTGACTTAGAATCCATTCTTTTAACACCAGTAACCAGTTTTTTCAAACTCAATGTGTATACCAGAAGGACATGAGAATGTGTTGGCCCATTTTCTGTTTCAAATTCACCAGTATAAGTAACAACAATCATTATAACATGGTTAGTCAGAAATTAGCTTGATGTAATGTTTATGATTCAGTCTTCCTGTCTTGGGGCATATGTGATGACCACATAACTTGTTAGTCTCAAATCTCTGTAATAATACCATGTAAATCCATGTTGGAGAAAAAAAAATTCAAATATGGCCAGTAAGAGTAAAAGATTATAACTGTCTTTCAGACACTTTATAGCAATGACTTTCTATTGGTAGTGAAAGATAAAGCTATAGGAAGGAAGGTCCTGAGGCATTCTCAATGGCTATAGAAAATCCTGGGACTAAAAAGGACCTGGAACCCTAAAAATAAAACAAAAATAAATTTTCTAAGAGGAGTTTTGGCATCATAATTTTATAAAAACAGCATGAAAATTAGTTATTTGCAAGCATTCTTCAGGAATTAGATGAAAAAGGTAACAGATAAAGAGTCACTATATACAAAATAGATAACTGAAATTAGATTTAAATTTATTTACAAATTATATAAAACATATAGATTAAAATTATATATAAAATTACATTTATATCTAGGTGGATTTTACTCTGCTATATCTAAGTGTAACTTATTTCATAGGGTGTCCCCTAAACTTGTATATAAGGCAAATTAAGTTCATTTTTCTGGTGACCTTAATTACAATTTTCTGGGTACATTCTGATTCATCTTTAATTGGCGTCAAAATTACTCATAGTATTTTACATGTTTTCTCTGCCTGCTGACTTCTCCATCAAGCAGTCAAATACACGAATGGAGCTAACTGACTGTATGAAGCCTTACTTTGATTCTTTTTATGAATAATCATTTACAATGCAAATAATCACCTCAAGTTACTAAGTTTAAAATTCTAAATACTCCTATACTGGGTTTTATTCTCTGTTGAAACAGAGCCAGTTGTCAATGAATCTTAAAGAACATATAAAAACAAATAAGAAAAAAAGCTATCATTCATGAGCATTATGGGCAGATTCCTTGGATATGTCAATAATGTCTATTAATCTTCCATTTTATATGACTGTGATAATTAATGTCTTCATTTCATATGCCTAGAAGGAGGCATATTTCTACATCATCAGCAATATTTTGGGTTATGCTTAATGGTTTTAAATAATTATTAATAGTATTTTTGTTACTCTAAAAAGTATCCGTTTATAGGGTTCTATGGTCACATCAGATATAGGGAAATCTGGACTCATCACATTAAAGTACCATTTTCCTACCAACTGTCAAACATCTAAAGCACAGAAGGTATTTTTTTACTGAAATCAGTGACTGCTATAAAGGTTGTGATGGCTTTAAAATGTCACTTTTTGGTACAAAAAGAAAATTAACTGTTTAGACATATCTCTTAATCTTCATCATTTCACATGTAATTCATATATAAAAGAGGTAAACTCCTCTTTTGACTATAAATCTCAGTATTTCAGAATTCTATAACTGAAATGTTAGTCTTAAAACCCAGTAAAACAAAGAAAAAAAAGATGATAATTACTTCAGTTAATCCTACTGATTAGTAACTTATCTGTAAACTAGATTTGTTCCACATTACGACCTCTAAGGTTTCTTGCAATTCAATTTTTTATTAGTCTATTACTAAAATATTAGTAATTAACATGTGTTGTAGTAATATAAGGAGGAATTCAGAGTAAAACATAATGAGAATCCCACCATAAGAATACAGCTTTAATAAGCTTTCAGTTCCAGGTGTACATTAGTTTTACAGGGTAAGAAAAGAGATTTTAGCAAAGATGTTTCTTGTGAAACACATGAGACTAGAAAACATTATCACAAATCGACTAAAACCTTTTAAATACGATTTGCAGTTGCTTCTGTATCTGACAAGAATGCCATAGAGAACTGGGAAATACATCTTAATGTTCTCCTAACACTTTAGTACACAGCAGCAAACACAAAAATATAGTAATACCACCTGAAAATAGAGTGGCATACACATTACAAATTACTGCTTTAATTAAAAGATGAAACTGTGAAAAACTAAGTACTTACAGTCTTTTAATATATCAAAAAGTAAAATCCTCAGGGTTTCAGAGATCCAAAAAATTTTCCTCCAATGAACAACCAAACTCAATTAGTCTAGATCATCATATTTCTTAAAGTTTTCAACAAATATTTTAAATATTATTTACATGTCTCATCTCTATCAAATTTTGAAACTATTTTTGCTGTTAAAGTTATATTTTCATAAAGGATTTGACTTTGCATAATACTTTTAATCCTATTCCTTTAAAACCTAAGGAGCTAAAGGTATACTTGAAATGGTCTATCAAAAGTGTGAGATATAATGATTAATGTTTTATCTTAAACTTCACAAGTATTCTGTATTTTATTCCGTAATATATCCACACTTGCTTTTTATGAAATTAATGTTTTAAACCCTCAAAACATAAAGTGTGGTCGGTCCCTGGACTGGAGGCAGAAACATTACAAACTCCATCTAGGAGCATTTAGAAATGCAGCACATTCTGACTACACCTCAGACCTACTAAATTAGAACTGGCATGTTATTTAACAAGATCCCCATGTAATCTGTATACATACTTAAAACACTTCCTAAACACATATCCTTTATTCAAATGCAACTCTGCAGATGGTTTTGTTTCTGACTTTATTCATTCTCTGTTCTTTCCAATTTGCCTAAGAAATATCAGTAAGTCTTCTGCTCTGCTTTGTCCTAATTCCACTCATTCTACTGACAGTTCCTAATTCTCTGATTGCAATTTCCCTATAGGCTGCCTGTTTGTCTACTTCTCATTCCTACAGAGTTTCTCGAGGATTTTCAAATTTGAGCAATCAGAATCATTGAAGTTTTTCACCTTCCTGGACATTCCAACACAAACCAAAAATCTTTTCCTGAGTCTAATTCAGGGTCCAAGATCTCTAGATTTTTCTGGGCAAACCAAAGTTCACTCGTGCAAGCAAATTCTGATAGGTACTGTATTATGAATGTTAATTACAAAAACATTTGATAAATGACATCAAAAAGTCACATGAAAATACTGGTAATGGAGACTGTACATCTACTAATTAAAACATTTAAATTCCTATTTTATTTCCCCTTAAAAATGTAATTTTTAAACAAGTTAGAACTAATGGTTTTATATATTTTTTTAATTATTTTTATTTTTTTCCAATTTATTTATTTTCAGAAAAACAGTATTCATTATTTTTTCACCACACCCAATGCTCCATGCAAGCCGTGCCCTCTATAATACCCACCACCTGGTACCCCAACCTCCCACCCCTCCGCCACTTCAAACCCCTCAGATTGTTTTTCAGAGTCCATAGTCTCTCATGGTTCACCACCCCTTCCAATTGAACTAATGGTTTTAACACCTCGAAAACTTATACAAGATCCCCGCGAGCCCCTTCCTGTCCGTGGAGGAGCCTGGTCTGGGCATGTCACATAAATGGACTTACACCAAAAAAAAAAAAAAAATCTACACACAAAAATTCAAGGAAGAAAAGCAACAACAAATAATTAGGTAGTACTATGATACTATTGCAGTTTAAAAATTGCTAGCCTATATTCAGTGTGGACCTATACCTGCAAAAATACTCCCACAATCAGCAGAAATTGGTTGATACTGCAGATGCCTAAGGCAGTGATACTAGTTGGCAATAACAAGAAGCGGACCAAAAATCTTCAAGGGAAAATCAGCAAAGGAAGTGTTCATTGGGACTTTGGGAAGCTCTTCTGACACATATTTGGATATCTAAAAGAACACTTCTATAGGCAGAGCTGTGCTCATCCCCAGGAAAAGAAGCGAAGAGGATGTTATTCTTCCCCCTTGGGCTGTACTGGAGGCTGTGAGCAATCAGGAAGTGAAAATTAAGGCAGAATTTCAAGCTTCCTGATGGAGTTGAAGATGTGTCTATATACAGAAGCTCTTAACAAACGCTGACAGACTTAATAGTTCAGGTCTTTAAGGTAGTTTCTGATCAATTGCTAGCTGATCACAAGTAGACATATCATAGTCAAACTGTTGAAATCCAGACACAAAGACAATAATTGAAACTGTAGGAGGATATGAATTTGCAGTTAGGCAGCAAATGGTATCCCTCGGATGGATACCACCCCAACCATATCCAGTAATACTCAGTACTCACAGGAGAAACAGACATTGACTCAGCTTTACAAAAATTATGGCTTGTGGGAAAGGCAGTATTGCTGATACATTCTGTATCAGAGTGTTCCTCTGGAAGGCAGTATCAACCAATTTCTGCTGATTGTTTTTCACAAACACCATAAGAACATGGCTGAGGAAAGGCTATAGCTATTTGCACAGATCCAAGTGCTGAGTCTGGTCAAACAGAGACAAGACTTGACCGACAATGGAGCTCCTGAGGGAACCGTCATGCAAGTCAAACAGACACAACTTTCCAGATGAGACTTTTGGTGAGCTTCAGACTCCTTCTGTCCCTTCAGGGACTGCCAGACAATTGGTTTTCACAGCTAGTGTGGTTGTAAAGCTTTGAGTTTCAAAGACAATGTAGATCTTGGAAGAGGGAATTGGGAAAAGGGCAAGTTAAAACACCACAGAGTTCTCTAGTCTTACTGAGGTTCCACTGCTTTTTGTGAGTAAATACTCCTTGTACTGTTGCAAGCTTTTATTTAATTTCCAGAGTTCCAAAGGAGTTAATTTTGGCAATATTTTCCAGTCATCATTTTTATACTGGAAAGTAGGTTTAGAGGACTCCTTCCACCACAGTCTGAAGTACACCACCCTAGATATTAGGTTTATCGCTTTGAGTTCAATGTGTTTCTTCTTCTCTTCCTCAAATATTTGTAAGAACTTTCTACACTGTCCTGAGCTTTATGGTCTGGATTTAAAAAAATTAATAAAAGCAAAAAACAAACAAACAAACAAACAAAAACACCTCCCACAAAAGGCAGAATACAGATTCAATAATCAGATAATCCATGCAGGCAATTTTATAAGAAACAGGCTTATTTTCATAGGATTAAAAAGTATCAATTAATTACAATGAATTAAATAATAATTTTATTTAAAATGTAATTGAAAGCAAAAAATAGTTATGTTAAAATTTACCTCTCTTTTCTTCTTGTATTATTTTAAAAATTTTTTATAATGTATGTTAGTCACCATACAGTAAATTATTAGTCTTTGATGTAGTGTTCCATGATTCATTGTTTGCTTGTAACACCCAGTGCTCCATGCAATACATACCTACCACCAGGCTCACTCATCCTCTACCACTCCCTCCTAAAACCCTCAGTTTGTTTCCCGGAGTCCATAGTCTCTCACGGTTCTTCTCCCACTCCGATTTCCCCCTCCTCATTTTTCCCTTCCTTCTCCTAATGTCCTCCATGCTATTCCTTATGTTCCACAAATAAGTGAAACCATACCTCACTTTCAAGAAAGAAAAGAACCAGCATCCTAATGAGGTTCCCATTTGGACTGTTCCTTCCTCTCCTCTTTGCTAATGCTTCTTCTGCTTGTGGGTCATGTCTGCTAAACAGCCTAGAAATAAGTAACAAAACCAGAGCATTATGAATTTGCATGGATACGAATTTTAGTTTTTTCCTTCATTGTACAAATTATTTCAGTATTTAAAAGGCAGTATCAGATATCAGGTTACTGATTTATTTCATACCATGAAACTGATGTTCTTATATGTTAAAAATGGTTAGATCTAAACAATTTTGTACAATTCAATCATACAATGCAAAAGGAAGCTCTTTTTTTTAAAAAGGAAGCTTTTTGACTAATCAGTGTTCAAATATTCACAAAAATATAAACTTTTTATCCTTTATGACAGATGCTAGAACATATATAATTTTGAAAAGAGTTCTATCTTCTTAAATACTAATTTCAGAGTGAAGTAATTAAAGAATTTAACCATATGTTTTAAAGAAAGTGGGGCACCTGGGTGGATTGGTAGGTTAAATGTCCGGCACCCTGTTCAGCAGGGAGTCTGCTTCTCCCTCTGCCCCTCCTCCTGCTCCTTTTCTCTCTCTCTCTCTCAAATAAGTAAATAGAATCTTAAAAAAGGTTATAAAAATTCATACTTTTAATGTTTACTTCTAGCATTTTCAGCTTATTACCTAAAAACAGTACTTACTAACCAGTACAGAATAAAATGACAAAAACATTTAATTTTTAAAAATATCACTTAATGACAAAACTTCTAAAATATGACAAAGACATGAATTGGAAATTTTAATTTGCTAAGAGTATTTATTCTAAAAAATTTTAAGGACTGCTATAGGTGTCTTATTCCCAGGTATTGCTCTAGGTAAATGGGGATATAACAGTGAACAAAGACAAAATCCCTATTCTCATTGAGCTCTCACTCCAATGAACATAAATAAATAGTAGATAAATATATACTATGTATACTCTGTATGAATACAGAATAGTTGATTATTTTGGGGGCAGGGGAAACTATATGGCAAGGGAAGAAGATTAGAGCAACTGAAGCTATATCAGCATAGCTATTAGACTGGTTTAAGAGAAAATTTTGTTTATTTGGATGGCTTTCAGAGGAAGGAACAAATAGGAAAAAATGATGGTCCTTTATTAGTGAAATGTACAGAATTGGATAATCACATTTACTGTATATAAATGTAAGAGGAATCAACTTAATTTTTAATTTTTCTAAAACTAAACTGTAGATTTTTTATGACTATTAAAATATTCATTTCAGATACATTTACTATTTTACAGACATATGGATAAACTTATGAACAGCTTAAAATTAGACTAACAGCTTAAAACAGACTAAGTGTGTATGTGCACACTTGCATGTTTTTCTTTTAATCATAGAACTCCTGAGGCTATACCAAAGCTTACTTGTTAAAATTTGAAAAGATCACAATATTAAATGATAAGAATACTCAAAGACATTAGAAATGAAAAGTTCTCAAACTGTGAGTATCTCCAGGGCGAGGGCATAAAACAAGCTTATGGAGTGAACCTTCCATTTGAACAGAAATTGGCTTCATTTTCACGAAGAAATACCAAAGGCCTGTATTGTGGACTGTTATTTAAAACATTCCAATTTTAAACTTTTTAGCAAGTATTTCAAACTTAGAAAAATAAAATGCAGATGAAGATATATCCAAGCACCTTTCTAATGCAAGTGCTGCCAGTTTATGGCCTCTATTCTGTAGAGAACCACCCCCTGTAATCTACTTTTTCACTGAAACTATAAAAGCAATAAATTCTAAAAACACAAAGCTTTTTGAAAACTTAAGTAGAGAATAGAGACTAACTAGAATATAACAGTCCTGGAAAATGAAGAGACGTTAAGACTACAGTACCCCCTTGATACTTGTGACAGTCAACACCTCAAGAAAAATATGGAAATAACACTATTCTATTACCCATAGATGTCAGTGTCAGTGGCAAATTCAATACATTAAGTTAAAAAAGTCATGCCTGAAAATCCTGACTTTCTTCCTTACTTTCATTGACAGTACTCACTAGCAGCCAACTTCCTTCTTAAAGAAAGATATTTCACATAGAAACAATTTTTCCCACTTTGAGAGGTATCACCAAGTAAAGCCAGTTTGTTGCTGCAGCACTGAGATGCAGATGCTGAATGGAGGGCCAGGCCACTATCAAAGTTAATCACCCATGCACAACAGTTGCCCAATGCATGACTTATAACTGTGCTTAGTATAATCACAAATGACTACATGTAGTAGACTTCTGGGTTTACCTGCCAACAATCAGAGTCACTAAATTAAATCTATAAACAAACAAACAAACAAAGTAAAACACAGTAAAATATCCCCAGATATTTTTAAACTTTAAGAATGAATTTACTTACTAATAAATTATAGATCATACAGAAGACCAACATCAAAATGTATTTCATAAGAATACTTAATTATATTCATAAACTCTCATTAGCTTTTATGTTTTATCAAAAAAGATGAAGTTTTGCTTTTTAATTAAACTGCTTTTTAATTATATATAATATAGCTTTTAGAATCACTACAGATTACTGATTAAAATAATCTTCAACTCCCACAGGAAGAGTTGTTAAAAAACAAAAAACAACAACCATGAAAGGTTGGAAGGCATTTTGAAAGTGATTTTAGATTATAAATGTTGAGAAGGTAAGAGGAGAACTAAGAATTTTAAAAGGAAAAATACCTGGTTAAATGAAATACAAATTTTTGCAGAAGCTTTTATACAATTCATGTACTTCTCCAATCTCCACTCACACCCTAGTGGGGAACCAACCTTTTAGATTTCAGGAAAAAGGAGTATGTCAGAAGGGACATCATTCTCAGGGATTTGATTCATGATGTGCACATAGGCTGAAAGGATATTACGACCTCCAGAATTTGAAGTGGCCACTTCCAACACTGTTTTTACTCACTATTACTCTCTTCTATTAATTATAAAACAAAAACAAAACAAAAATACAAAAGTAGAATCTGGTTTCAAAGATAATTAACTCACTTTTTATGAAGGAATTCTCCAGCTGCCACAGCAACAGGGCGATGTGCTGAGTACACCAAGTGGTAAACATTTTCACAGTCTTCATTGGAAAGAGCTTCTTCGCTTCCACTGAAAAATTCACAAAGCAACATCTGAGCCAAAATAAATATTTACTTTCAGTTCTATCTTTATTCAAATTTTGTAAGGTTCATTATAAAAGCTCAAGGCATATTGATTTTTCATCTCTTTTTAATCTTTTTTTTTAAAGATTTTATTTATTTATTTGACAGAGAGAAATCACAAGTAGATGGAGAGGCAGGCAGAGAGAGAGAGAGAGAGGGAAGCAGGCTCCCTGCTGAGCAGAGAGCCTGATGTGGGACTCGATCCCAGGACCCTGAGATCATGACCTGAGCCGAAGGCAGCTGCTTAACCCACTGAGCCACCCAGGCGCCCCTCATCTCTTTTTAATCTTACTTTGAAAGTGACATTTCTTTAATTGTAACAGATACCTAATCATTATAATCATTAAATAAAATTCAGAAAATGCAGATAAGGAAATAAAATGCCCACATTTTTTCCAACACAAAGGATACCCATGGTACCCTCGGATTACATACATAGCCCAAATCAGCTCAATTTTTTAAAAGATGTATAACTTTTTTTTTTTTTTTTTAAGATTTTATTTATTTATTTGAGAGAGACAGTGAGAGAGAGCATGAGCGAGGAGAAGGTCAGAGAGCGAAGCAGACTCCCCATGGAGCTGGGAGCCTGATGTGGGACTCGATCCCGGGACTCCAGGATCACGCCCTGAGCCGAAGGCAGTCGTCCAACCAACTGCGCCACCCAGGCGTCCCAGATGTATAACATTTTTGTTGATATGCACTGGGAATATATCTGTTACACAGTTAAATTGTTATAGTACATTATTCTTCTTTATAGAATTGTCTATTTTATTTTAATTTTATTTATTTGTAAGTAAGTTTTATGCCCAATGTGGGGCTTAAACTCACGACCCCAGATCAAGAGTCACATGTTCCACCAACTGAGCCAGCCCCCAGAGAAATGTCTGTTTTAAATTATATTTTATCACCATACTTACAATACTGCTTCTTCTTTCTGTATAAAGTGGATTCAGAGGTCACACCATTTCTTTACTAACACAAATTTCCTATCTTTCCACTCATGTATTCTTTTTTATTTATTTATTTTTTTAATTTTTTTTATTTTTAAAGATTTTATTTATTTATTTGACAGAGAGAGAGCGAGAGCACAAATAGGCAGAAAGGCAAGCAGAGGGTGAGGGAGAAGCAGGCTCCCCACCGAACAGGGAGCCCAATTGGGGCTTGATCCCAGGACCCTGGGATCATGACCGGAGCCAAAGGCAGATACATAACCAAATGAGCCACCCAAGCACCCCAGTCACTCATTTATTCTAAAAGTTTGAATAATTTCTTACTTTGCCAGAATGTGTTGTTTTTTCTTCCCCAAAGGAATATCTATTTCCTATTCATATGCTTAAAAATGTCTCATATGATTAGAGATTAACAATGACTAGATAAGGTATAGAATTCTTGGGCAGTCCAAGTCCTAACAAGATGAAGGGATGGGTATAAGTTCATTCCTCAGAATTCAATCCTAGAGATACCTCAGGAGGTTGAGGGATCTCACAGAAACATAAAATCAGAGTGACCTATGCAGCAAAAGAAGATAGTTGCCATCAGTATTAAGGGACTATAGTTCTGAATGAAAAAGAGCTGGTTGTCAAGGCTAGGACACAGTTTAGAGCACTTTTTAAAAGTACATGGATCCCCCCACACCTCAACAATGTCTGTTCTAATTCTACTGTGAAGCAAAAACAGTATCCAAACATAATGTGAGAGATTATCACTGGGGTTGTGCTGGAACCTAGAAGCACTGAGAAATTAACAATAAGTATAGGTAGACTGGCTAGCCCATGACCTACACTGTCCCTGTATTTCCCTTCCATATCCTGAGGGTCATGAAATTACCACTGAAGGAGGCAGGTTTTTTCCCCCCAAAGATTTTGTTTGTTTGTTTATTTTATTTAACGAGCGAGCACAAACACATGGAGGGGTGGAGGGAGAAAGAGAAGCAGACTCCCTACCGAGCAGGGAGCCCAGTGCAGGGCTCCATCCCAGGACCCCTGGGATCATGACCTAAGCCAAAGGCAGATACTTAACTGACAGAAGCACCCAGGTGCCCCTGAAGGACACAGTTTTAAAATTGCTGAGGAACAGTGACTAATTACAACCACAGGCTTTCTGTCCTGAAGCAGAAGTGTTCTTTGTCCATGCCCAACTCATACCCCTAAATTACGAGGAGGAGCACAAAGCTAAGGCCCAAGTTTTACTCCACCCAATTATACATCATCAGCTAAACTACCTAATAACCCTCAGGAGAAAGTTAAACTCACAGGAAACAAAATTTAACAAGATATCTTAGGAATCCAAACTTTAAGTGAAAATAATCTATGCCAAAAGAAGGAAATTAGCAGGTAGACAGAAAAAGAATTTAAGGAGCTATAACAGGATGTTACACGTGACTTTATCTGTTGTTCTAAACAAGATCCCATAAGCCAAAAGAAACAAGGCCAGATCATATGATGCAAATGCAGTAAAAGACTAGAAAGCTGATTTTGTGATTCTTAGCTCTTTACTTACCAAAATAATGTATAAATTAGGGGACTGAGCAATACAATGGAAGAAAGAATATGTTTCCAGAGAAAATGTCAGAGTACCGTGTAACTCTTAAACCTCCCCAAGTGAAATTGGAGCACAAAGTTTCAGAGAACCACTATAAAAATTTTATAAGCATCCCTTACAACTGTGAGGACGTTTAGGAAATGCTACCTGGTACAGAGCTTAAAAAAGAATAAATGTGAAAAGCTGACTGGAGCAACAACCTATGGTAGTAAATTAAGAAGAAAAGGGGTATTGTGGACACTGCTGCTGTGCCCTTCAATAGATGAATGGATAAAGAAGATGTGGTTCATATATATAATGGAATTTTTAAAAGATTTTATTTATTTATTTGACAGGTCACAAGTAGGCAGAGAGGGAGGCAGAGAAAGAGGAGGAAGCAGGCTCCCTGCTGAGCAGAGAGCCCGATGCAGGGCTCAATTCCAGGACCCTAGAATCATGACCTGAGCTGAAGGCAGAGGCTTTAACCTACTAAGCCACCCAGGAGCCCCTATATAATGGAATACTACTCAGCCCTCAGAAAAGATGAATACCCACCATTTGCATCGACATGGATGGAACTGGAGGGGATTATGCTAAAGTGAAATATGTCAAGCAGAGAAGACAATTATCCTATGGTTTCATTCATATGTGGAACATTAGGAATAGTGTGGAGGACCACAGGGGAAGGGAGGGAAAACTGAATGGGAAGAAATCAGAGAGAGAGACAAACCATGAGAGACTCTGGACTCTGGGAAACAAACTGAGGATTACAGAAGGGAGGGGGTTTGGGAGGATGGGGTAAATGGGTGATGGGTATTAAGGAAGGCACACGTTGTGATGAGCACTGAGTGTTATAAGCAACTAATGAATCACTGAACACTACATCAAAAACTAATGATACATGAAATAAACAAGGACACACAGGTGTATCATTAACAATACAAATATTAAAACTTCAGATACTTCCAACAAAACCGGTGGTAAAGTCGAGTGTCTTGTTTGTTTGCTTGTTTGTTTGAGGGAAAGATCCTGGTAAGTTTGTGAAATTTATAAGGAAAGAGTAACTACGGGGTCAAATATTTTAAAAACAGACTTGAAAAGGAAAACACTTCAAAGGAATAGGTACTTTAAATAAATTCAAAGTAATGAATGTAAATAAAGAACTATATACACAATTACAGAGGTGTTTTTAAAGATTTATTTATTTGAGACAGAAAAAGAGAGCTTGAGCTCATGAGCAGAGGGGCAGGGGGTAAGGGACAATCTCAATCAGACTCTGTGCTGAGCCCAGAGCCCAATGCAGGGCTCAATCTCCCAACCCCGAGATTATGATCTAAGCAAAAACCAAGAGGTGGAGGCTTAATGAACTGTGCTACCCAGGCGCCCCTAGGTAGTAATTCTTAAACATATTTAGAAAACTCAGAATTGACCAAATCACTCAGAACACATTCTCAGACAATACAATATAAAAATGACAGCTTAAAAAAAATCTGATTTGGAAAGAACAGAAACATACCACTGAATAATGCATAATTAAACCAGTAATCATAAATGTAATAAAAATATTTATCACTGAGTATCTATGAAAATACTTTATATTCAAAATTTTTGGAAAGTAGTAAAGTAGTGCTTTAAAGTATATTTACTACTTTAAGTATAATTATTAGAAAACAAGAAACAAATGATGCAAAAGAAGATAGTACTTTAAAAGGAGTAACAAGATAGACCAATCTCTGACATGATGATCAAGAAAAAGATACAAAAATTGGGACGCCTGGGTGGCTCAGTTGGTTAAGCAGCTGCCTTCGGCTCAGGTCATGATCCCAGCGTCCGGGGATCGAGTCCCGCATCGGGCTCCCTGCTCGGCAGGGAGCCCGCTTCTCCCTCTGCCTCTGCCTGCCATTCTGTCTGCCTGTGCCCGCTCTCTCTCCCCTCTCTCTCTGATAAATAAATAAAATCTTAAAAAAAAAGAAAAAGAAAAAGATACAAATAAAATAAAGGATGAAGAGAAATTATTAAGTAATAGCACAATTTTATGAAGTAATAAAAGTATCAACTACAGGGTGACTTGGTCATGCTCCCTGTTTGGCAGGGAGTCTGCTTCTCCCTTCTGACCCGATCCTCCCATCTCTCAAGCTCTCTCTTGTTCTCTCCCTTTCAAATAAATAGGTAAAAATATAAAACAAATAAAAAGGATAAAAATATCAACTACAAAATTTAAAGACTGTGATGAAATTGATATATTTAGAAAGTTTATAAAAAGTCAAAATTAGTACAGTAAGAAATGAAAGTTAGATAGATAAACACTAAATTAAAATTGTTAATCAAAGACCTTTTCCCAAAAGAAATTCAAAACTAACATGGCTTTAACAAGAGAATTCTCTCAAATTTCAAGGAAGGATTAATCTCTGCCACAGAAAAAACGGTTTCAGAACAGAAGGGCAAGAAACTACCAAAGACAAATTTTACAAAGAAAGTATAACCTTGATTTCAAAGTTGGATAAAGTACAAAAAATATTCTGTCAAATTTACACATAAACACAGATGAGAAAATCCTAAATAAGATTTTATATATAACAATAATAAATAAATAATAAAACACAATAAAACCATATGTATTATGTTCAAACAGGACTTATTCTAGAAATACATGGGTGGTATACCATTAGACAGTATCAATTTCATTCAGGCTCATCAAGATTTGAAAAGAAATTCCCAGAAAACTCAGAATACAATGCAATTTCTATCTTACATCAAAAAATCTATCTCAGAAATTACAGCAACAAAGAACTTTAAATACTTTCCTAGAACAAGAACAAAAAGATCCACTCTCAGTGGTAAATTTATAGTGCTAAAAGTCCTGCTTAATGCAATGAAACAAGAGAACAAAGCAAAAATTTTAAGGTTAAAAAAAGAGACAAAACTGAAATTGTTTGCTGGTGATATATAATAATTTACATATAAATCCAAGAGAATCAACAAACCATCAGAATATGTAAGACTTCTAATAAGTTGCACATGTAAGACTAACATAAAAATTAAACATTTCTATGTCTTGGCAATAATCAAGTAGAAAATATCTTTAACACTAAAAACTAATCACATTACAAAACCATAAAGTATTTAATAATTAATATAACATATGAAAAAAATTAAACCTTGTGTAGAATACCTAATGAGATATGAATAGAGAAATGCATCATTTATATGCGTAAGTGACATATAAAGAACAGAGTTCTTTCCTAAATCTATCATAAAATTCAATGTTTTATTATAGAGTCCTGTTCTCAGCCACAGATCCCAACAGTTAAAACCAGAAACAAGACAAGAGAGCTTAAATCTAACCAAACGTTCAAAAGAGCAGGCAGATAGCACGTAATCATGGGTGAGGATTAGTATGTGTTTAGCCCACATAATGGGCTGAATTATTACACTTTCTTCAGGCACTGATGAAGGTGTTTTTGTAGTGACAGAACATCCCTTTTGGCAGACCAAAAAAGCTCTGGTAGCAAAAGAATGCCTGGAAGACCACATCCCTCACATCCCCTTCCCTGCCCATTATGTGGCTGAACACATACTGACCCTCAACCATAACTGTGTGCTCTCTGTCTGCTCTCTTGCACATACACCCCGAACCTCTCTTTACAGAATTCTAGGTTTCCACCTGCTGGTGAGGTTGGTTGTTAAGACCTGAGACTACCATGTCCCCCGCTCCCTTTCTCTTTTCTAAACCTTCATCTCTTGAGAGTTAATGGCCGCTCTTGCAATGAGTTTATCAGAATTTGTTTGGCAACAGTGTTGGCAAGCCTAGCGAGGAGCTATGTTTTCGATTTGTCCAGCCCCTTCATTATTCCCTGGATGGAGTAGTTTGGCACACAAAGGCTTGCCCATTTGTTTCCTGAGTTAGCGGTTAAGACAGATCTTTTAGTAACAAATGTAGTCCTAATATTTAAAATCCCAGCCATAGTTTTTGAGGAATTAGACAGACATACTTAAAAAAAAAAAGTTCATACAGAAGAAAAGTAATCCAAAAGTAGCTAGTGGATTTTAAAAAGAAAGGCAAAGAAGGAATCAACCAAAAAGAGGAGGGCTTATTTATGTCATATACTGTATTATAAAGCTATAATGATAAAGAGTAGGTTAGACTAGATCAGAAAGAGGTGAAAAAAAAAAAAGATCAAAACACCAGATGGTTGTTTGGAATGGTTAAAAGATGGTTATTTGGAATGTGATACAGTGTAACAAACTGGGACGAGGATTTGTAATGACTTTGCTAAGACCTACATTCTCTCACATTCACTCTTCCTAGATTTTAGTCAAAGCTCTATAGATAATTACTGCTATTTAAATTTTTCTATTATTTGAATGACATAATTTAAATGCCTTATTTCCTTTCTCATAGGTCTCATAGGTCATAAATGCCTTATTTCCTTTCCTTCTCAAAGGAGCCTATTTGAAAAACCTATCCCTTTTGAGGCCTTCTCTCTCTCTCCCTCTTTTTTTTCTTTTTTTAAAGAGTTTATTTATTTATTTGACAGACAGAAATCATAAGTAGGCAGAGAGGTAGGCAGAGAGAGGGGGAAGCAGGCTCCCTACCGAGCAGAGAGCCCGATGCAGGGCTTGATCCCAGGACCCTGAGATCATGACCTGAGCCGAAGGCAGAGGCTTAGCCCACTGAACCATCCAGGCGCCCCTCTCTCCCTCTATTTAAACAGAAAGATATGTTACTTTGCTGGTATTTTTTCTGAACTGCCTAAGAGAACTTTTACATGGAACAGTCAAAATAAAAAACAGAAAAAAAGAAAAATAGTAACCATTTTGTTTCAAACCTAACCTTAAAGTGTGAAAGTAGAACCTAAAGTGGTAAGACATATATTAGTGCTATATATGTGAAGTACATCAATAATACAAGAAAAAGACATTAAAATACCAAGATTAAATTATTGAAAAAAAATTTTTTTTTCAAGTAGGCTCGCTCCCAGCATGGAGCCCAGTGCAGGGCTTGAAATCATGACACTGAGATCAAGACCTGAGCTGACATCAAGAGTTTGACACCTAATTTGACTGAGCCACCCAGGTGCTCCCAATATTAAATTATTAACAAATATTATACTTACTGAAGTATCAGAGTAACCAGTCGAATAGCTTCAACAGCAACATCATATTCCTTATCAAGTGTCATTGATACAATGCGATCCTGAAAAAGAAATTAAAAATCAACCAAACGAGCAGAAAATAAGATGAGACAGACCTAAGGCAGTATCTTTGGGAAGTACATGCAAGACTAATGGTACATAAAATGGAAAGCTTTACTCTTAAACCCTTATTACCACTGTCATACAAAGGAGGTATTAGTATAAATGTTCATAATCTAAAATAATTCTCATCATCTAGCACTCCCTAACACTAAGACAAATAAACCTTAATGTGCAAAATATTATAACTATAAAAAGCTGTTTATAAAGAAAATGTTCTTTTAAGCAGGAGAGCCTTCCGTTGAAGGCAAAAAATAAGAACTCATGTTGGCAATAACTTTTGTAAAGGAGAAATTCATTCATCTATTTAAGACAGGTTTATTTAAAGAACATGTAGTAAAGAATACATACTAAACACTTGTTATGGTAATGTTATTTACTAGACTATCTTTAACTAGCATTTTAAAAATAAAAAACAAACTAAGCATTCTTGATGCTTACCTTGAATCGGTTAGTGAATAACTCCAATTTGGGGAATAATTCTCTATTGGTATATAGACTCTGTAGAGCTTTCAAACATTTCAGTCTGACTTCTCCTTGCTTCAGGAATACAAATAAAAACACAACAGAAGTAGTCAATTCCATGCCAAAGAAGTTGAAAAGATTTAAGCATATGTGAAGACTAATTATCAGCTTATCCATTTAATTTACATCATACTGTAATTCAACCAACGGTAGAACTTAGCAATTGTACAGTCTGTGTTGTACTTCTATTTAATTAAAAATGCACTGAAAACCCGAGAGTAAGCTACAACTTTTTCAAATATTTATTAACTCTGACTCAATATAGAGTATTTCCTATGTTGTACTGTCACATTCTGAGAAAATTTTTAACCTATGATTTTAATTTCAGAAGGCTATGCTGATTTGCTCTTATATAACTACTAAAATCCTGTAGAAAAAACTAATTTCCTATTATAGGATCGTCATTTATTCATTTAACAAATATTTTCTGGGTTCTTTTTACAACCTAGAAGGAGGAGAGTTAAGAAAACAGGTAAATATTCTTATATTTAGAACAGAGGCAAACGGATAGAGTGACATAGAGAGGCTGCTATTTATTAGTGGATTATCTTTAATAAAGTCATTAACTTGGCAGTAGAAAATGTTGGTGAAGATCATGAGAAATCACGATTATTAGAAATTTAGCCAATTCGCTCAACATATTCAAAGGACACTGGAATTTCTTCAAAAAAAAAAAAAGAATGTGCTATAACAGAAGTCGAAGTCCTAGAAGCAAACAAAACTAGATTTTATTTCCAATAACACAGCTTATTAGCAACAAGAAAGATGACAAGTATATTAATCACTCTGATACTCAATTTCTCATTTATAAAATGATGGTAACCAATTTCATAAGCAAGGATTAATGCAGATGTATGCTCGTCAGGGATTATTATTACTATTATTATTTTTAAAAGATTTTATTTATTTTTGAAAGAGAGAGAGAAAGAGAAGGACAGAGCACACAAGCAGTGGGAGTGGCAGGCAGAGGGAGAAGCAGGTCTCCTGCTGAGCAAAAACCCAGATGTGGGACTCCATTCCAGGACCCTGGGATCATTACCTGAGCTGAAAGCAGACACTTAATTGACTGACCTACCCAGGCATATCTATTATTTCATTTTATTTTTTTAGAGAGGAAGAAAGGGGCAGAGGGAGAGAATCTTAAGCAGGCTCCATACCCAGCATGGAGCCTGGGGGAGGGGGAGGAGGAGCTTGATCTTATGACCTGAGCCAAAATCAAAGTCAGACACTTGAGTGACTAAGCCACCCAGATCCCCTGCTGGTCAAAGTTTAACAGTAAGTTCTGATGGGTGGGGCCCTGAATTGTTGCATTTGCATATTTCTGTGATGTAAACACTCCATCCCCAATTTCCAGCTACCAATGAAATGTCACTGAACTCGTATTTGCAAAGGGATGTGCATAATAACTCTCTTGCAACCTGATCAAGTGTTCTCTAGTGCACTACTGAATGAGATGATGTTTGTTGGTAAAGTCACTAGGACATAGGAGGTACCTGGAATACCTGTAGTAGATGCTCTTAATAACCAAACTGGATTCCCATATTCTACTATACGAGGCTAATCCTCCTGCTTGCTCCTGTGTTGACTTGCTAATGGTTCATACCCACACTTTTCTCTGGAGATCTGCGCAGGGTTGAAAAGAATCACCTGGCAGAGATTCCTGGGAGGTTATGCTCCACACTGCCCTGTCTACACCCTTTCCCTCCCTCCGGGATGAGGCTCATAGCCAGTGGAGAATGATAGAGGGTAAAACAGCCTAACCTCCTTGTTTCAGGGCAGGACAACCTCTAAGATAACCTTTTAATATGAAATTAGTAATTAAATATATGCTACAGAGTGCTGCAGGAGCAGGACAGCAAGAACCAGGAAAATATGCTGGTGGTTGCTGAGGGTGTGGTTAGAGAAAACAAGATATAGGACAGTTCTTAGATACAGGGCACTCTCCTTTGAAATAGGACGTAAGACTCTGTAAGGGCCTTTGGAATGGCCTAATGTCTTACTGGGTAGCTCTAGAAGAAGCAATCCGCGTATTAAATGACACAGAGATGACAAAATCATTGTGGCAGACTGTGAAGGAAGGAATTTAAAGACACAGGAAAGCATGCCAGAAAGGATCTATTATTAAACTCAGAAGACCTACCAGTTGAATATGTTCCTCATAAGGGCTCTGAGAATACTCTGTTTAAAGGAAAATACTAGTGATACAGGCATAATCCTTCCTGAGAAGATTCACAGTAAGTGTGTTCTATAGTTTAAGGCTGACAGAAGACACTCAAAAAAATTTATTTAGAGACGCCTGGGTGGCTCAGTTGGTTGGACGACTGCCTTCGGCTCAGGGCGTGATCCTGGAGTCCCGGGATCGAGTCCCGCATCAGGCTCCCAGCTCCATGGGGAGTCTGCTTCGCTCTCTGACCTTCTCCTCGCTCATGCTCTCTCTCACTGTCTCTCTCTCTCAAATAAATAAATAAAATCTTTAAAAAAAAAAATTATTTATTTATTTATTTAAATTTTAGCTTCTGATAGCAATGGAGATATGAGCACAGAGTAGCATAGACAAGGTAGAATTCTCATAACTAGCAGATGCTGATTGGGGGTGGGGAGGCATAATAATTTTAGTGGACAGCAAAGTCAGAGGGCAGTCCACATTGATCTATGGAAATGGCTCACAGGACATGGTATTCCAGGAGGCAAAATAGGGGGGAAGCCAACAAAAGTATTACGTGAAACATATACTTACAAAAAATCAACAATGGGTGAGCAAAAGACTAAGGACAGCTGTCCCAACATAAAATCACAACCCTAGATCTAAGATAGCATGTAAACAGTTTCCTCACTTCTCTCCAATTACAGATTTGAAAATAAGGCCATCAAAGATGAAATAAGTCCATCTACCTAAGTTCATACACCCAATTATAAGTAGAGAAGAGACATTAAGTGAATTTTATCTCTACTTTGTCCAGTGATGCCTCCTGGTCAACTACCTCTCTTCCTAAATCTTGGTTCTTTATCTGTAACATGCCCTGCCTACACTACAGGAACTTAACAAATAAGATGGTACCCATGACAGTACCTCAGAAAACTGTGTAATAACTGATATGAAAACTCCAGTTGCCTTTTAGGTAACTGCTCTATTCTGGGGCTCAACTATATTCTGCAAGTTATTTCTATTATACCATCTAAAAGCTTTGTTGTTTTTCCATTACACAAAATCCGACTGAAATGTGAATACTGCTTAACTAGTGCCTAACACATACCTGCTCCTCAATAACTAATTTTTTAACGATTTTTACTAATTATTTTGGGTCCCTTGGCTATTAGTGCCCCAATGACAATAATTAAAACAACAGCTTTGGGTAGTTTTGAGGAGGATATAGTTACTTATGATAGATAAGTCCACATGGGCTTCTAGATGGGGTTCTTTGGACCATTTTGGATGCTAATGATTGTGGTTCCCACCACTGAGTACATAAATAGGTATTAGCATTTTGGCTGTGTGTGCTACTGAACACCATCACCACCTCAAGGGGTGGGCACCACAGTAAGGGCAGACTCAAGCATTATGGACAAGGTATATTCCTTACCAACACCATGCCCAAAGCATGGCACACTGTTCAACAAAAATACTGAAAAGGACATTATTCTATTAATTCAACACTTAAGATAAGTAGAGGTGCTATTAACCACCCTGTCAAAATTTAATAGCCCAGTCTGGCCAGTCAAGAAGGCCTCTGGACCTCAGAGGCTGACAGATTATCACAGGTTAAACATGGACATTCCTGCTTGGGCCCCTGACATTATCACCCTGGCAATCCACATGGAAAACTTGTACACTGTTACTGCTCTGGCTAATGACTTTTACTTGGTTCCTTTGCAGGATGAGGATTAGGACCAATTTGCATTCATACAAAACAGCCTGCAATATGCCATGATTGAATGGGTTTGATGAAAAATATATGGCTATAGTGCTGGACTTGGTCACTGATAGAATGATTAGTGCCAATTTGAATATAAAACTAGACAAAGTCTTGAGCCTGGCAAAGCAGGTGCAATTGCTAGGGGACACTTGAGTAGGAAACCAAAGTATTCTAGAAACATAGAAATAATACAGGCCCTAGCAGCACCCACTAATAAAAAGGAAGCCCAACTGCTAGAGGACCTCTTTGGGTAGTTTAAATAGCATGTGTCCCACCAGAGTGCTTTCTTGGCTCCCTTCATTGAGATGACCCGCAGAGTAGTCAATTTTAAATGAAGTCTTGCAGCAGCAGGCCTTAGAGGTGTTCAACAAGCCATGGGCCAGGCACAGCTTTTGGAACCTTTGAAACTTGTTAGTCTGATGGAACTGCAGGTTTCCACAACCCCTCTACATACTGATTAGTCTGTGGCAGCAGGAAATTGTCACTGGGTTGCACTGTCCTCAAGCACTCTGAATCTGAAACCTCTAGAAGCTACCACCCCCTGCCAAGATTTATTTATTTGGGGGGGAGCAGAGGGAGAGAATCTCCAAGCAGACTCCCCACTGAGCACAGAGCCCAATGTGGGGCTTGATCCCACAACCCATGAGGTGGAGACCTGAGCTGAAACCAAGAGTCAGATGCTTAATCAACTGAGTTACCCAGGAGCCCCGCAATATACCTCTTGTTTTGTTTTTATTTTTTTTTTAAAGATTTTATTTATTTATTTGACAGAGAGAGAGATTACAAGCAGGCGGAGAGTCAGGCAGAGAGAGAGAGAGAGAAGCAGGCTCCCGCCAAGCAAAGAGCCCGATGCGGGGCTCGATCCCAGGACACTGAGATCATGACCTGAGCCGAAGGCAGCGGCTTAATGCACTGACCCACCCAGGCGCCCCAGCAATATACCTCTTTTGAATGACATTTCTTTGCTTGCTCTTGGGCACCAATAAAGATGGGGCATGGTACATCTAGAATGCCACATAGGACACTGCAACCTGAACTACCCATTTTCACTTGGGTGATGACAAAGGCTACCAATAAAATTAAAAAGGCTCAACAAAGTTCAATCATAAAAATGGAAATGGTACTTCCAAGATCAGGCCTGGCTAACATCCCAAGGGACTAGCAGGCTCCAAAAGCAAATAGCCAGCTTATCAGAAAGGCATAAACAACTCACAGAGAATGCTTTGGCCCCTCCTAAGGCTACCTGGGGCAAAAGATTAAAAAATGTGCAATAAACCATGGTTTACTGACCACTCTGTGAAACTAAAGCAGATAGGGTCTGCAGAGTTGCAGATGCCATTTGGCCAATGGATGGACAGCTTTTGACTGAGACTATTAAGTATTAAGGGATGTCCTGTGTGTGGAAAATAACTAAGGCAGCAGCTTGCTGTCTGGGATGAAAACATGTATGTCACTCATGTGGATACTCATGGGAAAAGACCTTCTAAAATAAAAACATAAACAGCACTCTTGTGGCAATCCAGCTTGTGCCTAGCAGGCTGCAACAATCTCCCAGTGGGTACATCTGTGAACTGGACATGGGAGTCTTTTCTGATGCGAAAAATGTGATAAAGCTCCCCCTACACCCCAAAAACATGATAAAGCCCAACAGATGACTCTGGAAGACACCAAGACTAATGATGCAGTGCAATCTTGTGATTCTTCTCAATATACTCATATCATCTAGGAGGAGAACTGGGACATATTAATCAAGGACTGGGACCAACCTCGGTCTGGGAGATTGATCACAATGTACCCCCAGACCACAGCCATGCACACAGATGATGCCTCATGGCCATTCTCAGGCTACAGTATTACTATTCCAATCTGACATTTGAATGCTGGCTGAAATTCTCACAGCTGTCCTTGAATAAAACTTATGTCATATTTTTGGACACCCTGTAAGATTTCACTCTGACCAAGGAATATCCTTCATTACCCTATTGAGACCACAAACGGGCATAATCCCATGGAAATGTACTTTCCAATGCACACTATAACCAGCATGCCAATAGAGCCACTAAATGAATAAATGATTGATTTACACACCAACTAAAGAAAGAATACCAAGACAGCCTACTAGTGGATTGGTACCCTCATCTGACTGTATGGCTGTATGGCTACTAAACAATGCACTGTAATGCAAGGGAAACATGGCCCTACAATACATACTGGAAATACTGAACTTGGATGGGGTGAGGGTGGAGTAGGCAGATATGTGTTTAGACTATGCCTACAAAATCCCAATTTCAGTATACCAAATCATTCCTTTTGTCATTTGGGAATGTATGTCTTTGGGGGTAGTTTACAGTTCTGCTGTCATAGCACACCAGACATGGCCTCCTGATTCTAATCTGGATGTGATGCTTCCTCCCTTGGCACCTCCCTTCTATGGGAAACCACAAGGGTGGGAGACAAAACTAAGAAGTATCATGGTGCTAGGGTCCTTCTAGTAGTATTGAGAACATTTGACCCTTCAAATCAGGTGGGTGACATTACTGGACAAGTCAAGATTATGCAGCACATGGCCTCCCTTTTGGGATTGGCCAACTGAGGAGAACAAGTCTGGGTCAAGCAATACACTGGGTTCTCAAAAAGGCAGTAAGTACCATTAGGATTGGGACAGATAGCATGGGTTGCAATACCCAGGCAACTAACACCCCAAATAGCAGACTAGGACCTTTCAGGCCTCAGAAGGTTCATGGAGTGAAAGACAGGTAGGAATAATACTCTTTCTTCTCATTTCTACAGTATCCTCTTCTACAGAATGCCTGGTATAACCTTGATAAAAATCAGTACATCCATAGTGAATGAAGGCAAACTTAACCAATGCTCGATTTGTCATTCTGAATAAAGTTCCTCTTATCCTACACTCCCACTGTAATGGACATGGTCAATACACAAGAACACAGATGTTCCTGAAGCTATCAATGGGTCAGATCACCAGATGAGTCCTTCAATACAGATCCAGATGCAGGCATACTCGAGTCCCTTGCTTTAATATTATCTATGATGTAACAGAAAAAGACCCCTGTACCAGAATGGTTATTACTGATCTATACTGACATTCTGGAATTGGAAGTCCAATACATAACTTTTCTCTCTCTGCAATCACAAAGCAAAAGCAGGCTGGGGCTGTGTATAACTGAACTAGTATTATGAGAACTAGTATTATGAGAACAAATCCCTGGAAGATGTCACCTATATATTTCTCTGTGGACTCTAATGGACAACAAAATGTATGCCTCCAAGGGAAAGATTTTATTGCCTTATCCATGTCAAGAACTGCACAGAGGGGTGGAAAGGATCCACTTTGCCAACACACTACAGAGGTGGTACACAGTTCTCTCCCAGGAAGACAAATTAACCACTGGTTTCATTCAATTATCCAAATTCAAATACTGGGTATAGGTGTACGGACCCTAGAAAAAATGGTATTATGTCCTTAACCATGGCAGAAGTAGTTAATGCTACTGTCTAAGCCATACAAGATCAACAAGACTCAGTGAACTCACCAGCCTACATGGTGATAGACAGCCCTCAATCATATGGGAGCAGAAGAGGGTGGTGTTTGTGTGACTGCCAGCACTTTCTGCTGTGTATATGTCAACAATTCAGGTAAGTTAAAATATGAGCTGGTAAATATCCACACACAGGTGGGATGGTAATTAGCAGTACATTCACAATCCCCTCAGACTCAGTTTTTAACCTTTTTAGTTGGCTTACTCCAGACACGTGAGGTTCCTACTTGAAGATAATTCTCAAAAAAAGCCTAAACATCCTCCTGGGTCTGGCTCTCTTAATCATCCTGGTGAAGTGCCATCCGAATGAGAGGGAAGCTTTATGAGAAATCCACATCCATATAGGTTGTTCAAGGACACTACTGGACCCAATTCTTGCTCCAAGTTTGGGGTGGGCAATGGTCCTACAGGATTTGATATGCTTTATCCGCCACTTCAGGGGCCAAGCAGGGGTGAGGTATGGACTGTTGGGAAAGGCAGTCCTCTATATACAGTCTTTTTGACTTCTACCTGGCTGCTAAGAATGGGCTATGGGACTGGAACATTTCATTATCAAGAAATGAGCCTTTGCAATCATGGCTAGGGTAACTGCCTTGTGTGGGAATATGTTTCCTATTTCAGACTCAGTGTGGGTTCTCTTGTCCTGCTCACATATTTTAAGTCATATGGCACCTGGCCAAACTCACTACTAAATCTGTCTCCTGAGGGGAGGGGACAAGGTCCTTAGCTCTGTAGCATAAGAGAGGAGCATGCAGGGAAAGTGTCCTGTGTTGACTGCTGTCCTTGGGGGACCAATGCCCACTAGTGAAACCAGTCTTGCTCTGCCCCCTCGTATATGAGTACTGTGTCACCCAGTGCTTGACTGTGTTGTGTTTTCCTCGGTGAACCTGGTATCAAGATTGAGTGGGCACAAATGTTAGAACTTCTACCTCTGATGATAGGCATCAGGTATCATTTGCTTGGCAAATACAGAGCTAAAAAGCTTTTGGGTAAACTAGAAAGAAACAGGATATGGGATAAGTCAACATAGAAGATGAAATGGGGTGGACTAACAGAAAATAAACCCCACCCAAGCTCTAAGAGATTTTGATATGAGGAATCAAGCACATATAAGAAAGTAGAAGGACTGGGGGTGCCTGGGTGGCTCAGTCCATTAAGTGTCCAACTTGTGATTTCGCCTCAGGTCATGATCTCAGGGCTCTAAGACCGAGCCCTGTGTCGGGCTCCATGCTGGGTGTGGAGCCTGCTTAAGAGTCTCTTTCTTCCTCTGCCCCCCCACAAATAAATGAAAATTTAAGAAGTAGAACTATACACCTTAGCCAAGTGAAAGCAATACAGAGCAATAGCAACAAACTATAAAGGAAAGAGAAAGGTAATCTAGTGTCATGAATATAAATAAAAAAAAAAAACTAAGATATTTAGTCTAGAACACAGAGATTACTATAGTTGTGTTTAAATTAGACCTATTCTGTGTCACCAACAATGAAAGAACCAAAAACCAATGGGTAGAGAATTTAGAAATAAGATTTGGTCAACAGAAACACAAACTGAATTTCTAAAAAATAACTCCTTTAGTTGTTAGAAGTTGCTATCTTTCTACTGACTAAAACATATAAAAATTTATATAAACTGGCAGTATCAAAAAATGTCTTACTGAGAAGGGCAGACTGATATTCTAAAATCAAGACACAGGAGTATCAAATCCTTGCTGTACACCTTAAACTACTATAATGTTATGTCAATTATATCTCCATAAAACTGAAAAAATGCAATTTACAATTGCAATGTAAATTTAGAAAAAAGACAGGAATTTTATCAGCTCATTTGAAAACACAGGACAGTCTGAAGGCACAGGCGATGGCCTATAGAATAAGCAGTTTCAAACTGATGATTAAAAAAAGAAAAAGCAAATGACTACACTCCTCAGGGGGGAAAAATAGTATAAGATTACAGTGATATTAGAATGACAAAAAGGAAAGCTGAGAAGGGATTAATACTTATAGCTTTTCTAAATTAAGTAATGGGAGATTGTAAAAGAGGTTTATAAAAACATTTTACTGAAATCAGTATCCTTCTATCATTTTATCAACAATAAATAAAACCTCCCTCCAGACAGAAAGCTTTTACAGAGTTTAATGATTTATTTTAAAATAATGTTGGTTTGTTTCTTGGTAAGCCACCCAAAAAAAAAAAAAAAGTGTTTTTCCCAGAGGAAGTAGTGGGTAGGGTAGTGCTGGGGAATAAAATGCAGAACTTTAGATGTATTCCTATTAAAAAGTTTGTCTTGTTGATTTAGCCATGTGTGTACACCTGTAAGGACATGCTGTGTAATTCTTTCTCTCAAAATGTATAAAATTTAATTGTATAAACCTGAGATGAGGCTTAGCTGTGCAAGTCCTGAATTCCACATGAGGATTAGAAAAAGAAAACCTAGGATTATGCTTGGGGTTTATCAGTGTAGAGAAAAGAATTTTGAAATGCTAGGGAAGATAAATATTCAGGAAAAAATTCACTATGTACCAACTGAGTATTCCTCCAAATTAAGTATGGGATTAAGAGCCCCTTTTAATCATTAATTAAAAATAAGTAAGAAGTAAAAAGAATCCAAGAATGACACAGAATAGAAATCTACATAGACAATCTATAGAAACAAGGACTTCACAGGCAACATGATATCCATAAAGACTTATCTTTAAATAATCACTCTCAATGTGAACGGCCTAAATGCTCCCATAAACAGCACCGGGTTGCCGAACGGATAAAACAACAGGACCCATTTATATGCTGTCTACAAGAGACACATTTTGAACCTAAAGATATACCCAGACTGAAAGTGAAGGGATGAAGAACCATCTTTCAGGCCAACAGGCCTCAAAAGAAAGATGGAGTGGTGATTCTCATACTAGATAAATTAGATTTTAAGCTAAACACTTAAGTCAGAGATACAGAAGGACACTACATCATTCTTAAAGGGTCTATCCACCATGAAGATTCAACAATTATAAATATTTATGCTCCCAATATGGGAGCAGCCAACTACACAAGCCACCTGTTAATCAAAATAAAGAGTCATACTGATATGAATACATTAATTGTAGGGGATCTTAACATGCTACTCTCAGCAACAGACAGATCTTCTAAGCAGAAAATCAACAAAGAAACCAGAACTTTGAATGATACATTGGACCAGACAACAGAATACTCATTCTTCTCGGGCGCCTGAGTGGTTCAGTGGGTTAAGCCGCTGCCTTCGGCTCAGGTCATGATCTCAGGGTCCTGGGATCGAGTCCCGCATCAGGCTCTCTGCTCAGCAGGGAGCCTGCTTCCCTTCCTCTCTCTCTGTCTGCCTTTTGCCTACTTGTGATCTCTCTCTCTGTCAAATAAATAAATAAAATCTTAAAAAAAAAACAAAAAACAAAAAGAATACTCATTCTTCTCAACTGCACATGGAACTTTCTCCAGAATAGACCACATACTGAGTCACAAATCAGGGTTCAACCGATAACAAAAGACCGAGATTATTCCTTGCATATTCTCAGACCACAATGCTTTGAAACTGAACTCAATCGCAAGAAAGTTTGGAAGGAATTCAAACACTTGGAAGCTAAAGATCATTCTGCTCAAGAATGTTTGGATCAACCAGGAAATCAAGGAAGAACTTAAACAATTCATGGAAATGAATGAAAATGAAGACACTTCGGTCCAAAACCTATGGGATACAGCAAAAGCGGTCCTAAGGGGGAAACTGATAGTCATCCAAGCGTCACGCAAAAAAACTGAAAAATCCTGAATACACCAAATCTCCTTACACCTTAAGAAATTGGAAAATCAACAACAGATTAAGCCAACCCCATGCACAAGAAGGGAATAATTAAAATTAGGACAGAGATAATGAATTAGAAACTAGAGCTACAGTAGAATACATCAACGAAACTAGAAGCTGGTTCTTTAAAAGAATTCATAAGATCGATAAACCACTGGCCAAACTAATACAAAAGAAAGAGAAAGGACCCAAATTAATAAAATCATGAATGAAAGGGGAGAGATCACGACTGACACCAAGGAAATAGAAACAATCATCAGAAATTATTATGAACAACTACAACCCAATATGCTAAGCAACTGAGAAGAAATGAATGCATTCCTGGAAAAATGTAAACTTCCAAGACTGAAACAGAAGAAACTGACAACATGAGTAGACTGATATCTAGTAATAGGATTGAAGCAGTGATCAAAAACCTCCCAAAAAATAAGACCTCAAGACCTGATGGATTCCCTAGGGAATTCTACCAAACATTCAAAGAAGAAATAAGATCTATTCTCCTGAAGCGGTTTCAAAAAATAGAAACAGAAGGAAAACTTGCAGACTCTTTTTATGAAGCCAGTATTACCCTGATCCCTAACCTGATGAATATGGATGCCAAGATTCTCAACAAGATCCTAGCTAACAGGATCCAACAGTATATTAAAAAGATTATCCCCCATTATCAGGTGGGATTTATCCGGGGGATGCAAGGATGGTTCAACATTCAGAAACCAATCAGTGTGACAGAACAAATCAATAAGAGAAGAGAGAAGACCACATAGTCCTCTCAACTGATTCAGAAAAAGCATTTGACAAGATAGAGCATCCGTTCCTGATTAAAACTCTTCAAAGCATAGGGATAGAGGGAATATTCCTCAACTTCATAAATCTATCTATGAAAAACCCACAGTGAGTATCATTCTCAATGGGGAAAAGCTGAGAGCTTTCCCACTGACATCAGGAACACGACAAGGATGCCCACTCTCACCACTGTTGTTCAATATAGTACTAGAAGTCCTAGCAACAGCAATCAGACAACACCAGAAACAAATCATATCCAATTGGCAAAGAAGAAATCAAACCCTCTCTCTTCACAGATGACATGATACTTAAAATGGAAAACCCAAAAGACTCCACCCCAAACTACTAGAACTCATACAGCAATTGAGTAATGTGGCAGGATACAAAACCAATGCACAGAAATCAGTTGTTTTCTTATAAACTAACAATGAAAATATAGAAAGGGAAATTAGAGAATCGATTCCATTTACTATACCACCAAGAACCATAAGATACCTGGGAATACTAACCAAAGAGGTAAAGGATCTGTACTTGAAGAACTACAGAACACTCATGAAAGAAATTGAAGAAGACACAAAAAGATGGAAAAGCAGTCCATGCTCATGGATTGGAAGAATAAACGTTGTTAAAATGTCTATACTGGCTAGAGCAATCTATACTTTCAAAGCCATCCTGATCAAAATTCCACTGGCATTTTTCAAAATGCTGGAACAAACAATCCTAAAATTTAGATGGAACCAGAAAAGACCTCAAATCACTAAGGAAATGTTGAAAAAGAAAAACAAAACTGGGGGCATCACACTGCCTGATTTCAAGCTTTATTACAAAGCTATGATAACCAAGACAGCATGGTACTGGCACAGAAACAGACACATAAACCAGTGGAACAGAACAGAGTCCAGATATGGACCCTCAACTCCATGGTCAAATAATCTTCGACAAAGCAGGAAAAACTACCCAGTGTTGAAAAAAGACGGTCTCTTCAATAAATGGTGCTGGGAAAATTGGACAGCAATGTATAGAAGAATGGTCGGTCTGCAGAGTCAATTTGTTAAAAAAAAATTCATAAAGATAAACTCGAAATGGATAAAAGACCTCAATGTGAGGCAGGAATCTATCAAAATCCTAGAGGAGAACATAGCCAGTAATCTTTGACATCAGACACAGCAACTTCTTTTAAAACATGTCTCCAAAGGCAAAGGAAACAGAAGTGAAAATAAACTTTTGGGACTTCATCAAGATCAAAAGTTTCTGCACAGCAAAGGAAACAGTCAACAAAACAAAGAGGCAACCCACGGAATGGGAGAAGATATATGCAAATGACACTACAGATAAAGGGCTGATACCCAAAATCTATATAAAGAACTTCACAAACTTAACCCCCAAAAAACAGATAATCACGTCAAAAAATGGGCAGAAGACATGAACAGACACTTCTCCAAAGAAGACAAACAAATGGCTAACAGACACATGAAAAAATGTTCATCATCATTAGCCATCAGGGAAATTCAAATCAAAACCTCACTGGGATACCACCTTACACCAGTTAGAATGGCCAAAATTATCAGGACAGGAAACAACAAGTGTTGGAGAAGGTGTGGAGAAATGGGAACCCTCTTACACTGTTGGTGGGAATGCAAGTTGGTGCAGCCACTTTGGAGAACAGTGTGGAGATTCCTTAAGAAATTAAAAAGAGCTTCCCTATGACCCTGCATTACTGGGTATTTAACCCAAAGATACAGATATAGTGAAAAGAACAGCCATTTGTACCCCAATGTTCATAGCAGCAACGGCCACAATTGCCAAACTGTAGAAAGAGCCAAGATGCCCTTCAACAGAGGAATGGATAAAGAAGATTTGGTCCATATACACAATGGAATATTACACCTCCATCAGAGGATGAATACCCAACTTTTGTGTCAACATGGATGGGACTGGAGGAGATTATGCTGAGTAAAATAAGAAGAGAAAGTACATTATGACATGGTTTCACTTACTTGTGGAGCCCAAGGAATAACATGGACGAAATTAGGAAAAGGAAAGGAAAAGTGAACTGGGGTAAATCAGAGGGGGAGATGAAGCACGAGAAACTATGGACTCTAAGAAATAATCTGAGGGTTTTTGAAGGCGGGGGCTGGGGGAATGGGTTAGCCTGGTGGTGGGTATTAAGGAGGGCACATATTGCATTGAGCACTGGGTGTGGTGCATAAACAATGAATCTTGGAACACTGAAAAAATAAAAAATAATTGTGAAGTTAAACAGCCAACTTGTGATGATCTCCCTATACTCTGAACTCTTACAGCAAAAATGGCCTGTAAAATGCCCAAGGGCTGTTTTATTATAATATATGTAATTTTGTGGTTTTCAAAATGTTTTTGATAATACTTAGCATGCTGCTATTTATTTTAGAAAGATTTGTTTATTAATCTTAGGGAGAGAGGGCGTGCTTGTGAGGGGGGCTGGTAGAAGGGACAGAGGTCAGGGGAGAGAGAGAATCTCAAGCAGAGTCCCTGCCTAGCACTGAGGCTGACAGGGGTTTCCTTCTCACAACCCTGAGATCATGACGCCAGCCGAAATCAAGAGTCAGATACTCAATCGACTGAGCCACTCAGGTGCCCCATCATGGGGCTATTTAAAAAGTAAATGCTCTACAGCCTGTTAACAGTGATACGTAGAAAATAAGTCTTAGAATACTACCAAAATTGACTTAAAAGTCTAACGATGTAAGTGCATTAAAAAATGTCTTCTAATAGCTATGATACTTCTAACAATTCAAATAATAGATGATAACAGTTTAAAATGAACTGTAGTATTTCTGTATTTGTGAATATCTGGCAATTCAAATAATAGAATGTCAGGTCATTCAATATAAAAATTCCAATGATTTGTCACTCCTACCCTTGGTTATTTTGAGGATTACTTATTCAGGATTTGATAATGTGGGATTCCTTTTAAAATCAGAACCTTTTCTAAAGGCATAGAAATAAAAAGATTTTTAGATCAAATATTTTAAAGTCGAATAAATCTATTCAACTCTGATAAAACACTCTACTGTGGTATGGCCTTAATAAACTCAAAAGAAAAGTTTATTTTTACATATTAAGAGAAACAAAGAATTCCTTTTGATTCCAAACTAGAAAAAGATTATAATTAGTTTCTTAGGATGCTATATTCTCTTAAAACTTTAGATGTACCAGGTTGTCAACCTGGTTTAAGACAGTATTACAACTAAGTGACAGAGTTTTCATGTGGGCCAATGTCTCAAGTTTTGTCATGGCCATCAAATGAATAGTTATTCAAGTGTATCATCTTAAATTTCCATTATTATTATAACTCCTAAAAAACCAACCATTGCCATCTTAATTCCTAGCATTCTAGTATCTTATACAAGCATATCTTTTATGAAAGCCTGGAAGAGAGTAACTTACCCTATCATGAAGAGTCCAGCCAACATATTTTAGGTAACTGTCATTTAGGAAGGCATCACTATACATTTTCATCCATACTCCAATTTCCTCAATACAAATGGCTCTAATCTCAGCAATAGCATCACTAGAGGAGAAAACAAAACAAAAAAAAACAAACCTCAGATTAACATCCCAAACTAGAATGTACTTCATACTAATTTTCAGCAAGTAATAAATATTATATCCAATATACTCTCAAAAGTCCTACAATTTGAGTATCTTCTACTTTTTTAGATGTTTTCTTTTTTCTTTAAGATTTTACTTATATATTTGAGAGAGAGAGAGCACAAGCAAGTTAGAGGGGCAGAGAAGAGGGAGCAGCAGACTCCCTGCTGAGCAGGGAGCCTGATGCAGGGCTTGATCCCAGGATGCTGGGATCATGACCTGAGCCGAAGGCAGACGCTTAACCGACTGAGCCACCCAGGTGCCCCTAGATGTTTTCTATAAAATAAAAATTATCAGTATCAAACTGAAAAACAATTCTGGATATAATCTTTCACTTTATTTTCACTGGAGTAGGAAATGGTAGTTGGAGCTTTCTGAAAGCCTCCCAACTATTACAGAGTCAACAAACATGTTAAATCTGAGGAAACCAGCATACCACCACACCACAGAATAACACAGAACTTAAAATTGTTTCTCTAATTGTGAATTTAAGTTAGTACACATCTACTGAATTAAGAGAAAATATGACCAGAACACAAATTAATATTTACAAGGGAAAATGACAGAAGCCTATATTTGAAAATATACAACAGTTACAAAACGAAAACCTCAAGGTAATTACACTAACAATTCACATTTAGTCACAATGGGAACAATCTTGGTGACTATACTGTGAAATGTACCAAAAGTTAGGTTTTTGGCACCATGCCCAGATGGCTTTTCTTTTCACTATAAGCATCTAATGTAACCCTCCTTGGATGGTTTTTCTTACTCTAAAATCTGCGAAACATGAACAAATACAATTTTATTATTTTTACCTGATCTTTCAACTGGTTATTTAGCTTTTAAAAATTCGTATTGAATATGGTAAGTTAAATCTTAACTTCCTTTTTGTAGATAGATCTTCAAGGTTTCTGATTTACCATACATAAATGATTTAAAAATTTTAGGTAATTCTTAATTCTCCAATTTATATAAGGCAATCATCTGTCAATTAAATTGTTAATCTGGCAATAACTTAGCTAGAATTTTAATGTTAATTAAGGAGCTTTTCTTAGTTTCTCTTTTGTGACAAAATAGGTAAGGCGCTAGGACTTCTGGTATTTAATCCTCTAATATTTCTAATAATAAAATCTCAGTTTCTTCTAAGTCCCTGTCATTGCTCAAGTATAAAAAGGTAAGGAATCTTCTCTTCAAAGTCATATTACTAAATCACAATTTTTAAATTTCCTACATTTTTTAATTACTCCCCCCCTTTTTTTAAGAGCATGGAGCCTGATGAACGGCTCAATCTCATGACCCTGAGATCATGACCTAAGCTGAAATCAGGAGTCAGAAGCTTTTTTTTTTTTTTTTTTAATTTATTTGACAGAGAGAGTGAGAGAGCACAAGCAGGGGGAGCAGCAGAGGAAGAGGGAGAAGCAGGGAGCCTGATGCGGAAGTCCATCACAGGACCCTGAGATCATAACCTGAGCTGAAGGAAGAAACTTAACCCAAGAGTTAGAGGCTTAAACTGATTGAACCACATAGGCGCCCCAATACCTTCTTCTTATGGGGAGATTCTACAGCATTGAGGCTAATGGCTCTGGAGCAAAACATACTAAGTTCAAATCCTAGTTCAACTAATTACAAGCTGTGTAGCTTTAGGCAAGTTACTTCCCTTTCTTAGATTTTGTTAATAATAATATACGGAATAATATATGGAATAAAACCGTACCTGGCCTAGTGCTCACAGAGATGAAATCACGTAATAAAAGTAAAATACTCAGAACTATGCCTAGCACCTACTAAATCTTCCATAAGTGTTTACAATCATAATCTCTTAAGTGTCATCAATCTAAACATTTACAGATAATACAGCAGAAAAAACTGCTTTACTACAACTATGAAAGAATGTTCCTAGATGATTATAACATTGAATATACATAAGACAATATAATGAATATATGTGTATCCACTATTCAGTTAAGAAATAAAATATTGTAGTTGAAACTTCCTGTATACCTCTTACTGACATATCTCCCTCCCAAAGAGCATAGGACTATTCTTGGTTCAATGGCTACCACAGTCTTCTGTACCTTTATGCTGGAACTTCTTATGTTCAATTATACGTATTTTAAAGCTTTACATAAATAATGTCTTGCAGATGTCCTCTCCAACTTGTTTTCACAAACCATGTTTTGTAATTCACACAGACTGATTTATATAGCTCCAGAGCCATTAATTAATTTTTAACTGATGTTCAGTTTTCCTATCTGCATACAGAGAAATTATAAACCATTTATATATTCTCTCACTGGCAGACATTTAAGTTATTTCCATATTTTTCCTTTTATTAACTGACTGGGTGGCTCAGTCAGTTAAGAGTCTGCCTTCAGCTCAGGTCCCAGAGTCCTGGGATCAATCCCGGAATTGGGTTCCTTGCTTAGTGGCAAGCCTGCTCCTGTCTCTGTCTGCTGCTCTCCCTGCTTGTGCACGCACACTCCCTCTCTGGCAAATAAATAAAATCTTTAAAATAAAAATGAAAACAAATAAAAAAGAAAAAACAACAAACCTACAGAGACTACTAACTATGGTAACTGCATATAAAGACTGTTGATCATTCTACTCATTATCACCGACATTACCATTACAAATACCATTACTACTGGAATTGAGATTATTGAGTGTCTAATTCCTAAGGCTAGAGAATATAAAGGCTTAGCTTTTAGTAGAGAAATACTGTTCAAAATATTTTATTTTATAATCACCTCTATGTCTAAGCCTAATTTCTAACGACTTTTAATATTGTTTACTAGACTTTTAAAGGCTCTGCTCTTAGAACCCAGATCCTCTCTGTACGCACTGCCAACATTCTGATACAACTTGTCTTTTTTGGAATCATATTCTTTGTTTCAGATGCTAGTCTGACCCCTCCGATCTTAACTTTAAAATTTTTAGTATTCCTTCTCGACTTACAATTTGACTGAATGTGGTCAGATTAACACATTCTGCTACTATTAAAAATCCCTAAGTAATCTCTCTCCTGTTTAGGTTCTAAAACTCCAACCCACTTTGCTTTTGATACAGTCCTGCGAGATTAATCATTCTCTACAGGTAATTATATTATGTAATCAAAGATAATACATAAAAGTAGAACTCCTTTGTGGTAGCTTTAAAATATGTCCACGTACTCTGTTAATAGTTTTTATGGAGACAAATTCTTATTTTTTACAAATGTGGGTGTACTTAGTAATTTGTTTCTAACAAACAAGATGCGTTAGAAATGATGGATTTTTGACTCTTGAGGTTAGGTCAAATAAGAGACTGTGACTTGTGCTTTGTTCTCTCTCTTGAATCACTCTCTTAAAGCCATGTCCTGAGGACATTCTAGCTGCCCTATAGAGAACTCCACAGAGAATCACTCTCTCAAAGCCATGTCCTGAGGACATTCTAGCTGCCCTATAGAGAACTCCACATTGTGAGTAGCTGGGTTCTTCTACCAAAAGCCATGTGAGTAAGGCATCTTACAAGCAAGTACTCCAACCCTAGTCAAACTTTTAAAGGCCTATAGTCTGGAACAAAGTCTTGACTGCAATCCAATGGGATAACTTGTGCTAAAAACACCTAGGTAGGCTGTTCCTAAATTCCCGACCCACAGAAATTATGAGGTAGTAACTGTTCGGTGTTTTGTTTTGCCAAATTTTGTAATAATTTGTTACATAGCAAAAGATATTATTGCTTTCTACTATTATGAAAGACCCATACCAATAACTAAACTTCTAGTGTGGTCTATGAATGAGTTCTTCCTTAGTCCAAAGAGCTCAAGTGCATCAGTATCTACGTATCTGTGGTCATCTCTATGCTTACACTGCCTTCATTTTGCTCTAAATACAAACTGATTATTCTTTCAAGCTCCTGTGGTGTTAGTTCTGTCATATCCTTTTATTACCAGATACAGCTTTTCTACCCTCTATGAAGTAACATTCTATTTCAATAGATGAAGTATAAAATAAAAATGCAGAATGTTCTGAAATATTCCTCTAAACCTTGATTTCCATATAAAATTTCTTTTTAACACCTTAATCTCTATTTCCACCAGCCTCAGTCCATTTAGAAAAGTAATGTTTAACCTGCAGATATCTGGGAGTTTCCAAAGTAAAGGTTAAAGTAGGGGGAAAAAAGTACAACAGGGGAAGGTATAAAGGCAATCATAAGATGAACTAATTTTCCTAATTTTAGTGTATGGGCCTTGAAATGAATAACTAAAATTGAACTCAGGATACACTACTTTTGAACTCAAAAAGAAAAAGAAAACCTAGAAAATAGTAATTCTGTGCTAATTCATCCTTTGTTGTTAACTCTTTTATAGCATAAAAAATGATTATGTTCATTCTATGAAAAATTTACCTAATTTACTGATCCTCAGAGTTAGTGTGCCTTTTTGGGAGATGTGACCCTTTAATTTAATATCTGGACTTTAAATTTTCATTTTGGATTACTTTCCTGGCAGATGGAATTCAAATTATTTTCTGCTTACAACAAAATGAAATTTAACTCTAGTGAATTTTAGTGAAATGCTTCTTGTACTACTCTTACAGATGCTTTCTCAGTAAGGAAGTAGACTAAATTAAAACAACTGCAATATAAATTGGAGAACAACTCTTGGCTAATATGAGCGTTTTAACACTTAAAATTATCTCTCATGTACAAGGAATCTCACGAGAGCTCTAGAGTGAGAAACAATTACAAGTGCCAAGAAGGCTGCTATCTAAATTTTAGCACAAAATGAATTCATGTCTCAACCAATTCTCTGTCACTAATATTTGGCTAAAAAAATTATATTTTCCAAAACAGAACTATAGAGAATAAAAAAACAATAGCCCAAGAGAGAAAAGAACAGCTGAAGAACTAGTGAAAAGATATACTGTATCCTTTATTAGACTGAAAACAAGAACTTAAGAATAAAAAGACCTTAACTTACAGAAAGATGATTAAAATAATTATCACCTTTAGCAAACATTAAACATTAGTAAAGGACAGTACAGGGAACACAGAAGCACATACATTGATGGGAGGGACAAGTCAAAGAAGGCTTCTATGAGGCAACAATGTTTAAAAGACCTGAAAAACTGAAACTTTCCTGTTTGCTAGTTGAATCTCTATCTTTTACTTAATTATTTCAGGATGATCAGAGTTACTTAAAATGCACTAGAAATGTAATAGCTTTATAATAAAAAGTTGGAAATGTTTTCCATCTCAATTTTGCTACATTATCTATTAGTGAAAATAGTGACAAAATACACAGAAAGGCACTGCATCACTGAGTCTCATACAGAGCAGGTGACATGGCTGTCTGCTACCCTGCATAACTCAATATTTTACTATTAACAGAAGTTTAGGCATAAGATTAAAAGTTGAATGTCAAGAATATATTACATTTTATTTTTTTTAAGAATATATTACATTTTAAAGAACAATATCTTTACCTTATATCACATTTTAACTATCAATTTGACATATAGGTTAGGTCAAAAATGAAATATTGGGAAGACAACTACATTTAAAAAATGGCCATTTGCTCAGAATAAATCATACCACAGTACTGTGTAAGAATTGCTCTGAAGACATTATTCTAAAATGTTTCATCATAGTATAAAATGAAAGACCACTAGAAAACAACAGACATCCACTTTTCACTTTTTCAAAATTGTTGAAATCTTTCCTAAGTTACCTCTTTTTCTATTATTCATTCTTATGGCCTAATAACTTTTTAGCTCTTCACATCACTGAAATAACAGACACTCTTTCATTTTTGGTAGCTTTTAAGACTTTCTCATAATCTTTGGTGTTATGTACTCTGATTATGGTATGTCTAGACATGAAATATTTTTCTTACCTTCAACACTTGTTAAGTCTTTCCAATCTGACAATTTTAATTTTTAAACCAATTTTATAAAATTTCAGTCGTCTCAATAATACTATTTTCCAATACTTCTCTTTTCTTTTGAAATCCTATGTGAAGGACTTTTGGAGCCTCTCAAACAATCCCCTATGTATTAGAAACATTTTTACATATCTCCTTTGCCTGGCTTAATTCCTCAAAATTATATTCTAATTCACTAAATGTTCCTTCAACAGTCTAAGAGTGTATCTTGTTCACTAAATATTTACCTATGTATTTATCATGAATATGTTTTTTATAACCAATATTTTAAATTCTATTTTTATATCCACTTGTTCTTATTATATGCCATTTACTTGTTAAAGGAACTGGGTAAATGAGTAGTTACATCTAGCAGTGTATAGATTAATATTCAGTATTTATTTGATATTAAGGTGGCAGGTAAAATTCGGAGTGTTAAAGTGCCATCACTGCACAACATCTCCTACTTCTAGTATGTATATGCAGTAACATCGTCCCTTAATCAGTATATTAAGTAATACTTCCGGAAAAATCAACGATTGGTTTCTCTACTGATAACTCTGGAAGGCAGGTCTCATTCTCAACTGTTTGCAATCCTGTTATGAGCAGCTGAAATTTTAATGTATCAAAAGTAAGCTGTGACAGATCCAACACTAGATTATTTAAGGCCTCATTTAAAAAAAGCAGTAAGTAATAGAAAATTTAAAAATTGTCGTTTCTATGAGGATAACAGGTTGATGCTCTGGCAAGACTCAATAAGGGTGAATCTCTAAAACAAAACCCACATTATTTTAGAGCTGAAAGACCAAAGTAAAATAGTAATAATACATATTCTGCACGCAAGACTGCATGGCTGAGTCATGATGGACAGAATTTATGTTTCCACTTTAAAAACCGCATAAAACATAAAATAATGGTGTTTAGATGGCAGAGAAGGAAAGTAATTTTTGAGAGGTAATAAGGTAATTCTTTTATTAAAGATTTTATTCATTTATTTGTTAGAGATCACAAGTAGGCAGAGAGGCAGGTGTGAGGAGGCAGGCTCCCCACTGGGCAGAAAGCACGATGTAGGGCTCAATCCCAGGACCCTGAGATCATGATCCCAGCCGAAGGCAGAGGCTTAACCCACAGAGCCACCCTTGCACCCCTAATAAGGTAATTCTTAAGACAAACAAAGGTTATACCTCTGAGCACTTGGGTGGCTCAGTCAGTGTCTGATTGTGGCTCACCTTCCTATGATAGAGCCCTGTGTTGGGCTCCCTCCCTGCTCAGCGGGGAGGCTGCTTCTCCCTCTTCATACCCCACTGTGGTCTCTTTGAAATAAATTAAAAATAAATAAAATCTTAAAAAAAAAAGACAAAGAAGGTAATTCTTAAGACTGCACCAGATTGGTGCCTGCCAGGCAGCAGTATTGGCACAAGAACCTAGGCAGAGCCTTTGTATATAATCTTATATATAAAATTTCTTTCTAGTTAGAAACAAGGAAACCACAGTGAATGAATCAATTCCTTTAAAAGTCCTAAAAAAACAAAACATGTCAACCTAAAATTCCATACCAAGAGAAAACATCTTTCAGAAATGAAGATGAGACGGGGCGCCTGGGTGGCTCAGTGGGTTAAAACCTCTGCCTTCAGCTCAGGTCATGATTCCCAGGATCCTGGAATCGAGCCCCACATCAGGCTCTCTGCTCTGAGGAGAGCCTGTTTCCTCCTCTCTCTCCCTGCCTGCCTCTCTGCCTACTTATGATCTCTCTCTGTCAAATAAATAAATAAAATCTTAAAGGAAAAAAAAAAAAAAGAAATGAAGATGAGGCAATAGGAGAGTTAAGCGATTGGGAAATGTTCTCCCCCTAAGAAACAACTAAGACAAAAACAATCATTTTAGTTTTCTGACAATCAACCAAAAATAAATGAGAAGCATTTAGTCATAGAAAGTTATTAACCTTTCTCTCTCTTTTTTTAAAAGATTTTATTTATTTATTTGACACAGAGAGATCACAAGCAGGCGGAGAGGCAGGCAGAGAGAGAAGGGGAAGCAGGCTCCCCGCAGAGCAGAGAGCCCGATGCGGGACTCGATCCCAGGACCCCGAGATCATGACCCGAGCCAAAGGCAGCGGCCCAACCCACTGAGCCACCCAGGTGCCCTAACCTTTCTCTTAAAACAGGAGAAATCTATGGCATTCTGGCACAGAAATTGTTTTTTTCAATGATTCAATTAGTTGGGGAAAACTAAGTCCCGTTAAATGTGGAATGACTGAAATCCTTCAAAGTATATTTAGTAACCACAATAAAATTAAATTAGAAATTAAGAAGAGAAATTAATGGAAACCTCCAAATATCTGGAAATAAAAGATTTAATATTAATAAGCCATGCATCAAAGAAGAAATCACAATAAAGAAGTAAGGAAATAATTTATACAGAGTAAGAATTAAAATACAGCATATCAATAGTCCTGGGATGTCGTGAAAGCACTCCTTTGTGGGAAATTCACAGCTTAAAATTCTAGCTAAGGAAGAAGAATAAGATTAGTAACCTGAGTTTCTATCTTAAAAAAACTAGAAAGAAATGAATAAATTAAAATTACAGCAATCAGAAAGAAGGAAATAAAAAAGATTAAGCAAAAAAAATTAAAAATAATGTTAATGAAACCAAATGTTCAATCTTTTTTTTTTTTTTAAAGATTTTATTTATTTATTTGACAGGCAGAGATCACAAGCAGGCAGAGAGAGAAGAGGAAGCAGGCTCCCCGCCAAGCAGAGAGCCTGATGCGGGGCTCGATCCCAGGACCCTGAGATCATGACCTGAGCCAAAGGCAGAGGATTTAACCACTGAGCCACCCAGGTGCCCCCCAAATGTTCAATCTTTAAAAAAAGAGTAATAAAACTGATAAACATTTAGGTAGACTGACCAAGACAAGAAGAAATACGACACAAATTATAAGAAATAAACAAACATCACTGCCAATCCTACAGAAATGAAGAGGATCATGGGGCGCCTGGGCAGCTTAGTTGGTTAAGCGTCTGCCTCATGGTTTCAGCTCAAGTTATGATCTTGTGGTCCTGAGACTGAGTCACATGGCAGACTCCGCACATGGTGCAGAGTGTGCTTCAGATTTTCTCTCCCTTTGCCCTTTCCCCTGCTCATGCATATGCTCTCTCTAATAAATAAATAAATAAATAGATAAATAAATAAAAATAAATCTTAAAAAAGAAGAAATGAAAAGGATTGTAAGGAAATACCATAAGCAACACTATGCCATCAAATCTGCAATATACATGAAATGGACAGTCTAAGAGACACAAATTACCAAAATGAATCAACAAATAGAAAAACTGGGATAGATCTGTAACAAATGATTTAATCAGAAATTGAAAATTGTCACCCCAAAAAGCCCCTAGGTTTATAATGCTTCACTGGTGAATCCTATCAAATTATAAAAAAGAAATAATACCAATCTTTCATAAACTCTTTCAGAAAACAGAGCTGAGGGGAACACTTCCCAGAGTATTTTATAAGGCCAGTAACTAGATTATGATTGTAGACACAAAATTCCTTAATACAATATTAGCAAATTGATTCCAGGAGCATTAAAAAAAATAAAAAAAGATTATGTATCATGATCATGCAGAATTTCTCCCAGAATGCAAACCTGGCCTAATAGCTGAGGACCAATTAATAGAACAGAATAAAGGAAAAAGTCTGTATTTTCATCTTAACTGAAACAAAACAATCAATCAATCATGATAAAAACAACAAACAAAATTAGGCTAGAGGGGAATTTCCTCATCCTGCTAAAGGATAACAAGGTAAAACTTAAAAGCTAATGGAATTAAAGACTGATGGTTTTCCCTTCAGGATCAGAAAAAATGGAAAGCTGTCATCTCTTACTACTTTTATTCAGTACTGTACTAGAGATTCTATAGCCAATGCAATAAGGGTAAAAAAAGAAAGACACAGAAAAAGTCTTTAGACTGAGAAAGTAAGAATAAAAATGGTCTTTATTCACATATGATTTGTATGTGCAAATCTTAAATAACCTGTAAAACAAACAAAATCTCAAAATGGTATAACAAATGAAAGTATCTTGTAATTCTGGAGGTTTATTAAAAAGAACTGCATTTTAATATATTAATAAGGAAGAATCTAGAACAGAAATTAAGAAAATAATTTCATTTACAGTAGCATAAAAAATGAAAAGACTTAGAAATAAATTTAACAAAAGTAATGCAAGACTTGTACCTTGAAAATCATAAAAAACAGCTAAGAGAAATTAAAGAATATCTAAATAAACTGAGATAACAATCTATATACATAGGTTGGAAGATTTAATACTGTGAAGAAATAAATTCTCTCCAAATTCATCTACAGAGTCATTATATTCACCAGAATTTCAGCAAACATTTTTGTAAAAATTGACAAGCTGACCCTAAAATTTATACAGAAACACAAAGAATCTATAATTGTCACAATTCTGAAAAAGAACAAAGTAGGAGGATTTAGCACAACCTAATTTTAAAAGCATACTCTAAAAGACAAATACTGTATATCTACTTATATGTGGAATCTAAAAAAGCCAAACTCATAGAAATATAGTAGAATGGTGGTTGCCAGAGCCTGAGGGAGGTGAGAGAAATGAAGAGATGTTAAAAAGTAGAAACTTCTGCTTATCAGATGAATAAATTCTGGAGATCTAATGTACAGCATTGTGACTACAGTTAATAAAATTGTATTTATTACATACTTGGAAGTTGCTAAGAGAGTAAGCTTAACTATAATCAAAACCACCAAAAGAAAAAAAAAGATATTTAGGTGAGATGACTGAGGTGTTAGGAAACCTTGTAACAGTAACTTCACAAAATATGTGAATCAAACCATCACACTGTAAAATTTAAACTCACATATTCTACGTCAATTATACCTCAAAACCTAAAAAAAATTTATTCTAAAGCTACCATAATCAATATAGATGGTATGGGTGTAAGGATAGACAGATTAGAAATGCTATAAATTAATCTTTGCATTTGTGTTCATTTGGTTTTAAAGAAAAGCTCCAAGGAGAGGAGTACCTTGTTGGGTCAGTTGGTAGAACATGGGACTCTTAATCTATGGGTCGTGAGTTTGAGCCCCACACTGGATGTAGTGATCACTTAAGGAAAAGGGGGGGGTGCCTAGGTGGCTCAGTTAAATGTCCAACTGTTGATCCCGGCTCAGGTCTTGATCTCAGGCTTGGGAGTCAAAGCCCCTTGTTGGGCTCTATGCCACCCTAGAGCCCATTTAAAAAAACTCCAAGGAAACTCAACTGGAGGAAGGGAGCCTTTCACCAAATGGTGCTTGGACACATGAATACCTATATGTATAAATCAGAGGTATACCTTATAACACAATATACACAAAAGTTAACTCAAACAATGGTCCATATACTTTTTACTTAAAATATTAAGCTATTAAACTTCTAGAATAAAATACAGAAGAAAGTCTGGGGTTAGGCAAAATGTTCACAGATATATCAAAAGCACATACAGAAAAGAAAATGAAATAAAAGACTTCATTCCAATTGAAAACTTTTGTTTTTCAAAAGGTATCATTAAGAAAATGAAAACAAAGCCAAAGGCATAAAAAAACTTCAAATTATTTATATAATAATAACTTGTATCAAGCATATAAAAGTACTCCTACAAAAACCCTCTCATTAATGATTAAGAACAGATAAAATCAGTAAAGGATAGAAAAGACCTGAACACTAACAAATGATTTTGACCTAAAATCAAAGCACAGTATGTACTTTTGCTTGAGTAAATAGAACACTTATCTCGACTACAATATGGGTCATAAAACAAATCTTAAATTTAAAACCATTCAAATTATACACAGTATATTCTCTGACTACAATGGAATTAAATTAGAAATCAGGAACAGAAAGATCTCAGATATTTGTAAACTAAATACTACACTTCTAAATAAACCATAGGTCAAAGAAACAAGTCAAAAAGGAAATTAGAAAGCATTTTGAGATGAATGAAAATAGAAACACAACATGCTAAAATTAAGGTGATACAGCTAATGCAGTACTAACAGAGAGATTTATAGGAATAAATTCCAATATTAGAAAATAGGCCTTAAATCATCATCTCACTTTTCACCTTGAGAAAAGCAGAGAAAATGAAACCCAAATTAAGAAGTAAAAAGGAAATAATAGATCAAAAATCAATGTAACAGAAAACAGAAAAATAGAGAAGTTCACTGTAACCAAAATCTCATTTTTTTTCTTTTCAAATTTTATGTAAATTCTAGTTATCATACAGTGCAATATTAGTTTCAGGAGTAGAATTCAGTGGTGCATCTATTAACATATAACAAACAGTGCTCATCAAAACAAGCACCTTCCTGATACCCATCACTAATCTAGCCCATTCTTCCCCCACACCTCCATCCATCAACCTTCAGCTTGCTCTCTTAAGAGTCTCTTATGGTTTGTTTCCATCTCTTTTTCTATCCCCCACCCCATATACTCCTCTGTTTTGTTTCTTGAACTCAACATATGAGTGAGATGGTATTTGTCTTTTTTGGACTTATTTCACTTAGTATGTATACTCTACCTCCATCCATATCCTTACCAATGACAAGATTTCATTCTTTTTATGCCTGAGTAATATTCCATTGTATAGATACATACCACTTTTTTTTTTAATTCCTTCACTAATCAATAGACATTTGGGCTCTTCCCATAGGTTGGTTACATGAACCCCTTCAAATCTGTATTTTTGTAACCTTTGGTTAAATACCTAGGGGTACAATTGCTGGATTGTAGGGAGTTCTATTTTTAACTTTTTGAGGAACCTCCATACTGTTCTTCAGAATGGCTGCACCAGTTTGCATTCCCACCAACAGTGCAAGAGTTCTCCTTTCTTTGCATTCTAATCAACATCTGTTGTTTCTTGTGTTGTTAATTTTAGTCACTCTGACAGGTGTAAGGTCATATGCCATCACGGTTTTCATTTGTATTTCCCTGATGATGAGTGATGTTGAACATCTTTTCATGTGTCTGTTAGTCATCTGGATGTCTTTTTTGAAAAAGTGTCTATTCATGTCTTCTGCTCATTTCTTAACTGGGTATAACCCTGGTTTTTGAGTGTTGAGCTTGTTAAGTTTTTTTGTAGATTTTGGATACTACCCTTTTATCAGATATGTCATTTGCAAATACCTTCTCCCATTTGATAGGCTGCCTTTTAGTTTTGTTTCTGCCGCTATGCAGATTTTTATCTTGATGAAGGCCCAATAGTTCATCTTAAGCTTTTGTTTCTCTCGCCTCCTGAAATGTGTCTAGTAAAAAGTTGCTAAAGCTGAGACTGAAGAGGTTGCTGCCTCTGTTTTCCTCTAAGATTTTGATGATATCCTGTCTTCGTTTAGAACTTTCATCCATTTTGAGTATGGTATAAAAAAGTGGTCTGGTTTCATTTTTTTGCAGGTTGCTGCCTAGTTTTCCCAACAAAATTTGTTGAAGAGACTTTTATCCATTGAATATATTTTTTCTGCTTTGCCAAACATTAATTGACCATATAGCTGTAGGTCCATTTCTCTGATTTTCTATTCTGTTCCATTGATCTATATGTCTATTTTGTGCCAGTACCATACTATGTTGATGAATACAACTTTGTAATATAGCCTGAAGTCTGGAATCATGATGCCTCTGGCTTTTCTTTTCTTTTCCAAGACTGCTTTGGCTATTAGGGGTCTTCTGCGGGTCCATACACATTTTAGGATTGTTTTAGTTCTGGAAAAATGCTGTTGGTATAGTAATAGGGATTGCATTAAATGTGTAGATTGCTTTGGATAGTACATTTTAACAATGTTTGTTCCTCCAATCCATGAGCACGGAATATTTTTCAATTTCTTTGTGTCCTCTTCAATCTCTTTCACAAGTGTTTTATAGTTTTAAGAATGTACATATTTTACCTCTTCGATTAGGTTTATTCCTAGGTATCTTATTGTTTTTTGTGCAACTGTAAATGGAATCGATTCCTTGATTTTTTTTCAGTGTCTTCATTATTGGTGTATAGAAATGCAACAGATTTCTGTACATTGATTTTATATCCTGTGACTTTGCTAAATTTGTGTATCAGTTCTAACAATTTGGGGGGGGTCCTTCAGGCTATATAGAGTATCATGTCATTTGCAAAGAGAGTTTGACTTCTTCCTTGCCATTTGTATGCCTTTTATTTCTTTTTTGTTGTCTGACTACTGAGGCTAAGACTTCCAATACTATGTTAAATGGTAATGGTAAGAGTGGACATCCCTCTCTTATTCCTAACTGTACAAGGAAAGCTCTCAGTTCTTCCCCATTGACATATTAGCTGAGGGTCTTTCGTATATGGCCTTTATAATGCTAAGATATGTTCCATCTATCCCTACTTTTTTCAATTTTATTTATTTGAAAGGAGAAGTGAGATAAAGAGAGAGGAAGGAGATGAGCGGGGATAGTGGCAGAGGGCTAGGGTGAAGAAGACTCCCCGCTAGGGAGGGCAATGCGGGGCTTGATTCCAGGACTCTGGGATCATGACCTGAACTGAAGGAAGATGCTTAAATCGACTGAGCCACCCAGGCACCCCTTATTGAGGGTTTTTCTCAAGAATGGATGTTGCTGGGGTGGCTTAGTCAGTTAAGTGACTGCCTTAGGCTCAGGTCATGATCTCAGGGTCTTAGGATCAAACCTTGTATGGGGCTCCTTATTCATCAAAAGCCTGCTTTCCACTCTCCCTCTGCCCCTCCCCTTCTCATGCTAACATGTTCTGGCAAATAAATTAAAAATCTTTAAAAAAAAAGAAAAAAAGAATGGATGTTATATTTTGTCAAATGTTTTTTCTATATCTACTGATATGATCATAATGTTCTTATGCTTTCTTTTATTAATGTGGTATATCATGTCAGTGGATTATGAATACTGAATCACTCTTGGAGCCCAAGAATAAATCATATTTGATCATGAAATAGGTGAATAATTATTTTGATGTAGTTTAGATGTGATTTGCTAGTATCTTTAGAATTTTTGCATCCATGTTAATCAGGTATATTGGCCTGTAATTCTCCTTTTAATGGGGTCTTTGGTTTTTTTTTTTTCTTTTTAAGATTTTATTTATTTATTTGGCAGAGAGCGATCTCAAGTAGATGGAGAGGTAGGCAGAGATAGAGAGAGGGAAGCAGGCTCCCCGCCGAGCAGAGAGCCCGACGCGGGACTCGATCCCAGGACCCAGAGATCATGACCTGAGCTGAAGGCAGCGGCTTAACCCACTGAGCCACCCAGGCACCCCCGGTCTTTGGTTTTTGAATGAAGGTAATGCTGGCCTCGTAAAAGGAGTTTGGAAGTTTTCCTTCCATTTCTATTTTTTTCTAAAGATTTATTTATTTTAGAGAGGAGTGAGCAAGCACATGGGTGAGGGGGAAGGACAGAGAGAAGGAGAGAAAAAACAGACTCCTTGCTGAGGGTGGAGCCTGATGCAGGCTCAATCCCAGGAACCTGAGATCATGACCAAACCAAAACTAAGTCAAATGTTTAACGAACTGAGTCACATAGGTGCGCCTTCCATTTCTATTTTTTGGAATAACTTGAGAAGAATAGGTATTAAACTCTTCTTTAACGTATGGTAGAATTCCCCTGTGAAGGTATCTGGTGCTAGACTTTTGTTTTGGGAGATTTTTCATTACTGATTTAATTTCCTTGCTGGTCATGTTCAAATTTTCCAATTCTTCCTTTTTTCAGTTTTGGTAATTTGTATGTTTCTAGGAATTTGTCCATTTCTTCCAGATTGCCCAGTTTGTTAGCATATAATTTTTCATAATATTCTCTAATGATTATTTGTATTTCTGTGGTGTTGGTTGTGATCTTTCCTCCTTCATTTGTGAATTTATTTGGGTGTGCGGTCTTTTCCGTTTTGTAACTCTGGCTAGGGGTTTATCAATTTTATTAATTTTTTGAAAAAATCAGCTCTTAGTTCTGTTGATCTGTTCTACTGTACTTTTTGTTTCTCTATCATTTATTTCTGCTCCAATCTTTACTATTTCTCTACTACTGCTGGCTTTGGGCTTTATTTGCTGTTCCTCTTCTAGCACCTTTAGGTGTAAGGTTAGTTGCATATTTTGAGAATTTTCTTGCTTTTTGATGTAGGCTTGTGTTGCAGTATACTTCATTCTTAGGACTCACTTTGCTGCAACCCAATGATTTGACTGTTATGTTTTCATTTTCATTTCTTTTCATGCACTTTTTAAAATTTCTTGATTTCCTGATTAACTCATTCATTTCTTAGTAGGATGTTCTTCAATCTCCACGTATTTGTGGTCTTTCCAAATTTTTTCTTGTGTTTGACTTCAAGTTTCATAGTATTTTGGTCTAAAAATATGCATAGAATGTTCATGATCCTTTTGTACTTACTCAGAGCTGATTTGTGAGCCAGTATATGATCTATCCTAGAGAATGTTGTAGGTGCACTCTAAAACAATGTGTTCTGCTGTTCTAGGATTAAATGTTCTGAATGTATCTGTTAAGTCCATCTGGTAGAGTGTCTTTCAAAGCCCTTGATTCCTTGTTGATTTTCTGCTTAGAAGACCTGTTCATCTAACACCCCATTGCTATAAGTAGGGTGTTGAAGCCCCCTACCATTAGTGTATTATTATCAATGAGTATCTTTATGTTTGTTATTAGTTGATTGATATATTTGCATGCTCCCAAATTGAGAGCATATATACATATAATTTTTAGATCTTCTTGATGGACAGACCCCTTAATTATGAAACAATGCCCTTCTTTAACTCTTCTTACAGTCTTTGCTTTAAAATCTGGTTTATCTGATATAAATATGGCTACTCAGGCTTTCTTTTTATGTCCATCAGCATGACAGATTATTCTCCCTCCCCTTACTTTCAACCTGCAGGTGTCTTTAGGTATGAATCTCTGTCTTTTTTTCAAATATGGTCCACACCCAGGGTACAGCCCAACACAGGACTTGCACTCACAACTGTGAAATTAAGAGTCAGATGCTCAACTGACTGAGCCACCCAGGCGCCCCCTAAAATGCATTTCTTGTAGGTGGCATATAGACGGCTCTTATTTTTTATCTGGTATCCTTTGTCTTTTAATTGGAGAATTTAGTCTATTTACATTCAAAGTGATTACTTAAAGATATGAATTTAGTGCCATTCTACTCTTTGTAAAGATGGTGCTTCTGCTGATGGTCTGTTCCTTTCTAGTCTGTTACTTTTGTTCTTTCTCCCCCCACTAAGAGACTCCTCTCTAATATTTCTTGTAAGACTGGTTTAGGGGCCACAAACTCCTTCAGTTCTTTTTAGTCTAGGAGCCTCTTTATCTCTCATTCTATTCTGAGTGATAGCCATGCTGAATACATTATTTTTGGCTGCGTATTTTCCCCATTAGGTGTAAGGTTCAGTATACTGAAGTCAGTATACTGAATATATCCTGCCATTCTCCCCTGGCCTGCCACAGTCCTGTGGACAGATATGCTTCAAACCTAGCATGGCTTCCCTTGTAGGTTAAGGGTATTTTTAACGTGCTGCTTTCAGGACTCTGTCTTTGTATATGTATTCTGTGAATTTAGCTATGATATATTTAAGTGATGACCAGCTTTTTGCTGAATTTAATAGGACTTTTCTGTGCTTCTTAGATTTTGATGTCTGTGTCATTCCCCCGATTAGGGAAGTTTTCAGTTATAATTTGCTCAAATAAACCTTCTGCCCCTTTTTCTCTTTCTTCACCTTCTGGGACATCTATGATATGGATGCTATTATATTTTAAGAAGTCACTTAGTTTCCTGAGTCTTCCTTTGTGATCCAATACCCTCATCACTTCAGTTTCATTATTTTCCATAATTTTATCTTTTATGTCACAGATTTAGTCCTCTGATTCATCCATCCTCATTGTTATGACATCTATTTGGGTTTGCACATCAGTTATAGCATTTTAAATTTTGGCTTGACTAGATTTTTGATTGCTTATCTCTGCAGTAAGTGATTCTCTAGTGTCTTCCATACTTTTTTCAAGCTAAGCTAGTATCCTTATAATTGTTGTTTTAAATTGTAGTTCAAATATTATTTTTATCTGTAGTAATTAAATCCCTGGCCATTACTTCTACTTCCTGTTCTTTCTTTTTGGGTGAATTCCTCCATCTTGTGATTTTGTTCAGGAAAACAAATCTAGATCCTAGGAGTGTTTTGTTCTGCATGTTAAAGAAAGCTAGATCTTGGGGGTGCCTGGGTGGCTCAGTGGGTTAAAGCCTCTGCCTTTGGCTCAGGTCATGATCCCGGGGTCATGGGATCGAGCCCCATATAGGGCTCTCTGCTCAGCGGGGAGCCTGCTTCCCCTTCTCTCTCTCTGCCTGCCTCTCTGCCTACTTGTGATCTCTGTCTGTTAAATAAATAAATCTTTTTAAAAAATTAAAAAATATTAAAAAATTAAAAAAAAATAAAGAAAGCTAGATCCAAAAGATACAATTAATATACATACAAAAATATGGGTGCCTGAGTGGCTCAGTCGGCTAAACGTCTGACGTCAGCTCAGGTTATGATCTTGGGGTCCTAGGACCAAGCCCTGCACTGGACTCCCCGCTCAGTGGGGGAGTCTACTTTTCCCTCACCCTCTGCCCCTCAATCCTACTCCTGGTCTCTCAAATAAGTAAAATCTTTTTTTTTTTTTTTAAGATTTATTTATTTATTTGACAGACAGAGATTATAAGTAGGCAAGAGAGGCAGGCAGGGAGAGAGAGGAGGAAGCAGGCTCTCTGCGGAGCAGAGAGCCCGAGGTGGGACTCGATCCCAGGACCCTGGGATCATGACCTGAGCCAAAAGCAGAGGCTTTAACCCACTGAGCCACCCAGGTGCCCCTCAAATAAATAAAATCTTAAGAAAAATGTTTTCATCACAAGACAAAACATTTAAAAAATTTTTTAAAATGCAAATTAAAAAGAAAATTTTAAAAATAGGTCTTTCATGCATTTTTGAGTCTATTTTTGTATATGGTGTAAAGTTTCATTCTTCTCCATGTCGTTGCCCAGTTTTCCCAACACCATTTATTGAAGAGACTGTCCTTTTTCTGCTGGATAGTCTTTCCTGCCTTGTTGAAGGTTAGCTGACCACAGGGTTAAGGGTCCACTTCTGGGTTCTGATGATCTATGTGCCTGTTTTTGTGCCAGTACTATACTGTCTTGTTGATTATAGCTTTGTAATATACCTAGAAGTCCAGAATTGTGATGCCACCAGCTTTGGTTTTGTTTTTCAATATTCCTTTGGCTATTTGGATTTTTTGCTGGTTCCATACAAATTTTAGGATTATTTGTTCCAGCTTTGTAAAAAACTTGATGGTATTTTGGTTGTATGTATACATTGCTCTAGGCAGCAAAAACATTTTAACAATATTTGTTCTTCCAGTCCATTAGCATAGACTGTTTCTCCATTACTTTGTATCTTCCTCAATTTCCTTCATGAGTGTTCTAACAAACCAAAAGACAACCAACAGAATGGGAGAAGATATTTGCAAATGTCCTATCAGATAAAAGGCTAGTAACCAAAATCTATGAAGAACTTCTCAAACTCGACACCCAAGGGACAAATAATCTAATTGAGAAAGAGGCAGAAAACATTTCTCCAAAGAAGACAATACAAATGGCCAAGAGACACATAAAAAATGGTCAACATCACTCAACATTAGAAAAATACAGAGGCACCTGGATGGCTCAGTGGGTTAAGCCTCTGCCTTCGGCTCAGGTCATGATCTCAGAGTCCTGGGATTGAGCCCCACAACAGGCTCTCTGTTCAGCGGGGAGCCTGCTTCCCCCTCTCTCTCTGCCTGCCTCTCTGCCTACTTGTGATCTCTCTCTGTCAAATAATATTAAAAAAAAAAAAAAAGAAAAATACAAATCAAAATCAATGAGATACTATCTCATACCGGTCAGAATGGCCAAAATTAACAAGTCAGGAAAGGACAGATGTTGGCAAGGATACAGAGAAAGGGGAAATCTCTTACACTGTGTAAGGGAATACAAGCTGGTGTAGCCACTCTGGAAAACAGTATGGAGGTTCTTCAATAAGCTGAAAATAGAGCTTACCTACCCTAGTTGAACCACTGCTCTACTTGGTATTTATCCCAAAGACAGAAATGTAATGATCTGAAGGGGTATCTGTACCCTAGTGTTTACAGTAGCTAAACTATGGAAACAGGCCAAGTGTCAACAACAGATGAATGAATAAAGACGACACAGGGATACACACACACACACACACACACACACACACACACACGGAATACTACTCAGCCATCAAAAAGATGAAATCTTGCCATTTGCAATGACATGGATAGAACTAGAGGGTATTACGCTAAATGAAGTCAATCAGAGAAAGGCAATTATCATATAACCTTACTCATATACGGAACTTAAGAAACAAAACAGAGGATCATAGGGGAAGAAAGGAAAAAAATATAAGAAGAAATTAGAGACAGGTAGAAACCATAAGACTCTCTTTTCCAAAGGAAACAAGCTGAGGGTTGGTGGAGAGGAGGAGGTGGGGGGGGATAGGGTAACTAGGTGATGGACATTAAGGAAGGCATGTGATATAATGAGCACGTAAGACTGAAGAATCAATGAACTCTACCTTTGAAATTAATACTACACTGCATGTTAATTAATTGAATTTAAACAAACAAACAAAAAAGGAAGCTAGATCCTATCGTTCCCAAAGCTAAACTTTCTAGGACTCTATGATCAACAGACTTCATATGGGTAGGGGTTTGTGCTGGTCTTTTCAAGGTGGGGCTCGATACTCTGGATTCTCAGGGGGACTTGACCTAGTGAAGATGCACTTGTAGAATTGTGGGGGTGTGTGTGCAGGATTTGGTTTACATGACTCAGGCCTCCCCTTGGTGGCGCTGTTTTTCTCACTGAGGCTGGTTAGTGCTTGTGGGTGTGGGGTGGAAATGGCGTTACCCTGTTGTCTCAGGAGAGCAGAGCTCAAGCCAGCTACTCCTCAGGAAGCCCTTATAGAGGAGCAAACATTCACCCCTCCTGTGTCCCCAGCTTCCATCAGATCCCGTCATTCTCTCTGTGCCTGAGCTCTCCACATGTCAGCCGGCACCGCACTCTTGTGTTTTACCTCAGGTGAAGTTGTGTTTTAAAACCTCAAACTTCAGAGACCACCCTCCTTCCCTCAGGCAGGGACCTGTGCTCATCTGGAGGAGGGTCTTGTGCTGTGGCCAGTGCTGGCTGGTCCCAGAAAATAGTCAGCTGACCACGCAGTAGTTAGGAGTTTATGGTAAGCTGGAGCACAAACCTGGAGCCAAGGTTTGTTGCTCTAATCTGGTGTCTTTGTTCCTATGTTGGGGAAGGGGGCAGATCAATGGCACCTGTACCAAATGCACTCCAAGTAGGGAAACCTTCTCTCTGTGTGACCTAGGATATCCTCAGATTATGCTGCCTACTCATGGGTCTCTGCCCTCCCTCCTCATAGGAGCACCACTAAGGCAGGCATGACTCTGTGATGGCAGGCTTCTAAAACTTGAGATTTTATGCTCTGCTGCTTATAATACCATGTAGTAGTCTCTATAAGCAGGGATCCCTCTCCTCTGCAGCACCCATAGTTCTTATATCCCCCAAATCAACTCTTCAGAGTTCCTACCTTCCATGATTCTACTTGTAAGACTTGCAGTTTTGTTCTCTCAGTCCTCAGATTAATTTCTTGGGTGTTCATAATGATTTGATATTTATCTATCTGTGTTCAAGGGAGGAGGCAAGCTTAAGGTTCCCCTATTCCTCCACCATCTTAACAACTCCTCCCCAAATCTCAATTTTTAAGAAAAATAAATACAATTGATACAAGAGATGTGAAACCACAAATATTATAAACAACTTTATGCTGACAGTTGGGGGATATAATTTAATAACTTGGATCAATGTATCATTTTCTTGTAAGATATAAAATGAACAGCCTTGTATCTATTAAAGAAATTTATTTTGCACTTAAAAACATCCTTATAATGAAAATTCTAGGTCCCAATGATATAATACCTATCTGAAGAAAAATAATAACAATACTATTAAACTCTTCCAGAAAATTAAAAAGGAGAAAATACACTGCAAATCATTAAAAAAAGCCAGCATTACCATGGTTCAAAAGCAGTCAGAGACATTTGATAAAAACAAAAAAGAGATATATCTCTCTTGAGCAAAGAAGCAGAATTCTTAGGAAAATTCAGGAAATCATACGCAACAATATATAGAAAGAATAATACAACAGGACTATGAGGAATTTATCTCAAGAATTTAAGGCTAACATTTGAAATTCAACTAACTCAATTCATATTAATAGTCTTAAGAGAAGAAAAACTGCATATACTGATCTTAACAGATGTAGAAAAGCATCTGACAAAATTCAAGATCCATTTCTAATTAAAAACCTCAGAAAAAGAATAGAAGGGAAATTTCCTCAACGTGATAAAGGGCATCTATGAAAAACTTACATTTAACAGTCTTAATGACGAAAGACTAATTTTGCTTAGTGAAAAAAGTCAGATAAAGACAAAAATAACAAATATCAGGAGCACATATTGTACAATTCCATTTTTATGAAATCCTTAAAAGTGTAAACAAATCAGTTAGCAAATCAAGAACTGCTTGAGGATGGAAGTGGGGGAGACTGGCAAGATTGGGAGGAATTAAAAAATGGCAAGAGAAAATTTCTGAGGATGACGGATATATTCATTATCTTGCCTGTAGTAGTTTTAAAACTGTATATATATATATATATATATATATATATATATATAAGTTAAGGAGTTTTGATGTATGTATGTGTATATATATATATATATACACATACATACATCAAAACTCCTTAACTTACGCACTTTACTCTTGTCTGATACCAACTCTTTTTGTATTTCTGGGCCCAATTTGAATACGGGGCATGGGTTTCCCCAGCATGCATGCGCGCGCGCGCGCACACACACACACACACACACACACCAATAGTACCTGCTAGTTTCTGAGAATTCATCTCAATTCTGACACTCTCTACCTAAACACAGCATCAGATTCCACAGATAAAGGGCTCAGTCCTACAAGACTGTCCTCTACTCCCCCAATTTAGATGGCAGTCTGAAGCCCAGGCTTTTGTCACCTATGCTTCTGACCCATGGGCTACAGATCGGAGGTTCCAACCACCTGCTCCTTAGGTTTGTTTTTGTTTTTTGTTTAAGATTTATTTGAGAGGGAAAGACAGAGAGAACACAAGAGCAAGCAGAAGGGAGAGAGAATTACCAGTGGACTCTGTGCTGACTATAGAGCCCAACTCAATCTCACCACTATGAAATCACCCTGAACCAAAACCAAGAGTCAGATGCTTAACCAACTATGCCACCCAGGCAACCTCTCCTTAGATTCTTTTAATATGCTAGAGTGGCTCAGAGAACTCAGGGAAACAATTAGTCACATTTACCAATTCATTAAAGGATATGATAAAGAATTTGAATCAACAGTCAGATTAAGAGATATATAAGGCAATGCACAGGAAAGGTGAACAGAGCTTTTAAGCCCTCTTCAGGTGTGTTATTCTCCTCACATCTATTATGTGTTCAACAACCCAGAAGCTCTCTGAACCCAACCCTATAGGTCTTTATGGAGGCTTCACTGCTTCATTATTAATTATGTCACTGCGAACAGCTGATTCAATCTTCAGCCCTCCTCCACCCCTCAGAGCCTGGGGGTAGGACTGAAAGTTCCAAATGACCAAATATGTATTTCTTATAAATAACTATATCACATCGTGTAATTTGTTTTATGTAAATTAAACCTCTACTAAGTTGTAATTTAAAAAAAAAAAGACTGCATGACAGGTATGTGGAAGAACTTTTATTTTTAAAAATTAATTTTTCAGGGGGCACCTGGGTGGCTCAGGCAGTAAGTGTCTGCCTTCGGCTCAGGTCATGATCTCAGGGTCCTGGGATCAGGTTTCCTGCTCAACAGGCAGTCTTCTTCTCCCTCTCCCTACTCTTATGTACACTCATTCTCTCAAAAATAATTAAAATTTTTTAAAAATTCAAAAAATTAATTTTTCAATAATTCATAGAATGTGTAGTTTATGCAAAAAAGAGGATATGAAACTCTAAATATTCCATACTTGAAGTAAAGGCATTGGCTCTATTTTTTTTTAAGGTGAACTAAAGTAGTTCTCAGATAAACAAAAATTAGAATAGGCTGAAGTAAAATGGTAACAGAAACTCAAGTATGAGAGCTGAATATAGTAAATTTGTAAATATAAACAGTTCTGTTTTCTTATTTTTAAGTTTCCTAAAAAGACAGGTGGTTTTTACTTTTTTAATTGGTTGAAATATTTGCCCAAATTGCAGATATCTCCAACTTTAAGATGTGTGTGTGGGGGGGGGTATGTGTCCCTATCAGGTTGTACAGTCTCTCTCAGTATCTTTTTTAAAATCAGTTATTGAACAGAATTTGCCGGTGTATTTTCATCTTCCAGGTTATTTTCTAAAAGTTCCATTACCCATTAAGGAAGTTCAGTGCAAATTTATTAAACTTGCCTAAATTTCCTAATAATACAGAAGATAACCACAAATTACTAGATAACAATCAACTATTTTCTGGGTTGTTGAGTAGTACACCGTATTTTTTTTCTTCTTGCTTTTTGACCCTCTTCACCCATTTCTCCCACCCTGACTCGGGCAAGCACCAATCTGCTCTCTGTATCTATGAGCTTGTTTTTTTGTTTTAAGAGTCCATATATATCACAATATTTATCTTTTTCTGCCTGACTTATTTTACTTAGCATAATGCTCTTAAGGTCCATACATATTGTGGCAAATGGCAAGATCTCTTTTTTTTTTTTTTTAAAGATTTTATTTATTTATTTGAGAGAATGAGGGAGAGAGAGCATGAGAGAGGAGGAGGTCGGAGGGAGAAGCAGACTCCCCAAGGAGCTGGGAGCCCGATGCGGAACTTGATCCTGGAAGTCCGGGATCATGACCTGAGCTGAAGGCAGTCGCTCAACTGAGCCACCCAGGCGCCCAAGATCTCATTATTTTTTAATGGCTGAATAATATTCCATTGTATATATACAAGCACATATACAATTTCTTTATCCACTCATCCATCTATTAGTTGTTTGCATATCTTGGCTGTAATAAATAATGTTGCAAAGAACACAGGGGTGCATATATCTTTTTGAGTTAACGTTTTATTCTTCTTTGAATCAACACCAAGATCAAAACATCCTTTTATGTTTTGAATTAAAACAAAATGTTTAAGTTAAAATATCAAAATTACATTTTTTCTTTTTTAAAAAATAGATATCCTTGTTTTAACTAACTTCAAATTAACTGGCCAGTTAAAATCTCAAATGTGTCTAAAAATAGTTCTTCTATTATCTGTGTCTATCTACCTAAACATATCATATCCTATCATGCCTAATTAACAGAAAGTAATGAGTATATGTATATGATTCATTCATTGTGAAATACGCTGTTCAATAATGTATTAGTAATCTTAAAATTCAGAGGAAGATATACTAAACGTGTTTGTCATGGAATATGACAAGAATACTTTGTAAATGCTTTGTTTCTATTTTCATCTGTATAGCTAAAGGTACAGAAGAGCTCTTGATTATTTATAGAGGTGCCCTTTTCTGTCACAGAGCTATTTTTAAAAGACTGTTGGGTTAATTTGACCACAGAACAAGAGGAGTATCACAGGCATGAAGTAGGGTATTAATTTTTTTTTCAAACACCAAAACAGTCACATTTTCCTAAGGCCATATTAACTTTATAATATCATATTAATTACTATTCCATTAGTACAAATGTAAGTACATTGAATGCCTCTGTTATGTTCTGAATTTGCAAGAGTGTGGTAGTGATACAATTTCCTTACAACAACAGTATGATATTTATTTAGCCTTTATAGACAAAACTATTTACCAGAAAACAAAGCAAGTAATTAGGGAGTTTCATATTTTTATAATTACCTAGGACTACAAAGAAGCAATCAATTATTTAAGTGAAAAATCTAGAGTGATTTATAAAATTCCTTACCGGTATCTATGAACAAATATACCCTTAAAAATAGAGTTCATCATATTTTCAATTTCATCCTGGTTTTCCTGTAGCTGAAATGAAAAGAAAAAAATTAAGTCCTGATTTTATCTGAAATGTACAGTTTCAGTTATTTTTAATTTCTGGTTCTTCTCGTTCTTGGTAATTATCAATGCTTTTTCTAACTTTCTTCAACAGATGTCAGAAATTACGAGTACTCTTTTATTACTTCAACAGCTTTACTATACTGACTTTAGAACCTCTTTGTCTCTCTTTACATATACACGCAATGACTAACAAGGAGTGGTGTGGCTAACTGTGGCCAGATTCCAATCCCCAAAATATGACCTGCTTTGGGAAAAAGCTTCAATTTCTATACCTCTTCCAACAAAGTCAGGTCCCTGGCTTGTTTTGCCTCTCTTGGTAATAGGTCAGCCTTAATTATGATATTTGCCACTGTTAAAGAAACTTACTATTCTATCTGAAGTATCCAAATAGTACTCTCCAAATGTTAAGTCCATAACTAAGAGTAGGTCAAGTTCCCAATATAGATGGCATAGCAGAAGATAGGAAGGATCTTTGCCATTAGTGGTGGAATGCAGCAACACAATTAAACAGTTCAGCAATGATAAAAAATTCAGGCAATACTACTGATTAGAATTAAAGCTTGAGCTTATTCACTGCTCAACAGGAATAACAGCACTGATACAAAATTATATCCCAAGTGGTATTTCTTATTATACTTTGTTTTGTAGTAATACTCAGTGAAGTATTTGCTTTTATGCGCGCCCCGGTGTCTCAGTCGGTTAAGTGGCTGCCCTCGGCTCAGGTCATGATCCCAGGGTCCTGGGATCCAGTCCTGCATCGGGCTCCCTGCTCAGTGGAGAGCTTGCTTCTCCCTCTCCCTGCTGCTCTGCCTACTTGTGCTCTTTCTCTCTCTGTCAAATAAATAAACAAATCTTTAAAAAGAAAAAAAAAAAAAAAGGAAATATTTGCTTTTATTACATATAAGAATGTGAGAATAAAATACTTTCTGACTTACTCTTTTGCTGTATGCTTTATTTTAGGTTTATGGAAATAAGATTAGGAATACTTACATATTAAACCATCAAATTACTATATCATACTGTAAGTTTTAAAAATTACTTTTGCTGTATTTATTACATAAAAAATTAATTCATAAGAGGCATACAGTTTGGTTAGTAGTACTTACTGATGCACAATTCCAAAATTTACTTTCACAATATTTCAAGTGTGGTATGTATGATTTTAACTGTGTTCCTTAGAAATCCATATAATGGAAGTCCTGATGCCCTAGTACATCTCAAACCTTACTTGAAAATAGGATTGTGGCAAAAGTAATTAGTTCAGATGGTGTCATTCTAGAATACGGTGGGCCTCCAATCCAAGATGATTGGTATCTTTATAGAAAGGAGAAATTTAGAGACAAACACACATAAAGTCATGGAGAAACTGGCGTTATCTTCAACTTCTAGCTTACAAAACTGTGAGATGATAAATTTCTGTTCTGTGAGCCACTCAGTTTGTGGTATCTGTGATAGCAATCTTAACACCCTCATACAGTATGGGCAATAATTTAGGCATAGGTTTGCTGTTTCCTGATGTCTATTATAACCCATTATTCATTGATAATTTATATGCAGCAATAAGGTATTATTCTTTTTTCTAGTTAAAATACAGACTAATACTCTAGATTTAAAATTTTATTTCCTAATGGGCAAATAAAACTGTTACCTACTAAAAAGCTAGTTTGAAACACTTTCAGCATATATATGGAAATTTCAGTATAAACCTGGAACCAACCTTATTCATAGGAATTCCTTATTTATTAACTAATAAATAGTCTTTGGCCTTCTTTTGGAAATGATCCCCAGCTCTGACCTTAGTATTTATTAAGTTTCCTGAACTCATACCCTGATATCCTCAGTTACCTAACCCCCAGACTATCTTCTTTCGAAAGGAGGACTGTTTTAGGATTTTCTTCTGCAGATATAATTAGTTAAGATGGGGTCATTCTGGAGTAAGGTGGGCTCCAAATCCAGTATGATTGGTGTCTTTAAAGAAAGAATAAATATAGAGACAGACACACATGAAAGTCATGGAGAAAGCACTCAGACAGCACTCAGATAATCACTGGCTGAACGTTCCAGGTTAATTTGAAAAGTATGAGATTACATAATCTAACTTATATAAATAAGATTAAAAATACACATACACCTTTTTATAGAGAATACGAAACATGAAACTTACCTCTTTGCGTTTCTGAAGAAGTAACTCCAACCTTTCATTGGCTCTCTTCCCAATCATTTTATTTCTCTCAGCTTCATATTGTCTTTGTGTATTATCCTGATGAATACTGAGGTTTAAGGCAACATTCACCAATGCAGTCATGAGCTTCATGGCTATGAAATAAAGGAATATTATGGTATTCACCCATTAATCAGACCTTCATCCGTAAGATTACAAATTTATAATGGAAACGGATGAAGGAAAGAAACTAGTCAGTTTCTATGTTTACGACTCAGTCACAATAAAAAAAAGAAACTTACTTTATAGAAATAAAGTCATCATCTTAGGCTGCAAGATAATTTTCTTTGCCTCAGTGTCTCTATAGCTTGGCTCATTGGCACTTCCCACTTAAAAACAGCCTCAAACTATCAGCAAGAAAGATTTAACAACCCCTCTTCTCCACCCTCAAATATGCTTACTTTAGTGAGGACATACTAAGCAAGCCTATTAGAACTCTAGTCTCACCACAAATTCTGTGTATATACAATTGCTTCTTTAATACCTTTAACTCAGACACTTCAAAGATGCCTTTGATGTTTACAATCAATTCATGATCTTTACCCAGAAAGACGGCTCTCTGCCTGCTGTTCCTCACCTCAGTGGATGGCATAACCTCCAAACTCTGAAATACAGATCCTACCAAACTCATTAATTAAAAATGTACACTGTGAACTTCTGGTTGACCTATTTTTCCCACAGTGTCAATGTACTTTTAAATGTTCACTTATATTTGCAAATCTTTAAATATTTTCAAACTTCTATTTCAAGTCATCTGAGAAACAGGTATGACACAAACCTTAAACTTTTCTCTATTCATATTTATTTTCATTATTGAAATGGTGATAGTGTAGAAAATATCGGTAAAAAAATAAGAGTTTGTGCAAGTAAAGTAACTTGCCTTTTTTTTCTTCTAGGTTATTTATTTATCTGCAAATATGAATGAATGTACATTAAGAAAAAATGAAACGATCAGTGTTTTGGAATACTGATCTACTTATCTGCAAACATATCCATAACTATATATGAACATGCATTTCTCTTAAAACTTCACTATTTCCCTTTAATTACACACATAAATATACAGAATACTATCTATATCTATCATCTATGCACACTTACAATTTGCCAACTCCATTTTAATAGTGATTACTGCCTTTAAGCTAAAATGTAAAACAAGATGTAAACAAATGTATTTAAGTTAGTGTCCACTTAAAATACACTTAATAAATTTTTGTTTTTCCTAATATACAGTGTCTCAATATAGTAAACTAAGAAACAGTCTTTCAAAATACAGGCTAACGATACTACGTTTTATACATTGTCAATAGGATATTTGATGCTACTATGAAAGTTAAAAGTACTTTTTAAATTAATCTGTATAAAAAAGGAGAATAGCTCAAAGATAGGAGGGATATACGGCATTCACCTTACTCAAGTTAGGAATAATAGTGTAACAGAGTTTGCCCTGAACATACAAAATCATACCCAATGGAGCTTAATTCAGTACATACTTCTAGATCCCCTTTGCTTTTGGGGAGCCTGGGTGGCTCAGTTGGTTAAGTGTCTACCTTCGGCTAAGGTCATGATCTTGGGGTCCTGCGATCAAACCCTGCATTGGGCTCTCTGCTCAGCTGGCAGTCTGCTTCTCCTTCTCCCTCTGACCCTCCTCCCAACTTTCACATGCATGGGCACTCTTCCTCTCTCCCAAATAAATGAAATCTTTTTTTAAACAAAGAGACTTTTGCTTTTAGCTATATATCTCCTTGTGAACCCAAATCCCATACTTCAACGGCCATTGTAATTAACCTCTTCCCATCCTAGATGTATAAACATAAAAAATCAACATACTAAAACAGAAAAGCAAATGATCCATAAATTTTCACACAAGTATTAGATAGGAGAGAGCACTGCTTATTGATCTGTAAAAACTTAAACTTTGCTGAATTTTCATTTCACATACCAACATTTTAGCAATTAAAGTTACCAAAGAGAGAATTCTAAGAAAATTTTTAAAGACAGATTTACTTATTTATTTTTTAATGTATGTATGTATGTAGACAGAGAGAGAGAGACAGCCAGAGAGGGAACACAAGCAGGTAGAGTAGGAGAAGGAGGAGTAGGCTTCCCGCTGAGCAGGGAACCTGACGTGGGGCTTGATCCCAGAAACCTGGGATCATGACCTGAGCCAAAGGCAGATGCTTAATGCCTGAGCCACCCAGGCGCCCTGAGACTTCTAATTTAATGACATAGACATAACATCGGAATTGTAATGTCTGAGTCCATTGAAAAAGGCTCCTTCCAGCATAGAGGGAGCACCAATTTAATTCTTCTGATATTACTAAAGGAACTATTTTAAAAATTAATAATCCTACAAGAATTCTGCCTGGATTCTGTGCCACTGTCTTTTTTAAATGCCAACTACAGAATGGCAAACTTGTTTTAGTGTTGTACTACCCATAATATGGTCCACAAATGGGTGCAGACAATGAATAGTCAGTTAACAGCTTATTATCAGTACAAACATGAAAGTAAGCTTTTAGAAACTTTTATAGCAATCTGACAGTGATCTCATGTCTATTGACTTTAATATTAAAATGATACTGAGAAACATATACTTCAGTTTATTGCATTTCACAAAACTATTAGGTTGTGACAGACTGGTAATTAAAAAACTAGCCTTTTACCACAGAGAGTTCAATAAACAGTTATTTAGTGCTTCTTCAATCATTTATCAATCCAATATGTACTTAGCACTGTTCTACATATTAGAAGTACAAAAGTGAATGAGACAAGAGAGTACCTACCCTCATAATTATTATATTCTAGGGTGGAGCGACAGCAAACAATTATAGAATATACAAATGAAAAAAGTTAATGAAAAATCTATAAAGAAAAATACAGTATAATTTTCTAAAAATATGATTTTTAAAAAATCATATTTAAAATATGATAAAAATCATTAAAAATATGATTAAAACGTTAGAGAGTAAAAAGTGTAGTCAGGCAGCTTGTGACTGTGACTTTGCGGAGCTCACATATGAGATTAAGTGAGGGAATGAGCATGTGATCATATGACAGAACAGTGCTCCAGGCAGAGGGAATAAAAGGTACAGAGGTTATGAGATAAAATGTTATAAGGAGAGCACTCATAAGAGAGCAAGGGATTTAGTGTGGCTGAAACACAGAAACAGGTAGAGGCAGGAAGTAAGGGTAAGGAAGAAATCAAGAGGCCAGGTTATAAAAGTTCTACTAGGATCTAGTTAGAACTCAGGAATTAAATTTAAATGAGGAAAGACCCACTGGAAAATACGATGTGAATGGCAAACAGTCTGATTTAGATTTAAAACTGCTGTGTGAACAGATTACAGAAGAGTAAAAGTGGAAGAAAGGCGACCACATGGAAGAACACTGAAAGCTGAAAATTATTTTGCCAGAAGTTTACAATGATGATTCTCAAGTTGCTGGATTTGAGCAGCTCACTACAGCAATGCAGGCAGAGAATAAAGTGACTGCAATAGGTAGAGATTCTGAAGGTAGAGCTAAAAAAAAAAAAAACCATGATAGATTAGAATGTAGTATATAAGATAAAAAGAAAAGGCAAGGATAACTAAAAAGCTTTGTGCTTATTAGATATCTAAGTGGAAACATCCAATAGCTATACATCTGGAAGCCATCACCAAAGACATTGTTCTTTAGAGCCTTAAAACTAGACAGTACATCCATCCAATGAATAACTATTCAGCCATTAGAAAAAACGAGGCATAATTTTTGTGCTGAAAAGAAAAGCCCACCAAGATATTTGTCGATTAAAAAAAAAGCAAGATGCCTGTCAGTATGTATATTATGCTATCATTTATGCAAAAAGAAGGAATGTCCTATTTATTTTTATGTATCAGTCACTCTTCTAAGCTCTTTACACATACTTATCATATATCTCACAACTCTGTCAAGTGTATTTTAAATGTTCCTTTTGTACACAGAAGAAAACTGAGCCCCAGATTAGCTATGAGACTTGCCAGTTACATAGCCAGTAACTGGCAGAGACAGAATTTGATTACAGGCAGTCGTGCTCCATAGACCAAGTTCTTAGGCACTACACCATAATGCCTCTCACTGAGTATGTTATGTGCTATTATATTCATAATCTTCAGAAAAAATATATGAGACTGGCAACTGGTTGTCTTCAAGGAAGAGAATTTGATGTTTGAGAGCTATGGATGGAAGAATGACATTTTACCACAGAGTTTTTTTATTTTGAATTTTAAATCATATGACTATATTACCTCTTCCACTATCATTATTTTTTGATAAAAATAATAAAACTATGGAATTGGTTTTTACTTTACGCACTAAGGAGTGAATAAAGACAGAAAAGATTAAAGGGTCTAAAGATTGAGTTTTGAGATAGTTCAATATTTACAGTTTAGCTTTCTAAGATGCACTGTGACACTGTGTATTCCAGAAACAAGTGAAGATAGTGATTCAAGAAGGAAGAAGTATCTATGTCTACTGAAAGAGAAAATATGACATCTGGGAGATTCCCTGTGATTTGGACAGTAAGAAGGTAATTGCTGACAAATCAAGAGCAAAGACAGTGATATGGCAGAAATAGAAAACTGACTGGAGTGGGTTTAAAACAGAATAGGAGGAGAGTAAGAGAGTGAATAGAAACAGTTGAGATTTATCATAAAGAAAATGTAGGGAATGTAACTAGAAGGGCATGAGGAAACAAGGGAGGTTGTAATCGTCAATCTTATATGTCAACCTGGCTGGGCTACAGTATCCAGTTATTTAATCAAATGCTAATCCAGGCGTTAACGTGAAGGTATTTTGTAGACATTGTTACCATCTATAGTCCGTTGGTTTTAAGCAGAAGAAATTACCCTCAATGTGCTGGGTTTCATCTAGTTACTTGACTACTTTAAGAACAAAATACTGAAGTTTCCTGGAGAAGCAATTTCTGCCTCAGGACTGTACAACTCCAGCCTATTTCTAGCCTGCTGTTCTACCCTACAGATTTCAAATTTGCCAGCTCTCACAATTGTGTGAGCCAACTCCTTGAAATAAAACTCCCTCTCCTCAAATATATCTTGGTATATACATATATACAAGATAGACATATCTGGGTATGTATGTGTGTGTGTGTGTATCAGGAAGTAAGTATATCTCCTATTGGTTCTGTGTCTCTGGAGAGCCTTAATCAAGAGAGAATGTTTCTAAAGATAAGAGCTAACAGAGTATATTAGTATAATGATAAGAATTATCTCATATAAGTGGGGAAACTGAAGTCAGTAGAGAGAAAACAATCCGAAGAGCAACGTTCTTGAGGTGGAGACCAGGGGTCAGATCTATTAGACAAGAGTAAGGACCAACCTTAGAGGTAACTCTGATAGAAAAAGTAGAGTATAGGGGTACAGCTGCACCTGGATAAGTAGGTTTAATCCTTGAAGAATTCTCTGTTGTCTCTATTAAGGAAGCAAAAACAATCAGCTAAGTGTGAAAAAAAGAGAACAGGAGGTGTTACAAGTTTGAAAAGAAGGTATGAGATAATTTTGTAACAAAGTAGGAATATCTATGTAGTAGAATAACAGGGCTGCTAGGCAACATTAAAGTCCCACTTATGAGAAAAATCTAAAGTCTAGCCAATATGATTATGTGTTTTTCTTCAGTCACTTTCAGATGCTCTGGTGCAGGTATGGAGCAGTATGGGGAGGACAGGGTTTTCCAAGGAGGTATGATGGAGGGAAAAAAGAAGCAAGGATATTGAGGGTATGAAGAAGGACATGATTATAATAAATCAGGATGAAAGGATTTAAGCTAGGAAAGTACAGGAAGTAAAGATATGAAGGGTGTGAAGAACACTAAAAATATAGTATCAAAGGATTTAAAGTCCCAACAGAAGAAAAACTATACTGGAATTGGGAACATGAAAGAAAAACACTGAAACAGAAAGAAGTGGTTACTGGCAAATGGAATGGTTGAAATTAAGATTGTAGACTCTTTTAATCAATATCCAACAATTTACATTTATGAGTTCCTAAATATAAAAGTGAAAACTAAAACACTTCATTGATATTTAAGATACTTAGTATACTTTTGAAAACCATCACTGTACTCCATAGAAATATGTTTGATAATGGGACAAACTATGTTTTTAAAAGAGGGGTGATTCTATTCCTTTAGTTTTAAAAAACTTATTTTCACAAATACAAAGGATTGTAATAGACATCCACTTTCCAAATGATCAAGGGTTTTTAAAAATTTTTAATTTTATATTTAAGTAAACTCTGTGCCCAATATGTGGCTTGAGTTCAAACCCCAAGATCAAGTCACATGCTCTACTGACTGAGCCAGCCAGTACCCAAAAATGACAGAGATTTAACCAATTCCTCTATCTCTTAAAAACCCAACCAAAATAACAAAGAAAAAACAAATTTCATCTTCAATAAATTAAGAAAAATACTTGTAAACACAAACCATAATATATTAATATATGTACATGGGAAGCATAAGGATGAGCAGAGCGTACAAATCAAACCAAATTGTCAAAAAAGGAATTACAACTATGTGTATCTAAAAGAAAAATTAAAAAACGATTTTGCTCTGCAGAACCCAGAAGTGTTCAGGAATTACAAATAAAAGGTTCCACAGAAGATGGAGGGAGGTAAAGTCTCAAAAGAGTATTATTTCAATGTTTGTACAATAAGTAATTAAAACCTTAAGCCTCTACTCCTACTTAGGCAGTCAAGGAGTTTTTCCACCACACACCAATCTTGGAAGCCCAGAAAGTTTACTCTCTCAATAAAATGAGCCAGAAACTTGGAATTATCAGATACAGGAGAGGGATACATGTGAAGTACAGACTGCGCTGGATGCTGTTTCACCCTGCCCAATTCCCGAATGGTAAAGAGAAACTAAACTTTAGCAGATTGAAAGATCTTTCTTCAAAGAAGGTAAACTTCCCTGGGGAAAATAACTATGAATACCTACGGTTTAGGGTCTATAACGAAAACTATAGTTTTTACAATGAAAACTATAGTTACTAAAGGAACTATAGCCGATGACAGGACTGCCTTACAGCGAAGCTCACCAAAGAAGACACAGACCACTGCCTCATCCTGTCAAACACAACACATTCTCCCCTCTCTCTCTACCTCCCCGCGTCCCACGTCCTCCCTTCTCTGATAATTGCCTTTTCAGTGTCTCACTCAGCAAGAGTAGAGAACCAAGAAACAGATATTTGAGGTAAGTTTCCAGCATGAAAGAGAAGGAAAGAGCAGAGATCAGAAGAGTAGGGAGCTGAAAAAAACTTCAGAGTAATAATTAACATTATCAAAGAGATAAGAGAAGACATTAAATCCATGAAACAATGTTTAAAAAAAGACCAACCTCAAGAGACTAACAACCAAGCAACGGATATTCAACAAAAAGTGCCAAGCATAATGAACGGGAAAAAAAATACATATACACATCAGGGTGTATCACCATGATATTTCAAAACACCAAGAAAAGAAAAAATTTTGAAGCATACAAAGACAAGAAACAGGATCAGAATCTGAAGTTGAAACAGCATTGGACTTCTCAGGAGAAAACACTGGAAACTAGAGGAAAATCTTTGAAGAAAATGAAGCATGAGGATGTAATTACTTTTCAGGCATGTAAAATCTCAAATACATACTTCCCCCAAACCCCTGATCAAAGAATAGGCTAACTAAAAAGGAGAGAATAAATTAAGAAAGAAAGCAAAAGATGACAGGGACTCCAAAAAAAGACAAAGGATCTAAACGATGGTAGAAAAGTTAAATAATTTAAAGGACATCTTGATTGTAGAAAATGAACCTGCCATATCAGACATGATTATAAATAATCAAAAGCACAAAAAATGCATGCTATAAAATTGATACTATTATTTGTTTTAAAATTTTAAAAATCCTCATAAAAAAATCCTCATGAATATGCATATGAGAAAAAACTTAAAAGAAATGACAAACATGTTCTGGGCAAAATGATGAGGTAGTATAATTATGGCTAATTTATATTTTTGTACTTCTCTCCTTTTCTCAATACTCTATAATAATCAGTATAGTAATTTTATATGCACAGAAAATGTTTAATGTACAATATGGATATGTTAGTGAAAAGCATACAAAAAGTTTTCTCAATTTCTCTGCCTTCTTTAGAACTAAGCAAAGTAAGCTTTGTCATTCTATTTTAGTTAGAATATCAGACAATTACAAGTGATTTGTAAATGTTAAGCATTTAACAGGAACTCATTGAAGCTTTATATTCCTATGTGTCAGGACTATTAGTATTAATAGTATACAGGATTAATAGTATACAGAGGAAAAAAGTGAGGCACAGAAGTTATTTGTCTAAGCTCAAAAGCTAATGAATAAAAGATATGCAATGTTTGTAGAGTGATTTTAAAATCATGATTTCTTTATAAAAGCAGGCCCCCAAAAGAAAGCTAATTTTCATACTTGATAAAGAAAGAGATAGATCTAAAAATGAAAAAAAAAAAAGGTTCTTTAAACAAGAAAACTTAACAAATTTCTATAGATACCTACATTTACATATTAGAAATAAATATTTAAAAATTTACATAATTGCCTTTTATAGGTAAAGTTATAGATGGCATTCATGAATTTGGTAATTACTGAGCATTAATCCCATGAGAACCCTAAAGTCTACTCTATACAAATCCTGGAAAACTACAAAGTAGAGAAGAAAACTTCTCTAGAGGAGAAGTACGAAAACAAAAGTGATAGAGAAAAACAAACAAAAAAAGCAACAGTAATAGTATAAAGCAATGAGAAAGACTTTAGAAGAACTTTTTAAAAAGAAACAAGAAAAAAATGAAGGAGAAGAGATTATCTACACTTTATAGTCCTTTTTTTGATGACACCCGATTGACCTAAATTTTTCAAGCCCTAACCACAGAAACCAAAAATATTCTGTCTAGTCAAAAGTTACAAAATACTTAATTGAATTTAATAAATAGAATGTGGGACCTATGAGCTAAAAAATAAGTAAAATGAAAACACATGCTATTAGTTTTCTTAATAGTAGTTTTTTAAACATCTAATTTGTTTCTTATTTCCCCACTTGTAATGTCTTTTATTACTAAAATAGAGTAGGTGCTCAATAAATTCTGAGTAAAAACATGAATGAAGTGAAACAATACCAACACTATTAGTTCTTCTTGTCATTACAAGGTAATAGGAGCAGCTTACTAAATGTCAGATATTAGTCCATGCTCTCTTCATGAGATAGCTATCATGATCTTCCTCCCTTTGCATGTACATAAAATGAGGCCGGGTAAATTAAGGATTTGTCCAAATTACACAACTAATAAAAGGCAAGTAAGGGATATGATCTGGACAGTTTGGCACAGAATCCATTTTTTAGAAACACTTTATTTTACGGTTTTAGCAACTGAGAGCCAAAGAAAAGATGCCAATTTACTAAAGTAAAATCATTTTCAGTCTATGGCTGGAGATCAAAACAATTTCATATAAAGTATCTTTCCTCAGACTAAAAAAGTCCAGAGGTTCTGATATTAATCAACAATGAATTATGTATCAATATAAAGTCAACCATATGTAAACATGATAATGTTAAACAATAATGTATAAAGAAATGTTTACTCCCTTAAGAGTCTGAGAGTGACCTATAATTAACTATGATGAAAACTGGCTTACCGGCATACTGAGGCCACCTTACTGTCACATGATTACCTTAACCACATTTTCTAATTTTCTCAGAATTCGCTTTAGAAAAAATTAAAGTCAATCACCACGCTATTAATACAATTTTTGTATTCTTAATCCCCCTTTGTTCAAATTAGTATTTCCACTTTAATAGTGAGTGGCAGTCAATATTAATTTATAACATAGAAAATTATATAGGTGAGAAAACAGCAAAAAATAAAAAAGTTAAATCAACATTACTTATCTTGCAAATTGCCATCTAACAGAAATTTAAAATTAACACTCTGTAAAGTACTGGCATACATTTTTCAATCAAATGTCTAAAAAAATTTAACTATAGGGGCGCTTTGGTGGCTGGCTCAGTGGGTTAAGCCTCTCCCTTTGGCTCAGGTCATGATCTCAGGGTTCTGGGATGGAGCCCTGCATGGAGCTCTCTGCTCAGCGGGAAGCCTACTTCCCCCTTTCTCTCTCTGCCGATTTGTGATCTCTTTCTCTTTGTCAAATAAATAAGTAAAATCTTAAAAAAAATTCATTAAAAAATAATTTACAGATTTAAAAAATAGACTCTTTGAGAGTAGAATGGTCTTCATAATACGAAACAACAAAATGGTAGAACAAAGGGAATCCTATCTAATTTTGACCTTGGGGAAAAACAGAGACTATTTCCTCATGAAAATTTCATCAAAATGGGGAGTAAAATATGCTCAGTCTCAGATTCTAAATACACCAAAAATAATGACAAAATGTTACTTATTTAATTATATGCACAATATGTCCAACTGAGATAACTATTTGGAACAGAAATATGGGTTTTTAATTCTAAAGATTGATAGTTAATGAAAATTGTACTACAATGTGAAACACAAAGTCAAACAAATGGGAGAGTATGTTTTAAAATTCCAAATAAGGGAACAGAAAAAATAAAATAAGGAAAATATAAAACGTAACAGCTAACAGTCTGTTTCAGTTTAATGAAAAAAAGAATTCCAAAAAAAAGGGGAAACACAATTTACCTCCAGTGGAAAATGAGACTACTATGAACTGTAGAATAAACAGAGCTAAAAAACTACTGAATAATGAATTTTTAATAAAAATATGGTAAAAGTACACAATTAAATGCAATGCATAAACACTGACAATAGGGATACATTAAATAACTGAATAAGAAAATGAGTTATTTGGAAAACCAATTAAAAGTACTACTGATAAGACCACTCTGATGACTTATGAAGCTCTGGAACTCATCACATCTGTACCCTACAGAACAACTAACCTGATTGTCTCTCTTCTCAGCTAAGATATAAGCAATGTGAAGGAGCATTTTATTCCAAAGCCGATAATCATATCTGGCAATAACTGCCTTGTAACTGTCCATGCACATAGTCTTTGAAGCAGAGGATTAAATGTTCCTGCCCATTTTATCTAGTCCCCAAGACTTGTCCTGCAAAGTGAATAAAAATGATTATCTTTTAATCTACCCCTTGCATACATACCATTAAAAAAAAAAAAACAGAGAGGAGGGCAAAGATGAGGGAAAAAAAAAAAAAACCCTTGAAAATATGGATAGTTATTATCTAGTCTGGACTTAAGTACTCAGCAAAATCTCTGTGTTTAGTTGAAGGACAGGTGACTAAGTCCCACATTTGATGAAACTGAGCCTTGGAAGATATGATCATGAATACAGACACATAGCAATTATAGTAATATTTTGAAATAAATTTGAAAATAACCTGAAAAATAAGTTACCATTTCTAAAAAATCAGAATAAACGTAAAGTTGATTTCTTTCCATTTTTCTTGGTATCTAATTTTTTAAAATAACTTCAGATTCATATAGGCTAGATGTTGATATACAAAGAGTATAAGTGAAAACAAAATGAAATTTATCAAGCAGTTTAAGAGCTATCATGATCACAGGTAAACTGTGGGAAAAGAAAAGCAGAAAGGCACTAGAAGGAGCAGGAAGCTACACAACTCAAAAGGAACAGGAGAAAAGGTATAATTAAAATATATTTAAGTAAATGTAAAACTAGCAAATATAGATTGCCAGAAGGATAAATACAGAGAAAACAATACAATAATAAAAGCCACTGAAAATGGGCCAATGGTTAGGAGGTAAAATGAAGTCAGTAAAATACACTGTGAGGTCAGTAAAATACAGTAATACTTCATTTACATGGCAGTGGGGACAAACACAAATGTTTTAAAGTGCATTTTGTAGGCAACTGAGACATTTTAAAAGTAAAACTATTCTGCTTATTTCTACATCATTCTTTCCCTTGTGTTCTTAAACACAGTATGTGGCATATGTTTAATTTTTTACACAGAATGCACACAGATTTCTGGATTAAAGAGAAGTACTCTGAAAAATAAAGTATCCTGTCCCAACAGAGAAGCCCTATTTTTTCTTTCTTGACATTGTAAGCAAAATTTTTTGTCTTCTTTTTGGTATGAGTTGTTATTTCATAATTCTAAAAGCAGGAGAGCATTTCATATTTGCTTTTCATTCACTTATTGTTTCCTTTTCTCTTCTAGTCTTATGAAACAAAAATTAACTTCTTATGAGAGCAAGTTTGGCTATTCAGAAGCAATTTCTATCTCATGTTTAAGTTCTGTTTATTTCAAACTGCTGCATTTACAGCATCTGACATCTGACAACCAGCTAAATGGGCATTACTGTACATGGAGGAAAATGAGATGAATACTAAATGGAATATATAAAGAGAAAGAAAAAAAACAAACTAAAATTAAGATACTAAAAGTCATGAAATTAGAAAGAAAAAGGTATAATAAGCAGATTATTTAAAAAGAATAAATAGTGCATTTGTACTACCTTTTAAAAGATCTCTTCTTCTCAATAATGAGGAAGAAGGTATCTCAAAAGAATTTAAACTGGTGTTTGTTCTGTACAGAAATTTTTTTCAGCAATAAACTATTTTTATTTTACCTTTTTAAAAAAAGATAAAATTGGGCAATCTTCCTCTTTTCCTAATAATAAGGAAAAACTGTGTTTCATGTTTGTTTCATATAGACATGTAACTAAGAGAATAATGGACACAAATATAGATCAACTACATTAAATGGGGGGGTGGAAAAAAAAGGTGTGGGGAAAAAAAATATGGATGATTCTAGATAATATTATCATTTTGGCTTCGGGCAATAGATTAAGCCAGAAAATGACAAGATTTTAAACCACGCATTTCCAAAGTATATTCCCCAAAGTATCAGCATCAGCATAACCAAAATCTGTGAAACTCTGGGGGTAAGACCATGCAAGCTGTTTCAATAAGCCCTGTAGATGACTCTGATGCATGCAAAAGTTTGAGAACCAATGATTTAAATATATTCAATAAATGATAATTCAATTTAAATGGAAGATGAAATGCAATTAATGAAATTAAATCTGATGTTCATCAATATAATGGGTAAGATGTATACAAAGTTACTGCTACGAAAAAGGATATAATCTGGGATTATTTACACACATGTGTTTATGCTCTATATCATAGATGAAAAAAAAAAAAGCCAGTCATTTTAGGTAAGCATAGTTAAAATAATTGAGGGAAAACAGAACAATTGCTAAATTAATGAAATTCCCTTGTTATGGAGAAACAAGAAAAAATAAATACATTTGGCTGAGAAGTTCACTAGATAATAGTGAAAACTAAGCCATCAATTCTTCAGATCAGCTAGCCTAAAAAAATTTTCAATTCCCATTGAATCAAGGCAATCAAATGCCAGTTACTAAATAGACATACATCTTACCTAAACAGATAACAGAAGCCATTCAGATGAATTTGGGGGAGGGAAAGGATGGTATTTTTTCAGGAGCACAGTAATTAAATATTTAATCTGAATACACTTAAACAGCAATAGAACATATTTAACAAAACTAAATGAAAAGGAATAAAATGTTGGTTACTTACCAGCAAGGGTACTTGTATGCCTAAAAGCTCTGACCTGGGAGTCCGACAAACCAGTCAAAAGGGAGATTACTGTGTCCATCATATACTCATCATAAATTATGCTATACTGACACTGTCGAATCAGGACTCCAATAAATTCACAAAAGTTTGAACGAAATTTTTTCCACTGAGGTCCAGGCATGGTAAGGGGATAATCACCACTGTCCTAAAAGGAATAAAAAGAACATATGAAATTTGACATATAATAGCAATTTGATCCAAGTTTTCTTTCTTACCTATAAAGGAACATTTTCTTCTCAGAAGTAGATGTGGACAGATATTGAAGGTGACTTACACAGATACACTGATAGCTTTATATTTATTGTTTGTTTCTTTTGATCTTTCACAACTAAATAATTCATGACATGTTCAAATCTGTTATTTAGAACAACTATTTAATTCATTATTCTAAACTGACATTAAAAAAAAAAACCAGTTCTGATGATGTTAAATTTGGGTCTTAGTTGAGATAATTTAAAGTAAAAACAAAAAAAAAAAAGAGAAAGTTTAGACTGGAAATGTTATTTGTGATTGAATTCAGATCAAACTAATCAGGATTTCGGTTATCACACAGAATCTCCCAATTCTTTAAAATAGAATTTTTAAGAAATGAGAATTTCAAAAATACTTTATTAAGAAGTCCAAAACTAATTATTTGCACCTGAAACTGCAACCCTGTTTCTTCCAATTTTACTATAAATGTTCTATTAACTGTTTTATAGAGCAGATTTATTAACTTTTCAAAGAAAAGAAATCTAATATGGCTCTTGGTAGTACCAGTTTGCATCACCTTGTTTAAAAACATAAACTTGATGGGGTAATGGATGATGGGCAATAAGGAGGGCAGATGATATAATGAGCATTGGGTGTTATATGCAACAAGCCAAACACTAAATTCTACCCTGAAATTAGTAACACACTGTATGTTAACTATTTGAATTGAAATAAGACAAAACAAACCAAAAAAACAACATGAAAATCACATTGAACCCAATTAGTTAGAAGTTTCCTACTCTAGACTAAAACATTTTGGTGGAGAAATATAAATTCACAAGTTAGAGAGTGAGAAATTCTGTGAACGCAGTATCTGGATATTCTCAATTTATGGCTGTTTGTTTCTTCTAGATCAAACTGCTGCTACAAAACTGGTTATGAGGGAAGGCTTGGGCTGTGCTGGTATCTTAGAAAAGAGAATTAGTATAATACTTAGCTTGCATGGAGCACTGGGTGTGGTGAAAAAATAATGAATAATGTTTTTCTGAAAATAAATAAATTGGAAAAAAAAAAAAAGAATAGCAGAAAAGAGAACAGAATGCAGAGATAGGTTAAGAGCTCTTAGCACTAGGTCAAATACCACAAAAGGTAGTTAAAATTTTGGTGCTGTATGAGTGTTAGGGGGTTACTAAGCCTCAAAAAGATCAAAAAGGAACTGAAGGGGCTGGCTGAATCTTCCCAGTCCTTGAGATTAGGAGTGTCAGGGCTAGATGGGAGAGGGTAAAAGGAAAGTGAGAGCTTCTTCTCAAAGGTGTCTCAAGAGGCTGCTGCTCCTCCTATATCATAAAAGCTCATTAGGGTAGAGTTTCTCATGCTTTATACCAACTGTGAGATTCAGCCATGTAGTACTCCTTCACAACATGAAAGAATGTAATTTATCTAAATAACCCACCTAAATAACCCAACAGCTAAAGAAAAGGCAGAAAAATAAGCACTTAGAAGTAAATAAAAGAAAACTATACTTCAAAAGATTCAAATGTAGCACAAAACTAATCCAAATTTTAAAAAATTCAAAGGAACTATAATATTTTATTTATCGATTTATTTTCTGAGGTATAATTCACATATAACATTTTATTAGTTTCAGGTATACAATATAATGATTTAGTTTATATACTGTGAAATGATCACCACAATAAATCTAATTAACATCTCTCACCATACCCTTACAGAAATTTTTTCTTGTGATTAAAACTTTAAAGAGCTATTCTCTCAGCAATTTTTAAATATGCAAAACAGCATGATGAACTATAGTCATCATGCTGTACTTTATATCCCTATGACTTACATATTTTATAACTGGAAGTTTGTACCTTTTGACCCATTTGCCTGCCCCCAAACCTCTTACACTGGAAATCACTAATCCTTTATGTGAGTTCCCTGGAGTTTATTTGTTTGTTTGTTTGTTCTGGATTCCCCATATAAGTGAGAGCATATGGTATTTGTCCTTTTAAGTCTTATTTCACTTAGGATAATAACATCAAGGTCCATCCATGTTGTCATAATGGCAAGATCTCCTTTCTTTTTTAATGGCTGAATAATATTCTGTTGTGTGTATCGTGTGTGTGCATTTATACTTTTATATATTTTTTATTGTATCATATATATATATATGCCACATTTTCTTTATCCACTAATCCACTGACAGGGTTCTGGTTCTGGGATTGTAAAGTCCATAAATTCTTTTTTTTTTTTTTTAAGATTTTATTTACTTATTTATTTATTTCTCAGAGAGAGAGACACACACACAGAGAAAGAGAAAGAGACAGAGACAGAGAGAGCACACAAGCAGGCAGAGGTGGAGAGAGAAGCAGGCCCCCTGCTGAGCAAGGAGCCTGATGCAGGACTTGGTCCAAGGACCCTGGGATCATGACCTGAGCCAAAGGCAGTAGCTTAACCCACTGAACCACCCAGGCGTCCAAAGTCCATGAATTCTTAATTCTAAAATGGTTTACTACAAGAACTCTGGAGGACAGTAGAGTCTAGTGAATGTTCTTCCAAGGAAGAACTCTGGGGTTCTGTTCCCAAATGCATTGACAAGCAACGAAGAGAAAAGTTTATTTTAGAAGTTTTGGGGACACTGATGGAAGAATAAAAGGTAAAGGGTACTAAGGTTCAGAGATAAGAGCCATCAACAAAAACTACAAAATTTAGAGCTTCTAAAATGAGAAAATCTTATAACAGGTCCACTGCAAGGCAGAGCTCGTGCAGGTGACAGAGGTGGAAAGCTAACTGCATAATTCCTAAGCATTTGATATTTGGGAACCCGATCTGGTCACAAACTACAGATATCAAAAGAGATAAAATACTCCTTAAGAGTAAATCCAAGAGAATTGTTTAACTCAACTGACGGACAATGTCTCACACACACACACTCACACACACACACACACAATATCACCTATTTTTGATGAAACACTGGCTTTTGGTTACCTAATTTCAATAGATATACCCAAGGATATATACTACTATTGCTATAATACTATTAACAGAGATCTGTAAATACTTATTTAGAGAAAATATCCACCCACTCAACCATTCATGTATTCATGTATTTACTGGGAAATAAATATGATCCAGGCACTATTCTAGCATACAAAGATGAGCACATCAAGAATCTGCTTCTAAAAACTCCTACTTTATTTTTTTCGGACTGAGATTTAATTGATACATAGTACTGTATAATTTATTTAATACACCTATATATTGCAAAATGACTAACACCAGAGCATTAGCTTAACACATCCCAGCACATTATATTACTCATTTCTTATTTTTTTGTGAAAACACTAAAGATCTACTCTCTTAACAACTTTCATGTATATAACACAGTACTATTAACTATAAACACCATTCTGTATACTAGATCCTTAGAACTTATTCATCTTATAATTGGAAGTTTATACTCTTTAGACAATTTCTTCCCATTTCCCCCATCCTCCAAACAACTTCTAGTTGAAAAGAAGGACGTATAAAAAATAAACAAGTGAATGATAGGAGCGTTATGAGGGTAGACAGTACTACTTAGGAAGGAATGCCAGTTTTCTGCAGAGGCAACTGGGCAGGAGAAATAGGGTCAACAACACTCTAAGCAATAAGATTAGCAAATTCCTATAAAACACAGAAAGAGTATAGAACTGCTTTAAGTTTGGCAACCTAAACCAGATTTTGCGGTGGTAACCAAGAGAAACCATGGGGACAGATTATAGGGACCTTCTTTTCATTTAAAGTCTTCATTAAAATAAAGGCAAGCTTTATTTTGGAGGCAATGGGTAGCCACTGAAAATTCTTGAGCAATTAAGGATCATAAACAGATGAGAGGTTTAGAAAATATTTCTGGGGTGCCTGGGTGGCTCAGTGGGTTAAGCCTCTGCCTCCAGCTCAGGTCATAGTCTCAGGGCCCTGGGATGGAGGCCCACATCAGGCTCTCTGCTCAGCGGAGCCTGATTCCTCCTCTCTCTCTCTGCATACCTCTCTGCCGACTTGTGATCTCTCTATGTCAAATAAATAAATAAAATCTTTAAAAGAAGGACTATTTATCACTGCAACAGATCCAAAAATGAAGGGGGAATGCAGAGAGCGCCTAACTAAGATAGTAATGATGACGACGGACAAAACAGGAGATATGATGTATACTCAAATATTGAAAAAATAAAATCTATTTTATTTTACTGATTTAATAGATAGATTTAATAGATTTAATAAAATCTATTAAAATTTTACTGATTTTTCCTGGAGAAAAATGACTTGTTTCTGGTTTGATTTACTCACAACAACAACAACAACAAAAAAAACCAAATAATTGTTTGCCCATTATTCTCTTGAGGCCTAAAACTTTTGTTTAGAGATGCTTAATTACTATGTCCCATAAGAGAAAACACCCTTTAACTCATAAATGATTGGTATAGAATATCCTTTTTCCAGACTTCAGGCCACACTGGCTTCTACATTCAAAATAAATTCAAATTTTCAGAAACAGATCATCAATAGATATTTAAACCACTGAAAGGCAAGTTGAGGGGCATAAGCAGAATGTTAACAAAGTACAAAATGATTTGATAATGTGCAAAGGGAAACTACTTTTACAAAAAGGTTCAATGGCATCACACTGTAAGTGATCTATTGTAGCATCACTAATAAACGAACAACCTGCCATTATGTACTATCTACTGTGATACAATATGAAGTACACAGCATCACTTATGAAATTTCCTTACAAAACATATGTAAATGTAATAGAATGAAGGCTTTAGACCTAACTTTCAGTTACCAAATACAGGAGATTTAGGAACAAGCTAAATGATAACCATGAGGAAGAAAGAGAAACAAAAATGTGGGATACTTTATAAGACAACTAGATTGTTGCCAACTAAAAGTTAATGTCATGCAAAGAAAAGAATGTGGAGGAAATGTTTTAAATTTTGAAAAACTACTGACAACAGAACAATCAAAGGCCAGTATTTAAACCAGTGTGCTTTAGCCACATTGGCTTCTTTGTTGTCAAATACCCTAGGTGTATTTCTATCTAAGGGTCATTTGTGCAGTTTAAATTTTTTCTTCTTCTAGATATACACATGACTGCTCCATCACCTCTTTCAAGTGTTTACTTAAGCTCACATTCTTTTTTTTTTATTAAGTTGATTTACTTATTTTCAGAAAAATAGTATTCATTATTTTTTCACCACACCCAGTGCTCCATGCAATCCGTGCCCTCTATAATACCCACCACGTGGTACCCCAACCTCCAACCACCCCCGCCACTTCAAACCCCTCAGATTGTTTTTCAGAGTCCATAGTCTCTCATGATTCACCTCTCCTTCCAATTTACCCCAACTCCCTTCTCCTCTCTAACACTCCTTGACCTCCATGATATTTGTTATGCTCCACAAATAAGTGAAACCATATGATCATTGACTCTCTCTGCTTGACTTATTTCACTCAGCATAATCTCTTCCAATCCCGTCCATGTTGCTACAAAAGTTGGGTATTCGTCCTTTCTGATGGAGGCATAATACTCCATAGTGTATATGGACCACATCTTCCTTATCCATTCGTCCGCTGAAGGGCATCTTGGTTCTTTCCATAGTTTGGCGACTGTGGCCATTGCTGCTATAAACATTGGGGTATAGATGGCCCTTCTTTTCACGACATCTGTATCTTTGGGGTAAATACCCAGGAGTGCAATTGCAGGGTCATAGGGAAGTTCTATTTTATTTATTTATTTATTTATTTGACAGAGAGAGAGAGAGAGAGAGAGAGATCGATCACAAGTAGGCAGAGAGGCAGGCAGAGAGAGACAGAGGAGGAATCAGGCTCCCTGCTGAGCAGAGAGCCCGATGCGGGACTCGATCCCAGGACCCTGAGATCATGACCTGAGCCAAAGGCAGCGGCCTTACCCACTGAGCCACCCAGGTGCCCTATTTTTAATTTCTTGAGGAATCTCCACACTGTTCTCCAAAGAGGCTGCACCAACTTGCATTCCCACCAACAGTGGAAGAGGGTTCCCCTTTCTCCACATCCTCTCCAACACATGTTGTTTCCTGTTTTGTTAATTTTGGCCATTCTAACTGGTGTAAGGTGATATCTCAATGTGGTTTTAATTTGAATCTTCCTAATGGCTAGTGATGATGCACATTTTTTCATGTGTCTGATAGCCATTTGTATGTCTTGATTGGAGAAGTGTCTGTTCATATCTTCTGCCCATTTTTTGATATGTTTGCCCGTTTCGTGAGTGTTGAGTTTGAGGAGTTCATTATAGATCCTGGATATCAACCTTTTGTCTGTACTGTCATTTGCAAATATCTTCTCCCATTCTGTGGGTTGCCTCTTTGTTTTTTTTGACTGTTTCCTTTGCTGTGCAGAAGCTTTTGATTTTGATGAAGTCCCAAAAGTTTATTTTTGCTTTTGTTTCCTTTGCCTTTGGAGACATATCTTGAAAGAAGTTGCTGTGGCTGATATCGAAGAGATTACTGCCTATGTTCTCCTCAAGGAGTCTGATTGATTCCTATCTCACATTGAGGTCTTTTATCCATTTTGAGTTTATCTTTGTGTACGGTATAAGAGAATGGTCGAGTTTCATTCTTCTACATATAGCTGTCCAGTTTTCCCAGCACCATGTATTGAAGAGACTGTCTTTTTTCCACTGTGTATTTTTTCCTGTTTTGCCAAAGATTAATTGACCATAGAGTTGAGGGTCCATATCTGGGCTCTCTACTCTGTTCCACTGGCCTATGTGTCTGTTTTTATGCCAGTACCATGCTGTCTTGGTGATCACAGCTTTGTAGTAAAGCTTGAAATCAGGTAACGTGATGCCCCCAGTTTTATTTTTGTTTTTCAACATTTCCTTAGCGATTCGGGGTCCCTTCTGATTCCATACAAATTTTTGGATTATTTGCTCCAGCTCATTGAAGAATACCGGTGGAATTTTGATCGGAATGGCATTAAAAGTATAGATTGCTCTAGGCAGTATAGACATTTTAACAATGTTTATTCTTCCGATCCAAGAGCATGGAATGATCTTCCATCTTTTTGTGTCTTCTTCAATTTCTTTCATGAGTGTTCTGTAGTTCCTCGAGTACAGATCCTTTACCTCTTTGGTTAGGTTTATTCCCAGGTATCTTACGGTTCTTGGTGCTATAGTAAATGGAATCAATTCTCTAATTTCCCTTTCTGTATTTTCATTGTTAGTGTATAAGAAAGCCACTGATTTCTGCACATTGACTTTGTATCCTGCCACGTTGCTGAATTGCTGTATGAGTTCTAGGAGTTTGGGGGTGGAGTCTTTTGGGTTTTCCATATAAAGAATCATGTCATCTGCAAAGAGAGAGAGTTTGACTTCTTCATTACCAATTTGGATACCTTTTATTTCTCTTTGTTGTCTGATTGCTGTTGCTAGGACTTCTAATACCATGTTGAACAAGAGTGGTGAAAGTGGGCATCCTTGTCTTGTTCCTGATCTCAACGGGAAGGCTGCAAGCTTTTTCCCATTGAGGATGATATTTGCTGTGGGTCTTTCATAGATAGATTGATGAGGTTCAGGAATGTTCCCTCTATCCCTATACTTTGAAGCGTTTTAATCAGGAACGGATGTTGGATTTTGTCAAATGCTTTTTCTGCATCAATTGAGAGGACCATGTGGTTCTTCTCTCTTATTAATCTGTTCTATCACATTGAGTGATTTGCGAATGTTGAACCATCCTTGTAGCCCAGGGATGAATCCCACCTGATCATGGTGGATAATCTTTTTAATGTGCTGTTGGATCCTGTTGGCTAGGATCTTGTTGAGAATCTTAGCATCCATATTCATCAGTGATATTGGTCTGAAATTCTCCTTTGTGGTAGCGTCTTTGCCTGGTTTGGGGATCAGGGTAATGCTGGCTTCATAGAAAGAGTCAGGAAGTTTTCCTTCTGCTTCAATTTTTTGAAACAGCTTCAGGAGAATAGGTGTTATTTCTTTTTTGAAGGTTTGGTAGAATTCCCCAGGGAATCCGTCAGGTCCTGGGCTCTTGTTTTTTGGGAGGATTTTGATCACTGCTTCAATCTCGTTACTAGATATCAGTCTATTCAGGTTGTCGATTTCTTCCTGGTTCAATTTTGGTAGTTTATAGTTTTCCAGGAATGCATCCATTTCATCTAGGTCGCTAAGCTTATTGGTATATATAACTGTTGATAATAACTTCTGATGATTGTTTCTACTTCCTTGATGTTAGTTGTGATCTCTCCCTTTTCATTTATAATTTTATGAATTTGGGCTTTCTCTCTTTTCTTTTGGATTAGTGTGGCCAATGGTTTAAGCTCACATTCTTAGAGAGGTTTTCTTGACCAATTTAAAAACATCCTTCCACTGCCAATCTCTTCCCCCCTTCTCTGCTTTATTTTTCTTTATTCATTATTATCATTTATTTAATTTATTGTCATTTACCATACTATAATATTTTGCCTATGTATTTTATTCATTGGTTTTCTCTCCCAGCTAAAATGTAAATCCCATGCGGGAAGGGATTTTTGGTTGGTTTATTCAGTGCTTTGTCCTCAATGCTTGGAATGTTTAACAGACCCTCAACTATTTCTTCATCAAATGAATGAATCACCACAAAAATGATACTGTCAATATGGGTCAGAAATAATGGGAAGGATATCTAAATGATCCCTATAGTTTTCTCCTTAATCGATCATAAATTTTCACAATATTTGTTTCCTTAGCCACAAATAGAAATGAGAATATGTGAGGTCAAAGCAGCAACGGGACTGCCAATCAGTCCTTTTAAATATGTTCTCCTCCTCTAAATTGGCACCAATATTGTATGGAGTACCATAGAATATCTGGTCCCTACTCATCCATGAATCTTCACAAACATTTCATGAAGAGTGGTAAATAATTTATCAATAAAAGAAAGAAAAGTTCACAAAATTCAAGATACTGATTACCTCTCAGGAGAAGGATTAGAATGGGAGAGTGGAGGAACACACAAGTATTTCAGTTCTTAAGTTGGGGAGTTACATATGTATCTATATATATTACATATATGCTTTGTTCTATCAAATGGCACATGATTTTTTTAATGAGTATATTAAAAAGTATCTGAAACCACCAAATTTACATCCTTGAGAATACCAAATTCTTGCAATCACTAAAAGAAATTCCAAATTCTGAAATATCATTATCTAAAAATATTATAGTCAGTACTTAAGATGTAAAATCAAATCTATGCATTTCTATATCACAGAGACTGAAGAGTTTTTCATTTCTATTTTCCCTCAAAAAGTCAGAATGCATAAGAACCATGTGTCAGGGGAACAAAGAAAACAATATTCCTTACTCTTGGAAAGATCCACTGAAAGATCCACTTTTAAAAACCAAATTCTTGAGTGGGTTAAATAAAATTTATTATTAAATATATTGTCTGAACTTTTGTTTTTAAAGTTAAAATAGCCATAAAGATTAATTACATCATAGATTATTTTGGCTGGCTGTCATAAGGCAATTAAGGAGAAAATGCTGTTTATTATCAGACCTCTGCTAATTAAGTCTAAGGTAACTCTTTCAACTCTGACAAACCTCAGCCTTAAAGTATCAGGAAATTCAACTGGCATATATACATCAATTAAAGAAGTAATATAAAAATACATTTGGAAAGAAAAATTCCACAAGTCAATGCTATCAAAATTGTGTCATATTTTTCAACCCCCTATCTTATCTCTGTATCTCCAGCATCCATCTAGGACACTGTCTGGTATGCTGAGGAGAACAAAAATGGTTTCGGGATGGCTTATTTGTATTAAATCAATTATCTAACCTAATTTCTCTAGCTTTGTACCTTTATGTTTTCTCCTATACATCCTAAACTCCATCTTCCCTATAAACTCCTTCCTGGTTTTTCTGGTGAACTTCTATAAATTTTTAAAAACTAATTTTAGAGCTAGGTAATTTATGAAGCTCTCACATCTCAAATAATTAACCTCACCCTTTGGGTTCTCATAGGGTCTTGTATTTCCTAACTATTGAACTTCTCAAGGTACTATTGCTATCAGTTCACAAATTCTTTCCCCATTTAGAACACAAAATCATTTTCTAGAGCTATAACCTTGTTAATCTCTAAGTATATACTACCTAACTAAAAGTTAGAGAAACATTAAGTGTTCAATAAATGTTTACTGAATAAACACAAATAATCCTTTGAAAAACCAACTGGGTAGCCCAGTTGGTTAAGCTGCTGTCTTCCGCCCAGGTCATAATCATAGGGTCCTGGGATGGAGCCCTGCTGCTAAACAGGGAGCCTGCTTCTCCATCTCCCTCTGCTCCTCCTGCTGCTTGTGCTCTCTCTCAAGTTAAGTAAAATCTTAAAAAAAAAAAAAAAAAAAAGACAAACAGTTCATTTGACAGTTTTTATAATAAAAAAGTTACACCTAAAATCCATAAAAGATACAGAATTAATACCTAGCTTTAGCTAGATAATTTAAAAGGTCTTCATAATGATTAGCAAATATAAATGTGATTCCATATCACTAAAAAAGCATGTTTTATAGAATTTATTTATTTATTTATTTATTGGGTTTTATTTATTTGAGAGACAGAGAGCGCAAGAGAGGGAACACAAGCAGGGGGAGTAGGAGTGGGGGAAGCAGGCTCCCCCCTGAGTAAGAAACCCAATGCGGGACTTGATCCCAGGATCATGACCTGAGCTTAAGGCAGATGCCCAACAACTGAGCCACCCAAGTGCCCTATAGATATATTTTAAAACTGAAAAATAAAAATCTTGAAATGACCAGGGTGTAATTATATCTTAAATATGTAGTTCATCATATCTGATCAAAATCACATGGGGATTTAAGCCAGTGCCCACAGATACAAATGTTATTGTTGGCTTACCTCATTTAAGCATTTCTCATAATGAGAGTAAATGGCTTAAACAATATAATGGAATGGATTAACTCCAGAAAGATTCAATATATATCAATAGAATATAATTGGTCCTTTCAAAAAGATACTAACTTAATTCCATAACTCGTTTGGTCAGCTGTAAGACATTTGGTAATAAAAATAGCCAAAAATTTATTGTATAACTGAAGTTGTCTAAGTGGACAGAATACAACTATTACCTGAGTGACTCTTTCCAAGCTACTTCAAATTATATACACTTGCAGTTGTGTATGAGGTAAACAGGGTAGTGGTTATGAGTATGAACTCAGGAGCCAGATGTTCTGGGCATCATTCCTAACTTTATCATTTACTAATTATGTGACCACAAGCAAGTTTCTTAACCCTCTTTGTCTCCATTTTCTCATCTGTAAAATGGAGATAATAATAATACAAAAGACCTACCTCATAAAAATGTCATGAGTATTATATATATGTGAAGAATGTGCAATAGCCTGGCACACAGTAAAGACAAGTATTTATTATTATCCTTCAGCATGTTTCCCCCTGACTCTAATATTTTGCACTGCAAAGTACACAGCTGTAATATTATTTCCTATTTTATGCCTTTTCACATTACAAATACAAAATGATTACAGTTTCTTGAGTCTTCATGAGTTTTTCTATGTGATTAAGCCCTTGTCCTTGGTACTTCTCACTTCCAACTTTGCTTCCTTTCTTTAATATTCTGTTTACCTCTGCAATGTGAAAGTTTCCAAAGCAATATTTACAACACCAACTGAGTGGTATACTACAAAAAATATTAAAACTTCTCTTTATTTTTAATTAAATTAAGAAATAAGTTATTAGTAATATTTAGTATGTAGAATAAGCTTTGTATGCCCTCACTAGGTCCATATTTCAGATTGTATTATAACACAAAGAGTATCTGAGGTATCCCAAGAAAACAATCAGAAGAGCTGAATGCTCAAGGGGGCTGATATTAAAAAATGGCATTCTTCACTGGTTTATTCATTTTGTAAGTTTCATATGATCAATGCAATAGATTTAAATATATTTTAAAATATTTATTTTTAACTTGTCACTAAATGTTAACAGAAAGATTTTGAGAAATCTTTGAGAATCTGAGAAACAAAAAGAAAAATCTGAGTATGTAATCACAAGTGAATAATAAATATGGGGGCACTAACACTTCTTGCACAAGCTCATCTTAGACCACTAAGTTAAAGCCATGATGATCTAATGACATCTGAGAAGAAACTGATCGAGTTATGTATACATTTAAGCTGTAAATAAACATATGCTGCAAACTACAGTCAGATAATAAATGTAATCATGTATTATAAATATGAATAAATATATAAAGAACATAATATATAAATGTAACATAATAAGTGATTATTTATTTATTTATCTAAGTTATTTATTATTTGGTCTGATTACCAAAGGTAGAAGGAAAAAAAGCCTTTTGTCTGTTTTTATTTATCACATATTTAGAAAATAAGACTGAGTTTAAAACTAAGAAAGTGTGAAACAATCACCAGGCAGTTACTTCTTTTTTTTTTTTTTAAGATTTTTATTTGTTTATTTGACAGATAGAGATTACAAGTAGGCAGAAGAGAGAGGCAGAGAGAGAGGAGGAAGCAGGCTCCCCGTCGAGCAGAGAGCCTGATGTGGGGCTCGATCCCAGGACCCTAGGACCATGACCTGAGCTGAAGGCAGAGGCTTTAACCCACTGAGCCACCCAGGCGCCCCCAGGCAGTTACTTCTTAAGCACTCTCCCCATAAGAACAGAACTCCTGCCTTCTGAGAAGGAGCATGGGGGAGAGGAAAAGAAGGGAGTAATTTTTTAGCTTTATAGGTATTCACTATGAAGACAATAGGCTAAAAAATATCTTATTGATGGAATATAAATTTAAACTTTAATTTGGGACTGGAGATAATTTGAATTTTCTTCTACCACATTTTCTTCGTATTTTCTCAGTTTGTATAATATTTAACTGTTTTTACTTTTCTTAAATTTTTAATCCTATGATTAATAAATGCTCAAATGGATAAACAAATGAGAAGTTCTATACTTAAGTATAAATAAACAAATTCATAGAAGTACATACAGAAGAGCACAATGTATAAAACTCTGTAGTTGTGAGCAATACAAAATAATATAGACAAGAATTAAAAAGGCACTAAGTGAATACGTTATATGTACTGTGCTGCAAAGCTTCCCTTCATAGATGTCACATTTCAATATATGATATGAAAACTATTCAAACTGACCTTTGGAAAACATACTTAAGAGTTTACATTTGGAGATGTGATTCTAATAACCTGGGGAAGAGATACTATTACATTTTGCTTTAGGTACCAGAGGCTGGCTCCAATAGGAACTAAATGTATCTACTGGCTATTCCCTATAAACCAGACATTGTTCTAAACTCTTGGGATCCAATGGATCCTGTCATCACATGTTTCTGAATTTTACCACAAAATACAACTTACCAAAACTAACCTCCCTCCACTGCTGGGGACTAAAAGACCCACAAAGCATTTTGAAGAAACAAAAACAATTAAGATACTATATAGTCAACAATAGGTTAGCATGTAAATGCAGTTTTTTGCTAAAATGCTTAAAGATAAAATAGCCTTAGAAAATAATTAATTAATTCTGCTTTAAATGAGCGTATTCTAATAATAAAACTGTTAGTTGTTCTGTCAAAGAGCAAACAAGGAATGTTTTCCCTTAGAATCTTTTCTTTTCTTTATTTGAAGAACAGTTGATATACAAGGTTACATTAGTTTCAGGTGTACAATTCAGTGATTCCACAAGTTCAGACATTATGCTATGCTCACCACAAGTGTCAAATCTTTAATGTTATTACAATACCACTGACTATATTCCCTATGCTGTATCTTTTATCCTCATGACTTACTCATAAAATAGTGGTTTTCAAAACATTCTTTTTTTATTTAATCAGTTTTCTCATGTATCAGGATTAGAATATTTAAGATTATGAAATAAATACCTTTTGAAAAATTTTCATTTGCTACATTTAAGTCATTATCACTTTTGGTAACAATTTTCTATTCTTGTAATATACCTGAATATTTGACAATATTCATAGGACTATTTTCTCAGATACATCATGATCTTCATTTTGCTGAATTCCTCATCTTCTATTTATCTCAGAGTCTTACTACAAAGCAATGATATTCTGTTTTGAAATTTCATGTGTATCCAAACTGTATTTCCTCTCATTCTGTTCTCCTATATAAAGTGTTTTTATAGCTTAAATCTCATTTTCTCTCAAAGTTTCTCCCAATCTGCTTTTAAAAATCCCAAGTCCAGGTTACATGCCTTACAAATTAAATCAGAAGGTCTGGGGATAAGGAAGAGAGTGAGGCATTAGTTTTTAAATATCCCTAGGTGATATTAATATGCAACAAGGTTTGGGAACTACTGTCCTAAACTCTAAGTAGTTCCTGAAGTTCCAAGATGCATATTATTTTTTAATCTGTGATCTCAATCACCAGTATTGCAAGCCTGGCATGGTAGTACTGTAGTTGGTGAGTAAACCCACCACTTCCCCCTTAATTTGGCTTCATTATCTTCTATCTGCCACATATAAACTCTGAAGTTATAACAAAAACCCTTTTTTTTTTTTTTAAAGAATTTATTTATTTATTTGACAGAGAGAGATCACAAGTAGACAGGAAGGCAGGCAGAGAGTGAGAGAGAGGGGAGCAGTCTCCCTGCTGAGCAGAGAGCCCGATGCGGGACTCGATCCCAGGACCCCGAGATCATGACCTGAGCCGAAGGCAGCGGCTTAACCCACTGAGCCACCCAGGCGCCCCAAAACCCTTTTTTTAAATGAAAAGTAGTTTCACAGAAATGTTTCCAAATACAAAAATTGTTTAATTCTAGAAGTTAATATAGTAAATATACTTTATATCCCATCACAATCCAAGAGAATCTGGGGCAGCCCCCTGTCATCAAGAACATTAGTATTTCACCAGAAAGACATGTAAATATTCGCAATGACAGAGATAAATAAAAATTTTAATAGCTTGAGGTTAGCTGGGCCAGTTGTGCCACCATTAAATTGGGAGAAAAATGTCCTTTGGAATTTCAGAATGTTTTGGATTACAGAAATGAAAACAAGTAATTATGGCATTATATACATGGGTCACAATGCAAGGTCTCCCCTACCTCCCATGGAATGTGACTAAATAGTCTGAAAGCCACTGACAGAATGCTTCTGTAAAAATGCTCCTGAGGGGCACCTGGGTGGCTCAGTCAGTTAAGCCTCTGCCTTCAGCTTGGCCATAATCACAAGTCCCGGGATCAAGCCCCACGTCAGGCTCCCTGCTCATGTTTTCTTCTCTCTCTCTCTCTCTCTCTCTCTCTCTCTCACAAATAAATAAATAAATAAATAAAATCTTAAAAAGGAAAAAAAAAAAAAAAGATGCTTATGAAAATGTTTTGGTGTGTGCCATTAGAATAAAGGTGAACAGCTGGTGAAAAAGATACACAGTGTTGCAACATGTGTTTGTTTTACTATGTATTTGTAGTACTTTTTTCAATTAAATATAGACACTCCTACTTCTAAAAATAAAAAAAGAAAACTCTAAGCCCACCCCACTGAAAGTGTGGACCTGGGGGAAAAAACCATCTTTGTTGTAAAAATGAAATCTTGCATTTGCAATGATGTGGACGGAACCAGAGGGTACTATGTTAACTGAAATTAGTCAATCAGAGAAAGACAAGTATCATATCAGCTCTCTGATATGAGGAATTTGAGAGGCAGGGTGGAGGTTCGTGGGGGGAAGGGAGGGAAAAATGAAACAAGATGGGATCAGAAGGGAAACAAACCATAAGAGACTCTTAATCTCAGGAAACAAACTGAGGGCTGCTGGCGGGGATGGGGAGGGATAGGGTTGTTGGGTGATGGACATTGGGGTGGGTATGTTCTATGGTGAGTGCTGTGAATGGTGTACGACTGATGATTCACAGACCTGTACCCCTGAAACAAATAATACATTATATATTAATAAAACAAAACAAAAAACCCCCACGAACAATCTTTGTTGTTAGTGCTGAAAGTCCAGAAAAGAGAGAGAAATCTTATTTAAATCAAAAGGCAGAATATTAAAACTAAAATTAATGGTGGTCTAAAGCATGACATAAAATGAGTTTACCATAAACAGAATACATATATAAAATTGTGAAGGTGTTTCAACACGTAGAATCAGTGTAAAGCTGATAAATTTGTGAAGACTAGCAAAGAAAACATGTATTTTAAGTAGAAATCAGAATATTCTCAAGTAGATGTCCTAAATAGAAGTTTAAGTTTTACAGAAACAAACAAAATGGGGGTGGGGTTGGGGAGGGGGTAGTAGGGAGAGATGCACATAACAAAATTTCAGGAATGCTGGATTAAATGAAGTTAAGCAGGTTATTTTTCCATCAGGATTTCTAAGAACCTTAAATAAGATAATTTGCTCTGACAATCTCTAAAACAGGCATAATATGCAGCCTATTCACACTCATTTGACCTCTAAACCCTTTTTTTCTTTAAAGGATTTAACATGACTGATTCCGCAGAACATAAAACTACTGGAGATACATTTATAAATTTGGGGATTTAGATGGTCTTCAAGAATGAATGTCAAGAATCAAGTTCTAGGGGTGCCTGGGTGGCTCAGTGGGTTAAGCCGCTGCCTTCGGCTCAGGTCATGATCTCAGGGTCCTGGGATCAAGTCCCACATCGGGCTCTCTGCTCAGCAGGGAGCCTGCTTCCCTCTCTCACTCTCTCTGCTTGCCTCTCTGCCTACTTGTGATCTTGGTCTGTCAAATAAATAAATAAAATATTTTTAAAAAAATCAACTTCTACTTCATATCACTAATTTTATTATCCTTATCACTTACCACTCACACCTCCATGCAAGGAAATGAAATTGACAAAGATCGTTACCTTTAGATTTAGTAACATGGGTTAATATATAAATGAAGAAAAAGTGTATCTTCTCTTAAACACCAAATCAAAATAAAACTTGAAGTAGTCAACATATTTACCATTTTTAAAGTATAATTAGGCAATCTGTATAAATACTGAAATGTTATACCTCATCAAATTCTTCAGTCATTTTTCTGATGATTTCTGCATTCTGCATATTTCGAAACATCTCTATTCTCACAGTACCTGCGGAACAACAGATTTAACAGTTAATCTCTTCCTATCCCATCCTAAACATTAAATTTAACCTGACCAATGTTTGAAAAATTTATGTTTGAAAAATTTTATATCGAAGTGTTTGGAGTTTATTCTTCCCCTGAACTCCTACCTAAAGGAACTCCTTGTTTAAGAACTTCAAAGTTCTTTAGACATTTTTTAAAAACCTGAATATTCTGTGAATTAGGTAAGTATGAGGAAAAAACTGCAAGGAATGTTAGGGAAGGAAAAGATGGAGTCATAAAATAATAAATTTAAATTGTTTGGCGGGCTGTAAGGATTGACTGGCGCTATTCACACATACAGATGACGGCCTTAGTATGAAAAACACCCAAGTACAGAGAATATTATCTCTTTATATGCCTTTTTCTGATATTTGTTATCAAAAGAATATTTTTCTATAAATTAAACTAAGTGTTCCTTATCTAGAGACACCTGTCGATTAGATTGCTTTATCTGAACATGAAAAAGAGCTTGGTAACTTCAACATAAGCATCAAAGAAAGAAAAAGTTAACCTCCTTTCTCATTCCATTCTTTAGTACTACTTTTATTAGCTACATAATTTTTATCTCAATCATGATTACATAAATATTATCACTCTCAAAGTAGTAAGAGTTTATATCAAAAATGTATTAAAAATTAACATAATTTAAGTAAAATAAGGTTCAAATAAGGTTTGAACCACTCACAAAGGTTGAATAAGGTTCAAAATAAGGTTCAAAATCAATCTGGAGTTACAGAGAACACTGGTATAATAACTACATGAGGTTCAGTTTCAACTGTACACATGTAAAATATCCAAGTTAAAAATCACAAGACTCAATGAATCAATAAGAAAATATTTTATAACCTTTAACAGGTTCCTTGCCAGTGATTACCAGCTCTGACTCAAATCACATTTGGGTATACAAGAGGGAAAATTCTCTGAAGTGTACTGTACTCTTACAGGAGACAGTATAAAGTCATCAAGTATACTCTTAATTAAGAGGGCTACTAAAAAACTGCAGAAACACATTTGGCATATCAAAATTAATTTGACTAGTTTTTATTAATATAAATGAGAAAAAATGGTATCTCCCTTATCTTTTTAATCACAACCATTTCTAAGCATATTTTAATTACTTAATGTACAGCTCTCTTGGTTCATTTTCAGGATGCTGAATTCATTTAGTACCACCAACAGGGATCACTTACACCCACTTATAGAGATGAGAGTCTAGATTGGAAGGTGAATGAAAAGGGAAAGTATTTTTAGAGTTCCTCCCCAACAGGCAATTTCCTAAACAGAATGGGAAATTTTTACATTGTGATTTTATTTTTTTATGGGAAAAACAGTATCACAGACAGTATTTAAAAGCATTGTAGGCAGCTTGCTTATGCACTACAATACAGACAGTATTTTCAGAAGTTTTTTAAAAAAATAAATAAAATCGCATTGAATTGCTAATTATAAATTATCTCAAGTAAAAGTAACTCTCTGTCCAACATTCTTTAAAAATCATTCAAAATAAAACAGTACAGAAGTTCCTCAAGATATGAACAGACACTTCTCCAATGAAGACATACAAATGGCTATCAGACACATGAAAAAATGTTCATCATCACTAGCCATTAGGGAGATTCAAATTAGAACCACACTGAGATTCCACTTTACACCAGTTAGAATGGCCAAAATTAGCAAGACAGGAAACAACATGTGTTGGAGAGGATGTGGAGAAAGGGGAACCCTTTTACACTGTTGGTGGGAAAGCAAGTTGGTGCATCCACTTTGGAGAACAGTGTGGAGATTCCTCAATAAATTAAAAATAGAGCTTCTCTATGATCCTGCAATTGCACCCCTGGGTATTTACCCCAAAAACACAGATGTAGTGTACCCCATGTTTATAGCAGTAATGGCCACGGTCGTCAAACTGTGGAAAGAATCAAGATGCCCTTCAACAGACGAATGGATAGGAAGATGTGGTCCATATACACTATGGAGTATTATGCCTCCATTAGAAAGGATGAATACCCAACTTCTGTAGCAACATGGATGGGACTGGAAGAGATTATGCTGAGTGAAGTAAGTCAAGCAGAGAGAGTCAATTATCATATGGTTTCCCTTATTTGTGGAGCATGACAAATAACATGGAGGACATGGGGAGATGGAGAGGAGAAGGGAGTTGAGGGAAATTGGAAGGGGAGGTGAAGCATGAGAGACTATGGACTCTGAAAAACAACCTGAGGGTTTTGAAGGGGTGGGGGTGGGGTTGGGGAAGCCAGGTGGTGGGTATTAAGGAGGGCATGGATTGCATGGAGCACTGGGTGTGGCACAAAAATAATGAATACTGTTACGCTGAAAAGAAATAAAATAATAATAATTAATAATAAAAAAGTTAAAAACAGAGCCACCCTATGACCCAATAATTGTACTACTAGGTATTTACCCTAAAGATACAAATGTAGTGATCCGAAGGGCCATGTGCACCTGAATGTATACACATATGATGGAATACTATGCAGCCATCAAAAGAAATGAAATCTTACCCATTTGCAACAATGTGGATGGAACTAGAGGGTATTATGCTAAATGAAATAAGTCAATCAGAGAGAGACAAGTATCATATGATCTCACTGGTATAAGGAATCTCAGAAGTAAGACAGAGGATAGGGGAAGGGAGGGGGAAAATGAAACAAAATGAAACCAGAGAGGGAGACAAACTGTAAGAGACTCTTATCTCAGGAAACAAATTGAGGGTTGCTGGAAGGGAGAAGGGTGGAGGGATGGCGTGGCTGGGGGATGGACACTGGGAAGGGTATGTGTTGTGGTAGGTGCTATGAATTGTGTAAGACTGATGAATCATAGACCTGTACCCCTGAAACAATTAAACAAATTAATTTTTTAAAAATCACTCAAATTAGGAACACCTGGGTGGCTCAGTTAGTTGAGTGTCCAACTCTAGATTCTCGCTTGAGTCATGATCTCAGAGTCCTCAGATCGAGCCCCACATCCAGCTCCTCACCAAGTACAGAGCCTGCTTGGGATTCTCTCTCTCCCTCTGCTCCTACCCCCTCCTCAAAAATAAATGAATAAATAAAAATCACTCAAATTACACAAAACTATTTTAACCTTGCTTGGTTTATCAAGCATTTTGTCCACCTGAAATAGAGTCCCATATATAAAAAGCATGTAATTTCGGAAGTTGTTTCACAGTACTCTTGATAAGCAAAATTATTTTCTTTAAGTACTAATCAAGCAAAAGAAATAAAATCAGATTTTTAAGTTATTAAACATGAGAAGAATCAAGTTGTTCTTGGAGAGATGGAAATATTTTATATTTTGCACAGAGTAGCATTTATATTAAATGGCTATATGCATTTCTCAAAAGTCATTTATCTGTACACTTAAAATGTGTGCATTTGGAAACTGTATCTTGGTAATATTGATTTTTAAAAAAATCAAGAAAAAGGACATTGCTAATCATAGTCATTCAGTAAAAAATTACATACGTCAAAGAGTGCCTGGCTGACTCAGTATGTAGAGCATGTGACTCTCATCTTAGAATTGTAGGTTCAAGCTCCACAGGGGTTTAGAGATGATTTAAAATTTACATGTGTCATTGTTAAATATGAGTATAAATAAAGTTCAATTCTATTTCCATGACTGACATAGCAGTTTTCATATACAGTGGAATCTTAACTGTAATTCCAATGGACTAGCAACTAGCTCATAAACAGAGGACTGTTTTTTGCTCTATTTACTATCATAAAGTGAAAGACAACAAAACAGTAACTAGTCTTAAAAGCAAAATAAAAACCAGCTGCATGCTTAGCATCTCTAAAAATGACTACCATATACAAGTAACAATTATTAATAAAATAAAATCGGGTATTTAAAGCTATAATTTTGAAAATGAACAGAAGCTGTCACTGAGGTTTTTTTTAAAAGAAGAAAATCCTGCTGCTGCCACAGTGACTATTCAAAACATTAGCCTATTTACTTACAGCTAACTGTTCATTCTTCTTCAGCCCAGTCCCCCTACTCTACTGCAACTGCTTCCTGACACCTATTATCTGCTGACTGTTACTACCAAAGTCTTTCTTTAGTAATACCCTATCTATTCTATTTAAAACATTTCCTTATTATACTGGTTTCTGTTAACACTATATCCTTATACTGTATTCTCTGATGACTTACTTTGATTTCTTTCACTTACTTTTAGGCATTTACCTGAATAAATACAGATAATTTCCAAAGTTCTGTCCAACACATTTTTCTTTGTCCCATTCTACATTTCTGCATATGGCCCCCTCTACCTCTCCCACTAGATAAAAGTATAGCAGAGACTACTACTTATTAATCTTTGTTATTTAGCACAGCCCCTCAAAAAATGTCTGACATCGTAAGTCTCTCTCCTATTTTAAGCTTTATTTGACAATGGATAATAAGCATAAAGAACTGAAATAATTCAGGGGCGCCTGGGTGGCTCCTTGGGTTAAAGCCTCTGCCTTCGGCTCAGGTCATGATCCCAGGATTCTGGAATAGAGCCCCACATCAGGCTCTCTGCTCAGCAGGGAGCCTGCTTCCTCCTCTCTCTCTCTCTCTCTCTCTCTGCCTGCCTCTCTGCCTACTTGTGACCTCTGTCTGCCAAATAAATAAATAAAAACTTAAAAAAAAAAAAGAACTGAAATAATTCAGATTCACAGAAACATAAATAACTCAAGAATGAAAAAAAAAAAAAAGATTATCTTCCACTCTCTGAAACACTATCTGTGAGATTCCTCACATACATATTTTATATTTTTAAAAAAAATTGTTTAAGCAGGCCATCCTGACAGGATTATACTTCTAATTTGAAGAAGAACTTTCAAAACTGTCATTGGTAACCATGAATAATTCCAGAAACAATAACATCAGAAAGCAACCATCAAGTTCTCAATCATTTAAATTATGTCAAACTGCTGGAGGAACATAACTTTAAACAATCCCTATGGTATGCAGTTTGGCAAATGTTTACTGAAATTGCAAACTCATATACTCCTTGGCCTTGATTTTGTACTTGTTGCAAAGCATCCATAAACTCACACACATGAAATAATGAAGGTACAACGTTTTTCCCTGAAGCACTGTTTGCAAAGAAAAAAGGAAAAATATGTATACCCATAAATAAGATTCTGATTAATAACTAAAAGTGCTGATGCTAATAATAATGGTGGTAGCAACTAACACTGGGATGGCTCATTATCTGCCAGGCATTGTTCTAAAAAATAAGCCCTGGAAGTTAACATATTTAATCTTCACAACAATACCTATGAAGAATATACAATTTTTCTCTCATTTTACAGAAGAGAAATTGAGGCACCTAGCAACTTGTAAAAGGGGTTTCCCAGTAGATTTATGGTCTCTATGCATAGTCTGGCTAGAGGGTCTATAACTAACCACTACTCTTAACTGACTAAAATCAATGGGATCCTGGAGCTGTCTAAAACAATAAACACATCTATGCTGGATATGGAAAGAGCTGCAGGACATATTCATACATGACAAAAGGAACATATATGTATTTGGTTGCATATGCTTTAAGATATTATAGAAAGATACACAAATATCTAGCAAAACTGGTTATCTCAGGGAAAGAGAAATATGTGGTTGAGGTTTAGGGATATAATGGAGATATTATATTGCATACCCTTTGCATTTCTTGAAATTTGAACTATATGAATATATTACTCAAAATAAGGAATTAATACATTTCAAATAAAAAATAAAATGTTAAAAACTAAACTGAAAGACAGATTGCTATTAAACTCTGCCTATCAAGCATTTGTGTAGTCACTACCAATATGCACTCATTAGAGGGTAATGGAATGCTTGACATAAACTTGCCCAAAATGGAAAATTTTGTTTTTCTTCACAGCTATTATAGAATACAAAAAAATGGAGTTGAAAATAGGGTTGGAGAACATACCCCTGGCATAGTTAGTGTTATGGACAACAATGAAAAGAAGCTGTAATCATGTTTATAGTAACCACAACATTTAATAAAACCCTCAAGAAGTCATTCTAGGTGGTTTAAAATCTTTGGCATCAGACATAGTAGAATTTAAATTTTAGTTCCACGAGTTACCAAGCTATAGGCCACTGAAAAAAAAATCAATTGTTCTCTATGAAATTCAGATTTCTATTAAAATGGTGAGAATACCACACTTCAGTGTAGAAAAATTTTTTTTTTTTTAAGATTTGATTATTTATTTGACGGAGATCACAAGTAGGCAGAGAGGAGGCAGAGAGAGAGAGAGAGGAAGAAGAAGGCTCCCTGCTGAGCAGAGAGCCTGATGCGGGGCTCAATCCCAGGACTCTGGGAGAGGCAGAGGCTTTGACCCACTGAGCCACACAGGCGCCCCTAGGAATCTTTTTTTTGTTCAATGCCATAATGTGTAGTGCTTGGAATAGTGCTTAGTACATAGGAGGCACTGAAAAATGTTTGTTAAACAATTGACTAAGGATATGAGAACAAAATAAGGTAACATATTACACTTGCAGCAGGTAAGATGCTCACCTACTTTGAGCATTCGTTTTTAGTATATTAGCCTGCCTATTTTAGAGGGAAACTAAAATCTCTAGTTTCTTAGTTGAGCTCTACTGAAAGCCAGATTCCTAACTGCACATGTTGCCAGGTTAATACCATCTGAAGAATGAGACCAGTAATCTTATATTCCAGAACCAGGCAAAATAATTCCAGCAGTTTTCCCATCAACCAGACCAAAGCCTCCACTTCCAGAGTGGAAACAATCACATAAATACTAAACCTCTCTGTCCAAAATTACTAAAACCCACCAGAGAGATGAGTTAAGGTGATAAAAAAGTCACTGTCTAAGAAGCAGGAACCCATGAACTCTTAACTCCATTTTACATGAACCACATGGTTTAGAGAACTGTCTCACCTCATCCTCCTCATTTTTTAATGCCAAAGCAAGAACTCTAGCCTTCTCTGTATCCTTTCAACTAGATACAGAAGCAGACAGAAGAGAAAACTGAAAGCATACAAGACTTTATTTAGTGACAAATCAATTTATCCAAATATAACAGAAGGCCCTTTTGGGTTTATACCTTCTATGACACAGTAACATTCTGTCGTCTTCAAAATTAGTGAGCCTCATTATAGGTGAAATATACTAACACTGCCTAAGAGCACTTAGCAGAGAACCTTCCTCAGAGGCTTCTGACTAGCTGTTCCATATAGAAAACAACTTTCTACTTTAAGGATTTTCTTTTAAAGAGTGGATTATAAAGTCTATAAATATATTTATAAAAAATATTTTTAAATTTATTTATAAAATTTATTTATAAATAAGATCTAATCTGGTGATGAATGAGAGAAAATCCAAGCATGTAACAGGACAATTTTTGGTATTCTTATTTTCTGTTTCATTTTTACTTTAAGTACTAGACAGATTTTATATCAAAATAAAGTGGAGAAAAACTGAAAATAAATATGGATAAATTACTAGAGAAAGTCTAAGTCCAAAAAGGAGAAGAAATGCTGAGGTTACTCAAATTGAGAAGTATTTACTAAAGAAACATTACATACCAGAAAACAGAACTTAGCAGTTACCTACGATTCAGTGACTGCATACATCTTTCTCAAGATTCGAGGAGAAGGATGATGGAAAGGAAGAGAGAGACAGATACTTTGGTTGCTTTTTAATGAGCACTTTAAGCGTAATTATAAATATCTTTTGATACATGCTGTCTATCAAGGTAGTATGCACACAAGTGGAAAAAAATTACCTCATAGGTTATTGTAAATATACATATTGGGAAACAGAGCTTTCAGAATATATTAAAATAGAAATTGTTGGGGGCACCTGGATGGCTCAGTTGGTTATCTGATTCTTGATCTCAGGGTTATGAGTTCAAGGTCCGTGATGGGCTCCACAATGGGTGTGGGGCCTACTTAAAAAAATATATATTGAAATTATATTTCAATTATGTATATATATATGAAATTATATATATGAAATTATAGGCCTCCACAGATACCCTGCATGAATAAAAAAAAAGAAACTGTTGTGATTGTATCTCCAGTAATGAGTCTATCTCTAAATGGCAAACTGCACTTGGTAACATTCCTTACAAAAAAGCTTATATAATTCTTCCTCTGTAAAAACAAAAAATAGGTGAAATATCAAACTAACTGTTCAAAAAAGAAAACTCACATTTTGGCATATGATATGGGAGTACCAACTGACTAGTCTTTCAAGACGGCATGAGGTACATTTCATCCACTTCAAGAACAGATAAATTTACTACATATTAGAATTTCAAGGGCCGCCTGGGTGGCTCAGTAGGTTCAAGCCTCTGCCTTCGGCTCAGGTCATGATCCCAGGGTCAGGGGATTGGGCTCTGCATTGGACTTTCTGCTCAGCAGGAAGCCTGCTTCCCTTCCTCTCTGCCTGCCTCTCCGGTTACTTGTTATCTCTGACAAATAAATAAATAAAATATTTTTTTAAAAAAAATTTCAAATTTAGAGCTCGGTTGAACCATGCTAATATAGCCCAGGGCCAAAAGCAAGCATTGTCCTAGGGCTTTTTCAGACCACTTTCACCAAATCTTCAAAAACTATTAAAATAATCTCATCTTCAGTCCACGAAAGACAAGAATTAAATGAAATGTCAAAGAGGAAAAAATAAATTTATTTTTTAAAACATCCATCTGCTACTTCAGGGAACTACTACTAACATGATTCAAGAGGAGCAGGGCTTCTTAATCTGTGGCATATAGATTCTTAAGTATCTATGAACCTTTTGAAACTGTATGAAAATTTAGCTCTATGCACTTCTGTGAATACCCAAATTTTCAGGCAATTATTAAAGGACTTTGAGAACTTCATAAGGTAAAAACTACACATTAGAGGAAAAATATCAGCCGAAGATTTTTAGTCTTAGAGAACTGAAGAGAAAAATTAAATGGTGACAGTAAAGAATAGTTCCTTATTAGAGAATGGAATTAGAAACCAAGATCTATGTGTTAAATGTATTACTGCTGGTGGAATGTAATTTCTTTTAGGCCCTCTCCTCTTAAAGAATGGGAAATATATATGTGTGTATACAAACATTAGCTATTTCTATATGTAGCCATATGTATCTATATTAAGCTATAAATAAGTTATACATATATCTTTTAACCGTATTACCACATGGAATATTCTAGAGTCCTCCCCTTTCCTTGCTTTTCTCCATGATTTCCTACAGTGAAAACTCTGGTTCTCACCATCAACCACCTATTTATTAGAAGTTTCAATTCTGGTATACATGTATAACATGACTTCAGAATTGGCAGCACATACCCCAGGGAAAATAACTACAATTAGAGTACCATGCTTTTTATACAGTTCCTTTTGCCTTTACTTTTAGAGTTTCGATTCTTCAGTTATTCAGGACAGCATTTTCCCCAAACCTCTTCATCAAGGTTCTTTCATGTATTTGTAATACAGTTTGATTCTTTTGTTAGTCTGAATTCATCCCAGAATGACCTCATTAGGGATTTTTTTTTTTAATTTGCAAACATCAATGTTCATTCTTAGTGCTAGATGTTCTATGGGTTTGGGAAACTCATAATAGCACATATCCAGTATTATAGCTGGATAATCTTACAGAAGAGTTTCACCACCCTAATGCCCTGTGATTCAACTCTCCTTCCTCCCTAAAACCCTGGCAAACACTGGTATGTTTAACATCTGTACAATTTACCCTTTTCCAGAAAGTGACATAAACTAAATTACAGTATGTAGCCTTTTCAGACTGGCTTCTTTCACTCCACAATACCTATTAAGAGTCATCTATGCTTTTTGCATGACGTGAGTGCTCATTCCTTCCTATCACCAATAGTATTCCACTGTATGAATGTAGCAGTTTATCCATTTCATCTACTGAAGGGCATCTAGATTGCTTCCAGTTTTGGGTAACTAATGAATATAATTACTATAAATACATGCAGGTTTTTGTGTGGACATATTTTAAGTCAATTAGTAAATACTTTATTTATTTTTGTTGTATTTTACTGTAAGGCTATGTTTATTTTTGTAAAAAACTGTCAGACTGTCTTCCAAAGTGGCTATACCATTTTGCATTTCCACCAATCATGATTTCCACATCCTTGACAGTGAATGGTATTGCCAGTTTTTGTATATTAGCCATTCTAACTGACTATCTAACTATCTTTTTATTGTTTTAATTTGCACTTCCCTTACGACAAATCATGTCGAGCATCTTTTTACATGTCTATATACCATCTGTATACCTTGCTGCTGAAATATCTGTTCAGGTCTTTGCCCACTTTTTTATTGAGGTATTTATTTATCATTCAGTTTTTAGAGCTCTTTGTATATTCTGAATACAAGTCCTTTATCATACATGTGTCTTGGAAATATATTTTCCCAGTCTGTGACTTTTATTTTAATTTTCTTAACAATATCTTTTGCAGAGCATAAAAAATTTTAATTTCAGTAAGGTCCAACTTCCCAAGTGCTTCTTTCATCAATCGTGCTCTTGGCTGTTACAACTTTAAAAACTTCAAAACCGGGGTGCCTGGGTGGCTCATTGGGTTAAGTCTCTTGCCTTCAGCTCAGGTCATGGTCTCTGGATCCTGGGATCGAGCCCTGGCATTAGGTTCTCTGCTCAGCAGGAAGCCTGCTTCCCCCTCTCTCTCTGCCTGCCTCTCTGCCTAATTATGATCTCTGTCAAATAAATAAATAAAATCTTAAAAAAATATAAAAATCAAAACCTCATCACTAAACTTAAGGTCACACAGACTTTATGTTTTATTTTAGAAATTAAGAATTTTAGGGCGCCTGGGTGGCTCAGTGGGTTAAGCCGCTGCCTTCGGCTCAGGTCATGATCCCAGGGTCCTGGGATCGAGTCCCACATCGGGCTCTCTGCTGAGCGGAGAGCCTGCTTTCCTCTCCCTCTCTCTCTGCCTGCCTCTCTGCCTACTTGTGATCTCTCTCTGTCAAATAAATAAATAAATAAAATCTTTAAAAAAAAAAAAAAAAAGAATTTTACATTTTACATGAGTTAAGTTTTGTGCAAAGGGGTAAGATCTGTGCTCAAGTTCATTTTTTCCACACTGATATCCAATTGTTCATGTACGATTTGTTGAAAAGATGATTATTTCTCTATTTAATTGCCTTTGTAGCTTCATAGAAAAAAAATATCAGGGGCGCCTGGGTGGCTCAGTGGGTTAAGGCCTCTGCCTTCAGCTCAAGTCATGATCCCAGGGTCATGGGATCGAGCCCCGCATCGGGCTCTCTGCTCAGCGGGGAGGTTGCTTCCCCTCGCTCTATTGGCGATCGCTGTCTGTTAAATGAATAAAATCTTAAAAAAAAAAAAAAAACCAGTTGACTATATTTATGTGATTATTTTATTATTTTAAAAAATAATTTAGGGTACATAAATTTTTTATACACACACACACACACACACACACACACACACCCCTCCTCAGAAATCCACTAGACCTAAAAAAAGGAAGATAAAATATACCAAAATATTTCACGTTCCATTCTCTTATTTTAATAAAATTTATCTTACACTCCACACATCCAACAGTTTTTCCTAAATGATGAACCCATCAGGATTATCCGTCGTTTTCACTGCACTCTTCCTTAAAATAGTAGCTGTATGTCTCTACATTTGAAAGCTCTTCTAAAACCCTAAGAATAATGAAAAATTGAGACTTTAATCCCTAGAGATTAGAAGTCCATGAATGTAGAAATTATCTTATAACAATATAAAACATAAATAAGCAAAATATGTCCTAAGTGTGGAAGTTTCAAAACTATGAGTTACACACACACACACACACACACACACACACACACACAGAGTCACCCAAGCGAAGAAATCACTTTAAATTGGTATATAAAACTTTTGATTAGAGAGCACCTGGGTGGCTCAGTTGGTTGAGCAACTGCCTTCAGCTCAGGTCATGATCCCGGACTTCCAGGATCGAGTCCCGCTCGGGCTCCCAGCTCCTTGGGGAGTCTGCTTCCCCCTCTGACCTTGTCCTCTCTCAGGCTCTCTGTCACTCATTCTCTCTCAAATAAATAAATAAAATATTAAAAAAAAAAACACTTTTGATTAGGGTAGTATTATAAACAATATTTTTACATAAACCCTCTTCCTGAAATGCTAATGAAAATATGAAAAATGCTTTGAAAAGCATCTGAAACCTTATGAAGTAGTGGGAATTAGTAGGGTAAAAACAAACTAAAAACAAAAACCAAAATACAAAAAGAGCACTAAAATCACTTCTCTAATAATACTTACTGGGACTAAAATACAATGCACAAGCTGGGACTTCCTAGGTAAAGGGTCTAAAAGAACAACTCTTTTATAAAGTGGGGGCTTAAAGGATTTCATCTGTAAGTTAAGATTAAACCAGCAGTAAATCTAACACCTCATATTCTGTGGTCTATAAAGAAAGCTTTTTTAATACTGTGTAGAAGGAGACAGATACCTGAGAGGTAGTAATCAAACACTAGTGCTCTCACAAATATCCTAAAATCCGATACAGAAAACTTCAGATGGAACTTAGCTGGAAACAGTCCTCAACTGGAAGTGCTGGTGGGCACTGGTCAGGCAAATCTTAAATCTTCTCTATAGGAAAAATACCTTTATCCTACACTTCAAATAAATGTGAGAGGAAATGTGGAGCCTAGAATAAAAAGTAACTAAACTATCACAAGAAAGGTGACAACAAGCAAAAGAAAGACCCCAGAAATAAACTCATTAAGTATTAGATATAGATTGTGAAAAAAAATTCTCCATGTTAAAAAAGGAAAATATAAAACTGAATGACTATTGATAGGGAACAATTCCATGGACTTCTTTTTCTGTAAAAGAGAGCCACATGGGGTGTCTGGGTGGCTCAGTCCTCAGCCAGTTAAGTGTGTGCCTTGAGCTCAGGTCTTAATCTCTAGATCCTGCGATGGAGCCCTGCATCTGACTCCCTGCCTAACTGGGAGTCTGCTTTTCCCTCTCCCTCTGCTCCTTCCCCCTGCTTGTGCTTTCTTTCTCTCTCTCTCTCTCTCTCTCTCTCTCTGACTCAAATAAATAGTATTTAAAGACTATAATTTCTAGAAAAGACCAGAACAGTAACTGAAATAGACTGCCACAGATGAAAAAAAGTAGTAAATGAAGATAGGGGATATATTGTACAGAAAGCAGCACAGAAGTTAAAAAATGCAAATAGGTATACAGAAGACAATATTCAAGATTTAAACAAAGTTACTGAAACAGAAGAGAAATAAAATGAGAAGGACAATATTTTAGAAGGGTAACTGATGAAAACACCAATCTAAAGAAATACGTTCTATAGAACATAATATAGACAGACTAGAGAATACCAGAAACAAAGAGAAACCTTAAATGTTGGAAAAACTAGTATTGAAAGAGAAGAAAATTATTATTCCCAGTTCTCAACAACAATACAAGCCAGAAGACAGTGAAATGTCTTCAATGTGCTAAATGTAAAAAACTGCCAATATTATAGAATATACTCATCAAAATATATTTAAAATAATAAAGACAAGTTAAACAAATCTTCAGAAAAAGTCCAACAGAGTCTACAAAATCTCCAACAGAACCTCACTGGAATTTCTAAGTGCTGCACTTTAGGCAGAAGTCACCTCAGTATATATGACATGTTAAAAAAAAAAAGAACAAATAAAGTAGCGTGTTTATAGGTAAAGCTAAAACAATAATAATTTAAGTATTTGAAATAATAATGACTACAGGAAAATGAAATAGACTTGAGTTACAACAAAAGGAAGGAAGTAAATGTATTTACAGTTCTAATCCTTGCCCTGACTGGGAAAAGGATGGAGGTGGTAATTACTTTTGGATTGTGCTACGTTAAGTATGACTTTTACAATCCTTAGGGTAACCATTAAATGCATGTAAAGAGTACAAAAATGTCCAAATAAGTAGAGGGGAGAAAATGAATTCTTTTGAATTCAAAGAATCTAAAGGCAAAAAGGAAAAAAAAAAAGAAAATATACAGAGCAGTCAGGATAAACAACAAACACTAGTTCAATATAGATTCAAACATCAAATGTTTACATTAATTGTAAAAAAGATGAAGTGATACGATGAAAATAGTTTTCCGATTGAATGAAAAAATACTGTCCATATGTTGTTTACAAAAGGCATCTAAGAGCCGAGGACTCAAAAACAATAAGAAGAGAAGAGAAAAAGTTAGGCCACAAAAAAACATAGAAGGAGCTTCATTAAATTCAAGTAAAAAATTTTTTTCAGAGAAAAAGCACTGCCAGAGACATGATACTTTAAATGGAAAACCCAAAGGTTCCACCCCCTAATTACTAGAACTCATACAGCAAAATTCAGTAATGTGACAAGATACAAAACCAATGCACAGAAATCAGTTGCTTTCTTATACTCTAACAATGAAAATATAGAAAGGGAAATTAGAGAATCGATTCCATTTACTATACCACCAAGAACCATAAGATACCTGGGAATAATCCTAACCAAAGAGGTAAAGGATCTGTACTTGAAGAACTACGGAACACTCATGAAAGAAATTGAAGAAAAGCAATCCATGCTCATGGATTGGAAGAATAAACGTCGTTAAAATGTCTATACTGGCTAGAGCAATCTATACTTTCAATGCCATCCTGATCAAAATTCCACCAGCATTTTTCAAAATGCTGGAACAAACAATCCTAAAATTTGTATGGAACCAGAAAAGACCTCAAATCACTAAGGAAATGTTGAAAAAGAAAAACAAAACTGGGGGCATCACATTGCCTGATTTCAAGCTTTATTACAAAGCTATGATAACCAAGAGAGCATGGTACTGGCACAGAAACAGACACATAGACCAGTGGAACAGAACAGAGTCCAGATATGGACCCTCAACTCTACGATCAAATAATCTTTGACAAAGCAGGAAAAACTACCCAATGTTGGAAAAAGACAGTCTCTTCAATAAATGGTGCTGGGAAAACTGGACAGCTATGTATAGAAGAATGGTCGATCAGCAGAGTCAATTTGTTAAAAAAAAAAATTCATAAAGATAAACTCGAAATGGATAAAAGACCTCAATGTGAGGCAGGAATCTATCAAAATCCTAGAGGAGAACATAGCCAGTAATCTCTTCGACATCAGCCACAGCAACTTCTTTCAAAACATATCTCCAAAGGCAAAGGAAATAAAAGCGAAAATGAACTTTTGGGACTTCATCAAGACCAAAAGTTTCTGCACAGCAAAGGAAACAGTCAACAAAACAAAGAGGCAATTCACGGAATGGGAGAAGATATTCGCAAATGACACTACAGACAAAGGGCTGATATCCAAGATCTATAAAGAACTCCTCAAACTCAACACTCAAAAATCAGACAATCATGTCAAAAAATGGACAGAAGACATGAACAGACACTTCTCCAAAGAAAACATACAAATGGCTAACAGACACATGAAAAAATGTTCATCATCAAATCCATCACCTGATGGATTTGAATCCATCAGGGAGATTCAAATCAAAACCACACTGACACCACTTTGTACCTGTCAGAATGGCCAAAATCAACAGGACAGGAAACAAGTGTTGGAGAGGATATGGAGAAAGGGGAACAATCTTACACTGTTGGTGGGAATGCAAGTTGGTGCGGCCACTTTGGACAACAGTATGGAGATTCCTCAAAAAATTAAAAATAGAGCTACCCTATGACCCTGCAAATGTACTACTGGGTATTTACCCCAAAGATACAGATGTCGTGAAAAGAAGGGCCATCTGCACCCCAATGTTCATAGCAGCAATGGCCACAGTTGCCAAACTGTGGAAGGAGCCAAGATGCCCTTCAACAGACAAATGGTTAAAGAAGATATGGTCCATATATACAATGGAGTATTATGCCTCCATCAGAATGGATGAATACTCAACTCTTTTAATGACATGGATGGGACTGGAGAAGATTATGCTGAGTAAAATAAGTCAAGCAGAGACAGTCAGTTACCACATGGTCTCACTTACTTGTGGAGCATAAGGAATAACAAGGAGGACATTGGGAGGAGAGGTGAAGGGAGTTGGGGGAAATCGGAGGGGGAGACGAACCATGAGATACTGTGGACTCTGAGAAACAAACTGAGGGTTTTGGAGAGGAGGGGAGTGGGATATTGGTTGAGCCTGGTGGTGAGTATTAAGGAGGGCACGTATTGCATGGAGCACTGGGTGTGATGCATAAACAATGAATCTTGGAACACTGAAAAAATAAAGTTTAAATTTTAAAAATTGAAAAAGCACTGCAAGACATAAAGTGGATCATTAAATAAACATAAAATATTTTGGTTACAAGAAATACGTATTTATATGCACCTAATGAAGCATGTGACATGAAAAAGAGGATGAGGGAAGAGAAAAGTCTTCCAGGAGAAATCAAGAAGAAATATATAAATCCACAAACTTGATGTGGACTTTTTTTCTCTCAATAACTGCTAGAAAGGTAAAGATTAAACGAATGTAAAATATTTTAACACAATTATTAAAAAACCTTAACCTGATGGACACAAATGCATTTAGATAATATATAATAAATACGGATTTCAAACATACATAAAATGTTTGCAAAAACTAACCACATGACCACACAAAAAGGACTAAAACTATACAGACCATTTTCTCTGGCCTCAAGTTCAATTAAGCTAAGAAGAAATCATTAACAAAAGTTAACCGAAAATCACGTTTGGAAGTTAAGAAATAGGCTTTTAAATAATCCATGAATCAAAGAAAAAAAAGAATTAGAAAACATTTTGATTCCTTTTTGTCAAAGCTCACAGCAGCAATGTCCAAGAAGCCAAGATGTCCTTAAACAAATGGATAAAGAAGATGTTGTTAATTATGGGAATATTACTCAGCTATCAGAAAAGATAAATACCTACCATCTGCACTGACATGGATGAACTTCAGGGGATTATGCTAAGTGAAACAAGTCAAGCAGAGAAAGACAACTGTCAAATGGTTTCACTCATACCTGCAATATAAGGAACAGCGCAGAGGACCACAGGGGAATGGAGGGAAAACTGAATAGAAAGAAATCAGAGAAGAGAGACAAACCATGAGACACTCTAGACTCTGGGAAAAAAACTGAGGGTTACATAAGGGAAGGGGAGTAGGAGGATGGGGTACCGGGTAATGGGTATTAAGGAGGGCACATGTGATGAGTACTGGGTGTTATATACAACTAATAAGTGATGAAGTTGAACATTACATCAAAAACTAATATGTATTATATGTTGGCTAACTGAAAATAAATAAATAATCAAAAAAGAAAACATTTTGAACTAATGAAAAGGAATATCACAAGAAGTTATACACATTAAAAATACAAGGTGCGATTAAAAACAATGATATTAAATAAATTTGAAAATTCAAATGAAAATAGTAATTTCCTATAAAATATAGCTTGTTAAAAACAAATAAACCTGAACAGTACTAAATCAGCTAAAGAAACTGAATCAGTAGTTTAAAATATTGCAACAAAAACAAAGAAACAAAAATAATTCAGGCCCATACAGTTTCAATAGCAAATTCTACGAAATGTTATACTCTTCTAGGAAAACAAAACAAAACAGGGTATTCTCTACCATCCATTTTATAAGGTTAGCAAAGCCTTGGTAATAAAACCTGAGATGGAAAGAATGGCAAGAGAAAATTGCAGGTCAATCTCATCAATGAATACAAATATAAAAAAATCCTGAACTAATTATTAGCCGACCAAACCAACCAATAATTTAATAAATAAGATATATCACGATCAAGGTGAATTCATTTCAGAAAGGCATGTTGGATTTAACATTAAAAAAAAACAGGGGTACCCTAAGAATGAGGGATGGAGGCTTGGGATGGATAGAGATATTCAGAAGGAGTACAGTGGGGAATTTTAGGGCAATGAGACTATTCATTTGATACCGTGATACTGGATACATAACATCATACATTTGTAAAAATCCTAGAAATCTGAAGCACGAAGAGATAACCCTAATGTAAACTATGAACTTTAATTAATAATGTATCAAAATTGGTTTACCAATTTTAACTAATGTATCAAGCTAATGTAAGATGTTAATAATAGGTGAAACTAGCAGAGAGAAGAGAGAACACTGCATAGTTTTAGCTCAATTTTATCGTAAATCTGAAAGTCCTCTTTAAAAAAAGCCTACTCAAAAGATACTATTTATAATAATTTTTTAAAAGGTTTAAGTCCAAAAATACAGATTTTAATAACAGATATATAAAACCTTTCACTCATGTATAAAAATACCCTCGGAAATATTGAAAAAAAATAAAGATCTAAATAAATAAATCAATTTGAAGATTTGCTTTTTTTTTTTTTTTTTAAGATTTTATTTATTTATTTGACAGACAGAGATCACAAGTAGGCAGAGGAAGGCAGAGAGAGAGAGGGGGAAGCAGGCTCCCCGCTGAGCAGAGACACCAATGTGGGGCTCCATTCAGAACCCTGGGATCATGACCTGAGCCGGAGGCAGAGGCTTTAACTAACAGAGCCCCCCCAGGTGCCCTGAAGACTTGCTTTTATAAGATGTTATTCACCCTCCTTCTATACAGCAGTAGTTCTCAACTTTGGTTTTCCACTCCCCAAAGATATGAATAACTAACTGAAGGTTAGGGTGGGATGCTAATGTCATTCAAGGGTAGAGATCAGAGATCCTGGTAAATATTCTACAATGCAAGAAAGCTTCCCCCAATAAATAACTATCCAGCCCCAATGTCAACATTATGAAGTTTGAGAAATCTGTTATACAAATTAATTTTAATTCTATTTAAAACTCCAAGTTTAGGGGTTTTTTTGGTTGTTTTGTTTTGTTTTTCTAAGTAGAACTTGGCAATCTAATTCTAAAATACACATAAAAATACAAAAGGACAAGCAATTTCTACAACGACTTCAGACAACAGTCTGGCACTACCTCGAAAAGTTGCATCTCTTACACTCCAGCAATTTCACTTCTCAGTACACAAACAAAGCATCTTGTATACACGGACACTGAATTAATATGTCAAAGAGAGCTTAGAGTAGCACTGTTCATCATATCCAAAAGCTGGAAACAACCCAATGTCCTTCGAGTGGGTAAATTTAAATAAATTAGTATTTTCACATAGTAAATACTTTAGGACAGTTCTCACAGGACAGAAATTTTGCACCCATGGGGACATTTACCACTGGCTGGAAACATTTTTGGTTGTCAAAATAAGAGAAGCAGGTATGGGAGGAGAGACAGGTATGTGCAACTGGCACCTAATGGGTAGAGGCCAGAGATGCTGTTAAACATGCTACTATGCACAGGAAAGCCCACCACACCAAAGTATTGTTTGGTTTACATCAATGAAAATAAATGAAATATGGTACAGGAAACATAAATGAATCTCAAAAACAGAATGAATATTTCGGCAGAAAAAGAGTAGTGTACAGTTAATTATCTAAAAAAGGCAAAACTAAACTGTTTTAGGGATAGATCCACTAGTGGTAAAACTACAAAGAAAAGCAAGGAAATAATTATCACAAAATTAAAGTAGTATTCTTATCTCTGTGGAAAATTGATGTGGTTGTGATAGAGTAGGGCCACATATTAGGAGGTTTCTGAAGTTCTGGCAATGTTATACTCCTTGAGCTGAGTACTGGTAACGCTGGGATTCATAATATAAATACTATTTAACCTATGTATCTACAGTTTATTTACCCGTTTGTATATAAAGGATGTCACAATTAAAAAAGGATTTAAGAGAAACAGTACTGATCTATCTATATACACTGTGCATAGAAGGAGACAAAATTCATTAAAGCAGACTTTCAAACGGCATTTTGATTAATATATAACAAACACTGGTTCCTACCTTATAAAGAGACTGAGACTTAGGAAACCAATAAAAATAACTTGAGAAAGAGATCCCCTATAATACTGGTAAAGGAACGGGAAAAGGAAACAAATTAAGAAAGGCAGACAGTAAGAAGTGTGTTACATAGCCAATCACTACTATGGATAACTGAAACCTAATTAAACACCCTGGGAAACTCTGAAAGTCTGAGAAGGCCATGTACTTTAAAGTTAGCACACCTGAGAGGCAAAGGAGTTGGGGTATCTATACACCACCTCTCAGGCAGATAATGGTTAAAGCTATAGTGCCCAAATTGTGTTAGGAGACGCCCTAGGTCACTGAAGCAGACTCAGATAGAACTGTGGGATATTTTAAATTTTCAAAGGGAAATAATAGCAAATCAAATATTTGTCAAGCATGACAGAAACTATTAGCATGAGGTAATTTACAGTTTCAATATCAAAATCACACTTTATTCGTTATAACCATATTCTATCTTTGAGATCTTACAAATACTGCTGGAAAACCCATACAGAACAGAAAAGGAGAGTGATTCGAAAATTTAAGAAATTATACAGTGCCCATTGGGTACATATATCCTTTAGTAAGTAATCATGGTTAAGGATAGTATTTTTCTTATTATTTCCATTATATTTATTTTACCAACTAGCTCCTAAGTTGTTAGGACGTAAACTGGTTGGAACTAACCACCTCAAAAAGGAATTGTTCGGTATTTCTTTTGGGTACAGATACCATGAAAATATTACTGAGACACTAACTGACCCACAAAACGGTCAAGTTCAAGAACTTCAGGATCACTGGACCTTAGGAGGTGATCCCTAGTAATTCTCTAGCAATCTTGCATTCCTAGAAGACCCTCATGCATTTGAAGCCCACTGGCAGGTAAAAACACCATAAAATGGAGCCATTACTTGTTATAAGCAACAATGAAAGAAGGTACTTCTAACCAACACATCACAATTTCATAAATGTACTCTTTTTTAAGTAAAAATAAGCACATTTGTGAAAAAAAACCTATCAATATGCCTGGTGTATTTCTAAAATATGTTATATACTGGTATTAGCATATTCCTGAATACATACACCTATACCAAAGATAAATTAAAAAATAGTTTTCTAAATACAGAGCTATCTTTACTTTGTCGTGCATGATATCATGAATATGTCCATCAATCTGTGTTGTCTTAGCTTCCTCAGAATTTATTCCTATGAAATTGATAGTTTTAAACATTAAAATGCAATCCTAAGCGAATATTACTTATATCTTCATTCATTCATTCATTCATTCATTCATTCACTTAATATTTGAGAGACAGCACACATGCACAGGTGTGTGACCAGGGGGATGGGGGGTGGAACAGAAAGAAAGAGACAAGAGACTCTGCTGAGCCTGGAGCCCAATGTGGGGTTCCATCTCATGACCCTGAGATTGTGACCTGAGCCAAAATCAATAGTAGGATGCTTAACCACTGAGCATCTAGGTGCCCCTAAGTCAACATTATTTAAATCAACTTTTCCATCCCCATCCTTCCTACTCCACTGGTATTGAATACATCCTATTATTACACACTGAATTAGTCACTATATTCTGAGGATTCCCAGCAATAAATACACTTCACTCCAGATGGTTCAAATGAAGATTTTAACATGGAGACTACAGATCTGTGGGCAGAATTAAGGAAACAAATAGGGGTGCTGATGCAACTTAAGATACCTAAAGTAGAAAGCCAGTAACATTCACTAGACACCATAGCTTTAGAAAAAAATGGGCTGATGCAACAGAATACCAATCTAGATTTGAGAAACCATTTTTAATACAAGAAGTCCAACACAAGGATTTCAACACAAGCCTTACTTCAAATATATAATAACAAAGTAATTGGCTTTTGTAATAAAAAACAATTTTCCCCATTTGTTCTATCTTTTGACCTTCCCTATACGTGCCCTCCATGTAAAGTCTGCAGTATAATTTTTAGTGTTCTTTTAAATAACCAATTTTTATTTACATATTTTATATATAGTTTTTTTTAACAGATTTTGAGGCAAAATTAATTTTGAGTCACATTAATAAGATATTTTCCCACTTAAGAAAGGATTTCTTCCATGTTCCCTTCTGGTGTTTACCTTCTTTCTTACCGGTATTTATTGTTTCTATCTTTGTTTTTGCTACTTGTTGATTTTTTAATTTAAATTGTTGATGCACTGGGAATTCATCCTCATATATACAATCAAGTGAGGAGTGTAACTGAATCATTTTCAACACTTTCCTCATTTTTATCTTAAAAAGGGAGTTTAGGGGCACCTGGGTGGCAAATTCAGTTAAGTGTCTAACTTTGGCTCAGGTTGTGATCTTGGGGTCATGGGATAGCCCTAAGTCAGGCTCCCAGCTCAGGAGGAAGTCTGCTTGTCCCTCTCCCTTTGCCCACCACAACACTTGTGTGTGCGCTCCCCTTTTCTCCCTCTCTCTCTCAAATAAATAAAATCTTTTTTTTTTAAAGATTTTATTTATTTGACAGAGATCACAAGTAGGCAGAGAGGCAGGCAGAGAGAGAGAGGAAGGGAAGCAGGTCCCCGCTGAGTGGAGAGCCCGATGCAGGGCTGGATCCCAGGACCCTAAGATCACAACCTGAGCCAAAGGCAGAGGTTTTAATCCACTGAGCCACCCAGGCACCCCTCAAATAAAAAAAATCTTTAAAAAGTTGTGTGTTTTGGATTCTATTACCTATACTTTGAAAAGTATAAAACACTAATGAAAGAAACTGAAGATGACACGAATGGAAAGACATTCCATGCTTATGGACTGGAGGAACAAATATTTCAATGTCTATGCTACCCAAAGAATCTACACATTTAACACAATCCCTAACAAAATACCAAGAGCACTTTTCACAGAATGAAAACAATCCTAAAATTTATATGGAACCACAAAAGACTCCGAGTAGCTAAAGCAATCTTGAAAATGAAAAACAAAGCTAGAAGCAACAAAATTTTGGACTTTAAGCTATATTACAAAACTTCAGTAATTAAAACAGTATGGTACAAACACAAAAAGAAACACACAGATCAGCAAAACAGAACAGAAAACCCAGAAAAATGAACCCACAACTATATGGTCAATTAATTTTCAAAAAAACAGGAAGGGATATTCAATGGAAAAAAACAAAAACAAAAACAAAAACCAATCTCTCCCAAAAATGATTTTAGGAAAACTGGACAGCAACATGCAAAAGAGTGAAACTGGACCACTTTCTCACACTATACACAAAAATAAATTCAAACTGGATGAAAGACCTAAATGTGAGACAGGAAACCATCAAAATCCTAGAGAACACAAGAATAACCTCTTTGACATCAGCCATAGCAACTTCTCTCTAGGTATGTCTCCTAAGGTAAGGGAAATAAGAGGAAAAATAAACTACTGGGACTTCATCAAAATAAAAAGCTTCTGCACAGAAAAGGAAACAATCAGACTGAAAGGCAACTATGAAATGGTGAAAGATATTTGCAAATGACATACCAGATAAAGAGTCAGCAACCAAAATATATACAGAACTTATAAAGCTCAATACCCCAATAAAACAAATAATCCAATTAAAAAAATGGACAATAGACATCTTCCAAAGAAAGACATGCAGATGACCAAAAGATACATAAAAAGATTCTTAACATCATTCCTAATCAGGGAAATACAAATCAAAACTACAGTGAGATACCACCTCACACATGTCAGAACGGCTAAAACCAACAACATAAGAAACAACAGGGACGCCTGGCTGGCTCAGTGGGTTAAGTGGCTGCCTTCAGCTCAGGTCATGATCCCAGAGTCCTGGGATCGAGTTCCGCATCAGGCTCCCTACTCAGCGGAGAGCCTGCTTCTTTCTCCCTTCCTCTGCCTGTCACTCTTCCTACTTGTGCACTCTCTCAACCTCTCTGTCAAATAAATAAATAAAATCTTAAAAAAACAAAAAGAAAGAAAAAAAACAACTGGTATTGGTGAGGATGTGGAGAAAGGTGAAACCTCTTGAACTGTTGGTAGGAATGCAACTGGTGTAGCCACTCTGGAAAACAGATGGAGGGTTTTCAAGAAGTTAAAAATAAAACTACCCTAGGATCCAGGAATTACGCTATTAGGTATTTACCCAAAGAATACAAAAATGCAAATTCAAAGGGATATATGCACCCATTTGTTTACAGCACCATTTTTTACAATAGCTAAATTATGGAAACAGCCCAAGTGTCTATCAACTGATAAATGGATAAAGAAGATATGATACTATATATTCAATGGAATATTACTCAGCTATAAATAGGAATTAAATCTTGCCATTTGCAACAACATAGAATGAGCCAGAGAGCATTATAACAACCAAAACAAGTCAGTCAAAGAAAGACAAATACCACATAATTTCATTCATACATGGAATTTAAGAAACAAAACAAACAAGCAAAGGGTAAAAGAAAAGAGAGACGGGGTAAACCAAAAAAACAGACTCTTAACTACAGAGAACTGATGGTTATGAAGTGGGGTGTGTGTGTGTGTGTGTGTGTGTGTGCATGAAATAAGTGATGAGGATTAAAGGAGTACACTTAACGTGATAAGCACTGGGTGTTGTATGGAAGTGTTGAGTCACTATATTATATATCAGAAACTCGTATTATGCAGCATATTAACTGGAATTTAAATAAAAACTTAAGAAGGGGGAGGTCTTGGGATGCCTGGGTGGCTCAGTCATTAAGCGTCTGACTTTGGCTCAGGTCATGATCCTGGGATCCTGGAACTGAGCCCTGCATCAGGCTCCCACTCAGTTGGAAGCCTGCTTCTCCCTCCCCCATCCCCCGTGCTTGTATTCACTCTCTTGCTTTCTCTCTCTCTCTCTCTTTCTAATAAATAAATAAAATCTTAAGAAGAAAGGATGGGGGTCTTTTATTCCATTATCTGACTATTCTTATATAAACTAAACATTTTAATTTATCCATATTGGGGCGCCTGGGTGGCTCAGTGGGTTAAGCCGCTGCCTTCGGCTCAGGTCATGATCTCAGGGTCCTGGGATCGAGTCCCGCATCGGGCTCTCTGCTCAGCAGGGAGCCTGCTTTCCTCTCTCTCTCTCTGCCTGCCTCTCCATCTACTTGTGATTTCTCTCTGTCAAATAAATAAATAAAATCTTTAAAAAAAAAAATTTATCCATATTGACTCTATAAGCCTAATAATTTTACTGTTGGTCTCCTGAACCTTCTAAACATTCAGTAGTATTTTGAATTAGATATCATACTTACTTCATTTCCTTGTCTAAATGTGTTGACTTATATCACCAAAATAATATTAAAGAGTTGTGAGAGTGGGCTACTTTGCCTCCTTTGACTTTGTGAAAATGACTCCATCAGTTTCCCCGGAGCATAATGTTGGTTTTATGATTAAAAAACATTTTCCCTTCCTTTTTTTTTTTTTTTTAACTTTTACTTTTACTTTCAGACTTTACACAAAAGGTGTAAGAAGGATACAAAGAATTTCTAAATTCCCAGATGTAAATATTTTTATTTGATTCATCCTTTCACTCCTCATGTATCCCTTTATTCTTTAATATTTCAGTGTATAACTCCCCCAACAAAAACAATTTCTTACACAACCATCCCATAATCATGAAATTAACACTGATGTAAAATACATATGTTCTAATCCACAGAACTAATTTGATTTCAGTATTTGTCTCAATAATATCTGTTGTGTCAAAAGAAAAAATCTGGTATTGCACACGGCACTGAGTTGCCATGTTTCTTCAGTCTTTAATCTAGAAAAGTTTCTGAGTATGTCGTATTGCAAACTAACTTTTTAAGGTGTTCAGAACAGTTATTTTAAAGAATATACCTCAATCTCACCTTGCCTGATATCTCCTCATGAATAGATTTACGCTCTGCACTTTGGGCAAGAAAACTATGGAAAAGAATGACGTTGAGTTCTTGTAAGTGCACTCTGGGAAGCACATGCTATCAACTAGGTAAATAACTGGAAATATTTGCTTTCATCATTTGATTATGGTCGAATCTGTGTTTATAAACTATAAGGTTATTCTTTTACCTATTGTAATAGACATCTTGCAAGAAAACATTCTGAAACTAAGCAAATACTGTGTTCTACATCAAGCATTCTCCTGCTAGTTTTAAAGCCCAACAACTGAATTCAAAAGTTACTTTACTTAGTACTTTTTACACTCTTCAGTTTGGGTATGTTATTTATGGTATGGCATGGTAAATGGTTTATAGATTTGCAAACAATTTAGGATTTTTCTGAAAATGTGAAGCATTAAGGTAATTCCAGAAGTTAGGACTATTTCAAAGTACATTTCAGGAGCTTGGGAATATGCAAAAGTATGAGGACTCTGAGATAACTTCATCCTACAGACATACCAAGGTTACAACTATATATACTGTAACTCACTCTGAAAACAACCTGAAGCCTGAACAGCTATTCCAGAGCTAAAGAAATAAAGAAAAAGTCACCTTAGGAAGGGTAGGAGGGGCACAGAGCCAATCAGAAACAAACAAAAACAAAAAACAAACAAACGAAAAACATAGTGGAACTGCCCAACAAGCAAGAAAGATATCACAGGAACAGAAAAATTACCTGAGGAGTGAGTGGATCAAGCCCCATACCAGGCACCATCACCACCCTGGTCCTCTACACAAGAAAGATAAGGCCCCATTAGTGCCCGGCTTTGAAAATCAACAGGGCTTAACTGCAGAAGAGCAAGAGTGCTACAGGAAATTGAGAAAATGGGATAATGCACAGTATCACTCATTCTGAGAGCCAGCCCTGAGATAGCAGTTTGCAAAGCACCTGTATTGGAAAGACGACGTATTTTTTTTTTAAGATTTTATTTATTTACTTGACAGAGATCACAAGTAGGTGGAGAGTCAGGAAGGCGGGGGTGGGAGGAGCAGGCCCCCCGCTGGGCAGAGAGCCCCAATGCAGGGCTTGAGCCCAGGCACCCTAAGATCATGACCTGAGCCGAAGACAGAGGCTCAACCCACTGAGCCACCCTGGTGCCCTAACAAAGACGACATGCTGACTAATTTTAGGGCATGTGCCAAAACAGCAGGAATCTGTGAACCTTCTTCAGAAGTGGACGTGCTGACAGGCACCATTTTTCTTGCTCTCCTTCGGCCTAGGTAGACCAATGAGATGACAAGACAGTTCTGATGCTAGCCATCTGTCTTGCTGGCACCCCTTGTCATGCCCTGGTGATCTTTTGGGGACTGGAACCAGCTGGCATCCAGCAAAGCGGCTCTTGGTCAGTCACACCCAGCAGCCAACCTCAGTTGAAACCAGTGTCCCCCCAAAGTGGCTACTGCCCTATCATACTTGACAGACAGCCCTGGCCAGGACTGGCACTCTTCCAAAGCAACTCCTGCCCTGGAAGAGCCACCCCACCACCACCACCACCACTACCAGCACAAAAGCTGCAGCTAAGTCTCTCAGCCAGCTGTGGCTGGGGGCTAACCACACCCAACAAAACAACTGCTGAAGCTGCAACCAGACCACTAAGCCCACCAAGTCAAGGGACGTCCCCATCCACTAGTGTGCCCACAGTAGCTAAAAATGCTCATTACAGCCAGTTGGGCTAGAGGCCAGTCACACCAAAAAAGCACAACCACAGCAGACGCAGCACAGTCACAATAGGAAGGCGCACACAGTCCAGGTAGGGTAAACCCTAAATTTCCTATTTTTGGTGACCTCAGGAAATTGAGTTAATAAACCCCACAGAATGCCTGCTACGTAAGGTCACTACTTTCAAGACCAGGAGATGTACCTGACCTACCTAATACATAGAAACAAACACAGAGAATAAGACAAAATGAAGAGACAGAAAAATGAAAAAAAAACAAAAAATAAAAAACAAAAAAAAACACAAGACAACATCTCAGAAAAACAACTAGATGAAATGGTGATAAACATTCTCCCTGGTAAGGAATTCAAAATAACAATCATAAAGATTCTCTCAGACTTGAGACAAGAGTGGCTGAACTCTGTGAGAACTTCAACGAAGAGAGAAAATATAAAAAAGAACCAATCAAAGCCAAAGAATACAATAACTGAAATAAAAAATACACTAGAGATTATCAACAATAGAGTAGAAGATTTAGAATGGATCAGTGATCTGGAAGATATCCAAATTAAAAAATGAGAATAAATTAAGGGAACTCTGGTAGACATCAAGAGTAGCAACATTCACATTATAAGGATCCCAAAAGAAAACAGAAAAAGGCAAAAAGATTATTTTAAAAATTAATGGCTGAAAACGTCCTAACCTGGAGAAGGAAACAGACATCTAGGTAGACAGAAAAGAGAGCCCATACACAATGAACCCAAGAGATCCACCGCAAGACAAATAACTAAAATGAAAAATTTAAAGAAAATCCTAAAAGGGAATAAGAGAAAAAAAGCAATTAGTTACATGCCAACAAGACCATAAACTGATGTTTCAAAAAAAAACTTCACAAGTCAAAAGAAGTTGTGTGATATAATCAAAGTGCTGAAAAGAAAAAAACCTACAATGAAGCGTATACCACCTGGCAAGATTATCATTCAAAACTGAAAGAAAGATAAAGAGTTTCCCAGATAAAAGTTTAAAGGAGTTCCTCATCACTGAATGGGCTTTAAAGTTCTAGAAGAACTTGGTAAACTGGAAAAGTGGAAAAGAAAAAAACTATTAGAAGTAAAAAAACTGTGAAAAGATCTCACTGGTACAAGTAAAAACATGGTAAATGAAGTAGATAAACACTTATCAAGCTAATATGAGGGTTAAAAGACAAAAATACTAAAATCAATTTTAACTACAATAATTAAGGAATACACAAAATACAAAGATAATAAAATATGACATCGTATACATAAAACATGGAAAGGGAGTAAAAATGTAATCCTTTTAGAATGTGTTCAAACTTAAGCAACCATCAACATAAAATAAACAGTTATATATATAGGATGTTATATATGAACGTCATGATAACCACAAACCAAACCTACAACAGACATAAAAAATAAAGAGAAAGAAAAAAAGCATAATGCTAAGAAAGTCATCAAATCAAAAGGCAAGAGAGTAAGAGAAGACAGGAACAAAGCAGAACTACAAAATCCTAGAGGAGAACAAAGGCTGTAACCTCTTTGACATCGGCCACTTCTTTCAAGACAGGTCTCCAAAGGCAAGGGAAACAAAAGCAAAAATGAACTTTTGGGACTTAACATTAAGACAAAAAGCTTCTGCACAGCAAAGAAAACAGAACAAAGAGGCAACCCACAGAATGGGAGAAGATATTTGCAAATGACACTGCAAAGGGCTGGTACCAAGATTTATAAAGAACTTCTCAAACTCAATACCCAAATAATCAAGTCAAAAAATGAGCAGAAGACATGAGCAGACACTTCTCCAAAAAAGACATACAAATGGCTAAGAGACACATGAAAAAGTGTTCAACATCATTAGCCATCAGAGAAACTCAAATCAAAACCACATTGAGATACCACCTTACACTAGTTAGAATGGCAAAAATCAACAAGGCAGGAAACAACAAATGTTAGAGACGATGTGGAAAAAGGGGAACCCCCTTATACCGCTGGTGGGAATGAAAGTTAGTACAGCCGCTCTGGAAAACAACAGGGAGTTTCCTCAAAAAGTTAAAAACAGAGATACCCCATGATCCAGCAACTGCACTACAGGGTATCTATCCCAAAGATACAGATGTAATGAAAAGAAGGAGCACATACAACCCAGTGCTCATAGCAGCAATGGCCACAACAGCCAAACTGTGGAATAAACCAAGATGCTTCATTAGACAAATGAATAAAGATGATGTGGTCCATATATACAATGGAATGCAACTCAGCCATCAGAAAGGATGAATACCCACCATGTGCATCGACATGGATGGAACTGGAGCCTATTATGCTAAGTGAGATAAGTCACACAGAGAAAAAAACAATTATCATATGGTTTCACTTATACGTGGAACATAAGGAGTAGCAGAGAGAACATTAGGGGAAGGAAGGGAAAAATGAAGCAGGGGAAATGAGAGGGGGTGACAAACCATGAGACACTATGGACTCTGAGAAACAGACTGAGAGTTTCAGAGGGGTAGGTGGGAGGATGGGTTAGCCCAATGATGGGTATTAAGGAGAGTGCATGGGGCGCTGGGGTGGCTCAGGTCCTTAAGCATCAGCCTTTGGCTCAGGTCATGATCCCAGGGTCCTGGGATCAATCCCCACTTCAAGTTCCCTGCTCTGTGGCAAGCCTGCTTCTCCTTCTCCCACTCCTCCTGCTTGTGATCCCTCTCTGGCTGTCTCTCTCTCTGTCAAATAAATAAACTCTTTAAAAAAAAAAAAAAAAAAAAAGGAGGGCACGTACTACAGGAAGCACTGGGTGTTATATGCAAACAATCATGGAATACTACATCAAAAACTAATGAAGCACTTAAATAATGACTAACAGAACATAATAAAAAAGAAAATTCTGGAAAAAAAAGAACTACAAAACAATCAGGAAACAGTTAACAAAGCAACAATAAGTACATACATATCAATAACCACACATTAAACACAAATGGACTGAAATGATCTAACCAAAAGGGCAAATGTAAACTAAAAAAAGACCCATCTATATGGTGACTACAAGAAACTCACTTCAGACCTAAAAAATGCTTACACACTGAAAGTGAATAAAGAGAAAAAGATATTCTATGCAAATAGAAGACCCCCCTCCCCCCAAAAATGCTGTGATAGCAATATTTAGATAAAACAAAACAGACTTCAAAACAAAGACTAAAACAATAAAAACAGACAATACCTAATGGTAAAGGGATAAATCCAGCAAGAAAATATAACAATTTTAAATATCTATGTACTGAACATGGGAGTACCTTGATACATTAAGTAAATATTTAGAGACATAAGGAGAAACTGACATTGATAGAATAATAGTAGAGTACTTTAATACCTCACTTATATCACTGGATAAATCATTCAACCAGAAATTCAATAAGGAAATTCTGTCTCTGACCAGCACAATAATAGATGAGACAGACTTAACAGTTATATACAGAACACTCCATCAAAATTTAGCAGAACATAGTTTCTGATTGCAAAATAAAAGATTCTCCAGGATAGATTACATGATAGGCCACAAAACAAGTCTCAGTAAATTTAAGAAGACTGAAATCTTATCAAGCATCTTTTCCAATCACAATACTATGAAACTTACAATCAATTACAAGAAAAAAAACTTGAAAAAAACACAAACACCTACAGGCTAAACATTCTACTAAACAACCAATGGGTCAAGAAAGAAATCAAAAAGTACATCACAAAATAACCTGACACAAATGAAATTAGAAACAGAGCAGTTCAAAATATTTGGAAAAGAAAAACTAGTTGTGCTAGAGAAGTTTATAGCAACACAAACCTACCTCAAGAAACAAACAACAAAAAAGCTCAAATAATCTAAACTCACACCCAGAGGAAACAGAAAAAGAATGATTTTAAGCACAAAGTTAATAAAAAAAAATAAGAACAAGAATAGAAAAAACTTAATTACAGACAAAATAAATAATAGAAAAGATCAATAAAACTAAGATCTGGTTCTTTGAAAAGATCAAGAAAACTGATAAACTTTTAGCCACATTCATCAAAAGAAAGAGGATTTTTTAAAAACCAGAAATGAAAGAAATTACAGCTAACACCATAGAAATACAAAAAGTAATATATAAAACATTATATACCAACAAACTGGACTACCTAAAAGCAACAGATAAATTCCTAGAAACAAAATTTTCCAAGAATGACTTGGGAATGAAAAAGAAAATCTGGGCCAATTAGTAGTAATGAAACGGAATCAGTAATTACTAGCAATGAAACTGAATCAGTAATCAAAAACTTCCCCAAAACCAAAGGCCAGAATCAGATAGCTTCACAAATGAATTCCACCAAACATTTTAAAAAGAGTTAATACCTACCCTTCCCAAATTATTCCAAAAAGTTCAGGAGGAAAAAAATGTTTCTAAATTCATTCTCCAGGACCAGCATTACATATATACCAAAATGAGACAAAGACCCTAAAGAAAATTATATGCCAATATCCCTGATGGATATACATGCAAAAATCCTGAACAAAATATTAGCAAACTTAATTCAGTAATGTATTAAAAGGATCAGTCACTATAATCAAGTGGAATTTATTCCAGGGATGCAAGTGATGGTTCAATATTTGCAAATCAATCAATGTGATAAGCCACATTAACAAAATAAAAGGTTAAAAACCTTTATGATCCTCTCAAGAAATGCAGAAATAGGATTTGGCAAAATTCAAACTCCATTCACGATAAAAACTCTGAAGAGAATATAGAAGAAACACTCCTCAACATAATAAAGGCCATATATAACAAATCAGTTAACATCACAACGGTAAACAGCTGAAAGTTTTTCCTTCAAGATCAGGCACAAAACAAGGATGTCCACTGTCACCACCTTTATTCAACATAGACTGTAAGTCCTAGTCACAGCAATCAGACAACAAAAAGAAGGAAAAGGCATCCAAATTGTTAAGGATGGAGTTAAGCTGTTGTTATTTGCAGATGACATGACCCTATATATAGAATACCTAAAGACTCCATCAAGAAACTATTAGAATAAATAAAATCAGTAATGTTGCAGGATACAAAATTAATATAAACAATCAGTTATGTTTGTATACAATAATAAGTAACTAGCAGAAAGAGAAATTTAGAACTACAGCGAAAAGGATAAAATACTTAGGAATAGATCTAACCAAAGGAGGTGAAAGACCTATACCCTGAAAACCAGTAAGACACTGATGAAAGAAACTGAAGACAACACAAACAAATGAAAAGATACAAAGATTTAATATTGTTATAATGTCCATACAACCCAAAGATTCAATTACAGATTGAATCAGATTCAATACAATCCCTATCAAAATATAAATAGCATTTTTTTTTAACAGAACTAGAATAACCCTAAAATTCCTATGGAACCATAAATGACTCCAAATAGCCAAAGCAAATTTGAGAAAGAAGAACAAAGGCAAACGTTATCAGAATTCCTGATTTCAAACTATACTGCAAAGCAACAGTAACCAAAATAGTACAGTACTGGCACAAAAACATATACACAGATCGACAGAAGAGAACAAAGAGTACGGAAATAAACTGATGCATATATGGCCAATCAATCTATAACAAAGGAAGTAAGAATATTCAATGTGAAAAGATAGTCTTCAATAAACCATGTTGACAAAACTGGGCAGCTACATGCAGAAGAATAAAACTGGACTACTTTCTCTGTTTAAAGATTTTTTTAAAGATTTACTTAGTTGAGAGAGAGAGAGAAAGCTGGACTACTTTCTTTTACCATATAAAAAATAAGTCAAAATGAATTAAAGACCTAAATGTAAGAAAACATAAAACTCATAAAAGAAAACATAAGCAGTAAACCCCTGAACACCAGTCTTAGCAATATTTTTTGGGTTCTATCTCTTTGAGTAAGGGCAACAAAAGCAAAATAAACAACTGGGACTACGTCAAACTAAAAAGCTTTTCTACGTCAAACTAAAAAGCTTTTGCACAATGAAGCAAACCAGCAATAAAACAGAAAGGCAATGTTAACAAATAGGAGAAAATATTTGCAATTATGTATCTGATGAGGGGTTAATGTCCAAAATATATAAAGAACTTATAAAATTTAATCCCCAAACAAATAATTTGATTTAAAAATGGGCAGAGAACATGAATAGACATTTTCCCCTTGAATACATAAGGAACATGAAAAGATGCTCAACACTAATCATCAGGGAAATGCAAATCAGAACAACAATGAGGTATCACTTCACACAAATCAGAATGACCAATATCAAAAAGATAAGCAAAAACAAGTATTGGCAAGAGTGTGGAGAAAAAAGAAGCCGTATTGCACTGTGAGAATATAAACTGGTGAGCCACTAAGGAAAATACTGTGAAGGTTCCTCAAAAGATTAATAATAGAAATACCTTATGATCCAGTAATTCCACTTCTGGGTATTTACCTGAAGAAAATGAAAACACTAATTTGAAAAGATATGCACACCTATGTTTACTGCAGCATTATTTACAATAGCCAAGATATAGGAGCAACCTAAACTTCAATCAATAGATGAATAGGTAAAGAATGTGTGTGTGGGGGGGGGGTGGTATATGTATACACACACACACACAAACACAGACATGTGCACATGCACATGCTCAACAGAGTATTACTCAGCCATAAAAAAGAATGAAATCTTGCCATCGGCATGGCAAACTGATGGACATTCATATGACATGGTTGGACCTAGAGGGTATAATGCTATGTGAAACAAGTCAGACAAAGAGAAATACCCTATGTTTTCACATATAGGTGGAACCTAAGAAACAAAACAAATGAACAAAGAAAACAGAAACAGACTTGTAAATATGGAGAACTGATGGTTGCCAAAGGGGTGGAAGGAGGAAGTAGGTGTAATAGGAGAAGGGGATTAAGACGTATAAACTTCTAAATAAGTCTAAAATAAATAAGTCACAGGAATGAAAAATACAGCACAGAAAATGTAATCAATAATACTGTAATAACTTTGTATAGGTGAGAGAGAACTACATTTATCATGAGGAACATTTCATAGTGTATATAAATGTGAAACCATTATGTTGTACACCTGAAATTAATATTGTGTATCAACTATACTTCAATTTAAAAGAACGTATATTCAAATTAAGTGTCATCCTTTCACCCCAATTCCCTCTAGACTTTCTACTTCATTTACATACACACACAACACCCTGCAGGTAGCCTGTCAATATTCTGTTTGGTCTTTCCTGTTTCCATTTGCTCTAAAGAAGGTATATATGTATTCAATTTTCCCCTTTCTTCCCAAGAAAGTTGCATACTGTAGACACTCTTGCACTTTGCATTTCGCCCTTAAAAATGTATCCTGAAAATCTCCCTGCATCAGTCCACGGAAATCTTCCTCATTCTTTTTTACAGTGGAATTTTACAAAATTCCATTGTAAACCTCTCATGACAATTTACTTTATCACTCTCCCATATATGAGTATTTAAGTTGTTTCCAACATTTTGTCATAGCAAATAGTATTATATTAAGTAACACTGTGCCTTTATTTTCTTAATTCCGGAGATGGACCTTCATGGCAAATTTACAGAAGTAAGATGACTGGCTGGATAAAAACAAATGCAGTTTTGGGAGCTATTGCCAAATCTCTTTCCATCAGAGGTGTATCAATTTTTATTCCAAGGAACAATGTAACAATGTCTATTTTCTAATAGGTTAATCAACAGACTATTGTAATTTTCAAATTTATTAATCTAATAGGTGAATCTCAGTGTAGATGTCATTTGCCTTTCTCTTCTTCCTTATGTTTTAAGATACGCTTACTAAATTTTCATTAGTATTTGGGTATATTTCTGGATTTTTATTATATTCCACTGATGAGAAAGACAGTGTGCTTTCTTCTTAATCATATTAAGATCATTCTATGACTTTTATCAAAATGTTCTAAAATCCATTTTTCCAAATGCCTCTTCAGAAACCAAGAAGATACTAGATAGGAAAATTGGCAAGGAGTAGAAACAGAGAATTCAAAGAAAAAGTAATAGAAACAGCTCTCAAGTCTCATTCAAAAGAGAAATACAAATTAAAACCATCCATATACAAAAATTAACCACAATCAACAACCTAAATATAAAGCTGTAACTATAAAACTACAGATTTTCCTTCACTTATGATGGGGTTACAACCTGATAAGCCCAACATACATAAATTGAAAATATTAAGGCAAAAATGTACTTAATACGTCCAACCCACTGAGTATCATAGCTTAGTCTAGCCTCCCTTAAGTGTGCTCAGAATACTTCATTAGCCTACAGTTGGGTAAAACTTTCTAATACAAAGCCTATTTTTATAATACAGTGTTGAATACCTCACGTAGTTTACTGAATGCTGTACTGAAAGTGAAAAGCAGAATGATCATAGAGGTAAAGAATGGTTGTGAGTATATTGGTTGTTTACCACCAGTAAACCTGTTTACCTGACTGACTAGGCTCACTGCTTCTGCCCAGTATCAGGAGATAGCATTCTATCACATAGCTCTAAGTGTAAGAAAAGGTCAAAATACAACATTCAAAGTACAGTTTTTATTGAATGTATGTTATTTTTGCAACATCATAGAGTTTAAAAAAATCACAAGTTGAGGGGCACCTGGGTGGCATAGTCGGTTAAGCATGGGACTCTTGGGTTTCAGTTAAGGTCGTGACCTCAGTGTCATGAGATCAAGCTTCACGCTGGGCTCCATACTCAGTGTCGAGCCTGCATAAGACAGTCTATCCCTCTCTCTTTGCCCCGCTCTGCCACCTCTCTCTAAAATAAATAAATAAATCTTTAAAAATAGATTTTTAAAAAATCACAAGCTAAATCATAGTAAGTTGGGGACTGTCTTTATTTGAAAAAAAAATATGGATACATCTTCATGCCCTTTTATTTAGTAATGGATTCTTAGACTTATGAATCTAAAAGCATGAGCAAAAAATTTTAAAAAAGAATGAAATGGACTAAATTAAAAATTAAAACGTTTGAGTACAAAAGGATATCTTTAAGAAAGTGAAAAGACAAGCTACAAAATGGGAAGAAAGTAGTTCCAAGTTATATATCTGATAAGGGCTTAGTATTCAGAATATACAGAGAACTCTTAACAAATGCACAATAAAAGGAAAACTAATTTAGAAATGAACAGAGGACTTGAATACACATTTCTCCACTTGATCTTAGCCAAAAGGCCGAGAAGTGACTGAATACACATTTCTTAAAAAAAGATATACAGAAGGCCAACAGACACATGAAAATCTGTTCAAGATCACTGATAATTAAGGAAACACAAATCAAAGCCACAACGAGATACCACTCCAAACCCACTAGGGACACTTAAAATTAAAAAACTGGAAAATAGCAAGTGTTGGCAAGGATGTGGAGAAAAGGGAACCCAAGAGACGGTTGGTGGGCATGTAAATTGGGGCAGCCACTGTGGTAAACAATATGGTCAGGAGGTGAAGAAATAAGAATCCTTTTAACATTTTTTACAGGAATATAAAATGCTACAGCTGCTGTGGAAAACAATTTGATGGTTCCCTAAAAAAGGAAAATAAAATTACCATAGGATCCAGCAATTCCACTCCTATGTATTTAACCCCCAAAATCAAGAAACAAGTACTCAAACAGAATTTGTTCATAAATGTTTATAGTTGTGGAAATAATCCAAATGTCCACCAACAGATAAATAAATTTAAAAAATTGTGATCTATACCACAATGCTATTCAGCCATTAAAAGGAATGAATTTTAGATACATGGCACTACCTTGACAAACCGTGAAGATATTACGGTTAGGTAAAAGAATAAGACACAGAAGGTCTGATGTTGTAGAACTACTTTTATATAGGATGGCCAAAACAGGCAGATCTATAGGAACAGAAAGGAGATTAGAATTTGCCAAGGGCTGAAGGAGGAGAGGCAAATGGGAATGAGTAACTTAATACATATGAGGTACACTCCTGGACTGATGAAACATTTTGATACTAGACAGAAGTTGTTGCTCAACATTCAACATTGTGAACATGGTAAAAGTTGCTGAACTGTACAATTTTAAATGGTTAATTATAATTAATAAATAAATAAATAGGCTAATGTATGTTAAGTGAATTTCCCCTCAATTAAAAAAAATCACATTGGCACATCATTTTTACATCTTTCATAAGGCTGATCCCAAAATTTGATAAAAACATTGATGAAGAAACCAGAAGAAACATTCTCATGGATTACTAATGGGAATAAAAATGGGTATAATTCCTATAGAAGTTAGGCAATATCTGATATAATTTTACAAACACATTTTTCTACATTCTTCCACAAAGAGCAAATAAGGTATATACAAACTAATTCATTACAGTACTGTTTATAATAGCAAAAGACTACAAATAATGCAATGGGTTTAATAGAAGACCAGTTAAATTAAATTACTGTACATAACACAAAAGAATGCTAGGATGCTATATTTAAAAATCTCCTTATACATAAGTATCTTTTGTGTAAGAGTGGTGGAGAAGGAAAGAATATATATTCCTAGTTAAACATACAGAAATTAGATAAATAATGCCAACAGACAGATAACTGGAAGTTAATCGCAGTTAACTCTACAGAGATAGATGGGAAGGCAGGAGGTGGTAAGACTTTTTGTTTCATATATTCTAAAGCTTTTTGGTCTTTTGAAAACTGGGAATAAATTAAAAAAGGAAAAATTCTTTTAAAAAAAGGAAAAAATTTAAGGACTGCCAATTGATTTAAAATCAAATCCAAATCGAACAGAACACTTAACACAGATTACATAATACACTAAAACTACTTTATCACTCAGTTATTGCCTTTAAAACTACAAAAATTAACAAAGTCAACTTCCTCCAAATAGCATAATCTCCTGCCACTCTTCACCAATCTCAATCCTCTCAGATTAAGGCTGAACCTCTATTTATGCCTAAGAGTGTACCCTGTTTTCTTGTCTTAAGGCAGTTATACATAATGTGTTAACTTGAACCTTTCTCAACCCCTTTAACTTTCTTTTTCTCAGCCTCAGTCTCATCACAGAGTTTCTTTCTCTGAGATGCATTTTCTTACAAATATTCTAACATTTACACATACACAGAGACAAAGCCTGGGCAAAATCAGAAGTCCCTCTTTGTTATTACTATAGTGTCTTGTCTTTAGAGACACAAAAACCAGACTGAGACAAGCCTGACTCTGAATCTTGAGTTTGGCACTTAAACTAACTGTATGATGTCCAAAAACTTACATCACCCCTTTAATCTCAGTTTCATGATCTATAAAAATCATAACTGCCTGATCTGACTATTAACTAATATATTAAATGAGCAAATTCTTGTAAAACACAAAGCCAAATAATGACATGATATTGTCATTAAACTGTAACCAGTGTTATTATTCTTAAGAAGGCACTATTGGTATATTTCCCTCTCTGCTCCTTGTAATAAAATCTCCTTTGAAAACTACAGACTCTAATACTGCAGAGACTGTCTTGAGTATACTCTGGAACAGTGCTTAGTACAGGATAGGTGTTCTGTAAATATTTGATAAACTACTTGTGTCAATACTGTGAGTGACAAACAGAAGTAAAAAAGCCTTCAAGATATCAACTGTATTAGTGACCTTATTAAGATCACTGTACTTTCTGTGCTGAAAAGCAAAGAATGCTAATTTACCAGCTGATTCCCCCCATGTAACACATTATAATCTGTTAAGATTTATCTATTCCCAAGAAGAAAAATATCTATCAATATGATAAAAATAAAATTACATTTTATTTTAAAAAACTGTCTACAGATTTCCAATGGATGAATAACTTAAGAAACCTGATTCTGGTACTTACGTTACTTAAAGAAAATTATTAAGCTTCAAGTACTTCATCTATACATTGAGGACCAAAATATTGACAAGGATATAAAGTAATGAATGTTAGCAACTAGCAAAATTCCTAATGTGGAGCATAAGTACAAATAAGATCAGTAAATATTAATTACAAAAGCTTGTTCACAAATTGAAACAAATTTTAGATTTCCTTTAAATTTTCCTAAGTTTTTATATCTCTTGTTATTTCATAGCAAAACTGAACAAAAACAAGATGAAGATGAAATATCCTTAAATAAGAATAATTTTTCTTATCAGAAAAAGATCAGGTCACAGTATAGGATGGATTATACATAACTGAAGAAAGATGAAGTAAATTTAACACTGTTGGACTGACAGACTCAATGTAATTATTTATCCCAACATTATGTACCTCGACATCCTGAACACTGGATAAAAAAGTTGATTAAATCCAGAAGTGCGATGTCCCTGTCTTGTTTATATGATTCAATCCAGTCATCCACCACGGACTGTAGAAAAAAAATATATAAAAATGAAAACTTCAAAATAATTGATATTACAGCAAATAAATTTTTTAAAAGTTTGTGATTTTTATCTGTGTGTGTCTACTTAATCACTTCTCTGTAGCCAAATAAAACTAAAGACTCCTTTATTTTTAAAGATAATTAAAATATGAGTTACTAGGTTTCAAAAATTGGTTTAGACCACAATATAAATATAACAAGTCTAATAACTACTAAGCAACTATAGATACCAATATTCAAACCACACTGTGAAAATAACACAAAAGCTAAACTAATTACACTTATACATAGATAGAAATTTTCTAAGTATCAAAAAAACCTATTTCATTAGTACTGCATAAAAAGAATACACACCATATATAACCAAATTAATTTTTGTCTGGAATGCAAGAATGAGTCAGTATTAGGAAATCAAATAATTCAATTTATGAAGTAAAGGAGAGAAATTAAGTGATCATATTACTAGATTTCAAAATGGTATCTGATAAAATTATGCAGCCAAGCTTAGTAAACAACTCCTAGAAAAACTAGTTAGATGAAATTAATATACAAACAAGGTAAAGACAAAGATTAAGATATATTTGTTGAAATGCTCAAGACATTTCAACTCAAAGAGGAACAAGGCAAGGATGTTTTAAGATTTTAGTCAGAACAAAAATTAGTAAAATAGTAATAAAGAAAATTCTCCCTTTCCAACAGTTGAAAAAAATACCTAGCAGTCTCTACTAAAATGATTCAGAAGATTTACAATGGAAAAAAAATCTGACAAGACAGGTGACAAAAGATAAATGTACAAAACAACTTTCAGATATTAGCAATATGTAAGAAATATAAATGGATGAGCAGTCTGTTCACAACGACAATTATCTAGGAATAAATTCAAGAAAGGTATAAATGTTATTGCAGAAAATTATGGAAACTCAAAGTATATGGGAAACCACCTAAGTAAGTTTCATATATGGAGTTAAAAAAACAAAAGCCTTATAGGTCTATCAATAAAGATTTCCTAAACTGTTAGGCAAATTTATACTGATTCCATATAGCATACTTGTAGGCAATACTGTTTGAGGTTTCCTTTGGTGGGTGTAGGATATCAGAGAAAATGTATGACAGTAATTTTTAAACACTCTTAAATTTTTACTTCTATATGGATATACAATTATATACAGTAAGATGTATGAAACTTCAGTTGCACCTTGATGAAATTTTACAAATACATACACCTGTGTAATCCTAACCATCATGAAAATATACTTCCAAAACGGAAATGGCTCCCTGATGCTCCCATCCAGTTAAAAAACATTCCCAGCTCAAAGGGTTTAACTATTATTCCCCAACAGTGGACATGTTTTTGAAATTCATATAGATAGTATCATTTTTTATGTTTGATTTATTTTAATCAAAGCTGTAGCAGTTGTTATGTGTATTAGTACTTTTTCTGCATTGCTGGGTAGCATCTGATTGTATTAACATACCATAATTTACTATCCATTTTACTATTTAAGGACACACTACTGTTTCCATTTTAAGGCTATCATGAATAAAATTGCCATAAACATGATTGCACGTATTTTGATGGGCATAAACTTTGTAGCAAACTTATTAACACATAGGATACATGTGTATAGATGGTTGGTAGATAATGCCATACGATTTTCCAAAACAAGTGTACTAAGTTATACTTCCATCAGCAATTTATGAAATCTATCAATGTATAAGACTGGGCGTTCCACATCCTCACCAATACTATGTGTCATCAATACTATTCATTTACCCACTGTGTTTGAGCATATGCCTTCTTTAATTATTTCTTACTACTGAGGAACAAGCACATTTCCTTTTTCCATGTGAAAGAGAGGACTTTTTTAAATTGCTAATCTATACAACACTCTGTTTCTCTGTCTCATCACATTAGTGTCTGGAAGGTTTTACTTTAAAAGTAAACAGAAAATCAGAGAAAATATTACAGCTGTAGAAGAGGATACAAAGAAAAAAAGGATACCATGAAATCTGTTCAAGGTTCAGCTCTGCTGAATAATGTGTCAAGGACACATTGGCTAATAATGGTGGTGAGGATAAAGAATGGATAAAGCGGGTCAAGTGATTTTAAGACTCACCATCCAAGCAGAAATGCTTTCTGACCAAGGTAAGGAAGTGGCACAAAAGCTAAAGAGGAAGCCATTTCTCCACTTCTGAGGCCCATAATTGTGAAAACACTCTGAAGATGGTGAACACATTTTAATTCCCAAAGTGACAGTATGAATGTATAATCCTACCAGTTATATGTGAGGAGTCCAAAAACATTCTGGATAAAACTAGTAAACAGGGACTTAATGTCCTAAAGTATTTAAAATACTAAAATTTAACACAAAGATATTAAAAACAATATAGACAGCATGTAATACAGGACTAGAAAATATAAGAAAATAGAGTGCAGAAATAAATTCAGGTATATACAGAACTTAAAGCTGTGACAAAAGAGATGCTTCAATTTTTGAGGAAAAGGAGTAGTTAATTTAATAAATGATTCTGGTATAATTGGTTATGCTTCTGAAAGGAAAGATTTTAAAAGTTATCAGAAAGCGGTAAAAAGCCAAACAATCTTAAGAACTAAACCCCAGAGAGTTAAATCCTTCTTGAATTGGCAGACATTGGTGGTTGTCAGAGGCAATGCCAAGTATGGGCATAGGTTGGTAGATTACATAGCATTTCATAATATATAAGGCCTTGGCTTGGTCCAGGGGACAGAATAAAACAGAAAACTACATAAGACACATCAAAATTAAATTGTGGGGAATCTTCACTAGAGAAAATATTTTTAAGTAGCCATACAGTACATACAGGGGACAAAAGGCTAAGAAAAATGGCACACATCTTATCAAAAAAAATAGAAGCCAAGGGATAATGGAAAGACAATTAAGTACTGAAAGAAAAAAAAATGCCCATCATTTGGTGAAAAAACCCAGCTTCCCTGTGATCCCACAAAGATCAATAACTGGACAGCAGTCCACAAACAACCCCAGGAGACATCCAGAGTCCATTCAGAACGTTTAAACAACAAGAAAAGTGAGAAATCATCACACAAGAAGGAAGGCAACTTCATTTTGCATGCATAATCCCATCTCCCAAACTAACACCCCTTCACAGTGCTCAGAAGGAACTTCCTAGCTAAAAAGAGGAGAGGAAGAGTGTGGTGAGCATCCAGCTCCCGCAGCCTTGCAGGGCAGTGTGCAGAAGTCTAGCATTGGTTTCACCCCTAGATCAGCAACCCATGGATGTACTGAGCTTGCTAGGAACAAAGAATAAAAGCAGAACCTAATAGCAGACAAGCACCAAGAGCAATCATGGTTCACAGAGATCCACTCTGCAGACAAACTCCGCATATTTTACTACTGACAAAGCCAAATGTTGGCACAGCCACTGTGGACTCCCGTGGATCTTGACAGATTTCTCCCCACAGATATTTCTGTTAGCCGAAATCAGCTACCTGAGTCTCTCCCTGAAACTTTCCCCGCCACCACCAGATCTGCCCCATAGCCATGCAGGATCTCTATGGCTGCAGAAGTGTAAGATGCCAGTCACCTGAGTCCCTCTGCAGTCCCATGGGAGCCAAGGAACCACATAAGCAGCCAACCTGAGCATCTACAGCTAGATGAGTATAAGACACCAGCCTAGTGCCACTTCCCATTGCTCAGCGCTGTTCCCACACTCAGAGATAGCCTCTCTAGCTATGTACCACTGGCCTAACACTCATCACTGGTCTCCACTGCAGCATGAATGCACAAGGCTAGAGAAATATGCAGCCACTGGTGAGTGTACCAAAAGCCAAGAAACCCTTTAGCTACTGGTAGGCTCAGATCAGACCCTGCCTTCTGTCACTGTCTGGTACCATGTTCCCACAACCCCTCTCCCCCAGCCCAAGTCCCATCCATGGCCTCCCACAGTGTGAGTGCCTGGAAGGAGTATGCAACCACAGGAGACCACACTGCCAGCCAGGGCCTCTACAGCTACCAGTGAGTGCATATTTGGCTCTAGCCCTTGTGACCTACACTGATACTTATTACTATAACTGTGTATGAGGCAGGTCTCTTCCACTGCATAGACAACTGCAGCTACCCACCACAGCTGAGTGTGTGCACACCACTGGCTCTAGCCACAATCACTGTCTGCCTAAGTCCCTAGATACCAAACCTGAAGGTGTTATTTAGAACCCAAACAGCCCCTGCAGCCAGTACAGATCTTCCGCAGTTCCCCCTAAAATCTATCCAGTTGTCAATGCAGTAGAACATGGTGGCCTGAACCAAAAAGACATCATGCCTTCCTGGACCCAGTGCCACCACATGCCACATTTCTCATCCTACACCAGCAGACCAAGGTCACTGCGTGATTAAGTGTGCCCTCACACACAGGTAAAAGGCTCCCCTTATGGAAGAGGTAACTGCTTCTTCATGCACAGACATGAAAACAAACAGCTTCAGGATTATAAAGAATCAAGGAAATATGTCTCCACAAAAGGAATGCAGTATACCTCCAGTAAATGGCCCAAAGAAATCCAGAAATTAGTGGACAAAGAATTCAAAATAGTTTTTTGTGCTTGCTTCTGTAGCACATATACTAAACTGAAATGATACAGAGATTACCATGGTCTTTATGCGAGGATGGCATGCAGACTCATTAAGCATTCCATGTTTAAAAAAAAAAATTATACACCTAGTCAGAGAGCTATAAGACAACAAAGATAAACAAAAATATCAGAAAAACTATATAATAACAAAATTAGAAGTTTAACAACAAAAAAAAAGAAAACAAAGAACAACAGAAATTTTGGAACTAAAGAATACAATGACTATAATCAAAGAATTAAATAAGAGTTTCAACAATGAACTTGAATAAACTGAAGAGAGAATCAGTAAGCTAGAACACAGGTCAAACAAAATATCTAAACATAGCAGCAAAATGAAGAGTGAGAAGGAATGAAGACAGCGTATGGGCTTTGTGGCATGCTGAGAAATAACATATACATCACTGAAGTCCCAAAGGGAAAAGGAGAAGAAAATGTAGAAAGCTTATTTTAAAAAATAATGGATCAAATTATTTTATTTCTCTTTTGATTTCCTTTAACACACTGTTCAATAGCATGTTTTAGCTCCACAAATGTATGGATTTTCAGTTTTCTTCATGTAATTAATTTCTAGTTTCATACTATTGTGGACATAAATTAAATATGCTTGATTTGAATTTAATTATCATTAAGATTTGTTTTCTGGCCTAGCATATGATCTATCTTGGAAAATAGTTCCATGTGAACTTGAGAAAAATGTATATTCTGTTCTTTTGGATGGAATATCCTGTAAATATCTGTTAGGACTATTAATTTGGCCTAACCTGTCATTTAAGGTTTCCTTACTTACTCTGTATAAATGATCTACGAATTGATATAAATGGCATATTAAAGTCCCCCACAATTACTGGGTTGTTGTAATTTCTCCCTTTAGGTCTATTAATATTTTCTTTACATATTTAGGTGCTCCTATGTTGGGTGTATAAATATTTACAAATGCTACATTACCTTATTGGATTGACCCCTTTATCATTATGTAACATGATCTATTATTTCCTATTACAATCCTTGTTTTTAAAATCTACTTTGGTTGGTATAAACAGAGCTAATCCAGCTTTCTTACAGTTTTCATTTGCATGGGATACCTTTCTCCATCTCTTTGATTTAAGGCCATGAGAGCTCTTATATCTAAGGAGAGTCTCACACCATGTAGATGACCTTCTTTTTGTTATCCATTCAGTCACTTCACTGTCTTCTGATTTGAAACTTTAGTCCATCTACATTTAAAGTAATTAATGATAAGTATGTACTTAATGCCATTTTGTTAATTATCTCCTCCCTATATCTTTGTAGTTCTTCTCTATTATTTTCTTCTTAGCTTAAAAAACAGGAAAATGGAAATTTAACATACTAAAATTTATGGGGTGGGACAAAAGCAATTCTAAGAGGGAAGCTCACAATGATAAATGCTTCCATAAAGAAACGATAAAAACCTCAACCTCAAATAAATAACCTAACTATATACCTAAAGGAACTAGGGAAAAAAATAAATAAATAAAGCCCAAAGTTAGAAGGAAATAATAAAGATGAGAGTAGAAATAAGTGAAATAGAAACTAAAGATAACAGAAAAGATTAATGAAACTAAGAGCTGCTTCTCCTAAAAGTTAAGCAAAACTGACAAACCATATGCTAAGAAAATGGACAACTTAGAAGAAATGGATAAATTCTTAGCAAATAAAGCTGCCAAGACCAAACCATTATCTAACCAAACACCTAAACACATACTAGTAGGGCGGCTAAGTAAGTTATGAAAAGCCTCCTAACAAACAACAGTACACAAGTCAGCTTCACTGATGAATTCTACCAAACATTCAAATTAGGATTAATACAAATCCCTTCTAACAGAAGAGAAGGGAACTTTACCAAATTCACTCTGAGGCAAGCATTACCATGATACCAAAACAAGATAAAGATACCATGCAGACAGGAGAAAATGGAAAGATAAATCCAAAAGGCAAAAATAAAGAAACTATCAATCAAGAATACTTCACCTAGTAATGCTGTCCTTCAAAACTAAAAGTGAAATAAAGACCTACGCTAAACAAAAGTTGAGGGACTTTATCACCACAAACCTGCATTACAAGAAATGCTGAAAAGAGATTTAAGCAGAAATAAAAGGACACTGTTCGTAACTTGAAAACATGACAAAATACAGAACACCTGGGTGGCTGTTGGTTAAGAATCTGCCTTTGAGGGGCGCCTGGGTGGCTCAATGGGGGTAAGCCTCTGCCTTCGGCTCAGGCCATGATCCCAGGGTCCTGGGATCGAAACCTGTAACAGGCTCTCTGCTCAGGGGGGAGCCTGCTTCCCCCCTCTGCCTACCTGTGATCTCTGCCTGTCAAATAAATAAATAAAATCTTAAAAAAAAAAAAAAATCGGGCTTTGGTTTAGGTCATGAGCCTGAAGTCCCAGGATTGAGACCTACATCAGGCTCCCTCCTCAATGAGGAGTCTGCATCACCCTCTCCTCCTCCCCCAACTTGACTCTCTCTCTCTCCAATAAATAAAATCTTTAAAAAAAAAAAAATGACAATACAGGAACACACTATGAATGTAAACACAGTCAGACTCTGAATCCCTAGTATTATAATATGGTAGTGTGTTAATTACTTTAGTATAAGGGACAAAACCATTAAAATATTAAACATTAAAACTATTACTTTAACTTCAATAAATACACAATTTAAAAAATGTAAATGTGACATCAGACACATAAACATCAGACTGAGGGGAATCTTGTAGAGATAACTGCATGCTCATGTTCACTGCATCATTTTTCACAAAGGCCAAAATATGAAAACAACCTAAGTGCAAATCAACAGATGAATGAATGAGGAAAATGCAGTATCTATACACTGGAATACTTTTCAGCCAACATAAAGAAGGAAATCCTGTTATTGTGACAACTGGATGAACCTTCCAGTCACAATGATAAGTGAAATAAGTCAGACAGAGAAAAAAATATACTGCATGATTTCACTTCTACAGGGAATTTTTTTTAAAAAAAGCCAAATCCAGAGAAACAGACATAAAGTGGTAGTTACCAGGAACTGGGAGATAGGGGAAATGGGAAGGGATCAGTCAAAGGATATAAACTTCCAATTATAAGATTAAAAAGTTCTGGGGGCAATGTACAGAATGAGGATTATAGCTAATCACACTGTATTCTATAATCTTAAATGTCTCACCACCCAAAAAAAAAAAAAAAAAAAAAAAAAAAAAAAGCACCAAATGGAAATAATACAAGGGGATGGGTTGTTATTAGCTAATGCTATAATGGTAATCATTTTGCAATATACAAATATATCAAATCAAAGTTATACACTTTAAATGTACAAAAAAAAAGGCAAGATAAAACCTTTTCAGACTAAGAAAACTAAAACAAAAGGAAGGAAATGGACTAACATTCCTCTTCAAAGAAAAAGATCATTCAGATTGGATAAAAGAACCCAATCACAAGATATCTACAAGAGACACACTTTATATACAGAATGACCTTAAATAGGTTCTACTGAAAGAATGAAAAAATATGTATCATGCAAACTTTAACTATAATAAAGCTGTTATGACTATATTTATATCAGACAAAAGAAGAAATTAAGACAAGGAGTTTTACAAATATTAAAAATAAATTTATAATAATAAAGGGGTAAATTCATCATGAAGATACACATCATGAAGAAAACACATTATCAAAAGCAATAGAATACAGCTAAAATAGTGTTTAGAGAAAAATATATAGCTTTAAATATTTATAAAAGAAAGGTCTAATTCAATGATTTAAATGTCCACCTTAAGAAACTATATTACAGAGAGAAGAGACAAGATGGCGGAGAAGTAGCAGCCTGAGATGAGATAAGGACGGAGGAGCTCAGCTAGATAATTATCAAACCATTCCGAACACCTACAAACCCCACATGAAATCAGAGAGAAGAAAAGGAGCAATTCTAAGAACAGAAAATCGACCACTTTCTGAAAGGTAGGGATGTGCAGAGAAGCAAATCAGAAGAGACAGGAATATAGACTGCGGGGGGAGGGGCTGGCTCACAGTGGAAGGGGCCGGCTCCTAGCAAGCAGTGGAGTAGCCAGCACAAAATCTGAACTTTCAGAAGTCGGCTCCACTGAGGGACATCGCGCCAGAGGCTAAGCAGGAATGAAGCCCTCACGGGGACAGGGTGCCTCAGGTCTCCCGCAAGGTCGCTGAAGGATCAGGGCTGTCTGAGTGTAGCAGAGCTTGCAGCTTTCAGAGAGGGGAAGCCAACTACAGAGACAGAGTTGAGGAGTGTGCTCTCAGCTCGGGGTTACCTTAAACTGTGATCCATGGAACAGGTGGACCACTGCTCTTTGAGCAGGGACCCCACAAGTGGCAGGTATGGGGAGATTCACCTTCCTTCTCTGAAGGCAGGAATCTGCTGGGTTTGGAGACTCCAAACGGGGTTGTGCACCAGAGACAGAAACACATTGGACCGGGTGAGCCGAGAATACAGCCGGGGACTGGGGATACAGGAGAGATTAACCGCTTTTCACTAAGGATGCACTGATAAGTGGGGCCCCAGCTCTTGGCTCCTCCGGGTGGAGAATGGGAGACCACCATTTTCATTTCCCTCCTACAAAGTTTTACGGAAACTGGTCAAGGAACAAAAACTCCCAAGAGCACAGCTTGCATGGAGCACTGGGTGTGGTGAAAAAATAATGAATACTGTTTTTCTGAAAATAAATAAATTGGAAAAAAAAAAAAAAAAAGAACCACAGGCAGCAAACAAAGTGTAAAAAACAAAAAAAAAAAAAAAACAAAAACTCCCAAGAGCAAACCCGAGCAGATTACATAGCCCCTGGCAAGGGTGGTGCAATACCACTCCAGGAAAAACATTTGAGAATCACTGCAACAGGCCCATTCCACAGAAGACCAGCAAGAACATCCAGCCAAGACCATGCTCAATGATCAAGAAGAACAGCGGAATTCCAGAAGAGGAGAAAGAAAAGCATGGAATTCATGGCGTTCTCCCCATGATACTTTAGTCTTACCAAGTTGTTTTATTTTTTTCTTATTAAATTTTTTTAACTTTTCCTCTTTTAGTGTTTTTTAACTAGTTTATCTTCACAGTAGTTTTCTAAAAAATATTTTAAAAATTCATGATCATAGTCATATTTTATCTTCATAGTATCTAGCTTTATTTTTTGTATACATATAGGGTTTTTCCTTATAAAAAAATTCTGGTATGCAATTTCTTTCAACAGATTAAAATATACCCTATTATATAACACAGGGATTTATTCTAGTCTCCAGCCTGATCAAATTCTCTCCACGTACTTTTACTTTCTTTTTCCAACCAACATATCAATTGCTTTTTTACATTTTTTAAAAATTTTTCATCTTTACAATCATATTCCATCCCCTCATCATGTTTACTCTTATTTTGGTGTACATATAAGTTTTCCTTTCCTTAAGAGTTTGGGAGGTAGTTTCTTCTAACACACCAAAATACACCCAAAATCAAGTGTGTGGAACTGTTCTATTCACCAGTCTAAGACATACATATTTTTTTTCCTTTTTACCCCTTTTTCTCTGCCCCGCAATTTGGGGTATCTTCTGATTTGGTTAACATACATTGTTCTGGGGTCTTTGCCACCCTTTTAGCATTTTATTCTCTCATTCAACTATTCTTATCTGAATAAAATGGCGGAAAACCTCACCACAAAAAAAAAAAAAAAAAAAAAAGAATGAGAGGCAGTACTGACAGCTAGGGACCTAATCAATATGGACACTGGTAATATGTCAGATCTAGTGTTCAGATTAACAATGCTCAAGGTGTTAGCGGGACTCGAAAAAGGCATAAAAGATTATTAGAGAAACCCTGTCTGGAGAAACAGTAGCCCTTTCTGGAGAAATAAAAGAACTAAAATACAACCAAGCTGAAGTAAAAAAAGCTATTAATGAGATGCAATAAAAACTGGAGGCTCTTACTGCTAGGATAAATGAGGCAGAAGAGAGAAGTAGGGATACAGAAGAGTAAATGATGGAGAATAAAGAAGCTGAGCAAAAGAGAACTACTGTACCATGAGGGGAGCATATCCAGAGATAAGTGATACCCTAAGACAAAACAGTATTAGAATCACTAGGATTCCAGAAGAAGAAGAAGGGGGTGGGGAGCAAAAGGGATACTGAATTGAATTACATAGAGAATTTCTCTAATATGGAAAATGAACAAACATCAAAATCCAGGAGGCATAGAGAACTGCCCAAGATCAATAAAAACAGGTTCACACCCAATCATCCAATAGTAAAATTTACAAGTCTCAGTGACAAAGAGAAAATCCTAAGATCACCTCAGGACAAGAAGACTAAAACATACAATGGTGAAAATATTAGATTGGTAGTAAAATTATCCATAGAGAACTGGCAGGCGAGAAAGATATATTCAGAGTACTAAATGAGAAAAACGTGCCACAAATACTATATCCAGGAAAACTATCATTGTAAATAAAAGGAGAGATAAAAAGCTTCCAGGACAAACAAAAATTAAGAAACTTTGCAAACATCAAACCAGCCATACAAAAAATATTGAAAGAGGTCCTCTAAGCAAAGAGAGAGCCTAAAAGTAACAGACCAAAAAGGAATGGAGACAATATACAGTAACGGTCACCTTACAGGCAATACAATGGCACTAAATTCACATCCCTCAATAGTTACCCTGAATGTGAATGGGATAAATGCCCCAATCAAAAGACACAGGGTACCAGAATGTATTAAAAAAAACAAGACCCATCCATATGCTGTCTACAAGAAACTCATTTTAGACCCAAGGACACCTCCATCTGGAAGTGCAGGGGTAGAAAATAATTTACCATGCTAATGGACAACGAAAGAAAGCTGGGGTGGCAATCCTAGTATCAGATAAATTACATGTTAGGCCAAAGACTATAACAAGAGATGAGGAAGGACACCCTATCATACTTAAAGGGTCTGTCCAACAAGAAGATGTAACAGTTTTAAATGTCTATGCCCCTAACCTGGGAGTAGCCAATTATATAAACCAATTAATAACAAAATCAAAGAAACACATTGACAATAATACAGTAACAGTAGGGGACTTTAACACCTCCCTCACAGAAACGGACAGATCATCTAAGCAAAAAGATCGACAAGGAAATAAAGGCTTTAAATGACACACTGGACTACACGGACATCACAGAGATATTCAGAACACTCCATCCAAAAGCAACAGAATACACATTCTTCTCTAGTGCACATGGGCCACGCTTCAGAACAGATCACACGCTGGCTCACAAAATCACGTCTTAACCAGTACCAAAGATGGGATCGTTCCCTGAATATTTTCAGACCACAATGTTCTAGCTCTGAAGCGAGAACTCAGTCACAAGAGGAAAGCTGGAAAGAACACAAATACACGGAGGCTAAAGAGCATCCTACTGAAGAATGAATGGGTCAACCAGGAAATTAAAGAACTGAAAAAATTCAGGAAAGAAATGAAAATTAAAACACAACTGTTCAAAATCTTTGGGACACAGCAAAGGCAGTCCTGAGAGGAAAGTATATAGCGATACAAGCCTTTCTCAAGAAACAAGAAAGCTCTCAAGTACACACCTAACCCTACACCTAAAGGAGCTGGACAAAGAACAGCGAAGAAAGCCTAAACCCAGCAGGAGAAGAGAAATAATCAAGTCAGAACAAAAATCAATGAAACAGAAACCAAAGAACAGTCGAACAAATCAATGAAACTAGGAGCTGGTTCTCTCAAAGAATTAGTAAGATTGATAACACACCCCTGGCCAGACTTCTGCAAAAGCAAAGAGAAAGGACCCAGATTAATAAAATCATGAATGAAAGAGGAGAGATCACAACCAACACCAAAGAAATACAAACAATTTTAAGAACGTACTAGGAGCAACTATACGCCAGCAAATCTGACAATCTGGAAGAAATGGGTGCATTCCTAGAGGCGTATAAACTAACAAAACTGAACCAGGAAGACAAAGAAAACCTGAACAGACCCATAACCAGTACGGAGATTGAAGCAGTCATCAAAAATCTCCCAACAAACAAGAGCCCAGGGCCAGACGGCTTCCCGGGGGAATGCTACCAAGCATTTAAAGAAGAATTAATACCTGTTCTCCTAAACTGTTCCAAAAAATGGAAATGGAAGGAAAACTTCCAAACTCGTTCTATGAGACCAGCACTACCTTGATCCCAAAACCAGACAAAGACCCCACCAAAAAAGAGAATTACAGACCAATATCCTTGATGAACACGGATGCAAAAATTCTCATCAAAATACCAGCCAACAGGCTCCAACAGTACATTATTAAAAGGATTATTCACCCCGACCAAGTGGGATTTATTCCAGGGCTGCAAGGTTGGTTCAACATCCGCAAGTCAATGAATGTGATACAGTACATTAATAAAAGAAAGAACAAGAACCGTATGATACTCTCAACAGATGCTGAAAAAGCATTTGACAAAGTACAGCATCCCTTCTTGATCAAAACTCTTCAAAGTGTAGGGACAGAGGATACATATCTCAATATCATCAAAGCCATCTATGAAAAACCCACGTCAAGCATCATTCTCAATGGGGAAAACTGAGAGCTTTTCCCCTAAGGTCAGGAACACGGCAGGAATGTCCACTATCACCACTGCTATTCAACATAGTACTAGAAGCCCTAGCCTCAGCAATCAGACATCAAAAAGAAATAAAAGGCATCTGAATACGCGAGGAAGAAGTCAAACTCTCATTCTCTGCAAACGATACAATACTTGATGCGGAAAACCCAAAATACTCCACGCAAAAAATGCCAGAACTCATATAGGAATTCACTTACACGTCAGGATATAAAATCAATGCCCAGAAACCAGTTGCATTTCTATACACAAACAACAAGAGAGAAGAAAGAGAAATTAAGCAGTCGATCCCATTTACAATCGCACCCAAAACCATAAGATACCTAGGAATAAACCTAACCAAAGAGGCAAAGACTCTGCACTCAGAAAACTATAAACTACGCATGAAAGAAATGGAGGAAGACACAAAGAAACGGAAAAACGTTCCATGCTCATGAATTGGAAGAACAAATACTGTGAAAATGTCTATGCTACCTAAAGCAATCTACATGTTTAATGCAATCCCTATCAGAATACCATCCATTTTTCCCAAAGAAAAGGAACAAATAATCCTAAAATTTACATGGAACCAGACAAGACCCTGAACAGCCAGAGCAACGTTGACAAAGAAAGCCAAAGTTGGTGGCAACACAATTCCAGACTCCAAGCTCTATTACAAAGCTGTCTTCATCAAGACAGTATGGTACTGGCACAGAAACAGACACATAGATCAATGGAACAGAACAGAGAGCCCAGAAATAGACCCTCAACTCTATGGCGAAATAATCTTTGACAAAGCAGGAAATGGAAATGGAAAAAAGACAGTCTCTTCAACAAAAGGTGTTGGGAAAACCAGACAGCCACATGCAGAAGAATGAAACTGGACCATTTCCTTACACCACACACACAAATTGACTCAAAATGGATGAAAGGCCTCAAGGTGAGAACAGGAATCCATCAAAATCCTTGAGGAGAGCCCAGGCAGCAACCTCTTCGACCTCAGCCGCAGCAACTTCTTCCTAGTAATATCGCCAAAGGCAAGGGAAGCAAGGGCAAAACGAACTACTGGGACTTCATCAAGATCAACAGCTTTTGCACAGTAAAGGAAACAGTCAACAAAACCAAAAGACAACTGACAAAATCGGAGAAGATATTCGCAAATGACATAGCAGATAAAGGGCTAGTATCCAAAATCTATAAAGAACTTATCAATCTCAACACCCAAAGAACAAATAACCAATCAAGAAATGGGCAGAAGACATGAACAGACATTTCTACAAAGAAGACATCCAGATGGCAGATGGCCAACAGACACATGATAAAGTGCTCTGCACCACTCGGTATCAGAGAAATACACATCAAAACCACAATGAGATACCACCTTACACCAGTCAGAATGGCTAAAATGAACAAGTCAGGAAACGACAGATGCTGGCACGGATGCAGAGAAAAGGGAACCCTCCTACACTGTTGCTGGGAATGCACGCTGGTGCAGCCACTCTGGAAAACAGCAAGGCGGTTCCTCAAAAAGTTGAAAATAGAGCTACCCTACAACCCAGCAATCACACTACTGGAATTTACCCTAAAGATACAAATGTAGTGATCCGAAGGGGCACATACACCGGAATGTTTATAGCAGCAACGTCCACAAAAGCAGCAATGTCCACAATAGCCAAACAATGCAAAGAACCTAGATGTCCATCAACAGATGAATGGATAAAGAAGATGTGGTATATATACACAACGGAATACTGTGCAGCCATCAAAAGAAATGAAATCTTGCCATTTGCAACGATGTGGATGGAACTAGGGGGTATTATGCTGAGTGAAATAAGTCATCAGAGAAAGACAATTTTATCATCTCTCTGATATGAGGAATTTGAGGGGAAGGTCAGGGGATTTTGGGGGATAGGGAAGGGAAAAATGATACAAAATGGGATCGGCAGAGAGACAAACCATAAGAGACTCTTAATCTCACAAAAGAGACTGAGGGTTGCCGAGGGGAGGGGGGCATGGAAAGGGTGGTTGGGTTATGGAAATTGGAAAGGGTGGTTGGGTTATGGAAACTGGGGAGGGTATGTGCTATATTGAGTGATGCTAAGTATGTAAGCCTAATGATTCATAGACCAGCACCCCTGGGGCAAATAATACCTTATATGTCAGTAAAACAATAAATAGAGAAAAAATTTTTAAAAATTTAATAAAAAGAAACTCTATCACATTTTAATATGAGTTATCCTCATTAGGGAGTAGGGAAAGATAAGCAATACAATTTCAAGATTATCAGTAAGAAGACTTTTTATGTTTTTACGTAATCTCTACACCCAACATGGGACTCAAACTTACAATCCCCAAATCAAGATTCAAATGCTCTATTGACTGAGCAGCCAGGCACCCACAAAGAACACCTCTGGTAACAAACCTACAAATCTCTCAAAGAGAATGTCACAGCTTTCAAGTATCTGAATTGTAAGTTAAAGACACACAATCATGCAGGGACCTAAGCTGACAGAAGCTCTATGATCACCTATAAAAGGCTTCCAATGTTGACCTGGAGAAACCAATAACCAGCTGATCAAGAGGAAATCACAGAAATACATAGCAGGTTTTTGTAATTCAGACTTGGTAGTCACACATTATCACTTTTGGTAATACTCCATTGGCAAGAACTTGTTAAGCAGCCACATCTCAGTGCAAGGGGAGTGAAGACACAATCTCCAGTATCCTCCTTAAACTTTCTCTGCTATGAAAAGGAAAAAATAGATTTTTGGTAAGTGGCCAGTCATGTCTGCCAAAAGCTGCCCCTCTGGCTTAAACTATTTATATGCAGGCTTCTTTCCTCACGAGAAAATACTCACCTGCATGAATATAATTAGTACTATTTACTGGAGCAAAAAAGTTAAGCAATCTAAATGTCTGCAAGGAAATGTTTCACTAAATTATGGTGTGTGTGTGTGTGTGTGTGTGTGTGTGTATAGCTATCAATACAAATAGATATATAAATAAATGTATTTATAAATAAATGTAGCTATTAATACAAATGAGCTGTATGTTAACACTAATAATAGAATGGCTCTTTATGACATACTAAGTAAAAAAAATAAAATAGGTATATGATTCTAAATTTAAAATAAATAATATCATATACACATACATATATATATAAAACATGGAAAAAGGTATGAAAACTTCAAACTGTGACACTGATAGGCTTGTCCTCATTTCATCTCAAAACATTTAAATATAAGAGTTCACTAGAAAAAACCTCTAAGAACTTAGCCACAAATCCTCAACAAAAAAACCATATGCAGCATTTGAATCAGTTTACAGTAAAAGGAGCAAAATCACTGCATTTGCTGCAATGATTTCATCATATTCTAATAGAGGGGAGTATAATAAAGAATTTGAGGTATTTAGAAAAATAACATTTTAAAAATTGGGAAAGAAAAACTAAAACAAAACCAAAAAAGGGTTCAAATAGAAAATACAAATAGTCAATGTTGTAGTTAAAAATGAGTTTTAAATCTTCTAAGCTTTCTGTAAGCTAAACCCATAAGAAAGGTCAATCAACTCAATCTGGATCTCTGTACAGTACACTGAGTGCATATTCTTCAAATTCAAATATTCCTCTTTCAGCAGGCCATTTGATTAGACCTTGGTTAAGCAGACAAGGACACAGAGAATTAGTATTCTATAGTACTGCTTAAGATTAGATTCATTTGCTTCAGAAGAAGACAAGCAGATGGCAAAAATAACACACTACATTATAAACTAAAGACCCTAACTAGGAATCTTAAATGAAGGGCCCTCCCTCTTCCAAATGGAGAATGACTATATAATAATTAATATTTAGATGACTTTTCCATGTAGTTCTTAGCAGTATCATATACAGGTTTTCGGTGAATGTAAATGTAAGTAACTATACAGGTAGACTAAGAGTTCTTTATTACGCCATGAAACTAGACTGTTACTTAACCCTCAGGTTTAAGCTAAAATGTTCTTGGGTTTTCAGAGCTCTCCAAATACTTTATTTTTTAAACTTCACGAGTAAAAAAAACAGATTGATCCTGCACATGTTATTTCTTTCACTGCTACTCCTATTCTTACTATATTAACTAACTGCAGTTTCTGGCCAATGTGATCCCATCACTGCTCTTTTATACAGTATTACTGCATAAATACAAATTCATTTTTAAGCTCAGATAAATGGTATGGCCCTTCAGTGATAGGCCAGATTTTATTCCATAGTTAGGAATGGAATCACAGATTATAGAATCCTTCAATGCAATTTTTCAGACAAATAAAGTCCCACACACAGCATATTTCATAATTTCACTGGATATTCATCTTAGTTTTCTCTTGTGTTTTGTAGTAATTGCTTTTGAAACAGAATGATACTACGACAAGTATATAAGCCTGAATACTATAAAAATGATGTCTAAATAAAATGGTATAGAAAAATGAAAATGACACTTTAAATAGCATTCTTCTTAATGTCAAGCTTGTATAATATTTTTTGCTGGTTCGTAACATGTCTTTGCACTTGTGATATTTATCTTGCAGAGGTTCTCAAGATAGGATGAGCAGGAGCTCACATTTCCATTCAGGACAAAACAACTGCTAGGGCAAGCAAGGTAGCAAAGCCTGCAGGATACAAGAAAGGCTATGGATTCTTGCAGGGGTTGTCAGAGAAAGAAAGAGCACAAAATTAAGTACTTTTCTGAGCTAAGCATGAGATGGGTGGATACCAGCCAAAATCCCGCCCAAAAAACAAAAAACATAAGCCTGCAAAGAATGCTGCTGTTTCTTCCTTCAAAATCTGGAGCCTTCAGAGATCACTTTATCTTCTTTAGGATAGTAGAAGACCTGAGATATGTGGTCCTAGGAAGGCGTGCTATAAATTCATGGCCTCAGAGGAACTGCAGGGGACCACTAGGGTAAGCTGAGTTCCCTCCTATTCCTAAGGCTGGAAAAGTACCATCCAATTAACACAATTGTTAGTTATGTGATACTCACAGGAATGGAGACCATAACACCTATTATACATGAATTTGTGCCAAAGGAGGGATCCTAATAATTTGACTTGACCATCCAAATTGAAGAGCGCCTTAAGAAGTCAAAGCAAAATAATATGCCTAAAAAACTCACTCATCAGCCAAGATGGGTATATTTGAAGCAGATGGGAAATTTAAAGAATGGAAAGGACATTCTCAAAAGTTAAAAAAATAAAAAGTAAAAAACTTTCAAATTTAAATACTCATTGGTTCAATGAAAGAATAATCACTATGGAAAATGAATTTAATGTCCTGGAAGTTTGGGGGGGGGGGTATCTCAAGATAAAAGAAAAATATACAAACAATTCATAAGGAAAGGGGTAAAATTCTTGTCAGATGTTATTTAGGAGATACAACATATACAAGTGTTTAACAAGGAATGAAAAGAAACACAATTATGTTGATCATTTTAAGAGGTACCATAAAAGATTTGAGTCTGAACATAAACATGGCTTATCCAGTTCCTGCCAGAATGGGAAAATGACACAAATAAGCATAGCCAGGTAAAATTCATGAATTCCAAGGAAAAGAGAAAATCTCTTCAATATCGGGACCCAATTAAACACAACATATACAAAGTCTACTTCCACATACAAAGCATCCATCTGATTTCAATGCCTCTCTCTTAAGATAAGCAAATAGCTGCAAACACCAGAAATCTGAGGAAAACCTCTGCATAGCAATTACCAATTTACTGTGCCTCAGCACCAGTATCTGCTCTATTAATAATGGACTAGACTTTACAAGCACTTCTCCTTCAAAGTAAACACTATGCTAAGCTTTATTAGCAAAGGGCTCTGAAAAGATACTCAAGGAGGAAGGGGGACTTCTCTTCCTGGTTTTGATACGTTAGGGTTTTGGATTTTTTTACTCTTGCCACATAATCCACCAGAGGTGGTCTAGCTCATCCTCACACTAAGAGTGTGCAGTTCTTTGGTATTCTTGTGCCCCAGCCTGGGACTGATTACCCTCTTTATGCAGCCCTCCTAACAGACACTGGCATGCTCCAAGTCACATCTGGCAGCAGTGCCTCATCTTCCACTGTAATACGGTCTACCACAGCAACACGACTCTATCTCAGAATGTAGTTTCCTGCTACCTAGCAAATGTGAACCAGCTCTGGCTAAGGCAATCCAGAGAACCTCTCTGTCACTCAACAGGCTGCAAACCCACCTTCTCCAGTAAGGCCCAAACCCAGGTCTCAGGAAGAGAACCGGTTCATCCAAGTCCTTCTTCCCTTGAGAAACGTCTTTGAACCCGAGAGTCTCATTTACATCTACTTTACATCTTTATAATTATTCCTTTACCATAATTTATCAACTACATATAATTTTACCAATTCAAATAACTGTGTGGTTTCTGACTCTGGGTTAAATCCAGATTGGTTTGGAACGGCCCCACTAGTAGTTAAAGAAGATAAACCAGTGAAGATTAGATTTGGGGATTGGTTTGATAATGCTTTGGGGATTAAGCACAGGGCTAAGCTCCTTGCCAAGGAAAAGGGATACTAGTAATCTATGGCATGCAGTAGTTTCAGAAAACCAATCAAGCTATCACCTGTGGTACACTGCGATGAAGCAACAACTCAAATGTATCTTTGAAAGTTTAAGGGGCTGCTGTATTTGCCATTATGGCAGTAATGATAACTGTAAGAAGAGTGGTATAAGACAGATCCTTTACTGCATACTTGAGCCCTTAGAAAATGACAAACTCAGTCCACAATGAGAGAACCATAGAGCTTCTAGGATTCCCCAAGAAGAATTCTCTTCTTTCTTGTAGATGTGGGGCTGGCACTGCTGAAATTCAAGGCAAAAATCTAATTGGATAGGTTTCTGAATTACAACAACAGTTTAATTCAGTCAGTCTCATCAAGTTTCTCATTTGAAAATTAGGACCTGGATCAGGAAAAGAATGGGATCCTGAAACTGGGAATAGAGATAACTGGTTTGTCCTACATGAAATTTAATAATTTTGAACCTGTCCCTATTCCCCCCTCTGTTAATAGCTGGGAGCCTCCAATACCAGTGAAAGTAGCTTGCTTTCCAGTGTCTGAGAACATGAGCCTTCTCTGGCTTGAAAAATCTCTGATAATCTCATGGGTGCAGATACCTTCAAGGGGAATGCCCATTAAGATCCACAGCCATCCTATGACCTCTAGATCCATAACTAGGGTAAAATCTCAATATACTCCAGGAAGACAAGTATACACAATGACCCAGCAGGAAAAAGCTTAAATACCCAACAGAAACTCAAGGGCCACATGTGAGAGTGGTTTCTAGAAGCAACTGACCAAGGGGAATGAAATATAATGCTACATCAGACCAAACTAATGGGTAGGAGCACACTTAACTATAGACTCCAGATTTAACATATTAGTTCATGTAGCTAGAAATGTGTGTAATACCTGATCTGGTTTGTGAGCTAAAAGTTGCCTTTAAAGGTTGAGATGAACAAGCTTCCCTGACATTGAAACGGAGGGAGCAAAGAATCCAGTGATTTAGGAATATGGAACTGGATTTATAATGTAAGAATTTCATGCCCCTACTCCTCCTCAACTGTGTTCTACAAGAGGGTCCAGAAAGCAATGAGAACCATACTGGTAAAGGTAGAATCTACATCCTTATAAAGGTCTGTGATTAGTCTCCCCTGTAAGCCAGGAGTGAGTATAGGGTATGTGGCCATTAAGAAAACCTCCCAGGTTTCAAGGGAGATAATAGCATCCAAGGTAACAGCCCAAGTGGCCACACCTAATAAAAGATGAGGTGGGAACATTATGTGTTAAGGGCAGTAAGGATGTACTGGTAATCAGAATGCCTTGCCCTACAGAGATCTTTGGCAACAGGTAATGATTAGAGTACCCCTGGGAACAAAACAGGTCAAAGCCTACCATAATACTGTTTGATTTATGTAACAGAAAAGAATCTAGATCTGGCAGCCAGAAGTCTAACTTGTATCAACCAACAAGGTGGAGAGTTAAAGCGTTCCCTAGTTGAAAATCCTGAGTTAGTTCACAGACTCAGAGAACATTAAAGGGCAGGGAGATTGGGTACGTCCCTTGAAGAAACACCTTGCGTAACTATTACAAGCACACACCATACATTCTTTAATCCTTCCTCAGAGATTTGCGGCTATTAATTGGAGGTATGATGTGCTGTGAAAAGGAATTATCTAGACATTTCATATATAAATAGACACTGTCTCTGAACTGACCTTAATTTCTAGGGATCCAAAATGTTACTGTGGTCCACCAGTTAAATTAGGGACTTAGGGTAGTCACGTGATACATGGGGTTGTAAATCAAGTCTAACTGATAGTGAACATAAACAGACCAGGGACCCACTCTGTGGTTATTTCCTTGGTTCCTATATATACACTTGGGAATGACATACTTGGCAACTGGTAGAACCCCATTTGGATTTTCTGACACATGAGGTAAGGGGCATAATGGTAGGAATGTCTAAAGTTCATGGAATTTCCTCTCCTTAGCAAAACTGTAAACTAGAAACAATGTTTTATCTCTGAAGTAGGTGCAGAGTTTAATCAGACTTCAAAAAACAGGTGGTGAAAACTACTATATCCCCAATAAATGCACCAGTTTGGCCTACATAAAAACTAGAAAACTACTATGGATTATCATAAACTTAATCAGGTGGTGACTTTCACTTTTTTTTTAAAAGATTTTTATTTATTTGATAGACAGAGATCATAAGTAGGCAGAGAGGCAAGCAGAGAGAGAGGAGGAAGCAGTCTCCCCGCTGAGCAGAGAGCCCGATGTGAGGCTCGATCCCAGGACCCTGAGATCAGGACCTGAGCTGAAGGCAGAGGCTTAAACCACTGAGCCACCCAGGCGCCCCTGGTGACTTTCACTTTAACTGCAATTCGTTACACTTGATATGCAGCTACTAACCACACTAATGCTTTTTTCTTCAAATAAAAAGGACTTCTCAAAGTAAGCTGTTATTGTGTATAAAGTATAAGGATCACAAATAAGGATAACTTCCCACTGGTGCTTCTGCACTATGCTAATGCTCCTGCTCCCTGCCATAACGTAGTTGTCTTGGCCATCTATTATCACACAATTTCTGAACGTCAGGAGTCCAAACACAGCTCACCTAAATCTGTTCAGGGTCTCACAGGCCTGCAATCAAGGTATTTACTGCTCTATATTCTTATTTGGAGGCTCAAATGGAGAAGAATCCACTTCCAAGCTAACTTATATTGTTGGAAGAATTTATTTCCTTGTGACTGGCTATAGAACGGAGGACCCTCACCTCCTGCTAGTAAGTGGCTGAAGACAACTTTCCAATCCAAAAAGATATGAAAAGTTCCTTGCCACACAGGCTTCCCCAACATCACTTATTTTTTGTCTAACCAACAAGAAAAAACCCTAAAGCAAGTGTGCTAGCAAGACAGCATCTTACATAACATAACATAATCACAAAAGAGCCCTATAGCATCATGGCTATAACTGATGATGAGAAGCAAGCCACAGTCTCACTCAAAGGAAGGGGTCAAAGCATGAATACCAGGAAGTAGCAGTCATTAGGGGCCACACTTGAAGTCTGTCCACCACAAAAACCCACAGACCTCTTCATCATCTCTACATTCCAGAAAACATGATCCTTCTCCACTATTTTGATGACATGCCGAGAACCAATGAATGGGCAGATACTTACTTTACTTTAGTAAAGTACTTACTTTAGTGAGATAGCCACTGGACCCCCGATTTTTAGGGTGTTATCTCTCAACCTCTACTTCGCATATATCTTAATAAAGCTTTAAATGTATCTGTTACTTCCTGATCATCCTATTGAATTAGCACAATGCTGTCAGAAATAAAATTATGCAAATACCAGAAGAAAACAATGAAAAGAAATGAAAAATTTAAGAAGCAGGATTGGGGGTGGGCAAGAAAAGGGAGGGGGCTGCTATTTTGGTCACTGTACCATTTTGCTTTTTTAAAAAATCATGTGCATGTATTGTTTAGATAAAAATAAAATATGGTTTATAAAAAGAAGAAAATAAAGATGTAGATCAAAAGATAAACAGAAACAGAAATGCTGAAGTGGCAATATTAACATCAAACTGACGCGAAAGACAAGCACTAAATATGAAATAAATATTTATAATGGTAAAAGGTTAAGTATTCATGGTATTTAAGCAAGTAAATATTGGACCTAGGATGTAATGCCATGTGAAATAAAGTAAATATTAAATATTTACTTTAAGTCTGCTTTTATGGATTTAGAATTCTCAACTCCCAACAGGATTTCATCTACATTTTTTCTAATTGTTTTATTTTATTATTACTATTTAATACTTTACTATGTCTAGACATTGGGGTATAGTATGATGTAACATTTTTTTTCAAGTTGTTAATCAGTTGTCAATTGTGAATAGAAAGAAAGAGGCAGAATGTAATTTTTAACATTAATTATTATATATACTTGGGTCTGCTTTTGTTCAACTGATCCATCTGCCAGTAGATGAACCAATGACATACATTAACATTTTCTGTTTATGATACAGTCTACCAATTAGTAAAGTGAGCCCCTCATGACTCATTTTCAGGATTTTCTTCCCTAATTAAATCTGTACTTCTCTTCACTTCAGCAATACCAAAAACAATCCTAAAACTTTTATTGTTTCTACATTATATACATAAATAAATTTTAAAAGACTTTTAAAGGAAATGTAAATGGACAATAAATATTTCTGAAAAAATGTAACCTGAGTTACTCCTAATCAGGGAAATAAATTCCTGAAAATTCAAAATGCCACCATTTTTGTCTACCAATATGACAAATTTTAAAAGTTTAAACTTACTAAGTCTTCGTGTTACCAGGTCTTTGGAAAATACATAAGTTCTTTTCTTTTTAATTCAAGTAAAATTAACAAAGTATTTTATTAGTTTCAGGTGTAAAATATAATGGTTCAACAATTTTATACGTTTCTCAGTGCTCATCAAGGTAAGTGTACATTTAATCCCCTGTATCGATTTCACATCACTGATGCAACTTAACTCCCCTGCGGCAACCACTGGTTTACTCTCTGTTTTTGAGTCTTTTTAAATTCTATTTCTTTACCATTCTTTATTAACTTGTTTTATTTCATAAATACTACACAAGTGAAATCATACAGTATTTGTTTTTCTCTGTATTTCACATAGCATTACATCCTAGGTCCATCCATGTTGTTACAAATGGCAAGATCTTACTCTTCTTTACGGCTGGGAAACATTGCATGTGTTCATGTCTCTCTGTGTGTGTGCACCACATCTTCAACCATTCATCTATCAATGGACACTAAGATTGCTTCCATATTGTGGCTACTGTAAATAATGCTGCAATAAACCTAGGGATGTATGTATCTTGTCAAATTAGTGTTTTCATTTTCTTTGGGCAAATACACAGAAGTAGAATTACTGGATCAAATGGTAGTTCTATTTTTAGTTTTTTGAGGAAACTCCATTATGTTTTCCACAGTGGCTACACCAACTGTATTCCCACCAACAGTGCATGGGGGTTCCTTTTTCTCCACATCCTTGCCAAAACTTGTTTTTTCTTGTACTTTTTGTTTAAGCCATTTTGACAGGCATAAAATAGTATCTCATTGTGGTTTTTATTTGCAGTGCCCTGATAACTAGTGATGTTGAATATCTATCTTCTCATATTTCTTTGTATGCTTTTCTTTGATCATATTTCTTTTGGCTGGCTGTACATCTTTTTTTTTGAAAAATGTCTATTCAGGTACTCTGCCGATTTTTGATTGGATTATTTGTTCTTTTGGAGTCCAGGTGAATACATTTTTTACATATTTTAGATACTAACCCCTAGTTAAGACCTATCATTTCCGAGTATCTTCTCCCATTCAGTAGGCTTTTTTATTCTATTGATGGTTTCCTCTGCTGTGCAAGCACTTTTTATTTCGATGTAGTCCCAACAGTTTAGTTTTGCTTTTGTTACTCTTGCCAGAGTAGACATATCTAATGTGTTTCTATAGGCAAGGTCAAAGAATTTACTGCCTATGTTTTCTTCTAGGAATCTTATAGTTTTAGGTCTCACATTTAGGTCTTTAGTCCATTTTGAGTTTATTTATGTGTATGATGTATGAAAGTGGTCCAGTTTCATTCTTTTGCATGTAGCTGCCCACTTTCCCCACCACGATCTGTTAAAAAGAATTCTTTGCCCCACTGTACATTCTTTCCTCATTTGTCATAAGTTAACTGACCATATAAGCATGTGTTTATTTCTAGACTCTATTTTGCTCCACTGGTCTGTGCATCTATTTTTTTTGCCAGTATCATACTGCTTCAATTACTACAGCTTTATATACCCTGAAAATGGGAATTTTGATACCTCTGGCTTTGTTCTTCCTTTTCAACATTACTATGTTGGGCCAGTTTTCTGAAAAATGTTGCTGGTATTTTGATGGGAACTGCATTAAATCTGCAAATTGCTTTGCGTAGTATGGACATTTTAACAATTAGTTTCTCTAATCCACTATCCTTCCAAGTGTTTGTTACCTTCAATCTTTTTCATCAATATTAAATAGTTTTCTGAATATAGGTCTGTCACCTCCTGGTTAATTTTATTCCATGGTATTTCATTCTTTGTGGTTCAACTGTAAATGGGACTGTTTTCTTAATTTCTCTTTCTACTATGTCATTACTTCACTGAGTTCACTTATCCGTTCTGAAGGTTTTGGGTGGTCTTTAGGGTTTTCTATATATAGAATCACGTCATCTGCAAATACTGAAGTTTGATTTCTTTATGAATATAGATACCTTTTATTTCTTTTTCTTGACTGATTGCTCTGGCTAGGACTTCCAGTATAAAAGTGGTGAGAGTTGGGCGCCTGGGTGGCTCAGTGGGTTAAGCCGCTGCCTTCGGCTCAGGTCATGATCTCAGGGTCCTGGGATCGAGTCCCGCATCGGGCTCTCTGCTCAGCAGGGAGCCTGCTTCCTCCTCTCTCTCTCTCTGCCTGCCTCTCTGCCTACTTGTGATCTCTCTCTGCCAAATAAATAAATAAAATCTTTAAAAAAAAAAAAAGTGGTGAGAGTGGAATGACAGTGGTGAGACTGGACATTCTTGTCCTGTTTATCATAAAGGCAAGGGCCACAGTTTTCACCACTGAGTATTATGTTAGTTATGGGTTATCCATACATGGCTTTATTTTGTTAAAATATGTTTCCTCTAAACCTACATTTCTTAGGGTTTTTATCATGACTGAATAGTGTACTTAGTCCAATGCTTTTTTGGCATTTGTAGAGATGATATGGTTTTTATCCTTTTTGTTATTAAAGCAATATATCACATTCATTGGTTTGTGAATACTGAGTCACTCTGCATCATGGGAATAAATCCCACTTGATCATGGTGAATGGATTTTTTAACATATTATTAGACTTGTCTTGTTAATATTTTGTTGAGGATTTTTGCATCTATGTTCATCAGAAATACTTGAATACAATGTTCCCCCACTTTTTTTGGTAGTATCTTTACCTGATTTGGGAATCAGAGTAATGCTAGTTTCACAGAACGAATTTGGGAGCTTTTTTTCTCATCTATTTTTTTGGAACAGTTTGAGAAGTACAGTTATTAACTCTTCTTTGAATGTCTGGTAGAATTCGCCTGAGAAACTATCTGGTCCTGGACTTTTTATTAGTGGTGGGAGTTATTTTCTGTTTGTTTGTTTCTTTCTTTATCACTGATTCAATTTTATCACTAGCAATCAATCTGTTCACATTTTCTTATTTCTTCCAGATTCAGTTTTCAAGGTTTAATGTTTCAAGGAATTTCTCCATTTCTTCTATGTTGTCAAATTTGTTGGCATTGCAAAATAGATATTTTCAAGGGAAGAGTTCAGATGGTGGAAGAAGAGTAGGCAAACCTCATTTCATCTGGTCCCCAGAATTCAGATAAATAATTATCAAATTATTCTGAATACCTATGAAGTTAACCAGAGATCTAAGAATAGGATGAATTGCTGTGGTTGTGGAAGACACAGAAGACATTAGAGAATCACTTACTGGAGAAATAAAAGAACTAAAATCTAATTAGGCTGCACTAAAAAGGGCTGTTACTGAAACGCAATAGAAAAATGGAGGCCCTAATGCTAGGATAAACAAGGCAAAAGAGTGAGTCAGTTATACAGGAGACAAAATGATGGAGAATACGGAAGCTGAGAAAAAGAGATAAACAGCTACTGGATCATAAAGGAAGGACTCAAGAGATGAGCAATATGATAAAGCAAAACAATATTAGAATAACTGGATCCCAGAGGAAGAGGAAGGAGAAAGAGGGACAGAAGGCTTATTTGAAAAAATTATACCCGAAACTTCCCAAACTTTCCTAATTTGGGGAAGAAAAAAGGCACACAAGTTCAGGGGATGAAGAGAACACCCCTCAAAATCAAAAAAAATCGGTCTACAACTTGACATATAGTGAAGTTTGCAAATTTCATCAAGAGAAAATCCTGAAAGCAGCTCAGGACAAGAGGTCCTTAACCTATAAGGATAGAAACATAAGGCTGGCGGGAGACCTGTCCACAAAGACCTGGCAGGCCAGAAACGACTGGCATGATATATTCAATGTGTTAAATGAGAAAAATATTCAGCCAAAAACACTTCACCTAGCAGGGCTGTCATTAAGAATAAAAACAGAGATAAAGAGATTCTAGGACAAACAGAGACTAAAAGAATTTATGATCACTAAACCAGCCTTGCATGAAATTAATTAAAGGGAATCCTTTGAGCAAAGAGAACCTAAAAGTAAGACAAGAAAAGGAACAGAGACAACCTACAGAAACAGTGACATTATAGGTAACAGAATTTAGGTATAGCTAAATTCCCTATCTTTCAATAACAACACTGAATGTAAATGGACTAAATGCTCCAATTAAAAGACACAGGGTATCAGATTAGATTTTTAAAAAAACAAGACCTGTTGATATGCTGTCTACAAGAGACACATTTTAGACCCAAACTCATACCCAAATTGAACGTGATGGGGTGGGGACCCATTTATCAAGCTCATGGATATAAAAAAAAAAAAAAAAAAAGCTGGGGTAGCAATCTTTATATCGGACAAACTAGGTTTTAAATCAAAGACTGTAATAAGATACAAAGAACACTGTACCATAATAAAAGGATCTATCCAACAAGAAGATCTAACAATTGTGAACATTTATGCTTGTAACATGCGACCAGCAAATTATATGAACCAATTAATAACAAAATTAAAGAAACACACTGATAATAATACAGTAAGAGTAAAGGACTTTCACTCTACTCACAATAAATGGACAGATCATCTAAGCAGAAGATCAAAAAGGAAACAAAGACACACTCTACTAGATGGACTTCACAGATATATCAAAACATTTCATCCTAAAACTACAGAATACACATTTTTCCAAGTGCATATGGAATATTCTCCAGAATATACCACACACAGGGTCTCACCCAGTACCAAAAGACTGATGATTCCCTACATATTTTCGGCCCAGGTTTTTTTTTTTTTTTTTTGGAAGATTTATTTGACAAAGAGAGAGGGTGCACAATGGGAGGAGAAGCAGGCTCCCTATTGAGCAGGGAGCCTGATGTGGGGCTTGATCCCAGGACCCTGGGATCATGACCTGAGCCAAAGGCAGATATTTAACTAACTGAGGCACCAAGGTGCTTCTCAGACCAGATTTTTAAAACTTCAACTCAATCACAAGAGAAAATTTAGAAGGAAAACAAACACATGGAAGTTAAAGAGCATCCTACTAAAGAATGAACGGGCCAACCAGAAAATTGAATACTATTAAAAAATTCATGGAAACCAAATAAAAACATAACTGTCCCAAATCTTTGGGAGGCAGCAAAGTTGGACCTAAGAGGAACATATACAGCAATATAGGTCCTTCTCAAGGAACAAGAAAAGCTGCAAATACACAACCTAACCTTACACCTACAAAAGGTGTAGAAAGAACAGCAAATAAAGCCTAAATCCAGCAGAAAGAGAATAAAGATCAGAGCAGAAATCAATGAAAGGAAATCAAAAAATAAAATGGATCAAAGGAACTAGGAGCTGGATCTTTGAAAGAATTAACAAGATCAATAAACCTCTAGTCAGACTTATCAAAAAGCAAAGAGAAAGGACCAAAATAAATAAAATCATGAATGAAAAAGGTGAGATCACAACTGACACTGAAGAAATAAAATTAAAAGAGCATATCATGAGCAATTATATGCCAACAAATTGGGCTATCTAGAAGAAAAGGACACCTTCCTAGAAACATAAACTACCAAAACTAAAACAGGAAGAAATAGAAAACTGGAACAGAGCCATAACCAGCAAAGAAATTGAAGCAGAAATAAAAAATATCCCAACAAACCAAGGGTCCAGGACCAGATGCCACCCACCAAATTCTATCATTTATTTATTTATTTGTTTGTTTTTTAAAAGATTTTATTTATTTGACAGACAGAGATCACAAGCAGGCAGGGAGGCAGGCAGAGAGAGAGGAGGAAGCAGGCTCTCTGCAGAGAGCCCGATGCAGGGCTTGATCCCAGGACCCTGGGATCATGACCTGAGCCGAAGGCAGAGGCTTTGACTCACTGAGCCACCCAGGCGCCCCTACCATTTTTTTTTTTAAGACTTTATTTATTTATTTGTCAGAGAAAGAACACAAGCAGGAAGAGTGGCAGGCAGAGGGAGAAGCAGGCTCTCTGCTGAGCAAAGAGCCAGATGTGGGACTAAATCCCAGAACCCTGGAATCATGACCTAAGTCAAGGCACTCAACCGACTGAGCCATCCAGGCATTCCTCCACCAAACATTTAAAGAAGAATTAATACCTCTTCTTATGAAGATGTTTCAAGAAATAGAAATAGAAGGAAAACTTCCAAACTCTTTCTATGAGCATTACCTTGACCTTAAAACCAAAGAGAATCAGCAAAAAGGAGAATTACAGAGCAATATCCCTGATGAATATGGATGCAAAAATTCTTACCAAGATACTAACTAACAACATCCAAAAGTACACTGAAAGGATTATTCACCAAAACAAAGCTGGATTTATTCTTGGGCTGCAAAAGTGGTTATATGCAAATCAATCAATGTGATGGACCACATTAATAAAATAAAGGACAAGAACCTTATGAGCATCACAATAGATACAGAAAAAGAACATTTGACAAAATATAGCATCCTTTCTTGATTAAAACTCCGCAGTGTAGGGATGGGAAAATGTACTTCAATATCATAAAAGCTGTATGTTAAAAACCCACAACAAATATCATCCTCAACAGGGAAAAACTGATAACTTATCACCTAAAGTTGGGAATACAACAGGAATGCCCATCCTCTGCACTTTGTTTGACACAGTACTAGAAGTCCTACCCTCAGCAATCAGATAACAAAAAGAAATAAAAGGCATCCAAATCGGCTAAGAAGAAATCAAACTTTCACTCTTCGCAGATGACATGTTATTCTATGAGGAAAACCTAAGACGCCATCCCAAAATTGCTAGAAGTCATATGGAATGCAGGAAAGTCACAGGATATAAAAACCAATGCAGAGAGGTCAGCTGCATTTCTATACATTAACACTGAGGCAAAAGAAAGAGAAATTAAGGAATTGATCCTATTTAAAATTGCACCAAAAACCGTAAGATACCACGAATAAACCTTACCAAAGAAGTAAAGGATCTATACTCAAAACTAGAGATTATGAAGGAATTTGAGGAAGACATAAAGAAATGGAAAAACATTTCACACTCATGGACTGGAAGTTCAAATACAGCTAAAATGTTTATGCTGGCCAAAGAAATCTACACATTCAATGCAATCCCTAACAAAATACCATCAACTTTTTCCAAAAAGTTGGAACAAATAATCCTGAAATTTTTATGGAACCAGAAAAGACCCCGAATAGCCATAGGAATGTTGAAAAAGAAAACCAAAGCTTGTGACATCATAATTCCGGATTTCAAGCTATACTGAAAAGTGTAATCATCAATATAATATGGTATTGGGACAAAAAAGGACACACAGATCAATGGAAAAGAACTGAAAAGTGTAATCATCAATATAATATGGTATTGGGACAAAAAAGGACACACAGATCAATGGAAAAGATCAGTTGGTCAATGGAAAAGAACAGAGAACCCAGAAATGGACCCTCAACTCTATGGCCAACTAATCTTCCACAAAGCAGGAAAGAATATTCAATGGAAAAAAGACAGTCTCTTCAACAAATGGTGTTAGGAAAACTAGATAGCCACATGCTGAAGAATGAAACCAGACCATTTTCTTACACCATATACAAAAATAAACACAAATGGATGAAAGACCTAAATGTGAGCCAGGAATCCATACAAATCCTAGAGGAGAACAAAGGCAGTAACCTAATGGACGTTCACCACAGTATCTTCCCAATAGACAAGTCGTCAAAGGCAAGGAAAACAAAAGCAAAAAAGAACTACGGGGACTTCACCAAGATAAAAAGCTTTTACGCAGCAAAAGAAACAGTCGACAAAACCAAAAGACATCTGACAGCATGGGAGAAAATATTTGCAAATGTCTTATCAGATAAAGGGCTGATATCTAAAATTTATAAAGAACTTAGCAAACTCAACACCCAAAAAACAAATAAACAAAAAATCCAGGTAAGAAATGGGCAGAAGACATGGACATTTCTCCAAAGACATCCAAATGGCCAAGAGACATGAAAAAATGCTCAACACCACTTGGCATCACAGAAATACAAATTAAAACCACAATGAGCTACCACCTCACACCAGTCAGGCCAAAATTAACAACTCAGGAAACAACAGATGTTGGTGAGAATGTGGAGAAAGGGACGTCTTACACCGCTGGTGGAAATCAAAGCTGGTGCAGCCACTCTGGAAACAGTAGGGAGGCTCCTCAAAAAATTAAAAATAGCGCTACTGGATAACCCAGCAACTGCACTACTATTTACCCAAAAGATATAAATATAATGATTCGAAGGGGACACATTCACCCCAGTGTTTGCAGCAACAATAGCAAAAATATGGGAAGAACCCAGATGTCCATCAACAGATGAATGGATAAAGAAGATGTGGTATATATACACAATGGAATAACATGCAGCCATCAAAAGAAATGAAATCTTGCCATTTGCAACAACATGGATGGAACTAGAGCGTATCATGCTCAGCGAAATAAGTCAAGCGGAGAAAGACAACTATCATATGATCTCCCTGATATGAGGAAGTGGTGATGCAACATGGGGGCTTAAGTGGGTAGGAGAAGAATAAATGAAACAAGATGGGATTGGGAGGGAGACAAACCATAAGTGACTCTTAATCTCAAAAATAATACAGTATTTTAAGTAAACTGAATTTAAACAAAAAAATTTTTTAAAAAGGAAATATGGGTGGACATGATGACATAGATTATTATGACAATTGTAGTGTAAATGTGCTTTATCTTGCTGTTAGTGCATGAGTTATTATCATACAGTTGGCAAAATCTGAGTATTTCTCTTTAATGTGTTATCTGAGATCAAGATACTGCAATTACAAAATACTACTAAATTCGTGAAGAACAAAATTAGGCTGTGGATATAGTAAGTAAATGAGTTTCTGTAATATCACACACAATAACCCCATTCAGTCCTGTTAACCATACTCTTCCTTGTTGAAATGTGGAATAAAATAGGGGCAACTGTGTGGCTCAGTCAGTTAAGTGTCTGATACTTGATTCCAGCTCAGGTCATGATCTCAGGGTCATGGGATCAAGCCCCATGTAAGGCTCTGTGCTCAGCACAAAGTCTGCTTAGGATTCTCTCTCTCCCTCGCCCTTTGGCCCTCCTCCTGCTTGTGCTCTCTTTCTCTAAATAAGTAAATAAATAAAATCAATCTTCATATATATATTTACTTCCTAGTAAAAATACAGGTTAATATTTGTCATATCTGGGACATCTGGGTGGCTCAGTTGGTTAAGCATCTGCCTTCAGCTCAGATCATGATCCCAGGAACCTGGGATAGGGTCCGGCATCGGATTCCTTTGATCAGGAGGGTGCCTGCTTCTCCCTCTGCCTGACATTTCCCATGCTTGTGCGTGTGGTCTCTTTCTCTCTCTCTCTGGCAAATAAACAAAAACCTCTAAAAAAAAATCTTTAAAAAATATTTTTCACATCTATTCAAAATGGATGAAAAGAAAAGACCTACGCACAATCAAGTTTAATGTCACAAGATGACAGAATTTATAAGAAGTTAGCAAAGAATACAACAAGGTAAGTATCTCTGAGTGATGGGTGAAGGTTGGAATTCTAAGAGGGGATATGGGGTTTTTATCTTTCTTGAAGTATGTTAGGGTGAGTCCTTTCTGCCGCCAGTGAAGAGACATTCATATCCTACCTAATTATGCTTAAAACAGCACAACATCTACATATATTTTCTAAGATTATCCATGCCAGATCACTCTTTGTCTTGCTTCAACTAATTCAGAACCTCAAAGGACTATAACTACTGAAAAACAGTTCCCTATACCAATCACAACTTGTGTTTTTGTTCTGTTTACTGAACAGTAAATTTGTATTCCTAATATTTTGTTACAGAACTCCAGGAGGAAAATCAAGATACATGAAGTGATACTGCTACAAATTTAGTCTTCAATGTCATTAACAATCCTTTTAAATATCCTAGATTGGCTTACTCTTATTTCTTTAAAATCAATTCCAAATCGTTCACAACTCTCCTCATTTATATTCATGCCTGCCAAAAATTCTAGCACTGTCTCCAGGTTAAGAAATCCTGTACTAGGATCAAAGGTCCTCACCAGAGGGAAACAAATCTCCTCTATCCTCCTACCTCAAAGGCTTAGGACCAAAGCCTATCAAGTAAGGAATTATATCAACATGTACATAATTTTCTTCAGCAGTTTGAAAAGAAATTTTAAAAACTTTTTGGTCATGGGGGAAAGGATTCTGCTTTACATATGATTAAAGTTAGGATACATAGTAAGAAATCGTACAACCACAGTCGATCCAAATTTATGGTAATGGTGGTAAAAAAGGTAATAAAACTAGTAGAAAACACCAAATTACATGTATTTAAACAGTTATAAACAGTAACACAAATATATACAAGTATGTACATAAAGGCCATATTTCCTAAAAATGAGTTCATAAAACTATTATATTGATATATATAATCAAACACATACATACAGATAGTAACAGTCATATCTTTACTTACTTGATCAGCCCTTGAACATCTGTATAAAAGATGATATAACTGGATGATGCCTTTGGAAGATTAGAGGGTATCATGAAGAAAATTAGTAATATCTGAAACACCCAAGTTAAAGCCACAGCTTGACATCAACAAGGACTGGAACAATACAGCAATGTATTTTTCCTAAAGCTAAACATGTGAAAAACAGTAGTTACCTCTGGATATAACTGAATAGAGACTATGAAAATTCCTAAGTAGAGTTCCTAGCTTCCTTGAGGACTACAGTTCTAGGCAGCCAATGCTCTTATCCTAGCACTAACCAGCAGCTTTTATCGTGTACTGTCTTCTGAAAAAATTAAAGTATGTACCACATATCTTTGCTCTAATTATCTAAAAGTAACTGTGGCGTGCAAATCTGTGTTCTCCTTTCCACAGTATGTACTAAAATGGGAAAGCAAGTACCCAGTCATGGACTACATTACCCAGATCACCTTAGTATGCAGTAAATTCCCATCAATGGAATGTAAACAAAGGAGCCAAAAGCTTCTAAGAGGTAGGTACTGCTCCATTCTCTCTCCCCTTCCACCCACTGAATGCAAACAACACTGAGGCTCTAGAGGAAAAAAGGACCAGGTAAATGGAAGGAGCATGATCCCTGAATCATATGAAAGGAAGATGGGTACCACTAATTCTGGTACAGATTGGTTAGACAATAAGAAATTAATGTCTATCATGATAAGCCACTGTATTTGAAATTTAATTTTTATAGCTACTCTATGTAGCTGCTAGAATTTTTGAGAACAGGTTAAAACATTCACAAAGTTAATTTCAGAGAGACACTGTAATTATGTAAAAACCTCAAACAAAGAAAGCCCAAAACCCACTTCTAAGTAAATACTAACCTATCATTTGAGGATTTTCAAATAACTATGCAATGAAATGAGCAGTTTATATCTTCTGTCCTAAAACATTCTGTATATTCTATATATTACTTTTCATTCTAAGAAAGTGGAAGAAATCAGGGCTAAAGTGTTTTTTAAAAACTTAAAAATTCAAATACTACATAATCAAACACAAAAAAAAACTGGGAGAAATGAAGTTTATGTTTAGAACTTCCTTACTCTTCTCAAATTAGGCATTAAGCTGACTGTGAAATATCCTGGACCAGTTCCTAATCTCAATTTAAAATATGCATATGATGAGATGTAAAGGAGTTTAAAGGTAATTCAGTTAAATCATTAAAAGGGATCAACAATGATTACTGTATAAAAATATAATCATTTCTACCAAAAATCATGGCTATAAAATCTGAACATTTCTAAAGATCAAATTAAGATACAATTCTAAGGTATGTGCCTTGGTTTGATAATATCTTGAATGATATAACTATCTCTTTCATTCAATTAGTATCTGTAAAGTTCTATTTATTTTACCTGCTTCCTATGTACATCCTCCTTGAGGATCAAAATAAACCAAGCTGTTTAAGTTGGGGGGGGCATAATCTGACACAAATTCAACTCTTTCTTTTGCCTTATGTTTTCTTCATATTTTATTAAATTCCATTAAATCTGTTATATTAAGAAAGTCCCCCAAATTGCCAAACACCAAACATGTACAAACATTTTTACATAATAAGACATTACTAATATCAACTATAATAAGGGTGAGGTAAAAAATAAACACTAACAGTTTCTGGATAGTCTGCTCTTAAAAAAAAAAAAAAAGGTGTTTAGGCCACTAAAATAAGATTCCTTTAAGCGAGAAGCACATTTGGTGGTGGTGTAACAGAGTAATATGGCTATCATGCAAGTCCAAACAAAGCCAAATTTTCTGCTCACCAATAAGGCTACAATGAACTAGTAGATAGTTCAGGATTAAGCTGTTAATCTTTCCTCTGTAATAAGATATAGCCAATAAAAGTAACTTAAACTCAAAAAGGAAAAACACTCTTCCTCACCTAATTTCATTTAAGCCTTCAAAAGGTAGTCTATCATTTTTAAATGATCCTTGACGTCATCTTAGCTTTTTATTTTAAACATAAAGATACCATTTAATAAAAACCTCTTGGGTCTACCTTTACTTTAGAGTCAGATTACATTTCTCTGGACCAAGAGGAAAAAGGAAAGTTAGAATAATACTTCAAAAGAGGAGGGGACATAAAGGCAGAAAGAGAGATGGTCCTGGGACCACAACTCTTCAGATGTAGGAGACAGGGAGAGGGAGGAATGGTAGAGGAGTACCTGCCTTGGGCCAAGAATCATGTTTTAGCATGAAGTGGTCCTGAGTCTTATCCTCTCACCTACCCCCAAAAGGGATCTATGCTGGACTATATATTTAACTCCCCAATCCTTGATTGATTCCTTGATTTCCAAGGAAATCCATTCAATTCCTTGAATCCTTCCCCTTCTTACTGATCGTGATCACCAGGATTTCAATGTTACCAACAATGACCACTAGGACCACCACAATGACAACACTGGGGCTAGTTGTTAAATGTCCATGGTGGGTGGGAGTGGATTTCTTATCCATGTAAAAATTACCAGCAGGGGATGACCTACACAGAAGTGCATACTGGGAAGGCTATCATCCTGGGAGATATCCCTAACCCCCCTTTTAAAATAGGCAGAGCTAGCATCAAGGATCTTCCAAGAGGTGTTCTACTATTGCTTAATACAGAGAGTTAGCTGCCTATAGTGTACCACCAGCCTGTACATTGGAATACGATCAAGTCACAGTCAAAAAAGAGCCACTACAGTTCAGCTTCCCAGTCTGAGTTTAAAAAGCAAAGGCATCTTGGTAGTGATGCTTCTGCAACAAGAGTGTTGTGCTGTAGGATCAGGTCTTCATTTTCCAAATCATGGATGCCCATCAAGTTCATCCACCAGCACAGGAACATTTGGTTGTACTAGTGGGCCTTCAACTACCATTTCTGTCACATTTGGGGTTGTACAGGTTATCAATGTCAACATACACTTGGTTAGGTATTACTAGGCTCTAGCCACTCTTGTGGCCACCCTTACATGCCTTTATCTTAGGAACTAAGAGCTCCAGAATGGAGTGTTCACCTCAAGAGCACAGTGCCTGGCACCAACAGAGCTCCTCCCCTTCCACTCCCACCCCTAAATCATCAACTCATTCATGGGACATGTGAAATATACGTGACTGACTGTCACCATTAGTCCAGACTCCCCACCAGGGTCAGAACAGAGGAATGAGAACTGGCAGGATAGAAAGATACTCATAGGGCTTTGAAAGGACCCAAGCTCTGTCTGCTGCATGGATGAGTGTCTACAACTGTGCTGCCTGCAGCTTCTTCCTTTTCATGTACAAAATTCATTTCTGAGTGGCACCGAAATACACAGCTGTTGAAGTTGTGATTATGTACATTTTGACTGTTAAAAAATTAACAATTTCAATTATTTGACAACTGCCTGTCACCATGGAAAAGATTACATGATCTATGCTATTCTAGGAGAAATAAACTTCAGTCTTGTTTAAACACCTACTATTTAGTTGTCTACTTCAGCTAAACTTAATCTAGATGTTTGTTAAATTTAAATTTTTTGTTATGTTAAAAATCAGAATAAACGTTTTAGTATTTTATTATTATGTACAGGATTTTAAATCCTGTACACCCAAAATCTTACAGTGTAGTGGGTGCAGCTATAAAGACATATTTCTTGCATTACACTCAGATGTTGATTAGCTCTACTCAAGTATTTATATCTGCTCAATTCTGTAAAGTTTTACTCCACACTCATCTTCATTGTATTATTTCCCATTATTTCCTATCTTTGTAATATTCATTTCAGTCAATGATATACTTGTTCTCTCCCCTAATATCTCCTTAGAATTTTCACAATTACTCATACATCTTAGACATTCTTCAGCCATTTTAATACTTAGTAAAACCTTTTAAGCTTTGCAATGAGTATGTAGAAATTCAAATGTTATTATGAAACACTTTTATCCATTTTATCAATGACGTAGTAATGTATGTAATTTCTGACAAGTCATAATATGAGTTCAAACACAAGTTAACAGGTGAGATTTAAATAAAGTCACAGGTGCTTTTTCACTTTCCTTGCTGTAGTCACAGAGTAAAATGCACCCAGCTAAATCTGGAGGAAGAATTCCTCTGTATTTTATATATTGAGATTTGGCAACAACCCCATTTGTAAGCTAGGGACTAGAAGAAATCAATGTCCCTTAAAAGTTCAAGTTTTCTTTACAAAAGAACAAAGCTTCCTCTCTAAGGAAGGGAGAATGACTCATCACAGACTATCCTATCCTCTAAGATACCTCTATCTTTTTCCAATCATTAAAAGGACAAAACCAGTTTTCCCTTCAGAGTCACCTGTCAAAAGCCAACAGAAGGCTAAATTCCGTCATTAGATATACCTCATTTATGCTCTAATTCCAATTTCTAGTCACAGAACTTATTATTAGTAGTAGCATACTAAGACATTTAGTATTAATCATTGGTTTGTGATGGTATATTAACATTATTTGATCACTATCGAGGTTTTCCTTTCCCTCCCATGATTAGATAGTTGATGAATCCAAGTGATCAGGGAAGTTTAGTTCATCTACTATCTCTTATACCTAACCCAATGCCTGATACAATAGGCTTTTAATGAATTTTTGAATGAATAAACTATAATCCAACTTTTTCAGTCAATACCTGAGGGTACAAAATTCAAATGCCAATGATTAGTTCATTTAAATGCTTACTAAGCCCATAACTACAACAATAAAAGTTAGATTAAGTAAATAACATGAATGTTCCAAAATTCAACATGTATTCAGTGTCATGTATCTAAAAGTCAAAATGTCCAAACCAAATTATTTCCATATCCATCCTCCAACACTAATGCTCATGCAAAATTTTCTTTTGGTGAACATCACCAAGTCAAACTAGCAATGAGCTTAGATTCCTTCCTCTTATCTTTCAGAATCACTTCATAGCCTTAGTATTTGTAGACTCTGTCATTTCATCTTGATACTCTATAAATTTAAACATGTGTTTCTTCCTAATTGGATCAGTAAAAAACTAAATCAGTGAAAGAAGTCTGATTTCAAATCATTACAACCTCCAAATCATTATCTAAACTGCACCCAGAAAAGTATTTCTAAAAATGCTAATTAATACTTATCTAATACTCATCCAATACTAATATTCATCTTTTCTTTCTAAAATGCCATCAATTTCACAAAAAGGTCTTCTATAGTAAGTATGTTTATAAAATGACTATATCCCTTCCCCTTTCAAGAGAAAGAAAATGTGAAGCCTTTGATAAGATTTGTATTAAAGAACCTGATTGCTTTTATTAAACATCCTACAATTATTTATGGCTCTTTTTGTCTTTCTTCCCTATCAGAACACTCAATGTTCACAATATAACCTTACTCTGAGCTCTGTTTTTACTACAATATCATATGCCCTCTACAGAAAAAGGTATAGATCTCATCTTTGTATGTCTTATTTCTACAGTAAGAAATGCTTCACTGCTGCTTAGCTAATTCCCACTCATCTTTCAAATCTCAGTTCAAGTTTTATCTATTCAGCAAGCTTTCCATGACCCTGTTCTCTAGACAGGCTTAAGTGAATTTTTCATGTTTTCAACCCACCCTGTATATCTTCCTACTAAAGTATTCTACAACATCTGTTTCCCATGAGACTATATTCCATGAGGACAGAACTGTGGTTTTAGTTCTGAATATAAAGCCTCTGATTATAGGAGATGCATAAGCACCTATTTTAGCTAGTGAATGGACTCTTTACAATTCTGACAGGGAGAAAAGACAAGACAGAAAGCCATAAACAGTTGTAGGAATCAACGGTTTGTGGGATGCTCAAAAAAACAAGAAATCAGGTACTTTAATACAAAACTTATCAAAGCCTTCACATTTTGTACCTTTCCAAAGGGGAAGGGATGTAGTCATTTTCCAAACATACTGACTAAAGACTTCGTTTGGGGAAGCATTTCAGAATCACCTATCTGTCTCTACTTCAGATAATAAACTAAATAAGACAGACAAGGTAAAGAGCACCCAGCTTCAACAACACTTAATATTTTACAACCAAACTTGTTTCTTTTTGCTCCTTTTTCAGTTTTCGTTGTCGTACCCCACATACCCCTCTCTGATCCCATTTTCTTTCTAAGTAAACAATATCATAAACTTGATTTCAAGTTATCTTATGTATTTATACTTAAGTGGTACAATGTATTATGTATCATTCTGAAGCTTGCTTTGTCCTTTAAACTGCATTCCTGAAATAGACTCATAACAGTATCTAAAGCTCTAGTTCATGCAATTTCAATCACTACAGAAAATTTAAGTGTTTCATTATACCACATTTATCAATTATCTTATTCATACACATTTAGGTTCTTCTTTATTTTGTTGCTATTATAAACAAAACATATAAAAATTATTGTATTTGCCTCCTTTATATACACGAAAATTTCTCTAGAGGTTACATCTAGAACTGAATTGCTTTTCTTCAAAGTAGTCTCAGAAAAAAAAAAAAAAGAAAGAAAGAAAAAAGAAAAACAACGAAGAAAAAAAGAACAAAGGTCACTTTCACAACATAGGCATTCATTAACTATTTACCAAATGAATGAAAAATGGACAGGTCAAATCTTCTTAATACTGCCAAACTTTTTTCCGAAGGGGTTAGAACAGATTTGTACTCCCAATAGTTGGCACCCTACAGTCTTACTGACTTAGTATCATACACCTTTTTTAAGATTTTGTTTATTTGACAGAGAGATTACAAGTAGGCAGAGCAGCAGGCAGAGGGGGAAGGGGAAAGCAGGTTCCCTGCTGAGCAGAGAGCCCAATGCAGGGCTCCATCCCAGGAACCTGAGATCATGACCTGAACCTAAGGCAGAGGCTTTAACCCACTGAGTCACCCAGGTGCCCCTCATCCACCATTTTAATGTTATTCACTCTGATGAGTGAGACACAGTATTTTACACTGTTACAGCCAAAATTTTATTATTTAATCTTTAGCACTTTATTTGAATGGGCTCTTATCTCCTATTACATTGTTCTAATAGACTATTACTGATATACAGAGGGCTGATTATATTTTTTAAGGTTGATTTTTCTTTGAATGTCTATTTTCTCTATGGAATTTTGCAGAACACTTTTATTGGTTCTAATAGTTTATATCCTGAAAATTCCACAAAGACAATTACATATTCTGTAAATATGGATAATTTTGTTATCTTCCTTACCAAACAAAGGAATTTCCCGCTTGTTCCTAATTCACCAAGAGTACTGTTCATCACAATTATCACCTAAACTCTATCAAATAATTTTTCTAAACACTTCACATAATTTCAGATAAGGATAGGTTTTCCCCCTACCATAACATGACTATCTGGTATATTATAGTAAAATATTTGTTAATAGTAAACTATCCTTTATCCAGATAAAAACCTCTGGGTCTTAAAAATGTATTGACCCCAATCGCTAGTATTTTTATTCAGCTGACCTTTTCTACAATTTCTTTCTCTTTGTAATTTCCATTTCTACTTTAATTATCCCTTCCTCCTCATTACTCTTTTTTCTTCCTAATTTAGGTTGCTCTTTTTCTAGTTTCTACTGCTTTTGCTAATACTAATACATTTAAGACTTGTATTTATCCAAGTAGTGCTTTAGCTAGCCCCAGTATTTTTACTAACAGTACTTTCACTAACATTCACATATCAACCCTGTGTATTTCCTCTTTATCACATTATAAAAGGACCTTTTGATACTTTTAAGTATAATTCAGAAGAGGAATTTATTTTGTGTATTTTAACATCATTTCATCTATCACTATGGTCAGACAATAGGATCAAGTATTCCTTGATGAAATATTTTAAGACTTTCTTTTAACCTTCCATGTTCTATAGTTATACTCTACTAAAACCTAGGTAATTATCTTCACTTACCTGCTCACTTCTGAGAGCAAACTCGGGATCTGAGGAAATATGCCTGAGAAATTTTTCCAAAATTATCTCTTCAAAACAATGTTTCTTCTATTCCCTTTGATATCTTCCTCTGACATATTTTAGAACACTTCAATCCATACCAAACTCATGCAATTGCTCTTTCATAATTACTTCTTTATTTCTTTGGACTACATTCTAAATGAATGCCTAATGGCTGTCAAGTCTTAAATTCTCCCTTTGATGACATCTACTATAGCTTCTTTCCTTCAGTAAAACAAATTTATTAAATTTATCCCCCTTTTTGGTACCAGATACAATTTCTTCTTTCATCTCTCCAGCACCTTAAATATGCTATTTCTTTCTTTTATTATTCATTCCTCCCCGTCTAAAATTTTGTGATTATCTCTGCTTATCCTGTCACTCCATTGCAAAACTAGATCATATAATGCAGGTTTAGAACTTCTTGCTCTAAGATAATATTTTGAATTTTTATAGACACAGTCACCAACTTAGTTAAGCAGACATCTCAGTTCAGGTCCTGGTTTTAAGAACTATGTCTGTCTTCTCCCTTTCCTCTGCCCTTGATTTCCCACAAATGAGATTTTAGATTAAGTTATTATCCAAACAAGGACCCTCTTGAGTATTAACAGAGTATCCATTAATAACTACATTTAAAAAAAGCATAAACTGGGAGTCTCAAAGGTAACCTGAGATATATGATCACCCTAGACATAAGCTTTAGCCAATGCAGCAGTCATCAGTGGCTTTCTTTACTCTCCTTACAAGCATGGAGACTAATATTAGGCCCTGGCTTCATGTAGGTATAAGCCTGACTCTATTCCTCTATGTTTCATGAAGCAGTTTTAGCCTTTATTTTAAAAAAAAAATTTTAAGATTTATTTATTTATTTATTTGACACAGAGAGAGAGAGAGAGGGAACACAAGTAGGGAGAGTGGGACAGGGAGAAGCAGACCTCCTGCCAACCAGGGAGCCCAATGTGGGACTCGATCCTAGGACCCTGGGATCATGACCTGAGCCAAAGACAGATGCTTAATAACCAAGCCACCCAGGTGCCCAGTTTTAGTCCTTTTAACATACAAGAAGTAAATTCTTGCCTACAAGTACCTCCTTCTCTATGCTAAACCCAATCCTCTTCATCACTGTAGATTATCTTAGACTTTAAACACAGAAAGATTTCGTTTCTGTATTCTCTTTTTTAGTTCTCTTTAATAGTGTCTGTATACTCTTTTTAATATTTTATTCTTACTTTATGTTTGAAATGAGGAGGTAATAAACAGTGAGATTAGTGTGCCACCTTCAATAAAAGAAACACCCATTTTTTAAACATGCATTCCCTTTACTCAGCAACTACTTTCAGGAATTTATGTTACAAAATCATTCCCACATACACATTTTAGATGGATATCTGAATATTCAAAGAAGTGCTATTTTTAATAGAATAAAACTAATCTAGTTTACATGAATAGTAAACTAGTTTTAATAGTGTAGTTTATATCTTACTTCTTTTAAGAACAAAGGAGCCCAAGTAAAAACTATATAAATAAGTTATGGCCGAGACATGTTACGAAACAATATAAAGGTAATGTCACAGGAAAAATGCCCATAATAGAATGCTCAATGAAAAAAATATATATACAGAAGTTTGTAGATGTGAATATATATAGGAAACAAAAATGTAACATGACTAACAAAAAATTATAGTGAAGTAGAAAATGTTTGGGGCACAAGAATAGAGAAAAACAGAAGAATAGAGAGAAAGAGTTGAAAAGGTGGATTAAAACCAAATAACGGAAAGCACTAGGGGCTGAACTACTTATTTTAACCTTTCACAAAATGTGAATCCAAAAGAATTTAAGAATTTAAGCAAGGAGTGACAGTATGAAATAGCATTCGGGAAGACTAATCTGAATGAAGAATAGAGAATACAGTGGATGAAAAAGAAAAAACTTCTATTAGTCACTGTTTTGTTTCAAAAACTATACTACATTTTGTTCATATTAAAGATATTTTTCATATTTTTAAAAAGCTGGATTGAGGGTGCCTGGGTGGCTCAGTGGGTTAAAGCCTCTGCCTTCAGCTCAGTTCATGATCTCAGGGTTCTGGATGGACCCACAACAGGCGCTCTGCTCAGCAGGGAGCCTGCTCCCACCCTCCTCTCTGCTTGCCTCTCTGACTATTTGTGATCTCTCCCCCTCTGTCAAAAAAATAAATAAAATATTAAAATATAAAAAAAGCTGGATTGAGCTTTGATACAGTATACATTAATATTATTTTTATATACACAAATATCTTACAAAAAAATTTTACATGAAAAAAATGAAAGCAAAGTACTGAAACGCATAGTTTAAATTTATACATAAAAATAAATTTCCTTGGGGTTCCTGAGTGGCTCAGTTGGTTAAGTGTCGGACCCTTGGTTTCAGACCAGGTCATGATCTCAGGATCCTGGGAACAAGTCCCATAGTTGGCTGTACACTCAGCAGGCAGTCTGCTTGAGGATTCTCTTCCTCTGTCCCTCCCTGGGCGCACACTAGCATGCTCTCTTTCTCTCTCTCTAAAATAAATAAATCCTTTAAAAATATAATAAAATAATGGTAAAACATAAATTTTCTTCAATTTTCTGCTTGTGTTTCCACTTAAATGTGGAAAACCATAAAGTAGACCTCAAAAATAAGATACTTATAACTTGGTAACAATTTTTCTACTAAAGTATAATAAGGAAACTGTCCAGCTTTGTGGCTAAGGGTCATTATTTAAAAATCATATTTATGTAACTTACAGTCTGTCCACTACTTCAAATAACTGGAAATTTCTATTTCTTTTACCATTGGCATCATCACACTACCCCACCTCTCCTCCCACACAAATTCCAAGATCCCTGAACATATCAATCTGTTAACATACAAAAAAAGCAATAAAAGCTGAACTCCCTTAAGAAATGCAAAAGGAGATATAGGTTAAAAAATGAAAATTTCTAAAAGTAAACCTGTTTCACAAATTACCTTAATTTTGAAGAAACTCAAAAGGAACTATCAAAAATGAGCAAATAAATAGAGAATGCAAATATCTGACTTTTATCAATCATTGGTGATCAAAGAAATGCACATTAGAATAATAAATTACAGGGGTGCCTGGGTGATGCAGTCTGTTGAGCCTCCAATTCTTAGTTTTGGCTCAGGTGGTGATCTCAGAACTGTGACATCAAGAGCTGAGTCGGGCTACATGATCAGTGTGGAGTCTGCTTGGATTTCTCTTTCACTCTCTTGCTGATCGTCCCCCACCCAATAAATAAATAAATAAATCATTCATAAATAAATAAATAAATAAATAAATGTGATTTTTCAGTATATTATCAATTGATTGCTAACTATAAAGTATCCAGTTGCTAGGCACACTTCTATTGAAAGACAGACTAGTGAAATTTTTTGGAGAGTAATATATTTATGTATCACAAAGTTAAGAAATACCCTTTCACCAAAAAATTTTGCCCTAGTGTATTTGTTTTTATTAAAGATATTATTTCATTTATTTGACAGATAGAGATAGTAAGAGACAGAAAACACAACCAGGGAGAGCTGGTGAGGGAGAAGCGAAGCGGGGCTCGATCCCAGGACACTGACATCACCACCTGAAGTGAAGGCAGACACTTACCAACTGAGTCACTGAAGTGCCCCTAACTCTAGTGTTTTAAAATGAAAAAAAGAGGTAAAGAGGTAAACATGAATAATGAATAAACTCTGTAACAGTGAAAAAATGAAAAGATACACTGAAAGAACAGTAAAATAACTGATTTATCCTTATAGCCAATTATTAAGAAGCCAATAATTATATGCTCTTACAGAATATTTAATAATGTTTGTTAAGTGAATGAGGAGAGAGAAGAGAGAATAGGAAGGTTATAAAAGATCACATACACACACCAAATAACCGTGAGTATTAATTGCGGTTATTCCTAGCTCACTACTTAAGAATCCTTTTTTTATACCCTTTCTACTTTGAAATGTTCTTCAGTAAACATATGTTACTTATAGTAAGTCAGATTCTAAAAATATATAGTAAGGCAAAAAAAATTCTCTCAGGCAGCTATTATATACAAGTCATTTAACTCAGTATGTTGTAATCTAAAGTGCATTTTACCATTAAACAAAATGTCTTTCCTGATGTAACTACGTAAAACAAAGAAAATTTTTAAAGATAAACTTCATTATACAATCAGCAAAAATATATAAATGTCACTTAATAGGTTCCACATAGATTACTGACAATACTGCTTTGTAAATAAAACAAAAACACTTAAAATTTACCTGCATTGCACTTTTCCCCAATTTCACCACTTCAAATAGTGTGACAGGCTCCCCTTCACCATTCTGTTGGGGGTGCCCATTTGCTCTTCCACGGCCCGTTCCTCTAATGGTAGCTTCAATTCTACTCTTCTCTCCTGGAGATTTTCGAGGTTTCTTATTTGTAGACTGAATAAAAAGATGAGGAAAAAATTAAATTAAATAAGGGGTACACTTTGCTTTATGCAGAATACCACAATTATGTTTCATCCTGTGGAAAGTACTTAGCACTACTACAGGTTAAGAGATTTAATTTCTGGCTAAAGGAAGCTTCACAATTTGTTTTCAGTAATAACTGCAAACAGCAAAGTGCAATTTGTATAAGACATGAAAATTTTTTAAAAAAATGTTATGCACAACAAGAATGCAAATGCTGAATATTTTAACCATGTCCCCTTTGACATCTCCATCTTTTTTTTATTTTTTTTTAAAGATTTTTATTCATTTGTTTGATAGACAGAGAGAGATCACAAGTAGGCAGAGAGGCAGGCAGAGAGAGGGGGGGAAGCAGGCTCCCCGCTGAGCAGAGAGCCCGATGTGGGGCTCGATCCCAGGACCCTGAGATCATGACCTGAGCCGAAGGCAGAGGCTTAAACCACTGAGCCACCCAGGCGCCCCTGACATCTCCATATTTATACCTTCCTGATACTATTCCCTCAGAAACCTTATTCAATAAAGCATTACTTGGAAAAGTTGCATATTCAACTTCTCTCTCCACAGAAGTCCTCGAGTATTTTTTTTAATCCAGTCATGCAACCAATATACATTGAACATATTTAAGACTGTTCTAGGTACTAAAAATACTAACAATAAACAAACATTCTTGCCTCTGATGGAACTTACATTCTTCAATTAACATCCCAGCCCATACCCCCCCATTTTTTTTTTTAAAAGTCACCACCAGCTACCACCTTATCTATGTCTAACCCTTGAGCCAAGGATAATTTGACAGAATTGCCTATGAGTCACTATTATTATTCCCATAAATTTCATTCATATATAAACTCATCACAGTTACTGCTTTACCAAGCTTACCAATGAAAATAGTGTTGCTAAATTAATAGACATGTTTTGAAACCCTATCAATAGGCCACATGATTTCATCCTTTTCTTTCAGATATCTTTTCCCTTCCCTGTATTTCTTATCTGTTAGAATTACTTAGGGCTCTACTCAGTATCTTTTCTTCTTAATCTTTATACTCTTTTAAGGGATTTACCATCAAAATAGTCTGTTTCAGTTATCAACTTCTCAATGTATTCTTCATCTTCACATCTACCCTTGTTTGTCCCACATTATGATCCTGGAGCTGGACCTGTAAACTTTTTTGTATCTGCTACAGTGTTCAGTTTTTTAACTAAAGGGCACGGGAGGAATACTACAAAGTATGGTATGTAGGGGCTTCCCTCCCAACTTATTGCACCTGTTCCCATCACTTTCTGTTCTTCTGTTCTTCATAGTACTCTTTCAACTCTTCTTGGTTAACAATCTTACAATCATTTCTGTGTGCAGATTAATATATAATAAATTTACTATTTATTTTTAAGTAAATTATTTTTAGAACAGTTCTAGATTTACCAAAAAAACTGTGAAGACAGTACAGAAAACTCCCACATATATCACATTCACTTACCCTATTATTAACTCCTTACCATTTGTATGGTACATTTGCTACAGTTAGTGAACCAATATTGAGAGATTAACGAAAAGTCCTACTTAATTCAGATTTTCTTAGCTTTGCCTAATGGCCATTTTCTGTTCCAGGACCCCAGCCAGGACACCCTATTACATTTATGTCATGTGCCTCTAAACTCCTCTTGGCTTTGACAGGCTTTCCCTGATTTTCTGGTGACCCTGACTGTTGTGAGGATTTCTGGCCAAGTGTTTTACAGAAGGTTTCTCAACTGGGTTTTGTCTGATGGGTTTTTCTTATCACTACACTGGGATTAAGGGTTTGGAAAGGAAGATGTAAGAGAGAAAGTTTTACTTTTTTTCACCTTGTATCAAAGGTATACACTATCAACAAAATTTATCACTGAGGAAGCTGACCTTAATCAGTTGACTGAGGTGGTGTCTGTCATGTTACTCAACTGTAAAGTTACTTTTCCACCCCGTTCCATTCTGTATTTCTAGAAGAAAGACACTACATACATCCCATTACACATTTATGGGGTGGGGTGTTATTCTCCACCTCTTTCATGGGGGAAGTATTTACGCATATCTAGAATTTTTTAGTAAGGTAGATTTATCTGTTCTCATTCCATCATTTAAACTAATGTGGACTCATCCAAACTTATTTTATACTTTGAGTTATAATTCAACACAGTTCTGTTCTTCAACCTGTTTCAGCTCTGGCTGTAGGGAGATCTTCATCCATTTCACATATTTCCATCTGTGTGTGTATGTGTGGGTCTTACTGGTTACCTTCTGGAAGCACAATATTCTGCAGGCTCATCTTGTGTATTCCCTTCCTCAATTTTTGGAACTAGTCAATACTCCAAGAAGCTCTGGTTCCTTTTACTGAAGAATGATATTAAAGATGAAGATCTGGGCACTTGGTTTTGCTCCTTGATACTGAGTGTAAGTACTGCTGCATTTAACAATTTATTATCCATATTAAGATAAATATAAGTTCATACTAGTTATCTCCAACTCTAACCATTACCATATGAATGCATGATCCCCCTTACTAATCCATATGGTCACAACCCAACAGTGACAAACCTGACACCCACTAGTATACACGTATAGCAGTACTAGAACTATTTATGTGCTGTGATGAGCACTGGGTGTTACACTTAACTAATGAAGCACTGAGCACTACATCAAAAACTAATTATGTACTATACAGTGGCTAACTGTATAACATAAAAAAACTGTTCAATCACACCCCAGCAGAAACAATTTTATTAACTAGATTGCACTGCTTACATATACAATGTAGTTTCTTTGATTTTATGCTTACAGATTAATTTCAAAAGTTATTTAAGTCAGCAACTTCCTGCCTAATTCCCTTCAGTAACATTGTTTCAAACACTTCAAACAGAGGTAGACTGCTTTGTTACATTCTACATTCCCTTCTGGTATCCACCTAACCTCTTACATGACTTTATAAAATCTGTACTTCTAAAGTTCACTTTTTCTGTTAAGTTCAATGGGTTTTAACAAATGCAGTATCATGTATGTACAATCTGGTATCTCATCACCTTAAAAAAATCCCTGTGCTTCTCCCATTCAAACCTCCCACTTCTCTTTGGCAAACAATGAATTCTTTTATCATAACTATAGTTTTGGCTTTTACAATCATATAATTAAATCACACAGTATGCAGCCTTTTTAGACTGTATCTCTCACTTTAACAATATATAAAAAGATTCATCCAAAATAATGAATACTGTTTTTCTGAAAATAAATAAATTGGAAAAAGAAAAAATAAAATAAAAAAAAATAAAAAGATTCATCCATGTCTTTTAGTGCTGAATAGCTAATTTCCTTTTATTTCTAAGTAATATTTCATTGTATGAATGTATTACATTTTGTCACCCACTAACCTAATGATGGACATCTTGGTCACCATTTCTTGGCAGTTAGGAATAAAGCTGCAATACACATTCACATGCAGCATTTTGTGTGGGCATAATTTCCAAATGAGTTGTGTAAACATCCAGGAGGATGATTATTGAATCATATGATAAAACTATGTTTAGCTTTGTAAAAAAACTGCCAATCTTCCAAAGTAGATATAATATTTTGTATTCCCTCCAGTGATGAATAAGAGTTCCTGATGCTCTTTAACCTTGACATCTTTATAACCTTGTCATGTATTTGGATTTCAGCCATTTTAATAGGTATACAGTTGTTATTCTATTGTTGTCTTAATTTGCAATTCCTGAATAATAAATAATTAAGGACTTTTTAATAATTAACAATTCTTCATCAAATTAAAATTTTCTACTGCAATTACTAGAATATTGTCTCCTGACTACATCCTGACTCTATTTGTACTATCTAACATGATAGCACTACTCTCATGAAGCTGAGCGTACAAAATATGGCTAGTCAAAAACAAAATTTGCAATAAGCATAAAATATCCACAGGATTGTGAAGACATGAAGTTCAGAATGAAAAATACCGTACAAAATCTCTCACTTATAATGTTATAGTGATTACATGATAAAACAAATTTAGATACACAAAAATTAATTTCATTACCCATTTTTTGTAACTTAGACAATATTAAGCTGCAGATGTGGCTCACATCCTATTTCTATTAAATGATCCCACGCTAATTCTATAATCACAGTAATTCTTATAATGTAACATAATCCCATTACTTCCTTGTTTAATCTCTGATCTTTAGTGACCCTCATTAACCACCAATTTAAAATCTAAACTCCTAAGCATAGCAACTAAGGCTATCATTTACCACCTGTTCAGTTATCTACCGCACCAGATCCTTCTTTACAGGCTTTATAGGCTGATAAATTAAAAATTGCTTAAAAACATCATCATTTCATGCTTTCATTCTTTACAGCTGGACTCTTGATTTTGGCTCCTAGTAATAAGTCTTGTCTCTGTGCTCACTTTTCAGAGGAACAGGTATTTTCTCAGTATTGTGCAAGCACATAAGTGTCTCTACACACAAGGGTGTGTCTATGTCTGAAAACAGGTGGCAAAATGTTATATTTCTTTATTAAATAAGTAATACATTCACATGGTCTAAAATTCAAAAGGTGATTAAAGTTCTACAATGAAAGCTTGCACACCCCTGCCCTCAATCCACAATCTACCTTCCTAAGAGACAAACACTACTACTCTTTCCTTATATGTCATATAAACAAAGAAATATGTATGGAATAAAAGAAGAAATACATAAATGGAAACCCACTCTATGTTCATGGATTGGAAGAGTTAATTTTATTAAGATGATAATACTCCCCAAAGCAACCTACAGATTCAATGTAATCTCTATCAAAATCCAAATGACATGTTTTGCAGAAATAGAAAAACCCATTCTATAATTGAGACTCTCAAAAGGATCTCAAACGACCAGAATAATCTTGAAAAGCAACAACAATGGAAGACACACTTCTTGACTTGAAAACTTATTACAAAGCTACACTATAAAAACAGTGTGGTGCTGGCATGAAAGCAAACATAGAGAGCAGTGGAATATAATAAAGAGCCCAAAAAACAAACCCTCACTTATATGGTTTACTGATTTTGACAAGGGTGCCAAAACCACTCAATGGGTAAAGAGCAAAAGGCAACCCACAGAATGGAAAATAATATTTACAAATCATGTATATGATTAATTAAAAGATTTATTTATTAATAAATTTATTTATTTATTTAGTTAGTTAAGGATTTATTAAAAGATTAATATCCAAAATTCATAAAGAACTACTAAAACTTTTACAAGTAACCTGATTTGAAAATTGGAAAATAATTTGAAGACATTTCTCTGAAGAAGATATGCAAATGTACATTAAGCACAGAAGAGATGCTCAATGTCACTAATCATTAGGGAAATGTACATTAAAACTACAATGAGATGGAACCCCACACCTATTACAATGGCTACTATCAAAAAAAGAGAAAACAATTCTTGGAGAGGATGTGGAGACATTAGAATTCTTGTGCACTGTTGATGGGAATGTAAAATGGTATAGCCGTTGTGGAAAACAGTATGTCAGTGCCTCAAAAATATAAAAATAGAATTACCATGTGATCAACCAACTCTATATACATATATACTCAAAAGAACTGAAACCAGGGTCTCAAAAAGTTATATTTGCCATCATAACAGCAACATTATTCACAAGAGCTCAAACATGGAAGCAACCCCAAGTATCCATTGTTGAATTAACGGATAAACAAATGTGATATATACACACAACAGAGTATATTATTCAACCTTAAAAAGGAAGGAAATTCTAACACAATCTACAATATGGATGAACCTTGAGAATATCATACTAAGTGAAAGAAGGCAATAACAAAAAAGTACTAAATCACTCCACATAAATAAGGTACTTAGTCAAAATCATAGAGACAGAAAGTGGTTGCCAGAGGCTAGGGAAAAAAGAAATAGGGAGGGGGCACTGGGTGGCTCAGTGGGTTAAGCCTCTGCCTTCAGCTCAGGTCATGATCTCAGAATCCTGGGATCGAGCCCCACATCAGGCTCTCTGCTCAGCAGGGACCCTGCTTCCCTCTCTCTCTCTGCCTCTCTGCCTACTTGTGATCTCTCTCAGTCAAATAAATAAATAAAATCTTAAAAAAAAAAAAAAGAAATAGGGAGTTATTGTTTAGTGGGTAGAATTTATGTTTTTGTTTTTTAATGAAGTATAGCAATTTTATAATAGTTTCAGGTGTACAAAATAATGAGTCAATATTTGTATTTTGACGATCACTTTACAAAGTGATCACCACAATAAATCTATCATCAGTCACTGTACAGAGTTTTTACTATAGTACCAGTTATATTTTCTATGCCCAACACTGCATATCCATGTTATTATTTTTCATAGAGTTAGTTTTGAAATATGAATAAAGTTCTAGAGATGGTGGTAATGACTGCACAATATCATGAATGTATTTAATACAACTGAACTGTACAGGTAAAAATGGTTAAGTTGGCAAACCTTAGGTGTATTTCACCAAAATAAAAAGAAAACTTGGAAAAAAAATTAATGCATATATATTTCCATGTATCTATAATATTTCGTTACTTATGCACAGCTCTGCACCATTCTACTTTCACATATTTTCAGTCAATCTACAGTATGTCCTAGAGAATAGCTTACTTCTTTTCTGAAAGCTGCAGTGTTGCATTGAACTGATGGACATAACTTTTTTAGACACTAAGCCACTGACTTATATTTACTTTATTCTGGATCCTTTACAATTACAAATAACACCATGAAAAGTAAGCCTGCATATGTGTAGGAATGTCTGTGTGTATCACACACATATATTATTATACACAAATAGAATATAGACACTATAAACTAAACTCCATAAATACAGGAGAAATAAACCAGAAATCTCATACCTGGGAACCTTTAGCACGGGTCATGGGGGGAGGGGAGGCGGGGGATAAAAACAAAAAAATCCATTTGATCTTATCTAAGGTTCTATCACTTTTATCTCTACTATCCCAAGAGTGACTTTCCCATGTCCCAAATCCAGACACTAACAATCAGAAAAGATGTTCAGAAAAACTGACCCTAATAAAAAGAGTAAGAACAGAGAATATAATAATACAACAGGTTACATACAATCTTAAGGTTATACCCTAAGATAACAATTTTGCAGTCCTGAAAACAATCCCCATCTCAGACATGTAACTACACTTGTCCCACTCAAATTTGATGTTTCTCTGAAGTTTGGCCAGGGGGTGGGGGATGGGCAGAAGAAGAATTTTGACAGTTATTTTAAAGGGTGATAATATATACATAACCCTTTAACTACTTGTGACTTGACAGGCTCCCTTCCCTACACGTTTCCGCCACATAGGTGAGGTGACATATAGCTGTATTCTCATTCCTAAACAAGGATCCAAGGTGCTTTCAAATGAAAGAAATGGATGATGTCCCACAACCAACTTGCTTAGTTGTTTCAGTTCTGACACTGTGCCATCTTATAAACTGAGCCTTAATGTAGAAATTATAAATTACTTATACCTAAGTAACCCAGACAGTAAACTGGTTCCTATGAAGCTAGAATCCTGCCCTACCATTATCAGTCTATCCCAGGGACTGAAGGCCTTTCCTTGAATACCGCACAATTAAGTGGGTCTCCCACAAGAGGCTGCCAGACAACACAGATAGCATAGATCTAGTTCAGAAGACATCTATAAATGCTTACTGATCCTGAACACAAACCGTCTCCCTGGTGGAACAAGATCCACTTATTTCATTTACCCCAAGAACATCTTGGCTAGGAAATCTTTCTTCAATTAATAGCAAGTAAATCTCTTCCCAAATACCTGCCTCAACATAGCAGGCATGTATAGCATCTACGACTTGCTTTATTGAGTCTCACCTACTCTACTTTCCAGAATTCTGCTAAAGACCTCAAGTGACATTTATGTGGTATTATTGCCAAATATGCAGAACTAGAACCTAACCATTAGCAAAATAAATAAATAAATAAATAAAATAGTAAAATCAAACATCCAATCTACATAATACAAGGTAAGAAAAAGGATTTTTTTTCACACTTCAACACAACTCTTACTGTTTTATTCGTCAGACAGTTACTATGTATCAGATAAATAAAAAAATTTGATCCTTCCATACACTACCACACACCTTTTCAAGTAACTTTTACTACTTAAGATGTACTTTCCAACATCCCATTACAGTGCTGACAGTGATGGAGGACAAATCATGCTTCCAATCCCATTAAAAATAGTGTAAATGAGGAGGAAGCTAGATGGCAGAGGAGTAGGAGAATGAAATATCATCAGGTCCCAGGAGCTCAACTACTTAGTTATCAAACCATTCAGAACACGTACAAACACATCAGAGGTATTAAAGAAGAAGAAAAGAAATTCTAGGAAGAGAAAATCAACCACTTTCTGGAAGGTAAGACACGTGGAGAAGTGAATCCAAAGCCATGGGAAGACTGGTCAGGGGGACCTGCTCCCAGAAAGTGGTAGAGCATCGGAGCACAAAATCGGAACTCTCAGAAGTCTGGTCCACTGAGCGGACATCATTCCAAAGGCTAAGCAGAGTTGGAGACTGCACGGGGGCAGTGTGGCCTCAGGACCTGCAACGTCATAAAAAGGCTGGGGGGGTGTGAGTGTAGCAGAGCAGCGAGGTACTGGAGTGGGGAAGCTGACTACAGAGATAGGGCAGGAGGAGTAAGTTCTCAGTTCGGGGGTTACCTTAAACCATGATCCAAGGCACAGTCATACCGCTGCTCTTTGAGCAGGGACACTACAAATGGCACATATGGTGAGACCCCCTACTAGCCCTCCGAGAGGGGTACCAGAAATCTGCTGGGTTTGGAGACTTCAAATGGGCCCTGGGCCACAGACAGAAACACTCAGTTGCACGCAAGGTGTCCACGAACCACGGGCCAGAGACCAGGCGGACAAGAGGGACTGACTGCTTTTCTCTGAAGGCGCGATGAGAACTGGAGACCTGAGCACTTGGTTCTCTGGGATGGACACTGGAAGTCCGCCATTTTCATTCCTGTGCTCCAAAGCCTTACAAAAAGCATTCAGGGAACAAAAGGTACTGAGCGCAAACAGGAGCAGATTACTTGGCCTGGACCGTGGAAAGGTTGATGCAATTCCACCTCAGGCAAAGACATTTGAGAATCACTACAACAAGCATGTCCCCCAGAAGTCAACAAGAACATTCACAAAAAACAAGTTCACCAATCAATAAGAACTGTAGAATTACAGAGATAAGGGAAAGCAGCACACAGAATTCATGGTGTTTTCCCGATAATCCTTTAGGCTACCAAAGTTAAATTTTTTTATTCTTTTTTTTTTAACTTACTCTTTCCTCATTTAACATTTTCAAACTATTTTATCTTAATAAGAGCTTTTTAAAAATCTTTTTATATTACCACTGCTATGGCCATATATTTTATCGCTTCATTATATTTAACTTTATTTTTTTATACATATAGGTTTTTTTCTTTGAAATTTTGAGATACAATTTGTTCTAATAGACCAAAATATACTCTAAATCTAACATATGGCTTTCTTCCAGTCTCCACCCATATCATGTATGCTCTTTTTTGTTTCCAAACAATTTTCTTCTCAGTTCCTTTTTTACAATCTTTTTTAATCTTCATCATTACATTCATATTCCATCCCTTCATCATGTTTACCCTTATTTTTGTATATATATAAGTTTTACTTTCCTTAAAATTTTTGGAGGTAGTTTCATCTAAGTGAACAGAATATACCCAAAATCAAGTGAGTGGATCTGTTCTACGCACCAGTCTAAGATTTTTTTTTTGGTCTTTTTTATTTTCCCTCCTTTTTTTCTTCCCCCGGTTTCAGGTCTCCTCTGATTTGATTAGCACATATTTTTCTGAGGTCTTTGCCACCCTTTTAGTATTTTATTCTCTCGTTCAACTATTCTTATCTGGATAAAATGACGGAAAAAAATCACCACAAAAAAAAGAACAAGAGGCAGTACCAATGGCTAGGGACCTAATCAATATGGACACTGGTAATATGTCAGATCTAGAGTTCAGAATAATGATTCTCAAGGTGCTAGCTGGACTCGAAAAAGGCATGGAAGATTATTAGAGGCACACTGTCTGGAGAAATAAAAGCCCTTTCTAGAGAAATAAAAGAACTGTAATCTAACCAAGCTGAAATTTAAAAAGCTATTAATGACGTGCAACCAAAAATGGAGGCTCTAACTGCTAGGACAAACGAGGCAGAAGAGAGAATGAGTGATACAGAAGAGCAAATGATGGAGAATAAAGAAGCAGAGCAAAAGAGAGACAAACAACTACTGGACCACGAGGGGAGACTATCCAGAGATAAGTGATACCTTAAGACAAAACAGTATTAGAATAACAGGATTCCAGAAGAAAGGGGGGGAGGGGTGCAGAAGATATACTGGAGCGAATTATAGTGGAGAATTTCCATAATATGGAAAAGAACATCAAAATCCAGGAGGTGCAGAGAACCGCCCCTCAAAATTAGTAAAAATAGGTCCATACCCCATCATCTAATAGTAAAACTTACAAGTCTCAGTGACAAAGAGAGAATCCAGAAAGCAGCTCAGGACAAGAAGTCTATAACATACAATGGCAGAAATATTAGATTGGCAGAAGACCTATCCACAGAGACCTGGCAGGCCAGAAAGGACTGGCATGATATATTCAGAGGAATAACGAGAAAAATATCCAGCCAAGGATACTATATCCAGGAAGGCTGTCACTGAAATTGGAGAGATAAAAAGCTTCCAGGACAAACAAAAATTAAGAAACTTTGCAAACATCAAACCAGCCATACAAAAAATATTGAAAGAGGTCCTCTAAGCAAAGAGAGAGCCTAAAAGTAACAGACCAAAAAGGAATGGAGACAATATACAGTAACGGTCACCTTACAGGCAATACAATGGCACTAAATTCACATCCCTCAATAGTTACCCTGAATGTGAATGGGATAAATGCCCCAATCAAAAGACACAGGGTACCAGAATGTATTAAAAAAAACAAGACCCATCCATATGCTGTCTACAAGAAACTCATTTTAGACCCAAGGACACCTCCATCTGGAAGTGCAGGGGTAGAAAATAATTTACCATGCTAATGGACAACGAAAGAAAGCTGGGGTGGCAATCCTAGTATCAGATAAATTACATGTTGGGCCAAAGACTATAACAAGAGATGAGGAAGGACACCCTATCATACTTAAAGGGTCTGTCCAACAAGAAGATGTAACAGTTTTAAATGTCTATGCCCCTAACCTGGGAGTAGCCAATTATATAAACCAATTAATAACAAAATCAAAGAAACACATTGACAATAATACAGTAACAGTAGGGGACTTTAACACCTCCCTCACAGAAACGGACAGATCATCTAAGCAAAAAGATCGACAAGGAAATAAAGGCTTTAAATGACACACTGGACTACACGGACATCACAGAGATATTCAGAACACTCCATCCAAAAGCAACAGAATACACATTCTTCTCTAGTGCACATGGGCCACGCTTCAGAACAGATCACACGCTGGCTCACAAAATCACGTCTTAACCAGTACCAAAGATGGGATCGTTCCCTGAATATTTTCAGACCACAATGTTCTAGCTCTGAAGCGAGAACTCAGTCACAAGAGGAAAGCTGGAAAGAACACAAATACACGGAGGCTAAAGAGCATCCTACTGAAGAATGAATGGGTCAACCAGGAAATTAAAGAACTGAAAAAATTCAGGAAAGAAATGAAAATTAAAACACAACTGTTCAAAATCTTTGGGACACAGCAAAGGCAGTCCTGAGAGGAAAGTATATAGCGATACAAGCCTTTCTCAAGAAACAAGAAAGCTCTCAAGTACACACCTAACCCTACACCTAAAGGAGCTGGACAAAGAACAGCGAAGAAAGCCTAAACCCAGCAGGAGAAGAGAAATAATCAAGTCAGAACAAAAATCAATGAAACAGAAACCAAAGAACAGTCGAACAAATCAATGAAACTAGGAGCTGGTTCTCTCAAAGAATTAGTAAGATTGATAACACACCCCTGGCCAGACTTCTGCAAAAGCAAAGAGAAAGGACCCAGATTAATAAAATCATGAATGAAAGAGGAGAGATCACAACCAACACCAAAGAAATACAAACAATTTTAAGAACGTACTAGGAGCAACTATACGCCAGCAAATCTGACAATCTGGAAGAAATGGGTGCATTCCTAGAGGCGTATAAACTAACAAAACTGAACCAGGAAGACAAAGAAAACCTGAACAGACCCATAACCAGTACGGAGATTGAAGCAGTCATCAAAAATCTCCCAACAAACAAGAGCCCAGGGCCAGACGGCTTCCCGGGGGAATGCTACCAAGCATTTAAAGAAGAATTAATACCTGTTCTCCTAAACTGTTCCAAAAAATGGAAATGGAAGGAAAACTTCCAAACTCGTTCTATGAGACCAGCACTACCTTGATCCCAAAACCAGACAAAGACCCCACCAAAAAAGAGAATTACAGACCAATATCCTTGATGAACACGGATGCAAAAATTCTCATCAAAATACCAGCCAACAGGCTCCAACAGTACATTATTAAAAGGATTATTCACCCCGACCAAGTGGGATTTATTCCAGGGCTGCAAGGTTGGTTCAACATCCGCAAGTCAATGAATGTGATACAGTACATTAATAAAAGAAAGAACAAGAACCGTATGATACTCTCAACAGATGCTGAAAAAGCATTTGACAAAGTACAGCATCCCTTCTTGATCAAAACTCTTCAAAGTGTAGGGACAGAGGATACATATCTCAATATCATCAAAGCCATCTATGAAAAACCCACGTCAAGCATCATTCTCAATGGGGAAAACTGAGAGCTTTTCCCCTAAGGTCAGGAACACGGCAGGAATGTCCACTATCACCACTGCTATTCAACATAGTACTAGAAGCCCTAGCCTCAGCAATCAGACATCAAAAAGAAATAAAAGGCATCTGAATACGCGAGGAAGAAGTCAAACTCTCATTCTCTGCAAACGATACAATACTTGATGCGGAAAACCCAAAATACTCCACGCAAAAAATGCCAGAACTCATATAGGAATTCACTTACACGTCAGGATATAAAATCAATGCCCAGAAACCAGTTGCATTTCTATACACAAACAACAAGAGAGAAGAAAGAGAAATTAAGCAGTCGATCCCATTTACAATCGCACCCAAAACCATAAGATACCTAGGAATAAACCTAACCAAAGAGGCAAAGACTCTGCACTCAGAAAACTATAAACTACGCATGAAAGAAATGGAGGAAGACACAAAGAAACGGAAAAACGTTCCATGCTCATGAATTGGAAGAACAAATACTGTGAAAATGTCTATGCTACCTAAAGCAATCTACATGTTTAATGCAATCCCTATCAGAATACCATCCATTTTTCCCAAAGAAAAGGAACAAATAATCCTAAAATTTACATGGAACCAGACAAGACCCTGAACAGCCAGAGCAACGTTGACAAAGAAAGCCAAAGTTGGTGGCAACACAATTCCAGACTCCAAGCTCTATTACAAAGCTGTCTTCATCAAGACAGTATGGTACTGGCACAGAAACAGACACATAGATCAATGGAACAGAACAGAGAGCCCAGAAATAGACCCTCAACTCTTTGGCGAAATAATCTTTGACAAAGCAGGAAATGGAAATGGAAAAAAGACAGTCTCTTCAACAAAAGGTGTTGGGAAAACCAGACAGCCACATGCAGAAGAATGAAACTGGACCATTTCCTTACACCACACACACAAATTGACTCAAAATGGATGAAAGGCCTCAAGGTGAGAACAGGAATCCATCAAAATCCTTGAGGAGAGCCCAGGCAGCAACCTCTTCGACCTCAGCCGCAGCAACTTCTTCCTAGTAATATCGCCAAAGGCAAGGGAAGCAAGGGCAAAACGAACTACTGGGACTTCATCAAGATCAACAGCTTTTGCACAGTAAAGGAAACAGTCAACAAAACCAAAAGACAACTGACAAAATCGGAGAAGATATTCGCAAATGACATAGCAGATAAAGGGCTAGTATCCAAAATCTATAAAGAACTTATCAATCTCAACACCCAAAGAACAAATAACCAATCAAGAAATGGGCAGAAGACATGAACAGACATTTCTACAAAGAAGACATCCAGATGGCAGATGGCCAACAGACACATGATAAAGTGCTCTGCACCACTCGGTATCAGAGAAATACACATCAAAACCACAATGAGATACCACCTTACACCAGTCAGAATGGCTAAAATGAACAAGTCAGGAAACGACAGATGCTGGCACGGATGCAGAGAAAAGGGAACCCTCCTACACTGTTGCTGGGAATGCACGCTGGTGCAGCCACTCTGGAAAACAGCAAGGCGGTTCCTCAAAAAGTTGAAAATAGAGCTACCCTACAACCCAGCAATCACACTACTGGAATTTACCCTAAAGATACAAATGTAGTGATCCGAAGGGGCACATACACCGGAATGTTTATAGCAGCAACGTCCACAATAGCAGAAATGTCCACAATAGCCAAACAATGCAAAGAACCCAGATGTCCATCAACAGATGAATGGATAAAGATGATGTGGTATATATACACAACGGAATACTGTGCAGCCATCAAAAGAAATGAAATCTTGCCATTTGCAACGATGTGGATGGAACTAGGGGGTATTATGCTGAGTGAAATAAGTCAATCAGAGGAAGACAATTATCACATGATCTCTCTGATATGAGGAATTTGAGGGGAAGGGCAGGGGATCTGGGGGGACAGGGAAGGGAAAAAATGAAACAAGATGGGATCAGCAGGAAGACAAACCATAAGAGACTCTTAATCTCACAAAATAAACTGAGGGTTGCTGGGGTGTGAGGGTTAGGGAGAGGGTGGTTGGGTTATGGACATTGGGGAGGGTATGTGCTATACTGAGCACTACGAAGAGTGAGAGCCTGATGATTCACAGACATGTACCCCTGGGGCAAATAATACAATGTACATTCATAAAAATAATTTTAAAAAATAGTGGAAGAGATGTCATGGTCCATAGGTTACTAATAAAGGAATCTAGAGTCATGTTTTCACTGCTGGACATTCCAGAGGGGGGGGGGGAGAAGATGGCAATGATTACATGTAGGAAATCAAAACTATCGGAAACAAAGCCTGACTAAAAATTACTAAGTAACAACTTCCACAGAAAATATGCTCATGATGTCATAAACCTACACAACCTTCACTACAGGTTTGTGAAAATGATGTAATCAAGTATCAGGGTTAAGAACAAATGTTTTATTGAAAGTATCTATTACTTAATCTAAATGCCCACCTACAATTCTGGTAAAACTGTTCAAAGACAGCAACTAATAGTAACTGAAAGCTAACTGTTTTAAATTAGCTTTATGCTTTACCTGAATTTGCTCATAAGCACCAAATGTACAATAATACCTACCCTTTCTCAAAAGCATATATAAAACATACTTGGAATAACAATAGAAAATCAGTATATACAAATAATTAAAAGAAATCAAGGAACACAAATAACTGTAACATAATACAGTAAACTATAGTATATAAAAAACGTTTCATGGCAATTTGGTTTAAGGCAAATGCTGGAAGGGTTCTATGAAAGGACAAATAATTTCCGGTAACAGGTAACCAGAGAAAGTTTCACAGAAGAGATGAGCTGCCAACTGGGACTTAATGGATCAGTAAAATTGGTACAACTATCATGAACAGAATTTAGGAAGCAAGGATTCCAGAAAGAACGAACACCACGAGCTAATGCACAGAAGTGGGAAAGCACAAGACACCTACACACAGAGAAGGACAAAGAAATGTATCTGACTGAAAGAAAGGTTATGAATAAGGAAACAATAAAATAGCAGGATTTAGAAGAACGTTAAGTCAAACAAAAAGGCACTTCTTGTTATTTGAACAAGTTTTAAAAAAGGTCAACATGGGGCACCTGGGTGGCTCAGTGGGTTAAGCCTCTCCCTTTGGCCCAGGTCATGATCTCCAGGTCCTGGAATCGAGCCCCATGTAGGGCTCTCTGCTCAGCAGGGGGCCAACTTCTCCCCCACCCCCGCCTGCCCTTTGGCCTACTTGTGATATCTCTCTTTGTCAAATAAATTAATAAAATCTTTTTTAAAGGTCAACTTGACTCTATTATTTTAAATGGAACTGAAAAGGGAAAAGACTTCCTACTAATAGTAGGATGGCAACAGTTCAAACCCCATATAAAGTGAAACCTAAAAAAATGAAATTGGGGAAAGGAAAAGAAGAGACAGATGTAGAAGACACTGTAAAATAAAATTTTATCAGATGAGACTCTAATTAGATATAGGAGAAAGGGAAAGGAAGGGAGAATGAAGAAACTCAATGGTGATTCACATTTTAATTGTGAGTTCTTGGAAGAACTGAGATAGTTTTAACAAACTTAAGGAAGTCCCAACTAAAAACCAGTCAACAGGAGAAATATAACATGAAAAATTAATAATAGGTAACAAAGCTAGTTTGAGAAAGGAGATACAAGTCCAAATGATGAGTACATTTCAGAATGTGATCATCAAGTGTGTAGGCTTAAGCAACAAAAGTCATATTATAAAGAGATTATTGTTTCTTAGAAATACAAAAAGAGAAGTGCTATAGAAAATGACAAATAGGCAATTTGGAAAAGAAACACAAATGATCAGTATTTCAAAACATATTGTTAAAAGTTTACACTACTTGGAAATATTCAAAGTTTTAATAATCAGTATAATCAACAGTAAGATGGGCAATGCTGTGTATTTTGCTGCGTGAAAGGCCAACCTATAATACACATCCAAAGCTTCCAAAACACAGCATATCTTTCTGACTTACCAACTCCAATTTTAAGAATTTAGGATTAAAAAAAGATCAAAAGATCTAGCAAATTTTATTTGGGAGATAGTTTATATCAGCATGGAAAATGTATTTGTGAGATACTTTATATCAGTATGGGTTAGATTAATGAATAACTTTTAATATAAATGTTTGATGATAGGGGATTAAATAATTTGGTACAAAATAACATAAAGCCATTAAAAATTATGTAAAATATTTAAATGTCATGAAATTTGTAATATTCTACATAAAAGTACTAAGTAATTTAGGAGATCCAACTCTTACAAATTTACCTATTAACCCTGTTCTTCTGATGCTTGTTAATATTTTCTTATATATTCTCCCATTTTCTATGTGTATGAATATACAGAAATTAAAGTAAAAACTTTCTTTTTAGTTACCTTTCCTTTTAAGCCAAGGCAAATACTAAGGTCAATAATTCTGAAAATATAATTTCAGGCTGTCACTTAAATAGAACAAAGAAAACAAAATCCTTAATAAAACATTTAAACAGAGACTAAAGATAGGTTATGTTACAGATGTGTTGATTTACATGACAACTAATAGCAAAATGAAATCCTGGACTGATTTCTGACCCAGGAAGAAACATTTTTTTTTCTTTCCTTAGGGTATTACTAAGACAACCAGTAAAAACTGAACGAAATGTACAGATAATAGTGGTATATCAATATTATTTTCCTTATTTCCATAATTGTGCTGTGGCTGTATAAAAGAGTGTCCTTGATTTTAAGGAAAGTCATACAAAAGCACTGGAAGTAATGTGGCACCATGTCTGTTCCTCTCAAACACTTCAAAAGTAATTATAGATAAATAATAAATAGACTCCCTTATCCATAGTTTATGTTCCTCAGTTTGAGTTACTTCCAGTCAAGCCCAGTGCAGAAGCAGGTGATCCTCCTTCTGACTTATCATCAGAAGGATCAATAGGTTAACACTGTAAAACAATACCTACATCATTCACCTTGCTTCATCACATCATGTAGGTATTTTCTCATCTCCTATCATCACAAGAATGTGAGTACATTACAATGAGATATTCTGAGAGAGATTCCTATAACTTTTATTATAGTATATTATTTTAATTGTTTTTCGTTGTTTTTGTTAATCTCTTAATATGCCTAACTTATAAATTAAAGTTTACTGGGGTGCCTGGGTGGCTCAGTCAGTTAAACATCCAACTCTTGATTTCAGCTCAGGTCATGATCTCAGGGTCATGAGACTGATCACAGTGTAGGGCTCTGCTCTGAGCATGGAACCTGCTTGAGATTCTCTCTATCCCTCCTCCCTCTGCTCCTCACCCTCACTTGTGTGCACACATGCTCCGTCTCAATAACTAAATAAACAAAAACAAACTTTGTCCTAGATATGTTTATATATATAGGAAAAGAATAGTATAAATACTGTTTGTTCCCATCTGCAGTTTTAGGCATCCACTGGGGGTCCCCTGTAGATAAGGGGGAGGGATACTGTACAGGCTTACATATATAAAAATATATACTTACATGTATATGTATATAGACAGAGGAAAAAATAGGATAAAATAAACATAGCAAAATGCTAATATGTGGATAATCTGTATGAAGACTCTGCACAGAAAATTTTGTAAAATTCTTGCAAGTTTTCTCCATCTGAAATTATTTCAAAATAAAAGAATTTTAAACACCGGGTTGGGGGGGGAGTGACAATTTAACAAAATTAACATTCATATATTCATACTTACTGAAAGTCTGACACTAGTACACAGCAGTAAACAAAGCAGATAAAAATCCCTACCTTATCTTCTACCAGGTGGAGACAGACAATAAATACATAAGTAAAATGTATACTATGTTAGAAATCAAGTGTTGTGGAAAGAGAGGAACACACACACACACACACACACACACACAATCACCTTCTTCCATGTGTGTAAGTCTCCTTGGTAGGAGTGAGAATTTCCAATTTAAAATACCGCCTATAGGGGATGTGACAACAAGATGAGACAGGGCTCTAATATAAGGTGCAAGCCTAACAGAATTCAGCAAAAGTATATGATGGTGGCTTAAACCAGTTTTGTAGTAAAAAATTACTGACTCTATTTGAAAACTGATTAGACAGGATATGCTGATATACTGAATATAGGTGAGAAAGAAAACATCAAAGATGACTATAGCTTTAAAGCCTGAGCAGGGTGGAAGACACTGTTATGGAAAAGAGGTGGGCGGGGGATAGGCAGCTTGGTAGTTTGGTTTTTTAAACATTGTGGCCCCATTAAATTTCTAAAGGAAGGAACTCCATAGACATTTGAATAACTCTGGAGTCTAGAGTAAAGTCCAGCCTGGAGATATCAATCTGGGAGACAAAAACTTATACATGGTATTTAAAGTCAAGAGACTGGATGTGATCACCAAGGGAGTAGTGGGTCAGTTGAAAAAGAAAATGATGTTTTTAATCTGTTAATATAATCATAGGGTTAGTATAAACATGATATAGTGTTTGTTTAGAGACCATTATTCATTTGAATAGAGAGCTACAATTACGAATATGAATTAGGACAACTACAATGTAAGAGTGGTTTAATAACACCTAATGGTATACCAAAAAGAAATGCCAATAACGTGATGCCCTGTAAGAATTTAAAAATGAAAAAAATACTACCCATAACAGAAAGTCCTTACACTATTTGTTTTCATATGGCTGAGTAAATAAAAAGTCAGAGATCATGAAGTCTTAGAAAATATAAACAGTATTATTATAATAGCTAAACAAAGCATTTATCAATAAAAACTCAAGAATTATCCAAAATGGAGCCAACTGACTGAAACTGTCTGAAGCAATCTTTAGAACAGGTACTGTAACATATGCAAATCCGGTCAATCTGACAAAGACACCTCTCAATATAAATTAATGGCTTGGCATTTTGGCATTCTTGACAGAAAGACTTCGGGAGTTGAAGATACAAGTTTAAAACCAAGCTTTGGGGGCGCCTGGGTGGCTCAGTGGGTTAAGCCTCTGCTTTTGCCTCAGGTCATGATCTCAGGGTCCTGATCAAGACCCATAAGCCAGGCTCTCTGCTCACCGTGAAGCCTGCTTCTCTCTCTCTCTCTCTGCCTGTCTTTCTACCTACTTGTGATCTCTCTCTCTCTGTCAAATAAAATAAATACATAAATAAAAATCTTAAAAATAATAAAAATAAAACCTAGCTTTGCCACTTATATGCTGTGTGGGACCTCAGGAAATTACCACTTCATACTTTTGTTTTCTGCTTTGTAAACTACATCTAAGACTATATCAGGTACACCTGAGTGGTTCAGTCGGTGGAGCCTCTGCCTTCCACTCTTGTCATGATCCCAGGATCAAGTGCCGCATCAGAGAACCTGCTACTCCCTCTGCCTACCTCTCCCCCTGCTTGTGCTTACACGCACTCTCTCATAAATAAATAAATAAAATCTTAAAAGAAAAAAAAAAAAAGACTATTTCATAGTACTGATGGTGTAATTAAATGACATAAATAGCATCAGCCTAGTGCAAAGCCAGGGTAGAAATTCAGGAAGTTGTGTTGTTTCCAAGATCAAGAAGTGGGCTTGAGGCAGGTGGAAGTAAGTATAGATACCCATGTGAACTAAAGACTATGAAAATATGGACTGAAGTCTAACACAAGTTTCCAGAATGCACTATCCTACCCTCCAAATTCTTTTTCACTTCTATAAACATGAGATGAAAATGTACTATTTATCTTTTAGATTATGGAATAGCAATTTTAGTAATTTTAGTAAATTTAATTTTATTAAAAATTAAATCAGATTTCTAACCACAAGGAGCTAAATCTGGATATGCATATACCTTTTCAACAAGAAAAGCAAAATTGCTATAGAGATGCAGCTACAGACACATCAAAATTAAGACACATTCTATAATAACAACATAATAGCTCGCTAAAGGGGTGATAAATTCTCTTTAGGGGAAAAAAGACATTCTTGAAGAAAGAAGCACTTAATCTGAATCTTATGAAGTTAAGAATTTCAACTGGAGGAAAACAAATTCAGGTAAGTAATCATATAGGCAGTTCACACTCCTACCTTCAGGCAAGTTTAGTCTTACCTCCAATTTGTACCTATAACTCATGAATCCTAGTGAAAACAATGTAACATATCTATAGCCTCAGAAAAATCATACAGTGATAGTAAGGAGAACTAAATAGTCTCCAGCATCTGAGTATGAAACTCTTTTTCTTTTCCCAAAATGCTTTCATAATGGATATTCTACCACCAAATATTCTAACAAAACTGATAAGTAATATAAAGAGCGATTTTAATATTATGCCTTTTCCACTGCAATTTTCTCCTTTTAAATAAAGATGGAATGTAAGAGTTTAGAGAAAATAGTACAAGTCATCCCTCTAACCTTCAAATTTAAGACTGTGCTAAAAAATAAAAGGTTATAAAGATTCATTGAAGCTAATTAAAAACTGAGGCTAAGAAACATGAATAGAATAACAATAACATGAAAAAAAACTCACAAGGACATATTTATAATAAATGGTTAATATTACCATTAATATTACCATCAACTGCAACAAGTACATTTCATTTGCATAATCTAAACCAACAAACTATACTTTAAAATCATATTTATGAAATGATTATAAACTTTAATGTCATTATTTATTGATTTTACACAATATTTTTATCTTGAAATATGCTAATGATATTTGTTGTTAAATAAAGATAATCAAGTCCTGAGCAGGGGACCTAAACAGACACTTTCCCTAAGAAGACATACAGATGACGAAGAGACACATGAAAAGATGCTGAACATTAATAATAATAAAGGAAAGGCAAAACCACAATAAGGTATCAAATCACACCCATTAGAACTCTAGTATCCAGAAAACAAGAAATAACAAGTGCTAAGCAGGGATGTGGAGAAAAGGAACTTTCATGTACTGTTAGTGGGAAAGGTAACTGGTACAGCTACTATGAAAACCAGTCTCAAAAAATTAAAAAACAGAAATGCCATATGACCTAGTGATTCCACTGGTGGGTATTTACCCAAAGGAAAAGAAAAGACTAATTCAAAAAGATATATGCACCTCTATGTTCATTGCAACATTATTTAAAATAGCTAAGATACAGGAAAAAACATAAATTGTCCACTGATAATAAGTTAGATGGAGAAAGACAAATACCACATGATTTCATTTATATGTGACACCTAAAAAAAACAAAACAAAGAAGATAGAAAGAGATTGATAAATATAGAGAAAAAAGTAGTAGTCGCCAAAGGGACAGGGGAAGAGATTGGGGGGCTGGATGAACAAAACAAGTAAAGGGGACTACGGGATTCAAACTTCCAGTTATAAACTAGATTAGTCATGAGGATAAAAAATACAGCTTAGGGAATATAGTCAGTAATATTGAACTAACACTGTATGGTGACAGGTAGTAATTACACTTATCATGGTGACCACTGCAACATATATCGAATGGTCAAATCACTATGCTGTACACCTGAAACTAATAAAACATTGTATGTCAACTATATTTCAATAATAAAAATTTTAAAAAGAAAAGGCAAGCTTGTATCTTTTAGAAACAGATTCTGAAATATCTACAGATGGAATGATGTCTATATGAACTTGACAATAAAACAGGAAGGAAATAAGGGGTGGAGAAATGAAAAAAACCATGACTTGATAGCTGCTGTTGCTGGGTAATGGTTATATGAAGAGTTCATTATAGTATTATGCCTCTCACAAAAGGAGACTGAAATGTTCCGTAATAAGAACTTTCATAAAATAGAGAAAAAATTGCTAATACCAAATCATATCATAAAAATGAGTACAGAATAGTACAAACCTTAAACCTTCACATGGTGAGTGATACTGTCTGAGAGCTTATGCTACCTTAAACTGAATGATGACTGGTGTCAAAAAATTTATAAAGAGGAGCACCTGAGTGGCTCAGTGGGTTAAGCCTCTGCCTTCAGCTCAAGTCATGATCCCAGGGTTCTGGATCGAGCCCCCCATTGGGTGCTCTGCTCAGCAGGGAGCCTGCTTCCCCCCCTCTCTCTCTGACTGCCTCTTTGCCTACTTGTGATATCTCTCTCTGTCCAATAAATAAATCAAAAAATAAAAAAATAAAAATAAACTGAATGATGACTGGTGTAATCAAAAAATTTATAAAAAGGAGCACCTGGGTGGCTCAGTGTGTTAAGCCTCTGCCTTCAGCTCAAGTCATGATCCCAGGGTTCTGGATCGAGCCCCCCATTGGGTGCTCTGCTCAGTGGGGAGCCTGCTTCCCCCACCCCGCCCCTCCTGCCTCTCTGCCTACTTGTAATCTCTGTCAAATAAATAAATAAAATCATATATATATATATATATATATATATATATATATATATATAAAAAGATATCCTCTCGAAGTACAGATATCCAGAATACTTCTAAACTTCTCAATCATGTATCAATGAGAATATATTCTCACACTAGGCCAAAATCCCAAATAATACTACCAAAATGCACACTTAAGAGGTCACAAAACATCAGAGCTGCACCTAAAATGCAAGGAGGTCACAACTAACTACATCTCATTTCATTTTAATCATCTTCTCCACGTCTTTACATGGATCATAATTTATTTACAAGTGAAGCATGGAGAGCAAAAAAGATACTAAAATCGAATTACTTTCCTGAACACTGTCAATCCAATTCATGAAGCAAAGTTTCCAAGAATCTCTAATACGTATTAACAGAACCAGAATTAACAAACAGCTTGTATCAAGCCCCTTTACTCAGTAACGATTACAAGAACAAAGACAAGTATAATACATACTGGAGGCCGACCAGGACGACCCCTTTTTCTTTTTCCTTTGATCTCTGTCTCTTCAAGTTCGCTGCCAGCATCAGAATGGGCAGTAGTTTCATTAGTTGAATCCCTAGAAAACGTGATATATTATTTTAGCGAACAAATTAATTCATATATAAAATGCAGTTCTGTTCCACTACTTTCCTTACCTCCTGGAATATGGCTGTAAGAAGTGTTTTTTCTTCCACTTCCAGAAAAAATCTTTAGGAAACTGAAAATGTTATACTTCCTGTCTGTATCCCATAACTCTGAGTGACATGAATCTCCAAATTAATAGATAAACAAAGAGAAGGAAATGATTGTGGAAATGGCAGCTGCTATACAAAATATAAATGAAAATCCAGCGCCTGGGTGGCTCAGTGGGTTGGGCCGCTGCCTTCGGCTCGGGTCGTGGTCTCGCGGTCCTGGGATCGAGTCCCACGTCGGGCTCTCTGCTCAGCAGGGGGCCTGCTTCCCTTCCCCTCTCTCTGCCTGCCTCTCTGCCTACTGTGGTCTCTCTCTGTCAAATAAATAAATAAAATCTTTAAAAAAAAAAAAAGATGAATTCATCAACACAAAAAAACTAACTCTTAAGAGGAATTTTGTTCATTCTGTAAAATCAGGAAAGTCAATAGTGTGCTAGTAAAAGTTTAACTGCCTCTTCAAAAAAATATGATTAGAGGGGCGCCTGGGTGGTTCAGTCATTAAGAGTCTGCCTTCGGCTCAGCTCATGATCCCAGGATCTTGGGATCAAGTTCCCAAGATCGGGTTCCCTGCTCTGCGGGAACCCTGCTTCTCCTCCCACTCCCCCTGCTTGTGGTTCCCTCTCCCGCTGTGTCTCTCTGTCAAATAAATAAATAAAATCTTTTAAAAAATACATATGATTAGAAATGTTACTGATATAAAGGATATGTAACAATTTACTGACAAAAAAATACACAATATTTTTATTGTAAATTCCATATAGCTAATCCATTCACATAAAATGGTAATTTTACTACTCTTGTATCCATACCTAACCTCTGGTTGCAACTGATGAACAAACACAGTTCTGACATGAAAGATCACAACTTCTTTACTGAATCAGTAACATTTCTCAAATACAAATACAAAAACTTCTCACTATGAGTGTTATTATAGGGACGCCTGGGTGGCTCAGTTGGTTAAGCAGCTGCCTTCGGCTCAGGTCATGATCCCAGCGTCCTGAGATCGAGTCCCACATCGGGCTCCTTGCGCAGCAGGGAGCCTGCTTCTCCCTCTGCCTCTGTCTGCCATTCTGTCTGCCTGTGCTCACTCTCTCCCCCTCTCTCTGATAAATAAATAAAATCTTTAAAAAAAAAAAAGAAAAATGAGTGTTATTATAACATAATGGCTATAAACCTGGTATACTTTTAAATTTAACCTACATTCTTAACAATAACTTCATCACATTAGGTCTATAGACAAATGACAAAATAATAAATTGAGCCCTGATCTGTAGTGTTTGCTGCTTTTCGCAATGTAAATACTCCTGCCACAACTTCAAATTGCCAAAATGGTATCAACAGACTTGAGAAGTAATAAACAAGAGTAGTACACCACTAAAAAGTATTTCTACCATAAAAATACAATAGGTATAAATAAAAACTCAAGAACATATAAAACAGTAATATGTAAAATAATTAGAAAGTGGTGAATTTGAGGATTTGTTACATTTATTTTTACTATGATTTTTTTAATTTTAAGTACATAAAGCTTAACTTTTTATAATGACAATGTTAATTTCACTGGGTCACAAAATTCCTGTAAATTTAATATTTAACTCTCCAAAACAGTACAGGCTGGCTCTAGCACACACCACTGAAAAGATATACATAGTATGAACAACTTCTTAATTAAATTTTATGTTACTAACAGTATAAAGGATATGCATAAAACTACAAATACAGTAAAAGGAATACAGCAAAGAAAGGGGAGTCCAACATACAATCTATTATTTCTCCATCTGCTTCACTGAATGCTCTCAGTGTCATTTCCTCTTTGTGTCGGGTGCCTAAAGCTTAATTCTTTACTATCTGCTACTCTCCCCTTTATACCACACTCGATGGGAGATCTCATCCACTTGATGTTAACTTCTATCACTTCAATACATTATCAATAGACCTGATTACCCATTTCTCATTTCTCCAAAGAAGACAAAGGGCTAACAGACATATGAAAAAAATGCTCAGCATCACTCAACATCACTCAACATCATCAAATCAAAATCAATGAGATACCACCTCACACAAGTCAGAATGGCTAAAATTAACAACTCAGAAAATAACAGATGTTGGAGAGGATGTGGAGAAAGAGGAGCCCTCTTTCACCGTTGGTGGGAATGCAAACTGGTGCAGCCACTCTAGAAAACAACAGGGAGGTTCCTCAAAAAAGTTAAAAACAGAACTACCCTATGACTCAGCAATTGTACTAGTAGGTATTTACCAAAAGGATACAAAAACACTGATTTGAAGGGGCACATGCACCTGAATGTTCACAGCAGCAATGTCCACAATAGTGAAAGTATGGAAAGAGCCCAGATGTCCATCAACAGATGAATGGATAAATATGATGTGGTATATGTATGTATGTGTGTGTACACACATGCACACGCACAATGGAGTATTACTTAGCCATCAAAAAGAATGAAATCTTGCCATTTGCAATGACATGGATGGAACTATAGGGTGTTATGCTAAGTGAAATAAGTCAGCGAAAGACAAATACATATATTTCATTCAAATGTGAAATTTAAGAATCAAAACAGGATCACAGAAGGGAAGGAAAGGTAAGATAAAAACAGAGAGGAAGGCAAACCATAAGAGACTCTTAACTACCGGAAACAAACTGAGGGCTGCTGGAGGGGGAGATGGGTGGTGGGATGGGGTAACTGGGTGATGGGCATTAAGGAGGGTGCTTGATGTAATGAGCACTGGGTGTTATATGCAACTGATGAATCAAAAAGTCTACCCCTGAAACTAATAATAACTATATGTTAATTAAATTGCATTTAAATTTTAAAAGGTTTTAAAAACTGACCTGATCATCTATAATTCAAGATTTTTAAGTCACATGTAACATGCTTCTTTGAATGCCACATCAAATTTACCAAATACCACATATAAAATTAAGTGCAACACTGACTTGTTTCTAGCTCTCTGCTCAAGGCAATATAATTAACTGATTTATTTAGTTAATGCATAAGTGTACTTTAAAGTTGTTAACGCAAATTTATCATGGTCACCGTTATCCTGTCTTACTCATACTCCTAGAATCATTATCAATCTTCCTCTTGTGCCATTAGCTAACAAGTGTTCCCATGACGTCCCCCATATAATAATTCTCCAATTCTGTCCACGATTATTACCATAATAATCATGACTAATAATACCCTGAATTAATTTCAACTTAACTATTTCTAGTTTCCTCAAGCAAGGCATTCTACCTGACGTACTGCCAGTAAGATTCTTAACATTGCAATATTTCCTTATCTGCAAATCTTCAAAGGTGATCTGGTATTTAAAATTGTAAAAAGAGGGGCGCCTGGGTGGCTCAGTGGGTTAAAGCCTCTGCTTTCAGCTCATGTCATGATCCTAGGGTCCTGGGATCGAGCCCCACATCGGGCTCTCTGCTCAGCAGGGAGCCTGCTTCCTCTTCTCTCTCTGCCTGCCTCTCTGCCTACTTGTGATCTCTGTTTGTCAAATAAATAAATAAAAATAAAATCTTTAAAACTGTAAAAAGAAAAAAGACTGAGATTTCTGAGGAAGGTGGAGAGCAGGAAGATGCTAGGCTCACCTCAACCCACAGATAGACCTAGAAACCACCCACATCAAGATTACATAACCCAGAAAACGACCAAGACTGTTTTAACAGATTCCCCACAGGCAAATTTAGGAAGAGGCCACATCAAAGAGGATAGGAAAGGCAAAGATTTGCTGGGAGCCAAACAGACCCACATGACTGTCTAAGGGAAGTCAGGAAACCACCAGCACAAACAGGAGAGTAGAACAGATACCACACCAACCACACAAGGTACCCCATGCATAGAGGACCCATACTAGGAAGACTAATCACTGTAACATTTGGCTTTAAAATCCAGAGGAGCGGGGCGCCTGGGTGGCTCAGTGGATTGAGCCGCTGCCTTTGGCTCAGGTCATGATCTCGGTGTCCTGGGATCGAGCCCCGCATCGGGCTCTCTGGGAGCCTGCTCCCCTCTCTGTCTCTGCCTGCCTCTCTGCCTACTTGTGATCTCTCTCTGTCAAATAATAAATAAAATCTTAAAAATAAAATAAAATAAAATCCAGAGGAGCTTAACTTTCCAAGTTCTCACCATCACCAGGGCTTAATATCAGAAACTTTAAAAATTAGCAGGCTGCCTCTGGGAGAGCTGGAGGGCAATGGGAAACAGAGTTCTTGCCCTTAAAAAAAAGGCGGGGTGGGGGGGGCATGAAATAGCAGTAACAAACAGCTCCAGGGAGATACAGAGCAGAAGCAGCAGTCTGAAAAATGACTTGGGTTAAGGAAGAGAGATTTGTTTACTAATCTCAGTGAATATGCTGAAGGTGTCCAGATCTTCGGGAGACTCCTCCAAGAACAGAAGAGCTGGCAGGCGCCATTTCCCTCCCTCTTAATCAGCCTAGATACATGGACACATATAGAACCAGTATGAACACACTCTCCATCTAGCTTGCTAACAGCACCCTTACCCCATGCTTTACTGTGGACCTGCCCCCTCCAGGCCCACCTCCAAATGAGTCTATACAAAGCTGTATCATAGGTATGGAATTGTGCTAACAGCCCCAGCAGGGACTAGGAACAGTGCAAAGTGACTCCTGCCCTGCTGAAAGGGGAAGAAAACCACACATACCAGTTTGACTGTAGCACACGCAATGGACTTGGGGCAGACAGCTGGTCTGACTACAGGTACTTCCCATCTGCAGTCCCTGGAAGTTCCTGCAGGCACTTCCCACCAATGAAAGCTTCTCATGGGTCAACAGAGGGATACTCCCTCTGTTGACCTATGCAGTCTGACCCTGCAGTCTGATGCTACTGGAGCTCTGCCAAATGCCTGGTCCGACCTAAGTCAATCCCATGGCCACCCAGACAGGCACACTAATAACAAAGAACTAAACTCTGCCCACAACAGGCAGAAAAACCATTAAAGAGGACCAAACTGAAGGCAAATACAGCTCACCCACAACAGCAAAATGCATACAACATTCATAGAAGACACCCCTGAAACCAAAGGTTTGGACAATTAGGGGACAATGCACTGTAGGGAACTAGAGGACATCTTATTCATAAGGCCATTACTTTCAATAGGAGGAGATGTAGCCGACTTTTCTAAAACATGAGAGATAAAACATAAGACACAAATAAGGAGACAGAGGAATGTGTCCCAAATAAAAGAACAGGACAAAAATCACAGCTAGAGACCTAAAATGAAATGAAGGTAATATGCCAGAGAGAAGATTTAAAGTAACAGATACTCACTGGATTTGAAAAAAGAGTACAGGACCTCAAAGAGAGCCTTAAAAAAGAGGCAGAAAATATAAAAAAGAACCATTCAGAGATGAAAAACTCAGTAACTAAAATTAAAAATACACTAGAGGGAATAAATAGTAGACTAGAGGAATCAGAAGAATATATCAGCAACCTAGAGGACAGACTAATGAAAAACAATAAAGCTGAACAGGAGAGAGAGAGAGAAAGAAAAATAAATAATAATAAACGGAAACAGACTCAAGCAGGATGCCTGGATGGCTCAGTTGGTTAAGCATCTGCCTTGGGTTCAGGTCATGATCCTTAGGCCCTGGGATGGAGTCCCACATCAGGCTCCTTGCTCAGCGGAGAGCCTGCTTCTCCCTCTGCCTGCTGTTCCCCCTGCTTGTGCGCTCTCTCTCTGTCTCTGACAAATAAATAAATAAATAAATAGATAAAATCAATCTTGGGGGAAAAAAAATAGACTTAAGGAACTCAGTGACACCAGTAAGCGTAACATTTGCATTATAGGGAACCCCGAAAAAGAAAGGAGAGAAAACGGGGAATAAAATTTATCTAAAGAAATATGGTGGAAAGCTTCCTGAATATGGGAAAGGAAACAAGAAATCCATATTGAGGAGGTAGAGAAAGCCCTCTCCCCCGCAAATCAATCCAAGGAGGTGTCGACCAAGACACATAGTAATTAAAATGGCAAAAAGTAGTGATAAAGAGAGCATTTTAAAAGTAGCAAGAGAAGGGCGCCTGGGTGGCTCAGTGGGTTAAGCCGCTGCCTTCGGCTCAGGTCATGATCTCAGGGTCCAGGGATCGAGTCCAGCATCCGGCTCTCTGCTCAGCAGGGAGCCTGCTTCCCTCTCTCTCTGCCTGCCTCTCCATCTACTTGTGATTTCTCTCTGTCAAATAAATAAATAAAATCTTTAAAAAAAAAAAAAAAGGTAGCAAGAGAAAAGGAAACAATTATATACAAGGAAAACTCCATCAGGCAATGAGCTGATTTTTCAGCAGAAACTTGGCAGACCAAAAGAGAGTGGCATAATATATTGTCACTGAAAGGAAGTACAGAAGGGAAAAGACCTGCAACCATGAATACTCGATCCAGCAAGGCTATCATTCAAAATAAAAGGAGAAATAGTTCCCCAGACACACACAAGTTAAAGGAATTTATGACTACTAAGCCAACTTTACAGAAAATGTTAAAGCGGACTTTTTAAATGGAGGGAAATACCATAAAGCAAGAGTAGGAAAAGTAGGAAGCAGTAAAAATAAGTATGTCTATAAAAGTCAGTAAAGGGATTCACAAAAGCACTGAATCACTGTATTTTACCCTGAAACTACTATAACAATGTATATTCATAATACTGGAATGAAAGTGGGTTTTTTTTTAACTTTTTAAAAAATAAAATAAAAATTATAAATAATATTGATCTAGCCCAGGACTACATAGTAAATATAATAAACTTCAGGGTCTTAAAGTCTGTCTGTCTACTATTCAACTCTACCATCATAGCCTGAATGCAGCCACATATAATATGGAGGTGAACGGACATGTCTGTAGTCCAATAATATTCATAAAAACAGAACTCTGAGCCACTAGCAGTAGTCAATTCCTGATCTAGCTCATCTTATTCATCGCCACTAAAAAATAATAAATCATACTGCATTTTTTCTCAATACAGACCAAAAAGATTATGTTTACATATACTGTGTGCTATTTATATACATTATCTACAACAAACGTGTACAAAAACCTTGTAAGAAAACACATTATATCAATACAAAGAAATGCAAGATCTGAAAATCTGATTATCTTGTTTATAGTCACATACCTAGTATGTGTGTGGCACAGTATATTTAGATCTCTAGGTAAACCTGAATTCTCTATCTCCTTGTCTAGCATACTAGACTGCAAATACTATGTTTTCTTTTTCTCTTGTGTGGACAGAATCTACTAGTGCTTTTGATGCTTTATTTTTTTTTTAAGATTTTATTTATTCATTTGACAGACAGAGATCACAAATAGGCAGAGAGGCAGGCAGAGAGAGAGGAGGAAGCAGGCTCCATGCTGAGCAGAGAGCCCGATGCAAGGCTCGATCCCAGGACCGAGATCATGGCCTGAGCCAAAGGCAGAGGCTTAACCCACTGAGCCACCCAGGTGCCCCGCTTTTGATGCTTTAAATCAGAAAGCAACTATGGGAACATGTCTGTTCTAGCATATAATACATAACCCATTAGTGAAAATAATTTATCCTTGAGCACTACACTTTACTGATAAAAGAGAAAGGTACAATATATTTTCTAATTCTGCCAACTGCAGCCAGTTTAAAATATGATAGCTATTATCAACAAATTACTAATACATTCCAATTAGTATATGTGTATATGTGTGTTTATTAGAATATACAAGAATACATATATTATTTTTTTTACTTCAAGCAATAGGAGGATATAAGAATACAAGGAAGAGTTACCCTAACTCTGAATCCCAAACTGAAGAATAACAGTTTGACTACTACCCTGCCATAAATATTTATGATTTTGCATATATAAATATATATCAAAATACAATTTATTTATTTCATTGTTTTATTTTCTTCTTCTAACTATATTTGTTTTAAATTTGTTAATTAATAGGAATCTTCCATGCAAGTACACAGAATTCTGGAAAAGTATGCTTCATAATACAGTATGCTTCATAATACATATGAAATTTATTTAATTACTTCCCTATCCATGAGCACTCAGACTGTCTCTAGTTTTAAACCATTAAAGAGCTGAAACAATTATCTTGTACAGTTAACTCTCATTATATAGTAACAAATTGCTCTCTAGGACAGACACAGAATCCTTGATCAAAAATTCAAATTTTGACCAACTGCTGCAAAAAACCTACAAATACTCTGACAATGTTTAATGTTCACATTTATACTACTACTAGACAGAAGTTAAGAGAGTGGAAGAATCAGATCAAATCTTATAAAAATAAATTTTTATTCCCTAAAATACTAAATTCTGTCTACCTCTCTCCATTTGCACTGTAACCACTTCAAGTTGTCAATATAACTGGCTTGCATACTGCAATACCCTCCTCTTAAAAGGTCTCCTTGCCTCTACTGTTGTCTCTCCCAAATAATCACTATACTACCTAAGAGTGATTTTCTAAATCTATCCCATGCATCTCTTCCACGCTTAAAATCCTAAACTGACTTCTTACTATCCCTAAAAAGAAAAATTCAAAATTCCTATTATCATTTAAGCAGGTCCCTGTATGATATAGTCCCACTCTACTCACAAGCCTTAATCTCATGCCAATCTCTATCCCCAACCCTGAAAAAAAGAAAAAAGAGAAAGAAGAGCTTTATTTCAGTCTCTCAAACATACCATGAGTCCTCCTAACTCAGGGTCTCTGTAAATGCCATTCCTTCAGTCTGAAATTAATACTCTGATCTCTTCTTCCCAAACCTTTCCTCTGCTTCAGAGTTAAGCTCAACCCTTTTCTATAGAAGAGTAGACTAAATCAAGGCTCATGGTAAAATTCTCACAAAATTCTCTAATTTATCATCCTAGCACCTCAATGGCAGATCTATATATTTGTGATTACTTCACTAATACCTATTTATGTAAGTTTCATGAAAACATGGACTGGATCTCTACTACATGCTCTTTCTCTCAAGAACCTAACATACCTTCAGATACTGTACTATGTAGCAGAATATAAAAATATGTGGTAACTGGTAATATTTCACAATGCCTAACAGTAAACACCACGAAGGTGACAAATTCATCAGTGATAACATTATCTAAATAAGCTAAGAAATAACAAGGTCACAAAAAAATTTTTTTAAAAGGTCATTCACTAGTTCTTGTGTCTACTTATAATAATCATTATTGAACTAAACATTAAGAACTACTGGGTCAAAATATTTTTGTTTTTGAGGAGATCATAGAGATCATTTTTTTCCTCCCTCTTTTTTTAAAAAGATGGCATGGAGCCCAACATGGGGCTTGTACTCAAAATTATGAGATCAAAAGTCAGATACTCAACCGACTGAGCCACCCAGGAACCCCAAGATCAATTTCTAATATACTGTCTTCACTACAAATGATGAAAACTGAAGTTTACAAATACTAAGAAACATATTTCCTTTCACTTACAAAATGCAGACATGGTATTGCTGGCTGGCTGGAATAAACAAGGTAATATATTGCTGTTATAATATCTGTCAAAATCTTCAGAGAACTGTATGCCCCCAACATATGTTCCTTAGATCTCAACTTGACCAAGAGTACAATCTCCCACTGACAGACTGAAAGCAAAATTCACTTATCCACCTAACAGATCACCACTATCCACTACCCATAATCATAATACAGGCTTACATTTTAATGAAAAAAATTAAGTTACTCACCCAAAAAATGACGTTAAATACTACTGTGTCAATGTAACTTCTACTTAAATGCAACATGTATTTAAATATAATCTCTGTTCCATATTTAATCAAAGACATATTTCTATTGGGCCTACCTAACAACTAATAGACTAAGATAAAAAAAATTGCAGTTTAGGCAGAAACAAGGGTTATAAAACATTATGTTAAAGTATGGTACTAGAAGAAAAGCAAAGAACATTACAAAACCACAGGAGGACACCTACCCCAACTCTGAGTGGAAAGAAGAGTTTTGCTGGAGGCATGACACATCAACTAAGACCTATAGTATTAGTGAGTTTGCCAGGTAAGAGAAGAGTTAAGTAGGAACTGCTGGCAGGACAAAGATTTAAAAAAAAAAAAAAAAAGAAAAGAAACTATTATGTGGAGACCTCCAAAAATCTTTATGTTAAGAAGTATTAAGACATGAGTTAAATACTTAGAAAGGGCTTAAATTTTATCTCCTGTATTTGGGGGAGAAAAGGAATATAGGTATGGATGGTTTTTCAAGCAGGTAAAGACATTCAGACACCTTTTTGTCTTAGATACCTGAAGGAAAAACACAAGGCCGGAAAATGAGGTAAAAGGTGCCTACAATCTCTTAGTAAAGAGATATATAAATGAACCAGGACAATACAAATATAAATAATTACATAAACTGTTGATCACTCTCATTATATCTAAACCATTGTTGTCATACAGGATCACAGTATGCAGGTTCCTAATTTGTATCCTGATGAAACCTACAAAAGAGAAAGTATCTGCTACTACACTAACTGTATTTCCCAAAGAATACAAAATAAGACCCAATTCTAGATCCATCCTACAATTCCAACAAATCTAATGAGATACTACTAAAAATGCCAATGCAACCGGAATAGCCCAACAATTGCAATCTCAGCAAAGGAAGGTGGAGGAGATGGGAGGGTATGTGTTAGAGAAACAGTATGATACAGGATAGGAGTTTATATACTTCTGTATATAATGAATGGTCCAACAAAATATTTATACTTTGCAGGCAAATCATTCTCTATCACAACTTGTAGCACAAAAGCAGTTAAACAATTTGGTAAAGAGTAAGAATGGCTCTGTACAAATTTACAAAAATTTATAAAAAATTTTTATAAAAAACAGGCAGCATGCCAGCCTTGGTCCATGGGTCATAGTATGCTAACCCCTGATAAGGAGAGTAACATCTTTGCTCAATAACACAAAAATATTGATATTACTACAGCAAGGGCCATGCAGAGATATGGTAATTACACAATCTAATAGTTGTTTGATTTTAGACATACTGCTCAACTATCAGAGAACCTATCTGATGTGTGTCATTAAAAAAAAGCATTTCATATACAAAAAATGTGGTATTTTTTTTTTAAAATAAGAAAACTGTAATACTTACTGTAACACTGGTAACTCTGAAGTAATCATTGCTGAAGAGGTCTTTCCACAATGCAGCAAAAGAATCAAGTGCTGTCCAACTCAAAACTTTTTAAATAACCTCAATGTCAATCCTGTTATTTAAAAAAAAAGAAAGAAAATTATTTTATTTCCAGCTTTATTGAGGTAGAACTGACAAATAAAATTGTATGATATTTAAAGCATACATGATGATTTGATATGCATATATATTGTTAAGGCCTCCTCCTCATCAAATTAATTAACATATCCATCACCTCACAGGTGAAGGTGGGATATTGCTATCCACCTTACAGAAAATAAAAAGATTATTAGAATGGACAGTTGTATGCCAATAAATCACATAACCCATTGTTAAACAAAAAAATTCCTAGAAATATAAAAACTGCCAAAACTGGCCCAAGAAAAATAGAAAATTTGAACAGACATACTAATGTAAAAATCCTAAAAACAAAACAAAAACAAAAAAAATCTGGCAAACAGAATCCAACTACATATTCAATGTAATATATGTCACAGGCAAGTGGGATTTATTCCAGGAATGCAAGAGTGATTCAACTTAAAAACAATGGTCAATTTAAGACATTAATAGAAAGAAAATGAGCTACATGATCATCTCAAATTACGACAGAAAGCATCTGGCACAATCTCAAGGGAAACCATAAAGCCAAACATTCTTTCATAATAAAAACATTTTCAAAAACTAAAAAAGGAACTTTCTTAATATGATAAAGGCCACTTATGAAGAATACATAGGTGGCTTCATCAATAGTGAAAGACTAAAATAAAAGCATTCCTCCTAAAATCAGGAAGAAAACAATAATGTCCATTTTCACCACATCTTTAGAAATGTACCACTAGGGGGGGCGCCTGGGTGGCTCAGTGGGTTAAGCTGCTGCCTTCGGCTCAGGTCATGGTCTCAGGGTCCTGGGATGGAGTCCCACATCCGGCTCTCTGCTCAGCAGGGAGCCTGCTTCCTCCTCTCTCTCTGCCTGCCTCTCTGCCTACTTGTGATCTCTCTTTGTCAAATAAATAAATAAAATCTTTAAAAAAAAAAAAAAGAAAGAAAAGAAATGTACCACTATACGTTTTATCAAGAGACAAGAGACAATTAGTCAAGAAAGAGATATGAATTACACCTAAACAGAAAAGAAGTAAGTTATCTGCATTCACAAATGGCATCATAATAGTTTATATACAGAAAATCTCAGAGAATCAACAGCAATAAAATACTAGTAAAGAAAAGTTGCAGGGTACAAATAACATACAAAAATCCACTGTGTTGGGCACCTGGGTGGCTCAGTGGGTTAGGTCACTGCCTTCGGCTCAGGTCGTGATCTCAGGGTCCTGGGATCAAGTCCCGCATCGGGCTCTCTGCTCAGCAGGGGCCTGCTTCCCTTCCCCTCTCTCTGCCTGCCTCTCCACCTACTGTGATCTCTTTCTGTCAAATAAATAAATAAAATCCTGGGTGGCTCAGTGGGTTAAGCCGCTGCCTTCGGCTCGGGTCATGATCTCAGGGTCCTGGGATCGAGTCCCACATCGGGCTCTCTGCTCGGCAGGGGGCCTGCTTCCCTTCCTCTCTATCTGCCTGCTTGTCTGCCTGCCTGTGATCTCTGTCTGTCAAATAAATAAATAAAATCTTAAAAAAAAAAAAAAATCCACTGTGTTTATTAGAACTGAATAATGTATCAATGGTGCAGGATACAAAAATTACTATGAACAATTTGGTGGGGGGTTTTTGGGTACACTAACAATGAACAAATCAAGAAGGCAAGAAAGGAAAAATTTAATTTCTAATACTATCAGAAAGAATAAAATAATTAAAAATAAACGACCAGGTCCCCTGGGTGGCTCAGTCAGTTAAGCGTCTGCCTTGGGCTCGGGTCATGACCCCAGAGTCCTGGGATCAAGTCCAGCATTAGGCTCCCTGTTCAGCGAGGAGTCTGCTTTTTCCTCTCCCTCTGCCCCTCCCCCTGCCCTTTCTCTCACTCTCTCTCAATTAAATAAATAAATCTTAAAAAATAATTGTTTAAAAACATAGTAATAAAAAATAAACAACCAGGATGAAAGACCTGTACACTGAAAACTACAAAACACTGCTGAAAGAAATGAAAGAAGATACCAGTAAATGGAAAGACATCCACTGTTCATGAATGGGAAAACTTATTATTGTTAAGAGGTCAACATTATCCAAAACAATGGATATCAATATCCCAATTACATTTCTGCAGAAATAGAAAATTCCATCCAGAATTTATATGGAATCTCAAGGAAGAGACTCCTAAAAGCCAAAACAACACTGAAAAAGAAGACCACAGTTGGAGGTCTCATACTTCCTGATTTCAAAACTTAACCACAAAGTGACAATAATCAATACTGTGTTTCTGGCATAAAGACAAAGAACAATGAAAAAGATCCCAGAAATAAACCCTCACATACACTGACAAATGAATTTTCACAAGGGTGCTAAGACCATACAACATGGAAAGGACAGTCTTTTAAACAAATGATACTAGGAAGAGTAGACATTTACATACAAATGAATGAAGCTGTACGCTGACCAGACACTATATACAAAAATTAACTCAAAATAGATCAAACATCTAAATGTAAAAGCTAAAACTATTAAACACTTTTTCAGAAAACACAGAGCAAAAACTTCATGACACTCTATGTGACATTAATTTCTTATATATGACACAAAGAGCACGAGCAGCAAGAGAAAAAAACAGGTAAGACAGACTTCATCAAAATCAGAAACTTGTGGGGCACCTGGGTGGGTCTGCTGGATGAGAGTCTGGCTCTTGGTTTTGGTCCAGGTCGTGATCTCACGGGTCATGGGATCAAGCCCCCAGTAGGCTCCGCACTCAGTGGGGAGTCCACTTGGGATTCTGTCTCCTCTTCCTCTACCCCCCTCCCCTGGTCGCAAGCGCATGCATGCTCCCTCTCAAATAAATGTTTAAAAAAAATCAAAAATTTCTGTACATCAAAGGACACTATCAAGAGAATAAAGAAGAAAGCAAAAGAGGGGCACCCAGTGGCACAGCTGATTAAAGCCTCTGACTCTTGGTTTCAGCTCAGGTCGTGATCTCAGGGTCATGTGAGAGGTGAGAATGACTAAAATTAAAAAGACCATTTCAAATGTTGGTGAGGGAACAGAACAACAGGAAATTTCACATATGGCTAAAGGGAATGAAAAAATTGAATAAACTCTTTCAAAAAAAGATTGGCCATTCCTTAGAAAGTTATATATACATTAACCATGACCGAGAAATCTCTCTCCTAGGTATTTGTCAAAGTAAAAAGAAAGCTTACATTCATACAAAAACATACCTTCAAATGTTTATAGCAGCTTTATTCTTAATTCCCCAAAACTGGAAACATCCCCCAAATGGCCTAAAGCAAGTGATTGGATATATAATATGGTACATCTATATAATGAAATACTATCAAACAGGGGCACCTGGTTGGCTCAGTTGGTTAAGCATCTGCCTTTGGCTCAGGTCATGATCCCAGGGTTCTGGGATCCAGCCCAGCATAGGCTCCCTGCTTAGTGGAAAGCCTGCTTCTCGCTTGCTCACTCTCTCCCTCTCTCTCTGCTGCTTCCCCTGCTGTTGTGCTTGCTCTCTCATCAAATAAATTTTTAAAATCTTTAAAAAAATACTGCCATACAATTAAAAGGAAGACTGCTACTGACTGATACATCCCACAACATTTATGAATTTCAAGTGCATAGACTATCTCCATACTATATAATTCCATTTATGAGATATTATAGAAAAGTACAGAAAACAGATCAATGGTTGCTAGAGGTTGGGGGAGAAGAGGACTAACTTAAAAGAGACAGTTTAAGAGAAACTGGGGGTATATGCTGCATACAAATTAACACTTTTCTTTAAAATCCAACTAGAATTTTTTATGGAAATTACTAAAATTATTCTCAAATAAATAGAAAAAGAAAAAGGAACTATAAGAACCAAAGCCTGGAAGAAGAACAAAATCAGAAGATTCATTTTACCTAATTCCTATAAACATACAAGCTTACAAAATTTTATATAAGAAACACAAAAATGGTATGTTTTATATATTGCCATGCAATCTGCATTTTTCACTAAGGAAAGCACTGTGGACACTCTACCTCATTTGTTTTTTTTTTTTTTAAAGATTTTATTTATTTATTTGACAGAGAGAGATCACAAGCAGATGGAGAGGCAGGCAGAGAGGGAGATAGAGGGAAGCAGGCTCCCTGCTGAGCAGAGAGCCGGATGCGGGACTCGATCCCAGGACACCAAGATCATGACCTGAGCCGAAGGCAGCGGCTTAACCCACTGAGCCACCCAGGCGCCCCATACCTCATTTGTTTTAATTATTATTTCTTAATATATATATGTTTTTAAATGATTGTTTAAAAGTATTTAAGCCATTTTTCAGTGAAAATTTAGCATGTCTCTAATTTTTTACCACCATATACAATACTGTCATCTATCCTTTCTCAACTACACAAACGTATTTGTAGGACAGATTTCTTGTGATGAACATTTATAAAACATTCATACAATTTTTTACTGCCAAATTTCCCTCTAAAAATACTGTACCAATATATACTCCTCTCACCAGTATATGTTGAATTAGTTAAATATAAAAATATACTCACTATATATTGAAGTTTATTTAAAGTACCACAGATTTAGCTTTATACCAATACACCTTTAAAGGAAAAACATATCAGTACACCTTTCCTGCTCTGTAACCACCTTGCTCTGAAAAGAAAGTCCACCCCAGGCTTTCAGATCATACACCAAGATGTCTAATGACGATTTGGGGACATTTGCAAGATTTTGAAAATTTGAATTCATGGAGATTTTACTTAAGAATAATCCGTTGCATTCTTATCCTCTACTCACTGTTTTCATTGAGTGTCTCATTTTACCGAGCACATCCAACTCTGTCTTAGAAATCTGTACATTTTGCCTTGTGTACTCTGTACAGCTTTAGAACTATTTCCCTCAGTGGAGAAGATATAAATAAATGATGAGTTCCAGCCTTTCCCTTAACATTATGCCAACCCTTAATCTAATTATTTTGTTCTAACTATAGTTTTAAAAGCCTTGTTTATACTTAGTATTTTCCAGAAGCCATCCTAACATTATTCTAAAGTTCTATCAATTTTATAAATCCTCCTTGGCCACATATGAATCTATTCTGTTTTTACAGGTCGTCTTCTTTAAACTGGTTGTAACCAGATTGTCTTTTTTTTCTTACTACTAAGGACACCCAACATTAATTAAATAAGTATCTACTGAGTAGTACCTACATGCTAGGCATTGTGTTAAATTTGATTTTCAAGAATGAAAATTCCCCATTTTTTCAGTTAGCTTGGTTTCAAAGATACCCTACATAAAAGAACATCCCTTCCTCCTGCCCCCACCCCCACCTCTCTCTGGCATTTTTTCTAGTATCTAAGTACACTTCTCATGATGAGGAATTGTTTTCTCTATGCTGACCTGATTACTTCTTCCATTTCTCCAATCAGTTCTCACTCTCAAAATGAAGTACAAAGAGCAGTTTCCCTTATTTTGTCAAAATTATGAGTTTTTTTTTTAATGGCAGAACTAGAAAATATCAGGCAGAACATCAGTAAGGACCTAGGTAAACTGACTACTTCATCTATTAACAGCAGAATTCACATTCTTCTCAACCTCACTTACAGCACTGATCGGACTGACCAAATTATGAGCCATTAAATACAAATTAACAATCTGAAAAAGTAAAAATCATATAGTGTAGGGGCACCTGGGTGGCACAGTGGGTTAAAGCCTCTGCCTTCAGCTCGGATCGTGATCCCAGCTTGGAATCAAGCCCCACACTGGACTCTGCGCAGAGAGAGCCTCCTACCTCCTCTCTCTGCCTGCCTCTCTGCCTACTTGTGATCTCTGTCTGTCAAATAAATAAACAAAATCTTAAAAAAAGAAATCATACAGTGTATACTTCACACTACAATGAAATTAGAAATCACCACCAAAAGGAAAGCTGAAAATCCTAAAATACTTGGAGATCAAACAACACATTTCTAAGTAAAACAAGTCAAAGAAATTTCAATAGAAATGTTAAAATATTTTGAGATAAATGAATACTAAAATACAACTTAATAAAATTTGTAGGTGGAGCAAAACCAGTGCTTAGAGAAAAATTTATAGCATTGTATGCCTACAATAGAAAAGAGAAAATCTAAAATCAATCACTTAATAAGCTTTCATCTTAGGAAACTAGGAAAAGAGCAAAAGCAAGCAGCAGATTAGAGGAGAAATAAAGAAGTTAGAAACAGTGAATCAACAATGAAAATAAACGAAAGCAAAAGTTTTTTTCAAAAAGATCAAAAAAAATCAATAACCTCTAGGCATGCTAATTAAGAAAAAAAGAGTAAGACACAAATTACTAAAATGAGAAATCAAAGAAGAATTTCATTACAGAATCTGAAGACATTAAAAGGATAAAAGGATATACTGTGAACTATTCCCAGAAATTTGATAACTTAGAGGAAACAGACCAAGTCCCTGAAAGACACTACCTATAAAAAATATGAATAGTTCTATTTTAAGAAACTTAATAACTAATAACCTTCCAAGATAAAAAGTCACTAGACCCAGATGGGTTCACTAATGAATTGTACCAAACATTTAGGGAAGAAGCTACACAAATTATGTACAACATCTTCCAGAAGACATAAATAGAGGAAATACTTCCTAACTTATTCTATGAGGGCGTCACCCTAATACCAAGACCAAACAAAGACATTACAAGAAAACCGTAGAGCAATATCTCTCACAAAGATGTAAAAATCCTCAAAATAATATTAGCAAATCAAGAATTTTAAATGTACTGAAAGAACTGTATACCATAACTAAGTGGGATTTACCCTAGGTATGCACAACTACTTACCATATGAAAATCAAGTAATGAAACCTATCACACAAGAGGCAAAGAAGAAAAATCAAGTGGTAGTATCAATAAATGAACAGAAAGCATTTTCACAAAATTCATCACACATCTGTGATTTTAATAAAACTCTCAGCAAGTAAGATAAAGGAGAACTTCCTCAACTTGATAAAGAACATCTATAAAAATCCTACAGCTAACAACTGATATAATTGTGAGAAACTAGAAACTTTCCCACTAAGAACAGGGGGGGAAAAAAAGGACAACTCCTTCTTACCATTCCTTTTCAACACTATTCTGAAGTCCAAGCAAAAGCAGTTAAGACAAGAAAAGGAAATAAAAGGTACACAGACTGGGAAAGGAGAAATCAAACCTCCTTTGTACACAGACTACAGAACTGTCTATGCAGAAAATCTAGAAGACTAGACACCCCTCCCCCAGAAAAACCCCACCTTCTTGGAACTAATAAGCAATTATAGTAGGGTTGCAGGATATAAGGTTAATATATAAAATACCTTTCATATACGCAAACAATGAATAACTGGAATTTGAAATTGACAACACAATGACATTTACCTTGGCACCAAAAAAAGAGAGAAAACAGGTATAAATTCAACAAAATATGCACAAGACCTGTACAAGAAAAACTATAAAACTCTGATGAACAAAATCTAAGAACTAAATAAGTGGATAACAATTTCACGTTCCCAGATAAGATGACTCAATATTGTCAAGACATTAGTCCTTCCCAAATTGATCTACAGATTCAACACAATCCCAATTAAAATCCCAGCAAATTATTTTGTGTATATCACAAACTGACGCTAAAGTTTACAGGAAGGCAAAAAGACCCAGAATAATCAACACAGTATTGAGAGAGAAGAACAAAGTTAGAAGAATGACACTACCCAACTTACTATAAAACTACAGTAATCAAGACTATACCAAAATCCAAAGTAGATCAATAGAACAGAATAGACAGACTGGAAATACACCCACACAAATACAGTCAACCAATCTTTGTCAAAGGAGGAAAGATAATACCACAGACAAAAGACAGTGTTTTCAACACAGGAAACTAGATGTCAACAAACAAAAATCTAACATCAAGAACATAAACCCTTAAACACAGATCTTACATCCATCACAAAGTTGACTCAAAATGGATCAGATCTAAATGTAAACTCCAAGGTATAAAACCTGGGACCCCTGGGTGGCTCAGTGGGTTAAACCTCTACCTTCAGCTCAGGTCATGATCTCGGGGTCGTGGGACTGAGTCCCGCATCAGGCTCTCTTCTCAGTAGGGAGTCTGCTTCCCCCTCTCTCTCTGCCTGCCTCTCTGCCTACTTGCAATCTCACCGCACTCTCTGTCAAATAAATAAATAAATAAATAAAATCTTTTTAAAAAAAAAAAAAAGGTATAAAACCCTTAGAAAGTAACACAGGAGAAAATCTAGATGACCTTGGGGTATGATCATGAGTTTTTAGATACAACACCAAAGGTAAAGCTATGAAAAAATCGTTTGACAAACTGGACTTCATTAGAATTTTAAAATTCTCCTCCGCAGAAGAATGATAAAACAAATCACAAACTGGGAAATAATATTTGCAAAAACATTTTTGTCTTTCTAACTTCTGAAGTATCATTCAAAATATACAAAAAAATTCTTAAAACCCCAACAATTTAAAAGAAACCAACCTATTAAAATATGGGCATAATTTCTAAACCAATACCTCAATGAAGAAGATACATGGCAGAAAAACAAGAAAAAATACTCAAACATCTTATGTCACTAGGAAACTGCAAATTTAAAAAAAAAAAAAAAAAAGTGACCTACCTTTACATACCAACTAGCATGGCAAAAATCCAGAACACTGAACCAAATACTGGTGAGGATATGAAGCAACAGGAATATAAAATGACACAGCAACTTTGGAAAACGGTTTGGCAGTTTCTTATAAAACTAAACATACTCTTAAAATATGATCCAGCAGTTCACCTGTGTGGCTCGGGGGGTTAAGCCTCTGCCTTCAGCTCAGATCATGATCTCAGGGTCCTGGGATCGAGCCCCTCATCAGGCTCTCTGCTCAGCGGGGAGCCTGCTTCCCCCTCTCTCTCGGCCTGTTGCCTTCTCTGCCTATTTGTGATCTCTCTGTGTCAAATAAATAAATAAAATCTTTAAAAAAAAAAAAAAAGCCCATAATCCATCAATCATGCTCCTAAGGTATTTATCCAAAGGAGATGAAAACATCTCCATACAAAAACCTGCATATAGATGTTTCAGCAGCTTCTTTAGTAACTGTCAAAACATGGAGCAAACCAGCTGTCTTTCAGGAGGTGAATAAACAAACTGGTATATGCAGGCAATGAAATATTACTCAGTCCTAAAAAGAAATGGGCTATCAAGCCATGAAAAAGACATGGAGGAATATTAAATGTATGTTACTGATGGAAAGAAGCCAATCTGAAACTGCTACATATTATATGATTTCAGCAAAATAGCGTTCTGGAAAAGGCATGACTATGAAAACCGTAAAAATTTTAGATTTGCCAGAAGTTAGGGGGCAGAAGGGAAGAAAAAAGCACAGAGGAATATTAGGTCAGTGAAAGTTTTTATATAATATCATAAAGCTGGACATGTCATTATCAAAACCCACAGAATATACAACACCAAAAGTGAAACCTAACACAAACTATGGACTTTGGCGGATAACAATGTGTCGGTGAGGTACTGAAGAGATATACCATTCTGGTGGCAAGACACTGATAGTGGGGAGGCTGTATACATGTGGAGACAAAAGGTATAGGAAGTTCATGTGTCTTTTTTTTTTTTTTTAAAGATTTTATTTATTTATTTGACAGACAGAGATCACAAGCAGACAGAGAGGCAGGCAGGGAGAGGGAGAGGAGGAAGCAGGCTCCCTGCAGAGCAGAGAGCCCGATGCGGGACTCTATCCCAGGACCCTCAGATCATGACCTGAGCTGAAGGCAGCGGCTTAACCCACTGAGCCACCCAGGCGCCCTCATGTGTCTTTTTTTGTCAATTTTGCTATGATCCTAAATCTGCTCTTAAAAACAAAGTGTCCTTAAAAAGAAAAAAAAAAAAAAAAAAGTAAATAGCTTATAAACAGTTTAATGTTTTCAACAGATGCTAATTTATGTCCATATGCTATAATATCTTTTTCTCTGGACAATCTTATAATTTTATGTGGATTTAAGCACATGTATTCAAGTGTGTATGTGTACACAGAGATAAGAGGAACAATGCCCTTTCTTAAACATTTGGTATCTCCATCTGTTTGTCATGCACTCACTGCTACAAATGATGAGAGAAAGGAAACAAAGAATATAACTGCTACTCTGTTCAATTCCTAGCATAAAACTCTTTTATCAATTTTTATTACCTGAATGAAGAACAAAGGTTAAAGAGAAAAAGCTGTAGTTTCTTTCCAATTACATGCATTTTCATCTGTATAGTACAAGATTCTATTCTTTAATCAGAAGAATCATTCTGTAAAGACATATAATACAATCTAATTAATTCAGGTCTTTCTTTTATCATTCCTAATTATTTATCTAAGTTGTTCTAAAGAATCTCTTAGCAGTGGGGGGAATAGGTGATTCAGGAGATTAAGCATCGACTCTTGATTTCAGATCATGTCATGATCTCGGGGTCATGGGATTGAACCCCACACCAGGATTCATGATTACACAGAGTCTACTTGTCTCTTTCCCTGTCTCTCTCATGCATGAACAAATAAAATCTTTTTAAAAAGAGAAAAATCTCTTAACAGTGAATGTGCATGTATATATATCTGCATGCATACACACATACACATGATTTACAAAGCAATGATTAAAATGACAAATTATATTATTTCTAAAACTGTTTTTCAACAAACAGTTTACTGCCCTGTACCACAATAGAAGGAATATACTCATTTACTATTTTTACTGGATTTATGATTGTTCCCATTCTTTATAATAGCAAATAAAAGGTATTAAGAAAAAATTTTGTCCAGTATTAACACATGTCTATTTCATACTATACAGAATTTAAGTAGCATTTAACCAAGAAAACAAAGTTCTTAACCCTCTTCCCAGTAAAATTTAGCTGTATTATACAGCTGACCCTTGAACAAAAAGGTATGAAGCGCACAAGTCCATTTACAGATGGACTTTTGCCATACAGCACAGTACTATAAATTTATCTTCTCATGATTTTCCTAATAACACTTTATTTTCTCTAGCTTACTTTACTGTAAAAATATAGTACAGAAAACATATAACACACAAAATTTGTGTTAACAGACTATCTTACTGGTAAAGATTCTGATCACCAGAAGGTTAAGAGTAGTTAAGTATTGGGGTAGTCAAAGTTATACGTAGATTTTCAACTATGAGAGGAGTTGCACCCCTAACTCCAAAGTTGAATTTAGAGGTCAACTATAAACAAGAAAGATTTTCTACCTATTTTAATTGATTAAAAAGAATGCCAAAATAGAATTAATAATCCAAGATAATATCCATTCACCCTACAAGATGGCCCAAATAGGAAATATGTAGCATTAAGACACAAGAAATGGCAAAGTGGTAAACTTTTGAAAATATTAACCTAAAAATTTCAAATGCTAAAGAGGCAGAAGGATAATTTACACCAAAATTGAATTATATGCTCAATGGCAGAGAGATAGTTTCACTAGTAAGAGCAAGCTGGTTCATTAGTCTGCTTTCTCTTCTAATAACGTATTATAAAAAGCTATCCTTCTTAGCATTTCTGAGTAATATAACCTTACAAATCAAAAGGAATGTAGCAGATTGGTTTAAGAGTTTGGGCTTCTAACAGATATGCTTTCTAACTGTAACTTACTCTGCCTCAATATTCCTATTTCTCAAAGATGAATAATAAAAGAAGAAAACTTCAAATGATTGTTAAGAGGAGTAATCAGAATGCCTATAAATCTTCAATAAATATTAACTCATAGCTACAGGAGAAAGGAGCAAATAAAAATATAAAGGAATGTTAATAAGTGCAACTATTTTTTTTTCCTTTTCTTACCTTCACTGCCATAGTCTTTTTTTTTTTTTTTAAAGATTTTATTTATTGATTTGACAGAGAGAGATACAAGTAGGCAGAGAGGCAAGCAGAGAGAGAGACCGGAGGAAGCAGGCTCCCTGCCGAGCAGAGAGCCCGATGCGGGACTCGATCCCAGGACCCTGAGATCATGACCTGAGCCGAAGGCAGCGGTTAACCCACTGAGCCACCCAGGCGCCCCCACTGCCATAGTCTTAATGCCTAAAGCTTACTAATTATTTGTTGAATTAACAAGAAGAGTGTATGCATATACATATGTGTATGTGTACGTGCGTGTGTGTCTATATATATATTTTAAGCAGAGAATGCAAAACTGGACGTGAGGAGAACTCTCAGTTAACAAACTCACCAAAGATAGGAGCTTTTTCTTTAAAAGAAAAAGGAAACCAAAAAGAATAGGTCAGGGTTGAATTCTCAGTTAACTCATTTAGCAGTGACACCTAAAACTGGTAGAGTAGGAAAGTGGGAGACCAAGCAGAGGCTAGAGGATGAGACCAAAGAGTAGGGTATATCAGAATGGAAGATTAGAACATAAGAACATCAGAAGGTTATATTTGAAAAAGCCCCTACAAATGATCTTATATACAGATAAAAATCCCACAACTCAGATGAAATATCTCTGGATTAATAGAAAATAAGCTTTTAATTTTTTCCATATTACCCAGTCTCTCCCAAAAGCTTTATACATTAAGCTCTGAAAATGCAATCTCATGAATAAAGGTATTCAACTTCTTTCCCAAAAATGCTGCCTCCACATCTTCTCCTTATCTACCCACATTTTCCCTTTTAGTACTCCCCTAATTTTATCTTCTTATACTCCAATGCCATGAAATTACACCAAGAACCTTAACACTCTCCTAACATCTCAACTTTGGTGTTCCTCCTTGATTACTCTAGTCTTAATTCCAAAATGCTTATTACTTCTCTTGTAAGATCACTCTCTTATTTCTGTGTATGTGTACATATTACCTCATGCTACACAACCCACTTTTCCTGAAGTAAAATGGGAAGCTCTTACCTTGAAACCCAGGCAGAGTTAGGTCTCATAAATTTTCACACCACTTTGTACATACAACTGAGAGTACTTTTTGCCACATATTTTGTATGTGCCCATGTATTATTTTGTAATTAGGAGTGTTACAAATTGTATTCCATTCTCTACCTTCTTAAAAAAGGTTTTATTTATTTGAGACAGAGAAAGAGACAGCAACAGAGCAGGCACACACCCAGAAGCAGGGGGAGGGGCAGAGAGAGGGAGAAGCCGACTGCCCATTGGGCAGGCAGCAGGATGTGGGGCTCATTCCCAGGACCTTGGGATCATGACCTGGGCCAAAGGCAAATGCTTAACAAACTGAGCCACCCAAGTGTCCCCAGTTCCTTACATTTATCACTCTATGTTAGTCTTTTTTTTTAACTAATAAACTTTTTTAAAAGAATAGTTTTAAGGGGCACCTGGGTGGTTCAGTGGGTTAAGACGCTGCCTTTGGCTCAGGTCATGATCTCAGGGTCCTGTAATGGAGCCCCACATCAGGCTCTCTGCTCAGCAGGGAGCCTGCTTCCCTCTCTCTCTGCCTGCCTCGCCATCTACTTGTGATTTCTCTCTGTCAAATAAATAAATAAAATCTTTAAAAAAAAAAAAAAGAATAGTTTTAAGTTCACAGCAATTTTCCACATATTTTTAGTGATTCATTGGTATTTCTACCTCTTCAGAAGATTAATGATTTTTTTTTTTATTTACAAACTTTTAGAAAGAATTACCCTCACTTTGGGTTCCTAAAGAATTAATTGTATAGTACTTGGCACCCAGAAAGGGGGTGCCTTAATTAATTAAATAACTTTAATTATTAAATTAAATTAAATTAAAGTTAATTAATAACTTTATTAAAGCTGTTAATAATTAACAACTGTAAAACATAAAGATATACCAATTCATTAGTAAGTCTGTTCTTAATGCTATTGGGCATTGGTTTATTTTTTTTTTTTTTCATTATGATTTCTAACTGGTTACATAGCTATTACATAACTTATCTTTTAACCTAACTGAAATTTCTGACTTCCAGAAATCTATAAAACACTGGAACCATAAAATGAAGTCAGGTTCTGGCAAGATCCAGAACCTTTTTCTTTCTACAGAGTATTGCATCTGGCCAAGGTAATGAGCTGGGACTCAGGAAGACAATTAGGGCAGGTGTACTATGTGAAAGGGGCAGAAAAATCTAAGAACGTCAACTGGATAGATCCAAACTACACCTTTGATGAAGGATTAGAAGTGAGATACAAAATAACGAATCTAACAGACAGGAGTAAAACTGGGGGCACCTGCGGGCTCAGTCAGTTAAGCATCTGCCTTTGGGTTAGGTCATGAGGCCAGCCAAAATCCTGGGATTGAGGCGGTATCAGGCTTCTTGATCAGCAAAGAGCCTGCTTCTCCCTCTCCCTCTGCTGCTCCCTTTGAGGCTCCCCCTGGCTTGTACCCTCTCACTCTCACATTCTCTCAAATAAGTAAATAAAACTTTTTTTTTAAGCGCGGGGGGGGGGGCAAAAATTATAAACACAAAGTAGAAGCAAGAGAAAAGAATCAAATGAACTGTATCAAACACCAGAGTAGGTTGGAAAGAATGAAAGTTTAAAGACTGTAGGAGCAGATCTGTGGCAGAGTCAACATTCACTCGTATCTCTATTATTAATCCAACTCAATCAAAATTTAAGAAACCATGATAAATATGTATTCACTAGCATTTGTAAAAGAAAAATTTTAACTTAAATAAATGTATATTTAAATATAATTTAAATGTATACTTAAATATAAAGCTTCCAAAGTTATCTTATACCATGTTAAAACATACAAATAATGATCACAAATAAATACATCATTGACTGGCATGCTCTAAATTTAAAGAGCATTAAAAATGCCATCAGGGCCACCTGGGTGGTTCCGTGGGTTAAGCCGGCTCAGGTCATGATCTCAGGGTCCTGGGATGGAGTCCCGCATCCAGCTCTCTGCTCAGCGGGGAGCCTACTTCCCTCTCTCTCTCTCTGCCTACTTGTGATCTTTCTCTGTCAAATAAATAAATAAAATCTTTAAAAAAAAATGCCATCAGACTTTTTCTTCAGACAGAGGGTAAGATGGTTGCAGAGGCGTAGGAGGACTCTGGGGTCAACTACTCCCACTAATACAACTAGGTAACTATCAAATAATCCTGAATATCCCAATAATCTACGTGAATACAGGCAAAAGAAACTCTACAACTAAAGGTAGAGAAGAAGACACATCAAAGAAGGTGGGAAGTGTGGAGACATGTCTTGGGAGAGAAATGGACTGTGACTGCTAAAGCGGGCAGGAAGGAAGAGAGACAAATTAGCACACAGAGGAGTACATGGGGAAAATGAATTCCTGTAACAACTGGCTTGGAAAATGAGAGGACCCGAATTTCACAAATTCTGACAGTCTGCAGGGCTTAAAGACTGTGGAGTTTCAAAGGTCATTGGGCTTGGCCCTGAGAGAATTCTATGGATATCATGCTGCTCTTGTAGAAAAGGCAGGGGTAAACAGCCAATGGTCTTACAGTACGGAAATAGAAGGGAGGTTAGTTGCTCATCTCCAAATGTGTCCCTGAGAAGAACCCTCTGGAGAGAGAAAAAAACAAAAAACAAAATAACAAAAAAACTGGCAGGTGCCATTTCCTGCCCTCCATCCTGCAGCAAAAACACAAGGCCATGCTGTGGGAACCAGCATAGCATGGACACTTGCTATCTAACTGGGTTACACCAAGCCCCATCCCGCAGCACTGTGGAAGAACTACTATTCCCAGTCACACTTGCCTCAGTCCCAGCACAGTGGGCCCAAACCCCTACCAACACCACATCTCCCAATCTGGGAGTTCTGTGAAGCCTCCATTCCAGTGGCAGCAGCACAGGTCTCATTTCACAAGTAGATCAGAGTACATATAGTTAAACCACATTTAGGCCAGGAACTAAACACTGCACACAATAGGCTGAGAGAACTCCTGCAGAGGATAGGCCTGAAGGATAAAGCAGTCAGAACGCACTGCAGTGCCCTAGAGAACAAGGGACACTACAATGCAGGGCACTACAGGACCGCTTCTTCATAAGGTCATTATGCTCAAGAACAGGAAATACAACAGACTTACGTAACACAGAGAACCAGGCCCAGAGATTTAGATGAAATGAAAAGACAGAGGAATTTCTTCCAAATGAAAGAACAGAACAAGGCCACAGACAGACATCTAAGCAAAACAAATGTAAATAAGATACCTAATGGAGAATTTAAAGGAACAATCATAAGGATACTCACTGGACTTGAAAACAGGTGGAGATCATCAATGAGACCATTAACAGAAAGATAAGGAATAATACAGAGATAAAGGGTCCAATAAACAAAATGAAAAACACACTTGTTGTAACGAGCAACAGGCTAAAAGAAGCAGAGGAAGGAATTAATAACCTAGAAGACAGTATAATGGAAAGTACTCAAGCTGAACAAAAAAGAGAAAAGGGATTTAGGCAATATGAGAATAGACGTAGGAAACTCGGTGACTTCATCAAAGATAATAATATTCATATTACAAAAGTCCCAGAAGAATGAGGAGGAAGGGAGGAGGAGAATTTATTTGAAAAAATAGTAGCTAAAAATGTCCTCATTTGGGGAAGGAAACAGATACCCAGATCCAGAAGGCATAGAAAACCGCCAACAAAATCAACAAAAGCAGATCTATACACCAAAACATATTGTAAATTAAGAAGGAAAGTACATTACTAAAGAAAAAAAGGGGGGGGGGGAGTTACATTTAAAGGAAACCCCATAAGGATACCAGCAGATTTTTCAGCAGAAATTCCAGATCAGAAAGGCAGCCTGATAAAATCAAAGTGTTGAAATGGCAAAAAACTACAACAAAGAATACCCAGCAATTAAAATAAGTGATAAAGAGTTTCCTGATAAATAAAAACTAAAGGAATCCATGATCACTAAACAAGTCCTGCAAGAAGTATTAAAGGAACTCCTTCAGTAGAAAGGAATCGAGAAAAGGATCGAATCCCGCATTGGGCTCCCAGCTCAGCAGGGAGTCTGCTTCTCTCTCTGACCCTCTCTCCTCTCATGCTCTCTCCCTCTCACTCAAGTAAATAAATAAAATTTTTAAAAAATCATTCACCATGATCAAGTGTGTTTTATTCCTAGGTTGCAATGGTGGTTCATTATTCATAAATCAAACAACATGATACATCATATCAACAAGAGAAAGGATAAGAACCATATGATCATTTCACAAGATGCAGAAAAAACATCTGACAAAGTACAACATCCACTCATAATAAAAACCCTCAACAAAGCAGGTTTAGAAAGAATACGCCTCGACATAATAAAGGCCATATATGAAAATTCCACATCTAACATTATACTTAACAGAGAAAAATTGAGATCCTTTCCCCTAATGTAAGGAACAAGGCAAAGATGTCCATTCTCACCACTTCTATTTAACATAAAGTCCTAATCTCAGTAATCAGACAACAAAAAGAAAAAGAGTAATAGGCACCTAAATCAGTAAGTTAGAAGTAAAACTCACTATACGCAACTGACACAATATTATATACAGAAAATTTGAAAGACTTCACAAAAAACTGCTAGAACTGGTAAACAAACTCAGTAAAGTCGCAGGATACAAAATCAGTGTAAAGAAATTTGTTGCATTTCTATACACTGATAATGAAGCAGCAGAAAGGGAAATCAAGAAAATGATCTCATTTAATTGTTTCATTTAATGATCATTTAATTAAGAAAATTATCTCAATGCCCCCAAAATAGTAAGATACCTAGTAATAAACCTAACCAAAGAAAGACCTGCACTCTGAAAACTATAAAACACTAATGAAAGAAACTGAAGACAACACAAAGAAATGGGAACACATTCCATACTCATGGATTGGAAGAACAAATACTGTTAAAATGTTTATACTATGCAAGGCAATCTACACTTTTAATGAAACCCTTATCAAAATACCAACAGCATTTTTCACAGGAAAAAAAAAATCCTAAAATCTGTATGGAACCATGAAAGACCCCAACTAGACAAAGCAATCTTGAAAGAGAAAACCAAAGCTGGAGGCTTCACAATTCTGGACTTCAAGTTATATTATAAAGACGTAGTAATCAAAACAGTATGGTACTAGTACAAACACATGCACATATATCAAAGAACAGAATAGAAAATCCAAAAATAAACCCACAACTATATGGTCAATTAATTTTCTTTTTTTTTTTTTAAGATTTTATTTATTTATTTGACAGAGAGAAATCACAAGTAGATGGAGAGGCAGGCAGAGAGAGAGAGAGGGAAGCAGGCTCCCTGCCGAGCAGAGAGCCCGATGCGGGACTCGATCCCAGGACCCTGAGATCATGACCTGAGCCGAAGGCAGCGGCTTAACCCACTGAGCCACCCAGGCGCCCCTGGTCAATTAATTTTCAACAAAGCAAGAATGAATATCCAATGGCGGGGGGAAACAGTCTCTTCAACAAAGGGTTTTGGGAAAAGTTGAAAACAACATGCAAAAGAATGAAACTGGATCACTTTCCCACACTATACATAAAAATAAATTCAAAATGGATTAAAAGCTTAAATGTGAGACCTTAAAATGTAAAAGTCCTAGAAGAGAACACAGGTAGAAATTTTTCTGACAGTGGCCATAGGAATTCCCTTCTAGACAGGTTCCCTCAAGCAAGAAATATAAAAACAAAAATAAACTATCAGGACTTCATCAAAATAAAAAGCTTCTGCATGCCAAAGAGAAACAATCAACGAAACTAAAAGGCAACCTAAAAACTGGGAGAAGATATTTGCAAATGATATAAGCAATAAAGGGCTAGTATCTAAAATATATAATTAACTTGTAAAACTCAACACCCCAAAAATGAATAATCCAATTAAATGGAGTCAGAAGATATGAACAGACATTTCTCAAAAGAAGACATACAGGGGCGCCTGGGTGGCTCAGTGGATTAAGCCGCTGCCTTCGGCTCAGGTCATGATCTCAGTGTTCTGGGATCGAGCCCCGCATCGGGCTCTTTGCTTGGCGGGAGCCTGCTTCTCTCTCTCTCTCTTTCTCTCTGCCTGACTCACCGCCTGCTTGTGATCTCTCTCTCTCTGTCAAATAAATAAATAAAATCTTTAAAAAAAAAAAAAAGACATACAGATGGCCAATAGACAAAGGAAAACATACTGAACATCAATCATCATCAGGTAAATGCAAATCAAAACTACAACAGGTATCACCTCACATCTGTCTGAATGGCTAAAGTAAAACAGAGGTGCTGGCCAGAATGTGGAGAAAAAGGAACCCTCGTGCACTGTTAGTGGGAATGCAAACTGGTACAGCCATTGAGGAAAATATGGAAAATATGGAAGTTCTTCATAAACTTAAAAACAGAACTACCCTATGATCCAATGATCACATTACTGAGTATTTACCGGAAAAAAATACAAAGAACACTAATTCAAAGCAGTATATACACCTCTATGTTTATAGCAGCATTACTTAAAATAGCCAACATAGGCAGGAGCCCAAATGAACATGGATTGAAGTGGATAAAGAAGATGTGTTATATTTACACAATGGAATATAACACAGCCACGAAGAATGATGAAATCTTGCCATTTGCAACATGGAGTTGGAAAGTATACGGCTAAGTGAAATAAGTCAGATGAGACAAATACTGTATGATTTCAAACCATGAAATTTAAGAAACAAAACAAAAAAAAAAAAGAAAAAGACAAATCAAGAAACAGACTCTTAACTGTAACTAATAGTTATCAGTGGAGAAGTAGGCAAAGGGATAGGTGAAATAGGTGATGGATGGAGGTTAAGGCATACCCTGACAGAGATGAGCACCAGATGATTAAAATAAAAACTTTAAAAAAAAAGTACCACCAGCTTTTCAAATAAGCAGCAAGTCAAAAGGAACTCCAAAAACATAAAGTTGCCTCACACTGAATCACACTGTACCACACACATATAAGAAACAGTATGTGCAAACAGAAAACTGAATAGAAAACTGACAGCCTGTTTGTCAAAATTTAAACTGAAATATATATTTCCATGTGCTTTATATGAAAACTGCATTGTGAATCTTTAAAATTAAAGTTTTTCTAAAATTCAACCACCACCATTTTACTTCTCACCAGCAAAAAATTACATTCATTTAAATATTTTCCTAATGAATATACTGACTCATACAAATAAGAATTGTCTGACAACTAACAACTTCATTATGTGAAACAGTATATATCACCATTTTGGTTACTCCAGATGGGGAACAATAAAAATATTTCAAATATGTCCTCTGGCTAAAACAAATAAACATCCATTGTTAAAGAAATTTCCGCAAAGACAAAAAAACTTACTTATTAAAAAATCTTATCAAGGGGCGCCTGGATGGCTCAGTGGATTAAGCCACTGCCTTCAGCTCGGGTCGTGATCTCAGTGTCCTGGGATCGAGCCCTGCATGGGCCCCTCTGCTCAGCAGGGAGCCTGCTTCCCCCTCTGTCTCTGCCTGCCTCTCTGCCTACTTGTGATCTCTCTGTCAAATAAAATAAATGGAATCTTTAAAAAAAAAAAAATCTTATCAAAATAATTAACTTGTAGGGGCACCTGGGTGGCTCAGCGGGTTAAAGCCTCTGCCTTCAGCTCAGGTCATGATCCCAGGGTTCTGGGATCGAGCCCCACATCGGGCTCTCTGCTCAGCAGGGAGCCTGCTTCTTTCTCTCTCTCTGCCTGCCTCTCTGCCTACTTGTGATCTCTGTCAAATAAATAAATAAAATCTTAAAAAAAAAAATTAACTTGTAGAGCCCCATGATTTTCATATAAAAATTATTTCAAGTTGGGGCACCTGGGTGGCTCAGTCAGTTAAGCATCTAAGCATTGATTTTGGCTCAGGTCATCATCTCAAGGTCTTGGGACAGAGCCCTTAGTCAGACTCTGCACTCCACAGGTAGTCAGAGTGAGGTTCTCTCCCTCTGCAACAACCCCGCTTGTGCTCTCACATGCACTCTCTAAAATAAATAAATAAGTCTTTAAAAGAATTATTTCAAGTGTTGAAAGTACCATTGTCTTACTACAGCCCTAAGAAAAAAATTTAAGATTTAACAAAAGCACAAATGGTAATTATTTTTAATCTGGTGAAGAAAACATCACTAAAAGCCAAACTTTTTTTTTCAACTCCCCTTAAAATATGTGAATCTATTAGCCCAGTAAATAAAACTTTAAATAAACAAAAGTTAAAAATTAAAATCTGAACCATAATGTGTATCTCAACTTTAATGCCTTATCTAATCCTTTCTTTTTCCATATAATCACTGTCTCCATCTTTTATTAACTCTGTACAACATTAATCTGCAAAACAGGCTCTATAATACTAATTCTAATTTTGAAACAAGAACAACATAATAAACCTTTCTCACTGCAGCTTGCACATTTCTGTTTTCTGGCTAGAGATGAAGCTATATTCTTCACGAGATATTCTTTTTTTTTTTTTTTTTTTTTAATTTATTTGACAGACAGAGATCACAAGTAGGCAGAGAGGCAGGCAAGAGAGAGAGGAAGGGAAGCAGGCTCCCCGCTGAGCAGAGAGCCCAATGCGGGGCTCGATCCCAGGACCCTGAGATCATGACCTGAGCTGAAGGCAGAGGCTTTAACCCACTGAGCCACCCAGGTGCCCCTTCACAAGATATTCTGAAATAGTTTTCTATATGCTTAGTTTCATGGGGAAAAACTCCCACAAACTTAAAAAGCCAAGACCATCTTGTTTTGGAGTCCTCCATTCCATAACCTCCCCAGTACTTAAAATCTACTAATTATAAGTTGATGTTAGACAATGTTAGTATCCAAAAATGTTTAAATTATGATGCCCACTCTTAAAGAACTTAAATTCAGAAAGAGAGAAAAAATACCCAGAGACCACAATAGGTAGATTCTAAATTCCTTAGAGAAAGAACATATGCTTATTAAGTTTGATGAAGCAGTGTAAAAACAAATTCTATGGGACCATGATTAGAAAGAAACAGGTTCTTAATTAATCCCCATGACTAAATGAACTTTAAGGAAGTGAGGTCCAAACCAGATGAAAGAAAGGAAATTGTATGGTTTATTACTTTGTAGATTGGTTTAGAAAATTCATTTACAATTAGAAAATCTGAACAAATATTGGTTAATGAATAATAAGGTATATAATTGTGTGTTGTTACTTTAAATCCAAGAAGAGCTATGTGAAACCTTCATTTTGTTTTCCGAGGTTGTAACTTCTCTTCAAATCTACTGATCCACCAACAAGTACAATTTTAAAGATTTATTTTAAAGATTTACACTTGATAAACCTAATTTTTTCAGGCAGAAATCATTAAAGAGATATTAAAACTGATTGGGCAAAAGTATAATAAGAAACTTATACACCGTCTTCAAGTATGTCCCCACAAGATAACTGATTAATTACAAAGAAGAAAATAGTTAACATTACAGTGGAGAAACCTGGCAAACCCCTCCTTAACCAAGGGATCATAGTTAACACCACTAATAATGAGATATATCAGCAGAGACTCCCATTAATATAATGAACAAACAAGGGCACAATTTCAGTTCTATGGTATTCTTGACAAAAAAAGAAAAACTTGCATTTAATCACAGGATACTCACATAAACCCAAACTGAGGGGCATGCTACAAAATTACAGGCCAGTATTCTCCTGAAGTGTCAAGGTCATGAAAGACTTAAAAATGCTGAGGAACTGTGCTATGTTAGAGAAGAGATAGGATAACTAAATGCAATTTGTGATCCTAGCTTGGATCCTGGATCAGAAAACGGAGATCAGTGGGTCAACTGATATAATATTAATAAGGGCTGCATATTCATTAACAGTATGGTATTGATTAATTTTCTGTTTTTGGTTATTATACTGTGGTTATGAAACATACTGGCATTTGGGGAAGCAGGGTGAAGGATAGAGAAGAGAGAGTGATGTATTCTTTTTGCAACCTAAAGACTAAAATTATTTCTGGAGGGAAGAATAAAAATCCAAACTGCCAAACTGTATACTAAAATGCAGCACATTAAAACATCCAAGAACATGAAGGAAAACCAGGTAACACATTTTAACAAATGATCTTCCTACTTTCTCCCCAGGTTCAGAACATTTGTTTATTCTTACTAATTCACTTACCAAAAACTGGGCACTGGTGATATGTAGATTCCTCGTCCTCTCCCTTACTCAATTTGGTCTCTACCTCTTGAATATTGAGATTATGATAACTATTTTTCCTAATTATAATCAAATTATAATACTTAAAACTATTTTCATATTCCATAGAGTTCCATGAGACTGTTATGTGGAACAAATGGAATTTCAAAAAATCCTTGCAGGGAAAAAAAGAAACCATCTGATAAATCCAATGATATTTTTACATGCCTCAAAATGCCAAAGTGTTCAAACCCATTAAAAATATTACTAACCAAAGAATGCTAAAAGCCAGAGACTTCAACAATAGGTGTATGTCATTTTGTCCATTATGCTTATATTTTGCATTTTAAAGGCCCTTCCCTTATATCCATTCCTTAAGGTTGCCATAACAAAGTACCATAAACTGCACATCTTTAAACAACATAAATTTATTATTTCACATTCCGGAGGCTAGAAGTTCAAAATCAAGATGCTGGTAGGGCCATGTTCCCTTTCGTAGCTTCTAGGGGAGACTCCTTCCTTGCCTCTTCCAGCTTCTGATAGCCTCAGGTATTTCTTGGCTTGCTTTATGTCTAATTCCAATCTCTGCCTCCATCTTCAAATGGTTGTCTTCCCCCATGTCTGTGTGTTTCTATGTCTTCACATGTCTCTGTTTTCTCTTTTTATAGGAATACCAGTCTACTGGATTGGGGCCCACCCTGAGAATGACTTCCATGTTAACTTAATTATATCTGTAAAGACCCTATTTCCAAATATGGGCACATTCACAGGACTTCAACATACTTTTGGGGGCACTTCAACATACTTTGGGGGCACAGTCCTCTGTTCCTTAGGATTTGTTTAGAAATTACTTACTCACAACCACTTTAAAATATTTGCTGAGCAACTCCTACATGCTATGCAACATCCTAAGTGCTAAACAGAAGGGTAAATAAATTAGATGAAAGCCCGGTCTTTAAGAAGATGGTATTTCTAGTTCATAGAATCAGACAATAAATGAAAGGATATACATGACAGATTTCAGATTGTAAGAAGTGGTATGAGGTTATAAAGTACTTTAAAAGGAGGTCTCAGAAAGACTCTAAGGCGGTAATACTGGAGTGACTTGAAGGATGCACAAGTGTAATGGCCAAGATAGCAGGTTGGGGTAGAGATTATTCTTGATAATGAAGGCTATTTGTTGACTTAAGTAATCCGGCCATGTGCCAATGGTGCACAAAGCTGACAATTTATTACATATAACAACTTGGAAATTATGTGACTCTTAAAGAATTTCCTTTCTTTACTTAAAGAGAATCTTCTATCAAATTTTGCACATCTGGGGCACCTGGGTGTCTCAGTCAGTTAAGCATCTGCTTTCCCTGCTCCATGGGGAGCCTGCTTCTCCTGTTACCTCTGCCTCTCTGTCTCTCATGGATAAATAAAATCTTTTAAAAGAAATTCTTTGTACATCTAAATGTTAGACCCTTAATTTTTATATTATGCCAATTTATTGTAGATAATTTAAATTTGGATAGCCCATAATCCTATCAGTTTGCTGATCACAAACCATAGTTACAAATGACACTAACTTAGTAATTGTAAGCTAAGTCAAGATAATGTACTGTTATGATATGAAACCATAGATTATACAGTTGTATATTTACTCTGAAGTAAATACTATGCTCAAAATTAGGAGAAAATTAACCTGAGGGAGAAAAAAAACTTAGAAGGAGGTTGAAGCATTCCAACAGAAAGCTCCTCAGAATCCCACTGATTATAAAATTGAGGGTACAGCAGAAAGTTAGGTGATGTGTATGTATAAAAGTCTCAGAACAATCGTAACTATACACTTTTATCACTACTCACTGAAGCACCATGCCTGCCAGTTGCCCTAGGCAATCATCTTGATTAAATATACTCCAGGGATGACTCTGGTCAGGTTTCTTCTCTTTATTTGTCTTGCATTCCCCAATGCCAAGCTTACTACCACCTATGATAGTGATTCAGGGAGTTAGTGAAGGTACAAAAACTACATTACTAGGACAAAATTCTAGGATATTGTCATTGTTATAGCTTAATAAAGTTTAACACAATGATCAGGTTTAATGCACGTTGTTTTATTTCATTACCAATTTACCAGACTCATTTTTTACAAGCGGGAAATATTTCAGTCATATGCTTTTATTAAACATTAGGTATTCCAGAGACTACAGAAAAACCTCTACTAACTAGAATCTGCAGAGTATGAATTATTTCATGTGTAAGTATCTAGGAAAACTGATATTTTACATTAATTCCCAAAACACTTAAGCATACTGAAAGGCAAACCTAAATTATATTAAAGTATCCCTTGATTTCACTGTTCAGAGGAACACTGTTACATCTCCCCCCCTCCAAAAGGGCTATAAGGGATCTTCTTTTATGAGAAAGCAAGGTGTTACATAGAACAATCTAGTGAAAGACTAAACATATGAAGGTAGGTTTTTTTTGGTGCTAGTATGTACTTTCTTCTCCAACTACCCCTACCCACATGCTCTATCATAGGTAAAATGGTGAGTTTTGTTGTCTTCAGCCCTAATTTCCTGTGCTCATACCACTCCCTACCTCCATTTCACCTGTATCATCACATTTCCCTCTTCTTGCATTGTTCTGTATCTCTTTTAACATTTCAAATGTTATAGTCACAGAATAAACTGATAAATCTTAAGAAGTCTCCTAGAATTTTACTGACCATGGCATTCATGGCACTTACTTACAAAATTGCCCTGTTTTATATTTACACATGACTATTTTGAACTTTATGGTAAGCGAAAGGTTGAAGACCTCTTCATAAAGAAAAATCTTAGCCATCTCAAACACAGCTGAAAACTAAGACAAATATTATCCCACACTCTGAATTCTTTTAGTTATCCACCATCTCTCCTAAACCATTACCACTCCCACTCTCTATCTGCATACCTTCTAATCTTCCTCACCAATGTCATCTACTCGTACTTCCTGACCACCTAGCACTGCTCTTCACATTCACTGAAGACGTCTGCATCTTGGTCAGATTTCTGTCCTACCATATGTCCTACCACCATGGGAAAGACCTAAAACCCAAGTCTCAAGACTCCTGAACCTTATCAATTCTGAAGACTTCACACAGTCTTTGGACTTCATCTATGAACTTTCACAGCCAAACACTTCACTGATCTGACACCATCTTCCAATATGTATAACTTTCTTGTGCCCACATAATCCCTCTATCTGCTCCTCAATTTCTTACACTCCTTACATTGTCCACTTGTCCCTTTGTCATGTCCTTTCCTTAGTAAGCATATTATTCATGTATATGTACATGAATAATCTCCTAAATCACTTCCTCACCAACACACTTTACCCCTGGGTTCTTCTGTAGGGCTTGTCATGTAAAAGTCTAAGCCTAAAATAACCCACACAAACTATCTACTCTTAAACAATCAAGAGACTGAGTGGTGTCAGAAAAAGGATCAAAGAGACATGAAAATTTATACTACTCTAAATTCTGATCTCCAATTTCAGATGGAATCTTAACCTTCTAAAGCAATCTTTTTATTTGTCTATGATGGATTCCCTCTCCCCTTCTCTTCAACAACTATTATAAATTTTCACTAATCTTAAGACCCTTTCCTAAGACCAACCTCCACCCTCCCTGAAATTTATTAAAAAAAAAAAAGTCATTAGTTATGAACTATCTGCTCAACTTTTGCCTCTCCCTCACTTATTCTTTGTCCTTCAATGCTATCACAATAAATAAGATATCCTTCCTCTTGTTCTTGTTCCATTCCCCCATGTCAAAATTTCATTTTCCACTATCTCTTTCCCCAAGCCTACAAACCACTCAAGTGTCCCCTATCACTTAAAACATAAAGACTGTAGCCCCCTATCCTTGTCAGTACCACACTCCATGTTTTCCTTCCTAGAAAGGCAGATTTTCTCATTCCCTCCCCGAGTTTAAAATAATCTTAGGGCGCTTGGGTGGCTCAATCAGTTAAACATCCAGCTTAGGTCGTGAGATTGAGCCCCTCATCAGGCTCCATGCTGGGCATTAAGCCTGCTTAAGAGTCTCTCTCTCCCTGTTCCTCTGCCCAAACCCTTCCCTCAGCTTGCGTGCTCTCTCTCTCAAAAAATACTGTAAAATTTAAAAATCTTATTTTACTTCTAATTCTCTGCTGAAACTACCTTTACAAGAAAATCACTAGGAAATATTTTATGGTATTATAAAACATTATTGATGCCTTTAGGTTCCTTGAAGTTACTATCTTTTATAGATACCAACTAAATTATTTACATATGAAATGGTATGATGTCAATTTGCTTCAAATGAATAAAGAACTGTAAGTGTACTCATGAAAAAATGCTCAGTTTATAAATACTGAAGCTGGGTAATAGTTACATAGTGGTTCACTACACAATTCCATCTACCTCTGCATATGCTTGAAATCTGCCTTAACAATACATGCATGATAATAAAAAACAGATCTCTACCTTTATCACAGTATCCCTTTAAACTATACCATGGTTTGTTTCTACATTGTAAGATATGTTTATTAAATTATAATTGATATACAATTTTTTATTAGTTTCAGGCTTACAGCATATTGACTCATCAATTCTATATGTTACTCAAAGCTCACCACAGTAAGTACAGTCACCATAAAACATTATTACAGTATTATGGACTATATTTCCTATGCCGTACTTCTCATCTCCATAACTCATTTTTTAAAGATCTATTTACTTAATTAACAGGAGAGGGTAGACTTCCCACTGAGTGCAGAGCCTGAGAGGACTCCATTCCAGGCCCCAGAGATCATGACCTGAGCTGAAGGCAGACACCTAACCGACTAAACCACCCAGGCGCCCATAATTCATTTATTTTATAACTGGAATTTTGTACCTCTTAATCCCTTTCACTTATTTCACCCACTTCCCTACCTGCCTCCCTCTGGCAACCACAAGTACTCTATATTTAAGAATCTGTTTGTTTGTAGACCATAGTTTTTAACCCTCTGAAGTCACTAAGTCACCTGGGTTGGGGAAGCAGGCTCCTCTTCCAACCTCCCAAATATTCTCCAACATTTGCCTTGACAACATAATGGGATTTGGATGTAATGAACTCTTTAGGTATGTTAGGCAGTTAAAAAGGTTGTTGATGTGGGGCACGTGGCTGGCTCAGTTGTTGAAGCATGCCACTCTTGAGCTTGGGTTACATAGTTCAAGCCCCACACTGCATACAGAGATTACTTTTTTAAAAAAGGTTGTTAATGCTAACTTGTAAAGTAATTAAACTGCAAAATCTTTTTTTCAGATATGGTTTTACTACTGCTTCATATGTACATTTTTTAGCTGCAAAATTAAGACTTTTTTCATAACATGCCATCAACTGAGTTTTTCCTCTGAATAGTACCTCACCTCCCTTCAAAAAAATAATTAATTCAATAAAATAAATTTAAAATTATGTATTTTTTAAAATATTTTATTTATTTATTTGACAGAGAGATCACAAGTAAGCAGAGAGGCAGGCAGGGAGAGAGGAGGAAGCAGGCTCCCCGCCAAGCAGAGAGCTCAAATGCGGGACTCGATCCCAGGACCCTGAGATCATGACCCAAGCCGAAGGCAGAGGCTTAATCCACTGAGCCACCCAGGTGCCCCAAAATTATGTATTTTTAATTGTTCATCTCACTATCTTGTTACAGAAGCTAGAAAATCAGAAACCCTGAGATCACCCTTTACTCCCTTGAATTTTGCCCACTTTTAACCAATAAAATGCACCTTAAAATCTATCCCTTCCTCTCTAATCCTACTCACACTGCACTAATAAAGGCTCCCGGTATTCCATAATCTCCTAGTCTTATTTCCCTCCATTCAATCCTCCATCCTATAACCTGACTGGATTATTTGAAATATTAATCAACAAGATCCCTGTTTAAAATATTTCAAATAGCTCCCCATTACTTCTGGAATAAAATTCAAGTTCCTAAACACAGGAAGCAAAAATCTTAACAATCTGGCTCTTCCTAGCCTTACTTCCAGTCTCTCCCTAATATTTTAATTTATGTCTCTGGTAATGCCTAACCACTTGTAGTTCACTGTAAGCACCTTTCTATTTCATACCTTCATGCCTTTGCTCAAACTTTTTTGCCCAAACTATTGCCTCCAATATAAAAGACCAAACTGGTAACCCTTAGCCTTGAACTGGATGAGGTGGATCAAAAAGTGCCATTGAAAGCAATATATTTCAAATTCTACACATGAGAGAATGGTGGAAGAACACAGGAAGAGGAAAGAAAAAGGACGAAGAATAAAGAATTGGGGAAGGAAGCACCTCTACAGGAGAAAGGGTGAAGATAATAGGCTCATTCTTAGAAGAAGTTAACCGTGGATCATTCAGTCAGAAATGTCCAACACAAAAATAATCTGGGTAGAAAGTCTGGAGCCCTGTTCATTTATCAAGCCCAAACCTGAGTGCCATATCTTCAATGGTACCTGAGGTACCTCCAAAAAATCCAGAGCTCTAGGTAAACCAATGGGCATGGAACATGGAAATCTAGCATTTCAGAAAAAAAAAGTAACACTGGAAGTCAGGTGAGTGAATGATTTAGAACAAAGGAAAAAGGACTGATAAGTATACCCTTGTTTAACCAGGGAAAATGTCACAGACAGAAGAAAATTCCAGTTAATTAAGGATCTTCTTGTGCCTAAAAGCAATAAAAGATCTTAAGGTTAGATTTCATTAAAAATTAAATTTCTGCACATCAAAACAAACAAGCAAGATAAAACTACCAAAAAAAAAAAAACCCAAAGTGTTAACATTTGAGTAAGTCATAACTTATAAAACCACTGAAACAAACAAAAATTGATGAAAGAAAAAGATACAGAGGAAAAATGACTAAAGTGCTTATAGAAAAATTCTTGATTATCACTAGTGAAATACAATATACCATTTCATTATTGCTTTATTGCATTTCTTTGTTCAATAGTGAAGTTAAGCATTTTTCCCTCAAGAACTCACCGTAAGTGGTAATAATAATGGCAAGGTAAAATGAGATTGATACCCTTGTATTTCTGGTGTTACTTAGTGTTAAGAAACTTTAAACCCATTCCACAAAGTTGGGAACAATACAAATATGGCCATTCTCACTGCTACCATTTAACATAACAGTAAAGGTCTTTGTCAATACTATGAGAAGAAAGATGGAGGAGGCGGAAAGGAAGGTAGAGGAACTAGAAGAGACCATTATCATCTACACAGAAATATTATCAGAATCTACAGACAATGAGAAAAAGTTCGGCTACACGCCAGACAAAAGTTTAACAGAAAAATCCATAACATTTCCCAAATAGCAATAATCAACTAGAAAATAAAATGAACACCATTCACAACAGCAACAAAACCATATACTTAAACAGAATTTCTAACCTCAGCATTATTAACATTGAGCTGGATAACTGGAGGCTAGCCTATGCACTACAGGATGTTTAGCAACATCCCTGGCTTCCACCTACTAGATGCAATAGCATCTCGCAAGCTCTGACAACCAAAAGTATCTTTAGACAATATCAAATCCAAAACATCAAATTTTGTCCCCACCCCGAGACAAAATTAAAAACTAGTGATTAAGAATTAGTGATCAAGGGGCACCTGGGTGGCTCAGTGGGTTAAAGCCTCTGCCTTCGGTTCAGGTCGTGATCCCAGGGTCCTGGGATCGAGCCCCGCATCGGGCTCTCTGCTCAGCAGGGAGCCTGCTTCCTCCTCTCTCTCTGCCTGCCTCTCTGCCTACTTGTGATCTCTGTCTGTCAAATAAATAAATAAAATCTTAAAAAAAAAAAAAAAGAATTAGTGATCAAGAATGAGTACCATGAAGAAACAAAAGACAATCTAATTTCACTAAAATACAAAGAAAGTTTTGATCGACAGAGAGCTATTCCATGCTGTTGGATGGGACAACTTATGATGTGATTTCTCCCTCAAATATATCGATTCAATGCAATTCCATTCTAAATTTCAGCTGGATTTTTTAACTTGGTAACAGTAACCTACTTATAAAGCATTTACTGTGTGCCCCTGCCACTATTCTAACATTATACATATATTCACAAAGGCAGGAAAACTCCTAACTTCATTTTACAAATTACAAAACTGAGGCAACCCTATGCAAAGCCCAGGGTGACACAATTACTAACAACAGAGCCAGGATTCAACTCCAAGCTGACTGGATCCAGGTACATGCTCTTAACCACTTCACTGTTCTACTTGACAAAACACTGCAATGATACAAGCCTGGAAAGATTGAAAAGAAGTTACTGGAGAACAGTTACACTTCTGGAACCTGGAGGAAAGCAGTAAGATGGAAAAAATTTCTGCCTACCTTTCCTACAAATTTTGATAGGACACACCGTACTGGTATTGGGAGTTATCTGTAGTAGAAATAAAAGAATCCTCATATACCCCTACTGGGAGTAAAGACTGGTACAACTATTCAGAAGAGTAATATGGCAGTATTTAGTGAAACTGGATATATATATTTATGTATATATACATATATATATAAATATCTAACTCAGTTGGATAATACATATCCATGAAGGGATGATATGAGGATGCTCTTATTCAGAACTGTCTATAATACAGAAAGCTGGAGGCATCACAGTGTTCATTACTGCACTGGGGTAATGGCTCAGTGAAATATGGCAGATGCATACTATGGAATACTAATGCACACTATGGAAGCCATTAGATTCAATGAACAAGAACTTGAAAAAAAATGCACACAACATATTTTATAAGAATGCATAAAAATAAATGTATATATATATCAAACGTATTAAATGAATACATATGGGAGAAGATAAAAAAGAGTGGATAATGCAGATAAAAAATAAAATGAAAGCAACACCTTGAACGAGTCAAGAATTACCATGTTTGGGCGCCTTTGTGGCTCAGTGTGTTAAGCCTCTGCCTTCGGCAAAGGTCTCGATCTCAGGGTCCTGAAATCTAGCCTCACATCTGGCTCTCTGCACAGCAGGGAGCCTATTTCCCCAGACTTCTCTCTGCCTGCCTCTCTGCCTACTTACGATCTGTCTGTTAAATAAATAAAAAAACTTAAAAAAAAAAAAAAAGAATTACCATGTTTTATGAACTGAGGACAAGATTAATTCAACCCTCTGCACCTGAAATCCAACAATTAAATTTTTTTTAAAGATTTTATTTATTTATTTGATAGAGACACAGTGAGGGAGGGAACACAGCAGGGAGAGTGGGAAAGGGAGAAGCAGGCTTCCCGCCAAGCAGGGAGCCCGATGTGGGGCTCCATCCCAGGACCTTGGGACTGTGACCTGAGCCGAAGGTAGACACTTAATGACTGAGCCACCCAGGCACCCCAACAATTAAATTTTTTAAAAACTTCAAAGTCAAATATATTAAAAGTTCATCTACAAACCAAATTAACACATATTGAAACCCTTACAATTCTATAATCTTTGATTCAGTGATTGCTATCATTCTACCTTAAAATTTAAAAAAAAGTAAACATATTTACATGTAGTAAAGGTGTTTAACTGTCCTGAACTAGAAAAACAACAAAGAAAACCTTGAAAAAACCTAAGCCCTACAAATGGAGAGTATTTACTTAATAAATATTTTTATATATCACTAAAAACAATATTTATAGAAAATTAATGAGCTGTTTAAAAAGGAAAACATGTAAAGGATGGCCTCTACTATATAAGTTTTATATATGCTCATATGCACAAAAAAATTGAAAAGGAAATGTCACAGCTGACAGCAGTAACCTATGAATTACATATTTATATGTGACTTTCTCTACTTTTCTTTATATATCCTGATAAATATAAAATGCAAACACTATCAATAATTACATAAGGAAAAGACTAATCCACTACCAGAACTGCCTAAGGCAGACCAGGACCTATAGTCACCAGGCATTTAAAAACAAAATTATTTTTAAAAATATTTCCAAAGGTCACAGTGAGGATGAACCTAGATTTTAGTGTCTACAAGGTGTTTAATGAACTTCTAAAGTGTTCTATCAAAAGAGAATTGAAGGTATTCTATACTTATATATGTAGTCTATTATGAAAAGTTTATCTTTACTATTCCAAAGTATTTCCTTAATAAAGAAAATAATAAATCAAAGGTAATTTAGGGTGTTATTAAGTGCTGATTAATTTTTTTATCACCAGTTATTTCTGCTAGCAAAATCAGAAAATCTAATAGAATTATACACACTAATAGCTATAACTTATTTGGTGTATCAGTTTCAACACTATCACCATAATCAATATTTCTTAAACCCTAATATAAATTAGAAACAGCAGATACTTAAAATAGTCTACATGCCCTAGTCCTATTTCCTATGCTTGCTGAACTGGCCAGCTGACATGCGTTTTACAAAGTAAACTCACTCTAACGTGATGTTAATTTACTATTTTAATGCATTTAATCTAAACTTTAAACTTCATAAGTTTAATTACATTTGATGTTATTTAACTGCCAAAATTAGTACCACAGTTACAAAGGAGGTGGTAGATACTGATGAAAAGTCCATCATTTAACAAGACACATATTACTATGTCATTTTGCATGGCTCTTATTAATTTTTACAATGGCAGTTCTCAATTAGACTTCATTTTACTTACTTTATAGGCCTCAAAATCCAAAGTACATACCACCACCACCCCTTTTCACACCATTCACACATGCCTAAAGAGAGGCAGGTTCACGAGACTACCTTAAGAATTCAAGTCAGAGCAGACTCTAACTCACATAACCAGAGTGAATTTAGACATGATTCCTGAGTTTACCATTCTTTCTGACCCTGCACAATTAACAACCTTCTCATGCTTCAATCTAATTAACTCCTCTGGGGTAGGTGCTAGAGAGGGTAGAATACAAAATGTAACTGAAAGCTACTGAGAACATTTCTTTAAACAATAGTAAAATGAAAAGAAGTAACAGCACAAGCTTTCAACATTCTTCACAGGGTTCAGAAAATTATATTTTCTAAAAATTTGTTCTCTCTCACCTTCATTATTCATAAAACTACTTCCAGTACAGTTGTGTAAAACAGTAATATAAGTGTTAAATTTTCAGGTGCTTTTCAGTTAAACTTCAAGAGGTTTAAGGGGATTCCTTCAAAACCCTCTTTCATTTGCTCAATTCTCTTCTCAAGCATATTAGACTCCATTAACAGCCAATCATGTAAGCTGAGCTGCAAGTGACCCGAGAGTTGCCATAGCAACAGCTGCTTTCCGAAATACGTGTTATGCATTTTAAAAGCTCTCACAGAGAGGATACCACATCTATCAATTAACAACCAAAGCTCAACATAGCATATTACTCAAATGAAACAAAAAACTCAACTACCATAACTGGGCAACAACTTCATAACAAAAGGGGTATTTGATATTCTTGAACCAAGTGCTACTGCAGTTGTAAATTTCAAAACCAAGACTACAATTAATAACATAATGATTGAATACCATGTTTAGTAATGCTCAAAACTGATACAGTAAAGAAGAAGGGTCAGAACTACATTCGGCAATGGACCATCAAGAGAAATGAATGAACGACCATATGCTGTAATAAACTGCCAAATTTTCATGCAATTTTACTAATGAAAAAGTTGGCCCTAAATGTGGTAGACCAAAATGTTTTTCAACATACATATGGTGTGTGCCTGTGTGTGTGCATGTGTGTGTGTCAAACACATATTTCACAGGTAATGAAAAGATATAGAGACAGTATGAAACACAAAATTCTACTTTTTTCAAGAAAAATCATTTTAGCAATTTATCAGAGATAGACATCTCTCTTCTTCCAAGATTATCCTGGGGGAATTCCTTCTCATAAAGATATGGCACAGTTAGACAGGGTTAACCAAGTCATTTGAACAGGGTGCAATTCTGCAATAGAAAACCTTCCAAAAAACACCTTGTCTCTGTAAAGTAACCTCAATTAGTACTAAATGAATGTCCATAATTAAAGGGAAAAGTAGTAAACAAAACTAATCAGTCTTGAGAAATCTTTTTCTTAAACTATACTCAAATATCTAATATCAAATATCGTGTAAGTAAATGCATAAAAAATATTACTAGAGAGTTATGTGATTCAGAAGAAATTGCTACAAACAGCTTTACTAGATAAAACATACTGAAATGGCTACTAACCTATGTAATACTCAAGAGCTGGAAAGGAAAATATTTCCACTAATAAACTTCTTTTTAAAGAAACAACAAACGTAAGATACTGTTTCTTATCTATTTTAACTTCAATTTTTTTTTAAGATTTTTTATTTCTTTATTTGACAAAGATCACAAGTAGGCAGAGAGGCAGGCAAAGAGAGAGGAGGAAGCAGGCTTCCTGCCGAGCAGAGAGCCCGATGTGGGGCTCGATCCCAGGACCCTGGGATCATGACCTGAGCTTAAGGTGGAGGCTTTAACCCACTGAGCCACCCAGGCGCCCCTTAACTTCAAACTTTTTATAACTTCAAAGGAAGGATTAAAAAAACCTGAGTACTACTCCTCTTAACTAAAGCAGAAATTCAGAAAATAAGGTATAACACGGATGAAAGACAGAAATTGATTGAAAGGCTGTTAAGTGAGAGAACTAGCAACAAGTCACCATAGCAATAATCAGGTATGGCGCCAAAGTCCTCCAAACAACCCTAGAAGGCCCAAAGACTTAAGTATTATTATATTAATGAAGTATTTTTTAACCTAGGTATTTCCTTTGTCCTAAATTCTAGTCCATCTCTAGACTTAAAGTACATAGTAAATTCTTCTTGTCCATATAAAAATCTCACCTTTTATTTCAACTCCACATTCCTAATACTTATACAAACTCTAAAAACAGCCAAACACTGAATTCAAAATTCTCACAAAATGTTAACACTACTAATAGCTAAGTACAACTAAGCAACCTGCATGTGTTAATTCATGGATTATTCACAATATCCCATATTTATTCCACTTTAAAGGTGGTGAAACTGAGACACAGAAAACATACCCAAGGTCATATGGCCAGTAAGCTGTAGTACGATCAAATGTTCTAACCCATTCTGACTATATAACCCTTTCCATTAACTATTATCTATGAAGCCCATGTAAGTGAATATACTTTGCAATCTCCAATGCTTCATCCCAACAAACTCATGTTTCTCTAGTTACATATCACCATTAGCGTAGCCAATTCATTCTTAGACCAATATCCTAGCTTAATAATTCCAGCAAAACAAAAAAGAATTATTTTTTAATGAAAATCAAGTAGGTTGAAAACAAAGGAACAACTAGCTCACCTATGAAGCCAAATGAAAAATGTTCCAGAGGAGAAAATACATGTGATTTTCATTTTAAGCAAAAGGATATATATGTGTATGGACGAGTATGGCTATGATGTTGATATAGACAAATAACATTATAAATGCTTCCTACATGATAAGCACTGTCCTAAGAACTTTCTTCACATGCCCTAACACTTAATTCTTACAACCCTATGAAGTCCATACAGTTATCCTTGCTTTACAATAAGCAAACAGCTACAGAGAAATGAGGTAATTTGCCTAACAGCAAAGAGCTAGTAAGTGGATGAACTGAAATTCAAAACACCTCTGACAGCATGACCAGAAATACCTTCACATAACCATGACCAAACCAATTAGAACCAAGGAACAGAGGAATTAGATTTTACATGTAACTAGATATATGTCATACAGGAATCAACATACTATAATCATTCCTAAAAATAATCATGGCTATGCACGCACTTTAGTAATAAAAAACTTCAGAAAAACTGGAAAACAAAATAAAACACTTGAGAACTGTTAAATACCTACAGAACTCCCAATTCAAGATACCAGACTGAGCACACGAATGTCTTTTCTCCCACTCCTGGTATTCAGGTAACAACAGAAAGTGTTTTTGTTCTATTTTTAACAAACTCAGAAGGAAAACAATTCGAATCATAAACATATGAGAGAAAAAGCGTTCTATCAACAGATTAGAAGTTTTGGGTAACACCTTGAAAATACAATGAATGAGACCAGATCAAGAAAAAGTGACTAGAGGAGGAGGAAGCAAGATAGCGGAAGAATAGGAGACTAAAATATCATCAGGTCCTAGGAGTTCAGCTAGACATTTATCAAACCATTCTGAACACCTAAAAACCCAACATGTGACAGAAGAAAAGAACAGCAATTCTACGAACAAAAAATACACCACTTTCTGGAAGGTAGGACAGGCAGAGAAGTGAATCCCAAGCAAGGAAAGACAGACTGCAGGAGGAGGGGCCGGCTCCCAGCAAGCACCAAAGCATCAGAGCACAAAATCAGAACTTTTAGAGGTCTGCTCCACTGAGGGACATAGCTCCAGAGGTTAAGCTGGGGTGGAGCCCTCATGGGGACAGTGTGGTCTCAGGACATGCAATGTCACATAAAGGGGGTTTCTGAGTGTGGCAGAGCTGCCGGGTATTGGAGCAGGGAAGCCGGCTACAGAGATGAAGCTGAGGAGTGGGCTCTCAGCTCAGGGTTACCTTAAACCTTTGATCCAAGGCACAGTAGGAACAATGCTCTTCAAGCAGGGCCCCCCAAGTGGCACTCCAGAGAGACCCTCTCCTTACTCCTCCAAGAGGAGCAGCTCGGGAGCACGCAGCAAAAATCTGATTGGATTGGAGACTCTAAACGGGGCCATGCGCCAGAGAGAGAAACGCTCATTCACAGGCCAGGTGAGCACGGAGTGCTGCCAGAGACCAGGGAGATGAGAGCAATTGACTGCTTTTCTCTGACAGCAAAACGAGGAGTGAAACCCCAAGCTCTCGGCGCCTCAGGCAGGAGATTTGAGGCCACCATCGAGACTCCCATTCTCGAAAGCCCTACAAAAAACATTCAGGGAACAAAAGCTACCCCAGCAGATTACTTACCCTACCCCCTTGACAAGGGCAATGCACTTATGCCTCAGGAAAAGCCGTTTGAGAATCACTGCAAGAGGCCCGCTCCAAAATATCGGCAAGAACATTCAGCCAAGACCAAGATTACCAATCAATGAGAATGGTGGAACTCCAGAGCTAGGGAAAAGCAACACATAGAATTCATGGCATTATCCCATGATACTTTACTCTTTCAAAGTTAAATTATTTTATTTTCTTTTATTCTACTTTAACTTTTCCTCTTTCGATATTTTATAACTTTTATCTTATGAAAATCTATTTTTAAAATGTTTTTAATTTTTCACTGTTATAGTAATATTTTAAAACTTCATTGCATATAATCTTATTTTTTGAATACATATACAGTTTTTCCTTAAAATTTTGGGATGAAATTTTTCTAACAGATCAAAAAAACCCTAAGTATAACACGTGGCATTATTCTAGTATCCAGTCTGATCACATACTCTCCTTTTAATTTCCTTTTTCCAAACAACTTATCCTATCAATTCCTTTTTCAGAAACTTTTAAAATTTTCATCGTTACACTCACTCCATTCTTTCATCATGTTTACCCTTATTTTTGTGTACATGTATATATATGTAGGTTTTTCATTCTTTAAAATATTCTGAGGTAGTTCCTTCTAAGAGACCAGAATACACCCAGAGTCAAGTGGGTGGATCTGTTCTATTCAGCAGTCTAATAGATGTATTTTTTATTTTTTACTTTTGCACCTGCTTTCTGGTGTCTTCTGATTTGGTTAGCATAGATTTTTCTGGGATCTTTGCCACACTTTTAGTATTTTATTCTCTCGTTCAACTATTCTTATCTGGATAAAATGACGGAAAAAAATCACCACAAAAAAAAAGAACAAGAGGCAGTACCAATGGCTAGGGACCTAATCAATACGGACACTGGTAATATGTCAGATCTAGAGTTCAGAATAATGATTCTCAAGGTACTAGCTGGACTCGAAAAAGGCATGGAAGATTATTAGAGGCACACTGTCTGGAGAAATAAAAGCCCTTTCTAGAGAAATAAAAGAACTGTAATCTAACCAAGCTGAAATTTAAAAAGCTATTAATGACGTGCAACCAAAAATGGAGGCTCTAACTGCTAGGACAAACGAGGCAGAAGAGAGAATGAGTGATACAGAAGAGCAAATGATGGAGAATAAAGAAGCTGAGCAAAAGAGAGACAAACAACTACTGGACCACGAGGGGAGACTATCCAGAGATAAGTGATACCTTAAGACAAAACAGTATTAGAATAACAGGATTCCAGAAGAAAGGGGGGGAGGGGTGCAGAAGATATACTGGAGCGAATTATAGTGGAGAATTTCCATAATATGGAAAAGAACATCAAAATCCAGGAGGTGCAGAGAACCGCCCCTCAAAATTAGTAAAAATAGGTCCATACCCCATCATCTAATAGTAAAACTTACAAGTCTCAGTGACAAAGAGAGAATCCAGAAAGCAGCTCAGGACAAGAAGTCTATAACATACAATGGCAGAAATATTAGATTGGCAGAAGACCTATCCACAGAGACCTGGCAGGCCAGAAAGGACTGGCATGATATATTCAGAGGAATAACGAGAAAAATATCCAGCCAAGGATACTATATCCAGGAAGGCTGTCACTGAAATTGGAGAGATAAAAAGCTTCCAGGACAAACAAAAATTAAGAAACTTTGCAAACATCAAACCAGCCATACAAAAAATATTGAAAGAGGTCCTCTAAGCAAAGAGAGAGCCTAAAAGTAACAGACCAAAAAGGAATGGAGACAATATACAGTAACGGTCACCTTACAGGCAATACAATGGCACTAAATTCACATCCCTCAATAGTTACCCTGAATGTGAATGGGATAAATGCCCCAATCAAAAGACACAGGGTACCAGAATGTATTAAAAAAAACAAGACCCATCCATATGCTGTCTACAAGAAACTCATTTTAGACCCAAGGACACCTCCATCTGGAAGTGCAGGGGTAGAAAATAATTTACCATGCTAATGGACAACGAAAGAAAGCTGGGGTGGCAATCCTAGTATCAGATAAATTACATGTTAGGCCAAAGACTATAACAAGAGATGAGGAAGGACACCCTATCATACTTAAAGGGTCTGTCCAACAAGAAGATGTAACAGTTTTAAATGTCTATGCCCCTAACCTGGGAGTAGCCAATTATATAAACCAATTAATAACAAAATCAAAGAAACACATTGACAATAATACAGTAACAGTAGGGGACTTTAACACCTCCCTCACAGAAACGGACAGATCATCTAAGCAAAAAGATCGACAAGGAAATAAAGGCTTTAAATGACACACTGGACTACACGGACATCACAGAGATATTCAGAACACTCCATCCAAAAGCAACAGAATACACATTCTTCTCTAGTGCACATGGGCCACGCTTCAGAACAGATCACACGCTGGCTCACAAAATCACGTCTTAACCAGTACCAAAGATGGGATCGTTCCCTGAATATTTTCAGACCACAATGTTCTAGCTCTGAAGCGAGAACTCAGTCACAAGAGGAAAGCTGGAAAGAACACAAATACACGGAGGCTAAAGAGCATCCTACTGAAGAATGAATGGGTCAACCAGGAAATTAAAGAACTGAAAAAATTCAGGAAAGAAATGAAAATTAAAACACAACTGTTCAAAATCTTTGGGACACAGCAAAGGCAGTCCTGAGAGGAAAGTATATAGCGATACAAGCCTTTCTCAAGAAACAAGAAAGCTCTCAAGTACACACCTAACCCTACACCTAAAGGAGCTGGACAAAGAACAGCGAAGAAAGCCTAAACCCAGCAGGAGAAGAGAAATAATCAAGTCAGAACAAAAATCAATGAAACAGAAACCAAAGAACAGTCGAACAAATCAATGAAACTAGGAGCTGGTTCTCTCAAAGAATTAGTAAGATTGATAACACACCCCTGGCCAGACTTCTGCAAAAGCAAAGAGAAAGGACCCAGATTAATAAAATCATGAATGAAAGAGGAGAGATCACAACCAACACCAAAGAAATACAAACAATTTTAAGAACGTACTAGGAGCAACTATACGCCAGCAAATCTGACAATCTGGAAGAAATGGGTGCATTCCTAGAGGCGTATAAACTAACAAAACTGAACCAGGAAGACAAAGAAAACCTGAACAGACCCATAACCAGTACGGAGATTGAAGCAGTCATCAAAAATCTCCCAACAAACAAGAGCCCAGGGCCAGACGGCTTCCCGGGGGAATGCTACCAAGCATTTAAAGAAGAATTAATACCTGTTCTCCTAAACTGTTCCAAAAAATGGAAATGGAAGGAAAACTTCCAAACTCGTTCTATGAGACCAGCACTACCTTGATCCCAAAACCAGACAAAGACCCCACCAAAAAAGAGAATTACAGACCAATATCCTTGATGAACACGGATGCAAAAATTCTCATCAAAATACCAGCCAACAGGCTCCAACAGTACATTATTAAAAGGATTATTCACCCCGACCAAGTGGGATTTATTCCAGGGCTGCAAGGTTGGTTCAACATCCGCAAGTCAATGAATGTGATACAGTACATTAATAAAAGAAAGAACAAGAACCGTATGATACTCTCAACAGATGCTGAAAAAGCATTTGACAAAGTACAGCATCCCTTCTTGATCAAAACTCTTCAAAGTGTAGGGACAGAGGATACATATCTCAATATCATCAAAGCCATCTATGAAAAACCCACGTCAAGCATCATTCTCAATGGGGAAAACTGAGAGCTTTTCCCCTAAGGTCAGGAACACGGCAGGAATGTCCACTATCACCACTGCTATTCAACATAGTACTAGAAGCCCTAGCCTCAGCAATCAGACATCAAAAAGAAATAAAAGGCATCTGAATACGCGAGGAAGAAGTCAAACTCTCATTCTCTGCAAACGATACAATACTTGATGCGGAAAACCCAAAATACTCCACGCAAAAAATGCCAGAACTCATATAGGAATTCACTTACACGTCAGGATATAAAATCAATGCCCAGAAACCAGTTGCATTTCTATACACAAACAACAAGAGAGAAGAAAGAGAAATTAAGCAGTCGATCCCATTTACAATCGCACCCAAAACCATAAGATACCTAGGAATAAACCTAACCAAAGAGGCAAAGACTCTGCACTCAGAAAACTATAAACTACGCATGAAAGAAATGGAGGAAGACACAAAGAAACGGAAAAACGTTCCATGCTCATGAATTGGAAGAACAAATACTGTGAAAATGTCTATGCTACCTAAAGCAATCTACATGTTTAATGCAATCCCTATCAGAATACCATCCATTTTTCCCAAAGAAAAGGAACAAATAATCCTAAAATTTACATGGAACCAGACAAGACCCTGAACAGCCAGAGCAACGTTGACAAAGAAAGCCAAAGTTGGTGGCAACACAATTCCAGACTCCAAGCTCTATTACAAAGCTGTCTTCATCAAGACAGTATGGTACTGGCACAGAAACAGACACATAGATCAATGGAACAGAACAGAGAGCCCAGAAATAGACCCTCAACTCTATGGCGAAATAATCTTTGACAAAGCAGGAAATGGAAATGGAAAAAAGACAGTCTCTTCAACAAAAGGTGTTGGGAAAACCAGACAGCCACATGCAGAAGAATGAAACTGGACCATTTCCTTACACCACACACACAAATTGACTCAAAATGGATGAAAGGCCTCAAGGTGAGAACAGGAATCCATCAAAATCCTTGAGGAGAGCCCAGGCAGCAACCTCTTCGACCTCAGCCGCAGCAACTTCTTCCTAGTAATATCGCCAAAGGCAAGGGAAGCAAGGGCAAAACGAACTACTGGGACTTCATCAAGATCAACAGCTTTTGCACAGTAAAGGAAACAGTCAACAAAACCAAAAGACAACTGACAAAATCGGAGAAGATATTCGCAAATGACATAGCAGATAAAGGGCTAGTATCCAAAATCTATAAAGAACTTATCAATCTCAACACCCAAAGAACAAATAACCAATCAAGAAATGGGCAGAAGACATGAACAGACATTTCTACAAAGAAGACATCCAGATGGCAGATGGCCAACAGACATGATAAAGTGCTCTGCACCACTCGGTATCAGAGAAATACACATCAAAACCACAATGAGATACCACCTTACACCAGTCAGAATGGCTAAAATGAACAAGTCAGGAAACGACAGATGCTGGCACGGATGCAGAGAAAAGGGAACCCTCCTACACTGTTGATGGGAATGCAGGCTGGTGCAGCCACTCTGGAAAACAGCAAGGCGGTTCCTCAAAAAGTTGAAAATAGAGCTACCCTACAACCCAGCAATCACACTACTGGAATTTACCCTAAAGATACAAATGTAGTGATCTGAAGGGGCACATACACCGGAAATTTTATAGCAGCAATGTCCACAATAGCCAAACAATGCAAAGAACCCAGATGTCCATCAACAGATGAATGGATAAAGATGATGTGGTATATATACACAATGGAAACTGTGCAGCCATCAAAAGAAATGAAATCTTGCTGTTTGCAACGATGTGGATGGAACTAGGAGGTATTATGCTGAGTGAAATAAGTCAATCAGAGGGAGACAATTATCATATGATCTCTCTGATATTAGGAATTTGAGGGGAAGGGCAGGGGATTTGGGGGGACAGGGAAGGGAAAAAATGAAACAAGATGGGATCGGCAGGAAGACAAACCATAAGAGACTCCTAATCTCACAAAACAAACTGAGGGTTGCTGGGGTGTGGAGGTTAGGGAGAGAGTAGTTGGGTTATGGACACTGGAGAGGGTATGTGCTATGGTGAGTGCTATGAAATGTGTAAGCCTGATGATTCACAGATCAGTACCGCTGGGGCAAATAATACATTATGTGTTAATGAAAAGGAAAAGTGACAAAGTAAATTATAACCAAGATAGTAGATTGGGTCTTCCCAACAAAGCCAAAGAGAGCCTGTAAGCTTTAAATATAATAAGAGGTGGGGGTGGGATTTCATCAAGGATATAACTACATATATCAGTAATTAATGAACTGCCTTCCAAATGACTTAGTTAACTAGGTCTCTCCTCCTTTCCCTGCTTAATGTGAAAGAGCTGAGAGCAATGGCTGTCAGCCTCAAGATTAAGCTCAAGTAATAATCTAAACTGCTCTTCAATCTGTAGGTTGGAAATGTTTTTGATGGGTACAACTAGCAATTTAACAAACTAGAATAGAACAGAAAATACAATGTTAGAATATATAATTCCCTGAAAATCTGCTTTTATTAATTCATATATATGTGTGTACTACGTTAACAATGCAAATCATTTTATATTATCAATCACAGTTTGTAACGTTAGAAAGCTAAGGATCTAAATACAGTATGCAATTCAGTGGAGGGCTCCTAGGTTGGATGCTGAAGCCTGAAAGAAAAGCAGAGTAGCACTAGAGACACTAAAGCACTCCCATTCTCCCAAATAAGCCCTGATTGGTTTGACAATTATGGGTACATAACTGACTGCCTCCTCCTCAATCAGATAAGCACCATTTTCCCACCTTTCTTTCCATTATTGACCTTCAGGGAGTTTTTTTAGACATATACCCCTCCCCCCTCCAAACATATCCTTCATGAAATTTTAGTACCACAGATACACTGTGTATCTGTTTGCATACCATATGTATACCTGTGGCTTATCCATAAAAAAAATTTACCCCCCCAACCCATTTTTAGAATGCGTGTCTTAGAGTAAATAAACCTACCACATGCCACAGTCTAGAAAGAGACCTAAAAATGAAACAAACCTGCAGCAGACAAACTCATGCCAGTCAGTTACCCTAAACTAACCAACTTAATCTTTTATTAATATGCACAGGCAACCAAGAACTAACAAATCTGAGGAAAAACAGAAGATGAAAACCTACAAAAATAATCAGAGAGGGTAAGCCCAGAATTTTAAAGCTGCAAACTTCAGAGCATTATGCCCAGGCCTTGAAATCAAGTATTATTTCCTAGCTGGTCTTTAAAATTACTAGAAACTTGTGACTCCTTTTTTCTATTCTCTCCCTTTTTAAACCAAATTGTCTATAACTGTCTTTCTTAAGTTGTCCCACCATTGTATTTTGGGGGGAAATAGTTTCTTTAGCTTCATACGTAAGTCGACAGAACGTTTCCCCGTAGTTGATTTAGATACAAGACTTGGGACTTAGGATCTGATAAGATTTAGATGAGATTTTTAAACTCTGAATTGATACTGTAATAGGTTAAGACCTTTGGAAACCATGGGGTGGGATGAGATTAATGTATTCTTTATGAGATAGATATGGATCACAGAGGCCTGAGGGGAGAACTGTGGTAGACAAGATGGTGGCCCCACCATGATCTTCACTTTCCGCTGTTATTCCTGTATATGTCTTGTTATATGGCAAAAAAATTGGGAACTTAAAAATAGGGAGATTCGGGGCACCTGGGTGGCTCAGTCAGTTAAGCTGCTGCCTTTGGCTCAGGTCATAATCCCAGGGTCCTGGGACTGACCCCATATCGTACTCCTTGCTCAGCGAGGAGCCTGCTTTTGCCCTGCCTGCCCTAGCTTGTGCTTGCTCTCTCCCTCTCTGTGTCAAATAAATTTTTAAAATGTTTAAAAAAACAAAAATAAATAGGGAGATTATAATAATTTATACAGGTAAACCCAAATGTAATTATATGAGTCCTTTTTTAAAAGTAAAAGAGGAAGGCAGAATTTCAAGGATCAGCAGATGAGGCCAGAGAAATCGGAAGCTTAAGAGAAATTCAACCCTTTATGGCTGATTGAGGGATGAAGGGCACCATAAGCCAAAGAATGTGAGCGGTCTCTAGAAGCTGAGAATGACTCCTCTCCTCATGTTGACAGTGAACAAGGAAATGGGAGCTCAGTCCTGTAACTTCTTAGAAATCAATTCTGCCAGCCATCTGAATGATCAAGGAAAGTTTCTCTCCTAAAGTTTCCAAAAAGGAACCAGGCCTACCAACAGATTTCGGCCTTGTGTAAAACTTTAGAGATTCAGCCCAACCCACTGAATTTCTGGCATACAAACATTGAAAGATGCTAAGCTGCAGTAATTTGCTACAATAGTAACAGAAAACTAATACAAGAACTGTTACACCAATTTGCAATCAAAAATCTTAACACAGAGAGCCTAATTAACTTATTCAAGATCATATTCCCAGTAACTGTTGATGCTGGGATTCAATCCCAAGTAGTATGACTTGTTTTTTGAACCCACTAAAGATGACAGTATGCACAAAACGAACATTTTGAAATAGTTAAGCATCTAGAATAAAATCTGAAGATTTTCCTTGGCAGAGCTAAGACAGATGGATTTACATTCCTCCTTTATAGTTTCAACCAAATCACTTGGTTCAGGATTGAATTACACTTAAGTAATTATAATATGGCTAATATTACTGTTGATCTTCAATTTTTAAAGTCAATTTATAGTCAAAGTCCAAATTACAGATATTAAATATAAACAAAGCCTTGACAAGGGAAAAAAAAAAAAAGATGGGGGAGGGAAGATAAAAGAAATGCTAGTTACACGAATCCCCTTAAATTTCAGAAAAGTAAGAAAATAGATACTACCTAAAGATGATAATCAGGAAATAATGATATTAAGTGAGAATATGGCACAGGTATAAAAAAGAGGATTGGGAGGAAGGAGGTATTGCAATTTTCATTTTGTGCCCTTGCCTGTTTTTTAAAACCATCAACATTATTATCTATAACTCTTAAAAATGTGTATTAAAAAAAAAAAAAAAAACCACATACACATGGATGTGTGTCAGGTCAGGTTGTCTGGGAAGTAGAACCAAAATGGAGTTAGAAGTATAAGAACTTCTTTGTCAGAAATGCCTATGAAGAATGAAAGGGAGAATTAAGTTGAGTAAGCAGAGAAAGCCATCTGGCTGCAATGCAGGTCTGATCACTGTGTCAAGTCTCAGATCACTGCAGCTCTGTATGCCAGCCCAACAGGGGATTCAGATGCAACGACTGCCCATACAGAAGTCCCAAGTTCAGAAGAAATGGCTACACCCTTAGTATGCTATGCTCAGTTACTGGCAAGGAGCAGCCCAGGAAGAATGTGGCATGGCTCAGTGCAGCACCAAATCCCAAAGGCTCTCTAGTGGAGTGTATCAGCTAATGATATTCATCAAGGCAGGTTTCCTTCAAGAAACAGGTGCCGTAGAAAGGAATACTCTGCAGCTATTAGAAGTATCTAGCATAAGTTTTCAACTATGCATCCCATAGGAAGCATAGAGTTCTTCAGAAGAGGTACCTCCAAGGCAGACTCTTTGGGCTAGTTAAGAAAGCCAAACACTAAGGCTTTGTATTTCCATGCTGCCTTCAACCAAAGCAGATCCACATTTACCGGTTTCATTTACCGCATTTCTCCCTAAGATCTATTTGAACTGAGGACTGTAATGCTTAACAAGAATCCAAAAATCATCTGTCACAAAAAGTAACTTTTCTTTAAATGATTTTATTTATTTACTTGACAGACAATGAGCACAAGCAGGGACAGCAGCAATCAGAGGGAGAGGGAGAAGCAGACTCCTCCTCGCTGAGCAGAAAGCCCAATGCCAGGCTTGATCCCAGGACCCTGGGATCATGACCTGGGCCAAAGGCAGATGCTTAACCACTGAACCACACAGGCACCCCTCAACAAGTAACTTTTAAATGAAAAAAGTAACAAACATGTTTACAATTAACTTTCCTGTCTGTGTATAAGCCTGAGCCTGCAACATACACCAAGAAGTTTAAAAGGATAAACCTCAAAGTGTTTTAATAATGGCTACCTACTGGTGGTTAAGAGCTTAACTACTTTTTCTTTTTGCTTACTTGTATTTTCTGTACTATTTACAACTCACATTATGAGATTCTGGTAATTGGGAAAATAAAACTCTCTTAAAAATTTACATTAAAATAAAAAAAAGGCCAAGACACCTGGGTTGCACAGTTGGTTAAGTCATTCATTCTTGGCAGCTGGGGTTGTGATCCCAGTATCCTAAGATCAAGCTGCTCATCCAGCTCCATGCTCACTGTGGCGTCTTCTTGAGATTCTCTCTCCCTCTTCCTCTGCCCCTCCCATTCACACTCTCTAAAATAAATAAATATATCTTTATATTAATTTAATTAAAAATTTTAAAAGTCCCCAAACTGACAAACTGATTCCTCTCAAAACTTCAGAGTTGTATTACTACAGAAAATTACTTAAGTTTCTTATTAACTAGTAACAACAAGAACAACAACAAAATCATATTTACAAATCATAACATTTACTTCAAAGAGCACTCTCTTTGTTAAGACACAATATATGGGGGTGCCTGGGTGGCTATGATGGTTGAGCCTCTGCCTTCGGCTCAGGTCATGATCTCAGGGTCCTGGGATCAAGCCCCACATGGGGCTGGGCTCTCTGCTCAGTGGGGAGCCTGCTTTCCCCTCTCTCTCTGCCTGCCTCTCTACCTACTTGTGATCTCGCTGTCAAGTAAATAAATAAAACCTTAAAAAAAAAAAAAAGACACAATATATGCTTTATTCCATATAACATCTTTACATTTGACTAATGAAATCACAGCACTTGGCACAAAAATAACAAAACATATCCCATAATTTTCAGGAAATTTTCAATGGTTCCCATATATAAATGTCAGCAATAATTTATAAATTATTCCCTAATCATCTCAGTTTTATAGAATCATTCAAAATTATCATCGTCTATGATTAAAAGCACATAATTACGCATTATTTCTTAGTTTTCCTAACCTTATAGCCAAGAAAGCTCCTAGTATTACCATTTAATAAATGGAGAATTTGATGTATGAGATCAAAGTCACCAAGAGAATAAGTAGCAAAGCCAGGGAAAAACACTGATTCATAATTAAGTGAGTTTTAGATGATACTGCAAAATTCACACATTCTACTAAGACACTAATGTAAATTTACCAGAACAAAAGTACATTCACTTTGAAGAACTAAAAAAAATTTCTCAATTTTTTGAATAAACCTGTATTTTCAAGAAAAATCACACATGCCAATATATGTTGGCATAAATGTTAAATGACCCATAGTAAAGGGTTTCAATAATGGATGCATTTTCCAGCTCTTCATGGATTTTTTATGTTTTTGTTTACATCTATAAAGATTATGCCAGAAACAACATAAAAACAAAACTCTTGATTTTTAATGCATTTTTTTCTCTTTAAAATAAATTACCCCAAAAAATGCATATACACCTTTTGCTAATATCTTTTTTCTCTTCCAGATGCTTTGTATACCTATGACAGGCACTGTATCTCATAATGTATTTGTTTCTCAATACAGCCTACTATCTTCACAAATGCACACAGGAAATAAAGGCTAGAAGTTAAAGTCTGGACCTAACATATCTCTAGATACTACTTTGATAACATTAAGAAAAATGTAAAGATAAAATGAGAAAGACTTTAAAAATGGGAATCTTAAGAAGGAATACACTGAAATGAGCAGATATAAATACATATATAAATGAAATCACTGATTTACATACAGAAACGAAGAAAGGAGTAAATTAATGTTCTCACCTGAGTGACTGACTTAAAAGGTGCTAGTTAAGTTGAGCTGCTGAAATATGTGCTGACTCACAAAACCTATTCACCAACAAAATACTTCTCTACAGTTTCACTCACATAAATATTCAGAAATACTTATCTATTTGTTGTTGTTGTTGTTGTTGCTTACCAAAGCAAAGATTCCCTTAAGCTGTAGCTGGTAATGTAAACAACACACATGTGCCCAACTAGAATAACAGAAATGTCATGAGAATTTAGACCACCCTACAAAAATAAAACCTACAAAATTACTGCTCCAGCTACAATGAATTAGTTAAAGTGGAAACAGCATTTTAAATGGATGTGCGTACCACACAGATATGTGTGTTTTGACATGACAGAAAATCTTAAATTTGGGGAAAGGGGATTAAAAGGTAAATAAGGGGGGCGCCTGGGTGGCTCAGTGGGTTGGGCCGCTGCCTTCGGCTCGGGTCGTGATCTCAGGGTCCTGGGATCGAGTCCCATGTCGGGCTCTCTGCTCGGCGGGGAGCCTGCTTCCCTCTCTCTCTCTCTGCCTGCCTCTCTGTCTACTAGTAATCTCTCTCTGTCAAATAAATAAATAAAATCTTTAAAAAAAAAAAAAAAGGTAAATAAGGATATACAGTGAAAAATAAAACTTTAACAATCCTTGACCCCAGAGGCCAAGTGGACCCACTGTGATCAATTTTGTCTCTATCTTTCCAGATGTATTATATGCCTACACAGGTGTATATGTATATATTGGATGTACATTTTTAAAACAATACAATTCTGAGAAAGAAAAAGACTACAACAAAATCTTGCTATTTTGTATTTTTGACATCCACACATATCCACTGGAAGTTTACAATGAAACACAAAAATTAAGAAAGCACTGCATCATGATATAAAAATAAAAAACTAGAGAACGTGGAACAAGGTAAGCATTTAGCAAATGTACCAACCACTCCATCTCAACCCCAACACACACACATATTTACACATGCCCACACACCCACAAGCCAGTCACCATAAGAATTAGTATAGCAGGTAAACTTCAGATCTTGAAATACAAGTATATTGTTAGACAAAGGTCATAGTAAAGAGGTGACCTAAAACGGTAGTTGAGATATTAAGAAAAATAACAGACTACACAGAGCATACCAACATGTAGTATTCAAGCTCATCAACCCAGAAGAAAGAATACCCAAGAACACATGACTCCCAAAATCAAAACGTGATGTTATCTATTCTTATCTTTTCACTACTGGCATTACACTTTAGAGCATTATCCTAATAGATGGTATATCCCAAAGAAGAAATAGCTATTTTCCACCAAATTGTAAAGCAGAATTAGGAAGATAACAAGATAGAGGGTGGCCTTAAAGACAGAGGGTGAACCAGTTTACTCTTAAACTTCTAGAAACAGCAAAATTATATTTAGACCAGTTAAAGCTGCACAACTGGGCTATCAGAAATTGGGGGGAGGGGGTCCCTCAGTAAAGTACCAAAGGCTTACACAATAAACAGATAAATGTAAATGTAATATAATGTAAGATAAATGTAATGCTACAATAAATATATTGCATTTATTTATATATTATAAATAACTGTAATAAATGCAAAAAGATAAGATGAAATATGTAATATAATGTAAGATAAATGTAATGCTACAATAAATATATTGCATTTATTTATATATTATAAATAACTGTAATAAATGCAAAAAGATAAGATGAAATATGTAATATAATGTAAGATAAATGTAATGCTACAATAAATATATTGCATTTATTTATATATTATAAATAACTGTAATAAATGCAAAAAGATAAGATGAAATAAAACTAATACTAGCTTTCAAACAGACCAAATAACTGTGTTAACTAAAGATTCTTAGTCCTAGCTAGTTTTTACCTTAAAATCTCTTCACTCTGTGATAAAGCTGGGTATGTACTGAGCCCAGGATGAATATATTGTTCCTTTCTTATTTTATATTTTATTTTGGGGAGGAAAAAATAGTACTAAATACAAACAGGACACACAAGTGATAAGAAAAAGAAAAATGTTGAAGGTTATATAAAAATGAATTTAGGTCATCAGAAATGACTGCTTGATGTAAAGTTTAGAAAACTATAATAGGATTGGGCCCAAGAGCCCTGTAATATGTTGTATGTATATGTTATAATGTTACTATCTTAATAGTTCCATCTTTTGGGACACTTGGGTGGCTCAGTCAGTAGAGCATCTGCCTTCAGCTCAGGTCATGATCTCAGTCCCAGGATCAAGCCCCACATCCAGCTCCCTGCTCCATGGGAAGGGAGCCTGCTTCTCCCTCTCTGTCTGCTTGCTGCTCTGCCTACTTGTGTGCCCTCTCTCTCTCTGTCAAACAAATAAATAAAATCCTTAAAAAAAAAAAAAAAAAAGAAAAATAAAAAGAGTTCCATCTTTTATCATAACCAATATCTAGGAAGAGAGAAAAGTTTTTATTTCAAAGCCTCCCCATTAGATGACACTGCTTCTTGGTCTCCAATTTTGTTGTATCCATGCATAAAAGAACCCCAATGGATAACTTTCAAGTAATTTTAACATTAAAAGTAATAACCATAACTGATCATAGAAAATGTAAGTAAGTCAGCAAAGATACTCAAGAAAGACAAAGACAAACTGACTTGATATAAGAATGTACAAAAGAAAAACTTATTCTGAAGAAAGTATTAATTAAAGATAAAGAATTAACCATATCCCCTGCATGTTTAGACAGAGCTATTATTCACCCCTGGTTGTAGAAGGAAAATTCTTTTTAATTTTAAAAAAAAAAAGCTGCCAATAAATGTAGACAAAATAAAAGAAGTAGAAATTTATCATTTTTCATTCCTCAATGAAGTAATTGATTCAGGTAGAATCATCCATGGATTCTAACACTACAGGAAAGATATTGTCAGTAACAAACTGCAAAGGGGAAGATCTGGCAAATCTTGCCATCTTATCACAGTGGGAAAATACTGACTTTATGTTCCTCTGAAGTGATGGAACATAAAGCATACAACTTCATCCATAAACTATCTCTGCAAAAAGAAAAATGTTTGACCATAAATTAATCAAGGATTTAGGCTGAAATGAATTTTCAGCTCAGCAGAAATACAGAGATAAAAGAACAAGTTAAAAAACACCTATGCAACATTAAAGAAAAAATTAAAAACAAGTTAGGAAAGAGGTGCCTGGGTGGCTCAGTCGGTTAAGCATCTGCCTTTGGCTCAGGTCATGATCCCAGGGTGCAGGGATCAAGCCCTGTATCAGCTCCCTGTTCAGTGGAGACCCTTCTCCCTCTTCCTCTGCCCCTCCCCCCAGCTCATGCTCTCTTTCTCTCAATTAAACAAACAAAATCTTCAGGGGAAAAAAAATTCCTCATTCTTAAAAACAAAAAAATAAAACAAAACAAAAAACAAGTTAGGACATTTAAAAAATAAGCCACCTTATCTATTTTATTCTTTTTTCCATTTTGTTTTATTTTATTTCTGTTCAATGTTCCAGAATTCGTTGTTTATGCACCGTACCCAGTGCTCCATGCAATACGTGCCGCCTTCCATAATACCCACCACCCAGCTCACCCAACCCCCCACGCCCCTCCCTTTCAAAACCCCCAGTTTGTTTTTCAGAGTCCACAGTCTCTCATCATTTATCTATTTTAAAAGTCAGTATCTTGGGGCCACTGGCTCAGTCATTTAAACATCTGCCTCTTGATTTTGGCTTGGGCCATGATCTCAGGGTCATGAGATAGAGCTCCCTTTGAGATTCCTCTTTCTCCCTCTCCCTCTGCCCCCCACCACTTGAGCATGCTCTTGTTCTCTCTCTTTAAAAAAAAAAAAAAACTTTAAAAAATAAAAATAAAAAGTCAATATTTTAAAGGGAAAAGAGAGGAAGTTATTCTATACCAAAAGAAAACAAAGACATAACAACTATGGATCTTGACATAGTCCATTATCCACACACACAAGTGGGGGAGGGCACTATGAAAGACTTCTGGAATCAACTGGGTAAATATGAATACGGAGTAAATATTACAGTAAAAAATTACTGTATAATTTTTTTCTTCCTAATATAATAATGATAATGTAGTCATACAGACCCATTTTAGGTAACGTAGACAGAGGTTATTTGTGGAAATAAAAACTTAACATCCACACAAAGACCTACATACAACTGTTCAAGAAGAGATTTATTTGGGGCACCTGGGTGGCTCATTGGGTTAAAGCCTCTGCCTTCGGCTCAGGTCATGATTCCAGGGTCCTGGGATTGAGCCCCACATCGGGCTCTCTGCTCAGCAGGGAGCCTGCTCCCCCCCCCTTTTCTCTCTGCCTGTCTCTCTGCTTACTTGTGATCTCTGTCTGTCTGTCTCTCTGATCTCTGTCAAATAAATAAATAAAATATTAAAAAAAGAAGAGATTTATTCAAAATAGGCCTAAATTAATAACAACCTAAAAGTCCAACAACATGTGAATGAATAAACAGACTGAGTATATCCATACAAGGGAATGCTATACACCAATAAAGAAAGAATGAACTACTGATAAATGCAACAAACATGCATGACTTAAACACACTGTCTCACCAAAAGAAGCCAAAATAGTACACACAGTATCATTCTATCTAAATGAAATTCTATTTAGAAATTCTGTCCTATATAGTGAGAGAAAGCAGACTGTGGTTGGCAGAGAGAAGGGTAATGGTGGGATAAAGGACTGGGAAGGAGCACGAGGCAACTTTCTGGAGTACTGGAAATGTTTTCATCTGACCATGCTGGTCGTGGTTCTAAAAATGCATACAGTTGTCAAAACTAAAATTATACATGTACAACACCTGAAACTAATTTAACATTGCACATCAAATATACTAAAAAATAAAAACAAAAAACCATACACTTAAAATACACACACTGTACATTATTTCCCTAATAAAACTGACTGTAAGAAGTATTAAGAGAGGAATCCCACTCATAACTACATTAGAAGGAGTAAAATACCTATGAACAAATTTAACCAAGAAAGTGAAAGACCTGCATGCTCAAACTACAAGACACTAATAAATGAAACTGAAGAAGATGCAATTAATGCAAGGATATCCCATGTTCATATATGAATGAGTATTATTAAAATGTCCATACTATCCAAATCAACCTACAGATTCAACGCTATCCCTATCAAAATTCCAACAGCATTTTTCACAGAATAAGAACAAACAATCCTAAAATTTGTATTGAATCACAAAACACCCCAAATAGCCAAAGGAAAAAAAAAAACCAGGAGGCACCACTCTTCCCAATTTTAAACTGTTACTACGCAGATACAGAAATCAAACAAAATGGCACTGGTATAAAAACAAAAACAGATCAATGAAACAGAGCAGAGTTCAGAAATAAACATTTATATGTATTTAATTGACTTACAACAAAAAACCCAAGAATATGCAATAAGGAAAAAAACAGTATCCTCAATAAATAGTGCTGGGAAAACAGGACAGCCACATGCAAAAGAATGAAACTGGACCACTACCTTACACCACATACAAAAGTTAAATAAAAATGGGTTAAAGACTTGAATATAAGACCAGAAACCATAAAACTCCTAGAAGAAAACATTGGCAAGTAAGCTACTTGACTGAGGTCTTGCTGACAATTTTTTGATTTGGCAACAAAAGCAAAAGTAAACAACTCAGACTATATCAAATTAAAAAGCTTCTGCACAGCAAAGAAAAAAAACAAAATGAAAAGGCAACCTAGTGAATAGGGGACCGTATTTATAAACCATATATCTGATGAGAGATTAACATCCAATATCTATAAAGAACTTCTACAACTCAATAGCAAAATACAGTTTGATTTAAAAATGCCCAGAGGATCTGAGGAGACATTTTTCCAAAGAAGACATTCAGGTGGCCAACAGACACATTAAAAAAAGAATGCTCAACATCAAAAATCATCAGGGAACTGCAAATCAAAACCATAATGAGTTCTATCATCTCACACCTGTTAGAATGGCTATATCAAAGACTAGACGACTAGACTAGAAGTAACAACTGCGGGCAAGGAGGGGAAGAAAAGGGAACCCTTGTGCACTGCCGGTAGAATGTATATGATGTAACCACTATGGAACACAGTATCCTCAAAAAGCTAAAAGTAGAACTACCAAAGGATCAAGCAATTCAACTTCTGGCTATTTACCTAAAGGAAACAAACACTATCTCCAAGAGATACCGGCATTTCCACGTTCACTGCAGCATTGTTTACAATAGCTAAGATATCTCCATTGACAGGTGAAGGGGTTTTTAAAAAATCAGAGACACATGCACATATGTGTGCATGCACATGCACTCACACACAATTGTTCAGGCATAAAAAAGAATGAAATTTTGCCATTTGTAACAACATAGATGGACCCTGAGGGCATTACACTAAAGGAAGTAAGACAGAAAAAGATACATACTGTATGATCTCACTTAAATATGGAATCTTCAAAACAAAAGCAAAAGCAAAAACAAAAACAAACAACAATGAAAAAAACTGTAACTCATAAATACAGAGAGTGGATTGGTGGTTGCCAGAGGCAGGGTGCAGGGGTGGGTAAACAGGTAAGGCAATCAAAAGGAACAAACTTCCTGTTATCAAATAATTAAGGTCTGGGGATGTAATATACAGCTACATATATGACTACAATTAATACTACTATATTGCATACCTGAAAGTTGAGAGGAATTTTTAAAAGTTCTTATTAAAAAAAAAAAAGGATGATGTTAACTAGACTTACTATGGTGATCATTTCACAATATACAGAAATATCAAATCATTACATACATAACTGAAACTAACATTATGTTATATGTTAATTATACTTCAATTTAAAAGAGGACACTAATTTTTTTAAAAGTATCTTGATTGGGGTGATGGATGTTTTATATGCGTACACTTACGTCAAAACAATAAATTATACACTGTAAATATGTACACTTTATGAGATGTCAATTCTAATTCAATAAAACTTAAAAAAAAAACTAAATGGAGTCTTGAATAATTAGTTCCCTCTTCCCTTTTTCATAAATAAATTGCTACAGACAAACACTAAAAATGTAGATAACTTTAAAAAAGAAGAAACCTGAGTGAGCCGGGAAAACCACTTAAACTGAGACTATGAAACCAAAAACAAATGCCCTTTTCAACTGTGAAATATTAGTCAAAATAAGGATCTAGACAGGAAAGCTTACTGTACCAGGAAGTTTCTGACCTAAATCTCATTCTCCACCATCTTTTCCTCAACCAACTTCCAGCCACCAGTGATCATTTAAAAAGTCTAGCCAATGAGACATAAAGAACGACTTTGGAGTTCCTGGTACAGTCACCGTTGCTTCCTTTCCTCTATAATTTTCCTCTATAATCCAGTCCCTGGAGTCTTAACAGTCATATGCAAACACAAAAGAGAGGCCAAGATTTAATCATGGAAAATCTGTCCTATTATCAATCACGGTATTAATGAATCAATAATAACAATTATGCAAGTAAAATAAAGTCCTATTTTATCAAGCCAGTGTCATCTGGTTTTCTGTTCTAACACCAAATGCAACCCTAACATAAATTAGTCACTACTTTTTTCTAAAAGTTGAGATATAATTCACATACCAGAATATCCTTTTAAAGTATACAAATCAGTAATTTTTAGTTTATTCACAGAGTTGTATAATCATCACCACTATCTAATTCCAGAATACTTTCATCATCCCAGATCACTAATATATTAATCTTTCAGTCATTAATTTACTTTCTGCATCCTTGGATTTAGCTACTCTCATCATTTTATATAAATGGAATTATACATTATATGACTTCTGGGTTTGGCTTCTTTCACTTAGCATTAATGCCTTTGATGTTCTATCCACACTACAGCATGAATCAATATACATTCCTTTTTATGATTAAATGACATTTCATCATATGAATATACCATATTTTGTTTATTCATTCACTAGTTGAAGGCTGGAGAAAAGAGCAATATACAAAATCGATAGCTTTTATATTGGAGAAAAAAATCATTGAAATTGCAGTGAAATTAAAATGTTCTTACAACAACAACAAGACCTATATAATACTTTTGAAGGATTAAATAATTTGGCACTCATACACATAAACTAAACATAAACTATACTTTTTTCCCAAGGATTTGAGAGAGAGAATGTACGTGTACATTAACAGGAGAGGAAAAGAGAATCTCCAAAAGACTCTGTGCTGAGTGTGGAGCCTGAGGCGGGGCTCAATTAAAGGACCCTGAGATCATGACCTAAGATGTAACCAAGAGTCATATACTCAACGAACTGCAGGATCCAGGCACCCCTATACATTATTATTAAAAGGCATAAACACTATGATATATTTGGAAAGGACTATCGTAGGAATGTCAGTTGTCCCCTATATTAGCAAATTTCATGTAATTCAAATTAGAACCCAAAGGGTTTTGTTGTATTTTTAAGGAAGAAATTACCACATTTATATTTAAGAACTAATGCTAACAGAGCAACCAAAGATGAAAAAGGTAAGTTGAACCTGCGTCAAAGTATCAAAACAGGTCATCAAAGAAAACTCAACATAGTATTAATATACAAACAATACTATCAATAAAATAGTAGTTAAAAGAATACCATAAAAATGAAAATTTTGAATGAAGTAAGGGCAGTCACTCAAATCAGTGGAAAATGAATGACCCATTTAATGTTTTAGAAAGTGCTAGTAATCTTGTAGGAAAAAACCTGGGTGCCCTAAGGCTATAAGACTTAAAAAAATAAACACAAGATGAACATGAATTGTAAAGAAAAGACAATAAAAATTTGTGGGAGAAGACTATGGGCAACATCTTATACACAACTCAAAACTAAGAAGTATAAAGTAATTCATATAAATTAAAAGTTATCATACTTGGGGAAAAATAAAAATATTTGCAACACAGGTAAAGGGTATTAATGTTTTATACACAGTGAGCACCTGCAATTTTGAAAAAGACAAACAACAGAATTTGGGCAAAGGATATGAAAACAATGATTCAGAAAAGAGCATTCACAAATGTCTACAAACACAAGAAAAGAGGTTCAAAATCATTAATAATCAGGAAAATTCCGATTTAAAATGTAACATCACACCTATTAGACTGGCAAATGTTTTAAAAACTATAGCCCAATATCTGGCAGAGACATATGGGAAAAAAAAGTATTCTCACACATTGCTACTAGAAAATTTTTTTGAGAGCTATTTGGCAACACCTACCTTCAACCCAGCAATTCTACTTCTGCAAATCTATCCCTAAGAAATACAAGCATCTGGAAGTTAAGAACATATTCAAAGCTACATCCTTGTTTAAAACACCAAAGAACTGGAAACAATATTCCTATAAATGTAGGAATGCTTAAATAAATTTCATATGAAGCATTCATTATGGAGTCATAAAAATAATATAATTAGACTTATACATTACACAAACAGCAGAATTTTATCTTAGATGGGGGATTTCTCTAAGGTATTAATAAAAACAGAAAGCTGCAAACTAGTATGTATAATGATCCCATTTTTTTTTCCCCAAACTCATCAGGAAAACAAGCGTATATACGTAATTGGGAATACCATTATTTATATAAGACTATATGAACAGAGAGATAAATATATGGAGCAATACAGAATACTACGCTATTTACCAGATTTAGTTTGAGGTGGGGATGGATCTGATGCAGTGGGAAGCAAAAGTTGAGAACCAATCCAAAAAGAATGGCACAGGGGATAAATTCTCATTAATGTCTTTATGTAAAATTATAAACTAATATGTTTCCATCTTAAGCAGATATATCAAGATATAAATTTTGCCAAATATAAAAATGAAAGAAATACACTCACAAATAATTCTAAAGAAACACTAAACATTGCTTGTTGTAGCACACACAATAAAAATTTAGTGTTAAGAATACATAATGCCAGAAATGAAGTATCAACTGAATTATAACAAGAAATTGTTATTTCAAATTATAGTACCTCTGAGACTAAAATTATGTTACTCTAATAACTCAGAATGTTTTGACAACTTACCTATGCTCTAGTTACAGAATACACATTTTTTTTTTTTAAAGATTGGTTGATTAGAGAGAGAGCACAAGCAGGGGGAGCAGCAGGTAGAGTGAGAAGGAGAAGCTGGCTCCCCACTGAGCAAGGAGCCAGACATGGGGCTAGATCCCAAGACCCTGGGATCATGACATGAGCCGAAGGGAGACTCTTAACTAGGGCTACCCAGGTGCCCTAGAATACGCATCTTACATACTAGAACTGAAAACTATATCAAACTCACCAATATTTAATTGTATGATTTAAACTAGCATATGTGAAAATAATCTCTGTTGCTCAAATGTGAAATTAAGCCTTTCAGTTATATTATGGACCTGCCTGTAGTTTTAGGGGTAACCATAAACTCACTTAACTCAGGCATAATCCAAATAAGGCGGTTTTATAAGCATGAGATCATATATAAGCAATACCATACAATACAAACTCTCCATTAAAAAAAATGAACATAACCCCTGGCATTTACTAAGACTGGATTGTATCAACCAAAATAACTTAATTTTTAAAAATGTTTCAAGACTTGGTATGCCTGGGTGGCTCAGTCAGTTAAGCGTCTGCCTTTGGCTCAGTGCATGGTCCTGGAATGGAGGCACAAAATGAACTCCTCACTCAGCAGGGAGCCCCTGCTCCTCCCTCTGCCTGCCACTCCCCCCTAATTCTGTGCATACATGTGCTCTCCCTGACAAACAAAATGTTTAAAAAAAATTTTTAATAAAAAAAATTAAGTGTTTCAAGACTCAACTAAACATTACCAAATTAAACTCAAGAGCATATTAAAAGAACTATACACCATAACAAAATAGGATTTATTCCTAGGAAAGCAAAGATGGTTCAAAATAGAAAACCAATGTAATGCACCACACTAAGAATGCAATCTCTATAACCAACATGGGACTTGAAATCACAACCTGAGATCAAGAGTCACACAATGTAGTGAGTCAGCCATGTGCCCCTCCACTAACAGGATGAAAGGAAAAAATTACATGACCATACCAACTGATGCAGTTAAAGAATTTTTAAAAAGTCAACATCCTTTCATGATTAAAAACATTCAATAATAAGGAATAGAAGGAAATACATTAACATTAAAAGACCTTATATGAAAAAACCCATAGCTAACATCACACTCAATAGTGAAAGGCAAGTTTTTCCTACAACTTGGAAGGGGTTAAGGATGACTACACTTTCACCATTTCTATTCAACACCACATTAGAAGTCCTAAGTAGTAGAAGCCACAGCAATTAGGCAAGAAAAAGAAATAAATGGCATCCAAGTTGGAAAAGAATTAAAACTGCCTCTATTTGTAGATGACATATTATATGTAGAAAATCCTAGATTTCACACTCAAAAAATTTTAGCCCTAAAAAAAAAAAAAATTAGTTAAGTTGTATGATACAGTATCTACACAGAAATACCAGTTGTGTTTTCATACACTTAATGTGGATAATTTGAAATTAAACTGACAATTTCATTTATAATATCATCAAAAAGAATAAAATATTTAAGAATAAATGTAATAAAGGAGGCAAAAGCCTTGTACACTAAAAACTACAAAATGCTGCTGAAAGAAATTAAAGATGGCATAAAATATCCAGCAATTCCACATTTGAGTATATACCCCAAAGAACTAAAAGCAGGGTAACAAAGAGGTACCTGTACCCCCACATTCAGAGCAGCATTATTAACAACAGCAAAATGTGGAAGCAACCCAAATGGATGGATAAATGGATAACAATGTGGTATAAACATTTAGTGGAATATCATTCACCCCTAAAAAGGAATGAACTACACATGCTACGACATGGACCTACCTTAAGGACATTATGCTAGGTGAAATAAACTAATCTCAAAAATACAAGTATTATATGGTTCTACTTATATAAGATACCTAGACTAGTCAAATCCATAGAGGCAGAAAGGATGTGGCTGCCAGTGGCTGTGGGGAGAAGAAAACAGGGAGCTGTTTAATAGGTATAGTTTCAGTTTCACAATATGAAAAGAATTGAGATTAGTTTTACAAGAATGTGCACTGCAGAAGTATTTAGTATTTTTACATTTAACAATTTAAATGATAAATTTAAAATTTAAATGAAAAATTTAAGTGATTAAACAAAAAATGATAAATTTTTTGTTACATGTTTAACACAATTAAAAAAAAAAAACCCTATAGCTAAACGCATACTTAATGGTGAGAAACTGGAAGTTCTTCTGCCAAAATCAGGACAGGACAGGAATGTCCCTTCTCATCACTCTTTCTCAACAGTGTACCAGATGTCCTGATTAATGCAGTTAACAACAACAACAAAAGAAAACTAACGGTATATAGAATAGGAAAAATAAAACAAATGTCTTTATCTGCAGATTTCATGACTATGTAGAAAACTTGAAAAAACAGAAAAACCCCTAATAAGCAGTTACAGCAAGGTTGTAGGATACAAGGTTAATACTCAAAAGCCAATCACTTTCCCATATGACAGCAATGAGCAAGCAGAATTATAAATTAAAAACACAATACCACTTACACACACACACACACACACACACACACAAAGATAGACTTAGGTATACAGCTTAAAAACTACAGACAAGACACTATATGAAGAAAACTATAGAACTCTGATGAAAGAACACCAAGAACGAAATAAATGAAGAATTATTCCATGATCATGGATAAGAAAACTTAATACTGTCATGTCAGCTCTTCCCAATTTAATCTAGAAATTCAACACAACCCCAACCAAAATCCCAGCAAGTAATTTGGCAAGTATACCACAAACTAGTTCTAAATTCTCAATAGGCAGGCAAAAGATTCTGAATAACCAAGAACATTAAAAAAGAAAATAAACTTGGGGAGCCTGGGTGGGTCAGTCGGTTGAGCCCTCGCCTTCAGCTCAAGTCATGATCCCAGTGTCCTGGGATCGAGCCCCACATCAGGCTCCCTGCTCAGTGGGAGGCCTACTGCTCCCTCTCCCTCTGCCTGCAGCTCCCCCTGTTTGTTCTCTCTCGCTCACGCTCTCTCTCAAATAAAAAAATAAAATCTTAAACAAACAAAAAATAAATAAATAAACTCAAGAGAATGACAGTACCCTCCTTTAAGAAAATATATATCCACACTAACCAAGACGGTATGATATTGGCAAAAGAACAGTCAACTAGATTAATAAAACAATACAGAGACTCCAGAAACTGACCAACAAATAACCAAACTTTAACAAAGGAGTAAAGGTGATACAACGGAGAAAACATGGATCTTTTCAACAAACGGTACTGGAATAAATTAATACATGTGCACACACAGTTACACACAGAATCTAGACAATCACAGCCTTTGCAAAAATTAACTCAAAATAGATCACAGGCCTAAATGTAAAATAACCAAAGTATAAAACTCTCCAAAGTTAACACTGGAAAAAATCTAAATGACTTTTTAAGTTTGGAGGTGACATTTTAGATACAGTACCAAAGGCACAATTCAGGGGGAAAAAAACAGTAAGCTGGATTCTGTTAAATTTAAAACTTCTACTTTGCATAAGACAGTGTCAAGAAAATAAGCAAAGCCAAGACTGGTAGAAAATATTTGCAAATATACAAAAAAAAAAATTCCCAAAACTCAACAGTAAGAAAAATAATCTAATTAAAAATTGTGCAAAAGATCTGAGCAGACACCTCATAAAAGATACACAGGTAGCATTTAAGCATATGAAAAGATGCTGAATGTCACATAAAACCAGATACTAACACATGTATTGTAATAGCCAAAATCTAAAACACTGACAATACCAAATGCTGATGAGAATGTAGAGCAATATGAACTCTCTTATACTGCTAGCAGGAATGCAAAATGATACAGCCACTTTGGAAAACAATTTGGCAGTTTCCTACAAAACTAAACATACTTGTACCATATAATCCAGCAACTGAAAGTTATCCAAACGAACTGAAAATGTATGTTCATATAAAAACCTACACATGGATGTTTATAGCAGCTTTAGTCATAACTGCTACATCTTATAAGTAACCAAAATGTCCTTCAACAGGTGAATGAACTGAGGTATTATTCAACAATAAAAAGAAATGAGTTAAGTCATGAAAAGATACGGAGGAAGCTTAAATGCATATTACTAAGAGAAAACAAAACAAAACAAAACACCAAATGGAAAACACTACATATTGTGATTCCAACTGTATGGCATTCTGGTAGAGGCAAAACTATGGAGAACATTAAAAAGATCAGTGGTTGTCAGGGATTAAAGGAGAAGAGATGAATATGCAAATCACGGATTTTTACGGAAGTGAAACTATTGTATATGACACTGTAAGGGTAGAATCATACCCTTATAATTTTGTCAAAACCCACATAATGTACAATAGCAAGAAGGAACTAGGATTCATCCTAACGTAAACTATGGACTTTGGGTGAAAACAACATGTCAGCATAGGTTCATTGATCAGAAACAATGAACCACTGTTGCTAATGACAAGGCCATGTATGTATGAGGGTAGGTGCTGTATGTGAACTCTGCACTTTCACCTCAATTTTTATGAAATCTACATTGTGGAGGGTGGGAAGGAAGTAAAGAAGGGAGGAAGGGAGGGATAGAAGGAGGACAGGTGGACTGAAAAACAACATGAATGAATCTCAAATGCATTATGCTTAAAGAAGCCAAAATAAAAAGGTTATATATTAGATGATTCCATTTTTATGACATCATGGAAGAGGCAGAACTATTAAAGTGAGAAAAGATATCAGGGATTGCCAGAAACTAAGGTTAGAGAAGGAGCTGACCACACAGGGACACGACAGAATTGTTAGAATTCCTACATTTCAATTCTGTTGATAGTTGCACAACTGATCCATTTGTGAAAACTCATGAAAGAGTAAATTTTATTGTATGTTTACCTGCATAAACTTGACAGAGATAACATTTGTTTTAACATCTCTGAGGATATTCTTTTTGCTAAGTTAGTGTTTATGATATTTGGGATTTTTCATTATAAATGAACTCTAAAGATTTTAGACTTATGAATGTAGTAATACACTTGCTTTATAAATTAAGAGTTTACTAAACTTAAATTTTTACTTTGAAATCTATTACATTTCCTACATTCCTTGTGAATGTATTACTTTCTTCCTTTTATGTTACATAGTCTCCAAACTAAACAGGTGGTTTACCTCCTCAGAGTACAGTTCTCAAAGTGTGGATTAGTAACAACATCAACAACCAGGATTAGTAACAACATCACCTGGCAACTTACTTATTAGAATTGCAAAATTCTCGGGCCCCATCTCTGACCAACTGAATCACAAACTCTGTTTGGAGCCCAATAGTCTCCATTTAAGAAGCTCTCCGGGGGCGCCTGGGTGGCTCAGTGGGTTAAAGCCTCTGCCTTCGGCTCAGGTCACAATGCCAGGGTCCTGGGATTGAGTCCCAAGTCCGGCTCTATGCTCAGTAAGGAACCTGCTTTCCCCTCTCTCTCTGCCTGCCTCTATGCCAACTTGTGATGGTTGTCAAATAAATAAATAAATAAATAAATAGATAAATAAATAAAATCTTTAAATTCTCCAGATAATTCCAAAGTATAATCAGGGTTGATTTTCATTCAGTAAGTCTTAGACAGGCATCAGAGATTTTTAATAAGCACTCCAATTGTTTCTAATGTCAGTAACCCAAAGACCTCTGGTTTGAAAAATAAGCATTTAATCACAAATACTGACTACCACCTGCTACCACAATGCACTGTATTTTTTTACTACTGTGGTAAACTATATCAACATGAACTCTTTGAAGTTAGGCCCAACTTAGACATTTTAAAATGTGAATTATGCAACTAAGAGAAACAGAAAATGAAGCGACAAAAACTTCCTCAGTTTGACTGCATTCCTTGGATGTGTATCTTGTTTAATAGAAGTTATAGCATATATTTATAGAAATTACTAAATAGAAAATGTTTAAATAAACATGAGATACATTTAGCACAAGTAAGATATCTGCAGTCATATATACTCTTTTAGGATATACACTTAACTACAGCAATAATCATTAGACATTTAGCACTAATATGGGTTTTGTTTGTTTTGATTTTTTTTAAACATTTGTTGAAGAAAAGCAAATGATCATTGAGCCAAATGCCAACTTTTGCTATAAATAGCTCATCTTGGCATTACTGTTTATAAAAACTTAAAAATTAAGATAAAATTTTACTTGATATTTTAGTATACGATTCCACTTTTAAACCTTTTTATAAGAGGGGGGAGGGGCAGAGGGGCAGAGAAAATCTTAAGTAGGCTCCACATGCAGCATAGAGTTGGACTTGAGGTCAATCTCGTGACCCTGAGACCAAGGCCTGAGACAAAAATCGATGCTTAACCATATGAGCCACCCAGGTGCCCCTAAACATTTCTTTTCCTTTTTTCTACTGCCCCCTGGCTTTTCATTCAGAATCTTTAAAAGCGGGCTATATATGTATATGCAACAAAGTATTTTTACATAGGTATCACTTGATAGTTTACAAATCACTTTCAGATACATTCTCTTAGCCCTATTAACACTCATCACTAATCAATTTATAGAACAGGAAACTTATTAAAGGAGCAAGATAATGTGCTCAAAAATCGACTAAGAAGCAACAAAGTCAAGCCTTAAGCGTATAGCCTGCTATCTTCCAATGCTATTTTATTAATCTCTAAAGACCAGTGACTGACCCCCACCCCCACACTTTAAGACTTATTCCTGGAACAAAAGTTGCAACATAATTCTTAAGGTGATCCTTTACTTCCTAAAGATGTAATTTTCTCTTTTTGGAATACATTTTCATACCATAAAATAGAAAATTAAGTTTGTGGAGAACACACTTGTTATTTTAACCTACATCAAGCATGGAAATCATTGCTTCAGGAGATATAGAGTCTCCTGTAAAACTGGGGTTCCTCTTTGTTAAAATCTGTTGTGAGGGATCATTTTAGAAGGTGTGAGAATAATAAATATTGGCAAAAATGTTGGTCCCATGGAGACCTAGGCAAAAAAAATCTTCATTCCTCTGTATTTAACAACTCAATTACACGAGCCTTACTGAACAATCTAGTTGTTTCCTAATTTGTTCACCAAAACATCTGAACAGAAGTGAACTACCTATTTTAGAAAATACTTTGTCTAGTGGTGCTTACAGTTTTCACAGCCTCTAGGTTTGCTAACCATTTGTCTTACTGCAGAGAATAAACCATATAATTGCTCCTTTTTAAAGAATTAGTCAATTGCACTTTCTCCTCTTACTCTGACTATACTGGCCTGATGCACTTCACTTCCCTCAGTGTTTTTAAGTGTCCTTCATAACTATGTTCACCTTTAACAAGACAAGAATCTTAAAAGCTCTTTCATTGATGCTCATTCCTAAAGGCTGTTGACGTGCCTCCTCATGTCCCATTTCCAAAATGCTATTTAGCCTTTCCCAGCTTTATGAAAATTAGCCATTTTTCACCTTATTTCCTCTGGAAGACCTAAGAAAAAGTAGAAATAAATAAGGATAAAAAATTTTTGTAAATTTGAATGAAGTTCACAAAACTTACTAAGTATTCTAAGTTAAATAAATGTATCAGAATAGTTTTAGAAAGAACACACTAATTCTGGGCCATCTTTCAAAGACCTATGAATCAACAGACATCAGCCTATCAAAAGAGACTTTAAAAGAAAAGCCACGGGACAAATCAATTCCTCAGTGTTGGAAGAAATAGTTTACACAGAAATTTCTTAAGTAACTCATTACTTAGTTTCTAAGTGGGTATCAAGTGGCAACTCAATTCAGTACACAATATATTTTCTGTTAAATCTATTCTTACAGATAGGAACAATAAGTTTTCTTCCTCAGTTATCTTCATTTAAAATAATCTAAGATGCCCTGAATATATTTTGTTAATTAAGATCACTATGATGATTTCTTTTACTTTCACAAGATACAGGATTTTTATTATGAAAGGTCCCTGTCATGGTTTACATCCATCCTTTCACTAATAAACTAAGCCATAATTTTTTTGAAGAAAAGATATAATTTTCCAACATTGTGAGAAACAGATAAAAGGTTATCTTTCAGCTATTAAATTTACACACATATACAAGAGTGGAGTTTGAAATACCAAAAAAAAAAAAAAGAGAGGAGGAAGAGAAATATAGGCATAATGTCCAAAGAGTGGTGTGAAGAAGCTGCATCTACAATTCATGATTTTAAGTGGTAGAGCTGCAGTTCATGCCAAAAGTGGTTTTCTGATGGTCACAAAGTGCCAGTCTTCTGTGAGGTAAACAATTTTATCACTGCAAGACTCCCTGGTATTTTAAGTCCAACAAGTCGAACTACATTCTCAAATCCTATTTTTGTCTTATTAGGTTACAAAGCTCTTTTTCTTTTTTCCCCCCAGCATTTTATGTTAGAGTAGGGCTTATCCTTGAATTTGATTAAACTAATAAAGGAAGGTAACCGTCAACTGCAAAGAAAAGAAAAGTTATTCATGTCTTTTAAAAAATATACTTGAAGTCTATTAAATAACCGGTATTTTAAACAATGAAGTTCATTTTGTGGAAGCTTTACAAATGATCAAGAGTGACAAAATATTTAATTTCAATAGCAATTAAAGGTAAGCTAAAGAAAATAGTAATGTACTATTTTTTAGCCATCAGATATATTAAAGATTCATAATATTCAGTGTTGGCAACACTCACACTAAAGGTGGGAATATAAATTCAAACTGTCTTTTATGAGGGCATATTTGGCACATCTAGGATTTTGACAGAAATATACTTGAGCTGGGTGCCTGGGTGGCTCAGTGGGTTAAGAAATATACTTGAGGGACGCCTGGGTGGCTCAGTTGGTTGGACGACTGCCTTCGGCTCAGGGCATGATCCTGGAGTCCCGGGATCGAGTCCCACATCAGGCTCCCAGCTCCATGGGGAGTCTGCTTCGCTCTCTGACCTTCTCCTCGCTCATGCTCTCTCTCACTGTCTCTCTCAAATAAATAAATAAATAAAAAAATAAAAAAATTAAAAAATTAAAAAATAAAAAAAAAAAAGAAATATACTTGAGCAACACAAATCTACACCGAAACTGTATATTGAAGGATTAGAAATCAGAAATAAACTAAACGTCCATGCTACACAATGCATGGACATGCCATGCATAATATATCCATTGTATGGATATACAATGCAATTATTATATATAAGGACATCTTAAAAAAAAAAAAGAACATCTATTCATATACAGTAACATGAAAGATGCTTAAGACAGAAAGTTAAAAGGTGTAGATAAAGATGTATCATATGAACTTTTATTAGTTCCCTAGGGCTGCCATAACAAATGATCACAAATTTGGTGACTTAAAACAAAAGAAATTTATTTTTCTCAGTTCTGGAGGGAAGAAGTCCAAAATCAAGGTTTCGAAGGGCCGTGCTATCTCCAAAAGCTCTACAGGAAAGTCCTTCCTTGCCTCTTCCAGTTCCTGTTGGCTCCAAGTGTTCCTTGGCTTGTAGCCTGTTTAATTTCAATCTCTGCTTTCATCTTCACATCACCTTCTCCCATGTCTATTGTCATCACATGGCCTGCTTCTCTGTGTCTTCTGTAAAACCACTTGTCATTGGATTTGGTGCCCACTCTAAGCCAAGATGGCCTTATTTTGAAATCCTCAATTATATGTACAAAGACCCCTTCTCCAAAAATCACATACAAGGTTCCAGAAATAAGGACTTAAACATATTCAACCCTAAACAGACTAGTTATATTTTGTTTTTAACAATATACATGTATAAGCATATATTTGTAAGCAACTAGAAAAATTAGTTTGGAAGAATACAGAGAAAGCCTTTAACAGTAGCTGCCTCTTCAGAACAGAGGTAATAAAGGGAATAAAGTGAATCTCATATTCTATTTTATATACCTCTGGGGGTGGGGGGGAAATGACCATTTACTTTCCCATTGTCCTAGACAACAATTTCAAGACATTAAATTCTCTCTCCAATCCTACAAACTTTTTCCCACCTTTGCTCAGCTTCCTGCTTCACTGAGAAAACTGAAAGCATTAGGAAAGTTCCACAAACAAAAATCCCACACCTACCCGCACACAAGCATCTACACTTATATCCATTGCCTCTCCTCCCATCACCTTGGAACTATGTGTCCCCACAATTTCTCAATCTTTGTACTACATCAGTTTTTCATTCACTACTCAATAATTCACCTCAGTATACAAACACAATTTCAATTTCTTTTCAAAACCTTCTCTGGTGAGGCACCTGGGTAGCTCAGTCAGTTGAGCATCCAAACAATGATCTCAGTTCAAGTCTTGATCTCCGGGTCAGGAGTTCAAGCCCCACACCGGGCTCCGCGTGAGCATGGAGCCTACTTCAATTTAGGAAAAAAAAGAATAAAAAAGTCTCTGAAGCCCTTTTTGTATTCTAGGATATTACCCTATTTCTTTGATCCTATTCACAACAAAATGCCTCAAAAGAACTGTTTACACTATTTCCAACATACGTCGTCCCATTCCCTCTTAATCCCACTACTCTCAGTCATTTTCCCCACTATGGCGCCAAAAAAAGCTAGTGAGGATACCATTAACTTCTTGCTAAACCCAATGGTAAATACCCAGTCCTCATTTCAACTTTACCTATCAGCAATATAGGTAGAACTAAACACATCTGTTGGTTTTCATTTCTTCTTAGCCAACTTAACAGGATCCTCTCTCCCAGCGCTGTGCCCCCCCACCCCCTGCAACCACTTAAAACTGGAGTACATACCCCAGTGTAAAATAAACCCATGGTGATTTTAATATCTACATTCAATCCCTACAGATAACCCTGGTCTTAACAGTTTTCAATATCATCTAAAATGATGATCTCAATTTTATATCCCTAGCCTAGAAATCTTTCCTGAATTCTTGGTTTGTATTATGCAACTTCCTACACTGACATCACTATCAGATGCTCTTTCCTCACCACCAAATATGTACATATTTACTCCTTCAGGTTTTTGGTTCTCAATAGGTTTATTCTTACCACTGTAATCAAATTTTGCAACCTTCCACCACCCAACAACCCTCTCAATCCCTTTACCTTGCTCTACACTTTTTTTCTTTCACAAGAATATTTATCAATTCTCATTTATTTATGCTTACCTAATGTTTATACTGTGCCCTCCTCCCCAACCTGAAATTTAACTTCCGTTAGGATAGAGATCTTTGCCTTGTTTACTGATTTACCTACTACACAGCCTGTCACTTGGTAAACATGTATTTGAATCAATTTTTTTAATTTAAAAACTTTTTAAAATAAAAAGGCCATTCCTCATTCTATCTTTTGTAGTTTGTTCGCTACCCAAATTTCACTTCTGTGTACCTGAAAGAGTCACTGACCACTTCTATTTTTTTTTCCTAAAGGTAACTGGACAAATCCTTCTCTATAATACATCATTCCATGTCACATCATTCATGTTTCCTCTCCAAAACAACATTCCATTTCAGTTTTAAGTAAACATATCTTAAAGCTCCCATCCCTCAACCTTATTCAAAAACTCTCATGCTCAGACTCCAGCCAAATTACTTTCTTCTATTTAAGATTTTTTATATTAAATACTTTAATAAGTAAAGCGACTATACCAAATCATTTAATTTTTTAATTGAAATACAAGTTGGTAGACAAGTTTCATTAATTTCAGAGTGATATGACAAGTCTATACATTTTGCTATGGTCACTAGAAATGTAGCCACCATCTGTCACCATACAACACGATTACAATACCATCGACTACATTCCTTATGCTGTACCTTTTATCCCCATGACTTATTCATTCCATAACTGCAAGCCTGTATCTCCCACTCCCATTCACCAGTTCTGCCCATCTCCCCACACCCCTCCCACCTGGCAACTCTCAGTTTGTTCTCCATATTTATAGGTCTGTTTCTAATTTTTGTTTGTTCGTTCATTTCTCCATGGAAGACTTCAGTTTGATTCTTTTTTCTTTTACTTTTTTAACTTTTTTTGGATAAGGAGGTAGAAAGCTGATGCAGAATAAGATCCCTGGGTAGTTTTTTGTTTTGTTTTGTTTTTTTACAAAACATAAATTCTATCTTCCTCTCTACTCTGACCATACATATTTAATATACTGATTTACCAGAGGGTGACATAAATGGATATATGCTTTTCAAAAAAAAAACCTCTCTACAGACATTTTTGATGTAATAAACCCCAACCACTAGACTGACACTGATGTAATAAACCCCAAACACTAGACTGACCACTAAATTAAAACATACAAAATAACAACTACAGCTTGTGATTCATGGCCTTTAAATCTTTACATTCAGGTTTTTCTAAATGAAAAATATTTTCAGAGGAACCAGTAAGAAATTAATAGCAAATAAGTTTGATTACTCTTAAGAAATAATAAGGACCCTACCAAGTAGCCACACCATGTCTACATATGACCTACCTCAAAATGTTATGCTTGCTACCATGTTACATCCTCCTACATTCTTCTTACCTGCTAATGCCTATAAATCTACTCTGGAATACTAAAAAGTGCACTGTTGTTAAAAAGGAACCATTTATTCTTCTCTTTCTCAGATATGCCACTATGTTTTCCCATATGCCTATAATATGACAATGTTGTTGTTTCTGGTATACTTGCCAAACTGTTTTTTCCTCTGTCTAGAAAGCTCTGACTAGAACTGTTTACAGAAAATGATTATGGGTATGTGTGCTATCCTCCATTCTAACCTTGAGCAATTTAGAGGACTTAAGAAAAAGGATCTGCGGGTTTCTAACCTCAATGAATTCAGTTTTCAACTGAGTTTCTTATTTTTTTTTTTAAGATTTTATTTATTTATTTAACAGAGAGAGAAGACAGTGAGAGAAGGAATACAAGTAGGGGGAATGGGAGAGGGAGAAGCAGGCTCTTCCCACTGAACACGGAGCCCAAAGCAGGGATCAGGACCCTGGGATCATGACCTGAGCCAAAAGCAGACGCTTAACAACTGAGCCATCCAGGCACCCCTTCAACTGAATTTCAAATTCAGTGTTCTCGTCTGTAAAATGGGCATGCAGGACTAAATTATTTCAAAAGTCCCTTCCAGCTATGGACTATATGAGCCAATGATTCTGTTATTTATAACAGGGTATAAGCAAGAAATTGAAACAAGTTCTCTCAAGAAAAAGTAAAAAAAAAAAAAAAAAGTGTTATCTCAAAATATTTTAAGTAGATATAACAGTCCCTATCCAGAGTGACTACATCTTCAAAAAAAGGTTTAAGTATACTTTATTTTTAAAATATTCAATTTGTCTGGAAAAAAGTATATTGAACTTTTCCCAAAAACTAATTCTTTATCCTTTAACTCTTTGGTTCCTGATTAAATCCTCACCTCTATGTGACAAACCACCACCAATAGTTTATCCTCAAATGTCTATGTATACAGTTGACCCCTGAACAATACAGGAGTTAGAGGCAGCAAACATTTCACCCTCCTCCCACAAATATCCACATATACCCTACTGAACTGTTAAACCAAAGCTTTCCTGGTAATATAAACAGTTGATTAATACATATTTCATACATTATATGTATTACATACTGTAGTCTTATGATAAAGTAAGCTAGAGAAAAGAAAATGTTAAGAAAATCATAAGAGAAAATACATTCATAATACTATACTGTATTAATAGATACTTTAAGTTTATGTCATCTGTTCACAAGATGAATCATCTGTCAATACCTAAATCAATACTGTCTTATATGAGACAAAACACTATAAATGTTTTACGTATTAATACTAGACATCAAAAATGAAAAGATAATGTGAAAAGAAATTCATATTTATTTACAGATACAACAATTCATCATTGAGAACAAAGCAGCAACAATATGATTTCTTTATGATAGCCTAACATAATCAGGGCAATTGTTTCATGGTACCCTAGCCTATATGCTAACAAATAAATCATTACAAAACTGTTATGACATATAGTATTAGTCATGTCCATAACACAGCACTGGAAAAATAGTTACTTTAAAAAAAAAAAAAACACCTCTGATGATAGGCTGACACGCACTTTTTCCAATTACAAGAGAAGCATTATTTTACAGTTATGTAATTCTGCAAAAGCAAAGTTTTAAAACAGTGGGGAAAAACCACATTACTAATTTAATATTAAATATCACTCACCTTATACCTATGTAAGGATAGGCTACCCATTTCTATACAAATCTTGCACACAATGTTCTACACAGTGAATACTTAGGCAATGATAATGATGACACAAAAGCATCTCACACAGTTCTTGCCATCCATTTTCAATGGTGTAGTCCATCTACCAATCCAGGAGCATGGAACGTTTTTCCATTTCTTTTCATCTTCCACAATTTCTTTCATGAGTACTTTATAGTTTTCTGAGTAATCGTGAAGTCCTTCTAGACTCATGTTCTCTTTCAGGGTTCTCGTCCACAATATTGATGATTCTTTCCACAAAGTGCTGTGTATAATGAGCTTTAAAGGTCTTTATGACCCCCTGATCTAGAGGTTGCATTAGAGAGTGTTTGAAAAGAAGGAGATCACTCCAACGCCACTGGTGTTCAAGTCATGGCATCCTGGGCTGCCAAGGGCAATGTCCAATATTAAAAGAACTTTTGAAGGCAGTCCCTTGCTGGCAAAGGTACTTCCTGACTTCAGGGACAAAGCACTGATGAAACCAATCCAGAAAAAGGATTCTCAGTATCTAGGTCTTCTTGCTGTACAACCAAGACTGGCAGCTGGGACCTCTTTTCCCTTCAAGGCTTGGGTGTTAGTGATTTTACAGAGAAGGACAGTCCTGAGCAGTTAAGTTAGTTTATCCCTTCCTGCCTTAAATTCTGGTGCTCACTGCTTTCCTTACTCATACATGTCCTTTGTGGCTTCCTACCACCCCTCACCCCAGAATAAGGCATTTCTGTCTGCATTAAAAACCTATTCAGGCAGATATCCTTATTCCTCAATGATTTTTTTAATGCATCTGAAACTTGTTTGCTGTCTCTTGGTCAACAGAAGCTGCTTCTCCTATTTTCTTGACATTTTTTTAAAGCGAATCACTTTCTAAAATTATCAAACCATCCTCTGCTGGTATTAAATTCTCCAACGTCAGAGCCTTTGCCTTCCTTTTGCTTAAGGATGTCATGACTTCACTTTTTCTTAAGTCATATTAGAGTCTATATTGGTACACCATTCTTACAGCAATCATGCACCCTCATAAAAGCTGCATTTTCAATTAGAAAATTGCAAAAAGTGAAAGGTTTTCACGCCTGCTGGCATAACTACAACAACAACTTCATGAATTTCCTTTTTTCTTTTTTTAGAAACAATGGCCCTTATGATACAATCATTTATATTGAAATGGTGGGCAACCCAGCTGCAGACCTCAATCCACAGTCCACATCAAGCAATTCAAGAATTTTTTGTAACACAATGACTCTTCTCTGCTTCTTGGGGGCACTTCCAACATCACTAGTTGCACTTCATATGGGTCCCATGGTGTTATTCAAAGTTTAGCACTGCACTAAACACAATGAAAAACACATGAGAACCTCAAAAGATCACTTTTTACTGCAATATGCAATTTACTGGAAAGATGAACTGATCACGCAGAGATGATTAATTCACCCGCTGTTTTAAGTTAAGTAGATACACTACTTGAGTTCACCACAGTAGCAACATCAGGGCATTATGAAATTATTACAATAGTACTCTTAAATACCATAGTTAATTTTATGCAGTTATGACTTAATACTCCATTTTAATGTTTATTTACATTTCTCTTGCCTACAAACAGCACCAAGTATGGTATGTAAGTATTTGTATACACAAGTTTTGACAAATTTTAACTTTTTGTAATAGATCTGTGAATATTTTATGGTAGCAAACGATAAAATAGATGGGTATCTATGTATACTTTATGCATTCATGACAGACCTTTCTCAAGGTATATCATATCTTTGCTTAGCTTTTTCAGTAATTCTAGGCTCGTGGTTTAAGAATAAGTTTTTTTTTAATTGTTGAAAATCTCTAAATATTTTTCCAGTATCTGTATTGGGAAAAAAAATCAGTATAGAAATGTACCTATGCAGTTCAAACCTATGCCTATGTTGTTCAAAACAAACAAAACAAAAACAAACGAACAAAAAAAACCAAAATACTTAGCAAAAAGAATCACTACTTCAATGAAAACATCAGTACCTAATATCTCATTATAGGAAAACTGTCCTACACACAATAAATAGTTCTCTTTCTAGTTTTTCTGAGAAGTCCTAAAAGTCACTATATACCATTATCAAAAACAGCTAAGTAAAGTACAAAAAGCCAGAAACACCTGAACTTGTTTCCCACCTCTATGACTTAACACCTGGTATGCTGCTCCCACCCCTTTCCCCCACCAAAAAAATACACTTAACTTCCCTAAGCATCAACTTTCTCAACCAGAAAGATAAAAGACCTACTTTGTGGGGATGATGGATAAAAACAGATCACCTAACTGCATCTTCTGGTGTTCTAAGAATACAGCAGTAGCTCAAGACAAAGTAGCTTTCATCATTTTACAAATCCATTCGTTTTACCCACGAAACTTCAAATGAAGTCTATTAACATCATAAATATGAAATACCATTTCCTTACCCTCATAATTTTACTATCCAAGGTAGATTTTGTTGATTCAAACCTAATGTGGCTATTCTTTTACATTTATTTAAAATAAAAATCACTAATAGTTAAAATTATTTCCAACCGGTACTGGCCAAATGTTAAGTTAAATCAGCAAATATAACTTTATAAATTCAGTTATATGTTCACCTAAAATTAAACCTAAAATTCACTTCAATTATTCAGGTTCATTCACAGACTTTGGCCAGCAAATTGTTTAAATAAAATGTCAATACAGCTGATCCCTCAACAACATGGGGGTTGGGGCACCTACCAGTATAGCCAACCATCTACCTATAACTTTAACTCCCCCAAAATTTAACTACTAACAGCCTACAACTGATGAGAAGCTTTACCAATAACACAGACAGTCAACTAAAACATATTTTATGCTGTTTTATTGTATACTATATTCTTATAGTAAATGCTAGAAAAAAGAAAATATTAAAAATCATACTTACAAAGTCATAGTTAACACATTTACAGTACTGTACTGTAGTTACAAAAAAATTCACATGTAAGTGTACTGCACAGTTCAGACATCTATTGCTCAAAGGTCAACTGCATATAAAGAAAAGACCAAGGTCAAAGAAAATGGCAGAAAAACAATCTCTAAGAATCAGTCCTGCTGAAATAGTATTAAGCTGGCAAGAACTATTACAATCAATTATTTCAGAACTCTGGAGTCTAGTCAAACAACTGCAGTAACACAAGACTGCTTAATGAGGAAAGAGGCTGGAAAACTTTGCTGAATTTCTGCCTTTCGTGTAGGAGCACCACTCCCCCCATCTACCAGCACGGAGGCAAAAACCTGTAGGTATGGCAGCTTACGTTACTGCTGAAGCTTACTGGTGCCAGGGTGGACAAGAGGGACCTAATCTCTCCCAAAAAATGGCGTTACATGTTTTGATCTGCCTGGCAAAGAACTGTGGGTAGTTCAGAGGCCAGCCACTATTTCTATTACTTCGGGTTAAAGTGGCTTCCTAGGAAACATCTGTCCAGGCAATTTAAGACTATTTTTTTCCTTTCTTTGCTGGATCCACACATTCCAGGAACTATCAGGTCACTGCCTGACCACAGGTCAGAGGCGTCAGTGACCACACACAAACAGCAAAGTGGAAGTAGTTCTTCCTAGTAAACACTGTAAATGTAAATGGCTTAAATACATCAATTAAGACACAGACTGCCAAAACTGATTTTTAAATATGATCCCATAATATGCTCCTTATAAATTTATTATAGACCCAAAGACACAAATAGTTTAAAAATAAACATGAAAAAATATCTTTCATGCAAATAGTAACCAAAAGAGTAACCAAAAGAGAACTGGCATATCAATGCTAATAGCAAACAAAATACATTTTAAGCCAAAAAGTGTTACAAAAGACAGACACTGGATATTGATAAAAGGATTAATTCAACAAGAAAATAACAATTATAAGCAAGCAAAAAGTCCCAAAATACAAATGCAAACAATGAGAATTGAAAGGAGAAACAGACAGTTGAATAATAATATTGGAGATTCAAAAGGCCCACTCTCAGCAATGGCTGGAGCATCCAGATAGAAGATCAATAAGGAAAGCAAAGACCTGAATACTATAAATCATCTAGATATAACAGATATGTATACAAAATCCCACCCAACAGAAGCAAAACACACACTCTTCTCAAGTATACATAGAACATTCCAGAGGATAGACTATATGTTAAACAACAAAACAATTCTTAATAAATTTAAATTCATTTAAATGAATGAACTTAATTCATTTAAATTAAATGAAACCTACAAGGTATTTTGTGAGAATTTACCAACCACAATGGAATGAAACTAGAAATAAGAGAAGAAAAATTGAAAAATTACCAACAAGAATCCACTTTTAAATAAAAAATAATTCAAAGAATAAATCACAAGGAAAATTAGAAAACAACTTGAGGCTAATGAAAATGGAAACACAAATGTTACCAAAACATTAGGATGCAACAAAAGCAGTACAAAGAAAATAATTTATAGCTATAAATGCCTACATTAAAAATGAAGAACTATCTCAAATCAACAGTCTAACTTTATACTTAAAGGAACTAGAAAAAGAGCAAACTAAGCCCAGAGCCAGCATAAAAAAGGACATAATTAAAACTAAAGCAAAGGTTAACAGAGAATAGAAAAACAGAATCAATGAAACTAAAAATTAGTTTTTTTAAATTAACAAATCCTTAACTCGACTATGAAAAAAACAGACAAAATATAATTAAGTAAGATCAGAAATGAAAAGTAAGGACACTACAATAGTTCCCCAGCCTGCATATCCTTATTGCTTTCTGCTGTGGTAAACCATGGTCCAAAAGCAGGTGATCCTCCTTCTGACTTATCAGAAGATAAACAATAGCTAATGCTACGTCATTACACCTAAGTCATTCACCTTACTTCATCTCATCACATAGGCATTTTATCATTTCACGTAATCATAAGAAAAAGGGTGAGCAAATACAATAATATATTCTGAAAGTCCACATTCTCATACCTTTCATTAGAGTAAACTGCTATAATTGCCTTATTTTGCATTTAGTGTTGTTAATCTCTTACTGTGTCTAATTTATAAACTAGGAATGTCTCAGCTGTGTATGTGTAAGAAAAAACATACTATATGCAGGGTTGGGAATTATCTGTAATTTCAGGCAGCCACTGGAGGTCTAGGAATGCATCCCCATGGATAAGAAGGAACAAAGAACTACTGTACTACCAATCTCACAGAATATAAAAGAACTATAAGAGAACACTATGAATGATTATAACGTTTACAAACTAAATAATCTAAATGAAGGGGACAAATGTGTAAAAACAGAAATTACTAAAACTATCTCAAGAAGAAAAAAACCTCAACATGCCTGCAACAGGAAAATCAATAATCAAAAACTTCCAAACAAAGAAAAGCTTGGTCTAGATGGCTTCACTGGTGAATTCTACCAAATATTTTAAAAACAACATTGGAGGTGGTTCAAGATGGCAGTGTGGGAAGACTGGAACTCACCTCCTCCCACAGACACAAAAAATATACATCTACATATAAAATCACCCCTGAAAAAGATCCAAAAACTGGCTGAATAGCTCCTTCCCAACAAAGGATAAAAGGGCTACATCAAGACCTGAAGGCTTGGCGGTCTCCTCAAAAATCCTACCATGAGCATGACAAAATACAATCAGGAAGGATCTAACAGAGTTCCTCTCTGAGAAATGAGGCATTTGTGATCCACATCAAGCACCTCAACACTTGAGACCTCAGAAATAAGCCCCCAAAATGTCATCTGAACCAATGAGGATTATATCCAAGAAGACCACAGGAGTTGTAGGGAACAGAGAATTCACTAATAAAGGGCTCACACAAGGACTCACTTACCGTGGGGGCCAGCACAAAAGGGGCAGTTTGAAAAGCTCCTAGAGCGTAACTGAAGATTCACTTGCTAATAGTAAAACACCTGCCAGAGGAGCAGGAGCCTGTTAGGACTCCCTTTAGGGACAGAGGCAGTTACAGGCACCATTTTTTCGCAGTCCTTATACCTTGCTAGCACCAGTTCCCACAGGAGCCGTATTTGCGTTCTCCTCCCTCTAACCTGCTAGCATTTATAAGTGCACTCTGCTCCCACATGACCCTCACTACCCTGCCAAAGACAGCGGTTGTGCATAGTCCACACAGGATATGCCCTTTAATGCCTTGCCTTCATGGTCAGGAAGGATTGTGCTTCTCGCCTCGATGGGTCTGAAACAATCAGACACAGTTCTTAGCACTGTACCACCCACAGGGCAGTGCAGAGACAGCAGAACAAAACATATCTTCAGTCTCTATATGCAGAGGTCTATTTACTTGTACTGAAGCTTCAGCCTAAAGAGAATAACTCAGAATTACCACTTACAAAGAGGCTGCAAATGTGCTCTCAGAGAATGTAGGCCAGTGGATGCCACCTTTGCATTCTCCCTCAGCCTTGCTACAGCTTGCCAGTATCTCCCACAAGAGCGCATACTCTCTAGCAGCCCTGATTTTGCAACTGTCACCAAGGGGACACATACAGATTGCCTGGTCTGGATGGAGTACAGCATGATTTGTGAATGCCATCCCAATGGACTGTATATCTCTCTGATAAATTAAAAGCTGCTGCCTACAGGTCTAGCTTCTCATTAGCCTGAAACTAGTGGCAGAATGAAATCCCTTCCTCTGGAATACTCACAGATCTTGGCACTTCCTCAACAACTGGACCTATGAAGAATAAATCAGGCTGCCTAGACAATTACAAAGACTAAAGAGAAAGCCAAGCGCTAGAGCAGGTTTGTTTGAAGGATAAGGTTCATCTCCTACACAAGGTCACTCCTTGCCTGGAAGAGATAGCGGCTTTGCTTAATACCCAGACACAAACATGGAGAGTCAGACAACGGGAGGATACAAAGGAATATGTTCCAAACAAAAGAACAAGATAAAAAAACAGAGGAAAACATTAATGAAATGTAGATAAGTGATTTAGCTGATTTAGAGTCCAAAATAATTATCATAATGATGCTCACTGAACTGAGAAGAATCAATGAACACAGCAAAAACTTCAGCAAGAGACAGAAAATATAAGAAAATACCAAAGCCCCAAATCTGAAGAATATAATAAGCAAACTGAAAACTACAGCAGAGGGTTTCAACAGCAGACTAGATGAAGGTGAAGAAGCAATCCGTGATCTGGAAGACAAGGCAGAAATAAAAAGCAAAAAAAATCTTTGTTTTGTTCACGAAAACAGAACAAAAAAATTAACTTTTTAAAGTGAAGCTAGCTAGCTTAAGGCACCTATACAACATTAGGTAGAATAACACTCACATTTCTTTCTTTCCAGAAAGAAAAGAGAGAAAGGGCCAGAATATTTATTTTAAGAAATAGCTAGGGGCACCAGGGTGGCTCAGTGGGTTGGGCCTCTGCCTTCAGCTTGGGTCATGATCCCGGGGGCCTGGGATCGAGCCCCGCATCAGGCTCTCTGCTCGGCAGGGAGACTACTTCCCCCTTTCTTCCTGCCTGTCTCTCTGCCTACTTGTGATCTCTCTCTCTCAAATAAATAAATAAAAATCTTAAAAGAATAAAATAAAATAAAAAAGAAAAAGAAATAGCTAAAAACCTGTGGAAGAAAACAAATACCCAGATCCAGAAAGCCCAGAGTTCCAAAAGATTAAATCCAACAGAGACCCACACCACAACACATTACAATTAAAATGTCCAGAGAGAAACCACAAAACAGAGAATATTAAAAGCAGTAAAAACAACAATCTGTTATATACAAGGGAACCTCCATAAGACCATTATCACATTTCTCAGCAGAATTTTTGCATACCAAAAGGGAGATGCATAATATATTCAAAGCACTGATGGAGAAAAACTTCCAAGAAGAATATTCTCCCCACTTTCTGGAACACTGAAAATAAATGAAATAAAATTTAAAAAAAAAAAAAAAAAAAGGAATATTCTCCCCACAAAGTTACCATTCAGAACTGAAGGGGAAGGGGTTTTCTAGTTGCCTCAGTCAGTAGAGCAAGTGACTTTTGATCTCAGGGTTATAAGTTCGAGCCCCACAGTGGGTGTGGAAATTACTTAAAGATATAAAATCTCTTTTAAAAAGTTTACTTTCAGAATTGAAGGAGAGGTAAAAGGCTGTCCTGACAAACAAAAACTGAGGAGTTCATCACAACTGAAACAGCCAGTCCTACAAGAATAGTTAAAGGCATTTCTTCAAGTCAAAAAAAACACTGTAAGAAAAAGACAGATGTGGAGCAGCACCTGGGTAGCTCAGTTGGTTAAGCGCATCTGCCTTTGGCTCAGGTCATTACCTTAGGGTCCTAGGACTGAGCTCGCTGCCAGGGGCTCTGCTTCTCCCTCTCCCACTACCCCTCCCCCTGATTTGTGCACTCTCTTTCTCAAATAAATAAATAAATCTTTTTTTAAAAAAAGGGGAAAAAGTATGACAGTAAAAAATCTCTGATAAAGGTACATATAAGATAAGATAGTGGATTAATCACTTATAAAGCCAGTATGCTAACTAAAAAGCAGAAGTAGTAAAAACTGTAATTATAAGTTAGGATACAAAATTTTAAAATCTAACATGTTACATTAAAACCATAAAATGGAAGGGAAAAGAATAATAACACTAAGCTTCAGAATATGTTCAAATTTAACTATCATTATGCTGAAAGTAGAAAGTGAACTTGCTATCCTTAAGTAGAGAGTCATCAAACCAAAAGGGAAGAAAACAAGAGAAGGAATAGAGAGGAACCACAAAACAGAGAAAAACAACAAAATGGCAATAAGTACACACCTACTAATAACTAGTTTAAATGTAAAAAAACTAAATGCTTTAAAAGACACAAAGTGCCTGAATAGATTCAAAAGAACAAGACCCAGGGCACTCATGGCACCCGGGGCAGCCGGGGCAGCCGCGCGAGGGGGAGGGGCTCAGTTGGCTAAGCATCAGATTCCTGGTTTCAGCTCAGGTCATGATCTCAGGATACTGGGATCAAGCCCTGCATCAGGCTCTGTGCTGGGGGTGGGGTGTTCTGCTGGGGATTCTCTCCCTCTTTCTCTGTCCCCTGCTTTCTCTCCCTCTCTCTAAAATAAATAAATAAATCTTTAAAAACAACAACAAGACCCATCTATAAGCTGCCTAAGGGAGACTCACTTCAGATGTGAGGACACACACCAACTGAAAGCAAAGAAATGGAAAAGGATGTTAACTGAAAATAAAACAATGAAGAAGGGTGATTCATGCAAATGGAAACCAAAAAAAAGGCTGGGATAGTTATTACTTCTATCAGACAAAACAGACTTTAAAACAAAGACTGCAATAAAAGACAAAGTTAGGTATTACATAAGGATAAAGGAGTCAACCCAGCAAGAAGAAATATTTACAAAATTTGTAAATATTCACAAACACAACATAGGAACACCTAAATATAGAGAGCAAATATTAACATTATCTAAATGGAAAAACTGAGGGGCACCTGGGAGGCTCAGTCAGTTAAGCAGCTGCCTTTGGCTCAAGGCATGATCTCAGGTTCCTGGGATACAGCCCAGCAGGGGGCTTCCTGCTCAGCAGGGAATCTGCTTCTCCCTCTCTCTGCTCCCTCCCTGCCCCCGTTCAATGCTCTCCTATCAGTCTCATTCAAGCGTGCTCTCAAATAAATAAAATCTATTTAATAAAAATAAAAATAAATAAGTGGAAAAATTGATAGCAATGCAATAGTGGGAGAATTTAATGCCCCACTTACATCAATGGATAGATCATCCAGTCAAAAAATCAATAAGGAAACAATGGCTTTAACACATCAGTTCACAAAAACTTGTTAACATATACAGAAAATTCCATCCAACAGAAGAATATAGTTTATCTGAAAAGGTAAAATTCACAAAACTTTAGCCAGACTTACCAACAAAAAAAGAGGGCTCAAATAGAGTCAGAAATGAAGGAAGACTTACAACTGATACCAAGGATATAAAAAGGATCATTTGAGACCACTGTGAACAATTATACACCAACAAACTGGACATCCTAGAAGAAATGCATAAGTTCCTAAAAACATAATACCTTCCAAGACTGAATCAAGAAGAAACAGAAAATCTGAACAGACTAATTATGGATAAGGAGACCAAATTAGTAATCAAAAACCTCCTAACAAACCAAAGTCCAGGCAGGGCCAGACAACTTCACTGGTGAATTCTAGCAAACATTCAAAGATTTAATAGCTACCCTTCTCACACATTTCCCAAAAAACTGAAAAGGAGGGAATATTTCCAAACTCATTTTTAATACCAAAACTAGACAAGAACACCACACAAACAAAAAGAAAATTCCCAGCCCATATCCCTGGTGAAGACAGATGTAAAAATCCTCAATCAAATATTAGCAAAACAAATTCAACAACACGTTAAAAGAATCATACACCATGATTAAGTGGGATTTTATTCCAGGGATGCAAAGATTGTTCAACATTCCCAAAACAATGAGAGACACCGTTATTAGCAAAATGAAGGATAAAAATATTATGATCTTCTCAATAGATGCAGATAAATATCTGACAAATTCAACATCCATTCATAAGAACTTTTAACAAAGTGTGTACAGAGGAAACATAGCTGCACATGATAAAGGCCATATATATGACAAGCTCACAGTTAACATCATACTCAACAGCAAAAAGTTGAATTTTTTAACATGAGGAATACAGAGTGACTACGTGGTTCATAGTTCAATAAAGTGTCCAACTCCTAATTTGGGTTCAAATTATAATCTCAGAGTCATGAGCTGGAGCCCTATGTTTGATTCTGTGCTTGGCTCAGAGTCTGCTTGAAATTCTCTTCCTCTCTCTCTACCCCTCCCCCAGCTCGTGCTCTCACTCTCTAAAATAAATAAATAAATCTTTTTAAAAGAAGGGGGTACCTGGGTGGCTCAGTGAGTTAAGCGTCTGCCTCCAGCTCAGGTCATGGTCTCGGGGTCTTAGGATTGAACCCTTCATCAGGCTCTCTACTCAGTGGGAAGTCTGCTTCTCCCTCTCCTTGTCCCTCTCCCTCTGTGCTCTATCTCCTTCTCTTGCTCTAAAACAAATAAAATCTTAAAAAAAAAAAAAAAAAAAAAGATGAGAAACACAATGATGCCCAATCACCACTAGTACTGAAAGTTCTGGCCAGAGAAATTACATGTGAGAAAGAAATAAAGGTCATCCAAATTGGAAAATGAAACTGTAACCATTTGCAAACACTTCATATACAGAAAACCCTAAAAGGGGTGCCTGAGAGGCTTAGTCTATTAAGCTGCTGCCTTTGGCTCAGGTCATGATCCCAGAGTCCTAGGACTGAGTCCTGCATTGGGCTGCCCACTGAGTGGGGGAAGGGGGTATGCTTCTCTCACCCTCTGCCCCTCACCTGGCTCATGTTCGTGCTCTCTCACTCTCCCCCTGCCTCCCTCCTTCAAATAAATTAATAAAATCTTGGGGGGGGGAATACAACAATCCTGAAGATCCCACCAAAAAAACTGTCAGAATTAATAAGTGAATTCAGTAACACTGCAGGGCACATACATGTCACATTTTTATACACCAACAAACTACCAGAAAGAGAAATTAAGGAAAAAATCCCTGGGTGGATTAAGCCGCTGCCTTCGGCTCAGGTCATGATCTCAGGGTCCTGGGATCGAGTCCCGCATCGGGCTCTCTGCTCAGCAGGGAGCCTGCTTCCTCCTCTCTCTGTCTGCCTGCCTCTCTGCCTACTTGTGATCCCTCTCTCTGTCAAATAAATAAATAAAATCTTAAAAAAAAATAAAGTATTAAAAAAACAATCCCATTTACAATTATATAAAAAAGAATAAGTAGGTAGGAATAAATTTACACAAGAGATGAAAAACACATACACTGAAAGAAACTAAAGAAAACACAAATAAATGGAAAGATGGTTCATGCTCATGGACTGCAAGAATACTGTGAAAATGTCCACACTATGCAAAGCAATCGATAGATTCAATACATCCCCATCAAAATTCCCATGACATTTTCCACAGAAACAGAATAAAAAATCCTAAAATTTGTATAGAACCACAAAGATTCTAAATAGCCAAAGCAATCCTGAGAAACAAGGGCAAAGCTGGAGGCACCACAGTCCCTGAATTCAAAATATATTACAAAGCTATGGTAACCAAAAGAATATGGTGCTCACATAAAAATAGACATTAGAGCAATGGAACAGAAAAGAGAGCCCAAAAATCAATCTATACATATATGGTCTATTAACTTAAGATAAAGTAGGCAAGAATATACAATGGCGAACATACAAATCTCTTCAATAAATGTAGCTGGAAAAACTGGACAGCTACTTGCCAAAGGACTGCAACTGGATTACTACCTTACATTATAATCAAAAATTAACTCACATGGATTAAGATTAAAAACCATAAAACCGGGCGCCTGGGTGGCTCAGTGGGTTGGGCCGCTGCCTTCGGCTCAGGTCATGATCCCAGGGTCCTGGGATTGAGTCCCGCATCGGGCTCTCTGCTCAGCAGGGAGCCTGCTTCCTCCTCTCTCTCTCTGCCTGCCTCTCTGCCTACTTGTGATCTCTCTCTGTCAAATAAATAAATTTAAAAAATCTTTAAAAAAAAAAAACCATAAAACCATAAAAGAGGGGACAGGTCTTAAGCCCCTTGATATCAATCTTGCCAATATTTTTTTACCTGACTCCAAAGGCAATGGCAACAAAAGCAGAAATACACAAGAAGGACTATAACAAAATAAAATACATCTGCACAGCAAAGAAAATCATCAACAAAATAAAAAGGGTAACTACTGATCAAGAGAAGATATTTGCAAATCATGTACCTGATAAAGGGGTTAATACCTTAAAGAACCCAAACAACTAAATAACAACAATTTGATTAAAAAATGGACATGGGGGCACCTGGGTGGTTCAGTCAGTTAAGTGGCTGCCTTCAGCTCAGGTCATGATCTTGGCGTCCTGGGATCTAGCTCTCCATCAGGCTCCTTGCTCAGAGGGGAACCTGCTTCTCATCTGCCCCTCCCCCTGCTTATGCAGTCACTCTCTTTCTCCCTCTCTCAAATAAATAAATGAAAATCTTTAAATAAAAAATTTTTATTTAAAAATAAAAATGGATAGAGGAGCTGAGGAGACATCTTCTAAAGACATAGAGATGGTTAAAAGGCACAGGAAAACTTGCTCAAGACATCACTCATTATTAGGTAAATACAAATCAAAACTACAAAGCATATCTGCACACCAATGTTGACTGCAGCATGATTCAGAAGAACCAAAAGCAGGAATCAATCTAAATATTTAACAACAAATGAATAAAGAAAATCTGGTATGTGGTGGCTGGCTGGCTGGCTGAGTAGAGAGAACATCTGACTTTTGAACTTGAGGTCATGAGTTTGAGTCCCATGCTGGGTGTAGAGATTACTTTAAAAAAATAAAACTTAACAAAAAGAAAATTTGGCATATACACACAATGGAATCATATCAATTCTTAAAAATGAAGGAAATCCCGTCATATGCTATAACCTGGATCAACCTTGAGGATACTATGCTGGCTTAAAACAAAAGGCAAATACTACATGATTATATCTATATGAAGTACCTAGAGTGGTCAAAATCAAAGAAAATAGAGTAGTGGTTGTTATCATGAACTGGGAATAGGAAAAGGGGACACTGTTGTTTAATGTGTACAGTTTTAATTCTGCTAGATGAAAAAAGTTCTGAAGATCAGTTACAACACAAGGTGCATATCGCTTTAATACAAGTGACCTGTTAAAATGGTAAAATGAAACAAAACAAAAATACTACAATGAGATACCACCATACACTTGTCAAAATGGCTATTATTAAGAGGACAAGAAATAACAAGGGCTGGTGAGAAGAAAAGCGAACCCTCATCCACTGCTGAGGAAATCCAACCAGTACAGTCATTATGTAAAATAGTATAGAGGTTCCTTAAGAAGTTAAAAATAGAACTACCATACAATCCAGTAATTCTACTTCTGTGGAAGATAATGAAGGATATTTATCTTTCATTTCTTTCATTATCTTTCAAGATAATAAAAACTAACTGGAAAAGATATATGCATTCCTATGTTCACTGCAGCATTATTTACCACAGCCAAGATACAGAAGCAATCTAAATGTCCACAGGTGGATGAATGGATAAAGAAAATGTGGTATACAAGTACCCGGGTGGCTGAGGCTGTGAAAGATACAACTCCTGATTTTGGCTCAGGTCATTATCCCAGGATTGTGAGATCAAGCCCTGTATGGGGCTCCACCTGCGCATGGTGCCTGCTTAAGATTCTCTCGCTCCCTCTGGCCCTCCCCGTCACGAAAAAAAATACAGAAACAACATATAAAGAAATAAGTAATAAATAACAAAATGTGGATACACAAAATGGAATACTGATCAGCCACAAAAAGAATGGAATCTTTCCATTTGTGACAACATGGATGGACCTTGTTGGTTATTATGCTAAGACAGAGAAAAACAAACACCATATGAGTTCACTCATAGGTAGAATCTAAAAACAAAACAAAACAAAGCAAAACTCATACATATAGAAAACAGACCGGTGGATTCCAGAGGCAAGGGATGTTGGGCATAAACAAAGTGGGTGTAGGAGATCAACAGGTACAAATTTCCAGTTATAAAATAAGACATGGGGATGTAATGCACTTGCATAATGCAACTGCATAATGACTACAGTCAATAATACTATTTGCAAATTTAAATGATGATAAGAAAGTAAACCTTAGAAGTTCTCATCACAAGAAAAAAATTTTTAACTTTGTATGGTAAGATAGTAGCCAGACCTACCATGATAATTACTTTACAATCTATACAAATGTCTAATCATTTTGTACACCTATGTTAATATATGTTAATGTCAATAATACTTCAATAGAAAATTAATAAATTTTAAAAATTAAAAAAGAGCTAATATCAATCCTATCCATGCTCTTCCATAAATTACAATAGGAAGTAATACTTTTTTTTTTTTTAAGATTTTATTTATTTATTGGACAGACAGAAATCACAGTAGGCAGAGTGGCAGGCAGAGAGAGAGAGGAGGAAGCAGGCTCCCCGCTGAGCAGAGAGCCCAATTCGGGGCTCGATCCCAGGACCCGGGGATCATGACCTGAGCCAAAGGCAGAGGCTTAACCCACTGAGCAACCCAGGTGCCCCGGAAGTAATACTTTCTAACACATTCTAAGAGAGCAACATTATCCTGATAACAAATCTAGACAAAGACACCAAACATACACACGCACACACTATAAGCCAATGTTCTTTATAAATATATATGCAAAAACATAATATACATGCATAAGTATATTATATAGTTTACAAATATACATGCAAAAACCCTCAATAAGATATTAACAAACCAAATACAATAGCATATTGAAAGAATTATATACCATGACCAAGTGAGATTATTCCCAGGAATGCCAGAATGGTTCAACACAATGTATCACCAATGTAATAAACCAAGTTAACAGAACAAAAGAGGGGGGTGAATCCCAGATGATCATTTGCCCAAAAAAACACTGGGCAAAGTTCAATATTCTATCATGCTAAAATCAACAACCTCGGAATAAAAGGAAGCTTCCTAGCACACTCTTCAACAAAAGATTTGGGGATAATCTGATATCCACGTGGAACAGAATGAAGGTGAACTCTTACTTCACACCATATATAAAATTTAACTCAAAATAGTTCATAGACCTAAACATAGGAGCTAAAACTATGAAACTCTTAGAAGAATACATAAGGGCAATCTATGACCCTGAAGTTAGCAACTGTTTTTCAGATATGACAGTGAAAGCACAAGTACTTAAAAGAAAAAAAAGATTAACTGTACCTCATGAAACTTAAAACCTTTAGAAACTACAAAGCACATTAAAAGATAACTCACAGAAATGGAGAAAATATTTGCAAATCATGTAACTGAGAAGGGCCTAGTGCCCAGAAAAAGAGTTCATTTAAGTCAGCAACAAAAAGACAAAAAACTCAAATTTTTAAAATGAGCATTGGATTTGAAAAGACATTTTTTTTCCCAAAAATGATATACAACTGGCCAACAAGCACATGGCAGAGTACTCAACCTCAGTGGTCATTATGAAAATCCAAGTCAAAACTACAATGAGATAGTATGTCACATCAACTAGGATAAGGAAGTGGGAAAAAAAAAAAAAATCAATCCTCAAATTCACATGGAATTGCAAGGGCCCCAAACAGTCAAAGTAATATTTAAAAGAAAAAATTGGAGGGCTCATGTCTCAATTTCAAAAACTTACTAAATAACTACATAATCAAAACAGTGATTTTTTTCTTTTTGTCTCATCAAAACAATAAAAATGACCTGTGTTGCCAATGATGAGGAGCAATACAACTCCTACATTGCTGGCAAAAATGTAAAATGGTGCACTCTAGAATCGTTGGCAGTTCCTCAAAAACCTAAACACAGAATTAATAATATGATCCAGCAATTCCAATTCTTAGTATATACACAGGAGAAGTGAAAAAATAATGTTCACACAGAAATCTGTACACAAATATTTACCACAGTATCACTGATGATAGCAAAAATGTACATCAGATGAACAAATAAAATTATGGTATATACATATGGTGAAGTATCATTCAACCAGGAAAAGGAATACCAATATAAATGACAACTTGGATGAATCTCAAAAACATCATACTAAATGAAAGAAGCCAGATACATATTAAATGATTCAATTTATATAAAGTATCATGAATAAGCAAATCCACAGAGAAAGCAGGTAAGCGGATGCAAGAATATTGATTTTTGACAGGATATGGGGGAATATGAAATGATTTCTTAATTATGGGGGTATTCTTCTGGTGTGATGGAAACATTCTGAAACTAGAAAAAGTCAGTGGTTCTACAACAGTTCCACTATACGAAATACCAGGGAAGTGTATTCTTTAAGATCGGTAACTGCATCTTGTATGAATTTCACCTATTTTTTTTAATTGCTGGGAAACCAATACAAACTATCAAACACTAATATGAAGTAGTTTCATATTATTGTTAATTCACCCAAACAAGCCCCCCCAAAATGTGTGGTAAAGAGACACAGCATCTTTGAAAAGTGTGGTGAATCATCACAATTATTTTAATCATGTGTAAATTTACTATACTTCCTCTATAACCAACCTGATGGAGAATTTATGATCTAGGGAACTCAGATTACAGTATGATTTACACAGATAAAATGTGGTTATTTCTGTCCATTTAAACAAACTTTCCCCTAATTAAAAAAGGGTTTGAGAATTCCAGATAAGTCTCACAGAATTTACTGATAAAACATAACATATATATATTATATATATATAAAGAAAAAACACCCCATATATGTGGGGTTTTTTCTTTTTTCCTTTCTCACTGAATATTATCTCTAAGGCACAGAAAAGTTCCCCCACACAAAATTCCAATATGAAATTCCAATGTTTTTATAAAAATGTTTACCTCTAAGGAATCAATTTTCTTATACTATTGAAATAATGAACTCATAACAGTTTTCCAAAAACAACTAAGCTATTAAAATATTTTTGTCATTCCCTTCTCCAAGATATTTCATTTTCCCTCCATTTTCTAATCCTTTTCTCCCTACTCTATATTCTAGTGCTCCAATTCCGGTGTTCACGTCAAATTATTTTCTCTCTCACACACACTACTATGTAAAATTAAGCCTCTATTATATTTTGTTTCCTTTCCACAGTCCTAGAATGTCAGTCTTTTTATATTTCAAAGTCTTTTTATATTTTCCTATCCACTGCAGTAAGGCTACCTATTTACATAATGTATTTCATTTTAATGTTTATTTCGCTCATAACCCTTACCCCATTGTAACCATGAACCAGAAGAAACTAATGAAAAGTAAAGTTTACCAAGAAAACTAAAAATTAGTAAATAAACATTATTTAAGCTTAAACTATTTTTATAATAGCTTAAAAATGTAAATACAATTAAAAGTCAAATACAGAAAAATACAATCAACTCTATCAAGCGGAAATAAGTGAAATGGCCATGTGAAGTATGTTTTTATTCCAATACACAATCATCCCTGTCCAGCTTCTTTGAAAACCAAAAAAAATAATAATAATAATTAATTAATTAAAAAATTTAAAAATGACACTACCAAAAACAATTATTTTGCACAGCATCTTGGATCTCTCAGGCTTTACAAACGCTGGAGACAACGTGGATAGTTTGACTTGGACCGAGAATGAAATTTTGTTCACAAATAATTTAGCTCACAAAAATTTTGTTTTAAAACTCCTGATTAAAGGATCTCAATTTCAGGATGCCTAGGTGGTTCTGTCGGTTTAAGCGTCTGCCTTCAGGTCAGGTCATGATTTCAGGGTCCTGGGATGAATCCCACTCTGGGCTCCTTGCTCAGCAGGGAGCCTGCTTCTCCCACTGCCTGAAGCTCCCCCTGCTTGTGTGCATGCACATGATCTCTCTCTCGCTCTCTGACAAATAAATCTTTAAAAAATAAAGTATCCCAGTTTCTATTAACCCGCTTAAAAACACTAAAGATAGCACTTAAAATGGTATTTTAAAAAATCAGATATCTGGGCGCCTGGGTGGCTCAGTTGGTTAAGCATGTGCCTTTGGCTCAGGTCATGATCCCAGGGTCCTGGAATTGAATCCCACCCACACCAGGCTTCCCTTGCTCTTCAGGGAGCCTGTGTCTCCCTCTCCCTCAGCCTGCCACTCCCTGCTTGTGCTCAACTTATGCTGTCAAATAAATAAATAAAATCTTTTTTTAAAAAATCAAATATCCAAGAATAAATCTAACAAAAGATATGGATAACTTCTATTCAGAAAGCTATAAAGGATATCATTTCTCCCCAGTCAAAATCCAAAAAGGTCTTGTAGTTGGGCTGGGGTTTTATTTGGTTTGTGGGGGCGGGGCGGAGGGGTGCTGATAGGGTGATTCTAAAATGCACACTGAAATGCAAAAGAACAGACTAGGAGTTCTTGAAAAAGAACAAGACAGGAAGACTTGCTTTATAGAACAATCATCCTTATCATTTACCTCAATAAATAAGGCAAGGATAGATTAATGTAACAATATGGAGGCCTTGAGACAGACCATGCATATATGGACATGTATTACTGGGGCACCTGGATGGCTCAGTGGGTTAAAGCCTCTGCCCTTGGCTCAGGCATCCTGATCCCAGGGTCCTGGGATTGAGCCCCGCTTTGGGCTCTCTGCTTAGCAGGAAGCCTGCTTCCCTGTCTCTTTCTCTGCCTGCCTCTGCCTGCTTGTGATCTCTGTCAAATGAATAAATAAAATCTTAAAAAAAAAAAAAAAAGATGATACTGCAGCAGCAATAGGAAAGCTTTCTGATATTGTGTTTCATCATTCATAAATGGTGCTGCGACAAATGGATATCCATCCATATGGGGAAAAAAGTTAAAATTTGACCTAACACCACACACACACAAAAATCATTTCCAGGTAAAGTACATACCTAAATGGGAAAGGTAAATATTTCTTGATGACATAGAAGAGTAACTTCATGATCTCCAAGTAGGGAAAAAATTCTTTAAACACAGCAAGAAAAAGGACTAAGTATAAAAGGAAAGATTGATACATGTAAATATGTAAGATTGTCTCTGCACCAAAAGTTAGCATTTAAAAGGCACCTTAGGCAACTACAGAATGGAAGATGTTAGTAATCCACTGAAACTGACAAAGCACTCATATTCAAAATAAAGAACCCCAATAAATCAAAATACAGACAATCCAAAAGAAAAAAGGACAAGTGACAACAATTACTTCACAAAACAGGATATCAAAATGGCCAAAGTTGAGGTGCTCAACATCATTAATAGCCAATAAAAATCCAAATGAAAACGGTCAAAAATGGCTAAAACTTAAAAAGACTGGCAATAAGCTGAGGAGAATATGAAGACAAGGGAATTCTCAAATACTGCTGACAGATTTAAGGTTTGGTAAAACTGGGCAGCCTGGGTGGCTTCAGCTCAGGTCATGCTGGGATGGAGCCCTGTGCCCTCAGGGACCCTACTTGGCAGCGGGTCTGCTTCTCCCTCTCCTTTTGACCCTCCCTCCCTGGCCCGCCTCAAGCTTGTGTGCTCTCATTCATGCGCACACTCCCTCTCTCGAATAAATTTTAAAAAATAAAATAAAATAAAGTTTGGTAAAACCACCTGGAAAACCACTTGGCATTTTCTACCGATGACATATCTTAGGACCAGGATATTTTATTCGTAGACACAGATCCAACAGAAGTGGCTACACATGTGCATTAAAAACGTGTGTTAAACACAGCAGTGTTTTAAGAAGCATTATTTGTAATGGTCAGAAACTGAAAATTATCTAATAAACATCAACAGTAAAACAGATAAACTGTGGTAAAAATCACAATTTAATACGAAAGTAATAAAAAGGAACTTACAAATGTGCTACTGAATGAAATAAACAATACATAAACAATAGAGAGTGGTTCCATCTACATGAAACTCAAGATCAGACAAAGCCAAACTATATAGCATTTAGAGATAAAGACTTAGGAGGTAGAAATGTTTTTTCAAAACTAGAAAATTATAATCATAAAAGTCAGGCTAATGGTTCATTTAGGTGAAAGGGATGGAGCTTTAATGCAAATAGGCAAGCAGTGGAGGAGCTTCCTCAGTGCTGACAATGTTCTGGTCCTTGAACAAATTAGAATTTCATGTGTTTATTTAAATAGTACATTTATGTTTGACCCATTTTATGTGCTTTATTTCACAATTAAAAGCTCTTCTCAAAGGCATATAAATGTGTAAAGTCTACTAGACATTTCAGACAACTACCATACGTAAAAAATATATGAAAAGTGTAAGAGTTGACATGAACCACTTATGATAGTTCCATCACTTAAAAAGGTCCCTTTTGGTCTAGTCACAAATGGCTTCTGCTCTGGTCTTCCTCTGGCTTAGTACTGATGAGTAATGGAAGTAAAAAAATATTCACCTTTAGCCTGGAAAGCTGAACTATAACCTGCAAGTTTTAATAAAGATCAAATACATGCTGGCTGCTACATCCTTAAAGCATCTTATGACTTCCTCTGTATCTCACCAATAGTTAATATCAAACTGAATGATAAGCACCAGAGAAATCTTACTAAAAGTAGTTTTATCAGGAGAAAATTGAAGAAACATTTATGATTTAATACTCCCTGCACATCCCCTCCCCCTTGAGCAATAAGCATATAACCACCAGCTTCATACAGCACAAAGTACTGCCTTTTCTGCTTATGGGTCGTCCTCTCCCCATGCTATATAAATAAACTCACTAAGTTGCACCGTACAATGTCTCAACAATTCTTTCTTGACCATTGCTTGAATCTGCTACAGTATGAATGCCTGACACCTTGTTTTATCTTGTAAAATGATAAAAATTCTTAAGGTTAAATCATCCAAATCTAAGTTTTCCCAAGAGCAATAATCCAAACCCCTGGTAGCTAAGTAAAATAGCTTCAGGTGCTATACTAATCAAATTTTTAATGTTACAGCTGTTTATTGATTTTGACAATTACTTTCTTTTTTTTTTCTTTTTTCTTTTTTTTAATTTTATTTATTTGACAGACAGAGATCACAAGCAGGCAGAGAGGCAGGCAGAGAGGCAGGCGGAGAGAGAGGAGGAAGCAGGCTCCCTGCTGAGCAGAGATCTCGATGTGGGGCTGGATCCTAGGACGCGGAGATCATGACCAGAGCCAAAGGCAGAGGCTTAACCCACGGAGCCACCCAGGCCCTCCTAACAGTTACTTTCTATTTATGGTAAGTGACACTTGTCTCCAACTCACTATAAAACACACTCTAGTTTCCCTTTGAAATGAACTCAGGGGGAAAACTACACCCATGAAGAAACTAAGTAAATAACAGCAACAGTAGTAAATAACATACTGCAGAACTGATGACATCTGTACCTGAATAACTGAAGTTCTGAAAATACTGCTCTGACCCCATAACTTTGACCATGTACTTCTATGATTCTTATTCTACAAGCCCAATTTAGCCACATAGATAAAACATAAATCAAACAAGTTCTACTATTCTGTAAAGTCGAAATAAATTACTGACCACCCACAAACATGGCTATTATTACAGCTATTATAGCTAACTAGCCACAGCAGCTTTTAACATTTCAACAATTAAGGTGCGTAGTGGGGGAGAGGGGGGCAAAAACATCTGTTCATTCTCTCCCTCCTATACAACTGTCCATAGTATAAAGAAGCATAAACTTTCAAATTAAAGCTGCTGTGGGCTCAAATTCTGACACTAACTAGTTTTAATACCTTATCCAAATTATTACACTTTTCTGCCTGCCTCTCTGCCTACTTGTGATTTCTCTCTGTCAAATAAATAAATAAAATCTTAAAAAAAAAATTATTACACTTTTCCAAGCCTTAGGATCCTCATATATAAAGTGAAGAAACAATATGTACTTTCCCCAAATTATTTCACGTTTCTGAGCTTTGGTTTGGAAAGAAGGTAACAGATCCCTTCCAGCATCGTCCTATGGATTAAGGGGGAATTTGTTTAAATGGCTTATCACAAATGAACGTAACGGCCACTTAATATAATAGCTGCACTGTCTCCACTTCTCACTGCTCTTTTCTGTAAATGCATGGAACATAAAGCCACACAGTATTGTTAATCCTAACCTAACAACTACATCCAAAAAATAATCCACATGCATTTAACTTTTCAAGTTTAAGTTTTATTAACTTTTCATTTTAACTTTTGGACAACCATGAGTAAATAAAGAACAGATATTATAATATCTCCATGTCATAAGTCAACTGAGGCTCTAAAAAACTAGAATAGCCCATTTGGGTCAAGAGTGAAACTAAAATCAAAGCCCACATTTACCATAAATAGGTACCACTGATTCTGATGTTATAAACACTTCATTACTAATAAAAATCAATTCTACATATCAGGAAAAGAAAAACTGTAGCATTTTCAAACCAAAAAATCAGAGCTTAATTTTGAGATATCAGGCCAATCTATAACCTAAATCAGGAATCATGCTATAGAAATTAATATTTAAGAATTTAATTTTTAGGGAAGTCTGGGTGGCTCAGTCAGTTAAGTGTCTGCCCTTGGCTCCTGTCATGATACCAGGGTCATCGGATGTAGTCCTACAGGAGGGCTTCTTGCTCAGCAGGAAACCTGCTGCTGCTCCCTCTGCCTGCGGCTCTCCCTGCTTGTGCTTGTTCGCGCGCGCGCGCACTCTCTCGCTAACAAATAAATAAATAAAATCTTTTAAAAAAAAAAAATTATTCTTTAAAGCAATTGAACTTTGGAGCGCCTGGGTGGCTCAGTGGATTTATTAAGCCTCTGCCTTTGGCTCAGGTCATGATCTCAGGGTTCCGGGATCAAGCCCCACATTGGGCTCTCTGCTCACCAGGGAGCCTGCTTCCCCCTCTCTCTCTGCCTGCCTGCCTCTCTGCCTACTTGTGATCTGCCTATCAAGTAAATTAATAAAATCTTTTAAAAAATAAATAAAATAAAGCAACTGAACTTTGAATGTAAATGATAAAAATTTCTCTAAAGCAGCAATAAAATTCATTCCTATTAGAAACTGCACATTCCAGGACTCCTGGCTGGCTCAGTCAGTAGAGTATATGACTCTTGACCTCAGAGTCAGTAGTGAGGTCAAGCTCCATGCCCAGTGTGGCATCTACTAAATAAACAAACAAATAGTGGCAAAACTCCTTCCAACCTCACCCCCTGTTCCAAAGATATTCATTCTCATGTAAATGGGCCAAATGATAATATAACCCAGCCTCCCTTAAAACTTTATGATTTCTTCCTCTGGAAGAAGAGAAGAAGATTCACAACCTAAAATGGAAGATATTTCTTAAAAAAAAAAAAAAAAAAAAAAAACCTCATGTCTTTATATAAAAAGCACTCCAATCCAAGATTGGAAATCTATTTTTTTTTTTTTTTTTAGAAATCTATTTTTAAGTGTTTCTGTTTTTAAATATAGACATATTTAAATTTTTCCTTCTCCTTTTCACTCTTCAAATGTAATAAATTCTTTTTTTTTAAAGATTTTATTTATTTATTTATTTATTTGACAGAGAGAGAGAGAGAGAGAGAGAGAGATAGATAGATCACAAGTAGGCAGGCAGAGAGGGGGAGGTAGGCCCCCCCACCGAACAGAAAGCTTGAGGCAGAGCTCAATCCCAGGACCCTGAGATCATAACCTGAGCCGAAGACAGAGGCCCAACCCACTGAGCCACCCAGGTGCCCCTCAAATGTAATAAATTCTTACTAATAAAGAATTACTAATAGCTTTATATATGACAATGGCAATGTTTAAAATGTCTAGGATTTGCTTCAAAATAATATAGGGGAGTGGGCTGCTGATATGGGTATAGATGAAACAAGACTGGACATGAGAACAACTATGAAGCTGGATGATGAGTATGTGAGGAATCCCTAAACTCTTCTATCTTCATCTGCATGTTTTAAGTTTTCTGTAATTGAAAACTGTTTTTAAAAAAAGTTTTTTTAAAAGTTGTTTTTAACAAAGTGATAAGTTTTGACCACTTTTTTTTTTTTAAATATTATTTATTTATTTGAGAGAGAGCATAAGAGGGGAGAGGTCAGAAGGAGAAGCAGACTCTCTGTGGAGCTGGAAGCCCAATGCGGGATTCGAGCCGATTGTGACTTGAGCCAAAGGAAGTTGCCTAACTAACTGAGCCACCCAGGTGCCCTTGACCACTGTTTTATGGAGTTCTTTATTGAAATTTTTCTTCCTGTATTGAAATTTTTCAAGTAATCACATTCACCTAATAGAAAATCTAGGTTTTCAAATATTCAGCATTATATTTTTCCATTTGATATAAACAGAATTTTAGGGGGTTGTCTTCTAGCTGGAGCAGTAAAATCCTGTGATGCTATGATTCTTGTTCACTGATAACAGTTATTGTCATGTGTGATACTGAACTCTAATCAAAGAGACATCCTAAATATTCTAATAAAAAGAAGAGGAAAGCTGAAATCCTCATACATTGATAAGCAGGAATGTAAAGTGATAGAACCATTTTAAAAACTTTGGTAATTTCTTGGGACGCCTAGGTGGCTCAGTCGGTTAAGCCGCTGCCTTCAGCTCAGTCGGTTAACCCCTGCCTTCCCGGGGTCCTGGGATCAAGTCCCGCATAGGGCTCCTTGCTTGGCAGGAAGCCTGTTCTCGCTCTGCCTCTGCCTGCCACCCACACTGCCTGCTTGTGCCCGCGTGCTCTATCTCTGACAAATAAATAAATAAAATCTTAAAAAAAAAAAAAAAACTTTGGTAATTTCTTAAACACCAAATATAAATTTACTGTATGATCCAGCAATTCGTTCTATTCCTAGATATCAAGGGAAGAGTAATGAAATATGTCTACCCCAGGACTTGTATACAAATGGTCATAGCACCATTACTTCCAACAGCCAGAAAGTGGAAGCTCAAATATCCGTCAGTTGGTGAATAAACAAATGGACTTCAGCAATAAAAAGTCCTGAAACATGATATTAACATGGATCATCCTTAAAAACACTGTCAAATTAAAGAAGCCAAACACAAGACTACATATTGTATAAATCCATCTAAATGAACTGTCCCAAGAAGGTAAATTTATAGATACAAAAAATAGTTTAGTAGGAAAGTGACTGCAAATGGTGTCATTTCTCTTTGGGGTGATGGAAATATTATAAAAGTTAACTGTGGTGATGACTGTATAGTTCTGCAAATTAACTAAAAATCTCTAAATTATGTATTTAAAAATGAGAGTATTGCATGTTATGAAAACCACATAACTGTGATGGAGAAGCAGAAAGAGGCACTGAGAGGAGGAGTGCCTCTTGTGCCTCTAGGATGACAGATGAATAGATTGAAGGATCTTAAAGAAGTAACTTGACCAAAGTCTCAGCGAAATAGATGGCAGAGCCAATACTGAAATCCAGGCTTGATTACAAAATCCATATTCTTCCTACATCCAGAAGTAAGGGTGTATTAGAAGCAACATACATTACTCAACTTTGCAAGAATACATTCAATCTGCAAGTACTGAATGTGAAGTAAAGCAGGATATGGACACACAGAAAACATTCCCTTAAACTAAGATAAAGTTATGGTGAGAACTAAATTAGGAAGACTTAAACATAAATCATCTGCAGAAGGTATAAAGGAAATACACAAAATCTAAAGAAGGTGGCATGATGGGAAGCAGATTCCAAATCTTATCCATGACTTTATGAAAGCTGAAACTAAATTCACTGAATAGTGAGGAGTGTTCAAACAAATTAAATTTGGCAGTCTCTCTCCAACACTGTCCCTGGATAGAGTGTACTGACCTAGATCTGCTATAGTGCAGACAGATTTGTCAGGCTATCAGAGCTCAGTAACACTGACAACTAAAATGACCCAACTTGATCTGGGTTCATCCAGGTTTACTGGTCAATCTACAGATTATAATCTGTGTCTGATAAAGGCATTCCTACAAGAGAAGGCACTAATAGGTGAGCTCAGGAGGACTATTTCACTGGAAAGTTACATTTCTTAATGCGTATCAGTAATATGATACCCTGGTTTATTCTTTGGACTTGAAATCACCTGAAATCTACATCACTCCTAGATATAAATAATACGTATCAGTGTCAAGAACCAGAATTTGGTACATAGTTCGTCAGTACCTGCCACACTTAGAACTGACTCATCAGGCAGTAAGCCTTCCCAAGAGACACTCTTACTGCCCTGCTCCATTCCTCTTAAAACTGAAACTTGTATTTTGTTTTACAAACTGGATGAATGCTGCTTAGAAATCTGCAAATGTACAAACTATCCCCCTTAAATGACAACTGTTTATACTCATATTTCACAGTTTACAGAACCTACCTCATTTACTAGCCAACATCCTCTGAAATGACGAGGACATACATATTTATTACATATTGGGAATAAATACAGTGAGGAGTTGAGGTAATAGTAATTTACAAAAGGACATGCTGCTAATAAACACATTGACCTGGATTAAAATCCAGGTCTTTAGTCTCTGGATCCAGTAATTCTTCTACTTCATTCACTTCAAGTTTCTAAAAGGCCAACACAATTAAACCAAGAAGACCTATGTTTCTGTCAGGAAAACCAATGATTATTTTCTGGTTTTATGAGCAGTCAGAGAAATGCTCTGAGAACTAAGAAAAAGACAATCTTACAGGGATCAGAACAGACCATAACAGAGAAAAATGTCCAATTTGAAAAAAGGAATAAAATAAAAGATTTATAAGTAATACTTAAGGAAGTACTAATAGAAATAAGTAATTTAATTTAGAACCAAATGAAAAATTTTAATTTCATAAGTAAATGAAAACAAAGAAGTGCCTTCTTTCAAAATCTTGCTACAAAATCTATTTATATTTATAAAGAATATTTGTATTCTTTAGCAAAAAGAATGACACTGCTTATAGAGAGGTAGGGTGAAGCTAATGATTGGTTCCACTATAAAAGTGATATTGAGAAGTATACTACAATTCAGCATTCCATTCTAGATATCACTATCCAAAAGACGTGTGGGTTTATGGTGAGCAAGAAACTCGAACAAGAATGTTCACAACAGCTTTATCACAACAGCCAAAAAAGGAAAATAGCCCAAATGTCCATGCACAAAAGAACAAATTAATTCATTTTGGTATATTCATACAGACTACTATATAGGAATAAAATGAGAACTGCTAATACGTGCCACAATTTGGATGAATCTCACAAAAATCATGCTAAAGCAAAATAAGCTAGACAAAGTACAAACTTAACTGGTGGCTACAAAAGTTGGAATAGGAGTGGGGGATTGGGGGGGAGATAACTGAGAAGAGACAGAAAACTTCCTAGAGTGCTGGAAATGTTTTATATCTTCATCTAGGAAATTACATAGTTAAAAACTCATCAAGCTTATAAGCAGTGTACTTTATGTATTAACACATTCTACTGCAATTTTTAAAAGTTAGCATAAGATGTTTATTTGGGACCTCTTACAAAACAAAGAACTTCCTTTAATCTGAAATATAGTCAGTCAAATATATTTAGTCAAATATAAGACTACTCTGAGAATGTAACTGTAATTGAAAAAGTGATTTTATACTAAAATTAGCCCCCAGTAGAGTCAACCAAAATTACCCCCAAAGATACATATTTCAAATTTTGTTCTAAAATCTATACCTTGGTTGGCTGTATGCCTCCATAGGATGGGCATAGCAAACGTCAGGATTATCTCTATCTAGCCTCATTTCAAGCACTTCAACATCTTCCAGAACTAAAATAATAATTCAACTTTCTCAATGAACAGATAACAGTCATCTACTAAGAAACAGAAATGAAGTAAAGGTACTATAACAGAGTAAAAATTTTTTAATAAATGCTATGAGAAATGAGAAAGAACTAGGAATAAAAAAGGATTACTGGGTATGCTGAGGGTCCAATTAAGATTGGAGAGCATGAATATTTAGTGGCTCCAATCTGCAAAGTTGTGATTTCCTCCAGATGTCCTTAGTAATGCAGAAGCAGGTACACCGAAATAAGAAAGATGAACTGATCTTTGGCTATTAGACAAATGCAATAAAGAGACAAAAGTGCAAAGCAGCTCAACATATTTCAAAAGCTAAATAAGGTTCCAGGCTAGATAAGAAAATTAAGGCAGAAGGGGGACAAGAGCTATCAAAGGACTAAAAGACTCCAGGAGACTGAAAAGAAACTATTACTGTCCACATTTTAAAAAAAAATTCAAGGGGCACCTGTGTGGCTCAGTTGGTTAAGCACCCGACTCTTTGATTTTGGCTCAGTTCATGATCTCAGGGTCATGAGATAGAGCCCCCTTCCACACCCTGTACTCCAGGATCAGCAGTGAGCCTGCTTGAGATTCTGTCCCTCTGCCCATCCCCCACCCCCCTCTCCGGCACATGCACTCTCTCTAAAATAAATAAATAAATCTTTAAAAATTTTTCAAGAAGCTCAACATATACAAAAATTCATTAAGAGGTCTTTCACAGCCAAGTACTATTTCTTATTATTATTTTAGAAAATGAAATGCTTCTAACAATTCAAATTTCCTTTTTTGAGAGAACTAGAAAGGTTTCCAAATGGAAAAAAGTTCAAATGTTTAAAGTATTATAATTGCAAATCTATAGTTCCTCAACATTTCTATGTAAATCCAATGATATTCTGAATCAACAAAGGAAGCTTCCAATTTTTTTTTAAAAAAGATTTTTGTTATGTATAGAGAGACAGCAAGAGCATGAGCAGGGGAGAGGGGCAGAAGGAGAGGGACAGAGGAAGAGGCAGGTTTCCCACTGAGTAGGGAGCCTGACAGTGGCCTCAATCCCAGGAAAGCATGTGCTTTCGTCTGAGCTACCCAGGTGCCCAAAAGCTTCCAAATTTTTTTAGTGAACCAGTGAACCTTTACCAAAAACCTTACTATAATCAAATCAGTCACCCCACACATCAATATGATATCTTTTGATAGAGAAGAATTTGTGCATGTGTAAGTGCGATCATATGACAAAATTATTTCCTATTTCCAAGTTCTGTCTAGCTTGAACTTAGAATGAAACTGGTCAGTAACGGCACATAATGAACGAAGGAAGGAGAGAAAAGGTGACTGAAAAGATTTAGAAACAAATAGAACAATAAAAGAATCTCGGGGAAAAAATGGTATCAGCATATCTGGAGCTATAATGTAATCATCTCTAATTAAAAGGTTTAAAGTAGGGCGCCTGGGTGGCTCAGTGGTTTAAAGCCTCTGCCTTCGGCTCAGGTCATGATCTCAGGGTCCTGGGATCGAGCCCCGCATCTGGCTATCTGCTCAGCAGGGAGTCTGCTTCTTCCCTCTCTCTCTGCCTGCCTCTCTGCTTACTTGTGATCTCTGTCAAATAAATAAATAAAATCTTTAAAAAAAAAAGGTTTAAAGTAAGGGTGCCTGAGTGTCTCAGTCAGCTAAGCATCTGACTTCAGCTCAGGTCATCATCTCAGAGTCCTGGGATCAAGCTCCCCACCAACACCAGGCAGGCTCCCCCCTCAGCAACGGATCTGCTTGTCTCTCTCCCGCTGCCCCTCCCCTCACTCATAGGCTCTTTAATAAATAAAATCTTTAAAAAATATATTTTTAAATAAAAGGTTTAAAGTATAACAATCAAGCATAGTCTTCAGTAGAAATATAAATTGCTCAATTTGGTTGAATCTAAGTAGTATTTATTCAATGTCTATTACTTTGCCCAGCACTGTGCTCTCCTGCTATGAACCACACAAAAGTATGTCCTTTCCCTGAAGACACAGAATAGTAAAGAAAGCCATACCTGAATTATCATAATTTCTCACAGTACAAGCAGTACTTAATTAAGTGCCAAACAAGTAAAACAAAGTCATAGTAGGGTATTTGCAACTTAACAAATGAATTATTTTTCTCTGAAAAGGCGATCTCAAAAAAAACAAACAAACAAACATACAAACATTCCCCGTGCCCATTTGGGGAAATTAATTAGAAAAAAAAATTCACTATCAGACATGAGAAGAGTACCTGATGTTTCTGTGATCTTTGGCTATGGCTTGGACTAAAATGCCACAACTGTGTTCCAGCTGAAGGGTAGTATTGGTAAAAAGATTTGAGTTTTATACATCAAAGAAATTTATACTCACACATGCATGCATGCACCATTTTACAAACAGGAACTTTGCTTTGGTTAATAAAACTTCAGTATTTTTGTTTTCGTGATGATTACCATCCTTTTAACATAATACAGCAAAACTATTAGCAAACTGGTTTTTCAAAGCTATGTAATTAAACTAGAACTTAAAAGTGTAGTGTGAATAAGTGGCAGTTAGGTTCTCTGGCCAAAATTAAGATAAGTCTGCCTCCTACAACTTTTCTCTGTACTAATTGTTCTGTTAGTACTGGCATACCTCCTCAAAACACACATGTACACAGTTTCATTGCTTTAATTTTACCACTTAGCTTACACAATATTGCCTAAGAACTATTTCTTACTTGCTGCCCTCTTTACCCATTCAACAAATTCCAACAGTGAATAGTTCACTGCAAAAACAAATTTTCAACTCCCAGTGATTTCCTTATAAATTAAGCTTTCATTATACAAAAACTATTCATACTATTAACACTATAACACTATCAACAATAGCAATTCATCCATTTCTACCCATATCATATGTAAAATGGATTGGTATAGGAAGTTTCACACCATCTTGTATATTTCACCCATTCTACATGTACATTTTTCCCCTTATATTAACATTTTTGAGGTAAAGATACATCTCATCATCAGTAGCATTTTATAATTGTGCTAGACAGATAGTAATTAAACACAGTAATTAAACCATGAACTCATAGATGTCCACCATGACATCAACTAAGTTATGTGCACTGTTAGTTTCATGCATGTTGACTTTAAATACCTTTAAAACGTGTTTAAAAATATTCTATAATTTGGCATTGAAATGAACAGTCAGTACGTACAAAAGTACAAAAATAGATGATCAAATCAAACATTCATTATTGCCAGCAGTAATCCCAAGTCCATGTTTTCTTGTAATGCAACAATGAAGTGAATTATGGGATATGAGAACAGCCGCAAGATGAACCTAATTATATTTTGCTGCAAAATATATACAAAAGGACAAGCTATCACATGCCAAACAGTGCAAATGAAGGCAAAAGCAAAAGAAACTGTCAAATCTCTGAGAACAGATAAAAAATTTCAACAAATGAGTGGTTGCTGTGACCAATTACAGGCTGTACAGGCATTATGGCGTATGTTTCTTTTTTATTGTATGTAAAATAGTGTTGTGTCTTCTATTAATGGTAACTCAGATTCTATGAAATAAGATTTTAAAAATCACAACTCTTCATTCTTGGTTTTCCCTCCAATTTTCTGCATCTTAGGATAGCACCACCATTCACTCAATTATTGAAATCAGAAACTTGGAAATCATTCTTGACTCCTCCCTTTCCCTCATCACCTACTCTACCCCCAAACACATAGGGAATCAGAACACATGTCACTATTATCCCTATTACAACATTAGTCCAAGGCATTATCACCTGTCACCTGGACACCAATACAACCTAACCCTCTCCTCTCTATTCTAGCCCCACTGCAATCTAATATTCACACAGCAGCTGGAGCATAACTTCTCAACCTATTAATATTTTGGGGTAATAATTCCTTATCGTAGGGGGCCATCCTGTGCACTGGGGAATTTTTAGCAGCATCCCTGGCCTCTACCCACTAATGCCAGCAGCATACACCATCACCCCCCCCCATTGTAACAACCAGAACTGTCTGCAGATGTTGCCAAATAACCTCTGGGAAACAAAATACATGTTGAGAATCCCTGAACTAGAGTGGTTCTCTAGTGGTTCCTCGGCTGAAAACTCTCCAATAGTTTCTCACCTATAACAAAATCTGCACTCATTAGAGACCTTACTAACCCAAATACACCCTACATAATCCAAACTCTGGTCTACCTCTCAAGCCTCATGTGATGCCACTAACACCCCGCATTATGCTCCCACTAGTCACTATGGCCTTCTCTCACTTCCTAAAATACCACAGCCCTTTCTGCTATGGAAATTTTGCTTTTGCTCTTCCTTGTGCCTGGACCACTCTTGCCCAGTTCTGTGCATGTCTCAGCTTAAATTTCACGTCCTGGAAAATGCCTTTCCTGACTATATGTATGTATGTATCCCATTATTACCCATCACAGTAACTAATATATTCCCTTTATAGCATTTATTAATATATGCATCAATATAGCATAATCAGTATATGATTATGTTTACCTGATTACTGACTGTCTTTCACATGAGCACAAACACCTTATTTCTAATATCTAGCCAAAATGAAATGAACAAATTTATAACTGGAGAACCTTAAGAACCAAGTGAGTTGACATCAATGATAATTTAGCACCATTTCCATCTCATTCTCCACCTGTATTTACCATCGTTTCCCCTTGAAGTGGAGGGGAGGAGAATGGAAGGGAAAGAAAGAACCTAACAAAGCCCTCATTTGTAAAGTATCTTTACCAACATATTCTCTGATTATGATAGATCAGATCTGATAGATTAAATGTCATATGTAATAAACCTTAAAGCACTAGAAAGGTGTGAAAAACAGCCCGTATTCAATAAATGATGGCTATGTATGTAGAGCACCAAGCACGATGCCTATAGCAGATAAATGAAAAATGCCACTTCATTTTGTTGTTGATTTAAGTATGCTCCATGCCCAATGTGGGGCTTGAACTCACAACCCTGAGATCAAGAGTCCCATGCTCTACTGACTGAACCCGTCAGGCACCACAAAAAAAGCCACATCTCTTGCCCCTTTTAATTTCATTTTACCACCAGTTTGCTCTGAATATGGTTTGCTCTGTCCCTAAAAGATACCTTCCCCATTCTGGACCTCCACAGACATAACATACTGGGTGCAACATAGCTTAAGTTATTCATATACACTGACAAGAGAAAGCCAAATATCCACTGAACAAAACCAAAATTCATCACAAAATGACCTCCAAAATACACTGCAATTAGTGTCAGTAAATAGAGTAACCATATTAATATTCATTTTTGAACCTAGCTTTACATTAACCTGGGAGGGATCTAAATCGCTGTTTAACAGTATCAGTGTTCTTTAACTAAAAATAACCTAAAAATAACCTGCTACTACATCTAACATAAGTCTACTTATAGGAAATAAAATGGTAAATTCACTTCATGATTAGACTCAATAAGGAAGGGCAAAGTACTATAAAATATTACACAATATTTAGAACAAAATTATTTAGGGGCACCTGGGTGGCTCAGTGGGTTAAAGCCTCTGCCTTCGGCTCAGGTCATGATCCCAGGGTCCTGGGATCGAGCCCCGCATCGGGCTCTCTGCTCAGCAGGGAGCCTGCTTCCTCCTCTCTCTCTCTGCCTGCCTCTCTGCCTACTTGTGATCTCTGTCTGTCAAATAAATAAATAAATAAAATCTTAAAAAAAAAAAAAGAACAAAATTATTTATCTTAAATTCCTCCTAACATCTGTTTCTGACAGTATTCTGTATTTGTGTCTGTGGGTTTGAGGAAAGTGATAAAGGAGTATATTACAAGGAACATAAAGGAAGCCAAACTGCCAAGATCTGAATCCTACTTCTGCTAATTACTAGCTATGTGACCTTTGAAAAAAATCAATGAACTTCTCTGTGCTTCAGTTTCCTCATCTATAAGCTGAAACTTAACAGTAGTACCCACTTCACAGGGTTACCTTTAAGAATTACATAACATATTAATATGCTTAGAACAGTGTTTGATATGTAAGAAAATATAGTAGCTATTACTTAGTATTATTACATTGCTGTTAACTATTATACTATTTTGCTTCTTTGCATCACTTTCATTAATAACTAACATACCAGATAGCACACATACAAAACATATACATCACTGCAAAAAGCTCTACTGAACAACACTATCAGACCACAGGATAGTTAGAATGCCTGGTGAGGGTGCCTGGGTGGCTCAGTCCCTTAAGCATCTCCATTTGGCTCAGGTCATGACCCCAGGGTCTTACGATTGAGTCATGCATCAGGCTCCCTGCTTGGCAGGCAGTCTGCTTCTCCCTCTGCTCCTCTCCCCACCCCCCACTTGTGCACATGCATGCACATGCGCACGCGCTCTCTCTCTCTCTCTCTCTCAAAAAATAAATAAAATCTTAAAAAAAAAAAAAAGTGCCTGGTAAGATAACGTGTATCATTTTCTTCTCTAATTTTTTAATCAGTTCTTAGAAAAAAAGCATTCTAGGCCCAAAGCATTTTTTAATCTATTAACTCTGCTGTGTAATGAAGAACTTGAAGTTCAGTCCTATTTAATAAGTCAAAAAAGAGTGGGAAAGAAGAGTGTATCTCTGAGGATCTCTTTCTTTTTTTTTTTTTTTAATTTTATTTATTTATTTGACAGACAGCAGAAACAGGGAGAGGCAGGCAAAGGAAGACGGAGAATCAGGCTCCCCACTGAGAAGAGAGCTTGATGTGGGGCTTGATCCCAGGACCCCGAGACCATGACCCGAGCCGAAGGCAGAGGTCCAATCCACTGAGCCACCCGGGGGCCTCTGAGGATCTCTTTCTGAGAAGACAACCAAACAAATGGATTTTCTCATTCCCTCTCCACCCTACACATCACGCTACCCACTAAACTCTCTCTCAGCAAATAGTACCACCCTTAGAGAAGGAATTAACTATTAATCATTTTGTATTAGTTAATTATTAACAAATTAAAAAAGCAAATTTGTAACATAGTAATATAAGCTTCTCTAACACAGTAAATAAAAGATCTACAGCTGCATCTAACAATTAGCCTGATTTTAAAGTACAGATTATAAATGGTTTTGGGAACATCTCAGACATCTGTATATGAAAATATTTCTTATTTCTACTTATAACAAAATCACAGGTATTGTTAGCACAATTGTGATTTGGTGCTCACATACAAAATCAAGCAAAATGCCAAATCTCACTTACAGGTTAGTGAAGATAAAGATGTGATATTTTCCAATCTAAGTTCATGAACCCTGGTTTTAAAAAAGAACCCTGGTTTTGGGGGCATCAAGATGGCACAGTTGGTAGGGCCTCCAACTCTTGGTTTCAGCTCAGACCGTGATCTCAGGGTCAGGGTCATGGGATCAAGCCCTGCAGCCAGCTCCGTACTCAGCACGGAGTCTGCTTGGGATTCTCTCTCTCCCTCTGCTCCTCCTGCTCGTTCTCTCTCTCTCCCCCTCAAATTAATAAATCTTTAAAAAATAAAAAAATTAAATTAAAAAACTAAAAAAGATTTGCTTTAGGAAATTAGACTTTAGAGTCACAAAACACTGGACTCGAACCTACCACTTTCCAGCTAAGTAGTACTGGGAAAAGGTACTTAACCTCTCTACTTCATTTGTGAAATGGGAACATACCAAAGTAAGACTGCTGTGCTATTTAATTACTTCAAACTACTTAACAGAGTATTTGACACATCCTCAATAAACGAATAAACTATTATAATCAGTAACCAAATCTGACAATTACATAGTACACAACCTTGCTATGCATCAGAATCTGAGAGATTTGGTGTGAGCTGATCTGGGATAGATCCAAGCCATTGCTAAATTTTTAAAGCTCCCAGGTGATTCTAATATGCAGCCAGTGGCCTTACAGACAAAGTTCAAACTCTGCAGTCTGGCACACTAGGAACTCTCATCACTACTTACAGCTCTGTATTTTAATCACTCCTCCACAGGTAACCAATGCTCTGAACACACACTAAACTAATGCTTCATCAACAAGTGGGCTCTAGTAGTGTCTCTCAAATGCCAGCCTATATCAGAGACACCAGAAGGACCTGTTAAAAATTGCTGGTCTCTGCAAAATTTCTAATTCAGCTGGACTGGGGAGAGGTCCAAGAACATGCATTTCTTTTTTTTTTTTTTTTAAGATTTTTTTTTTTAATTTATTTGACAGAGAGGGCGAGATCACAAGTAGGCAGAAAGGCAGGCAGAGAGAGGGAAGCAGGCTCCCTGCTGAGCAGAGAACCCGATGTGGGGCTCGATCCCAGAACCCTGAGACCATGACCCGAACTGAAAGCAGAGGCTTAACCCTCTGAGCCACCCAGGTGCCCCAGAACATGCATTTCTTAACAAGCTCCCAGAAAATAGTGACACTGCTGGTGCATGGACCACACTTGGAGAACCCACTGGTCCACACTAGATCACAACCTGGTTCCTTTATAGTCACCTAAAATGGCATTCCTATCTCCAACATACCATTCTTGACTAACTAACTTTCACTTTCCTTCCAAAATTCACCTTCAGGAAGTATTTAATCACTTCAACAAACCACCTCAAGGCACTTATTATCTACTATAAAACTTCACTAGAAAAAAAAAAAAAAACTACAGAATGTTCTTAGTGGTCTTAGTGGTACACTAACGCTCGTATACACAGACTCTTTCATAAGAACTAGAGAAAAAGGCCTCCTCTAGACAGGTGAATTTTTAAAAAAGTAAAAAGCAAAAGGGGAGTCTGTCAAGCAGAATAAAATCTGGATTTCAGCTGGCACCTACCCTTTCCGCCAGGTACCTTTATGTAGAGCACCAATTCCACAGTCATAATAGCCCTGGCATAGCATTACTACTAAAACACAAAGGAAGAACACTCAAACCAATCCTGAGTATCAGGAAAGGAGGAAGAGGAAAGAATGAGGAATCAGGTTATCAGGAAAGGACTTGTGGAGAAAGTATCACCTAAGTTCTGAATCATAAATTGCTTTCTCTGTACACAGAGCAACAATGTCTTCATATATACAGTGTATGGCTTACTGTAGATTTCAATAAATTATGAATGACTCTCCATAAATAAAATTATACGAAAACACTTGCTAATCTACCTCTTTCTCAACAAATAAAGAAGCAAACACACACCAACAGCTGGCACCAAAAACTATAAATACTACCTAAATATTAACATTTTGGTCTGTATACTTACCAGCTAGGAGAAAGCACAAATTTTTCTAATAACCAATGGGAGATCAAAGGCAAAAGAAGCCTGCTGAAAATGCACTTGGGTTTTTCAAAATTAAAGACTTTCAAATAGTGGGTTAAAGCCTCTGCCTTCAGCTCAGGTCAGGATCTCAGGGTCCTGGGATTGAGCTCTGCATCCGACTCCCTGCTCAGTAGGGAGCCTGCTTCCTCCTCTCTCTGCCTGCCTCTCTGCCTACTTGTGATCTCAGTCTCTGTCAAATAAATAAATAAAATATTTTTAAAAAATAAAATAAAATAAAGTTTTAATCTACTACTAGTTCTATGTGCCGATAAGAACCAAGTAATTAAAATGCTTTCCTTCAGGAAAGTAACCTCCTTATTTACCTGTAATTTATTCACCTTTTAAATTTAAGATTACTGTCCTTATAATTTATGTGCAATGCAATACAGTCTATTAGTTTAAAGCTAACTCTTTAACTTCTACAACAACCCATGACAGAAGTATACTTTTATTCCCATTTTAGAGATGAGAAAACTGAAGGTAAGAGAGGTTATTAAAGAACTCACCCAAGTGGGGCGCCGGATGGCTCAGTTGTGATTTCCGCTCAGGTCATGATCCTAGGATCCTGGGATCAAGGAGCCCTGCATTGGGCTCCCTGCTTGGCAGTAAACCTGCTTCTCCCTTTCCCACTCCCCCTGCTTGTGTTCCCTCTCTCTCAGTTTCTATCAAATAAATAAATAAAATCTTAAAAAAAAAAAAAAAGAAGAAGAAGAAAGAAAGAAAGAAAGAAAGAACTCACCCAAGTTTACATACCTAGGAAGGGGCTGCATTAGAATTTAACATAGGCAGTGTGACTCAGGTGCCAGGAACTCTCTTGAACAATGGCTTTCTCAGTCATTTATCATGTGACATGCTTCCTTCATGTGTAAACATATGAACTTTTTCACTATCCTTAGCAATGCAAGATACACGGTAAAACATTTTCTTCCCAAAATGTAATTTAAGTTTGAACAATAAAGTAGGACACAACTTGTGCAATTTTAGCTTTTATATCTTGCATTATGTCATAAAAATTTCTGCGTATTTGCTACTTTATACCATCGCTACCAGAGAACAGAAGAAGCCTACCTCTCAGTGCTGTAAATGAGATAAGAAAAATACTAACCTGATACAATAAGGGTCAACACAGCTTTAGAATAAAAGGAATCAAGTACCTCAAAAGAGACAATAAGGTCATGTTCATGCTTGACTATGTATAAAGCACACTTTGTCTGCCTAAGATTGAGAAGATAGGCAATGGTGTCTCAAACATCTACCTGGGCCTTTACACAATTCAACAACTATGAAGAGAAATTTTGCCAGAGAGCCTAAAAACAGTAAAGGTAATATGTAATTATTAATGTTACTTTGATCAGAAAAAAAAGGGACTCTGTGGAAGAACTCTTCTGACTCTTATCACTTCCAAAACATAATGTATTTATTATTTGGAGTGAATTGACAGGGAGAAAGCCATCTCCCCTTCATTTTGCAAGTTAAGCTTCCAAAGTATCTTGAACCTAACCCCCTCCTAGCATTTTACATGTTATTCCTATTAGTTTGTTTTGTTGCTTTATTATTGTAAAATGTTTATTGGTACATAGTAAATACTCAGTATTTTCTTTTACACTTATTAACACCAGAACAAAGACATGGGGAGATGGGCTAGGATACAAGTATGTAATCCAACTTGCTGTAAGCATAAAACTCAAAGAGAAGCACAGTACAGATAAAGAGCTGAAAAGCCAAACTGCAGCCATGTGAGAAATATGAGGAAAACTTAATCCCAAACAACACAGGGAAAATTAAGAAAATTCATCAGGCAGTTATGAGAGACAGTTCTCCATGGGTCTCTCACTTTTCTGCATGTCTTGAAAACAGAGGCACTGAATGCCTGTGTCCCAAACTTTTCAAGATTACCTTATACAGTGAACAGTCTTGGAAAGAGAAACAGCATCTCCAGAGAAAAGGAGAACCATGCTTACTATCCATTATAAGGATTCAAGTTTTCCTAGGCTTAAGATTCGTCTCCTGTAACCCAACCCAACACATGCAGATCTTCTATCTTTACAATACCATAGTGTGTGCAAACTGGGGCTCAAAGATCGGATGCAAATGCTGATTCTGTCATTTGTTAGCTGCACAGTCTTGAGACAATTAGTCTACAACACTAAAGGATATTAAGCAGTATGACCACCACCACTTACCACTACTGCTATTGCTGTAGTGCACTGCCCTCTTTGATCAAGGAGCGTCATCCCAGTATCCATTACACTGTGGCAGGTTAACTTGTTAGCCTTCAAGTACAATAAAATCTCTGGCCTCTAAAGAATCATGACAGGCATTAGCACATAATCAATGTTTACTATAAATGAAAGAGAGATTCTACTTCCACATTATCAGAAAAAAGCAAAACATGAGATGTCTAGGTGGCTCGGTTGGTTAAGCGTCTGCCTTCTGCTCAGGTCATGTTCCAGGGTTCTGGGATCAAGTCCTGCATCTGCACTGGGCTCCTTGCTCAGTGGGCAGCCTGCTTCTCCCTCTGTCTGCCTTTTCCCCTGCATCTGCTTTCTCTTTAATAAATAAATAAAATCTTTAAAAAAAAAAAAAAAAAAAAGGAGAGGACTGCCTGGGAGGCTCAGTCATTAACGTCTGCCTTTGGCTCAGGTCATAATCCCAGAATCCTGGGACTGGGCCCACATCTGGCTCCCTGCTCAGGGGGAAGCCTGCTTCTCTGTCTCTCTCCCTCCCTACTTGTGTTCCCTCTCTCGCTGCGTCTCTGTCAAATGAAAAATAAAACCTTTAAAAAAAAAAAAAGGAAAAAAGAAAGAAGGAAAAGAGAAAAACAACTGTATGCTGCCTTAAAGAGGTACAAGTGAAACACAAAGAAAAAGAGTTTTTAAGTAAATCAGTGAATAAAGATATATAATGGGAATAGTAAGCTCAAGAAAATTGAAGTAGGTATACATAAAGTAGACCCAAAAACAAAGTATCACCAAAGAGAAAGAGAAATATTTCAAATGATAAAAAGATCAATTCATCAGAAAGACGTATTATATATCGTATGTACTTAATAACACAGCTTCAAAACACAAGCCAAAAACTGACAGAATTAAAGGCGGAAAAGACAACTATATGAAACAGAAATTGGATATTTTATCCTCTCAGCAACTGATAAAACAATAACCCCTTCCCAAACAAACAAACAAACAAAAAAAAACAGCAAATACAGAAATGATTTGAAAAGGCCAGCAAAACACCTTAACCTAATTGATGTTTAAAAATACTACACCCAACAACTGCATAATACATTCTTTTCAACTATAGAAGGTTCATTTACCAAGAAAGACCATAAAACAAGATTCAATAAATTTAAAAGGATTAAAATCATACAAAATTTGTTATCTGACCTCAAAAGGAGATTAAGTTAGAAATCAAATACCTAAAATCATCCCAAATATTTGAAAATTACATACACTTTTAAGTAACCCACATGTCAAAGAAGAAATTACAAAGCAAATTAGAAATTATTTCAAATTGAGTAACAAAAAATACAACATATCAAAATTTTTGTAATACAGCAATGTTTACAGGAAAAGTGATACTTTTGAATGCTTAAATTAAAAAACAAAATCAAGAAATGTCTAAAATATATAACTTAAGATTCCACTTTAAGAAGCTAAAAAAAGCAAAAATGTGGAAGACAGAAAATTATAAGGAAAAGAACAAATGAGATAGAGAAGATAAATGGAGGAAACTAGCAATGTTATTATTTGAAAAGGTAACAATACTGGTAAACCAAGAATGATACCGGTCAAGAAAAAAGTGTACTAACACCACAAGAAATTAAAGAAGAGCTATCACTACAGAGCCTACAGACATTGGAAGGATTACAATGGAATCTTATAAGCAATTATATTAATAAATGAAAGGAGATAAACAAACATCTTTAAAAATACAACTTACCAAAACTGACAAGATGAAACAAAACCTAAATAGCCATACGTCTAATAACAAAACTGAATTGGACTACTACCAAAAACCTTCCCATAAAGAAAAATTCCAAGTCTAGACAGTATCACTGAATTCTAACAAACATTCAATTAAGAATATCAATGCTAACAAATTCTTTCAGTAAATAAAGGAACACCTCCCAACCTATTTTTTGAGACCATCATAATCATTACGCTGAAACCTGACAAAGACATTACAACCAAAGAAAACTACAAAGCAATATCCCTCATGAATATCCCAAATCCCTAACATTAAATATAAAAAAAGATAATACTCTGTGACAACATGAAATTAACCTAGGAAGCAAGGTTATTTTGACTCTCGAAAACCACCATTTCTTTATTCATTCTACCACCATTTTGGCTAGTAGGACACCTGGGTGGCTCAGTCGGTTAACGATCTGCCTTTGGCTCAGGTCGTGATTCCAGGGTTCTAAGCTAGAGTCCCACTATTTTTCCCTCTGCCTGCCATCCCACCCCCACTCCCCCCCCACCCCACTTGTGTGCCATATGCACACGCGCTCTGTCCCTGACAAATAAATAAACTAAATCTTCAGAAATAAACAAAAAGTAAATTCTGGCTACTGCGAGCAAAGTTACTGTGAACATTTTTATTCGCATGTTATCTTCAACTTACTAGATATATCAAATTTTTCTGCAAAATGGCTGACAATCTATACTCCTGCCAAAAATGGGAGTATAATTTCTCCACATTCTCACCAACACTTGATATTATCAGAATGCTTAATGTTTACCAATTTGACAGAAGTGAAATTATTTCTTCTTATGGTTTTCCTCTGTACTATTCTGATTACCAAAGTTCAATGCTTTTCCAACTCTGACTCATGGTATCACTTAGGTGAGTTACAACTAACATTCTTAATTTAAAAAACAAAATGAGAAAATATCAGAGGGCACTGCATAAAGGTTAAATGTTATTTCATGAAACTTCTATTTCCATTGTGTATATGCTTATACTGGGTCACAATATAAATTATTTTTGTTAACTGTATGCTTCTAGCAAGTTAAAAGTCATTTTTATAGCTGTTTCATTATAGCAAAACTCTATAGAGACATCTGGGCAACTTATTAGGACACCATTCAGGACCATGACACAAAAATGTATTTTATGAAAGTAAGACCTGAGATGTCCTTCCAGCATAAACTGGCAAAAACAGAATCAGAAGAGGGAAAAGAAAAAAACTTGAGGGAAGCAATAAAGGGTGAATTATATGGAGAAAAGTTTCTATAAAACTAACTCATCTATGACCTACTTAAAGCTCACTTCAAAATAATCACATTTCTCAATAAAACAAGGTTTCTCTCAGCACTAAGACAGAAAGCTGGGATCCTATCCTTTCTTAACTATTGAAATGACAGAAAACTGACCCCTCCTTCTCTAGAGACATAATTCCCATCTCAAGATTCATCTCATTCTAGGCCTCATACAAGAGTATTCTTTTAGGTCTCTGCTTTCTACCCTTCCCTAAGGAGTGTCACAGTAACTACAGACATCTTAATTCCAAAGACTTACAAGTTTATTCAGTTAACAAAGATTTACCAAGCCCCTAGTATATCCATCCCCTCTCTATTAAGAAATTAAGTTGTATCTCCCTCACAATTTTAACTCCTTGTTATATTCTTAAAGATTATTTATTTATTTGACAGAGAGAAAAAGACACTGAGAGAGGGAACACAAGCAGGGAGAATGGGAGAGGGAGAAGCAGGCTTCCTGTGGAGCAGGGAGCCCGATGCGAGGCTGATCCCAGATCCCTGGGATCATGACCTGAGCCAAAGGTAGACATTTAACGACTGAGCCTCCCAGGCGCCTCATCCTTGTTATATTTATTAAAGCTTGATATCCTTAACTAAAACTAATCGCCTCCTCTTGAAAATATTTTTCTTAGACTCAAACCATCCCACATACCATGACCCAATTTCTGCTATCTTCTCTGGTTAACTAATAATATCCCTACTCTAACCCTTTCAAATAACTGTTCTTTTTCATAAGAATTTCTTCCTCACAAACTGTGGACTAATCATACCACAACAATTGCAATGAGTGTGAATCTACCTGTCACTCAATAGGAGTGTTATCTTGAGCTTTAAAATCTCTTACCTTATGAGACTCAATCTCATCTCTAAAATGGCTAAAACAATAGGTATCAAGGAATAATACTAATTACATAATCTATTGCCTTTCTTATTACCTAACATTTACTATAATTTTAGTTTTTAATTTCCTCTAAATGCAATAAAATGTTTTCATAGAGGCACTTAAAGTGAGATACCAAGAAATATGGGAAGGAAAGGTTTAAAGACATATAAGTAAACTCATCACATCAGTTATTGCTCTCCTTCTGTGCTCTGCTCCTGCGTATATCCAGATTCTAAAAAGGCAAAAATAAAAATACTTCTTTCCCAATGGCAGACAAAATTTTAAGAACCCTCAATGACCCACACCCTATAAATTCCACTCCCTTTGACTGTGGGGAGACCTGTAAATATAATGGGATACCATCTCTCCAGTGGTTGTTATAAGGCAAATAGATTTTGCATATGTATTTAAGGTTCCTAATCAGTGGAATGGCCCAAAAGGAAATTATCCTGGGTGGGTCTGACCGGACCAGATGAGCTTTAAAAAAGGGTCTTAAAGGAGAGTTTAGAGGTCAGATGGAGGAAGTCAAGGAGACTGGCTTCTGCTTGTTTGAATAAAAGTAACCATAATCATATGGGAACTGCTTATGTGGACTAGTGGTAAACTAACCAAAAGCTAACAAAAAGAGGGACTTACAGCCTCAAGGAAATTAACTGTGCCAACAAGTACTGAGCTTGCAAAAACACTCTAAATCTCAGATAAAAACTGTAGCCACAGCTGACATCTTGATGAGATGATCTGGTGAGATGTTTTACATCTCCAGCTACTAAGTCCAGCTACCAAGTACCCAGATTGCTCACCTATAGAAACTGTGAGACAGTAACTGGGTGTTGTTTAAGCTGCTAAATTAGTTGTACTATGCTATACATCAAAAGAAAATGAATACACTCCCTCACTACAGGACCAAACAGCAAAGGAAAAAAGGGGAAGATGAAACAGGACTTTAGCTGCCTCCATTTTGACTTCTATTTTGACCTCCATTTTGCCTCAGTCAGAACTTTCTTACTAATTAAGCTCCTCTTTCTGGCTCCTCTCTTAAATCAGGCGAAACACCCTACCAGCAAAGCATCCCCTGATAAGAACCAAAACTATACCCACAACCAATAAGGGCTGCCCTGGGCAGTCCTTATACCCCACCAAGACCCCATGTGACTAACTCTAGGGCAATGACTGACTTGACCTTCACTGCCCCCCCCCACCTGCATGTACCCACCCACCTTTGATTCACATTTTCCTTACGGAAACCTAGAAGTTTTAGCATTTGGGAGAAACAGTTCTCCCAGTGTCTGCCTCACTGAAATAAACTTGTTTCACCACCTTTTGTCTCTTAGCCTTTGGATTTTGTCAGCAGCAAGTGCCTGGACCTAGTCTGTTTGGGACCCCTAGAGCCAGATGCTCTTTACCCCTGAACCCCGGCTAAAAAGAGATGCATTTTTTTCCTCATGGTGCATTAGACCTCCTCACAGCACTGATTATGAAGATATACAGATCCAGAATCAAGGGGAAAAGGTAAAAACTGCATAAAATGTTTGAAGTTTTAACTATTAAAAAAGCCTTTTTCATACAGATTTTGTTAAACTATCATATAATTTAGTACCTTCATTTTAGTGATGAGGAAAATAAAGCTCAAAAGAGTGACACCCCAAAAGGTGACAAACTTAGGAAATGTTTATTAAAGTAACTTCAGTCCGGGGCTCTTTCCCCTACACCACAGCCCTCCTTAAGGCTCTGAAAGAGCCATTCGAATCAACAGTAATTATATTACTGTCTTCAACAGAAGGAATCCAAGTAACATAATTTCCCGTATTTCCCATCTATTTCATTATCTCCTAGCTATCAGAACATCAAAAACTAAAGTGGATACTGAGAAATTTCCACTCAACAGTAGCTGGTTGGGTTGTAAAAACGACCACTGGTAAACCACTTAAATAAATTTAAAATACATTCTAAAAAATATAAAGAAAAAAAAAATTAGAACACCTGTAGGTTTTCCAGAACTTTATTTAGAAAGCAAAAAATTTGTGTTCTAAGTGTTGACAAAAAATCAAAAGCAAACAGACAACCTTTCCGGATCTTTCAATATATCCCCCCTTCTGCAATTTTTTAAAAATCTGATATTATCACTATAAATATGAAAATACAGTACAATATATAAACAGTAAATAAAATGGTTTTTAGTTTCATTGTTGTGTGTCCTTTCCTAGGTATATCACCATCAAAATTTGCAGGTTTCTTAAAAACACGGAAAACTAAAAGGTAGAGTCATACTCAAATTCCACATAAATCACAAATCACTGAACTTTATACCAACTCAAATACTTTTACAATGTATTTCCTAAGAAGATGCAAAATATACTCCTTTCTAGTCAGGACCACAATTAGGAATAAACTATATTCACCATCTTAACAAGAACTTTAACAGCAAATAATTCGCTATCGTCACATACAGACAGCATTGTTTTGGGTCTATAAGCTTCCGAAACCATCCCACGATTTATACGCCCCGGGCACGATTCTCTGCAATGTGAAGAGAATCGATAACATTTCAAATGTGGGTAGAAAGGGTGACGTGACAATCCTAAGACCTGAAAATTTTTTTCAGTCCCTAGAGCACACATAAAGCACCCAGTTCAGACCCTCCAATCAAGGCCCAGGTCCAACTCCAGGCACTCCAGTTTCCCAGCTCTTCACCCCGCCCCCACCCCGAGAAAGGAGGGAAAACAACTTTTATTGGCCTCTTCTCCCGAGGAATTGGCAAACTAGCGGGGCAGTGCTCTGGCCTGAACACGTTTCACAGGGAGGCCTCCGTCGGGGGCGGGGAAGGCAGATAGCGGGAAAGCCCGGCTTCGACGCCCCTTCTCCCCCAGTCGCCAACCCCCTGCCCCACCCCACCAAGCAGCAGCCTCGGCCGGCCGCCACGCCGAGCGACCCCCAGGCCCCTCCGCGGAGGCGAGCTCGTTGTCATGTGACGACGCCGCCGCTAAAACACCGCAGAAACGCAGGGCGGCGGGCGGCGGACGGCATTCGCACTAGCCCGCCTCGGCCCGGCCCCACCGGGAGCGGGCGAGTCCCGAGAGTCCGGGCGGGGGGGCGGAGGGCGAAGGGCTGGCTTGGCGGCGGGCCCGAGCGCGCCACAAAGGCTTCCGCGCCCGTCGCTGTAGTGCCCGAGCAGGCGGGGGCAGAATTTTCGGGCCCGCGGGAGGGGTGGGGAGGAACGAGGGCTCCCGGGTGCCCGCCGCGCCCACAGGCGCCCCCCCCGGGCTCCCGGACAACCAGCGACTGCCGCGCCCCGCACAGGCCCGCGCGGCCTCCCTCCCCCGCGCGGGGCCCGCGCCCGGCCCGCCCGCCCGCTCCTCGCCCGCGCTCCCTCGCTCTCTCGCTCTCGCCCGGCCTCCATCTTGGATCCGCGCTTCCAGCCCCCGCGCCGCTGCCGCCGCATTCCCCCTTTCCCGCCCCCCGCCGCCGTCGCCGCCGCCCGCACTCACCTCAGCTGCCCATCCGGGCGCCGCCGGCCGTCGACCTAGTTTCCCCCCAAAAGTCTCCGGTGTGTTATTCCCGATGTGGGGGGGTTGTTACGGGGTGGTCGCCGGGGGTTCGGGAGCGGGGGCCGCGCCTTCAACGGAGCTGCAATCCTAACCCGCCATCTGGTGGCATTTTCCACACGCCAATGGCGCCGCTGCAGACTTGGGTCCGGACCGCCCTCTGCTGGCCGCGACGCTTACTGCCTAGCTGACGGGACGGGCCTGCCCGGAAAAGGGAGGGAGCTGAGGCGCGAGCTGGGGGCCACGGCGGGGACGCGCGCAAACGCTTTCCTGTGGGGATTGCACGCACGCGCACCAGCGGGGCGGGAAACGTGGCCGCTGCGTGGAGACCCCGCCCCCGCGCGGAGCGGTAGCCTAGCTCAGCCAATCGCAATTAGCGGATACCTCTTGGTGAGGACGTTGTAGATGGTTCTTGGGCCGCCTGAGGCTGGCGGAAGGACGGCCACGGTGGCGCCTGCGCGCCCCGCTAGCCGGGTTGCCGCCCGCCATTTTTGGAGCTTTTCCGAGACCTGGGAGGGAGACCCGCCCCCGGCCCCTTCACCGAGGCCCCTCCCCAGCTCTCGAGACTAGTGCTTCTCTGCAGCTCCGCCTGAGTCGTGGTGTCCGCATCCGACGCTGGGTAGCCCCTTGCGGAAATGGGAAGGAGTAAAGGAGCTAAATCCCTCTCCCACCTCTCCTGGGTTTGAAGAGGGTCTCTGAGCTTAGCATTGTGTTAGCTATACTTATTGTTGACTGTTGGCAAGGCGCTTTCGCCAGTAAGGGTGAAAAGGTTTCGAGAACTGTTCAGGCCCTCCCGTGCCAATCTAGACGCTACAGTGCCAGCTCCAGGCCGATTGGCGTCGTCCCTGCCTCTGGAAAGCAGATCCACTCCTTAGTGCTGGCTTTGCATAAGGCGGCAGCATTGGCTAGTTAGTGAAAAAGGAATGTAGCTAGACTGGGAAAATACAGCCTCAGCTTTGGTATGCGATTTCTCTTCCCACAGCATAGGACTATTTTCAGTGGCTCTGAAATGGACGTGAGAATTGACTGACGGGAGATCGTGATCAAAATATGCCCTTGAACGTGGCCTCTTCCTACCCGCGCTTTTCTGTGATGGTGGCTCCTATCTTTCACCTGCTCACAACTTTTCAGTACAAAAGTGAATCCTTAATCTCCCGGCTCATCAACCCAATTTGTGACCAAATTCTCTGTTGCTAGAGCCAGCTCTGTTTTAATATTGCCTTAGAATCGCTCGATTCCTTTACAGTCCTCAAAGCCAATCTCCAGTAAATTACCCCAATTTCTGGTTTCTTTCCGAAAAGGGCACAAAGTGTATGGCTGTTTGACTGGATGAAGTAGCAACGGAGCTAAACACACACATACACACGCACTAATGTCTTGTTGATTTCTTTTATATTCTTTGCAAAGACTGTTTACAGCTTTCCTTGTTATTAAAGGTGCCAGGCGCAGTCTATACTAAAAGATAACTTCATTTAGTTTCCAGGGACCAAAGCAATGGGATTATAAATTCTCCAGTTTGATATTCTCTCCATCTTGAAGTATCTGTAGTCACATTGTGTTCCTGATCTCAAAAATTCTCACCAAATCAACCTGTTCTCCTCTTTTTTCCAAAGCCAATCTTCCTTGGACTATGTAAGCCATCCCTTCTCACTTCCCTCCACCACTACTTTTGTAAGGTCTTGTCTCTTCAATGTCCTTATCCACCAGCTTCTTCCTTTTTGCTTCTCAACACACCGTTACCACTGTCTTTTTAAAAATTTCAGTGCTACTATTCTCTCCAGGTACTGTATTATCACCCTTTCTTTCACACACATTTCTGAAAAGAAGCAGTCACCGCCTTCATTTGCACTTTATTCCTTAGCTTAATCAGACTTCATAACAACAAAATGAACTTACACTTTAAGATAGAGAGTTATAATTTCCAACCATTTTCTCCTTCCTCATTTTCTTGGCATATCAAACCCCTAGCCCCTTCTTAAAATCTTACTTCCCTTTATTTAAGGACAAATCCTGATTTCTACAACCTACCTGGTTTACTGGTTTTATTCCTTTGCTAGCTCCTCCTCTTCATCCCACAGTTCAACTCCTAACTGTCCTGGACCACATTCTTGCACTTTAAAAGTCTCCCAAAATTACTGTTTCTGATTTTTCCTCAGCTAAGATTCCTCATGTTCCACTTACTTGCCAGGAAACTCTAGTTCAAAATTTAAACATTTAAAATAATGCTTTCTTAAAATTCAGATTTCCTCATTTCTCTTAACATTGTAATCTCTGTAGTAATTAAGAACAAGGACTTTGAAACAATACTGCTCTAGAAAGCCGTGTGACCTTGGACAAATCTCTTTGTGCCTCAGTTTCCTCAGTTGTTGGAAAAAACAACGGTACCTATCTCATAGAGTCACTGTGAGTATTAAACAAATTAACAATTATATAGAAATGCCATTGGTGTTATTGCTGTGTTATTTTTATCTTGCTAACCACTTTTTAGCAATTTTTTAAAATATCCAAGGGCACAGAGTAGTCAACTTTCTGAGTTTAGAGAAATCTAAAATTTTCTTTCTTTTGCCCTCTCACTTAACTCAATAGTTAAGCTGATGTTTATAAATAACTACCTAGTGTCCTATGTTCTAAGTTGTAAGACTAGGCTTGACTCCACCATAACAAGTATAATAGCTTTCTAAAAAGTCTTTGTCTTTCATTCACCACCCTAAAAAAAATGCACAAAAGCTTTCTGTGATTCCTATAGTTTATAAAATATAATAAAAAATACTTAATGGTATGCAAGAAATGACTTGATCTTTTTCCAATTTCTGTCTCTTTCTTCACAAATTCTTCATATTAGTTGATTTAGTCTGAAAAGTCATAAATGCAAACAATAGGTACATTTAAAGTTTAGCTATTTGGTAAAGTAATGGTTATCATAATGTGTTGACTTTGTTATGTAATCACACATCTCCCAGGAGCCTCTGCATTTGTGAAATTCTTAAGATTCCAAAATTCTTGGCAAAGATTTTCAAATACCACAATTTTCATGAACAGCTTCAAGCCATAGGTATGAACAAAATATCAAAAGCGATATCTGAAACTAGTGTGGATAGTAGCTCAAGATTCTTAAATATTATTTAGGCTAGGGGTCCCTGCGTGGCTCAGTGGATTAAGCTTCTGACTCTTGATCTCAGCTCTTGATCTCAGGATTGTGAGTTCAAGGCCCATGGGGACTCCACACTGGGCATGGATCCCACTTAAAAAAAAATTTTTTTTTAATTACTTAGGATAGGGAATATAGTATTGGTAGAGCAACCATTTGCTTAATCCACATTTCTTGGTGACCTTGGTATTCTACTTCATTGCTCATTTCAAATGATCTGAAATGAGCCCTGGCCAATTTGAAGTTTCATTCTTGATGCGTTAGATGTCTAAAAAGGAAGACACATACCCATTAGTTTTATTTCAACTCAGTTTCTTAGCCAACCTGGTACAAAAGTAGATATTTAGTATTATATATTTTAAAATTGCATTTACAGAGTTATACATCAATGTATTGTAAGTGTAATACAAAGGCATTGAAGAATAAATGGTTAACATTTATTAATGAATACCATGAAGAACTTTGCCTTATAATACAAAAAGCTAGTTGGTGACTACTTATTTATTTAGAAAAGATGTATTTATTTATTTATTTATTTATTTAACTAATCTCTACACCCAGTGTGGGCTCAAACTCGTGACTCCGAGATTAAAAGTGACATGCTCTACTGACAGACAGCCAGGTACCCCCAGTTTGTGACTATTTAGATGACAAGTTAACTTTAAAATTTGTCTTTTTCCGGTTTGGATAATCTTAGCACAAATAAGATTTCAGAATTATCCTATTGACCTTTAAGTTCTGCTTGTAGTGGAAGATACTCAGCCAACTTGTTCTCATAATGATAGTAATGGTGTTCCTTTCACAGAAGTCTCTTTTTATTTTAATGATTTTATGGTTTTTCAGTTTTAGGTACAAGAAAGGAAGGTATGGAAGGAGGCAAGAATGGAGATTTCCCCTATAACCACTGCCCACACATACATGGCCTCCTTCCCCATTATCAATATTACTCACCAGAATGATATATCTGTTACCAAAGATGAACCTATATTGACACATCATAATCACCCAAAGTACATAGTTTACCTTAGGGTTCACTCTTGGTGATTTATATTCTGCTGGTTTGGACAAATGTATAATGATATATATCCATCACATACTAGTATTTTCATTGTCCAAAAAATCTGTGCAGTGTATACTCATCCTTCCTTCTTCCTGACCTCTGGCAACCTCTGGCAACCACTGATCTTTTTTATTGTCTCCATAGTTTGTCTTTTCCAGAATGTCATATAATTGTAATCATACAGTATGTCGCCTTTCAGATTGACTTCTTTCTTCTTTCACTCAATAATACGCTTTAAGCTTCCTCCATGTCTTTTCATGACTTGATTGTTCATGGTTTTTTAATGCTGAATAATAATCCATTGTCCGGATGTACCACAATTTATTTATCCATTCATCTACTGAGGGATATCTCGGTTGCTTCCAGGTTTTGGAAATTATGAATAAAGCTGCTATAAGCATTCCTATGCAGGTTTTTTTCTGAACATAAGTTTTCAACTCATTTGGATAAATACCAAGGAATGTGTGATTGCTAGATCATATGGTAAGAATATATTTAGTTTTGTAAGAAACTGCCAAATTGTCTTCCAAAGTGGCTGAACCATTTTGCATTCTAACCAGCAATGTATGAGGGTTCCTATTGCTCCACATCCTTGTCAGCATTTGGTATTGTCAGTGTTCAGGATTTTGGCCATACCGCTAGGTATGTAGTGGTATCTCATTGTTGTTTCAGTTTGCATTTCACTGGTGACATCTTTTCCAATGTTTTTTTGCCACTCTATATCTTCTTTGGTGAGATATCTGTTAAGAATTCTTTGTATATTTTGGGGAACAGTGCTTTATCAGATGGGTCTTTTCCAAGTATTTTCTCCCAGTCTGTGGCTCGTCTTCTTTTGACAATGCTTTTGCCAAACAGAAGTTTTTAATCTTAATGAATTCCAGCTTATCAATTATTTCTTTCTTGGATTGTATCTTTGGTTTTGTATCTATAAAAGACATCACTATGCCCAAGGTTATCTAGGTTTTCTCCTCTGTTAACATCTAGGAGTTTTATAGTTTCGCATTTCACATTTAGGTCTATGATCCATGTTGACTTAATTATTTGTGAAAGATGTAAGATTGATGGCTAGACTTTCTTTTTTTTTTTTTGCCTGTGGATGTCCAGTTATTTCAGAACCATTTATTGAAAAGACTGTCTTTTCTCTGTTTTACTACCTTTGCTCCTTTGTCAAAGACCAGTGGACTATATTTATGGGGGTTTATTTCTGGACTCTCTATTCCATTGACCAGTCTATTTTTTTGCCAATATCACACTGTCTTGATTACTGTAGCTTAATGCTGAGTCTTGAAGTCCAGTAGCATCAGTCCTCCAACTCTGCTGTTCTCCTTTAATATTGTACTGGCTATTCTGGGTCTTTTGTTTCTCCACATAAACTTTATTCTTTTTTTACTGAAGCATAATTAACATACAGTGTTTCAGGTATAAAATGTAATGATTCAAAAATTCTATACATTAGTCAGTGCTTATTAAGGAAGGGTACTCTTGATCTCCTTTATCTATTTCACCCTTGCCCCACCCTGCTTCTCCCTATAAACTTTATAATCAGTTTGTTGATATCCATAAAATAACTTGCTGGGATACTTATTTGAATTGCACTGAATCTATAGATCAAGTTGGGAAGAACTGACATCTTGATGACATTGCATTTTCCTATCCATGAATATAGACTTTCTCTCCATTTATGTGGTTCTTCTCTGATTGCTTTCATCAGAGTTTTGTAGTTTCTCTCATACAGATTTTTTTTAAAGATTTTGTTTATTTATTAGAGAAAGTGAGAGAGAGAGAACACAAGTGGTGTGCGGGGCAGTGGTAGAAGTAGACTCCCTGCTGAGCAGGGAGCCCAATGTGGGGCTCTATCCCAGGACTCCAGGATCATGATCTAAGCCAAAGGCCGAGGCTTATCCAACTGAGCCACCCAGGCACACACACCCCCACGATAGATCTTATAAGAAAGACTTTTCAAAGTAACATTTTATTCAGGATTCTTTCCTTCTCCAACCCTTTTACAGAGTTCTAGGTGCAACTATTAGATATTTAGGCCAAAGAGAGGTCACCTGATTATGCTTTCTCACTCTTTACTTTCACTACTTTTACAAATCACATGAATATCTGTGATTTATAGATATTCTGTAACATAGAATATCTGTAACATAGTATTTCAGGGATCATGATCACTGTCTCACTTTACTCTCCCAAAATGAAGTATTCTTTCTTCACATCTTCACTTGGCTACAGGACATTTGCTGTTACTTGTATTGCTAGACCTTTGCAAAAATCAGAAATCATTTTCCTTTCTTTCCTACTCTTGCAATTAAGGTATGCTACCAACTGGTGGTAATATGTCAAGACTAACTATCAGATGAACCCATCTCTTTCTTTTCTTTTTTTTTTTTTTTTGTTGTTGTTGTTGTTGTTGAAGTAGGTTCCACACAAGGCATGGAGACCAACAACACAAGGCTTACATTCACAACCCTGGGATCAAGACCTGAACTGAGAGCAAGAGTCAGACACTAAACCAACTGAGCCACTCTGGCACCCTTCCCAATTCCTTTTTTAATACTAGAAACACAAGGCCTTCTAAACATGAGCAATCAATTAACCAGCATTGGTAATACAAGAGACCAGAATACCTCCCACTTCAGAATCAGTAACCTGGTTGTAGGCAAAACCTCGTCCCGTCACAATGGAGGATCAGAACTACTCAGACACTTAAAAAAGAAATCTCATAAGCAGAGGGGTAAAACTAGTGTGAATAGGAGCCCAAGATTCTTATACATTCCTTAAGGTAGGGAATAAAATATCAGTAAAATAACCAATTGCTTACTCCAATTTTCTTGGTGTTTTTAGAATTTCCACATCATTGCTTATTTTAAAAGATCTGGAATGAAGCCTGACCCACTTTAGGGAGTCATCCTCAATAGGATAAAATATTGTTTTTATATAAACAGAAAAAAAGAACATCTATTTTTTCCAGTCAAAGGCACACATAGCAATAAATTAAAAAAAAAAACTAGTTAAATTATAACAGAACATTAGCACAAAAGAATTTATGATGAAAAGCAACAAATATATAACCCTTTCTACTTCTAGGATCAATCCTCAGAGCCAACCTCTTTTACATGTTTTTGTTTGTTTGTGATTGTTTAAGTATTTCTAAATAAGCTCATATCAACTTTACACAGTATCTAATGACTCTTGGCTGTAAAAGGTAAGGATTACACTAACATCCACTTCAACATTTAATAGTTACATCCATTTTAGCTTTTTTTGTTGGTCATCTTTGAAACTCTTAATAATATACTGTGAAACTCTAGATAATATTTCAACCTTAATTAGAAAGTATTTCAACTCTCCAATTTTACTACTGCCATTCTTTCTTCTCACCTTCCACTCACCTCCCTTTAACATAATAGTCAATATTATTATGTCCTCTGAGTACTCAAAGTTAGCAGCAAACTTCCAAGCTAAGAAGAGTGCCAGAATCACATTTTCTTCTCCACAAAACTTCTGTCAGAACCACTAGAAAGTCAAAGGAAAATGTGCAGAACATGAAAATCAATGGGTTCTCTTCCCTTACTATCAATTGCCCAAATATTTATACTTCATATTTGAGCCACAAACCGCTTATATGGCTTTGTTTTTCCTAGAGTTTCAGATTGCTTCCCTCTCCCAACTGTGTTTTTCATATCAAGTCTCTTCATTTTCTCTACTCTTTTACAGAGATTCTCTTTCTTCTGCTCCCTGGTATTTGTCCCTAATCATCTAATGAAACTGGGCTTCTGCCTCCCCTTAACCTAATTTTCTTTAACCCAGCTACCCACCTTTCCTTTTCTCTGCTCCATGGTTGGAGCCACTTTTTCTAGAATCCATTTCTACTTTTTTGTTTATTTTCTTGTTTTTCTGGAGAATATCCTCAATAACTACTTATAAAAGAATCAGAGGGAAACGTTTAGTTTTTTTTTTTCAAGATTTATTTACTTATTTTAGAGAGATAATGCAAGAGCAGGGGGCAGAGGAGTAAGGGGAGTAAATGGAGAGAAAGTCTGAAGCAGACTCTGCGCTGAGCACATAGCCTGCCTTGGGGCTCGATCTCATGACCCTGAGATCACAATCTGAGATGAAACCAAGACACTGACTATGCCACTCAGGCACCCTACTTTCAGTTTTTTAACATTTGCAAACATTTTCATTCAGCCAGGTCTGTATACCTGATTTACTTTCCTCAGAACTCTAAAGGCATTGTCTGGTGTACTCTAGTGTTGAGTGTTATTAATAAATTGGGAGGAAGTGTAGTCTTATTCTTGATAAATGACTAGTTTCTTAATTCTCTCATCACCAGAAGTTCATACATGTTTAATTTACTTTATTAGCTATAAGTTATCTCTGGGTTAAGGGCGCCTGAGTGGCTCAGTTGGTTAAGCAACTGCCTTCAGCTCAAGTCATGATCCTGGAGTCCCAGCATCAAGTCCCACATTGGGCTCCCTGCTAGGTGGGGAGTTTGCTTCTCCCTCTGACCCTCTCCCCTCTCATGCTCGCACGTTCTCTCTCTCAAATAAATAATAAAATAAGTCATCTCTGGGTTAAAATATTTTATGAAAACAAGGGCTCCTGAGTGGCTCAGATGATTAGTGTTCAACTCTTGATTTCGACTTAAGGCTGCGAAAGCAAGCTCTTCCTGGGCTCTGAGCCAGGTATGAAGACTGCTTAAGATTCTCTCTCTCTCCATCTACCACTGCCCCCTCCCCAACTTCCCCCACTCATGTCCATTCTCTCTCTCTTGTATATAATTATACAAATTACATATAATTTGTATAATTATATATATAATGAAAATTATATATATAATGAAAACATATTCAAATAACTTCCTATAATCTTTCAGTGCATGTTTTTTATAATCAATTTATTTATAAAAAAAGAACTTTTTTTAAAAGATTTTATTTATTTATTTGACAGAGAGAGAGGACAAGCAGGCAGAGAGGTAGGCACAGAGAGAGGAGGAAGCAGGCTCCCCGCTGAGCAGAGAGCCCGATGCGGGGCTCGATCCCAGGACCCTGAGATCATGACCTGAGCTGAAGGCAGTGGCTCAACCCACTGAGCCACTCAGGCGCCCCTAAAAAAAGAACTTTTTAATAGAAATATTATAGGCATGAAACCAATTGAAAAATAAAATTAAAATTAAAAAAATAAAATAAAAATAAAAGTTATTTGCCTTTCCTTCCCTTGACATCTTATTTCCTCTTTCCAGAGGCAGGCTGTTATCTATTTCCAGAAGTTTTGGACTTTCTCTTTAATCTGAATGTTATGACATTTCTAGGGATAAAAATTTAATAGCGAGCCATCAGGATCAGAATTGCGGATTTTTCTTTCTTAATTAATGTAAGCAATCAATGACTACAAATATCTTGTCAATAACACTTATGTTATGTCTACTTATGTAGACATTTATGGAGCTCCTGCTAGTATATATGGCAGAGAATTGATATGATTTTTTGTTTGTTTGTGTTTTGAGCTTTTGTTTGCTTAGGTTTGGTTTGGTTAGAATTTTATTGAGGTGTGATGACATATAATAAACTACACAAATTCAAAGTATGATTTAATGAGCTGTGACACATACGTAAACCCACAAAACCATCACCACAATCAGGATAATAAATATATTCATCAACTACAAAAGTTGCCTCATAGCCAGTCCTTTGTAATTCATTTTCCCCTGCCCCACTTATTCATCCCATCCCCAGGCAGCCACTGCTCTGCTTTCTGTCTACTGGTCTGCTTTCTATCACTATCAGTTAATTGCATTTTCTGGAACTTTATATAAATGGAATAATACCCTTCTGTACTCTTTTTGTTTTATTTTTTTACTCAGCATAATTGAGATTCAACTATGTTTTTGTGTATATCAATCATTCATTCCTTTTTAGTGCTGCTGTGGTATTGCATTGCATGATTACATTGCAATTTATCCACTATCTGCTGATGGATATTTTATACATTTTTTTTTGTCTTCTAATAAAGCTGCTGACTACTCAGACACTGTGATTTTGTTTCACTGGATTTGGTCTTTAGGTGGACTATAAAAAGACTATAGAGCAAGGGCCAGTAATTCAAATACCTAGAGGAGTCAGACAGATAACATAGGTAAGTATCAGAAAGCAGGGGAAACTCAAAATCAACAGTTTAAGCCTTATGGTGAATGACAAACTGACATTTGGCCTCTGTGTTGGGAGGGGTGGAAATTATGACTTATAGGTTTAGACCCAGTTTAGACTGGTCTAGACTGGTTTAGACAGGTAGCTTCTTCTCAGAGCAAACTGTTTCTTGCTATGTTGTCCAGTGCTGCTAGGTTTTCTTTTTTCCCCCCCTTTTTCTTTTTCTTGTCTTCAGAAATGGTCACAAAACCAGGTTTTATGTAAAGTTTCTTGATTTATTTTTTAAATCTTTAAAATAGCACTATTTTGTTTCCCTCCCAAGTATGGAAACAAATGTGAGAAGGTCGGTGTATGCCTGCCAGGAAGAGAGCTCTAACCAGGAACTGAACTGAGCAGCAGGCACCTTGATCTCAGACTTCCCAGATTTGTAAGAAATCAATTTGATCAAGCCATTCAGTCTACGGCATTTTGTTATAGTAGTCCAAGCTGACTAAAACAGGTAGTTATTCCTTAGCCAGATTGGTGTGCTGGGAAAATATAATGAAAAGCTAAGAGAGATTAATCATCAATTGAAAGTTAAAAGTAAAGACTACAGTCTTGGGACGCCTGGGTGCCTCAATTTGTTAAGTGGCTGCCTTCGGCTCAGGTTGTGATCCTACAGTTCTGGGATCGAGTCCCACATCTGGCTCCTGGCTCAGCAGAGAGCTTGCTTCTCCCTCCCACTCTGCCTGCTGCTCTCCCTGCTTTGTACTCTCCCTCTCTGTTAAATTAATAAATAAAACCTTAAAACAAATTCCTTAAAAAAAAAAAAACTACAGTCTTTTCAGTAGCATACAAAGTGGCTTTCATTTCCTATAGTGGGAAACTAAAGTAAGGTAAAGAATAAACTCAGTCATAGTGGCTAAGCTACAAAGATTAAATTTCTAATCAAGGCAAATATACTAAGCCAAGGTCAAGGCCCTGGTTGGGGAAAAAAAATGGGACTTAACACATTAGATGAGGATACTCCCAGAAGTGGCCCAAAGTTTCGTATTAAGAGCTATCCCTTCCACATTGTTCTGAGATAATGCAGAGACCTCTTCCCATCAAGACAATAAATGACCTCCCTCAAAAGATTTGCTCTTGGATGTCTACTGTCCACTAGGCCTTAATGATGTTCAGTCTCAATGTTTTAGATAGTATAATAGAGGAAAGGAACTATACCCCAAAGGAACTGTAATATCTAGTCAGCATGAACTGAGATTGTATGTGTAGGATTGAACTTTGAGGGCACTTGATGAAAGGAAAGGAACATAAGGTGGTTAACAGAGATGTTATCAATGATGAAAGAGAGAAGTTATCAATGATGAAAAGGAAGGAACATAAGGTGGATAACAGAGAAGTTAGATTTGGGTGCACTCTCGCAGTACTCAAGATTTAACATCATAATAAGAACCCCAGGAGACCATGTGACTTACTATTAGGATAGTTTCTAGAAGCATGGAAAAGGTGGTGGCCCAATACTAAATGAGGTTAAAATGCCAGAGTTGCCATTGGAGACAGTGGAAGAAAGAATTGAAAAGATCAGACAGTTAGTTATGCTGGAGACCATATACTACGTAAAGATGAAAAACATGCCGGATGATTCACTTACAGAAGGTCAGGAGGCTGTACCATATGTCAAGGACATAAGAAATGTACTGTTGTGAGGGGCACCTGTCTCATTAGGAGCTTCAGTGATGACTCTCTATGGGCCAGATCTGACGGTAAAGGAAGCCATTAAAGAACTGGGTTTACTGAGAGCAATAGGTAAAATATGACCCCAATAATTATAGAGTTCAGATTATTGTGTTTAATGTTCAGAAGCCAAGTTAGACAATTATTGTAATATAAAGTCAGAGGAGCAATCTGAGGGAAGTGATCTACAAAGAATTATAGAGATAAACAATAGAACATGGTGTCCCTAGGGGAAACATAGCTGGATATCCAATGAGGGTACTATTACATCTGATGATACAGTTTGTGTCATCAGATGAATTTAAAAAAATATATAGCTGGAGACTGAGTCAATCATCCCAATTAACATCACGATTCCTTGCCGAGTTTCAAATCGTGAATCTGTTTTTCTACCTGGAGCTTATTAACTCAGAAGAGGTCATGTCCCCATGAGGAGGGAACCTGCAACACTATGGGAAATGTTCTTCAGTATTCCCCAAAGATTATTCCAAAACATTTGTACCTAAGACCATTTAATTGAACAACTATGCACTGGGAAAATGGGGATATGTAAATATTTCAAGGACTGTGACCACAGAGTCTGAATTGACATTGATACTTAGAGACCCAAAGAATCATCACGGTCCCCTTAGAGTATGTGCATATGGGAGGTTGGTGTCAGGTAATAAATGAAATCCTATCTGAAGTCCAGGTTACAGTAGGCCCACTGGTCTATAGACCCACGTGTGAGTTATTTCTTCTATCCTCAAATACATAATCAGAATATATATACTTCATAGATAATACAAACCCCTCATTTGGTCCTTGGCCTATGAAGTAACAGCTATGAGGAAGGCCAAATGGAAGCCTCTGAAACCTGCCCTAGCCAAGAAACAAATTAAAAAAAAAAAAAAAAAGGCAACAATATTGCTGGGGGGGGAATGGTGGAAAATAGAGCTATTCTTAAAGAGCTTAAGGATGCAAAGGTGGTGAATCCCAATCATACCTCACTGCTCTGGTTCCTGCAAAAACCTTTGGTTCTAGAGAAAGGCACAAGATGTGGTGTCATTGGTAGAACAGAATAACATGGACACAGGTACATGGTATGTAACCTTTAGTCTGACAAGTATGTTCTTTTCCATCTATCTCAGAAAGGAGAATCAGAAATAGTTCTCATTTACATGAAGTGGATATTAGTATACATTTACATTTCTGCCTTCCACACTTGGTAATAAGATAGTTGTCAAGAACCGTGAAAAGGTCTGAGATTTTACCCCATTCACAATCTAACAAGTTAGTCTGCCCCTTTTATGAATGTTGGCAGGAGACATGAGACTCCAGGGTCAGAATCAGAAGATTTCATTGCTCACAGCATAGCAAGTTGCACATGACTCATGTTTGCATTGGTTTCCCTTGTTCTGCAAGTACCATGAGGAAAATGTGGAGTGACCTAGACTGTGCATGCAGTGGGTTTGTATTATGGCTGAGGCACTCTGATCTTTAACAAACAATGTTTCCAAATGTTTCCCGACTGAGACATAATCTTTATGACTCTGATAAGTAAACAGATCTGTCTGTTGTTCTGAAGAGAGACACTATCTCCACCTCTATCTTCTAAGGCTGTTCAGTATACAAGCATCCTTGAAAAGATGGCTCAGAACAAAAGCAATCTGTGTCTGCTTGCAAGAGGTGCAGTAAAGTTTTTTTTATCCATTTTTTATCCAATTAAATCCACAATTTATCCATGATAAATTGTCTCCCAACACTGAGCTCTGCAGCGTTGAAGGTACAGGTCTCCAAAGGGAGCACAATTTGACCAAGGAACGCAGCAAGACTTCCCCTGAACTATAAGCTATGGCTGCCAACCTGAGCTCTTTGTGTTTTTCGAACCCAGGAACCAGCAGGCAAAAATAGGAGTCACCATTCTGGCATGAGAAGGTTATACAACAGAGGCATGGAGGAATATGCTTGGCATTCAGGAGACCCAACTGGACACTTCTTGGTGTACCCTTCCCCAGTTTTGACCAGAAATGCACAAGTGTGGCAATTTCAGCCTAAAACGGGCATAGTGACCAGGAGTTCCTCCCTTTTGAGGATGAGGGTCTGGGTCATTTCACCAAGTAAGCCACTGGGACCAGGGAGGGTGATAGCTGAGGGTAAGAGGAATCTAGAATGGACAGAGCAAGAGGGAGAAAATGAGTATCTTATAACCCTCAGACTAGCTGCAAGACGAGGAATTGCAGTTTGTTTCATCAACCTTCTTTTTTAAAAGTTTCCCAAAGAGAAAGTGGCCCATCCTAACGATAATGTTGCTACTCCCAGAACATATATGAAGAAATATATCTGAACGTAAAAAAAGGGTAGACTGCAGTGGATACTGACCATAATATGCTACCCATATCTGTCTTGAGTGAAGGATCTAGTACTCTAACTTCTGGGAATGCTATGAGCTGCTTCAGAAATTGCCTCCAGTGCAGAGAGGCTTATGTCTTCCTGGGATGGCCCATATCCAGTGACTGATCAATACCGGGATGTAAAAAGGCCTGTCCATCTCAGTCCAATTTGGGATAACTCTGAGAGGCCATTCTAGCACAAGAACTCCCTATGATGTCACCTGAGGCTCTCATTTGGCATACATCCCATTTTATACATGCATATATATTTTTATAGAAATTAAAAATACTCTTTGTTTTCAAACAATATGCACTGACATAAAAATATCACAGCATAGTAATAAATGTTAGAAATCAATATAGAAGATTATAGGTACAGTTTGATACCAATTTGACGTGATTTGGGGGATTATTTCTTAACATACATGGCTATGTATATATTCACACACACATATCTATAAATACTCACGCAAAGGAAAAGACTGGGAGAAAAGATATCAAAATGTTAACAGTGGATATTTCTGAATGCTAGAATTGCAGATCCTTCTAAACATCTTTAACACCTTTTCTAACTAAAAAAAGTAACATACATGTACATGGTTATTAAAAAAAAGAAACTTGCCTTATAAGAGAAACGAAACTCTCTCACATTCCAGATGCCCAGATCTCTCTCATTTTTACAGATTTCTTAGGTCTGACTCCAGAAATACTCTGTACCTGTATATTAGCATGGAGGTATATAATCTCCCTTTATACTTTCTTATTTCTTATACAGAAAAGAGCATACTGTTAACATTGTCCTACATCTTCCTTTTTCCCTAACAACTGGACTTGGGATTATTTATCTCTATATATCTACAGTTGACCCTTGAATATAACACAGGTTTGAACTGTGTGGGTCCACTTACGTGTGGATTTTTTTACAGTTCAGCACTATAAATGTATTTCTCTTTCTTATGATTTTCTTAATAATATTTTCTTTAGCTTACCTTATTATAAGAATACAGTATATAATATGTAGAGAATACACAATATGTGTTATGTTCATATTATCAGTCAGGCTTCCAGCTGGCAGCAGGCTATTAATAGTTAAGTTAAGGAGAGTCAAAATTTATATATGAATTTTTGACAGCATGGGAGGTCATACGCCCAACTCCTGTGTTGTTCAAGGGTCAACTGTACTCTCTTTCTAATGGCTGAATAGAATTTCATTGTATGGATGTACCATGTAGACATTTAGGTTGTTTTTAGTCTTTTACTGTTATAACATTATTATATATCCACCTTTTCAAGCATGGGGGGTATGCTTGCAGGTAAATAGAATTGCTGGATCAAAAGTTACATGTATTTTAAATGTGTCATTATTTTTAATTGCCCTTCAAGGAGAGAGTACCAATTTATATCCACAAGCTACAAAAAATACCTGGATAAAAAACTAAAAATGCATGAGTTCATTTTTCCTAAAAATTGAACCATATGATATAGAAAATAAAAACACTAAAAGAAACTACACAAAAATGTTAACAGTAGATTTCTCAAGGTAATAGTATTACAGGTGATTTTTATTTTCTTCTCTATATTTTTGTGCCTTTTCCAAATTTTCTAAAACAAACAGACTATTATAATAAAAAGGAAAATAAATGTGTTTTAAAAAACAAATATTGAGCATTTATACATTTTGATGTATTCATTTCTAGAAACTGCATAATGTTGCATTTTGTATTTTACCTCCAAGGGTTCAAAATAATTGAATTTATTATAACATATCAAAAATGAGATGACTTATTAAAACACTAATATTAATATTTAACTAATGAAAGAGTTATTAAAATAATTATATCTAATTTTCACTACTGAAAATATTCTTTTAACGTAGGGCTAAAGCACTGACTAATTCTTTTATTTTGTTTTAAAGATTTTATTTATTTATTTGAGAGAGGGCAAGTATGTGAGCTTCAGGTGGGGGCAGGAAAGGGAGGGAGAGGGAGAAGCAGACTCCCTGCCCACCCAGGGAGCTCAACTCAGGGCTCGGTCCCAGGACCCTGAGATCATAACCTCAGCCAAAAGCAGATGCCTGAGCCACCCAGGAGTCCCTGAATGATTCTTTTAAAGGAATGGTCTCTGAGCACGCATGCTGTGAACAGACATCTAGAATTGGAAAGAGACCATGAGACCCAACTCCATGAGGCCTCCCACTAGAAAGAGTCAGGGCCAGGGAATCTGTATGTCTCCCAGAGGCTGAGACCAAGATCGATTATGACTCCGGAAAAACGTGTTTCCCTTCTGACAGAAGGCAGGGAGAATCTGAAAAAAGAGCAGTTCCTATAACTTGTGTTTTTATTCATTTACCTAATATATTTGAGTGCCTTTTATATGTACAGCTCCATGTTGGGAAGACAATGATAAACAAGACAGATATAGTTCTTGCCCTCTTAGAGATTTACATTCTGGCTGTGGATGAAAGCATTAAAGAGCAAATTATATAATAGCTATTTAATAGACAACAATATGTAACAACTAGATATATAATAACTATTCTGTTATGAATACTATGAAAAAGTACAATTCTATAAGGCCATCTGACTTTATAACAGGGACACCTGACTGGTGTCAATTCTCAGAAAGCCAACTTCAAAGAAATGGAGCTTTAGCTGGGACCTGAAGAGAATGAGTTGCTTTTAAGAGTTACTTGTGCATTTCTCTTCCCAATTGTGTTCAATGATATCAAGTTGAAATTGGGATTTACCAAACCGATACCGGCAAATGTTATAGTCAGTGATATTCTCCCATTCCAGCCCTGAGAGCCAGTTGTTAAAAATTTACCAACATGCCATTACTATTAATACATTTTGCCAAGGCAAGGACTCAGTTGCAGGATAGCAGATGCTTTCTATACCTGAAAGGAGAGGTAGGATGAGGGCAGTGATGTAAACTCAAATGTCTCTGAGTTTTTATTCACTCTACCTTTGGGTCCACCAGCTTTTTGAGGGAAAAGTATTGCCTAAGAGAGTTCATGAGGGTCTCATTCCCAGGAGTGGTGTTCAGCACTATAATCTATCTTGTGTAGTATCGTAATTGTTTCATTTGATCTGATTATGTAGAGTTCCTACTATCAGTTCAAGTACTTAGGTAACTGTTTTACTCCTGCCTCATTCCAGCTATTCAAACCAGCCATTCAGCTATTTGCTGATTACCTACCCATTCTTTAGGATTATGAAAAGCTGACAATGAAGGGTAATAGAGTCGCTTTTGTCCCAAGCATCAGTGGGATTGTAAAAATGGGGGCTGTTGCTTCTTAGCTTTTGTATGGAAGTATCTTGTCAAGTTCACCCAGAAGGAAGGCCTGCTGCCTACCAAACCTCTTTCAGAAAGATCTTTGAGGTACACTTGGCCTCTCTTTTCCTACTTCTCTTTCCTCAACTCATGATGCCAAGATGGAGGATAATCTTGCCCTTCAACAGCCTACTGGTACCTACTTGGATGCTTTCCCTAGCCAGGTCCATTTTCTGAGGCTATTTCTTGGCTTTTTCTTGCCTGACTGGTTTGCAGATGGCTTTCCACAATGGTTCTGGGCGATACTGCTACCATCTCTATTGAGGAGATATCCTAAGCATCTTCCCAGAAGGTGGGATGGCCTTATAGCTCAGAATTCAGACTGACTTAGAGCCTTCAGTAGACAAGGTCATGGCTCCCCTTAAAAGCTCTAGCTATTGCCCTGTTTAGCTTAGGGAGTTTCCCAGGATCCTTCTCCTCTCTTGTGCTTCAAATTGTTCTGCTTTTATTTGATTTTTTTTTCCCTCCTTCCTGTTATCTTTACCATTTTCTCTCTCTCCCAATTATTCCTTTAAATAGACCTTGATGATCCATCTAGCTGTTAACCTTTTCCCATTAAAAATTTTTACTGTGGGGGCACCTGGGTGCCTCAGTCAGTTAAGCATCCAACTCTTGATCTCAGTGCAGGTCTTGATCTCACGGTTATGAGTTCAAGCCCCGTGTTGGGCCCCACGCTGGGTGTGGGGCCTACTTAAAAAAATAAAATTTATTATGGGAAATTTCCTTTTTTAAAGATTTTATTTATTTATTTGACAGAGAGAGAGGGAGAGGGGGAACACAAGCAAGGGGAGCCAGAGAGGGAGAAGCAGGCTTCCCGCCAAGCAGGGAGCTGGAAGTGGCTCTTGATCCCAGGACTCCGGGGCCACAACATGAGCCAAAGGCAGATGCCCAATGACTGACCAACTCTCAAACATGTATACATTTTGAGATAATTATGTAATACAGAGTTTATCTTCATGTGCCCATGACCCAGCTTCATAATTATTTTATATATACCCTTACACACTTTCCCCACAGATCTTCTTTTAAGTGGATCAGGGAAAATTGAAACTAAACTCTTTCTGTAGTTTGAGGACAAAGCAATATATGCAAAACCATCTCCCCAGCACCTCGCCCCTTGTGTTCTACTCCCTAGTGAATAGTCCCATTCTCCACCCAGAAGGCCAGGTTGACTTTTCTCCTTAATGTCCCACCATCCAGCTGATAAGTCCTGTTGGTCCTGTCTATATGGATCCTTCTCCTATACACTACTCCTGTCTGTTCCCCCTTTCACTGTCCTGGTTCAGACCTCAGCATCACTCTGTTGGATTAATCTTCCTACACTCCAGGAAAAGGAGTTGACATTTGGGACACTTCTTAGACAACCAGAATTAGAGATATAGTGTGTTTATTAGTTATCTGCTGCCGTGAAAAATTACCCCAAACTGGGGTGCCTGGCTGGCTCAATTTGTGGAGCATATGACATTTGATCTCAGGTTCTGAGTTTGAACTCCATATTGTAGATTACTTTAAAAAATTAAAAAATCAGGAGTGCCTGGGTAGCTCAGACAGCTAGGTGCCTGCCTTTGGCTCAGGTTGTGATCCCACAATCCAGGGACCAAATCCTGCAACGGGATCACTGCTTTGCAGGAAGACTACTTCTCCCTCTGCCTCTGCCTATCTCTCTCTCTCTGTCTTTCATGAATATATAAATAAATAATAAAATCTTTGAAAAAAATCTTAAGGACACTGGGGTGGCTCAGTTAGTCATCCAATTCTTGATCGATCTCCCCTCAGATCCTGATGTCAGGGTCTTGAGTTCAACCCCACATTGGACTCCACACTATGTGTGGAACCTGCTTTAAAAAAAAAAAATCTTAAGAAAAAATTACCCCCAAACTTAGTGGTTTCAAATAACACACATAGGCTACAGTCATGCTGCTGGCCCATGGTTTATGACCTGTAGAAGGATCAGCTTCCAAACTCACTCAATGATTGTTAGCAATATTCAGTTATCCATGGCCTGTTTGACTGAGGAGTTCAAGAACTCACTGGCTGTTAGCTAGAAGTTGCCCTTGGTTCCTTGGCAAATGGGCTTCTACTACATGGCTGCTTACTTCATCAAAAGCTCAAGTCTGGGGCACCTGGGTGGCTCAGTGGGTTAAGCCACTGCCTTCGGCTCAGGTCATGATCTCAGGGTCCTGGGGTCAAGTCCCGCATCGGGCTCTCTGCTCAGCAGGGAGCCTGCTTCCTCCTCTCTCTCTGCCTGCCTCTCTGCCTACTTGTGGTCTCTCTCTGTCAAATAAATAAATAAAATCTTAAAAAAAAAAAAAAAAAGCTCAAGTCTGGGGTGGGGGGGAGGTTGGTTCAAGTCTAGAGACAACAGACTCTGCTAGCAAGACAGAAGTTACAGTCTTTTATAATTTAATCATGGTAGTGCCATCCTATCATCTATACCACAGAATAAACTCACTAGGTCTAGCATACTCTCAAGGGGAAGGAATTATGCAAGGATATGAATACCAGGAATTGGGGATCATTAGGGCCATCTTAGAAGTCTGCCTATCCTAATGGGACGGGAGGGAAATTTTCACAATGGCCAAAGAGCAGAACTGAAAAGAAAGTTGAGACATGGGGAGAGCATGTGGTCCCCACATGTCAGGAAATAAGAGGTCCAAAGTCTAGCATGTAGAGACTTAGAGTAGGAGATTGGTGAACAAGAGCAAGCAATAGGAAGTTCTACAGTAAAATACAGCACAGAATGTAGTTTTGTTTGCTATGAGTTTTGTTGTTAGTAGAAAACTTGACTGCCAGTTATATTTATATTGCTCTTTTACAGGGAAACAGAGTTTACATGTCAGTAAAACTCAAAAGCATTTCTCAACTTTTCTTACCTCACTGACCATTGTTTTGGTTTCCTTCAAGGGTCTTACTTTTCATTGGCCACTTCTGAAATGTGTGTGTTGCCTGTTGTGGAGAACTATGCTGTTTGTTTGTTTTTCCTATCTCTCATTTCTCTCCTCACAGTTCTCTCACTTTCACACCGTAAACAATGCAGGAAGAAAAATTCCAGATCTACCTCATTAACTCTCACTTCTCCAACTGCCTATTTAAAATATCCAGCTGTTTCTTGGAACATTGCCACCAAGATGTAACATCATAATTCCCAACCTAATGCGTCTCGAGCCAGAGTCATCATCTTTCTCTTAAGACTAATCCTTCAAATACACAAGCAGAGGAAATCACCAACAACGTTTATGATTAACTATGGGGTAAAGGATTAGGGCTTCAGAGTGGGGTAGATTCTTAGTTTTCACGTTAAACGTATCTATGTTATTTTTATTTTTCACAAGGAGTACATTTCATATAAAAATAAAATAAATTAAAAAGAGATAATATTTTAAACCCAGACAGCTCTTCCTTCTGATCTAAGCTGTTGTGTTTCTGGTCATGGTTTCCCATGCTTGGTCACCTAGACTGCTTCCTCTGTAATCCTCCCTCTCTCAGGGTCTATTCAAGTATCTGAAGTTAGAACAGAGGTGTCACTTCCTAAAGTGACAATAGTGAGGAGTGATGAGAATGTAAACTAGAGAGACCCAGGAAGAACATAATAAACCTAATCAGAACAGGACTTTGGGCACAGACATAGGGAAGAAACGCTTGAAGTATCTATTGATTTTGATATTGTTATAGTGGGATTTTGTACTAATCTGAGAGGGAAAAGACCAGCAAATTAGGTAGGCAGTAGGAGTGGGTAGATCAGAGGACCATGTGGTGAGTTCCTGATCAGCATTAGGGTCAAGGCCTTTACAATGGCAGAGGCAGATTTATTGTGAAATCATTAGAGCTTTAGCTTCAGAGACCCTGACGTGCACAGGCCTCTTCCAGAGCTCCAGGAAGGACCCTAGCAGTATGCTTTAAAGGAAATACATTTTTATAAGCCTTGCAAAAATAAGAGACTGATTTTCCATTTTTGATTCTCCTATGTCATACTTCTTGAGTTGTGTAGTGTTGGAATGATCATGAGTATGCTGGGGATCTGCTTAAGAGGAGGTCGACTTGGAGAAACACTTAGTTTGAATTTAATGAAGTGTATTTATATGCTTATTAGTCAATTTCATATGTAGCAACTTACTACTTGCTGTCCTGAGTTAGAAATGGCTTCCAAAAAAAAAACTCCTATTGCCCAATATGCTGACTCACTTGGAATCATGATATGAAGGCATGGTTATAGGACGGATTGCCATATGAAGTTGTCTACAGAACCTGACAATAGAAGTGTGTGGGTAGTGGAAAGATGATTTGAAATATATAGATCTGTGTGTTAGTCTATGGAATATTTTAGCAATCATTACACATGAACAATGGTAAGCAGGTAATTCCGTTCTCATCTATTCCTTTAGGGAATATACAGCATAACACAACATTTACAGTTTTATCTGCTTAGTACATTTAAAAACTGGGAGGGAGACAAACCATAAGTGACTCTTAATCTCACGAAACAAACTGTGGGTTGCTGGGGGGAGGGGGGTTGGGAAAAGGGGGGTAGGGTTATGGACATTGGGGAGGGTATGTGCTTTTGGGTAAATTGGAAGGGGAGATGAACCATGAGAGACTATGGACTCTGAAAAACAATCTGAGGGGTTTGAAGTGGCGGGGGGGTGGGAGGTTGGGGTACCAGGTGGTGGGTATTATAGAGGGCACAGCTTGCATGGAGCACTGGGTGTGGTGAAAAAATAATGAATACTGTTTTTCTGAAAATAAATAAATTGGGAAAAAAAACTGGTTTTGATGGAATTTCTATGAGCTAGAATTTGACAGAATTTCTGTTATTTAACTTTCCGGCTGATTGAATGTTGGATATTGATACAGACAAAGATAACATGAGACTCCACTATACCACACTACAACTGGAACATTGATAATTTACCAATAAGTGAGTGTCATTTGAAAGATATTTAAGATTAGCCCATGTGTTAGTTTACTCAGACTGCCACAACAAAGTACTACAAACTGAGTGGCTTAAACAACAGAAATTTATTTTCTCACAGTTCTGGTGGCTAGAAATCTAAGATTACAGTATCAGCAAAGTTTGTTTTTTTTTCCCCCCCAAGGTCCATCTCTTAGGCCTGTAGATGGCCATAGATGGAGGAAAAGCATATGACAAAATCTAGCACCTGTTCATGATAAAAAGAACATCTGTAAAAAACCTATACAGGATACTAAGGTAAGAAACTCAAAATTTTCCCACTAAGATCAGGACTAAGGCAAAGATGTTCCCTTTCATCATCTCTGTTTGAAATCAAATTGGAAGTCCTAGTTAATGCAATAAGATAAGAAGGAAATAAAAGCCATGTATCTTGGGAAGGAAGAGTAAAACTGTCTTTGTTCACAGACAACATGATTATCTACATAAAAAACCTGAAAGAATCAACAACAAAATCCTTCCTTGAACTAATAAGCAATTATAACAAGTTTGTAGGATACAAGGTCAATGCACAAAAGTCAACTGCTTTCCTATATAGTGGTGATAAACAAGTGGAATTTGAAATTAAAGACACAATACCATTTACATTAGCACCCTCAAAATGAAATAATTAAGAATAAATCTAACAAAATGTGGATAATATCTGTAGAGAAAAACTAAAAAATTCTAAAGAAAGGAGTCCAAAAAGAACTAAAGAAACGAAGAGGTAGTTTATGTTCATGGATAGGAAGACAATATTATCAAGTTGTCAGTTCTTACCAACTTGCTCTATAAATTCAACACAATTTCAATAAAAAATTCCAGCAAGTTATTTTGTAAATATTGACAAACTGATTCTAAATTCTGTAAGAGGTGATGTTACCAAGGTAGCAGTGTAGGAAACAACAGCATTGAAAACCCCACTCCCAAATTAACAATTAGACAAATATCCACAGACAAAAATAGTCCTGGGAGAGCTCAGGAGTCTACTTAAGAAACTTCAACAACATAAATCTTAAAAAAAAAAAAAAAAGAAAGAAACTTCAACATCAGTGGAACAGAAAACCTGAGAATAACAAAAAGAGAAGAAAAAACAGCTTCATTTTGCCTACATTATCCCATTCCTTAGGCCAGTACTGCCCTTAGCTAGAAAGAGTTTCCCTTTCCAATACAGGGAGAGTGGGATAAACAACTAGCATCCCCAGCCTTTGGACGACCCACTTCAGTTTCACCCCACCCAGAGACTGGCAAAGCTGAGACATATACAGATGGCTAGGAACAATGAAGAGCAAGGGCAACCAGTAATAGCCATGCAGTGGGAACCACTGTTGTTCCCAGTGACCTGCTCTACAGAAGACCCCAGCAGCTTTTGCGATTGCAGAAACCAATGGCCAGCATAGCCACTGAGGATGCTTTGCAGATTTTGGTGGCTTCTGCACCACAGGTTTTCACATTCAAAGACGTCAGCTGCCCGGGTTCCTTCTGGCTCCTTCCCTTAACCCACTGCCTAAACCCTGCCAGCCCAAGATTCACACTGGTAGTCAGCCCCTGTTTCTGCAGCTGCATGCATGTAAGATGCCAGTTTAACCCTGGGGTTGAGCTCCATAGGAGTGCATGTGCCTGTGCACAGCAAACTTCTATAGCCACAGGAATGTGTGCTGACAGCAAAGGTCCCCAAAGCTGCTCGTGGACCTAGACCTGGCCCTGTCTCCTGTCACTGGCCTGTTCTGCTGGACTCATCTGCATCTAGTCCCTCCAGCCATGTACCTTCACCCTGCTGGTTTGTGTCCTAACACCAGCCTCACTGTCATGCACCTGTGGCAAGACCCTCCAACTGCAGAAGTCCAGGCCAAAAGCTAGAGCCCTCAAAGTTGCATGCTGGTATAGATCAAACCCTGTCTCCTGTCATTGGCCTACACTACTGGAATGACCTGTAGCTAGCTCCTCCAGCTGTGAAATTGTACACCACTGACCCAACACCTGTCACAAGCATTCACTGTTGCGTGCATGTTTGTGGTGAGATCCTGTGGCCACAGACGTGCACACAGACAGCCATTGTTCATACATACATTGTTCATATGCCTGAAGTTGGCTTTGGTCCTTGCTGCTGGCTCTGACTATAGCCACCATAAATGTGTCTGCAACCAGCCCCTGACACTACACAGGCACCTATAGCTGGCCCCCACAGATGACTGTGTGCACACAACTGGCTCTAGCTATCACCAATGACCTTTAACTGCTGGACCTAGAAGTACCCAACAGTCCTTTTGGGCATTTTGGACTCCCCACAGCATTCATGAACAACTACACAGTTGTTGATGCTATGGATCTAGGCAACCTGAGTCATTATCATCATGTCACTTGGGACCTGGAACTGCCACATGACCCCATACATGGCACCCCTTCACCCCTAGGCCTGGTATCACAGCATGCTTCAGTATGCCCCTATCCACAAGTAAAGATCTTTCCTTGCCAAAGTCAGTCCATAAAATCTAGAAGAGGACTTCATCAATTGTGCAGATACCTATGCAAGTTACAAATGAAGATCATGAAGAGTCAGGGACACATGGCACCACCAAAGGAACAATAAACTTCTAGTAACTGACCACAGAGAAATAGAGATACATTAATTCCCTGAGAAGTAATCAAAATAATTGTTCTAAAGATGCTCAGAGAGCTATAAGAGAACACAGAAAACAATTTAATGAAATCAAGAAAACAATATAAAATAAGTTTCAACAAAGAGATAAAAAAAATAAACAATCCTCACAGATTTCGGAGTTGGAGAAAACAATGACTGAACTGAAAAATTCAATAGAAATCTTCAACAGAAGACTGGACCAAAGAAGAAAAAAATCAATGATCTCAAAGACAGATCATCTGAAATTATCCTGTACGAAGAATAACAACAATAAGAAAAGGGAATGTAGAAAGCCTATGGGACCCATAGGACATCATTAAGATAAACAATCTCGCATTATTGGAATCCCAGAAGAAGAGAAAGAAAAAGGGGTAAAAAGCTTATTCAAAGAAATCATGGCTGAGAACTTCCCATACCTGGAGGGAAATTCGGACATCTAAATTTACGAAGCTAATAGGTCATCCCAACATTTCAATCCAAAACAAACTTCTCAAAGACACATTATACTAAATCTGATTAAAATCAAAGACAAAGAAAAGATTTTTAACGCAGAAAAAGAAAAAAATAATTCTCTCATATAAGAGAATCCCCATAAAGCTATAGATGGATTCCTCAGCAAAAACCTTGCAGGCCAAGAGAGTGGGGTGATATATTCAAAGTACTGGGGGGAAAAAAGTTGCTACCAAGAATACTTGGCAAAGTTGTCTTTCAGAAATGAAAGCAAAATAAAGGCTTTCCAAACAAACAAAAACTGAGGAGGTTCATTACCACTAGATTTGCAAGAAGTAATTAAAGAAGTTCTTCAAACTGATATAAAAGGATTCTAATTATTAGCATGAAAATATATAACACACTGTTAAAGGTAAGTAAGTATATAGTCAGATTCAGAATATTTTAATACTGTTCTATGGTGATTTGTTAACCACTTAACTTTAGAATAAAGGCTAGAGAACAAAAGTACTGGAAATAGGTATATTTACAATAATTTATTAATGGATACACAATGTAAAAAGATGTAAATTCTGACATCAAAAACATAAAATGGAGGGGAATAGTAAAAAGGTAGAGATTTTGTATATGGTTGAAGTTGTCACCAAGTTAAAATAGATATTATAGATATAAGATAGTTCAAATAAGCCTCAAAGTAACCATAAAACAAAAACAGATGAGATAAAGATATAGATACAGATGAGATAAAGACAAGGGAATCAAAATATACCACATGGAAAATCACCAATTCACAAAAGAAGGGAGCAAAAAGAGAAGAAATAACAAAAAAAACTCCAAAAAACAATAATTAGATAGGAATAGTAAGTCCTTACCTATCAGTAATTACTTTAAATGGAAATAAAATTCTCTAATCAAAAGGCATAGAATGGTTGAATAGATTTTTAAAGATTTTATTTATTTATATGAGAAGGAGAGAGAGAGTACAAATGGGGCAGCGAGAAGCAGAGGGAGAGGGAGAAGTAGACTCTGAGTCCAATTTGGGGCTTGAGCCAGGGATCATGACCTGAGCTGAAGGCAGACACTGAACTGACTGAGTCATCCAAGTGCTCCTGAATAGATTTTTAAAACCCAATTATGTCAGCCTACAAAAGACTCGCTTCAGCTTCAAGGTCACATGTAAGCTCAAAGTGAAGGGATGGAAAGAGATGTTCCATTCAAATGGAAACCAAAAGAGAGCAGGGATAGCTGTACTGATATTAGACAAAATAGACTTAAATCAAAAACTGTAACAAGAGGGGCACCTGGACAGCTCTATTGGTTAACTGTCTGACTCTTGCTTTTGGCTCAGATCATGATCTCAGGGTCATGTGATCAATTCTTTCCTGGGACTCCACACTGGGCATGGAGCCTGCTTCAGATTCTCTCTCTCCCCCTGTCCCTCCCACTCAGTCACTCACTCTATATCCAATACTGGAACACCTAAATATATGAAGCAATTGTTAACAGATATGAAGAGAGAAATAGATAAGGATACAATAGTGACAGGAAACTCCAGTACCACATTTTCAACAATGGAAAGATCATCCAAATGGAAAAATAATAATGACATTGGACTTGAACTATACTTTATACCAAATGGATCTAACAGGCATATACAAAACATTACACCTACTATCAGTAGAACACACATTGTTCTCAAGAGCGCATAGAACATTTTCCAGGAGAGATCATATGTTAGATCATAAAACAAGTCTTAGTGGGGTATCTGGATGGCTCAGTCAGTTGCAAATCTGCCTTTGGCTCAGGTCATAATTCCAAGGTCCTGGGATAGAGCCCTGTGTCAGGCTCCCTGCTCAGTGAGGAGCCTGTTTCTACTACGACGCCTGCTCTCTCAAATAAATATATAAAAAAAAATCCTAAAAAAAAAAATCTTAAAAAAAAAAACAAAACAAATTTTAAAAGATTGAAATCTTACCAAGTATCTTTTCTAACCACAATGGTATGAAGCTAGAAATCAATAACAAGAGGAAAACTGGAAAATTCACAAATATGTGAAAATTAAACAACACACTCCTGAACAACTAATGGGTCAAAGATGAAATCAAAATGGAAGTAAAAAAATACCTTGAGACAATGAAAATGGAAACACAATATACCAAAATTGATGGCATAAGCTGTGATAAGAAGGAGTTTTATAATGATAAATGCCTATGTTAAGAAAAAGAAGAAAGATCTCAAATAAACAGCAGATTTTTAAAAAGATTTTATTTATTAATTTGACAAACAGAGATCACAAGTAGGCAGAGAGGCAGGCAGAGAGAGAGGGGGGAAGCAGGCTCCCTGCTGAGCAGAGAGCCTGATATGGATGGGGCTTGATCCCAGGACCCTGAGATCATGACCTGAGCGGAAGGCAGAGGCTTAACCCACTGAGCCACCATGGCACCCCTAAAAAACATAATTTTACATCCAAAAGAACTAGAAAAAGAAGCACAAACTAAGCCCAAAGTCAGCAGAATGAAAGTGATAACAAAGATCAGGGTAGATACAAATGAAATAGCAGAAAAATAATAGAAAAGATCAATAAAACTAAGAGTTAGTTTTTGAAAAGATGCGAAAATCAACAAACCTTGGCTAGTTTACCAAGAGAATGAGAGAGGATTCAAATAAAATTATAAATGAAAGAGGAGACTAAAACTGACGTCAAAGAAATACAAAGAATCAAAAGAGACTACTATGAAAAATTACTTGTCAATAAATTGGACAACCAAGGAAAAATGGACACATTCCTAAAAACATTTAACCTACCAAGACTGAATCATGGAGAAATAGAAAATCTGAGCATACTAAAAAGAGATTGAATCCATTATTGAATCTTCCCAACAAAGAAAAGCCCAGGACCAGACGGTTTCATGAGTGAACACAACCAAATATTTAAAGAAGAATTAATGTCAGTGCTTCTCAAATTCTTCCAAAAAATTGAAGAAGAAATACTCTCAAATTTATTTTACAAGGCCAGCGTTACTCTGATAACACAGCCAAATTAAAACACTACAAGAAAACGACAGGCCAATATCCCTGGGGTATAGAGATGTAAAAATTCTCAACAAAACACAAGCAAACTAAATTCAGTAGCACATTAAAAAGATCATAAATCATGATCAAGTGGGATTTATCCCTAGATGCAAGGAACGTTCAACATACACAAGTCAAAAATATGATACTCCACGCTAATAAAATGAAAGACAGTAATTTTACAATATCTCAAGAGATGCAGAAAAAGCACTTGGCAAAATTCAGCATATTTTTACGATAAAAAATAAACCAGAAAACTGGGTATAGCAGAAACATATTTCAACAATGTAAAGGTTGTAAATGACAAACCCACAGGTAACAACAAACTCAATTGTAAAAGGTTAAAGCTTTCCCTTGAAGATCAGGAACAAGAAAAGGATGTTGACTCTTACCATTCCTATTCAACACAGTCCCAGAAGTCCTAGCCAGAGCAATCAGGAAAGAAAATGAAATAATAGGAATCTAGATCGGAAGGGAAGGTGCAGATGATATAAACTTATATATATATATATAACCCTAAGGATTTCACCAAAACTTGTTAATAAATTAACTCACTAAAATCTCAAGTCAACATACAAAAAAAAAATCAGTTACATTTCTATACACTAACAATGAACTATCTGAAAAAGAAATAAAAAAAGAATCCCATTTACAATAGCATCAAAGACAATAAACTACTTAAGAATAAATTAAACCAAGGAAGTAAGAGCTCTGTACACCAAAAACTATAAGATAATGATGAAATAAATTGAAGAAGTTACAAAGAAATGGAAACATCTCTTGTGTTCATGGATCAAAAGAGTTATTAAGATGTCCATACTATCCAAAGCCAACTATAGATTCAAAGCAATCCCTATCAAAATTCCAATGTTATTTTCACAGAAATGAAAAAGCAACCCTAAAATTAATTTGAAACCCCTAAAGACTCCATAATAGCCAAGGCAATCCCGAGAAAGAACAAAGCTTGAGGAATCACAATTCCTGATTTCAAACTATAGTACAAAGCTACAATAATCAAAACCATATGGCACTGGCATAGAAACAGACACATGAGCCAGTGGAACAGAATTCAGAGTCCAGAAATAAACCCACACATATACCATCAACTACTATTTGACAAAGGAGCCAAAAATATGCAATGGTGAAAGGATAATCTCTTCAATAAAAGATGATAGGAAAACTGGATATTCACATAAAAAAAGAATGAAATTGGATCCCTATCTTACATCATTCACAAAAACAGCTTAACAATGTACTAAAGATTTACACAGAAGCCTTGAAATTATAAAAATCCTAGAAGAATTCCTAGAACATAGAGAAAAAGCTTCTTGGCATCAGTCTTGGCACTGCTTTTTGGATATGACATCAAAAGCAAAAGGAAAAAAAGCAAAAATAAACAAATGGGACTACATCAAATGAAAAAAAATTCTGCAGGAGCACCTGGCTGGCTCAGGTAGTTGAGCATGTGACTCTTGAACTCTGGGTTGTAAATTTGAGCCCCATGTTTGGTGCAGATTCTTTAAAAATAAAAATAATTTTATTTTTATAAATAATTTATAAATTTTATAAATAATTTATTTGGTGCAGATTCTTTAAAAATAAAATCTTTAAAAAGAAAAGAAAAAGCTTTGTACAGCAGAAGAACCAATTAATAAAATGAAAAAGTAACCTAAAAAATGGGAGGAAATATTTGCAAACCTTATGTTATAAACATAAGGGGTTTATAACCCCTTATAAACCTTATAAGGGGTTAATATCTAAAATATATAACGAACTCATACAACTCAGTAGCAAAACAACAACAACACCACCACCAACAACAAAATCCAATTAAAAATGGTCAAGGAAGTGAAGTCACTATCTTGATACCTGCACTCCCATGTTCATTGCAGCTTTATTCAGAGTAGCCAAGACATGGAAACAACCTAAGTGTTCATCAACATATGACTGGGTAAAGAAAATGTGTATGCACACACATACAGAATTATATAAAATATTACTCAGCCACAAAAAAATTCTGCCATTTACAACAACATAGATGAATACTTAGTGATAGATAAAGACAAATACTGCATGATCTCAGTTACATGTGAAATCTAAAAACATCAGTGTCATAGACATAGAGAATAGACTGATGGTTGCCAGGGGCTGGAGTGATAGAGGCATGGGAAAATGTTAGTCAAAGCATAAGAACTTTTTATTTTATTTTATTTATTAATTTGTCAGAGAGAGAGATTGAGCACATAAGCAAGGGAAGCAGCAGTCAGAGGGAGAAGAAGGCTCCCCGCTAAGCAAGGAGCTCAATGTGGAACTTGATCCCAGGACCCAAGGATCATGACCTGAGCCAAAGGCAGATGCCTAACTGACTGTGCCACCCAGGCATCCTGCAATGGGTACAAATTTTTATAATTATAAGATGAATTAGTGGGGCACCTGGGTGGCTCAGTGGGTTAAGCCTCTGTCTTTGGCTCAGGTCATGATCTCAGTGTCCTGGGGTTGAGCCCCTCATCAGGCTCTCTGCTCAGCAGGGAGTCTGCTTTCCCTCTCCCTCTGCCTGCCTCTCTGCCTACTTGTGATCTCTCTCTGTCAAATAAGTAAATAAAAACTTTTAAAAAAATTAATTAGTTTCAAGGACTAATTCCAAATTTCCAAGGACAAGCTTCAAGGACAAGTACAGCATGACCATAGTTAACAATACAGTATTGTATACTTGAAAGGTGCAGTGAGAATAAATCTTAAATGTTCTCATCAAAAGAACAACAACATGGAACCATAGATAAAATGAAAAGACAAACTACTGAATGGAGAAGATAGCTGCAAATGATTTATCCAAGAAGGGGTTAATAACCAAAACATGTAAAGAACTTATACAACTCAACACCAAAATAACAAATAATCCAATTAAAAAACGGGCAGAGGACTTGAATAGACATTTTTCCAAAGGGAACTACAAATGGCCAGCAGACACATGAAAAGATTCTTCACATCACTAATTATCAGGGAAATGTAAATCAAAACCACAATGAAATATCACCTTATGCCTGTGAGAATGACTAGAATAAAAAAGACAAGAAATAACAAGCATTGGTGAGGATGTGGAGAAAAGAGATCTCTCATGCACTGTTGGTAGGAGGGTAAATTGGTACAGTCGCTGTGGAAAACATTATAGAGATTCCTCAAAAAATTAAAAATAGAAATACCATATAACCGGGGAACCTGGGTGGCTCAGTGGTTTAAAGCCTCTGCCTTCAGCTCAGGTCACGATCCCAGGATCCTGGGATCGAGTCCCACATCGGGCTTTCTGTTTGGCAGGGAGCCTGCTTCCTCCTTTCTCTCTCTCTCTACCTGCCTCTCTGCCTACTTGTGATCTCTCTCTGTCAAATAAATAAATAAAATCTTTTTTAAAAATACCATATAACCGAATAATTCCACTACTATGTATTTACCCAAAGAAAACAAAAACACTAATTCAAAAAGATACATACACCTGTATGTTTATTGTAGTTATTTATAAGAGCCAAGCTATAGAAGCAAGTCAAGCATCCATGCATAGATGAATGGATAAAGAAGATGGTATGGTATGTGTGTGTGTATACACACACACACACACACATATACATATACATATATACACATATGCATACACATACACACATATACATATACATATATATGTGTACACAAACACACACACACACACTGGACTATTACTCAGCCGTTAAAAGGATGACAACTTGCCGTGTGTGGTAACATGGATGGATCTAGACACTACTATGCTAAGTAAAATATGTCAGACAGGAAAAAACAAATGCCATATGATTTCACTTACATGTGAATCTAAAAAACAAAATAGAAGCAGAAACAGACCCTTAAATACAAAGAACAAAATGAAAAAGCTGATGGTTGCCAGAGGGCAGGGAGGTGGGGATGGGCAAAATGGGTGAAGGAGACTGAGAGATACAGACTTCAGTTATGGAATGAATAAGTCACGGGGATAAAACATACAGCATAGAGAAAACAGTCAATGATATTGTAATAGCGCTGTGTTGTGACAGATGGTAGCTACACTTGTGGTGAGCATAGCATAATGTATAAACTTGTCATATCACTATGCAGTACACCTGAAATTAATGTGATATTGTGTGTCAACTATATTTTAACAAACAACAACAAAAACAGTAAAATGTAAGGCAAAGGATGTGTTATTGTGGTATATATTTTGCAATATACATGTATATCAAATGATCAAATTGTACATCTTTTTTTTTAAAGACTTTATTTGTTTGACAGAGAGAGATCACAAGTAGAGAGAGAGAGGAGGAAGCAGACTCCTTGCCTAGCAGAGAGCCCGATGCGGGACTCGATCCCAGGACCCTGAGATCATGACCCGAGCTGAAGGCAGAGGCTTAACCCACTGAGCCACCCAGGCAGCCCCAAATTGTACATTTAAATTTACACAATGTTTTATGTCAATTCTATCTCAATAAAGCAGAAAAAATACAATTAAGAATTTAAAACCATAAACAAAGTTTATGTGGAAAAGCAAAAACCCAGAGTAGTCAATACAATGTTGAAGGAGTAGAACAAAGAGAAATAATATTACCCAGCCTCAATACCTAAGAGTAAAACTACAGTAATCAAGACAGTGTGATACTGGCAAAAGAAAGACAAATAGGTCAGAATAGAGAGGCCAGAAATAGATACTCATATAGTCAAATGGTCTTTGACATGAAGTATTGGTGGTGTAATAAACAAAATATTGTCTTTTCAGTAAATGGTTCTGGAACAATTGGACATCTACAGGACAAAAAAAATCTAGTCATTGATCTTACATCTTTCACAAATAATTAAGTCAACATGGATCATAGACCTAAATGTGAAATGCGAAACTATAAAACTCCTAGATGTTAACAGAGGAGAAAACCTAGATAACCTTGGGCATAGTGATGTCTTTTTAGATACAAAACCAAAGATACAATCCAAGAAAGAAATAATTGATAAGCTGGAATTCATTAAGATTAAAAACTTCTGTTTTGGGGCGCCTGGGTGGCTCAGTGGGTTAAGCCGCTGCCTTCGGCTCAGGTCAGGGTCTCTGGGTCCTGGGATCGAGCCCCGCATCCGGCTCTCTGCTCAGCAGGGGGCCTGCTTCCCTCTCTCTCTCTCTGCCTGCCTCTCCATCTACTTGTGATCTCTCTGTGTCAAATAAATAAATAAAATCTTTAAAAAAAAAACTTCTGTTTTGCAAAAGCAATGTCAAAAGAAGACAAGCCACAGACTGGGAGAAAATACTTGCAAAAGACCCATCTGATAAAGGACTGTTCCCCAAAATATACAAAGAATTCTTAACAGATATCTCACCAAAGAAGATATAGAGTGGCAAAAAAACATTGGAAAAGATGTCACCAGTGAAATGCAAACTGAAACAACAATGAGATACCACTATATACCCAGCGGTGTGGCCAAAATCCTGAACACTGACAATACCAAATGCTGACAAGGATGTGGAGCAATAGGAACCCTCATACATTGCTGGTTAGAATGCAAAATGGTTCAGCCACTTTGGAAGACAATTTGGCAGTTTCTTACAAAACTAAATATATTCTTACCATATGATCCAGCAATTACACACCCCTTGGTATTTATCCAAATGAATTGAAAATTTATGTTCAGAAAAAAACCTGCATAGGAATGCTTATAGCAGCTTTATTCATAATTTCCAAAACCTGGAAGCAACCGAGATATCCCTCAGTAGATGAATGGATAAATAAATTGTGGTACATCCGGACAATGGATTATTATTCAGCACTAAAAAACCATGAACAATCAAGTCATGAAAAGACATGGAGGAAGCTTAAAGCGTATTATTGAGTGAAAGAAGAAAGAAGCCAATCTGAAAGGCGACATACTGTATGATTACAATTATATGACATTCTGGAAAAGACAAAACTGTGGAGGCAATAAAAGACCAGTGGTTGCCAGGGATAAAAGATGGGGGGTTGGATGAATAGGCAGAGCACAAGGGCTTTTTAAGGCAATGAAAATGTTTTGTATGACAATGTAATTGTGGATACTGTCCTTAAACATTTGTCAAAACCTATAGAACCTTGGGTACCTGGTGGCTTGGTAGGGTTTTTTTTTTTTTTTTAAGATTTTATTTATTTATTTGACACAGAGAGAGCACAAGTAGGCAGAGAGGCAGGCAGAGAGAGTGAGAGGGAAGCAGGCTCCCTGCTGAGCAGAGAGCCGGATGTGGGACTCGATCCCAGGACCCTGAGATCATGACCTGAGCCGAAGGCAACGGCTTAACCCACTGAGCCACCCAGGCGCCCCTAAATAAATAATATCTTAAATAAAAATAAAATCTTAAAAAAAAACCTATAGAACTCTGATATAAACTATGGACTTTGAGTGATGATGATATGTCACTGTAGGCTTATCATTTGCTACAAATGAACCATACTGCTGTGTGATGTTGATAGTGGGGGAGGCTCTATGTGTGGTGGGCTGGGAGTATAGAAGAAACCCCTGTTCCTCCTGCTCAATTTTGCTGTGAACCTATACCTGCTCTAAAAAAATTGTCTATTTAAAAGTTGAAAAAATATAGAAGCAATTTACTATCTCAAATTAAATTTTCTAGGAAACAGGTCTGAGGGGGAGTTTAGTGTGCTGGATGTTTACCAGGAGGTGCTCTTGGAATAAATTCCTCCTGAAGGAGAGGGAAGGATGCTGACAGAGGGAGAAATCAACCTGTGAGCAAGCCTGATGGTAACATTGGCTCCCTTGAAGGGAGTTGTGGATTGAGAATGGCCCCTCCAAATTTTCCAAAGTTAGGCTGAAGAACTCAGAATTTCATTTTCTGCGTCTTTATTCACTGGGTATGGCCAGACCTGAAAAACTGACCTTGGGTGAGGCTAATCTCTACAGATGAGACAATCCTTGAAGGGACTGATGGCCAAAGACTGTCTGCCAGCAGCACTTCTGGCAGTTGGGGCAGCAGTCCTGCATTGAAGGGGATCCGAGTAGTATTCACCACTGCATATTCATGATATTCACAAAGGAGAAACTCGACAGAGCCCAGCTGTCCAGATGCAAGGAGGTAGCTTTTGACATTATATTTAAGAAGAGCAAACCATAAGAGATGCAGAACTCTAACAAATTGAAGGTTGCTGGAGCGGAGGTGGGTGGGGAAAAGGAGTAACTGGATGATGGGCATTAAGGAGGACACTTGATGTAATGAGCACTGGGTGTTATATGAAACTGATGAATCACTTAATTCTACCTCTGAAACTAATTAAAAAAAAAGAGAAGAGTAAAAATACAGCTGGAGAATCTTAACTTCAATTTTATGAAGTTCTATTGGTATTTCTTATGCATCACTAACAAGTCTTACAAAAATATTACTAATACTTGGAGGATATGTCTGAAAAATAACATTTCCAAACTTTGGAGTATGCAGAAGAGAGAGAAAAGTCATTGAAAGGTAGTCAGTTGGCCAACACCTTAAAACTTCACAATCGTTTCAAGTTTGCATTTTATAAGTTTTTTTAATTCATGTTTTCTCTTGCACTCTTGATTCTGGTACTATCCTTGTTCACTTCTAGAAACTCACTTATGATTAATTCTTCGGTCTTCTTAACAGCAACAAAGAAACAGTGAAGCATATGTTTCATATTCCTTAATGGGATCTTCTTCTGGCCCTAGGCCTGCTGGCAGCTTCTTGAAATGCAAGACACTCAGAGCCAGCAGAGGCTGAGTGTAGCTGGAGCCTCTGAAAAGGGCCTCTCTCAGCTTACATGTAGCCAAGAGACAAAACTGACAGGTCAGCACAGAAGCCGGCCCTCATCCTGTCTCAATTCTGTTTTGAATGGGACATTCAGTCACTCTGAGACCCTAGGGAGAACTGGCAAAGGGCACAGGAATTAGTGGTCTCCAGGGCTGGTGGGAGTCTCGAAGGGTATCTTAGATGTGAAAATGTTCCATAAACCGGGATACACTGGACAATCACCAGGCAGGTTTTGTTTGTTTGTTTGTTTCTCTTATAGCATGGCTGACCTTCTTAAATAAATACCGTTTTCCTTGGGCAAAGAATTTTAGTCCTTTCCAAGAGCTGGGGCAGCCGGTGACCTGAACATGTCCTCAGTTTCAGTCATGAGGTTTGGATTCTAATCCCCAATCTTCTGCCACTTTAATCTCACTTAACCTTTCCTCTGAAGTAAGAAAATCAGATTCCACGACTCCTGGGTCTCCTCTTAGCTAGGTTAAGTTGATGTGTGCTGAAGGGCACTAGACACATTGGGATTTAGAACCTATGCTGAGGAAAGAACACCAACTAAGTCCTGATTCATTCTTCCATTTATCAGCTGGCTGACCTTGGCCACACCAGTCAAGTTCTCTCAACTGCTAATGGAAAATGGAGACAATATAACACTTTTAAATATATATTTTAAGGCTTACTCTGAGGATTACATGAAATAATTTATGTAAATTACCTATGAGTGTCTGGTGGCCTTCTTACTTAACTATTTCTTGGCCTAGCTGTGGCAGAAAGAAGGTAGCTGGCACTGGTTTACTGTTAGGTTCCAAAATTTAGCACCTGCTGTAGATGAGGGCTTGTTAGAGTTCAGCCATGACCTTGAAGGATGATGAGGGGTTTTCTTTGTTTGTTTGTTTTTAAAGATTTTGTTTGTTTGTTTGTTATTTGAGAGAGACAGAGAGTAGGGGAAAGAGTAGAAGGAGAGGAATAAGCACTCTGCCCTGAGTGTGCAACTGGATGTGGGGCTCGATCCCACGACTCTAAGATCATGACTGGAGCTGAAATCAAGAGTTGGTTGTTTAACCAACTGAGCCACCCAGGGACCCCAAGCATGATGTTTTTAGAGTGAGCCCTGAGGAGAACCAAAGTTCATGTGTCCAGTAGAGCCTCATGACAGCTGGGGTACTCTGAGGCCTGATGAACAAAGCTGAGCCTACCACCACAGGTCCCCTCGTGAAATGAGGAGGAAGGCCAGGGAAATTTCAGTAAGTTTTGGAAAGGTATAATAGCATTGCTGGGCTAGAGTATTCCAGGAGTTGTCAGTGTACCTATCAGTGGGCTATAGTCACAATAATTCTGTGTAGCAAATCATCCCAAACTCGTTTATTCCTGCTTGTGTGTCTCAGAGTTGACTGATCGAGACTGGATTTGGCTGGCTGGCTCTGCTTCAAGCTGCGGGTTCACCTGTACTTGGCTGCTCGTTAAGAGTCAGGTTCAGATATACTGCATATGTCTTCGCTCTGGGGCTCAGGTTGATGGGCCAATAGCTACCTGGGGATGGTCTGTCTCATGGTGAGGGTGGAGGTAAAAAGAAGGCCGGTCCAACAGCATGAACATATTTGAAGCTTCTGCTTGCATAATGTCTGCTAATATTCTTTTGACCGAAGCAAGTCTTGAGGCTTTTCATACAGTAAGGAGAAATATACTCTGCTTCTAATGAGGGTTCTTGAAAGTCACATGGCAAAGGGTATGGATGCAGGCAAGTGTGAAGAACTGGTGCCAATAAATCAATCTATGATACTGTCTAAATGTAATATACATCCATTTAATAGGCCACATAAATGCAATAAGCATTGTGTCTCGTATTTCAGACAGGACTTGTAATAGAACAGAAGGCCACTTGAGTTAGCTTATGAGAAGGATGCATTATTGTACGAGGCCAATGGACAATGTCTTATACATCTGGGGGCAGGAAATGAGGCTGTGCAGGTGATAAGGATTGAAAATAGAAAATCAGGACACAAAGCTACCCTTTAGTTCACATGAAGTTGCATGGTTTTGGGTTTCTGCTTCTTTTATATTTGCCTTATTAACCTGTTTCTCTGTGAGGACCAGTTTCTTCTGTCTTTCCAAGGTGCCTCTTCTCCCATTATTTTACCTTGCAACTGGCTATAGTGCTGGCTTTTCCCTGGGCTGATTTAGGCTCACACTCTATGGCTTTTTTAGTTAAAATGTCCATCAGAGACAGTCATTGGGCTTCTCAGCTAAAATTATCCAGAGAGTTTGGTTGCCTTTAGGTTAGTTGTTTTCATTGTTTTTTTTTTTTTTTAAGATTTTATGTATCCATTTGAGATAGAGAGAGAGTGGGAGAGATCATGAGTGGGAAGGTGGGGGAAGAGGTAGAGGGAGAAGCAGGGACCACACAGCAGGGCTCAATCCCAGACACTGAGATCATGACCTGGGCTGAAGGCAGACACTTAACCTACTGAGCCATCCAATAGCCCCTAGTTTTCATTGGTTCTAAGAAAATGTGCCCAGAGGAGGTGGGATTACAGGATGAGCAGGAGCTATACAGGCATCAGAATCTCTAAGAAAGGGGCTATTAGCATGGAGGCAAAAATATACACATCTCCATTTCACACTTCCAAAGATCTAGAAAAAGGGGGAATGTGTCACCTGGAAATATTTCACAAAACTAATTCCACAAAGGAATTTATGCAAGTATTACTGACATAGGCTCAAAACCTCTCCTTGTATTTGGCTCCTACTTTTCTGACCCCTCGGCATCCTCCATAAGAGCTTCTTCCTTCAAATATTTGTGCTCCTGGGATTCATCACCTCTCACACTCTGCCTAACTGGACATCACTTGCCACCAAGGGCATTGCCTGGATAGAGAGCTGGCTGTGAAGTTCAGACAATGTTATCAGAATCTGGTCCTATTTCTCGAAACTTGTTTCCTCTCAGTTGACTCTTTGTGGGGTTAAGCAGCTGCAGGCATGCATCCTACTAACTTCACAATGAGCAAAAAGAGAAATTATTTTTCTAATTGTTCTAACAGAAGTTCCAGAACAGACTCTCGCTGTCTTAAGATTAGCCTGGTTGGGATACATGGTGTAGTAGACGCATGCTTTTGGTGCTCCACCCAGATCCACTCGGCTAGCTGGTATACCCCTCCCCTTCTTTACCCCTCTCCTACCACCCACCCCTGTTTTTTGTTTTTTTTTTTTTAAAGATTTTATTTATTTATTTGACAGAGAGAGAGAGATCACAAGCAGGCGGAGAGTCAGGCAGAGAGAGAGAGAGAGAAGCAGGCTCCCGCCAAGCAAAGAGCCCGATGCGGGGCTCCCAGGACACTGAGATCATGACCTGAGCCGAAGGCAGCGGCTTAATCCACTGAGCCACCCAGGCGCCCCACCCACCCCTGTTTGAAAGCTGTGGCCAGCAGCTTAAACCTGTGACCTTGACTTAATGAGAGTTGCTCTAAGTGATAAGAACCTCTAGCCCAGGGATGCCTGGAAGGTTATACAGCCTCTATCTCTAGACAAAGGACTAACAGATAACAAGTTATAAAGGGGCAGCCTCCTTGCCTCAAGGCAGAAACAACTAACACAATTTGTGTTCTGGAAGCAAGCTTCCCCTTCCATATATAAGATCAGACTAAATATGGGCTTTACTTGATACCAGGTCTCTGCCTGGCTCCCTTGCTTCCCTCAGTCCCTTGCCTGTTTGTCCTGAGAGTACTCTCTCTTTCTTATGTCTGAATCCTCGCCTCAGGCTCTGCTTCTAGGGAACCCCATCTAAGACACATGTACATTTCTGAACCAGTTACTGAATGAATGCTTAAGGGGAGAGATTATGCTAAGGGATAATCCAGACCACATGCCCACCTATATACCACGTAAACCTGAATTCCTGAAAATGTTTCATCAAGGACTTTGATTCATACCTGCTATAAACCCCCATGTCCAGAATAGCACAGCCTGTAAATAAATAGAGTGGACTGTGTATGTATTTATTATTTTGCAAGAAAAATTGAGGGTGGGGGGGTGGTTGTTGGTAACTGTTAACAGAGGAAAGGGAATTGAGTGTAGGAATGTGAATTGATAACTATGCACTGCAGAAATGAACAAACAAGCAGAACTAGACTTCAAATCAAACCAAAATCTCTTTCACTCTGCCAAAGGCCAAGTTCCTCTCAATGACCAAATCTGCCAAGCATTTGTAATCCTAAGCAGTGCTTTCATTTTAGGATTTAAAAAATATACTAAGAAATGTGTTCGTTGCTTATTTGCCATCTGGTGAGTAGTGGAATTACTTCAAGTGGATAATGAGAATCTGCTTTTTTTTAATTTAATATAAGAACTGCAGAGAGCAGTCACTGAAAAACCAGGAAAGAGGTTTCTTGCTGAGTCATTCACCCTTGCTTGAGACAAGCTTTCACTTTGCATTGAATTTTAATGTGATGTTTCTTCATTGTCCCCCACCCCTTTTCCCTTTCTCAGCCAGTCAGTAATTTCTCTGTGGCTAGAGTGACATTGCCCTTCCATAAGGATCAGGCAAACTCGGTGGAGACACTTCCAAGGACCACCCTCCCCATGCCTTCCAAGTGCATATTCATGATTTCTTCCCCAAGGGACTGTGTGAAAGATCTCACTGCAACATAAACTATGCATCTGGAAGGAAAACCCACTTGTTTTCTCAAAATACATTAATTGTACCAAGCATGTTGGTATTAACTCCAGCCCAAACTAAAGCAGGTTTTAGTTAGTTTATTTTACTTGCCCTGAGTAAAGTGGGATTTCCATCAAGCTTTAAGACATTGAAAATTTTGGGAGTCACTGAATAATCCTATCTTAAGAGAGATACAGAGCTATAAAGGTCACACTGGGTTGAATAGGAACAAAGTCATGAGAAATAGTTTTCTGAAGACTACTCTGTTGGTAGATGTGGGAGAACTATACTTTGGAAACTGAAATTTATCAGGTGCTCAGAGCCACAGTACTCAGACTATCACCTGAACAAGCTTTGTAGCTGCCACGTGGGAACATGTGCTGGGGACCTGGGTCATGGTGTGTCACCTTCGTGATTAGAAAGAAGTTCAGTCCACATGATTTGGTCTTTAAATACTAAACTTATCATTGATGTGAATTAGCCAGCTACTCACTACTAGCAGGACTGATTTATGACTGCCATGGGCCCCGGAGAATTTTGAATTTTGAATTTTGAGGCTCCTTCCTCCCTTAAAAACTATCAAAAATTATATTTTAAGACTGTGTTGTCAAATGAACAGAAACAGACATATAAATACAGAGAACAAACTGGTGGTTGCCAGAGGAAAGGGGGAGGTACAGGTTTTTAGTCATGGAATTAATAAGCCACAGGAATGAAAGGTACAAAATTGGGAATATTGTCAATGGTGTTGTACTAGCGTTGTACAGTGACAGATGATGGTCACACCGTGATGAACACAGCATAGCATATAGAGTTGCTCAATCACTGTATTGTACACCTGAAACTTAAAATTGTGTGTCAACTATACCTCAAAAAAAGAATGTGTTGGTAAAAAGGTTAATATAATCCAGGCTGGATTCACTTTTTGTATTGTGGTAAAATACACATAACATGAAATTTACCATTTTAGTTGTTTTTGAGTGCACAGTTCAATGGCATTATGTATGTTTGTATATTCATTATTATTATATTTATTTTTATTCTGGTTTTAAAAGAAAATTAAATTTAAATTTTCATGGACCCAAAAAGTATCATGGACCCTATAGACTGTACTTGCTGTGCCTAATGGGTATGGCCAAGGTTGGCCCTGATTATGAGATAGCCAAAAAAAAGGCAAAAAATAGCAAAATTGAAATGCTCCCAAATTCACTTTATAGTTCACAGACACAAAATGATATTCAAATTTACCTTTTCTTTCCATAGGGAAATACTAATCCTGGGAAGTAGTGTATTTGAGTGGAGGGAGCCTGGGATTCGGGCAGACTGAGATCAAGCCCTATTTGTGGCCCGTACATGCTGTGTGTCAAAGCCAGCACACGTGGGGCTCGAGAAAGGCCCAGCAGGAAGCCTTGGGAGTGGGCAGGGGACTACAGTGCCAGCAGACTTGGAAACAGCACCAGCTCCTGGCCAAGAAGTCAGTGCAGAGACTCCAGATGAAGCCTGGGACAGTCCCTAGGGAGGAGCATCCACAGTTCAGTAGAGGACATACCTATCAAGTCAGAGTTGCAAACTAAAGGACAGAAATATATAAGCAAAAGGGATATCTGGGGGAGAGGAGTGTTAGTCCGATCGGCTGCTGAGGACTGCTTTTTAACAGTCTGCTTTTCAAGAGTCTCCTTGTTCTTGCTGCAAGTGCCACCTGTTGTGTGCCCTTGGGCACTTCTCTTCTCAAGCCTCAGTTTCCCCATTTGTGCAATGAGGAAGATGAATGACCCCTAAGTCTGATGAACCATTTGCCTATTTCCTGTTTCCTAATAGTACCACACCTTTTTTCCTATTCTAGGTAGGTCTTATTGAAACTCAGAGCTTAATGCCCACGTTTCAGAGCAGGGGTTGCTAATTGTTAGCTCCTGGGCCAAATCTGGCCCACAAGTGAGCTTTGTTTGGCCTGTTCAATGGGTTTAAAGTTTGACTTAAATGCCAGGACACCCAAATTAGGAGATGCTTCATAGAACTCTGAACTCTTGCCTTCTCTTGAAAAGTTAATTGGCAGTGCTCCCTTGCCACCACCAAGTCCTGATTCTGGTCTTTCTGTCATCTGTGTGTTGGAAGGTGAAGCTGGTGTACCATGTTTACTTAATAGAAAAAGGGAGGCAGAGAGGAAGAGAAGGCAATTTGATTTGCATCCTGCTGATAGAATCCTGTATTTTGTTCTGTATCCAAATAATTCAGAACCAAGAGAGAAGCTTGCAAAAAACTTCCTAGAGAGTTCCACTCCACTCAGGCAGCTTTCCTCCTCCCCCACTGCTTGGCCCCTTCTGTCCTTTGTATGAGTTTCAGTCATAACACATGGCACACTAGTCTACCACATTTTTTCAATTCCAAAAAGTGATAGATTGTAAGATGTCTTTGAATCTATTAGGTTAATAATAGATATCTAGGTCGGGAGACCCCATGACATTAAATGAACTCCTTCGGCAACACATGATTTCAGAAGCTTTAAAATGTGAAGGGAGAAAAAAGCATCTTTAAATCAAGGAAAACAAGGTAATGATTCTTTTACATTCTTTCTCTCCAACAGACTTGTGAACTTGGTTCGGTCAGGGACAGTACATTTTTGTCTTCCCACCCGACCCATCCCCGCTCCCCCTGGGCCATGTCTGTTGATGCCCTGAATGAATGTTTCATTTGGAAAAATTTCTAGATGCTCCCTTAGTTACCATGGTAATCCAAAATTGGTTTCACAGTCCTGTGTACCAAGGGGAGCCCTGCTGGGGAAGGCCTCCGCTGAACTGGACCCTGAACAGTGCTGCCTATGCTGGCTCTCCTTCCTGGGCAAGCAGAACACTGGTGAAAACTTCAGGAATAGCCTTATAAATATAAAACAATTTATTTAAAATAATTCTGCTGTCAATTTTCAGATTTTATTATCAATGCAAAAAAACAAAAACAATACACAGCTGTCCTTTCAAAGTCTTTTCTCAGTGAGCCCTAAATAATTTGAACAAAGGACTCTTAGTGGAGAGTTAGAAAATCTATTCTCATGGTTCAGTAATCTGTTGAACTTCTGTTGAATCCAATTATTCTAAGAAAGAAAACCTCTAAATACAATAATAGCTTCCATTTCCTCGGTGTCTATTAATGTTCCAGGCACTTACCATGCACTGATTTGACCAACACTTACGGATCACTTGCCATGTGTCAGGCACTGTTCTGAGCATTTTACACATATTCGTTCATTTAATCTTCATAATAAACCTAGGAAGCAGCTTTTATTATTATTCCCATTTTGCAGATAAAGAAATTGAGGTACAGATGTTAAGTGACTTGTCCAAGGTCACGCAGCTATAAAGACAAAATTCAAACCTGAGCTTCCTAGCTCCCAAATCTGTGCTCCTAACCAAGTTATTACACTGCCTCTCTTAATCCTTTCAATAACTCAATAAAATAGGTGTTACTATGGTTACTGTGCAGATTGGGTACTGAGGCTCAGTTAGGTAATTATCTGTATGGCTTCTCCGCTCCTGACCACATTCTGATCTGAGGGAACTCTGGAAACTCTCCTAAGGGTTAACCTCAAACTTCTATCTTCCACATCCCTAAACACACATTCATATATTCACAGAAAATTTATAATGCTTTTCTTGAACTTATTTTTAGGAGATTAAGAGCCCCAATTTTTATAGATAAATTATTTTGAAGTGATGATCTAAGGCATGCACAAGAAGGAATTGAATATGCAAGTTTAATGAGTTTGATTAATTAGAAGGGAGTGTTTCTTTTAAGACCCCAAAATAAGTGCTTTTTGAAGTATAAATTGGTAATTGGAAATCGAGTAACTTAAATGCTTGAAGCATCTGAATTGTATTATCATGAGGAACTGCTCTTGGAATATGGAAGAGTGATTGTCTTCCGCAGGTGAGAAATCTGTCAGAAGGAGAAGACATAAATTAACAATCTACTGTTGGGGTCACTTTGCCCAGGTCCAATTATGAGTCCCTTGAACATGTAAGAGTAGAGTGGCCAATAAGGATGGGACTTTTCTGGATTCGGCACTGAAAGTCTCTCGTTCCAAGGATATCTCTGATCCCTGGGCAAACTAGATGGTAGGTCACCCTAAATTAAGGGCCAGTTATGGATGACAGTTTGTGGAAGAAATTTACTGTTGGATGGAGATGAGGAAGTGAAGGGAGAGGTAAAGGGGATCCCAGGCAGAGGAAGCAGCTTGAGCAAAGGCCTGAGGTTGAAAATGTGATGGAGGTTTTGGGGAATTGCAAGGATTCCATATAGCTCTGGTTTGCACTTCATGGAGGAGGCAGAGTGGAAAGTAAGGGGGAAAGAGAGGTGGCTGGCCAAATGTGAAGCTGATGGAATGTGAAATGGGCAGATAGAGTTTTATGAGCCTGGCTCAATGCCAGAAGTTTATCCTTGGTACTAATGAGCAGTTACCAGGACCAGGAGCCCTTTTACCGTGGTCCCCTTGTGGTATCTGTTAAGTTAGGACAAAAAAGAAAAAAATCTGGGCTTGGCTTGCAGGATCCTAACTCAGTGGTTTTCAAACAATTCTGCTCATAAGTTCCCCAAAAGAATTTGAAAACTATGTATCCCCTTGCATATTTTTACGTTGATCTTTAAAATGTTTATCGTAAGTTTTATCATTGCAAAGGATATGTTTTCTGGTACTTTGTAAATATTGGCATTTTAAACTATTATATAATTTTTTAAAATGAATCCAATGAACTACAAACACAAAAGAAACTCATATATATATGATTCACCTCTTTTTCAGCGGGAAATTTTACATCATTTTTTTCTCCTCCTTTAACTTATATTCCATTTCACTTCCTCTATAGAATTTTATCCTTATGAATTTTTGTGCTTGAAAGACTTTTATTGATCACGATTTTATATTTCTCTGTGACCAAAATTATTTATATAAGTTGAAGTGGAATTTAAAAACATTTGCTATGACCATTGGACTTTAATTATTTAAACATTTTTTCTGGATTGAGTTATCACTACAATTAATATAAGTACATAATCGATCAAAACAAAAATATATCACAAACTTTGATAAATAATATTAAACATAAAATCAAAATTTATCAGAAAAAATTTATTGATGAGGTGGAGGGCTATTTTAAAAATTGGTTCAGAAATGAATGGCTGAAAATTACTTTTTGCTGAAATGAGACAGCATTCAGCATCAACTATATTCTTTGTTTATATGTATGTAAGCCTTGGGAAATCTTTATATAAATAAGATGATGGAAATGGAAGGCATTTGTTATAAACAAGTGTCACTCAATGCTTCAAAGTCCTTTTAAGTTACAGGCCCAAAACTTATAGTATAATATAAAAAATGATGTTTTGTTGAGATGATTAGCTGATAACTTGAACTTAAGGATAGGAAACATCTGGTTGACAGGAAGTTTTGTTATCCAGTGGGTTACGTTCTCAGCATCAACACCAAAATATCAAATCCTCCACAGCACATGCACACTCTCCTTTGGTGCACAACCGATAGATCCAAGATGGGTGAGGAGTGTGCCTTTCTTTCGGAAAGAGGGGAAAGGATAACCATAAAACAGTAGTTAGGAAAAGAAAACCTGAAGGAAACTGACAGCAATCATTTAGAACAAAAGAAATAAGAAAATTGAGGATCTGAAAATTGATTTTCTTAAAATCATCTTGACTTTGAACTCCTTGTAAAGTCTTCATGGGCCTCTGGCGCTAAACATGACTCAGGTTGAAGACCACTGTCTTAGGAGATGTTACTGCTGACCTGTGTGGGAGCTGGGATGGGAATGTTTCTCTCCCCAGTCCAGAACAAACTTTCTAAATGAGAATTTTCTAAGAGAAAGAAATCTTCTTCTTGTGGCCTTTGCCTGAAACTTGAAGATGTTCGTCTTAGAAGGGCTCCTGTACCTTGGACATTCTGTGTCTATATCATGACCTTCATTCAGCTCTACTTCTTAACCTTGGGTCCTCTACTGGTGGCTGTCACCAACAGATGAAAAACACCAGGGGATGTCTTTCCTATCTCTATCCTGCTTCATGGGGGCTGACCCCAGGGAAAGATTCTAATGGAGTCATTATCTTTAGTGATCGTGGGCAGATTCTTGTTTTGAAGTTACTGCAATGGAAATGAAATGGACCCAGAAGTCTGATATTTTTCAGGTTGGGTCCTTAGCACAATTTTCCCCAACTCTGACCATGAACATCTCTCATCCCTCTAAAGAGTGTCTCTCTCTCTCTTTTACACACACACACACACACACACCACCAAGGCCTTGAAATGTTTTAGGCAGCAGAAAACCTATTTGTCAGGAGTGTAAAGAATGTACTGAAAGAGTCAAGACTAAAAGCAGTGAGACCACTTATGAGACCTTTATGGTCCATGCAAGAGATGTTAATGGCCCAAACTCAGGCAGGAGCAGTGGAGATGGAAGGAATGGGTAGGTAGTCTTGGGAGATGTTAAACAAAATGAAAGGACTTAGTCAACTTAATGACTGATTGGATTAAAGTGATGAGAGAGTGAGTCAGGTTCAGGATAAGTCCCACTTTGCATTTGATTGATATGTATAACTGAATAAATTGTAGTAACTCTATCAATCAAATGCAAAGAAAAAATGAAATTGAGGAGAAGATGGCAAGTTCAGTTTTTGCATGATTAATCTGAGGTGCCTGCTGGATAGGTAGGAATAATTATAAAGTAGACTGTTGAGGAAAGGTGTCTCTGGGTTAAAATACAAATTTAGGAAATCAGTACTCTAAAGGTGGACATTCGAGCCATGGTAGAGGGTTAGATTACCAAAGAGAGGGTGTAGAAAGAGGAGAGGGCCAAGTGCAGAATCCTTAGGAAAACAAACACTTAAGTCAGGCAAAGAAGACAAGCTAGCCAGAGAGATGATAAAAACAGAAGACAGGTGGAAGTTGAACCTAGAAAGGGAGGGAAGCTTCCAGGAAGACATAAATGGCCTTAGAGTTAAATGCCTAAAAAATATGCATTGGATCTCTCTTAGATAGAAGCAAAAACCAATTTTTTTTGGCCCAATCCCACTGCCCCATTAATAATTTCTCCATTTCCTTCCTTCATCTAAATGCTAAACTTCAGGAAGGAGTTGTATTCTATTTCTTTCTCCAATTCCTCATTTCCAGCTTTCCCCTTAGAATCCAGCAGTATGACTTCTACCTGTTCCATTCTACTGACTTTGATCTTTCAAGGAACTGCACGCTTCTTATCAATGGCCTTTTCTCATTCCAGTCTTTTGGAGATGATGTCAGGAGCAATGGGAGTGTAGGGAAGTAAGGAAGGAAGCCAATAAATGGTTGTCTATCAAGTCAGTTGCCATGTAACTAGAACTTAATCTTGCCTGGACATTCTGAGACTCAGCATAGATCATGGGCTCAGAGTTATCCTAAGGGGTGTGGGATCTCAGGTGTTTATACATCACTCTAGTCAGTCATTGGTTGGGGGTTGCTACTTTGGAGTGAGGACAGGGAAGCATCAACTCCCCAGTGTTTCTGGCTCCACACTGCTGGGGCAGCCAGAGGCCCTTCGACAACTGGAGTCGGGTGTCCTATCCTATAAGACCTGATATTATCTGGATAGAACACTGACTGGGCCTGCCACATCCCTTTTTCTTGGCCTCCCCAACATATTTTACTCTGCCCTCTACCCTTTCTTCATGTAATATCTTTAATTTCTGTCTTGGTATGCTAATCAGGTTCTTACTCCCATCTTGGCCCTCTCTCTTTCTGCGAATGGTTCTTTCTTTCTTCTGTCTCTTAAATAAGAGCAAATTGGAAAGTGAAACTTTAGTCCTCAGTCTTCTGTTCTTTGTTTCTTTCACACTTACTTGATATTTTTTCTGACCTCATTACCTCAACTCTTGCTTCTATGCAGATTACTCCCAGTGTGTCGCATATACTTATGTTTAGTGACTTAGCTGTTGAGATCAAAATTTATTTAAAGGTCTTCAGGAAAAAAAAATACTTTGGGTATCTTTTATAACTCAGCAGATTGAAAAATCTATAAATGTCTGCTGGGAGTCGTTCAGGAATTACACTTCCCGCTGACAGTGTGAGAAGCAGGCTCAATATATGACTCAGCTTGCAATCAATGGAGCATTATGTTTCAAGGAAATGGTAAAGTCTTATACCAATTTAGAATTTGTCATTAAGTCTAGTCTGATTCTTTGTCCACAAAGAAGTACAGCTCCCTACTGTCAAGGCCTGAGCTCTTGGGATCTTTGCCCAATTCCTGGACAGAGCTATAATTAGTAATGCTTGCTATCAAGAAAAGCAGCATGATTGGACCCCTCAAATCAAGCTTGTTAGAGAGAGAGAGAGAGAGACAGTGAACAAAGAAGGGTGGTTATTGCAGAGGTGGAGCCTAAGGGAGGAGTAAAGAGAAGGCTCCCAGGCAGGTGTTTGGCTCTGGATCCATCTAATCCGGTGGCTGGTGAGGGGTGGTGGAGAGGGGAGGGAGTATTAGACTTTTAGATTGGGCTCAGCCTTCTGCTGTCATCATTTACAATTTTTCTTTGGCTTCTGTCTTTAACTCGTCTTTAAGCATAGAGCACTGAAAATTTGGTTGGAAGCTCTGAGCACATCAGAGTTGTTTTGTTAAGAAGCTCAAGAATTCTGATTCCTGATTTTTTTTTAATGGCCTATTTAAATTTTTTTCATTCATTCTTTCTAGAAGCTAGAAGATGTTCTGTTTGTCCCAAGGGTTCTGAAATTTCACGAAGACATGCCTTGATGAGGGCAGTATGGTGCTGGGTACTCTACAGGCCCTTTCAATCTGTAAACTAGAACACTGTCCTGAATTATTTCAAGAATTAATTCCTTCCCTCTGTGCTCTCCCTCTGGACTCTTTATTTGGATATTGGACTTCTTGAGCAGGTCTTCTAATCTTCTTACCTTTTCAGATTGTCTTGCCTTCTAATTTTCCTATCTTTTCTTACCAATATTCCTTCTTTTGTCCTTTTGCTTTCATATCATGAAGGACTGGCTCTTTCAATCTTTTTATTATGTTTTTAAAATTTTTCTACTACCATGCTTTAAACTTTAAGCCTCCCTTTGTATAAATACTCCTTTTTCTTTTTGATAAATCCCCTTATAAAAAATATGTCTGTCTGTCTGTATGCATGTATTTGGGAGAGAGAGTGAGAAAGAGCAAGAGGACATGTGAGGGGAGGGAAAGGAAGAGAATCCTCAAGCAGACTCCCCACTTAGCATGGAGCAGGGTGCAGGGCTCAATCCCAGGACACTGAGATCATGACCTGAGCCAAAATCAATTAAAAACTAAAATTAAGGGACGCCTGGGTGGCTCAGTTGGTGAAGCAGCTGCCTTCGGCTCAGGTCATGATCCCAGCGTCCTGGGATCGAGTCCCACATCGGGCTCCTTGCTCAGCAGGGAGCCTGCTTCTCCCTCTGCCTCTGCCTGCCATTCTGTCTGCCTGTGCTCGCTCGCTCTCCCTCTCTCTCTAAAAAAATAAAGAAAAAAAACCCAAAAAAACAAAAAAGAACTAAAATTAAGGGGCGACTGGGTGGCTCAGTCAATTAAGTGTCTGTCTTTGCCTCAGGTCATGATCCTGGAGTCACAGGATTGAGCCCTGCATCAGGCTCCCTGCTCAGCGGGGAGTCTCCTTTTCCCTCTGCCTTTCACCCTGTTCCTGTTCTCTCTTTCTCTCTCTCTCTCATATAAATAAATAAAATCTTAAAAAACAAAAGCAAGAAACAAAAACTAAAAGTAAGTCAGATGCTTAACCAAATGAGCCCCCCAGGCGCTCCTAAATCCCTTTTTATAAACACATCCTTTTCTTCATGTTTCAATGATGTAATATCCATCTGAGAACTTTGATAATCAAAAAGCTTTTTTTTCTCCCTGAATAGGTTCTTTTCCCCCAAAGTTATCTTTATCTGTTTGTTTTGTTTTCTCTGAGGTTTTCTGTAGATGTGTGGTGATCCTTGGCCTCTGCTCACGTTTAAGGATGGGGCATAAAAAGCTGACAGGAGTCTCTGAGAACATGGATGGGGTCTTGTCAATGAGGGATTTCACTGTTCAGCAATCTAGCAGGGCCAGTTGATTAGCAAATCCCTGTCAGAATTTTGAAGTCTTTCTCTTAAGCTTGTCAAAATGATCAGAGAAAGATCTTCCAGTCTCCTGGACAGTACAGGCCTGGCTGCCAGTATTCTGGGAGCCAAGAGGGAGAAGAAGGCTGGTTTCAAAATTCAGTATGTAAATGTTCACATCCTCCTGTTTTCCATATGGATCACCCTATCCTTAGTTGTGTCTGATTCTGCCAGTATAGGCCCTTAGATTTTCCTTCTCCAGAGAACATTCCTCTTCACTCTCAGAGGAAAGGCCTTCAACCTCCTTCTAGGGCTGGAGAGAGGTAGTTTCCCTGCTGTGTGGATTGGGAAGGGCATCTGAGGAGCTAACAGCTTCTTAAAAGAACTTTCACTCAGTCTCTTTTATCTCAACTCCTTACTTCAGCCCCACTTCCAGAGGTACCTGGAGCTGTCAATTCACGAGCCCTTTGGGTTTTACAGTGTAAATCAGACTGCTTCATATCTTTCATCATTGTTTTAGGATTTAGTTTACTAGAGCTCTTAAGTCAGTTTCTGCTCGTTCAAGTGTTTCCTAACTTCCAAAATATAGTTGTTTTTTGTCTCCTTTTCTCTTTGTCCTTGTGTATTTATGCCTTAAAAAAAAATATCTTCCTACTTATTTTGATGAGATTTTGAGAGAGGTGGAGGTTACCTCATGCTATTTTTCATGTTAAGTTAGATTTTGTAGGATAAAACTTTGGATGCTTCACCCTAGTTAGAGCTCTCCTCTAGAAAACAGAGGTGGTGGGGAGAGACCTGGATCTTTGGAGGAACTTTAGAAGAAGGGAATTCTGTGAACCTGAAAAATTCAACCTCTCCCCAGACAAAGAGCGAGAGGATTCTTGTAGTTTAGTCCAAATCACCTCCTGTACATGTGCTATCTAAGGCTCACTGGAGACTCCATAAAAGCTTCACCACAGCAACTTGTCCTTCATGATCTTGATCACTCTGCAACCCCCTATCTATATAATACATCTCTTCCTTAATCCTATTCAGCCTGAATGAGTATCTCTGGGTGATCTTTCCTGCTCCAGAAAAGCAGGAGCTGATAACTTCTCATTCAGGGACTGTTAAAAACAATACAGATTTCTTCGAAAGTTTTAGAATGCTGGAGGTGAAAAGTGTTAGAGAACATCAAGTTAAATATGCTCTTTTAGAGTTGAGGAACTGGTAGATCCAGAGGGTTTAATTGATTTGTTCAAGGTCACACAGCTGCAGAGGAGCAGAGCTAACAATAGAATTCAGGTCTACCAGCCTCTAATCAGGAGCCTCTGCCTAGCACCACCTGCCATGTGGGCAGGTGGCCAGTCTTCATGTCCACATCTCCTTAAAGATCATTAAAGTGGCTCAGAAACTTCTTTACTGCTGAAACAGAGTTTGTTCTGATTTTTGTCACATTGATTATTTCTACACATAATATATAAAATGTGGGTCTCTCTGCTTCGATTGACTGTGAAAACACAACAAAGGAGGAGGGGAAGGTGCTGGAAGGTGGGGGGAGGGGTTCACCATGACAGGGCCAGTGGAAATACTAGGGGTTAAAGGTGGCTTACCCTGGTTTCCTACCTTTGTTCCTGTGCTCACCCTTCTAGCCCCTCTCTAAACACAAAGAACAACAGCAAACTGCCACTAAATTTTCTGTATGCAAAGTAACTTCTTTTCTTTCTTCATTAATCCTCAAAGAATTTTTCATTTTAAAACTTGAGATGTGATTACTTATACCAGGTATTTAAAATACATGTGATAATGATCAACGTGAAGCCAGGTGAACGATCTGTACCCTCTGTACTCCCAGGGGGCATAGACTTGGTGACTCCCTCTTCCCAGCAGACCCACTCATTTTGTTTGTGAGTGTTTGCATAGCCAAATCTAAGCAGAAACTCAAACATTACATATATTTATATATATATATATATAATAATCAATATGATAAAAATTGGAGTAGACTCTGTTTTGGCTGTAAGGTGGTTTATAAACCACTTTAATGATCGTTAAGGCGATGGGGACACGACTGGCAGCCTGCGCACGTGAGAGGTGGTGCTGGGGGCTGACTCCTGATTAGGAACCACTCAGGATTCAGACCAAGTCCTAGGGCAAGAACAGAAACTGATGGAGGAAGTGGCCCAGGATCCCCAGGAGACAGGTGGGTTTGGGTGCATGAGGTGCAGACACTAAGATATTGTTTAGAAAGAAATTTCCCAGAACAAGAATCAGGAGTCAGAAATGATCTGTACTGAGAGGAAGAGTTGCTAAGATTAAGATGTTTCTGTTTTGCATTTAAAACAGTATTTTGTTCAATAAGTACTAGTTGAGTAGCTGGTCAAATCAGATCTGGTAGATATCAGCGGTAGGGGACATTGCTGTCTTTGGCCACTCAACACACATTCCCCCTTTTCTTGATGATAGTATCTAATGTTTATTCTTATGGTCCACAGACTTCAGGGGAACCTGATGCATCCCTTTTCTGCTTTAGGAATGGGATATAGGATACAAGATATTGTGTTTATCTTAAGCAAATAAACACAGACTAAGATCAGAACTTTGGTTCAACAAGTTGGAGGGGGAAAGTGCCCTTCCTCCTTTCCTGTGAACGGGAAAGCATATGGGTCCTGGCATCTCTGCTTGTCACCTTGAAACTGTCAAAAAGAGAGCTAACAATGAAGTGGATTTGAGAAACCGTGAGAAACTGGAACCTGACTCCATCATTTCAGCATTTGAGTTAAGTCTGGTCTGAAACTCCAGACTGTTCAGTTAATGAGCCATTATATTTCTTTTTCCCCCAAATCATCTGTTTTACTTAATTTAAAAGAATATACCTAAATGCTCTTATAGTTTAGTTTAATTTTCATTTCTATGTATATGACCTCTCTAGTCAGCCAAAGTTGTCTACCAACTATGAGGGTGGGGAGGATCAGAACTCCTAAAAAAGGAGTTAATGAGAAAAAAAAAAGAGTCAAAGTTCAAATTCCTACTTGAGTGCACAAAAGAGAGGAGAGAGAGTGTGTGGAAGTAAGCAGGCAGACTCTTGTATTGTGACTTTAACCTTCCTAGAAGAAATTCCAGTATGGATATTATTAAATGGACTGCAGAGCAAGCTGAAAGTAGAGGAGACTTGGGTCTACACTCCATTTCAAAATGTGGGAGCACATGTCCTCACAGGGGGCTCTGCACCAACATAGGATGGTGAAAGCACAGTGAAATCCAAGTGCAGTGTGACATAGACAAGATAGAGAGAGCTAAGTTGACACTGTGACGCTACTGATATTTTTGTATGGTATGGAAGGGATCCAGAGGTTCCTGTGGGCGCTGTGAGGGATACAGATAGTAGCCGATGGTGCTAGTTGGTCTGGCTAGTGGGTTGTCATAGAAGAAACAAAGTAACCTCGTAGCTGAAAGCTTCAGGCCAATTACCTGGTTGGTAATTACCTGGTCCTCTGGGGGTCATAGTGAAACATCATGGGATCCGCAGTGCCAGTGAGAACCAAGCAGGGCCAGAGATAATCTTCCCTGTTGCATCTGCTTTCTCTCCCTATTGGCAATTCCTTCTGTGATTTTTACTTCTTTGTTTGGCATTAGGTATACTCACATTGTTGTGCAACCATCAACACTCCATTGCCAGAACTTTTTATCTTCCCCAACTGAAATTCTGTATCCCTTAAATGTTAAGTCCCCATTCTCCCACCCACCCTTCCCTTGGTACTACCATTCTATTTTCAGTCTCTATAAATTTGACTACTCTAGGTACCTCATATAAGTAGATTCACGCCATGTTTATCCTTTGTGACTGATTTATTTTACTTAGTCTAATGTCCTTAGGGTTCATCCAGGTGGTAGCAAGGATTAGAACTTCCTTTCTTGTGCTACTGCCACACTGTTTTGATTACTGTCGCTTTGTGGTAAGTTTTGAAATAGAATATATGAGACCACCAATTTTATTTTTCATTTTCTCTCCTTTAAAAAAAATTTATTTGGCATGAGACAGAGAGAGAGAGCACAAGTGGCAGGAATGGCAGGCAAAGGGAGAAACAGGCTCCACACTGAGCAAGGAGTCCAGTGTGGGACTCCACCCCAGCACCCTGGGATTATGACCCAAGCAGAAGGCAGAGGCTTAACCAAATGCTTAAGCAACTGAGCCATCCAGCTGTCCCTTGTTCTTCATTTTCAAGATTGTTTTGGTTATTTAAGATTCCTTAAGTTTCCCAACTGGATCCTATGGCCTGGGATCATGACCTGAGCTGAAGACAGCCCCTTAACCAACTGAGACACCCAGGTGTCCCAAGATAGATTTTTCCGTTTCTGAAAAAATATCATTGGGATTTTGGTAGGGATTGCGTTAAATCTGTAGATCACTTTAGGTTTTCATCTTAGTAATTTTAAGTCTTATAGTCCACGAATATGGGATGTCTTTCTATTTATTTGTGTTGTTAATTTCTTTTAGCAATGCTTTATAATTTTTAGTGTATAAATCTTTTGTTTTTATTGTTAAGTTTAGTCTTAACTATTTCATTCCTTTTGAAGCTATTGTAAATAGAATTGTTTTCTTAATTTCTTTTTTGAATTGTTCATTATTAGTATGTAGAAATGTATCTTTTTTATTTTTAAAAAAATTTTATTTATTTATTTGACAGACAGAGATCACAAGTAGGCAGAGAGGCAGACAGAAACAGGGCGGGGAGCAGGCTCCTGCTGAGCAGAAAGCCTGAGGTGGGGCTCGATCCCAGGACCCTGAGATCATGACCTGAGCCGAAGGCAGAGGCTTAAACCCACTGAGCCACCCAGGCGCCTTGCATCTGTTTTTTAAACATTGGTTTGCATCCTTCAGTTTTGCCAAATTCGTTTATTAGTTTGAACATTTTTCTTTGGTAGAGTATTTAGGGTTTTATACACATAAACTCATGTCGTCATGAATGGACAGAGATCATTTTACTTCTTCCTTTCCAATTTGGATGTTGTTTCTTTTTCTTGCCTACTTGCTCTGTTTAAAACTTGTAGTATTATGTTGGATAGAAGTGGTAACAGTGGGCATCCTTGTCTTATTCCTGAGGGAAAGCTTTCAATCTTTCACCATTGAGTACAAAGCTAACTGTGGGCTTTTCATATAGGGCCCTTATTATGTTGAGATACTTTCCTCCTATTCCTTGTTTGTTGGGTGTCTTTTTCTTTTTATCATGAATGTATTTGCATTTTTAATAATCAGAAATTTTCACACACACAAAAATCAAGATTTCTACCCCCTATTTAAAAAATCTTAAAATCTCTTAACACTGAATTTACATTTCCTTATGGTTTCTGAAGCTGAATTAGCAAGTGTTCTCTTATGCATGTTCTTCAGACATAATCTCCATCTAGACTTTTCCACTCATTTTTTTTTAAAAAAGATTTTATTTATTTATTTGTCAGAGAGAGAGGGAGAGAGAGCGAGCACAGGCAGACAGAGAGGCAGGCAGAGGCAGAGGGAGAAGCAGGCTCCCTGCTGAGCAAGGAGCCCGATGTGGGACTCGATCCCAGGACGCTGGGATCATGACCTGAGCCGAAGGCAGCTGCTTCACCAACTGAGCCACCCAGGAGTCCCTAGACTTTCCCACTCATTTTACATAACTAGAAGGATTTATTTTTTGGCCTCTGTTATCCTGACAGTGAACATTAATTTAGTGTTTATTGATTCCCAACACTGTTCTAAGCCTTTCTCATGTATTACTTAATTTAATCCATACAATAGCCCTGTGTAGTAGTTATTATTATGCCCTTACCTGATCTAAAGCATAGAATCTGATCTAAGAATCTAAAGAACAGAGCTAGTAAGTGGAGAAGTGAACAAATGTGATAATAGTAAATGATAATGAACAAAGAATTGATTGGGAAAAACAGCTGTGCTTATGGTTGGTGCCCTTCATTTTATACATAATTTGAAGACTTAGACAAATGCTTGTACTTTGTAATAGCAAGTTGCCTCACTTATTTCAAGATATGTGGTTATGTGCCAGGTATTTGAGGCTGATAAAAGTCTGAATGCTCCTGAAATGGGATGTTTATTGTGTGCCTTGTTGTATGGGTATACAAATAAAATCTTAGTTGTTTAGGCCCAAGTGCTACAAGTACTAAGCTTTATGTCTGATTACAAGAGTGAAGTTGTAGTGGTGCTGATGGGAGAAGCAAATATTTCCACAATGGTAGTCCGAAACTCTAGTAACTTCTCTGGTCTTTGAGGGATCTGAATTGTTTTCTGGGATTAGAAAAGGGACATTTTTACTTAAATAAAGGCTGTGTGTATATAGAAACTCAGAATAAAATATATTAAAGAGAATCTTTTCTGGTACCTCTTTCTATAGGAACAGCAAGACATTGCACTTTATTTTTTAGGTTAAAAGAACATTTCAGTCAACATGATGTCATTTTCAAAAGAATCACTTGTTGAGTATTTAAAGAAATTGAAAAGCAGTATGAATCTTTACTGACGTTTCTTTGAGAGATACCTATAATATACATGTCCTTTTTTCACCTGTGCATCACTATATGATTTCTTCTGATAAGAGAACCTTGATTTTCCTTTGGAGAATGAGCTCTCCTACATTCTTGGTCCCCAGGCTAAGGCATATTGTTGGGTGTATGATTCAGATTTTGCTAATGAGACATAATCCCAAGATTTTATTGGAACTACCTGGAAGTAAATGCTCTGTTTCTACTGGAAACAGCTATATGGATGGCATAAATTGAACACTGGAGAAAGGTAGGGAGGTGAGAAGAAATCACTAAATGAGAATAAACTCTTTGAAGTCAAAGTGAATTGAGACCATATCCTGATGACACTGTTTGTACTCTGGATCCAGCCATACTTGAAGCTATCCATTCAGATATGGATTTTTCAATTATTAAGCTACAAACATTCCTTTTCTTAAGTCAGTTTGAGTTTGAGTTTTGACACTTGCAAGAAAAATCCCTCAATGCACAAAAGAATTCCATTTATTACCTATAACAAAACATCTAAAAATCCTTTCTCCTGTTTCTTAGTATCTCTCAGTTCATTCAGAATGGCAGCTACACTAACTCCCTAGTCTTACTCTCTCAGATCTCTCAGAAATCTTCTCTCCTAAACTTGGCTCACCCTACATCTTTGTTTTTCTCACTTCCAGACTCAAAAATTTTCTGGCCTTCTTCCCCCCACCCCTCCTTCCAAGAGAAACATAAAATATAGCTGAGTTTTGTAGATAGGTCTGGCCTTCTGAGGCCCCTTTGCTTCTGTATCTCTTTTCCTTATCTAGATCAGTGCCATTAATGCCCAGGGTGCTTTCTGAACAACAAAGGAGCCTTTCTCTTCAAAAAGGTGAAAGACTGAAAATACATGTTAAATTTTCTGTTCTGGTGTCCTTTGTATTCAGTACAAATAGTGTGTTTGTTTGGATGTTAATTCTGTTTGCAAACAGCTACTCCTGGGGTTCCCTTTGGGTAAGTTTTGCTATAATAGTGCCTTATTTTGTTTTGACTGTGTTTTTTGAAGGGGGAGTGGGGAAAGAATCTAGTTAAAGCAATTTAATTGTTTTTACAAGCCAGAGAAATGGTCAGGTCCACGTTGATATGAAGGGCTGGGGGCAATGTCATGACTATTACTCTATTACCATTTATATTCCCCTTGCTTTGGGAACATTCTTTGGGTTTTCTACAGAAACAACCAGAGACTCTTATCGACAACTGCTTCACTCAGCAACTCCTTCATAAACACATTTTTCAGACACTGTGCCCAGGACTCTTTTAAACGTCCTAAGAATATTGACTCATTCAAAAGCAGCCCAGCTGCAGTTGGGAAAGCACCAGCACTTGCTCCATAAAGATCTAGATTGCCTCTTTACACCGAGAGGCATCCGAAAGTTCTATTATGCTGGACACTCCGATGATCTCCAGCTCCTTTGTGAACACATTGGTTATGAGTGGTCTGAATTCCCTTCTTGAGTCTATTCAAACTGTTCTTGGTGCCCTCACACTGGGGGACCCATCCGGGAGACTACCTCATATGATGGCTGTCTAGAGCCCAGGGAACTGTCAAGATGACTTTAGGAGACATCTCACCTTTTAAAGGCTTCATTTTTCTTTTACATTTTTTTTGTTTTCTTTTCTCATGAATTTTCCCAACCACACTGTAGTAAAATCTAATATAGTGTCCTGGAATGGTAGGAAAAAGATAATAGGGAGAAGATGCCATGGCACACCCAGGAGGTAGGTGAGGAGAATTTAAGGAAGGTACTTTTTAAAAGGTGTGGGAAGGGTTAAAGGAAACCTCTGTGAGCCATTACCGGCCCCATTCTTGAAGGGACAAAGGTAGTGTGAGTGGGACAGAACCAGAGAGAACTGTAGGAGAGGACTGCAGCATTGAAGTAATGGTTTCCAGATAAAGAATACAGACTCTGCTAACAGAGTTGGTCCTTGGAGGGCATACAGCCAAGTCCTGAATGCTATCTTGTCTTGCGATGTCCTGCAAAAATGCCTCCCATTGGCCAAGACCAAATCAAAGTCATAGAAGAACTGGTGTAGACCATAAAGGTTAGCCCTGAGTCACAGAGCAAGGTGGTGAGTGGATCTAGAGAGACAAGAGAAAAACCAGAAGTCACATTCCATCTTTTTTTCACAGCTAGCACCTTAGTTCAGGCCTCACTCTTTCTTGCCTGGCCTAGGGAAGTAACAGCCTTCCTGCTGTCCTCTTGACCCATCTAGACCATTGCTTTTATGACCAGGTCTGTTTCCAAGAGACTATATTTACTCCTCAGGGGGCTGGGGTATATAAACCCAAACCCAGGAACCAGCTCTGCAGTGTCAAGAAGACCCTTCCGTCAGAGACTTCATCGATAAAACGTCTGGTGGACTTGGGGATGCCCCAAGTCCTTCCCCAACCACGATTTAGGGATGCTAGACATATTTTTAAATATCTAAGCGTCGACTTGCCGCTTCTAAACTCAAACAGAACGTTTGAAACGGACTAAAGCTGCCTCCCTGCCCCCTTCCAGAAGACCACGTCACCCTGGCTGACAATCGATTGGCTCAATCCTGCTGTCTCCGAGGGCGTAGGCTAAAGGGGTCCGGGCAGGCAGTTTCCTGGAGCCTTAGACCCTCCCATCGCGCGGGTAGGGGGAAGTCGCTCAGCTCAGGCACAAATCTTGGGCGTTTCTGGCGGTCTTCCATGCTGGCCGGGGCAGCGTTGGGGGGCGGGCAGCAGAGAGCGCAGGCGCAGTGTCCGCACCCGCGGCGCCCCCTCCACGCCCCGCCTGGCGGCCGCACCAGCCCTCACCGCGTTTTTCCTGGCAAAGCGCACAGCGGCCACAATCCGCGTGGAGGTTGGACTAGGCGCGCGGTATTGGGCATTCCTGGCCACCGAGCGCCGCGCGCACCCTTCCTCGCCGTGGCACACAGGTAACTGGGCCCCGGAGTCAGGCGGCAGCGGCTGACCTGCACCTTGACGCTGCCTGCCGGGCCGCCCCACCCGAGAGGAGTGAGAGTCGACCCCGATCCCCACACACCCACTTTTAGCCGTAGCTCCTAAGGGGCAGAGCCCCTCTTTGGGTTTGGGCGAGGCCCGGGGCGAACCACCCGTCCCCCTTCAAAAACCTTTGTAGGGGGTCTATGTTGGACGTCAGAAGCTCCGCGGTCCCCGCAGTTCCCTGCACTGCTTTCCTGGAGAACCGGGACAGTGGGTCAGGAGAATTAGCATCAACGAGTGCCCTTGCGCCCTCGTTTTCTGTCACCCGAGCACCAATAGGCCCTTCCTCAGCTTCCAAAATAAAGGCTAGGGTTGTTGCTTTCTTCTGGCCCAGGAACCCACCCAAACAAGGGTGAGTCCTGCAGCGTCAAGAGAACGGTTTCAAAAACAAACTTTAAAAATAGCTGGTTTTGGAAACATGGCCAAGAATTAGTATTTTTCTTTCTTATGTCTATGACTCTTGTACGCCAGTATATATGGGTTGAGATTTTCATGGAGAATAAATGGTTTGTAGAAATTCTTCTCCGACGAAAGCCCAGGGCAAGGAGTAGTGGAGGAAGGGCCGGTTATTGCCAGGTGTGCTGGCTAGAGGCGCAGGGGAGGTCCGCCAGCTTCCCCAGGTCTGGGGAGGGAAACACGAACCCTTTCTGAGTCTCTGGGCGCTGAAGAGTTTCTATATTGTGTGCGCCCCTTTGGCCTCTTTCGGGAAGAGGAGGGGGATGGAAGAGTTGCGCAGGCCAGCTGGATGAGACTCGTGTTGGGGCGAATGGGGCCCTGCATCTCTGTCCATGATTTCGCCGGGCTTGGCGAAGAGCGAAATGAAAATATTGCGACCGAGTAACGACCGAGGGTCCCGAGGTAGCGCTGGGTGGGGAGGGCTGGGGGCGGCTTTGGAGAGGCAGTTTCCGAGGGTAATTCTGCCTTAAATGATTTTGATTGGGGTTGCCCGTGTCCTTGGTGCTGAAGTAAGTGCCTCAAGCGCCCTCGTAGGCTCACTTCCTGGACGTGGGCCTGCCTTGCGGTTCTCGTCTGCACCCTTGCCCAAAATGGCCCATCTCCAAAGCAGGTGCCAGAGTGGAGTCTGCCAGACACTGTAAACCTTTGTAGATGGGTTAGGTGCTGGTTTCCTGAAGATAAGGTGAGGGCAAATGTAGCTCTCCTCATGGGTGCAAATAAAGCATATGTATACAGGTTTGATTACTTACATGCAAGTACTCAAGGTGAGAAACATGAACTCTCATGCATGCATCTGTAGGATACTTGTATGTGTATATGCACACATATAATTTACATGTAAATATACTCATCCATTTTCAACACCATCACGTGCTACAAGTTACACTTTTTTTTCAGAGCTTTTTTGGAATTCTTTTTTTTTTGACACCTCTGGTTTTTCTGAATTCTTCAGAACCACTCATTTTCACCATCATCTGTTCCAAAGCAACAGAACCTGCGGATTAAAGTGTTTGGTATTATGCTGAGCAGTTAAGTATTTATATATATTTTAATTCTACACAAAAATAGTTTAGAGATAAAATTTATGTTAATACAAAAAAAATATTCTGTTTTAAGAGGCGCCTGGGTGGCTCAGTGAGATTAAGCCTCTGCCCTCCGCTCTGGTCATGATCTCAGGGTCCAGGGATCGAGCTCCACATTGGGCGCTCTGCTCAGCGGGGAGCCTGCTTCCCCCTCTCTCTCTGCCTGCCTTTCTGCTTCTTGTGATCTCTCTCTCTTTGTGTCAAATAAATAAATAAATAAAATCTTTTAAAAAATAAAATAAAATATTCTCTTTTTAAAAAATATTTTATTTATTTATTGGAGAGAGAAAGCTGGGGGAGGGGGGCCGGGAGGGAGAAACAGACTTTGCACTGAGCCAGAGGCCTGATTCTAAGACAACGATATCATGACCTGAGTGGAAGTTAGACACTTAACCAATTGAGCCACCCGGGCACCCCAATACAAAAAAATGTTCTTAAAGGAAGTTTAAACAAAAAGAATTTAATAGAGAACAATATGTAGATAACAATCTTATAGAAAGTTATAATCTGAAGAAACTATGACCAAGATATATGCTGGCAGTTTCAAATATACAGTTGGTATATGGTTTGTGGACTCCTTAAAGATTACATATGTATTTTTCAAAACATTAATATCTACTTTTTTTTCCTATAAAATGTATACTCATCATAAGAAATTTAGGTAATAGAGGAATGCATAAAACCAGAGAAAACCCTTATAAACAATTTTCTTGTAGGGGAACATATATGCATTTTAAATGGATCTTGCATTTGCATTATATAATTTATCATTAATGTCATTATTAAGGGTTGCATAATATTGCACTACATGGATACATCATAATTTATTTAAATAATACCATAATAATGGACATTTATGTATTTCCAATTTTTTGCTATTACAATTCTGCAAATAACATATTTGAACAGATATCTGTGCACTTGTTTCATTGTATTCTTTGAACAAATTCCTAGAAGTGAAATTGTCAGTTCAGTGGGTAGGTACATTTTAAACACATTGATTTGTTCATTTATTTGTTCAGTTATTTCCTATCTCCACTCTTGTCTTATTCTTTACCATGTTCTCAGCATCTGCAACAGTGCTGGGTATAAAAGTATTAAGATAATATATATTGAAAGAACACTATTTCCAAATTGTGCTACAGAAAATGTGTACCAATATATACTACTATAAATACTGAATTAGAGTGTCAGTGTTCTCATACTATCACCAAAATTAGTTTATTAGATGTTATTAATCTTTTAGAAGTATTTTCCAATTGGATAGGCAAAAAAGAACATATTTTCTCATATGTACTAGTCATACTTATCTCTTCTTTTGTGAGTTTCCAGCCTTATTTTCTTTCTTTTTTTTTTTTTTAAAGATTTTATTTATTTATTTGAGAGAGAGACAGTGAGAGAGAACATGAGGGAGGAGAAGGTCAGAGAGAGAAGCAGACTCCCCGTGGAGCTGGGAGCCCGATGCGGGACTCGATCCCGGGACTCCGGGATCATGACCTGAGCCGAAGGCAGTCCAACCAACTGAGCCACCCAGGCGTCCCTCCAGCCTTATTTTCTATTGGTGTGCTTATATTGTTTATTATTTGTAAGAGCTCTTTGTATAGTAAGAACTTTGTTACCTATGTTGCAATTTTTTCTATTTAAAAATTTTATGGTATTTTATGCTGTACAGAAAATTTCAATTTTTCTGTAGTCTAATATATATATATTTTCTATAATTTCTGGCATTTATTTCAGTATTTCACCCTTCTATATTGAAAGATAATCTGACATTTTTTATGTTTTTTTTTTTAAAGATTTATTTATTTATTTATTTGACAGAGAGAGATCACAAGCAGGCAGAGAGGCAGGCAGAGAGAGAGGAGGAAGCAGGCTCCCCGCGAAGCAGAGAGCCCGATGCGGGGCTCGATCCCAGGACCCTGAGATCACGACCCGAGCCAAAGGCAGCGGCTTAACCACTGAGCCACCCAGGCACCCCATATAAAAGATTGTATTTTAAACTCTAGGTTATACTCCCATCTTCCTTTTTAGTTAGTTCATTGGTAGATGTAAAATTCCATTGAAGATCGCTTTGTAAGAAGTAGTTGTTTATTTTTAAGTTACATTTACAGAGGCTTGTCCTCTAAGAGAGGTAACATGTTACTCAGTTTGAACCCTTTAATATGATGTATTTAATTTCTAAATATTTAATGGAAGTGTATTTCCTTAAAATGCTGTATAGTCTGTAGTATTTTTAAACTGTTAGTATGTAATCTCTTTAAAAAGGAGCTATTCTTTTTGTAGAGTTTTTTTTTGTATAAGCAGAAAATATGACAAAGTCTACTTTTTAGTCAAATTGGGAATTCATGTCATTGAAGTTCATAAGAATGTGCACACATAAGGTTGATCAAGTACCTTAAAGAGAACAAAAAAAAAATTATATTTATATATAGGTGTCCCTGGATGGTATTTCTTAAACACTCCGATAAGTCACAGTTCCAGGACGTTATGACTTTATTTTCCTTCTTATTTCATGTTTCTCCTGAAAAATTTTGATTATAAAATCAGGCAAAGTACCCTTCCTATCACCATACATATTTTTTCCCTGCCATTCTGCCCTTAGCAATGATTCTCCAAGTAACTAAAGTGTCACACCAACAGTCACTGTCTGCCGGCCACTGTTCTGGGTGTGGGAAGGAGAATGATAACCACTCCAGTATCTCTCCTTTCTCACTTTCATCCATCTACCTTCAAGTCTAGACACAGGAAATAGCCTTCTACTTGGCAGGAAATGTCAGAGATAAGCTGAGGACACAGAGTTGTGTTTTTTTTTTTTTCCTTCTTTTGTGGACCAAAACTTTGTTTTTCCCTATACATTTTAATATATATATATAATTTTAAAAAGATATACATATATAATTTTAAAATTTTGGCTTATATAACATTGCCAAAGGTTAAATTGTTTATTCATTCTTTCTCTTATAGTCATGGCTGTAATAGAATTATATGTGACCAAGAGGCATATATAATGCTTTATGTGCACTTAGCACTATTTGATAGGTATATAGGAACTCAATTCATAAGCCTCTCATCTTTACTAAACTTCATTTAATAATTTCCTGACTGTATCAAAATCATTTGGTTTATAGCTTTTCCCTTTTATTTCAGACCCCAAATATCAGGAGCTTTACTGAACTCTGACTTTTGCTTTAAGAAGTTGATGAAGAGGGGCGCTTGGGTGGCTCAGTGGGTTAAGCCGCTGCCTTCGGCTCAGGTCATGGTCTCAGGGTCCTGGGATCGAGTCCCGCATCGGGCTCTCTGCTCAGCAGGGAGCCTGCTTCCTCCTCTCTCTCTCTGCCTGCCTCTCTGCCTACTTGTAATCTCTCTCTGTCAAATAAATAAATAAAATATTGAAAAAAAAAGATGTTGATGAAGAAAAGTAGAAATATTAGGTAATTTCCCATTTTTTTGCCCTGTTCTCTGTGTAACTCTGGCTGAGCCCTTGCTCTAAATAGGGGTGAGAATCCCAATGGTGAATAAGGCTTCTGAAGCTGGTAGTGAACCAAAGCCAGTTATATCATTTCTTGGAGTCCCTTAAATTTGAGATCAGGAGTAGAAGATAGAGTCAGGTTGCAAAAGTGTGATAACCAGAGCTCAGCATCACAACTAATTAGACCAAGAATTAGTGGAGTCTGGATAAGATTGTGACTTTCTCCAGAGCAGGCCAGCTATGCCAGAGGACTTGTAGCATTTGTTGAGCCTGGTATTACCCCTAGGACCTGGGGATACTGAGAAAAAGATAAGGACATATCTCTGTTCTTGGAATGTGAAACTTTATCAGGGGTTAGGGTTATATACACAACTTACAGTGATACCACATGTCAAGGACTACAACAGAGTCCTGTAGAAAGTGTTCTTAAAGCCAGTGGAGGAACAGATTGTTCAGTGAGAGCTTCTCCAAGTAAGTCACTAGGAACATTGTGAGGATGTGTTTGGATATTTGCCAGAGATTTCTTTGTGGGATAGTTGATGGCCTCAAGCAGGGCTGGAAGCTGAGGGTTTAGATTTGAAGCCTGGCTGCCATGTTTAGCACCTTTGTAAGCTTGGGCAAGTCACCGTACATGGTTGAGTTTCACTGAAATTTTTCAAAAGATTTTATTTATTTATTTGTCAGAGAGAGAGAGAGAGCACAAGCAAGGGGAGCAGCAGGCATAGGGAGAAGAGGCTCCCCACTGAGCAAGGAGCCCAATGTGGGACTCGATCCCAGGACCCTGGGATTATGACCCAAGTGAAGGCAAATGCTTAATCCAACGCTTAACTGACTGAACCATCCAGGCATCCTTTGCTCTTCATTTTCAAGATTGTTTTGGTTATTCAGGATTCCTTAAGTTTCCATATGAATTTTAGGATGGATTTTTTTTTAATTAAAAAATTTTTTTAAAAGAGATTTTATCAGAAAAAGAGAGCGAGTAAGAGTGTGTGAGAGCACAGAAGCAGGGGGAACAGCAGGCAGAGGGAGAAGCAGGCTTCCCGATGAGCAAGGAGCCCAATGCAGGACTTGATCCCAGGGCCTGGGATCATGATCTGATACAAAGACAGATGCATTTTTGTTGCTGTTTTTTCTTAAGATTTTATTTATTTATTTGACAGTGAGAGAGACAGCAAGAGAGGGAACAAAAGCAGGGGGAGTGGGAGAGGGAGAAGCAGGCTCCTCACTGAACAGGGAGCCTGATGCAGGACTCCATCCAAGGACCCTGGGATCATGACCTGAGCAGAAGGCAGACGCTTAATGACTGAGTCACCCAGGCATCCCATGAATTTTTTTTTTTTAAGAGCAAATAATATCAGTGCCTCCCTTGTTAGAGTTGTTGTGGGATTAAGTAAAACATTACAGGTAAAGCCCAGTGTATAGTGGTCTAGTTTGTTTATTTTGCCTTTCTAGAGTTGCATGTAAATCACTCTGGACAAATGATTAATCATTGTATTGTCAGAGCTTTCAATGTTAAATGGACTGTATAAACTCTGTATCTTCTGACTCTGTATAATTCCCCTTATTTGGAATTTTCTTTTTTAAGATGGTCTAAATCCCAGCCTTCTGCTTTTTACCAATTCTCATACTATGCACAAACAAAACAGGCCTAGTCTGGCATTGTTCTGACTTTAGCTTTGTTCTTTAGTACTCTGATGTTAAAGCAAACACATATTTAATTGTATGATTTCCTTCCTTTAATGTATTTGGAACTTGTTGTATCTGTTTTGTGGCACTTGTAACCATGTATTGTTTCTCCCCAGTGAACATGTACATTATTTTTATATTTTTTAAAAATTATTTATTTATTTATTATTTGAGAGAGAGCACCTGTATGTGTGCATGGGAGGCGGGGTAGAGGGAGAGGGGGAGAGAGAGTCTTAAGCAGAGTCTGGGCTGAATCCAGAGTCCAACATGGGGCTCTTTTTCACAGCCCTGAGCGGAAACCAAGAGTCAGAGACTTAACCAACTGTGCCACCCGTGTGCCCTGAACATGGACATTTTTTTAGGAGAAAATTTATGTCTTCCTAATCTTATCTCCTATAATGTCTTAGATAGTGCTTTGAACTTCATGGCACTCAGGTAAATGTCGACTGAATGAAGGAATAAATGTGAATGCATGAAGCTGCCAGAATAGTTGGTGTGATCTCAGGCTGCTCCCATAGAAACAGAAACTCTGGAATAGGAGAGATTATAAAACCTGGCATATGTTCAGAGAAAAGTGGTTAAGATGGTGAGAGGATTGAGAACCACGATTACGCATGGAATAACTGAAAGAAAGAGAAGGTTTTCAGTTTGGAGAAGGAAAAAAACTCGTAATACTGTGGAATAATTAAAAAAAAAAGAAGTTTTCAGTTTGGAGAAGAAAAAAACTCACAATGGGGCACCTACAATAGGAATTAGTTCTGATATTGAAATGTTGTCATGGAAGAAGGAATTAATTAGTGATCCTAGAGGAAATACATAGGAACAGTCTCTGGAAATTATATGGAGAAAGATTCTGACACAATGTTAAAAAATAATTTTCTGGGCGCCTGGGTGGCTCATTGGGTTAAGCTGCTGCCTTCAGCTCGGGTCATGATCTCAGGGTCCTGGGATGGAGTCCCACATCAGGCTCTCTGCTCAGCAGGGGGCCTGCTTCCCTTCCTCTCTATCTGCCTGCTTCTCTGCCTACTTGTGATCTCTGTCTGTCAAATAAATAAATAAAATCTTTAAAAAAAAAAGTAAAAAAAAAGTTAAAAAATAATTTTCTGATAGAATGACTCTTAAGTGGCTGCCATGAAAGGGAATGAGCTTCCTGTCATTGCTGGTGTTCAAACAGATTTGGTATTATCTGTTGGGGATGCTGTAGAGGATATGCAGACAGCCCCTGACTTAACAATGATTTGACTTAACGATTTTTCAGCCGTATGATGGTGCAAGAGCCATATGCATTCATGAGAAACCATACTTCCAGTTTTGAATTTTGATCTTTTCCCAGGCTACCACTATGTAGTGTGGTTCTCTCGGGTGATGCTGAGCAGCAGCAGGAAGCCACAGCTCCCAGTCAGCTACACAATCATGAAAGTGAACAGCTGATACAACTGTTCTGTTTTTCACTTTCAGTGCAGTATTCAATAAATGAAATGAGATATTCAATACTTAATTATAAAATAGATTTTGTGTTAGGTGATTTTGCCCAACTGTAGGCTAATGCAGGGACATTTAAGGTAGGCTAGGCTAAGCTATGATGTTCTGTAGGTTAGGTGAGTTAAGTGCATTTTTGACTTACAATGTTTTCAACTTATGATGGATTTATCAGGATGTAGCACCATCATAAGTGGAGAAAGATGTATAATTATTTACAAAGGAATTGGAGTAGATGACTCCCCAAATCTTTTTCAAGTCTCATGGTCTTTAATTCTATGTATATCATTACATTATTATATATGGTTACCCTTTATTATATCTACATATCAATGTATGCATTGTATATGTATATATATAAAGATAAATATATTCATCACATTAATAGTGCTTAAATTAATGAAGGGTAAAAATGATTTTTCAAAAACTTGATCTTCATTACTTAAAAAATATTACTAACATGTTTTTTGCTTGAGAACACCAGTTTGTAAAATATTATTCTGCATGAGCACTGTGTTCTTAAACTGCAATAAACAGTATAATAATGTTGTTGGCATCTCAGACACTGGGATGGTGCAATCAGTTAAGCATCCTACTCTTTTTTTTTTTTCCAATTTATTTATTTTCAGAAAAACAGTATTCATTATTTTTTCACCACACCCAGTGCTCCATGCAAGCTGTGCCCTCTATAATACCCACCACCTGGTACCCCAACCTCCCACCCCGCTGCCACTTCAAACCTCTCAGATTGTTTTTCAGAGTCCATAGTCTCTCATGGTTCATCTCCCCTTCCAATTTACCCAAAAGCACATACCCTCCCCAATGTCCATAACCCTACCCCCCTTCTCCCAACCCCCCTCCCCCCAGCAACCCACAGTTTGTTTCGTGAGATTAAGAGTCACTTATGGTTTGTCTTAAGCATCCTACTCTTGATTTCAGCTCAGATCATGAACTTAAGGTTGTGAGATCAAGCCCCTGGGGCTCTGTGGTCAGTACAAATGCTCAGTGCAGAGTCTGCTGGAGATTCTTCCCATTCCCTCTGTTATTCTCCCTTGTTCTTCCTCTCTCAAATGAATAAATCTTTAAAAAAATAATATTAGCATCTCAAAAGCAAATAAATATCATTTCCATTTCTAAATTAAAATGGCCTGATCCATCTAGCTGTTACCTTTTCCCAGTAAAAGTTTTTACTGTTGGGGCACCTGGGTGGCTCAGTCAGTTAAGCATCCAACTCTTGATATCAGCTCAGGTCTTGTTATGTATCTTTAATCTTTAATTTGTGACAGTTCCTGATTCATTCCTTGTCTTTAATAACCTTGACATTTTTGAAAGTTCAGGCTTGTGCTTTTGTGCTCTCTCTCTCTCTTTTGCTCTCTCTCAAATAAATAAAATCTTTAAAACAAAACAAAACAAAGTTCAGGCCATTTTGTAGAATGGCCCTCACTTTAGGTTTGTCTATGTTTCTTTATGATTAGATGCAAGTTATACAATTTTGGCAGGAATATGGTAGAAGAGGTAGTGTGTTCTCAGTATATCTTATTAATAAAGATTTGTAGTTGATGTTAATTTTGAAGACTGATTAAGGTGATAACTTTTTCACTGTAAAGTTATTAACTTTCCATTTGTAATTAGTAAGCATTTTGTGGGGAGATACTTTGAGACTATATAAACATCCTGTTCTTAAACAAACTTTCAGTCACCTATTTTATGATTCTTGCTTGAAAAAATAAGTACTATGATGACTGCCAAATGGCAGTTTTTCCAGTTTCAACATTTATTTTACATTTATTACTTGGTATTTTGTTTTAAGAGTTTTCTCTTTTCTTTTTATTTGTCAATTCACTTATTTACATAAGCATGGACTCTGTTTTATTCAATGGATTTTAATCCACTGTCATTATTGATTTCAGTGCTAAAATTGTCAGAGGTTTGGATGTTCAAATCCTGTTCGAGCTAGTTCTTGTGTTCTTTGGACATTTCTATTTTATTCTTGGAGTACTTTCTGGTGTCAGATGTTTCAGGCTTATCTTGTTTCTCTTATTCTTACCCAACCATTTCAGTCATTTCAAAAGCTATTTTTCCTGGGAATGGTTCCCGGGAGATCTGGGTGCTAGGTGTGGTTATTAATACTGGGGTATCATTGATTTTAGACCATTTTAGCAGACAGAGCCAGGAAACTCACAAACACATATGGACATGCATCTATATCTATTTCTATATCTAGTCATCTATTCATATTAAAATCCATGAGTTTACTCTAATATCTTCAACTCCACTCCAACACCACAGGGTTCCTTCTAGTCTTCACTCTTTTTCTATTTGTAATTTCCTTTCTGATGATGAGAAATTTGGCCCTCATTATCTTTAATATTTAATTATAGGCTCATTCTCTCTTTATATAACTAATACCCTGGTCTCATGGGCCACCCCTGCCCCAACTTCTCCTCAGACCCAGTCCTGCTGGCCTCCCTACCCACCCAGCCTCCTCCCAGCCACACAACTAGAAAAGTGGTAGAACAGGAAAAAAAAATGCCAATTATTTGACAGATAGCCCCTTACTGGTCTTCAAGCTCAAGGGCATCTATTTGTCAAAATGCTCCTGTGAAGATGCACATGGAAAAGGGGCCCTTGGGCTAGAAAGATGAAGATTTAACCAGGCAAAGAGGCAGTCCTCAAGGATGTCCCTTCTGTGAGAAATGGAGAATGAAGGGTAGAGGCAGCCAAATGCTGCCGCCTGCCAAGAACCACAATGAAGGAATTCTCCAAAATGGGTACGGTTCAGGGTTCAGTCAACCTCCTTCTCCAGTTCCATTAATATGCCACTGTGTTTTGTTACGATGTCTAGAACACATTCCATTTAACAGAAACATATCACTATGCTGTATTTGTCAAGAGGGAAATACTGCTTTTAAATTGAAATTCTCGGAGATGGATGATAGTGTCTATTGTTTTAATGCTTACTTCATTTCCTGGTCCAGAAGACCAGAAATCTGTTTGTATTTTAGAAAACAGCATGAGGTCCATCTGTTCAGGTCATATTTTCCCACATTAACACAAAGATTTATGGAGTGGTAAACTTAGTAAGAAAAACCAATCATAGTTATATTATTTGCTGCCATTTGAATTGACTTTTTTTTGTTAGCCATGAAAATATAGTAGTAAACACACATGTGCACAATGAATTAATTCTTTCAAACACCAACTATAATAAAGGAATCCTTCTTAGTTCATATAGTATTTTACCTTTGTTTTGGTTTGCATTCTAGACATCATCCATTCAAATTCTCCCCATGATACTGTTTATCCACAGTTTTGCTTCCAACAGAAGGCACAGACAGACATATAAGAGCTGTTTGGCTTCCCGGGTGACTATTCTGGTATGACTGAAATACAGCGTAATATTTTTTTTTCCTCTAATGAAAATAGCTTGATTCCCTCCCCTCCTCCCCGACCCCTCCAGTATATGAAATAAAGACACACTTAGGTAGAAAGTAAACAAAAAGTAATAAGAAAGTACTAAAAACCTGAAATTCTGCCATCCACAGTATAAATTGTTTTATATTTTAAAAAAGATACCATGAATACTCTTTTATGCCTTTCTTTTTACTTAGCAATGTGACATGAAATTTATGTCATCAGGTATACATATATATTATCTTTCTGGATGATTGTATAATATTGGATTGATGTTTTCATTTTACCAGTCCCCTATTAGAGGATAATGAACTATTTTCAATTTTTTTGTTGTGTAAAGAAAGCCATGATGAATATCTTTGCTTGCAATCTTTATGTACTTTATAGGGATCTCTTTGGGATATATTCCTCCTGGAAATGGCATTGCTGGGTCAAAGGGTTCATATATTTAACATTTTTATACATGTCGCTGGTAAAAGTAACTCTTAATGAGATGGATTATATATACAGTGCTTGTCCTTCATATACAATGTCCCTTTCAGTGATGGGACTTTGCAGTCTCTTTTCAACTTTGTAGTAGCATTATATATGTGTGTGTATATTCTCTAATAGACATTTAAGGGAGTGATTTTAATAAATCTAGGTATGCAGCTTAACCAACCAGGTGTTGTCAAGTTTTACTCAAAATATGATTTATGGTTTGGTTTGAAGCAAGATGATATTTGGTCCATTTCTTGTTTTTTCTTATTTGAGTTTAATGAATTATAGTAAATGGTATATGAGAGTGAGTTGTAATTTCCCTGAGTGATGTCTATAGTATGAAGAATCAGTTATGATTAAATGAAACCAAATTTGTAAAATTTTAATCTAATTCATGTGGCTTTTCCAGAAGTCTTGGCCTCAAGAGGGATTTCAGGCTTGGCTTTCTCGTGGATAAACAGCAAGAACAGTGTAAACGTGAGCAGGTGGTGTGTGTAGTGTTTCAGGGATTTGTGAGTAGACCCCATTGATCCTTGGTGTTCCTTTTTTTGTTCAGGGATTGGTGCAAGTCCTGGGGGTGAGTGTTGGTAGGTTTCTTTGAACTCACCTGGGCTGTTTGATCCTTTCTCATGAGAATTAGGTAAGGGATAAGTAGCCAGTCATACTTTACAAGCCTATCCAAACAGCCCTATAATCTGTTTTACATTACATTTAATTAGCATTGAACCTAATTGGTGGCTTAATCATTTATGTACATATAAAAAAGATCATGGAAATAGAAAAGGATCATTTTATTCCTGCCCCTCCTCCTTCTAACAATGGCTCCCTGCCACTCTCAACAGATTCACTCAACACAGCTGATTTTAAAGGTGCTGATTCACTGCTGACTGATTCTGCCTTTTTTTTTTTTTTAAGACAGTAGGAAAGTAAGTGGTAGATGATAAATATGTGTTCACTGAGGATGTCATAGTTTATGCAAATTGATAGGTCCACTGCCTTAGAGATTAGAAAAGCTCTTTCCTGGAAAGGGAAGTGTCGATTAAAAATGGTGAAAGACTCATTCCAGCAAGTTCTTAGCTGCCAACCGACATATTCATCACAGTGTGCCAGAATGGATTTTAAAACGGTACAACAGAAATTACTCTGCTCCAAATCAGGCATCATTGCCTTCACACAAGCCAAATCAAACTGCTTGTTTGAAAACTGCCAAATAAAGCTTTCTTTCAACCTCAGTTAACTTTTTCCTTTCCTGGTGTGTATGGTTCATTACAGTCTACTAAAGTCGTCAACCACAATTGAGTATAGGGGAGCCAGGCTCCTCACCTTGATTTTGCCTACACAGCAACAGGCATCGCTGCTTCCAAGCTGATGGCAAGAGAGAATGTTCAGCCTAGTTCGAACCAGATTGATAACTCCCTTCCCAACTTGCCCCTTTCTACCCCTTTCCCTTTTGCACTTTTTGCTTTCATTTAGTTCTTTTCTTCAGAATCGAATATTCACTCCTTTTCCTAGTTCAGCTAAGCAGCCTTCATTCCTAGCCCAGCCTGCTTGCTGTACCACAGGCTACATCCTTGCTCAGTCCTATCAAAGCAGCCTTGACCCATAACCACTGGGGCAGCTTCTGCTTTTCAGCCCAGAATAAGGATTCTTTCTCACCTAAGAATCCCTCTTTTGGGGTGCCAAGGTGGCTCAGTGGGTTAAAGGCTCAGCCTTCGGCTCAGGTCATGATCTCAGGGTCCTGAGATCGAGCCCTGCATAGGGCTCTCTGCTCAGCAGGGAGTCTGCTTCCCTTCCTCTCTTTCTCTGCTTGCCTCTCTGCCTACTTGTGATCTCTGTCAAATAAATAAAATCTTAAAAAAAAAAAGAATCCGTCTTTTAAGCTTATGTTAGCTAACATGCTGAGGAGCTTGTCATTCAGCCTATGTGCCCAAATCTTTTCTAGCCTGAGCTGCCATGAAGTTCTGGTGCTGTTGCGCATTTATTAGCACTGCAGGGAATGACCCTCACAGTGGATGTTACCTCACTGATCTGTCATCAGCAAAGCATAGTGATGATGGTGGATTTGGACTTATTCTTCCACATTCCTCCCTTGATTTTTCTAAGCAAGAAGATGAATTTGTGAGATGGTTAGCAGGGTCAGGAGGTTCAGTCAATGGCTATAGAAAGGAAAGCTAGCTATTGCTACAGTAATACAGAATTGGACTCTATCCAAGGCCTGGACTAACAGGGTCAGAGCACCAATACCAGATTCCAGAGTGCAACAAACTTGCCATTCCTCAGACTCTCAGAGTAAATTATTTTCCCTCAAGAACAAGATGCCTGTGGGTAGAGTAAAAACCTCATATCCTACTAATTTTTGAGATGAGATGTTTCTTACTGGTCAGTAATGTGAACATAAAAGTCAGAATTCATCCATAGCAACCCCCTAAATAACATTTTTAGGGTAAGTACCCAATCATGTCTACAAATCATGGGGGTAAAACTCAAGTTTATAGCCAATTTAAAGTCCATTCTAAAATTATAACAGGGTTGCTATTGAGGATACGGGCAAGGGATGGGGTAAATGGGTGGTGGGTATTAAGGAGGGCACTTACTGTGATGGGCACTGGATGTCATACATAAGTGATGAATCACTAAATTCTACTCCTAAACTAATATTACACTATATGTTAAGTACTCCTGAAACTAATATTACACTATAATATTTTTTAAATTAACATATAATGTATTATTATCCCCAGGGTACAGGTCTGTGAATCGCCAGGTTTACACACTTCACAGCACTCACCATAGCACATACCCTCCCCAATGTCCACCACCCACACACCCCATCCCAACCCTCTCCTACCCCCCAGCAACCCTCAGTTTGTTTTGTGAGATTAAGAGTCACTTATGGTTTATCTCCTTCCCTCTCTTGTTTCATTTATTCTTCTCCTACCCCTGAACCCCCCACATTGCATCTCCCCTTCCTCATATCAGGAAGATATATTATAATTGTCTTTCTCCGATTGACTTATTTCACTAAGCATAATACCCTCTAGTTCCATCCACATCATCGCAAATGGCAAGATTTTTTCTTTTGATGGCTGCATAGTATTCCATTGTATATATATACCACTTATTCTTTATCCATTCATCTGTTGATGGACATCTAGGTTCTTTGCGTTGTTTGGCTATTGTGGACATTGCTGCTATAAACATTCAGGTGCATGTGCCCCTTCGGATTACTACATTTGTATGTTTAGGGTAAATACCTGGTAGTGCAATTGCTGGGTTGTAAGGTAGCTCTATCAACTTTTTGAGGAACCTCCATGATATTTTCCAGAGTGGCTGCACCAGCTTGCATTCCCACCAACAGTGTAGGAGGGTTCCCCTTTCTCTGCATCCTCGCCAGTATCTGTCATTTCTTGACTTGTTAATTTTAGCCATTCTGACTGGTGTGAAGTGGTATCTCATTGTGGCTTTGATTTGTATTTCCCTGATGCCGAGTGATGTGGAGCACTTTTTCATGTGTCTGTTGGCCATCTGGATGTCTTCTTTGCAGAAATGTCTGTTCATGTCCTCTGCCCATTTCTTGATTGGCTTATTTGTTCTTTGGGTGTTGAGTTTGCTAAGCTCTTTATAGATTTTGGATACTAGCCCTTTATCTGATATGTCGCTTGCAAATATCTTCTCCCATTCTGTCAGTTGTCTTGTGGTTTTGTTAACTGTTTCCTTTGCTGTGCAAAAGTTTTTGATCTTGATGAAGTCCCAATAGTTCATTTTTGCCCTTGCTTCCCTTGCCTTTGGCGATGTTCCTAGGAAGAAGTTGCTGTGGCTGAGGTCAAAGAGGTTGGTGCCTGTGTTCTCCTCAAGGATTTTGATGGGTTCCTTTCTCACATTGAGGTCCTTCATCCATTTTGAGTCTATTTTCATGTGTGGTGTAAGGAAATGGTCCAATTTCATTTTTCTGCACGTGGCTGTCCAATTTTCCCAACACCATTTACTGAAGAGGCTGTCTTTTTTCCATTGGACATTTTTTCCTGCTTTGTCAAAGATTAGTTGACCATAGAGTTGAGGGTCTATTTCTGGGCTCTCTATTCTGTTCCATTGATCTATGTGTCTGTTTTTGTGCCAATACTGTAATGTCTTGATGATAACAGCTTTGTAATAGAGCTTGAAGTCTGGAATTGTAATGCCACCAACTTTGGCTTTCTTTTTCAATATTCCTCTGGCTATTCGAGGTCTTTTTGGGTTCCATATAAATTTTAGGATTATTTGTTCCATTTCTTTGAAAAAATGGATGGGACTTTGATAGGGATTGCATTAAATGTGTAGATTGCTTTAGGTAGCATAGACATTTTCACAATATTTGTTCTTCCAATCCATGAGCACGGAACATTTTCCCATTTCTTTGTGTCTTCCTCAATTATCATGAGTACTTTATAGTTTTCTGAGTATAGATTCTTTGCCTCTTTGGTTAGATTTATTCCTAGGAATCTTGTGGTTTTGGATGCAATTGTAAATGGGATTGACTCCTTAATTTCTCTTTCTTCTGTCTTGTTGTTGGTGTAGAGAAATGCAACTGATTTCTGTGCATTGATTTTTATATCCTGACACTTTAATGAATTCCTGTACAAGTTGTAGCAGATTTGGAGTGGAGTCTTTTGGGTTTTCCACATATAGTATCATATCATCTGCAAAGAGTGATAGTTTGACTTCTTCTTTGCCGATTTGGATGCCTTTCTTTTTGTTGTCTGATTGCTGAGTCTAGGACTTCTAGTACTATGTTGAATAGCAGTGGTGATAATGGACACCCCTGCGGTGTTCCCGACCTTAGCGGAAAAGCTCTCAGTTTTTCTCCATTGAGAATATTTCGGTGGGTTTTTCATAGATGGCTTTGATGATATTGAGGTATGTGCCCTCTATCCTTACACTTTGAAGAGTTTTGATCAGGAAAGGATGCTGTACTTTGTCAAGTGCTTTTTCAGCATCTATTGAGAGTATCATATGGTTCTTGTTCTTTCTTTTATTAGTGTATTGTATCCCATTGATTGATTTGCGGATGTTGAACCAAAGTTGCAGCCCTGGAATAAATCCCACTTGGTCGTGGTGAATAATCCTTTTAATGTACTGTTGGATCCTATTGGCTAGTATTTTGGTGAGAATTTTCGCATCTGTGTTCATCAAGGATATTGGTCTATAGTTCTGTTTTTTGATGGGATCCTTATCTGGTTTTGGGATCAAGGTAATGCTGGCCTCATAAAATGAGTTTGGAAGTTTTCCTTCCATTGCTATTTTTTGGAACAGTTTCAGGAGAACAGGAATTAATTCTTCTTTAAATGGTTTGTAGAATTCCCCTGGGAAGCCATCTGGCCCTGGGCTCTTGTTTGTTGGGAATTATTACACTATATGTTAAGTAACTATTTTAAAATAAAAACTTGAAACATTATAAATGATAAAATTGTACACTTCGACTCCAAAAAATAAAAAATGTGGAAGATAATCACTTCTGGCTAGTACAAATGAAAAGCACTAAGTAATTAAGCAATCATATTTAACAGTTTAGGGGCACCTGGGTGGCTCAGTCTCTGGGTGTCTGCCTTCAGCTCGGGTCATGATCCTAGAGTCCTGGGATTGAGCCCCACACCAGGCTCCCTGCTCCGGGGGAAGCCTGCCTCTCCCTCTCCCACTCCCCCTGCTTGTGTTCCCTCTCTCGCTGTGTCTCTGTCAAATAAATAAATAAAATCTTTCAAAAATGCTCAATCATGGGCACCTGGGTTGCTCAGTGGGTTAAAGCCTCTGCCTTTGGTTCAGGTCATGGTCCCAGGGTCCTGGGATCAAGTCCCGCATCGGGCTCTCTGATCAGCAGGGAACCTGCTTCCTCCTCTCTCTCTGCCTGCCTCTCTGCCTACTTCTGATCTCTGTCTGCCAAGTAAATAAAATAAAATCTTTAAAAAATGCTCAATCATATTTAACAGTTTAATAAAATGTCATAATACTCTGGTAAACATTCAGATGATGACTTTGAAGTGTTTTGAAATAAATGAAGATAGCACCCTTATTTCATAAAGTTATGTCTAATATATTAACATTTATTGCTCTTAAGAGAATTCAAAGTATAGCTTATTCTAGCCACCGAAACATTTTGAGAATGGAAAAAATGGTAACACCAATTTGGTCTTTTATATTCCAAATCTCAATGCCCCTCTTTGGTAAATACCCTCACTTCATTCATTGGGTCTGATTTTACCACTATTTCCTTGTTTGTTTCTTTCTGGAGAGTTCAGGATCAGCTTCAAATGACAAGGAGATATGAAAAATGAGGCTCAAGGGTTCTTAATTTTTAGGCCGAAAATTCTTTGATGATGTAACACAAATGAAAGTTCTCCCAACCCAAGAACTTTGCGGAGATGCTGACCCCTCTCCCAGGTGAATCCTTGCTATTTTGTTCTGACAATTCCAGGCCAGCATGGGGCCAACAGAGACTCCAGGGGCAGCCCAGGTCAGGACAGGTTCCTCAGGGATCTGGAACCAGTGTCCCCAGCTAAGAGAGTCAGAATTGCAGCTGAGTGACAAAGATAATAGTCTAAGGGCCATCTCAAAGGTGAAATCAGGTCAGAAATAGGAGAATGAACCTATGAGAACTGATAACAACACAGGAAAAAGTTGAAGAAGCAGTAAAATGCAGTTCAGGACTGAACTTTGTTTTGTTCTGTCAACATTTATTAAATGTGTTTTAAGTGCCAGGAACATAAATATGAATGAGTCCTTCATGGAACTCACAGGCCACAAGGCAATTCTGACTTTGGCATGTTCCCTTTAGATGGTATCTGGATCTGTTGAAGGAGCGGACATGGCAGATTAAAGGAGCCTCCTTAGGCTGTGCACAAACCAGAAAACTTGGGATGTGTTGACAAGTCCTGCCCAGCATCAATGTGTGAAGATGTAGAGTCATACTGTGGCCGCTTCCTTTTTCTGTGGCTTTAAGTCTTCTCAGAAAGAACACTTTAAAAATTAGAGGTCAGAATGAATTTGAATACTTGCCCTTTGTCCTGGAATTTGCCAGCTGGGCCTAGATGAAGATTTGAGTAGAAGTGTTTGAGAGAGTAGACAGAGTGTGCAAGGGAGTTATAAGATAATTGCATTTTCAGAGAACTGTCTTAGTAATCACATAAAATTTAAAAGGCCTCCAGTAAAGTGGCTTGAAGGAATTATTAAGATTCTGTTCTAATTAGCAGCCCTAAGTGCTTGTTTACCACAACTGACATGTATTTCTTCATTATGAGCTCAAAAGGCTATCTACCGATCTTTAAGAAAATCTTATGTTATTATTACCTAGAATCCCAACCAATTCTGGTTGATTCTTTCAAAAATCTACTCTAGTTTTCTTGATAAGCTGTAGGTTATTTTTCCTAAACAACAACTACACGAGGAGCAAAATGTAGGCAAATCATCTGCTGTGATTATTATATATTATATATTATTATATACCATCCTATCCCATCAATAAAAGAATTAATAACAACTTAAGGAACTATGTTCAGTTTTTGATCATTTGAGCAGAACTATGTGAATATTTTCCCATAAATTAAAAAATATTAATGCCTTATTAGCATCTGTAATGAAAATAATATTATAAAAAGCAGAGTAGGCAGGAAAGGTTCCTTGACTGATGGGATTCAACTTTAAATATTACATAGTAAACTAATATATCTGTGTATCAGACAGGGTTTAGTCTGATACTAAAATCAGATACTAAGTATCAGATACTGATACTTAGATAAAAAAAGTCACTCTATTTCTTTGAATCAGAAAGAGATATACAAGAAATCAGAAGTTTCTAAAACCTTTAGACTTCCTTGAATGCATGTTTTTTTTATCCTTTAAAAAATTCCTAATCTAGCAATTCATAAACTGTATATAATAACCTTCTTGCTATAGAAACAGCAGAGGAAAATAAGTCTTTCTTCTATGCTAATGTCAAAATCTCCACAATATTTGACCAATAGGAAGCAAACAAGCTAGTATTTACTGAGCACTTGCTATGTACTTTTGATCTATAGTTTCATTAAATCCTTGTTAATAACATTTTCAAGTTGGTAATATCAGCCGATCTTACAGATGGTTTAGAAAGGCTAAGTGATGTATGCACAGGTAGAACATAGAGACAGAATTAAAATTCAGATCTGCTGCTTCCAAAATTGGTTAAATTTGTTGCCCAGTATTGGTTATTAATCCAAAGCCCTGTTTGATGGCATCCAACCAAAGTAGTGATTCAATATTTAAAAACTATATCCATCAGGCCAGTTAGCTCAGCCATTAAGAGATATTTTATAATTCACTTTTTTCTAGATGATCCATGAGGATGTGGTTCTTAAAGGCAGACATTTCAGACAGTATTTCAGGGAGAAAGCAAGCCAGCAAGTAGTTTCGATCTTAGGCAAAAATAATCTTGTCCATGTCACTTGACCTAGAACTTTGTAGTCTTATCCAACACTTTTCTAGATCTTAAGAAGATAAAAAATTATTTTCTAAGAAAACTCATGGTTTTACATTTGGGCAATTCTTTTGTCCATATATGTACTAAGCATGTGGGTCTTCTGAGAATACAAATCTGATCTTTAGACATTTACAGAATGATGGTGTGTGAGTTTTCTGTTCACTGCTATAACAAATTACCAGAAAATTGATGGATTAAAACAATAGGAATATTACAATTTACAGTTCTGTCAGTCAGAGGTCCAGTACAGATATCGTATGGTGTTGGCAGGTGTGTATTGTTTTCTGCAGACTCTAGGAGAGGATCCATTTCCTTGCCTTTCAGAGGCTGTCCACATTATGGGTTTATGATCCCCTTCTGTCTTCAATACTAGCAACAGCAGGCTGAGTTCTCATACTGCATCACTTTGACTTTGCTTCTGTGGTCACATCTCCTCTGATTTTCTGTCTCTGTCTTCCACTTTTAATCACTTGTGTTACATTAGGCCCAATTAGATAATCTAGGAAAGTCTCCCTATTTTAAGGTCAGTTGATTTGAAGCTCAATTCCATTTGCAACTTTAGTTCCCCTTAGTCATATAAGGTAATATATTGACAGTTTCTGGGAATTAGGATGTGGATATTTTGGTGGGGATGTTTGGGGGGTATTATTCTGCTACCATGGATGATTAATTTGCAGTGTAGAAGAAAGGGCTTGGGAAGGCAGAGATGGATCTGAATTTTGCCCATACCATCAACTGGTTATGTCACTCACTAACTGGCAAGACATGTAAACTCTCAGAACCTATTTCCTCACATGTAAAATGGAGATTATAATACCTACTGTACAGAGTTGTTTTCTACCTTTAAATGAGGAAACAAAGTTCTTAGTACATGCCTGGCACAAAGATGGGGCTAAATAAATATAGCTTTCATCATAATTAGAGAATCTAGAGCCACATTCAGGGCCAAACAATCCAAAAGAGTATGTCCCAGGTATATGGAAGCATTTATGCTTGATATTTCCTGTGGTTTCATTTTTCCTTTAGCTCTAATTAAATGGTTGCCTGAAATCCTTTCAAAACCAAACAGTGTATAGATCCTAAATAAACACGCAAAATATGAATGAAGATGCACTTTATTTTAGTTTTAGTCTCAGCTAGTTTCTTTCCATAGATGATGTTCTGAATGGAGAACAAAGAGACAAATATGAACAGTCGATTTAAGCCCTTATTAACTAGCCATTAAAAATGATGTTATAGACAATTTAGTGACATGGAAAAATATTTGCAATGTATTGATAAATAGAATAGGGAAGTCATAAACTGGGGTATGGTGTTTGATGCCATTTTTTGGGAAAAAAATTCACAAATAGAAAAAGGCTCGGAAGGATCAGTAGTTATCTCTGGCTGGTAGAATTATGGATGGTTTTTATTTTATCTGTTTGCTTTCCCATATTTCTGAATTTTCTATAATAAAACTGTATTGCTTTTGTACTAGGAATAAACAAAAAATAATTTTTTTTATGTAGTGATCTGATCATGGTAAATAGCTCCTGAGTCAGAAGCTTGTTCAGAGCAGGTGCCCAGGGAAGCTTAATAAGGGACTTCTGTGACTTTGTGATGGTGGGAGTCACCTGGCAAGGCCAAGTTGTGAGGCGTGCACTGGGAAGTAGGTACATAGCAACTAAGTTCAGCCTAGTAATGCTGAGACATGTATCTCTAGTACCCTTCCTCTTTGACTGACAATGGCTTAATTAAGAAAAGGAGATACACATTACTTAAGGAACACCTCCAGTTATGCCTGAGAAATTTAATATTAAAAGAAATATGGGAGGGCGCCTGGGTGGCTCAGTGGGTTGAGCCGCTGCCTTCAACTCGAGTCATGATCTCAGGGTCCTGGGATCGAGGCCCGCATCGGGCTCTCTGCTCAGCAGGGAGCCTGCTTCCTCCTCTCTCTCTCTGCCTGCCTCTCTGCCTGCTTGTGATCTCTCTCTGTCAAATAAATAAGTAAAATCTTTTAAAAAAAAATAAAAAGAAATATGGGAGACCTATCAGCAGAAATAGAGCCAGAGGTAGAGATGCTAAATAAACAAATTCTCCAAATAGTCAAACTGCACACCATCATTTTTTTATTATTCTTGGAATAGTATTAAGGACTTTAAAGTGTTTTAGTGGATAAGGTTCCTTACTTGAATTATTTGAGCCACTTAAATTTGTTTATATATATTACTTAATTTTGTTCTTAACAAAATTTGCTTCATTAAAAAAATCATTCATTCATTCAACAAGCACGTACTGAACACCTATCTCATGCCAAGCACTGTGCTAGGTGCTGAAGATATAAAAATCGGTAATACCTAATTTTAATACCTGTGGGATGAAAACTCTCAAAGTTTTAGTGGCAGAGAAAGACAAAAACACAGTTATAGCTCAAAGCAATAAATTCTATGATTGAAGGTATAATGAAAGAATGAGGGTGAGGGGCGCCTGGGTGGCTCAGTGGGTTAAAGCTTCTGCCTTTGGCTCGGGTCATGGTCCCGGGGTTTTGGGATCGAGCCCCACGTCGGGCTCTCTGCTCGGTGGGGAGCCTGCTTCCTCCCCTCTCTCTCTCTGCCTGCCTCTCTGCCTACTTGTGATCTCTGTCTGTCGAATAAATAAATAAAATCTAAAAAAAAAAAGAAGAATGAGGGTGGGCATCTAACTCAAATGGAGGTAAGAGGTAGGCCTAGGGAAGTTTTCCAGAGAAGGTGATATTTAATCTGAGCCTTGAAGAATGAGCAGGAATTTATGAGGTGAAAAATCAGGAAAGGAGTATTCCATAAAGAAGGAATAGCATATTTAAAAACCCAGAGGCATGACATTTTTGAAAGGGTTTCCTATAGTTTGAAATAGCCAGAACTTTTGTGCATGTGGAGGACAAGCAGAGGATGAGGCTGTGAGAATTCATTTTATGTATCAACTTGGCTGGTTGAGGACTACTCTACATGTTTCTGTGAAGGGGTCTTTGGATGATATTTACACTTAAAACCTTGAAATTGAGTAAAGTGGGTTGCTTTCCATAATGTGGGTGGGCCTCATCAAATCAGTTGAAGGCCTCAACAGAAAAGCTAATATCCACTGAGAAGGGAATTCAGACTATTTGATTTTGAACTGTAACTCTTCCTGGGTTTCCAGACTTGACAAAACTCTTACTGGTTTTGTCAAGCACCACAATCACATGAATCAACTCCTTAAAATAAATCTCTGTATGTGTATGTAGGCATACTTCATTTATTGCACATCGCTTTAGTGCACTTCACAGATAGTGCATTTTTTACTAATTGAGGGTTTGTGGCAACCTTGTGCCTATTGATGTCATTTTTCTTAACATTTTCTCACTTCCTTTCTGTGTCACATTTTGGTAATTTTCATAATATTTCAGACTTTTTCATTATTGATATATTTGTTAATGGTGATCTGTGATCAGCAATTTTGATGTTACTATTGTAACTGTTTTATAAACCATGTCCATATAAGATGGCAAACTTGATCAATAAATGTTGTATGGGTTTCAACTGCTCCATTGACTAGCTGCTCACCTATCTTTCGCTCTCTCCTCAGACCTCCTTATTCCCTGAGATACAATATTAAAATTAGGCTAATTAATAACCCAACAATGGCCTGTAAGTGTTCATGTGAAAGGAGGAGTCACATGTCTCTTACTTTAAATTAAAGGCTATAAGTGATTAAGCTAAATGAGGAAAGCCTGCTGAGAGTCAAGATAGGTTATAAGCTAGGTCCCCTATGCCAAAAAGTTACCCAAATGGTGAATGCAGAGGAAAAGTTCTTAAATTAAAAGAGATACTCCAGGGAACACACAAATGAACAAGGCAAGACAGCCTTATTGCTGATACGGAGAACATTTAATGGTCTGGATAGAAGATCAAAGCAGTCATAACATTCCCTTAAACCAAAGCCTATCCAGAGCAAAGCCCTGACTCTCCTCAATTCTTTGAAGGCTGAGAGAGGTGAGGAAGCTATTTTCAAAAGAAAATCTTGAAACTATCAGAGGTTGGTTCACGAAGTTTAAGGAAAGAAGCTGTCTCCATAATATCAAAGGGCAAGATGAAGCAGCAAGTGCTGTTGTAGCTAGAGATCCAGATGATCTTAATGAAGGCAGCTGCACTAGACAATAGGTTTTCATTGTAAATAAAAACAGCCTTCTATTGGAAGAAGATTCTATCTAGGACTTTCATAGCTAGAGAGGTGAAGTCAATGCCTGGCTTCAGAGCTTCAAAGGACAGACAGAGTCACCCTCTTGTTAGGAGTCAATGTAGCTGTTGAAGCCAATTCTCATTTACCATCCCCAAATCCTAGAGCCCTTAAGTATTATGCTAAATTTACTTGGCCTGTGTTCTCTAAATGAAACAGCAAAGACTGGATAACAATATATCTATTTACAACATGGTTTCCAGAACATTTAAAGCCCAATATTGAAAATTACTGCTCAGAAAAAAAGATTCCTTTCAAAATAGTACTGCTCATTGACAATGTACCTAATCATCCCAGAGCTCTGATGAACATGTATAAGATTAATCTTGTTTTCATGCCTGCTAACACAACATCCATTATGAAGCTCATGGATCAAGGAGTAATTTCAACTTTCAAGTCTTACTGTCTAAGAAATACAGTAAGCAGCACCTGGGTGGCTCCGTTGGTTAAGTTTCTGCCTTCGGCTCAGGTCATAATCTCAGGGTTGTGGAATCGAGTCCGCATAGGGCTCCCTGCTCAGTGGGGAGTATGCTTCTCCCTCTCCCTCTGCTCCTCTCCCCACTAGTGCTCTCTCTCAAATAAATTTTAAAAAATTAAAAAATAAAGAAATATATTTCATAAGGCTATAGGTAACATACATAAGTGATTTCTCTGGGAAAATAAGTTGAAATGCTTTGGAAAAGATTTGCCATTTTATTATCTATTTATTAAAAATTGCAGCAAGAGAGGAAATACAAGCAGGGGGAGTGGGAGAGGGAGTAGCAGACTTCCTGCTGAGCAGGGAGCCCAATGTGGGGCTCAATCTAGGACCCTGGGATCATGACCTGAGCTGAAGGCAGATGCTTAACCAACTGAGCCACCCAGGCACCCTATTTATTTATTTTTTAAAAAAAGATTTTATTTATTTATTTATGTGTGTGAGAGAGAGAACCAGAGATAGCAAGAGAGAGAGAGTATAAGTGGAAAGGAGAGGGAGAAGCAGGCTCCCCACTAAGCAGGAATCCAGATGAAAGGCTTGATCCCAGGATCCTGAGACCATGACCTGAGCTGAAGGCAGATTCTTAATTGACTGAGCCATCCAGGCCCCTAAGATTTGCCATTTTAGGTGCCAGTAAGAACATTTGAGATTAGGGGTGTCTGGGTGGCTCAGTGGGTTATGCCTCTGCCTTCGGCTCAGGTCATGATCTCAGGGTCCTGGGATCAAGCCCCACATCGGGCTCTCTGCTGAGCTGGGAGCCTGCTTTCCCCTCTCTGCCTGCCTCTTTGCCTACTTGTGATCTCTCTCTTTCTGTCAAAAAAAAAAAAAAAGAAAAGAAAAGAAAAGAAAAAAGAACATTTGTGATTCATGGGAAGAGGTCAAAATAACAACATTTACAGGAGTTTGGAGGAAGTTGATTCTAATCCCTATGGATGACTTTGAGGGATTCAAGACTTAAGTGGAGGAAGTTAACTGCAAATGTGTAGAAATACCAAGAGAACTAGAATTAGAATTAGAAGTGGAACCTGAAGATGCAATGGATTTGCTGCAATCTCATTATAAAACTAATGGATGAGGAGTTGCTCTGATGGATGAGCAAAGGAATGGTTTCTTGAAATGGCTCTACTCCTAGTTAAGATGTTGTGAAGGTTGTTGAAATGGCAGCAAAGGATTTAGAGTATTATATAAACTTAACTGATAAAACTGGTAGGGTTTGATGGGATTGACTCCAGTTTTTTTAAGTTTTTGTTTTTTTTTTTTTTAAGATTTTTAAAATTTATTTGACAGAGCAGGGGGAGCAGCAGGCAGAGGGAGAAGCAGACTCCCCACTGAACAGGGAGCCCCACGTGGGGCTAGATCCCAGGATCATGACCCGAGCTGAAGGCAGACGCTTAACTGACTGAGTCACCCAGGTGCCCCTTGGCTCCAATTTTGAAAGAAGTTCTACTATGGATAAAGTGCTTATCAAACAGTGTCACATGCTACAGAGAAATCATTTGTGAAAGGGAGAGTCAACTGATGTGGCAAACTTCATTGTTGTCCTATTTTAAGAAATTGTCCCAGCCACTGCAAACGTTAACCACCACCATCTGATCTATCAGCAGCCATCAACATCTAGATAAAAGCCTCTACCAGTAAAAAGATTATGACTTGCTGAATGCTCAGATGACGATTAGAATTTTTTGACAATAAAATATTTTTTTTGACAATAAAATATTTTAGCATTAAAGTATGTACATTTTATTTTATTTTATTTAAAAATTTTATTTATTTATTTGACAGACAGAGATCACAAGTAGGCAGAGAGGCAGGCAGAGAGAGAGAGAGAGAGGAAAGCAGGCTCTCCACTCAGCAGAGAGCCGATGCGGGACTCGATCCCAGGACCCTGGGATCATGATCTGAGCCGAAGGCAGCGGCTTAACCTACTGAGCCACCCAGGCACCCTAGTATGTACATTTTAAAAGACATAATGCTATTACACACTTACTAGACTACAGTACAGAGTAAACATAACTTTTATACACACTGGAAAACCAAAAAATTCATTCGACTTGTTTTATAGCAATATTTGCTTTATTGTGGCAGTCTGGAACTGAACCCTCAATTTCTCTGAGGTTGCCTGTATATGCCCATCCTGTTGATTTTTTATCTCTGGAGAACGCTTAACTCATAAGGAAGGTAAAGGCAGAAAATAAGGAAAGTTCTTCTGAACACAAGGCTTTCAGTTACTTGAGACTACTGATGACTGAGTAGATACTAAGAGAGGGATATGTGGATATCTGGGCCTATAAGATCCTGTAGAGAGGTCAGTATTCTTTTTTCTTCTTCTTTTTTATTGAGGCATAATTGACACACAATATATTAGTTTCATGTATACACCATACTGGTTTGACCCTCACAAGTTTAGTTACCATCTGTCCCCATGCAAAGTTATTACAATATTATTGACTATATCCACTATGCTGTATTCTTTATCCTCATGAATTACTTATATCTGGAAGTTTGTACCTCTTAATACCCCTCACCTATTTTGCCACCCCCAACTCCTCCCCTCTCTGGGAGCCAACAGTTTGTATCTTATGAGTCTGTTTCTGTTTTAGTTTGTTTTGTTCTTTAGATTCCATATATAAATGAAATCATACAGTATTTGTCTTTCTCTATCTGACTTATTTCACTTAACATAATACCCTCTAGGTCCATCTATGTTGTCACAAATGGTAAGATAGCATTCTTTTTTAATGGCTGAATTATACTCTAATACATATATATATGCATGTATGTATGTATGTATGTATATGTATATATATAATCTTTATCCATTCATCCATCAATGGACACTTAAGTAGTTTCCATTTCTTGGCTATTGTACATAATGCTGCAATGAACTAGGGATGCATATCTCTTCAGATTGGTATTTTTGTTCCTTCAAATAAATACCCAGAAGTGGGATTGCTGGATCATATGGTAATTATGTTTTTAATTTTTTGAGGAATCTCTATACTGTTTTCCATAGTGGCTATACCAATTTTCATTCCTACCAACAGTATTAGAGGGTTCTCTATTCTCCACATCCTCCCCAATAACTGTTATTTTTTGCCTTCTTGATAATAGCCAATCTGAATGTGTATGGGTGGTGTGAGGTGGTATCTCATTGTGTTTTTGATTTGCATTTCACAAACACAAAAATGTTTTGTTCACAAACACAAAAATGCAGTTGGCCATCTGTATTTCTTCTTTGGAAAAATGCCAATTCAAGTCCTCTACCCATTTTTCAGTCTGGTTGTTTTTTTCGTATTAAGTTGTATAAATTCTTTATGTATTTTGGATTTTAACTCCTTATTGAATGTATGATTTGCAAATATCTTCTCTGAACCAGAAGTTTGCCATTTTGTTTCATTAATGCTTTCCTCGCAAATGCTTTTTAGCTTGATGTAATCCCCTTTGTTTATTTTAGTTTCTGTTGCCATTGCCTGAGGAGACTTTACCCCCCAAATATTGCTAAGACGAATGCCAAAGAGCTCACTACCTATGGGTTTTTTTTTTTGTTTTTTTTTTAAAGATTTTATTTATTCATTTGTCAGAGAGAGAGCAAGCACAGGCAGACAGAGAGGCAGGCAGAGGCAGAGGGAGAAGCAGGCTCCCTGCCGAGCAAGGAGCCCCATGTGGGACTCGATCCCAGGACGCTGGGATCACGACCCGAGCCGAAGACAGCTGCTTAACCAACTGAGCCATCCAGGCGTCCCTACCTATGGTTTCTTCCAGGAGTTTTTGGTTTCAGGTCTTACATGCAAGTCGTTAATCCATTTTGAACTTGGTTTTGTATATGATATAAAAAATAGTCCAGTTTCATTCTTTTGCATATAGCTGTCCAATTTTGCCATCACCATTTATTGAAGAAATGGTCTTTCCCCCATTGTATATCCTTGCATTCTTTGAAATAGATTAATTGATACATATGCTTGGGTTTATTTGGGGGATCTCTATTCCATGGATCTATGGGTCTGTTTTTGTGCTAGGACCATATTCTTAATTACTATAGTTTTGTAGTACAGTTTGAAATCAGGCAGCATGACACCTCCAGCTTTGTTCTCCTTTCTCAAATTTGCTTTTGCTATTTAAGATGTCAATAGTCTTTTTCTAAAAAATTAATTAATTAATTGATTGATTTGTCAGAGAGAGTGAGCAAGTGAGCAAGAGTACAAGCAGGGGGAGCAGCAGGCAGAGGGAGAAGCAGGCTCCCCACTAAGCAGGGACCCTGAAGTGGGACTCAATCCCAGGACCCCAGGATCATGACCTGAGCTGAAGGCAGATGCTTAACCAACTTAGTCACCCAGGCATCCCCAAGATGTCACTAGTCTTAACATCATTCCATATTCTTTTCCATGTCTCCCTCTTGGTTTTGAAATCCATTTCATTTTATCCGCAAACATTTATTCAGTGCCAATATGTTTGAGGTACTGTGTTAGGGGCTGGGGATAAAATGGTGAGAAAGTCTGCTATCAAGATATACCATCTGGGGGCACCTGGGTGGCTCAGTGGGTTAAAGCCTCTGCTTTCAGCTCAGGTCATGATCTCAGGGTCCTGGGATGGAGCCCTGCATCGGGCTCTCTGCTCAGTGGGGAGCCTGCTTCCCCCCTTCTCTCTGCCTGCCTCTCTGCCTACTTCTAATATCTCTCTGTGACAAATTAATAAATAAAATCTTTAAAAAAGAAAGAAGTATACCATCTGGTGGGAAAGACAGGATGTAAACAAATGAATTCAAGGACAGTGCGGGCACAGAGATGGGAGAGGCCAAGGAGGACTGCAAAGGAGGAAGTAATGCTTGAGCAAACCACTAAAGCACAAATGTGAGCTTAACGGAGTGAAAAGGACAAAAAGGGGGAGGGCCAGGTCATTTCAGGCAGATAGAATGATGTGAAAGAAAAACTAAAATATATTGTGTACTTGCTAGATGCCAGATATTAAATGTTTTGTATTAACTGATTTAATTTTTTATTTATTTGTAGAGATTTAATTTATTTATTTGAGAGAGAGAGAGAGAAAGAGAGAAAGAGAGACAGCCAGTAGGGGGAGGGGCAGATAGAAAGGGAGAGGCAGAGAATCTCAAGCAGACCCTGTGCTGAGCATGGAGCCTGATGTGAGGCTTGATCCCACAACCCTGAGATCATGAACCAAGCTGAAACCAAGAGTCGGACACCCAACCAACTGAGCCACCCAGACACTCCTGTATTAACTGTTTTAGTAGTCTCATTCTACCTTATGAAGTAGAATGATATTACATATATATGTATATGGTAGAATTATATTATATATTATATATTATATTATGAGGTAGAATTATATATTATATAATATATATATTATATTATCATTGTTGCAATTTTACAGAGGAGGAAATAGGCAAAGAAGTTACACAAGTTGCCCAAAGTCACATATTTAATAAGTTCTGTAGTTAAGATTCAAATCCAGGCAGTCTGGCTTCAGTATTCATTTTGTTTTGTTTCGTTTTAAATTTCCAGCCCTGTGCTACTCTGTCTTCTTCAGTCATGTAGCAGCGCATGGAATTGTTAAATCTTAGAGCCAGAAGGGCCCTTAGATAATCTATTAGGGGGTTCTTGCACAAGAAAACTGTACATTAGGATTACCAGCAAGGTTTTAAAAAATACCAGTGCCTAGCATTTCCTCCTGTTCTCCCCCAAGCCACATAGGAGAAAAAACCACAACTCTGGCCCCTGCACTTGCTTTTTAAAACTTAGAACTTGTGGTGAAATATGCATAACATAAAAATTACCATATTAGTCTTGTTTAAGTGTATAATTCAATACCATTAACTACATTCACAATGTTGTATAACCATCACTACTATTTCTAAACCATTTTCCTTACCCCGAACAGAAACTCTTAAACTATTAAGCATGATTCCCCATTCCCTCTCCTCCTAGCACCTGGTAACTTCTAATCTATTTCCTCTTTTTATGAATTAACCTATTCTAAATACCTCATTTAAATGGAATTATACAATAGCTGTCCTTTTGTGTCTGGTTTATTTAATTAGCATAATGTCTTCAAGGTTTGTCCATGTTGTAGAATAGATTGGAACTTCATTTGTTTTTATAGCTGAGTAATGGTTGTATGAATATACCACATTTTTTTTAATCCACTCATCTGTTGAGGCACACAGGTTGTCCTCCCATACTCCCAACCCCTGCCCCACCAAACAAATGCTGGAGGAACCACCACTTTTTTTTTTTAGACAGGAAGAGACACAGGGCTCATCTCACAACTCTGAGATCATGATCTGAGCTTGAGCTGAAACCAAGAATTGTACAGTTAACCAACTGAGCCACCCAGGCAACCTAGCAACGACTACTTTCTAAAACTTAACATTATCACACACAAAGAGAATAAAATGACAAGAGGAGGCAGAGGCTGAGTACCAAGTGGCACGGGAAAAGGCCCAGAGGAGTGAAAATGTGTACAATTAGTTTGGATGGCAGGAAGCCAGGTTTTAGGGTGAGATTCTCAGTGGCAGGAGTGGACATGTGATTGAGATTTTTCTCCTTTCTGTACAGGTATTTTGTCATCATCACCGCTCTTACCTGTCAGAGAACTTATGATTTCAGGAAAATGAAAACATTTTGTCTATTCTGAAAGCAGAATGTGATTCTGACAGTGATAATGCTTCATTTAAGGCAATGAAATACATGTTTTTTGTGAGATCATTTGCATGAATAAGTGGTAACTACTCCTGGGTTAGAATGTTAGATAGGACTCCTGTAGGAGATGGGAGTAAATTTGAGAAGATGAAGTGGGGAAAGAGGGAGGGGATTGGGAAGTGGAAAGGAAAGAAGAGTAGGGAGGAGAGACTAATTTGGGGTACTGTGTGACAAAGTTCTAGACAACACCCTGGAACAAATTCTTTTCAACAATAGAACCAACTGACCTGCTCCACACTACCTACCTATGCCCTTCACATAGAGTGTTTAATAATGTCTATCAAATTAGTTTCCTAGAATGAATACCTTCTTTTACCTCCGTTTAAGTTCTTTCAGCTAAAAGTCAGGTGGGCCATTAGTTTTCTCCAAATTTTTAATGTTCTATCCCTCCCCAATGCTCTCCTATTCCTAAACCTCCTAAGGCTTCATTTCCTCACAAAGCTGAGTTGACCCATATTTAGTGCTTAGCACATTATCTGTAAAATGTAAATATCAATATGCCTGGCTAATGATGGTATTGCCATTATTTTCTTCCATCTTTCCTGCTGTTTTCACTGGGTTTTAGAGCTATTAGTTTTGCCTTTCTTTATTGTATTTGATTTCCTATTCTTACTTTTTATCCTATTTCTGGTTGTTTTGGTTAGAGTGCTGAAAATATTGCCAATATAGTGTCAAAATAGTGTGTGGCCAAATCAAGGTCTTCTTTGTTTTCTTAGTCTCTTTCTGATAGTTCATTGCAAGTATGCTTTAATCTAAGTGTTACAAAAGGGGAAATGACTATTTGCCTTATACTTTTTTCTGAGAGAGATGTAAATGGACTGTTCTTTGTCAAGCAATAATCTGATGCACTATAAGTGATAATTTTTTACATGATAATTTTTATAGAAAGTTCTGCCAGTCCATATGGTACATATATCCTAAGTAATACTGATTCTGTCCAGAATTTGCTCTGAAATTTCATTTGATATTTCTATAGAGGTATATTCAGTTGGTGGGGCTCGATCCCAGGACCCTGAGATCATGACTGAGCTGAAGTCAGAGGCCTCAACCCACTGAGCCACCCAGGTGCCCCTAATCTGAGTATTTGATTAAAGTCTTAACTTTAAAGTATTTGATTAAAGTCATTAATTTTTCCTGTAGCCCCTCTTTTATATCTTCATCAACTGTTCAGTTTCATGATTTGATTATATACTCGGTTCATTTTGATTACTTGCCGTTTACATGCAACATGAATATTATCACACCTTCTAAGAAAGCAAACATTTAATTCCTCATGATAAATTCTTCAGTTCCTAAATGTGCCTCATACAAGAAAATGTGCCTGGTACAAGAAAGGGCATGTCCTTTACCTTTTACTCTTATTTCTCACTTATTATCAATATTCTTGTCTTTCAAACTCTACTAGTTTACTTAAGAAGTAATTTTCTAGTTTGAGAGGTGGGAATTTAGAAGCAAGTTCTTTTTCCTCTAAAGCAGTGTACCTTTACCCAAATATACAGGCTCAAAGAGTATTAATAACATACAAGCAAACTTAAATGCTGCCTCTAGTCCCTCCTGATCTTTTGGAGCTTCAGTGGGGAAGAGAGAAGAATCCCTATTCGAAGAGGAGTGTTAAGGGTCATACCATCCAGGGTTAGGCCTAAGGATAGGTAGAATCATGCTGATAGCCTTTGGAGTGTCAGAATGTGGGCCCCTTTTCATCAACTTGGAGGGAAGAATGGCTTCTCTCAGCAGGTCTCAGGAGGTATATTCAACAAAGGTTCTGTAGAACCTTTGCATGTCCTGATGTCTCACGATATCCTGGAAAGGTGGTGGTTGTATCATTCCTCTTAGGTGATCAATTAGGTGTAGTCTTTTCATTTTTACTCAAGGACAAGACTGTTCAAGCAAATTGGGGTAATAAGGTATCTTAGAGCTAGACTTTTCTGGTATAATGTAGTAACCTATCAGTTCTTTATATTTATTTGAAAGCCAATTTTATAAGTTTTAAGTATCACATTAGTACTTACATTTAAATCACTATATTATAATCAAATTATAGTAGCCAGATTTATAGCTAAGGCTTTAAAAAAAAAGATTTTATTTATTTATTTGACAGAGAGGCAGAGAGAACAGTAGTGGGAGGAGGAGCAGAAGGAGAGGACAAGCAGACTCCCCAATGAGTGGGGGAGCCTGACACAGGGCTCAATCCCAGGACCCCCAGATCATGACCTGAGCTGAAGACAGATGCTTAACCAACTGAGCCATCCAGGTTCCCCTACAGCTAAGACTGTTTACCACTATAGGAATCATTCTGGTACTCTCACTATCAAGTAGCATTTGCTTTAGGTATCATGAGGGGATTGTCCCAAGGATTCCTACCAAGTAAGTAGGCTAGTCAGTGTTAATTTTCTCAGCTTTAGCAGAGAACTGATTGTGGGCCTTATGTTGTAGAATGTAGCTTAGGAAGCAGTGCCTCTTTTGGACAAAATTACTGGTTTCAGGCTTGCCTCACTGAATTGTACCCTTGTTCAAGCAGAAACCAAATTTTGTCTCTTTTTAATCCATTTGTGTTGAGCATTTCAGATTGGTACATTTGTAGCCAGGCAGGCTGGTCCTCTTGTCCTATTGTTTCATATTCCCTCTACTCAGCTGAGTTGTTCTACACAACTGAAATGTACCCTTCTGCCTTGGAGGGCACCTTCAAACATAAACCTTTGTTAGAGGAGCTTGAAGCTGTGAGATTAGTTCAGACCATTAGTCTCTATGATGAAGGAGAAGTAGTGCTGGCACATTGGTCAGAACAACTTTTTTTTTTTTTTAAAGATTTTATTTATTTATTTGACAGAGAGAGAGAGAGAGATCACAAGTAGGCAGAGAGGCAGGCAGAGGGAGAGGGGGAAGCAGGCTGCCCACTGAACAGAGAGCCCGATGTGGGGCTCGATCCTAGGACTCTGGGATCATGACCTGAGCTGAAGGCAGAGGCTTTAACTCACTGAGCCACCCAGGCACCCCTAGTCTTCCTACTTTTAATGGGAGAGGATATAGACTCTACCTCTCTATTTAATAATAGAGATAATAATATTAAATTAATTAATATAAATAATAAATAAATAATATTAAATTAATTAATAATGTTAAATTCACGTTAAAAAAAAATCCCAAACATGAAGTACGGGAGATACTAGACTTGTGGTTCTCTTTGGAAAATACAGTCTATCACAGGGATCATATTATCTGTTACAGGCCTTTGGTTTAAGAAAAATGTTACACTTTTTCCTTATGGGAGAAGGGAGAGGCAAGTACCCTCTTCTAGCTGAGTGTAGAGGTTACCAGATCCTTATGTGCAATGATTGAATGTGTCTTCTCATTCTCCATTTGGAAGTCCGTTTAGACAGCACATTCTAATTTGCCCTTTGCTTGCCTGAAAAAGAGAAATAAAATTGGAGAAAGGGGACAGCAGTAAATGGTCCGTACACTCACTAGAGTGGTAAGGATATGGGAGTTTCCTGAGACCAAGTGAATACTGTTGGTGCCTGCCTGCCCAAAAGAGAAGTCCACCAGGGAAGAGGACTAAGCAGCAAAAATTTGTTGGCCATAAGCTCTAGGGCAGGAGGCACTCTCACATCAGGGACTTATACACTGGGGAGGCCCTACAAAATTTACCCAAGTAGCCTGCATTTAGTTACCTACAACCTAGAGAGTATCAGTGACCAATCAGAGTTAACAGAGAAACAAAAGACAATAATGAAGGAATTAATTCCAACTGTTATCAGAGTCAGCGTTGAACCTTAGGCCCAGAACCAGTAAGAGGTTTATTACAAGGATTTGGTTAATATACTACTGGGGCTGGATAAAAGAGTCTGAGGTGTTTAGGGTAGGCAATCAGGAAAAGAAGATCAAGGGCATGTTGGAACCCCATGAGCACAGGCTGAAGCTTGTTGTCCACAGGCAGTAAGGAAAAGATCATGCGCAGGCTAGAACTTCAAGGGCATCAACTGTTTGGAATCTCCAAGCTCAAGAAAGGCCTAAGCCCTCTTTTAAAGGGCTTACCCAATCAGGCCAGGCCCATACAGAATAGACTTTTGATGAACTTAAAGCCAACTTATTAGGGACGTTTTTTGGGGGGGTAGGGAGCATGCCTGAGTAGTGTGGGGGTGAGGAGGTGGGGCAGAGGGAGCAGGAAAAAGAATCTCAAGCAGGCTCCACACCCAGTGTAGAGCTGGATGTGGGGCTCAATCTCATGACCCTGAGATCTCGATTTGAGCCACAATCAAGAGTTGGAGGCTTAACCAACTAAGCCACACAGATGCCCCCGATTAAGTACTTTTATCACAACTGCAAAATGCCTCCACAGCAACACCTATATTAATGTTTGATTAAATAACTGGGGAATATAGTTCAACCCAGCCAAATTTATACATCAAAAAGCCATTAGACAACAGCAGCCAATATAAAACATGTATCCTTTTCCTTTTCCTTCTTCCCAGTGCCAATACACCAGGGGAGCTGGAGCTTAGAATAGGGAGCTAGAGGAGGTCTCTTAAAGGCAGATTGCAATGCCCTCCTGAAGACTCCAAAAGGAGGGAATGAGAGGATTAAAATGGCAGACCACATCCTCTCCCTATCCATGTCCCTGGAGCTACAAATCTGGCCTGTGATGGGAAATGGGAAAGCTTTGAATGGATATAAGACAAAATTTTAACAATAGACAGCCCATGAGAAGTTACGGGTTCTAACAGAGATGTCAGCAAGATACTGACTAGCAAGGAAAGGAGATTTAACATAGTAAATTTGGGTACAATGACTACAGACGACACTCTACTGAGCTGAGATACTAAATAATACTAGGGGTGCCTGGGTAGCTCAGTTGATTAAGCATCTGCCTTTGGCTCAGGTCCTGATCCCAGGGCCCTGGGATTAAGCCCTGAGTTGGGCTTTCTGCTCAGCAGGGAGCCTGCTACTCCCTCTCCCCTCCCCCTCTGCCTGCTTGTGCTCTCTTTCTCTCCCTCTGTAAAAAATGGTAAGTAAAATCTTCAAAAAAAATTTTTAAAAAACGATTAGATTACAAAAATTAGAAGAAACTATTGCAGATGTTAGACAAGGAAGAAAAGAAAAGAAGAGGCTAGAGTGGACAGGGAAGTCTTGTTTCTAAAAGACAAAATCTGGACTGGTCCTCCTTAAAAGATGAGCAGTATTTAGAAAGCTGGACCAGAGGAAATAAGTAAGAATAAAGACTTGGAGAAATGACATGTACGTGTGGGGAGTGAGGTCAGGGAGGGCACTGGATTAATCATGGCAATATTTATGTTAAGGATTGATAGGGGCTAGATGAGGCAGGGTCTGGCAAAAGAGCTGAGATTCAGGGAGGTAGCCAGGAGAAAATCACTGTAAGTTCTTAAATGGAGAAAGCATAAGGGAAGTTGTTTTCTTTTGAATCTTTTAAAGACAGAAGAAAGTAGATAGTGGTATAATATAGATGGACTTTAAGGGAGAAGGATTGGGGCGAGTTAGGATGCTGTTGCAATATTCTAAATAGGAATTCACAATAACATGATCCAGAATCACAAAGGTTAAATGGAACTGGAGAAGGAAAAATCTGAGGAATATTTCAAAGACAAGAACAATATGATTGATGACCAAATGGAAGTGTGACAGCAGAAAGGATAATTCAGAGTATGCCTTGGTTTCTAGCTTAGGGGAACTGGAGGTGGTATTGCAAACATAAATTCAGTGAGGTATCATGGAGAAAATCACTCTAAATTTGGGAAAGAAAATCTGTTTGGAAGACCAAGATTATTCAATTTGGGATTACTGAGGCTGAGGTCACAATTTGATATAAATTGGAATAAAAGAACATCAGATTAGCTTGACAGTAATATGTAGGAAGAACTGCCAAGTGGGAGGTCCAGGTTAGGAAAATGAAGAATTTGGAGGCACAGGTGGTGGTTTTTAAAAATTATTTCTTCCACCTGAAGATAGTGTCATTTAGAAGAAAAAAGGGTAAAGAGTAATGGAACAGATAGTGTCAAAGAACAAAATAGGATTTGATTTCTAGACCATGGTTTAAGATCCTGGAACTTTTGAGTTTTTGGCAAGGACAGGGAGGATGTCATAAGGAGCAAAAAAAAAAAAAAAGGTTTACTTTTTTTTTTTCCTTCATAGGGGAGGGGAGAAATCAAAGAAATTGTTCTTAGAAAAAAGGAACGAACAGGAAAGAGAACTGAGTGAACAAATACAAGTTTGGAGAAAGAATAACAATGTAGAAGATAACCAGTGTTTCAAGAAAGGTGAAAGGTGAAAGAAAGGAAGCTGAATTCTTCTTAACATTTACTGAGAGTTCACAATATGCCAGCACTGTGGCAAATTCTTTATACACATTATTTTATTTAATCCGTACAAGTTTTTTTCCCACTTAACAAAACGTCATGCACATTTCTGTGTCAATAAAGATCTGCATCATCATTTTTTATTAACATATAATGTATTATTAGCCCCAGGGGACAGATTTGTGAATTGTCAGGCTTACACACATCACAGCACTCACCATAGCTGCATCATCATTTTTAATGGATGTATAGCATAGTATTACATTGTACACAGGGTCATTGTGATAAGCTATAGTGAACCCTCCTACTCAAGCATTTTTTTCTACAGTTTTTTGTATGCTCTTTTTCTTAATATATGAACATCTTATTTTAGTTTGTAATTTAATTTTTTGACAATATTATGATTCTAAAATAAAAATGCAAAAATGTATATTGCATGTTTTCTTCCACTCTTATTCCCTGTTCCACCCTAACAATTATTAGTTTATTTTGTATCTTTCCATAATTTCCTTATGTTATATAAGCATATGTAAAAGCATATTATTTTTTCTCTTTTTTTAAACACATAAGTAATATCTTTAGGATAAAATCTTAGAAGTGATATTGCTAAATTAAAGGGTAGTTTCAGTTAAAATCTTTATATTGACCAATTGCTTATCAGAAAGGTATTACACAACAACAATGCCTGACTGTCACTAAATCCATTTTACTTATTTTCTAATTTTGATCTATCTATATATCTGAATATGTATGAGGAGTCCAGAATAAATGTTAAAAAGAATATAATTTGTTCTACAGAGCTAATTGTGATATTATACACAAATTATACAAAAAACTTCGGACTTATTTATTTAAAATTGATATTATAGAGAGAAGACACAATGAAAAGAAAAGGTCTTATCTAAGTTGTTATTTACTTTTCTGTGTTTTTCTTATTGTGTGAGTGGGGAAGCAGGTAGGAATGAAAAATCTGTTATTTGTGGTGCAAAGATAAGTAACAGAGCTGAATGAGACAAAGAATAAGCCAAACAAGAAATAGGGGCAAGCATAAGATGAGACTGAAAGGGGTGCCTGGGTGGCTCAGTGGGTTAAAGCCTCTGCCTTTGGCTCAGGTCATGATCTCAGGGTCCTGGGATTGAGCCCCATGTCAGGCTCTCTGCTCAGTGGGGAGCCTGCTTCCTCCTCTCTCTCTGCCTGCCTCTCTGCCTCCTTATGATTTCTATCTGTCAAATAAATAAATAAATCTTTTTAAAAAAAAGATGAGACTGAAAAATGTAGGTTTTTTACAATTTTTTAATTTAAAAAAAATTTAAAAATTTTAAAAAATTTAAAAATGTTTACAGTTTTTTACTCTACTCTCTATGATTAAATTGGTGCATATTATTATAATAGAAATTAAAACCAAATTTCAACTGAATATGTACACTTGTCTTTTTTTTTTTCTAAAATAGAATTGATTATCTGAAGAAATGGATACTTCTCCCTCCAAAAAATATCCAGTTAAAAAGCGGGTGAAAATACATCCCAACACAGTGATGGTGAAATATACTTCCCATTATCCCCAGCCTGGGGATGATGGATATGAAGAAATCAATGAAGACTATGGAAATCTTATGGAAGAAAATCCGAAGAAAGGCCTGTTGAGTGAAATGAAAAGAAAAGGAAGAACTTTCTTTGGAACCATGGATACTCGACCTCCGCCAACAGAAGACCCAATGACCAGTGATCCTGGACAATTCCAGAGCTTTGCAGAAAAAAATATTTTTCAATCCAGAAAAATGTGGATAGTGCTATTTGGATCTGCTCTGGCTCATGGATGTGTAGCTCTGATCACCAGGCTTGTTTCTGATCGTTCTAAAGTTCCATCTCTAGAGCTGATTTTTATCCGTTCTGTCTTGCAGGTCTTATCTGTGTTAGTTGTGTGTTACTACCAGGAGGCCCCCTTTGGGCCCAGTGGATACAGATTACGACTCTTCTTTTATGGTGTATGCAATGTCATCTCTATCACCTGTGCTTATACATCATTTTCAATAGTTCCTCCCAGCAATGGGACCACTATGTGGAGAGCCACAACCACAGTCTTCAGTGCCATTCTGGCTTTCTTACTTATAGATGAGAAAATGGCTTATGTTGACATGGCTACAGTTGTTTGCAGCATCTTAGGTGTTTGTCTTGTCATGATCCCCAACATTGTCGATGAAGACAATTCTTTGTTAAATGCCTGGAAAGAAGCCTTTGGGTACACTATGACCGTGATGGCCGGACTGACCACTGCTCTTTCTATGATAGTATACAGATCTATTAAGGAGAAGATTAGCATGTGGACTGCACTGTTTACCTTTGGTTGGACTGGGACAATCTGGGGAATATCTACTATGTTTGTTCTTCAAGAACCCATCATCCCATTAGATGGAGAAACCTGGAGTTATCTCATTGCCATATGCGTCTGTTCCACTGTAGCATTCTTAGGAGTTTATTATGCTTTGGACAAATTCCATCCAGCTTTGGTCAGCACAGTACAACACCTGGAGATTGTAGTAGCTATGGTCTTACAGCTTCTAGTGTTACACATATTTCCTAGTGTCTATGATGTTTTTGGAGGGGTAATCATTATGATTAGTGTTTTTGTCCTTGCTGGTTATAAGCTTTATTGGAGGAATTTAAGAAGGCAGGATTATCAGGAAATACTAGACTCTCCCATCAAATGAATACTTGATTATTATTTTGTTAACAGTTATTAATAGGTACACTGCCATTTTAATATTTACCTATAAATGTCTTGTGTTGTATAATTGACAGAGTGGTATATAAAATCAATATAGGCAGATGTAGAAAATTTATTCTAGTCTAATATGTTAAAAAACAAATATTAAATATGTGAAACACCATAAATCCAGTGTTTCTATGGTTATTAACAAAAAGAAATTGTGGTAGGAGAATGTTAACTCTCATTACTGAAGAACATAATACTTGAGGAAATGAGCCCTTTCAGATGGAACTTCTGTGGCCCTAAAATAAATGTTTATGCCCAATGTTATACAAATGTTTAATAAAAATCCTTCAATAGCCAAAAATCTTCATTGGTGAAAAGTACACGGTAAGGTGAACTCTTAATACAATCCCTATTTTGTCATCTGCTTACATTAGAAACTAGAGGTGACTGGATTGGGTAAGGGAGCTTAAGTTGAGGCAAGAAAGAGGGAACAAAGGAAAACAGGTGGTTTTTCAATGACCATAGTAGTTGCCCTACTTTCAAACAGAAAATTGGTCTTTGCTATGGCTACATTAGGTAATGCATAGGATAATGGAGTAGGGAGAAGACTGGATTCTTGACAGCTCTACTTAGTCTGTGCCATTTTGTACCTGATGTGGGAGACTTAATGTTGGGGCAAGGTCTATTTATCCTCAGTTTTACAGATCTTTTCCAAAACTGTCCTTGTTTATGATTTTGTAGCAAGTGCATGTGTAAGCTGTAGTAAAGGTACTCCTTACCCTTGAAAAAAAGACACTAACAGGAATCATGGTACAGCAGAAAATTGATACAATATGGTAACTTGAAATTCTTTTCAAAAGGCATAAAAGTTGTAAAAGCATGTAAAGTAACATTAATTTGGGTCTAATTTGGGCAATTTTACTAATTTAGGACAACTAATGTTGATATAGTTATTAGGCTACTGTTATTATTACTGAGCTATTTTAACTTCAAATTCACTCTTCTGTACTTACCTCTGTGATGCTATGGCTCAGAGGCTGTAAATTATATTTTTCCTATGCTGGCTGGTATCTCATTAGGTTCCATCAATAAAGGACATTAGAGGGAGACTAGAAGACAGGAGAAGGGGAGAAAGGATTTCTTCCTTTCCATTTGTTTGCAGTTTGTCATTGTTACCCAGCAATAAGCAATAGCCTTTTGCTCCACAGCAGCAATTGATCTCAGCCTTGAGCTTCTTTTGGCACTTCTCCATCCCTTAGCAGCCTCATCATATCCCTCTCAGTAGGAGGAGGACCAGCTAAACAGCATCCTTTCTGGAATCTGAGCTATAGCTCAGCTGGGTCACTCCACTGAGCTTTGGAGACCTTATAGTCCAACCCTGACCCCTCTTTTTCACATGCTCTAAGGGTGGTAGCTGCTCTGTTACAGTTACCATCTCTGGGCTACTTCAGTGCTCCCTTTTTGCTTTTTCAGTCCATCAGTACCCAATACTAGATTCTTTCTGTTGTAATATCTTGTGATTTCTGCCTTCTTGACTAATATATCTCTAAACCTTTCTCCAAAGAGCCCATAGCTATTAATTGGGTATCTGTGCTTCTGGGAAGATATTAATGTTCAGATTTTCCAGGAATTGCCAGATGCTGGCTCTTAACTATCCAAATTGAAGAAATTATCCAAATTGAAGCACAGAAAGAAAACGGTTTGGAAAAAAAAAAATGAACAGAGCCTGGAATGACCTGTACTAAGGACTAAGAAGTCTAGCATAAGTGTAAATGTAGTCTCAGAAAAGGAGAGAGAGGGGAAGGGGCAGAAAAAAATATTTGAAGAAATATTGGCCAGAAGATTTCTAAATTTGATAAAAGGAAAGTACAACATGAACCAGTAATCCACAGATCCAGGGAAATAATTGAACCCCAAGCAGCATGAATAGAAAGAAAACCACATGTAGAAACATAGTGCAACTGCTGATAAACAAAGGTAAAGAAACAAAACTTTAAAAGCAGCAATTATAAAAGGACATATGACATACAGGAAAACAGCAAGACAGCTAGCTTCTCATCAGAAACACTGGAGGCCAGAAATAAACAGAATGACATTTTAAAGTGCTGAAGAAAAGCCCTCTGATGGCTTCTTATCACTATAGGATAAAGACTAAGATCCTTAACTTCTATAACCTGCTATTGCTTACTTTACTAGTCATCTTCTGCTCCAGCAATATTGTGTAATACCTTTTCAGTTGTGTAATACCATTTTAAATGCAGGCTACTCTATGTGGAGAACCCATCTCTTCTTTGCCTACTTATTTGCCTGACTAGCCTGACCACACAACTTCCCCTGTAGTTTAATGTCCCCCTGTACATATCTATAGCTTATTAACTATATTAATAATAGACATATTTAAATCTTGTTCTCTGACACTGGATTGAGCTCATTTTAGGTAAGAGTGAATCTTTAGATTTCTAGCACCTATTATAGTGCCTACCACAGAGAGGACTCAATCAGTTTCCGTTGAATTAATTCCCATAAAGGCATAACAATACTCAGTCCAGAAATTAAATTTAGTTACCAGGGTCCACTAATTTCTGTACTTCACAATCAAGCTTGTGATCAGTTACTTCTTGTTGATTAGTAAGTAGGGCTTTTTTGTTGTTGTTGCCCTAAACAGTCCTAGTTGGCAGGGATGCTAAGCCAGATCATCCTCTAATCATTTCTAACTATAAGCTATCAAATTTCCTGGGAAAGATCTTGAGACATGGAGACTCATTTTCCGCTTCCTTGTCTTCCCAAATTCTGCCTACATATTTTTATCCTAGACAGATTAGCTATCCCTATCAAAGCCCCATTTCCAGTCCATAGGTCATAAGTTTTGGTCTAAATAATATTGTCTCCTGATTCTGGCTAGTCCCTCGTCCACTCAGCACTAATTAACAGGGGTGCTTCCCATTTTTGGTCTGCGTTCCGCTAAAAGAGAGGAAGAAGCCATGTGCATGTTTATATCTGGAAGTGGGGAGACAGGGTGTATGGAAGGAAGTCTCTCGGACAACTCCCACCCCACAAGAACTTGTACTCCATTCCTTCTAAGTTACTATCCTGCAATTTCATATATGACTTTTGTCTAGCTACCTTTCTACCCAATGCTTTCTTGTGTCATTGCTGTTTCTTTTTTTTCTTCAATTCCTTCTCCTTTTCATATGTATTTTGAGCTTCTTTCTTTTTTTCTTTCTTTCTTTTTTAAAAGATTTCCTGGTAAGAATGGGTGATAAGGAAACTTAAAGAAATAAAACTAAAATGTTTACACAGAACTAAACCCCCCCTTTTTTAAAAAGATTTTATTTATTTATTTATTTGACAGAGAGAGATCACAAGTAGGCAGAGAGGCAGGCAGAGAGAGAGGAAGGGAAGCAGGATCCCCGCTGAGCAGAGAGCCGGATGTGGGACTCCATCCCAGGACCCTGAGATCATGACCTGAGCCGAAGGCAGCAGCTTAACCCACTGAGCCACCAAGGCGCCCTAAAAACCCTTTTAAAAGAAAGTTCTTCCCTCATTTCTTCTATTGCTTAAATAGGTGGCACACAGTAGTTAAGAGATCTAGATCAAAATCTTGTAAAGGGTCTGTTCAGACCATTGGTTCATTCAAAATACATATTCCCTTACAAAATAAAATCTAAACTTATGACTTCATATTTTTCTGGGTTTATTTTCCCCACTTATAGCAGTGGTATAAGGTGCCTGATGGCAAGAACCTATTGTATTTTTATTAACACCTCCAACCCATCACATGTTAAATATGTACACAGAATTGAACTGAGCCAGGTTTTGCTAACAGTTGTATGATTTTGGAAGAACAGTTTTCACCTCTGGACAATCATTTCTCCAGCTTAAAAAAAAGAATCTAATAGCATTTCAATCCATAAACTTTGTAAGATGTCTTAACAAATAAAACTATTGTATTAGCTTGAGTTGCCAATAACAAAATACCAATAACAGAAATTTAATTTCTCCTGGTTCTAGAAGATGAAGTCCCACATAAGCATGTCAGCTTGGTGAATTACAGCTGAGAGCTCTCTTCTAGCCTTGCCCATGGCCCCTTTCTCAGTCCTCTCACGGTGGAGATAGAAAAAAATCGCTCTCTTTTTACAGGAACACTAATCCTGTAAGATTAGGGCCCCACTCTTATCTCAGTCAATCTTAGGTAACTCCTAAAGGCCCTATCTTCAAATACAGTCCCATTAGGGGTTAGGGCTTCAACATATGAATTCTGGGAGGGGACAACTCAGTCTATTGTAGCCATGATAAATATACAAAGGAATTTAGGCTATTAGAATAAATTTGAATTTCACTTATATTATTCACTTTGGATGCTAATAATGGGATGTAGACATACAATAGCTGTTGCCCAGAGTTTCATGATTTACTTGCCAGAGCCAACTTGAAGCCAGGAAGGGGTTCAGGGTGATTTGTGCTTGATGTTGTGACCCTCAATAATGGCAACCAAACCACATACGTCAAAACTCAAATGAATGATTTTGAAGTTAATTGCAGAAAAGTGTGACCCTTGGGACTTCAAGTTAGGGCCAGGATTCAAAGAAGGGAAAAGAAGATGTACTAATGCCTCAAATAATATTTACTTATCATTTATTATGTAGTAAGCAGTGAAGGAAAATACTGACATGGTTCCTGACTTAATGAGTTTACCATCTAGGTAGGGATACGAACAAATTCAGCAGCTTGTTTGGGGGAAAATACCTGTGCTCCACGAAAGGTAACTATCCCAGTAGGTTTCCCTGAGGAGGCGACACCTAAGCGGAGCGGAACCACAGAGATGGCTCAGAAGGCATGAAGCAGTTTGAGGTGCGGAGCTGCAGTACTGGGCGTGGGGAGAACCAACGGACTGATGACCTGGCAGGTGGCTGTGACTGGGCCGCTGAGAATGGGCACACTTGACACCGAAGGTCATTGTCCTCCTCACAGCATGACTACCGCAGCTGAGACTGGAAGTTATTCACGTACCACGGTACTGGGAAGACCCTCAGACTCAGCTTATTTCGGTTTGTGGCTCAAATTAACCATACATCTTACTTTTTTTCTCTCAGGTTCCCATTTCCAGGCCTTTTGGTTTGTTTTTCGTTTTCTCTCTCTGCCCCTAAAAACCTTCTGTTGACAAGACACACTTCAGGTGCGGAAACCTGGAGGAAGCTCCCAGAAGCGTTGGGGCGGAACTCGAGAAGCAGTAATTTCTGCTGTGTAGTCTCTAATGTGGCGCTGAGGAGGGAGGATCAAAGTAATTCGCCACAGCAACCGGAGTAGCAAAAACGGCAACGATAAGGTCAGGCCAAGCACTTCTAACCCTTTCGCTCGCTTACTGCTGAACAGCCTCAGTTTGCTCCACGCCCAGCACAGCACTTGATTGACAGACGGGCCGACCCAATCCGAGCGCGGCGCATAAAACTCTCGCTTCAGGGATAGGAGAGAAGGGAGCGACTGAACCTATCGGATTGGGCCGGGAGGGGGTTTCCTGCCCGCGCGGATCCGCCTACGACCTCCCGGCCACTTGACGCCGGAGCCCCGCCCGCCGGCCGCGCGCGTCCCGCCCCTCTCGCCAGAGCTACGCGGCGGCTGAACCGAGGCCTCGTGCCGTAACGGCCATCGCGGCGGCCGCGGCGGTCTCCCGGTCCCTTCCTCAGGTGAGCTGGGGCCACACGGACCCGGCAGAAGGAAGGTGAGACGGTCCTGCTGGTAGGCAGACGCACAGACAGCCTTTCCTTTCCCCATGCGTCCGCGCAGTCTGCCACTCGCTGCGTCGCTTCCTCTTCTCCCGCGAAGTTAGCCCCCCAGGCGCCGTCTGCCGGCCCTGAGCTGAGCCGGAGGGGGCGGGGAGGCCGCTCGGCCAGGCCTGGGCGTTTTCATCGCTGCTCAGCGCGACCTTCTAGCCCGTTCCCCGGGCCCCGCAGCTCCAGACCTCGCTCTGGCCGGCCGCTCCTTAGAGGCTGGGAGGTCGAGTGCGCGGCGCTCTCGCTCCCCTGGTTCTTTTTCTCCCTAAAAAGTCCTGTTGCCTGTTGTGGCGTAATCCGGTCCAGGGAAGGTAGGACGTGGTCGAGGATGGAAGGGGCGCGCTCACCTCGAGCCTTACAGGAGGGGAGAGGGCCGTAACCTGTACTGAGGGTGAACATCATTGGGATGCGCTCTCTGCCCCTCCCCCACCCCCAGATTAAAATTTGGGTTATTTTAATCATATGGACCTGCTGTAGTTTCGTACGATTGCTTGTTGCTTCAGCTGTGAGCTTTTGACTTAAGTGCAATATATCCGGTTTAAAAAAAAAAGAATCTCAGTAATTGGTTTTGTAACGTTTTGTGGTGTTTCCGTAAAAGTTAAATTTGCCGTTAGAAGCTCGGGAAGCTGGATTTTGTTTAGGGATGAGAATTGTAACATTATAGGCGCTCGGCAATGTCGAACGATGAGCCGGTCACCGAAAAATAATTCTACCGTTAGATTTGGTAAGAAAACATTGGAGTTAGGAAAGAATGAAATTGAGAATTTCGAATCCAATCTTGGGTGGTGAGCAAAAAAGCTCCGTGTCTGGTCAAAACGGGTAAATATTGCAAGAGGTAATTCATTTTTAAAAGTCTTACTTTGGTAGATTGATGAAAAACCAGCTATACAATTTACTAAGTACCTGGAAAGCACAGTTTCTAAAATCTTAATCTTCAGCGAGGTCACAAAGTAATGAGGAAAATAATCCAAGAAGAAGGTTTTGTTTGATAATTGTCAGTTATATTCGGTTCTTAAGTAAGCTTCCATTCACAGTTTGAACGGAACAAGAAATGTGGATTGGTTGATGAATAGTAGTTTCATTCCATCTTGATCATAGATTCTGGAATTTTCTTTTTTGGGAAAATTGTGATCTGGAGAAAATAGCTATAATATCTATAAGTCCTGTTCACAAAATGCTCAAGACTCAGCTGTGCTTGTTCACGTATTACATTTTAAATTGTTCACTTTATTTTTCTATGCATTATCTTTTAGTCCGGATTTTACCAGCGCTTTCGGGTCCATGTAAATAAAATTTGAAGTGTACACAGGATGTTTTGTTAGATACTGAATGGTACTTTATGCCTCTGGGCTTATTTTTATTTTGCACTTTGGAGAACTTTCTTGCCAAAAGCTCAAGGTAGATTTAATGTTAAGTATTGTTATAAATCACTCGTCAGGAGGACTCCATTTAATAAATAGAGAATGCAGCCCATTTTTTCTTATCATAGTATCATACTTTAATAACTTTTACAATTTACTTACTTTTATAATACGGAAAAATACTAAATGTTCTCTAGGTACATCAGAGCAGTAAATGATTTCTTTAGTTGGTAAGTTGGAGGAAACTCGTGAAATCACTAAGCATTTAACAAATTCTTCATAAGTACTTGGGTATGCTATTTTAGGAAGACAACTGATATTTTAAAAATTTATTTATTTAGATAAATAGTGAGCCTACTCACTTGGTTGAGGGGAAGAGAGGGGCAGAGGGAGAGGGAAAGGGAGAGAATCTCAAGCAACTCCCTGCTAAGCACAGAGTGTGATTGGGGCTTAGGCTGGGTCTCATGACCCTGAGATCTTGACCTGAGCCAAACCAGGAGTCAGTTGCTCAACTGACTGAGCCACCCAGGTGCCTCAGGAAGACAACTGATATTTAAATATTATTTAATTAAGGCAGTAATTCTACCTGGATGATCCTCATTTTACGATTCCATAGGCAGATTTTGTTTCAGTAGTGTTACAGTTGCAGCTACCGAGACACAAACCTTGGTTTTGTCTTTGACATCCTCTATCCACATAGTATTGGCTAATTTTTGTTAGCCATTTTTTGGAAATTTCTTTGAGATATGTTCTTTTACACTAGATTTTTTTAAATTAATTAATTTATTTGACAGGCAGAGATCACAAGTATGCAGAGAGGCAGCCAGAGAGAGAGAGGTGGTGGGGGGAAGCAGGCTCCCCACTGGGCAGAGAGCCGGATGCGGGGCTCGATCCCAGGGCCCTGGGATCATGACCTGAACGGTGCCCCCTCCCCCACTAGCTTTTTTTTTTTTCCAAAGATTTTATTTATTTATTTGACAGACAGAGATCACAAGTAGGCAGAGAGGCAGGCAGAGAGAGAGAGAGAGAGAGGGAGGGAAGCAGGCTCCCTGCTGAGCAGAGAGCCCGATGCGGGGCTCGATCCCAGGACCCTGAGATCATGACCTGAGCCGAAGGCAGCGGCTTAACCCACTGAGCCACCCAGGCGCCCCTGCACTAGCTTTTAATTGGGTTTTCTGCCTACCTTTTCTACCTACTCAGTATGTCTTGCCTTCTGCCTTAATCGTAAAATTGTGTTTCCCTACTGTGAAACCAGTGATAGCTCCCTGTTATCTACAGAGTACTTCTCAGAATTCCCTAGTCTTCTAATAGTCTGCTCAAAACCCATTTTTTTTTTTTTTTTTTATGACAGCACTATTTCTCTGTGGGAGCTCTCCATCCTAAACCAATCTCTCATTCTCATTTAGATTTTATGTTTTTCTACCTTTATCTGTTGAGAATTTGATTGCCTGTGCATAGCCTGCCTATTCTTGAAAGGAAATCTCCCTCCCTCCCCGTCCCCCACCAAATTACCAAAGTAGCAGATGAAGTCATATTTTGTTGAAGTTTCATTTTTGGTCCTGAATTCAGTACAGCCTTCCAGATCTTTCTGTTCTCTGTATTGTTGCTTTCCTTTGAACCCATTGCCCTTACTGTCTTATTATTCCTTTGGTTTTTTTAAGCTTATGTGAACTTGTTTTGTAATATCATGGAACAGTATTGTGGGAACGTTGGAATTACAGCCTTTGGTTTTATAGGTAAGGAAAATGAAACAATAACTACACGGAAATTCGCACATTTAATGATGGTGGCAGAGCTGAAACTCAGACCTTGATTTCCTAACTCAAGGTCTGTGTATTTTTTTTTATATGAAGATTTTATTCATTTGTTTGAGAGAGGTGGCATGAATGAGAGAGAGTGCGAGCAGGGTGAGGGGCAGAGGGAGAAGGAGACTCCCCACTGAGCAGGGAGCCCTATGTGTCCTCCATCTTGGAACTCCAGGATCATGACTTGAGCCGAAGGTAGATGCTTAACCAACTGAGTCACCCAGGTGCCCCTTGGTCCGTGTGTTCTTTTTCTTTTTTTTTTTTTTTTTAAGATTGTATTTATTTATTTGATAGAGATCACAAGTAGGCAGAGAAGCAGGCAGAGAGAGAGGAGGAAGCAGACTCCCTACTGAGCAGAGAGCCTGATGCGGGGCTCCATCCCAGGACCCTGAGATCATGACCTGAGCCCAAGGCAGAGGCTTAACAACACTGAGCCACCCAGGTGCCCTGGTCTGTGTATTCCTTAAAGTTTTCCCTGTGTATTTCCTAAGAAGGTGTACTACTTTTCATCTCTTGGAATCCAGTTTTTTTGTTTGCTTCATATTACTTTGCATTTTGTGTCTTTACATCTTGTATAGATTGAAAACTTCTGTGTGAGGCCAATGGGATCTTGACTTGGATTGTTCAAATCATTAAAATGGGTTTAAAGTCTTTTTCTTTGCTTGTTAGATGTATTAACAGCATTAACAAAAATCATATTGTCATCTCTGTAGTTGAGTCCACGATTCATTAAAAGGTGAATGTATCTCTTAGAATTTTTACTCCTGGAGTTGAGTTTATTTGAAACTCTTAATTCCAAGAGACTGAATATTTGGGTACTTTAAAAGTAGATGTGAACATTTCAGTGGTTTGGAGGAAACCTGGAGGGTTTATCACATAACTGGATTTAATGATCCAGCCAAATGTTCTTTTTCTTTTTTAGGTTCTTAGAACAGCAGCACTTTTGCATTTTGCTACTTTGTCCTCTTGTTCATCTGTCAGAAACTTGATTATTGAGCAATCTGTTTATTGAGCAAAATATTCTGAAAACATTTGTTCCTTTTGGGAAGTCAGAGTTTTTATAACTTTGCTCTTGACATTTATTTTTCCTCTTAACTGTGAAGTTGCTGTTACAGCAGTAGCATAGGGTTGCCTTGGTTATTTTTGTTCGTTTTTGGGATTTTGGTTTTTTGTTTGTTTTTTTGGGGTTTTTTTACACTTACATAGTAAGAGTTGCATAGTGTAAGGTAGCACAGAAAATTATCAGATGAAATGTTTCTGGAAGGAATGTTTTACCCTTTGGTTTTAAATAAAATTACCTGCTAAAATAAACTTTGTTTATTTTTGTTGAAATTTTTAGTTGAAAACTTTAGTATATTTGTTGAAACATTGATTCTCTCATTCTTTATTCCTGAAGTTGTATTTAAGGCTTACTGAATTGGACATAAGTATGGTATGGATAATTTCTGCTTTTTTTGAAATAGACCAATGGAATAAAGCAGTGAGAATATGGTTTTTAAAAAACGGATGCATCTAAAAAGCTTTTTTGTTGTTTTTTAAGAATTAGCCTTCCAAAAATTACAGTATGTATTTCCAAATCATGTTGTGTTTAGATCAGATAATTGATATAACAAAGAATTTAATATGCCTTGTATTTTTTGAGCATCCCAGCAAAACAAATATTTATGTTTAACCACAAAAACTTTCTATTAATTAAATAAGACTTGGAAAATTTACCTTAGTAGTTCTTGACCATTTCCAGGTACTAAATGTTCTTGCATGGTAACATTTTTTATTTTTAGAAACATTTAGAATACTTTGTGTATAGCCCCTTTCCCCCAGAATTCTGCCCTAGGAAGTCAGTTACTTTAATTTTTCCATGTTTTTTTTTCCCCCATTTCTTTTCTTTATATTTTCTTCTTCTAAGATCTTATTTTTAAGTCATATCTGCACCCATTGTGGTGCTTGAAGTCATAACCCTGAGAAAAAGAGTTGTGTGCTCCACGACTGCCAGCCAGTCACCCTTCCCTATTCTTAAAAAGGCCTATAAGGCCTTGCATGATTTGACTTTTGCCTACTTCTCTCTCTTGCTATTTTCCCTTTCTCCTCCTTTTCCCTTCACTAGCCAAGATTATTTTTTGCCTTGGAACCCATGAACCTGCTCTTCCTGCTGGGCAGATGGTTCCCTTAGGTTAATTAATAATAAGTTTGGCTGCTGGTAATTAAGAAAAGGCCAAATAATTTCTCTTCTCACACTAGAAAAATCCAGGGTTTGCATGGCAATCATTTATTTAAATATTATTTCCAGGTGTTTTTTTCCTTAGTAAAAATAATACTGAAATAAAGATCTTTGTATATAAAGCCTTAGATTTTTTTCTTCCTTGATTAATTCCTGTTGTGGGATGATGCAGTTGAAATGTCGTTGATTTATTTAAAAACTTGTTAGAGAAAGTGTCCTTTGAATTTTTTAAAATAGCAAAGTACACAAATTTCATTGTATAGTTCAATGAGTTTTTATATTTGTAGCCATCTATCTATCACCCAGATCAATTTTTTTATGACAGCAGTATTTCTCTGTGGGATCTGTCCATCCTAAACCAATCTTATTCTCATTTAGATTTTATATTTTTCTACCTTTATCTGTTGAGAATTTGATTGCCTGTGCATAGCCTGCCTATTGAAAGGAAATCTCCCGCCCTCCCCGTCCCCCGCCAAATTACCAAAGTAGCGGATGAAGTCATATTTTGTTGAAGTTTCATTTTTGGTCCTGAATTCAGTACAGTCTTCCAGATATGGAAGTGTTTCCAGTGCTCCAGAAAGTTCTCTCATGTGTCCTCTTAAGCACTATTTCCTATCCCCAAAAGTTAATCACTATTCTGACCTGTATCATTTTTGCCTGTTCTTGAACTTAATGGAACCATACAGTATATACACTCTTGTGAGTGACTGCTTTTGCTTAATATTGTGTTTGTGAGATTCACCTATGATGTTGGTACAGCAGTAGTTGGTGTTTTTTACTGATAATAGTTTTCTGTTGGATGAAATATACAATTTTAAAAAATTCATCATTAATGAATATTCGGTTTGTTTCTGGTTTTGTAGCTGTTGTGAATAAAGCTGCTGTATACATTTACTTACAAGACTTCCAGTGGACATACAAAGTCATTTCTTTTGGGTATGTGTACCTGGAAGTATAGTGACTCTTGTCTACCAGTTTTTGAACCTACTGGGAGCAGCTTTCTGTCTTATTTAAGCAGTTTTCTAGGATTTCTTCCTTATTGTAAGACTAGTGACTCCCCTTGCCTTTCTTCTGTGTTAAATCACGTAGTTCTTTTTTTTCAGTTTGACCCCTCCTTTGGTGGAACATATCTCATAGTAGAATCCTATGAAGTTTGAGATCTTGCATTATTAATAAAATGCCCCCCCCCTTTTTTCCTCCCCTGGGATTTTGCTGAGTAATAAATTTTAGGTTAGAAATAATTTACTTTCAGAATTCTGAAGGCATCTCTTCCTTGTTTTCTGGCTTGTGATCCTTTTGAGAATTTTGAAAACCTGATTCCTGATCCTAATGTTTTTTTTCTTTTTTGAGATTTTGTATCTCCTGTATTCTGAAATTTCATGACGGTGTGACTTGGCCTGATCTGTTCTTGGGCGTTTTCCTGGATATTCATTGTGCACTTCAGACCTGCAAAATTATGTTCGTCAGTTCTGGGAAATTTTCTTAAATTATTTTGTTGATGGCTGTAGTAGTAGTCTGCTAGGGCTGCTGTAACAAAATACCACAGGCTAAGGACGCCTGGGTGGCTCAGTTGGTTAAGCAGCTGCCTTCGGCTCGGGTCATGATCCCGGCGTCCTGGGATCGAGTCCCACATCGGGCTCCTTGCTTGGCAGGGAGCCTGCTTCTCCCTCTCCCTTTGCCTGCCATTCTGTCTGCCTGTGCTTGCTCTCTCCCCCCACCCTTCTCTAATAAATAAATAAATAAAATCTTTAAAAAAAAAAAAGTTTGTCAAAATACCACAGGCTAGGTGGTTTAAACAACAGAAGTTTATTTTCTGATAGTTCTGAATGCTAAGAAGTCCAAGTTCAAGGTGCTATCAATGTTGGTTCTGTATGAGATCTCTTCTTGGCTTATATAGACAGCTGTGTTTTTTTTTTTTTTTTTTTTTTTTTTTTTGGTTTTTTTTTTACTGTGTCCTTACCGAGCCTTTTGTTTTTTCTTCTTTTTTTTTTTTAAAGGTTTTATTTATTCATTTGACAGAGATCACAAGTAGGCAGAGAGAGAGAGAGAGGAGGAAGCAGCTGAGCAGAGAGCTCGATGCGGGACTCGATCCCGGGACCCGAGACCATGACCCGAGCCGAAGGCAGCGGCCCAACCCACTGAGCCACCCAGGCGCCCCTTCTTTTTCTTTTTTAAAAAAAAAAATATTTTTTAAGATTTTATTTCTTTATTTGACAGAGAGAGAGCACAAGTAGGTAGAGAGGGAGAAGCAGGCAGGCTCTCTGCTGAGCAGGGAGCCTGATGCAGGGCTTGATCCCAGGATCTTGGGATCATGACCCGAGAAGATAGCCTCTTAACCATCTAAGCCACCCAGGCGCCCCACAAAGCCTTTCTTGATAGAGATACCTCTCTCCTCCTCGCCCAATGAGGATACAGGTTCAGTTGGATTAGGGCCGCACCCTTATGACATCTCATTTAACCTTGGTTACCTTCTAAAGTCCTATCACCAGATTCAGTAACTTTCAGGGTTGGGGCTTCAACATGAATGGGGGGGTACAAGGAGACATAATTCAGTCTACAGTAATAATTTCTTCTCCTTCCTTTTGTTTCTCTCTGAAAATATTATGTTATTTCTGCTAGTTCTGTTTGTGTCTCAGACTAGTCCTTTGGTGTTTTTCTTTTTTTTTTCCTTAATTTTTCATCTCCTAGTCTTTTTGCTCTGTATTATATGAGAGGTTTCATTAACTTTTATTTCCTGAGCCTTCTGCTGAAATTTTCATTTTGCCAGCAAGATTTTGATTTCCCAAGAACTCTTTGTTCTTTAAAAATTCTTTTTTATAGAGAGTATCCTTTGCTTGTTTCATGGATACATTTTCTTCTCTAATTTCTGAGGACATTTGCCTTTGTTTTTTCTTGGAGACTCTTTTTAAATTGGCTTCTAACTTTTATGTTGGAGGCTTGCTTCAGGTGTCAGTAATTCTTGGATGTTATCTTGAGATAATTTCAGTCTTCAGATTGAAAGCTTGAATTGATGGGGTCTTAAGGACTTTGAACTTCATTGCATTGTGGTCCAAGTGAGCCCTTTTTTTTAAAAAAAAAAAAAAACAACAACAAAAAAACCCCCCTGTTGTCTGGGAGGTGTTTCCTCTTGAGGGAAAACACAATCTTCTTGAGGGCTGAAGGTTTGACTGCCCTCCTTCATGTGTGTGTGTTACTGAATTTCTCATTCCCCACTTTTGATAAGGTACACAGATTTTTAGTTTTATCTGGTGATCCCAGTTCAGAGTTATGTAGTCAACCATCAGGTAGATTTGGGGAGGAAACTTCTAAGGATTTAAGCACTCCTTAGCTTTCACCCATTCTTCCCTATTTAATCCCCTCTTTTCTCAGTTGTAGTGGTAGCCGGTGCTCCCAGTTCCTGACTCTTTTGAGAATTCCAAGGTATAAATTGGGTTTTTCAACTCCTGGGTTAGGCTTTACCTTTTTGGAATTCACTGAGGTAGTAACCCATTGTCCAACTGTCTTTTTAGGTTGAAGAAATTAGTTCTTATTGCTTGCTATCCTGTATATTTTGCCTACTGTGTTAATTTCCTTAAAAACAAAAACCTGTAGTGTTAAATCCACTAATTGGAACCTCTCAGAAACTTTATTTGTACTGCCTAAGCAGTATTTGTACTGTCTTAAGCCAAGAATGATTTACATTTTTGAAGGTTTGTAAGAAAAGAAGAATATGCGACAGAGAGACTGTATGTGACCTACAAAGCCCAAGATATTTATTATCTGGCCCTTTAGAGAAGAAGTTGCCTTACCCTGTCCTTGTAATATACAGTTTCTGATTTCCTTTAATAAGGCTGTTTCTGGACTACAACTTTACTCCCACTCAAGCTTCAGTTTGTAATCTTGGAACTTCCTGAAGCTTGCTTTTTTTTTTTTTTTAAGATTTTATTTATTTATTTGAGAGAGGGCAGAATGAGAAGCAGACTAGAGAGCCCGATGCAGAGCTTGATGCCTGTACTCCAGGATCATAACCTCTGCCAAAGACAGGTGCTTAACTGACTAAGCCACCCAGGCACCCCTGAAGCTCTTTGTTTTGATTTAGTCTAGTGCATATTGTGAAGTTATGACTAAGAATTGATAGATTATACTCAATTATCAGAGATAGGAGATTTTTAATGTAAAATCTCCAAGAGTAGGATAAACAAAATGTTGAAGAAACAAGTAATGGAACATACTACACACACACACACACACACACACACGCGGATGCATTGTTTTTTGTCTTGTCATGTAAGTGCAGAGCTTAGGCATGTATACTGTAAAGAATGGGGAAAAGGGCAGTTGTTATATTGACAGTAGGTTCAAGTCATATTTTATTTTATTTTTTAAAAAGATTTTATTTATTTATTTGACAGACAGAGATCACAAGTAGGCAGAGAGGCAGATGGGGGAGGGTGCAGGTTCCCCATGGAGCAGAGAGCCCTATGGGGGCTCCATCCCAGGACCCTGAGATCATGACCTGAGCCGAAGGCAGAGGCTTTAACCCGCTGAACCACCCAAGTGCCCCTCAAGTCGTATTTTAAATGAGTCATTTTCATCAGCCTTCTCTGTAGTTTAGAAGATTTATAAGTCATAACTGGCAGAATAATTTTGGTTCTAGGCAAAAAGCTGTTTTAGGCAGTAATAAACATATGTGTATAAGTGTGTGTGTTTATACGTATATACAGATTTATGTAAAATTTTATTTTTCTACCTGATACCACAAATGAGAGGGAGAATTAATTTAAGCCACATGTCAGAGTGGGAGAAACAGGATTACACTGTTACAGGAAAAAATAAATATATTTTTTCTTAAAATTTTGGCTACCAAAAAACTCAGTTATGTTTACTCTTAACTGTATACTCAGTCTCATCACAGATTTCTTGTATAATTATCTTTCATTCCTCTGAATGGTAACTTGTCTTAGTATTTATCACTGTTATTTTTTAGTATGTATATTATGGAATTGTTTCTGTGAGTATACAGACTCATGCTCACTTTAAAAAAATAGGTTCATATGCTTCATCTCGTTTTCTAATTTAGAGATTTTTGGAGTCAGCTTAAGGTTTAAGAGACATCTTACCAAAGTGTTCAGTAAATAATTGGGGTGGATGGAAGGCAAGTGAGGCGCAATCAGCTAAGAATTATCAAAGAAATGATATTCTGGGGTGCTTGGGTGGCTCAGTGGGTTAAGCCTCTGCCTTCGGCTCAGGTCATGATCTCAGGGTCTTGGGATCGAGCCCCATGTCGGGCTCTCTGCTTAGTGGGGAGCCTGCTTCCCTTCCTCTCTGCCTGCCTCTTGGCCTACTTGTGATCTCTGTCAAATGAATAAACAAAACCTTAAAAAAAAAAAAGAAATGATATTCCGTATATTAGTAAATTTTTTATAAGTTTACTTGCTGAATATCTAGGCTGATGATATCCATATACACAATGAGGACTTCCACATTTTCCATTAACTTTATATCTTGGACATTAACAATCAGGTCTTTCGTTACCTGGAGGTCATCCCCACCAACTTACCACTTACAGTGCATGGCTCAGGGCACTCTAGAAACACTCCTTTGGCCGCTGAATTCTCAGTTCGTCTTACATCCAGCTAAATAAAAGATTCTTTTGTTGTAGCAGGGAGTAATCAACTATGACAGCACCCTGTCCTAAAGTGCTGCTCCATCACTTGGATTTTTCCCTGGTCTAGATACTTTTTTAGAGCTTGATCTGCATACTGTAATAGTATTTCTACCATCTGATCTGTAACCACAGCCTTTGCTTACTGGCATCCCCTGATAATCCCACTACTGCTTTTGTTTTTCCTTCATGGAAAGACCATGCAAGAGCCAAGGCTTCTGTAAGACAGTCTTGTTTCAGGAGATGATCACTCTCTTACCAGCTTCTCAGCATTGTCACATAAATGGATATTGTCCCCAAATAAAAGATTTGAGAACCATAACTACTGGTGGATTGATAAACCTCTCCAACCAAAGGCAGTGCCTAGCTAACATTTCCTCCAGTGGCTAGTGATTTGAAATGGCTGCTGTTACAGACCAACTGAATTTCTGAGATCTCCACTCTTTCCAGTTCCTCAATCAATTGATCAATCGAGGATCAGTTGATCCTGCTGATCAGTCACGTGCAACTTGTTCACACTGTCCAAGAGCGCAATGTACATGAGTTTATCCAAGTAAAGTTGATGAGGTCATAGTATAGGTGAAGATGCTATTGTTTATAAGTAATATGTATTGCTTCAGATTCATCTTTTAACTCAGATGACATCTCTGCAGAAATCAGGTATGGGATTCACATAATTAAGCACTACCACAAAATGCCAGGCCGGCAATGGAACACTGGGAGAATCTGTCCATAGCGAAAAATCATCTCCGTTTTCAAGGATTGTTTCAATCCAGTGACCAGTATCTTTGTTAAGAATGCCATGACCAAGGAAAACTGTATGATGGGATGGTCTTTCAACTTAGGCTTGAATGGAGAGGCTCAATACAGCAAACTTCACCCTTGGAACCACTGAACAGACCCTAGATTCACATGTTCTCACTCCCATCACTCTCTTAAATGTCAGTTCAAAGGGCACTAGGGTGGCTTAGTTCTGTTAAGCATCTGCCTTCGGCTCCCGTCATGATCCCGGAGTTCTAAGATGGAGCCCTGAGTTGGGCTCCCTGCTCAGCTGGGGGTCTGGTTCTCCCTCTCCTTCTGCCCCTCCCTCCCTCCTGCTCTCTCTTTCAGATAATAATAATAAATCTTTAAATGTCAGTTCAAAAACACAGCCTCTGCTGTCATTGTAAATTATAAGAGTTGTATCATCTGTAAACTTAACGTGCAATATGCTATTCTTAGAGGATGAGCATCTCTTACTGATCTTAGAAGTTTTCCACTGGCCAAATCCCACTTCATGGTATGTCCTTTAGCAAAGCCACAGAGAAATCTTGAGTAGTCATTGTTGATACTGAAGGCAGAGGTGGTTCCATACTGACCTCCAACACTAGTGTTCCTCAGACAGTTGCAAAGCTTGATTCTGATCACATATTAAAGCCAATCCGGGAGATGTACCCCTTGCTATAGATGGGACACTGCAATTGCAGCAGGCAGGCCAGCATCCAGTTTGTCAGCTGCAGACACTCTCTGGTCAGAAATTTCTTCAAAAGTGAATGTCATCTAACTGATTGAAGGGGTGAAAAAGGATCTGGTATTTTCTTCCTTTTTAAGTTGGTGCAGTCTCCACTATCTGAACTTGGCACAGACAAAATACCATAGAAGTGAGAATCAATAGTATCAATTTTTAACAGTGTAGGATCCTCAAGAACAAAAGACTCCTCTTCAACATCAGTTTGAGTATACTTGCCAGTGTTGGAGGAGTATCACCTTGAGGAATATCAAACTCCTTGTCATCAGTCAGATCATTCTGAACTCTAGTTTCTTGTCCAGATCTGTGTGAGAGAATTTTGAAAGCAAAGCTTCAAGATTGAAAGAAAGATGTATTCAGCTCTTCTTCAGCAGTCTTGGCACAGAGGATCTGTTGCACATTTTTGTGGTCTGGTTCATTTCCCATATTTTAATAATTGTAATTCAGTCCAAGCAAGTTTTTGTTTTTTTTGTTTGTTTTTATTTTTGACCTTAGATCATGATGACCTGAATGATGATCTCTGTGCTTGCAGCCATTCTAGCCCAGGACCTTTTATTTTATTTGTTTTAAATAATCTCTTTGCCAAATGTGGGGCTCGAACTCATCACCCTGCGATCAGAAGTCACATGCTGTACCGACTGAGCCAGTGAGGCTGCCCCTAGGGCTCTACTTTTAAATATGAGCAGATAATCAAGGATCACCAGGGTTCATGAGGAAAGCTTTTCATACAAGAGGAAAAAAAAATTTTTTTTTTCAGAATAAAAAAGAATTCTTGAAAACTAGAGCATAATAGTAAGAAAAAACACCCCATAGAAGAAAGGAAATTGAAGTAGAGGAGAATATGGAAATAGGCTATAAAAAGATAAAAGGTCAGTTTGTGAGGTCAGCTTCATCTAAGACAAGTGCCAGTGAGAACAGAGAAGAGTGAAGAAGAAATATTAGTGAAACAAGAAAAGTCCACAGGGTTGAAGAACATCATTTTGCAGATTGAGAGGCCCTTGGGTACTCAGGAAAATGGGTGAAAATAAGTGCATACTCTCAAATCTGGGACTGGTCAGGAAAATGGAGATCATACCACCTGTTATAACAGAATTTAATACAAAGAATTGTTTAGGGGCACCTGGGTGCCTCAGTGGGCTAAAGCCTCTGCCTTCAGCTCAGGTCATGGTCTCAGGGTCCTGGGATCGAGCCCCACATAGGGCTCTCTGCTCAGCAGGGAGCCTGCTTCCCTCTCTTTCTCTGCCTGCCTCTCTGCCTACTTGTGATCTCTGTCTGTCAAATAAATAAAATCTTAAAAAAAAAAAAAAGAATTGTTCAGCCATGTTATGAATTGAATTGTGTCACCCCAAAAAGATGTGTTGAAGTCCTAGCCCTTCAGTACCTCAGAATGTGACCTTATTTGGAAATAGAGCCTTTACAGAGGTAATCATGTTAAAATGAGATCAGCAGGGTGTACCCTAATCCAATATGACTGGTATTCTTTAATAGTGGAGGAATTTAGACACAAATTTGGACATAGGCATAGAGAGAAGATGGCCATCTATAAGCCAAGAAATACCTGAGGCTACCAGAACTAGGAGAGAGTCTTGGAACAGATCTTTCCCTTGTGTCTTAGAGAAGGCATTGCCAGTGCCTTGATTTTGGACCTGTGGCTTCCATAACTGCGAGATGGATTTTCATGCTAAGCCAATGCAGTTTGTGTTTGTTAACAGCAGCCTTCAGAAACCAATACACTAGATAATTGAAGAAATGAAAAGCCAGTAAGGGAGCACTCAGGTAGTAGAGATAGTAACTGTAGGAAGTAATTATTATCCCATGGGGCTGGGAGAGCAAAGAAAAGATACTAGGATTATTTAGAAGCATGAAGAGTAGTCCCAAGGATCTGAAACTCAGACTTCTGCCTGCTCAGAAAGTAAAGGTATTTTAGGAGACTTGATGAGGCTGGTCTATGAATGGCAGGAAAAACACAAGCAAAAAATGGCTGTCTGGAGCCAGTTGCTGCTGCTGGAATCTTTGCTATTGCCATGGAAAAAATTGTTGGTCGATGGTTGATGCTGACCTGAAGGGATATCTCCCTGTTCCTTTCTTTAGTCTTCTGGTGTCTTTCTTGTGGCCCTTAGATGATTCTCCAAGTCTAACAGGGAGTCAGCTAGCAAAGGAGAAATGTGATTTATAGGGCTCCAGCCCCCCAGTGTTACAAAGCAGAGTAGAGGAGTTGGTTTGAAGCCAGGGACAATAGCTAACTAAATACCATAGACACTGAGGTTTGTTCTTCTGAAAATTTGAAGTACATAAGACAAAGAAGATCTTGTAAACTTCCAGAGGTGGAGGAAATGGGTCACATTACAGAGATTTGAGTATTCTCAGCTGCAGCCTCACAAGCCAGAAGATAGTGAGCAGTGCTCTCAAAATCTGAGGTAAAATAATTTCCTGGCTAGAATTCTTTTCCCAGCCAAATTTTTAATTTTCATTTTTTTAAGATTTTATTTATTTGAGACAGAGAAAGTGAGAGAAGGAGCAGAGGAAAAGGGAGAATTAGACTCCTTGCTGAGCAGGTACCCCGACGTGGGGCTTGATCCTGGGTCCTGGGGTCCATGACCTGAGCCGAAGGCAGACGCTTAACTGACCGAGCCACCCAGGCACCTCTTAGCCAAATTTTTAAGCATAAGTTTAGAGGGCAGACATTTTCAGACATGCAAGATCTCTAAAAATTTTTCTTCCTTACTTCCTTTTTCAGAAAGCTATTAAGTGATTTGCTCCACCCACAAAAGGAAGGAGAAAATCTCCATAAAAGAGAAGGTGAAAGAAAGAAAAACAGGAAATCATGTCTAGAGAGACAAAGGGCATCCCTAAGGTCATAGTAAAAAGGACTCGCCAGATGCTGATTATCTGATAAAATAGCAGTGAGTGTAGATTTGAGCAGTGGGATGATGTTGCCAGTTTTAGGACATTGAAATCAATAAAATACGTGATGTCTGTATATCCAATTCAGGCGATTGGCAAAAAAAAAAAAGGATTTGAATTAGTGGATATCTTTCATTTGCTTAGTTTTTTATGTTGGCATTTTAGAATTTTGTCCTGGAATTATTTCTCTCTTTTATTCTCTCATAGGTGATCTTGTTCAGTCCTCTGATTTTAAATAGTATCAATAGGGGGATGCTTCACAAATTATGTCTTTAAGAAAGATCTCTGTACCATTTTACATTCCCACCAACAGGGTACAGAGAGTCTTAATTTCTTCAAATCTTTACCAGCCCTTGTTGTTTTTTCTCTCTTTCTGATAATAGTCATTCTAATGGATGGATATAGAGTACTAACCCATCGTGGTTTTTGTTTGCATTTTCCTAATGATTAGTGATGCTGAGCATCATCTACTATCTACTATATTGTCCATTTGTATCTTTGGAGAAATGTCTATTTAAGTTCTTTGGTTTTTCATTGGGTGATTGTTGAGTCTTAACTGATTTTTAAATTTCTGCTGTTTTCTTCTTTCCTTTTTGACTCATTCTTGATAGAGCAGGCAGAGAATTGTTTTCAGGATTTCTGTATTGGGGCGCCTGAGTGGCTCGGTGGGTTAAAGCCTCTGCCTTCAGCTCAGGTCATGATCGAGCCCCGCATCGGGCTCTCTGCTCTGCGGAGAGCCTGCTTCCTCTCTCTTCCTGCCTGCTTCTCTGCCTACTTGTGATCTGTCTGTCAAATAAATAAATAAAATCTTAAAAAAAAAAAGATTTCTGTATTACTGATGGTATGCTAACAACCCTAATAAGCAACAAATCTTAATGGTTTAACACAATGGAAATTTGTAATGCTTTCTCACATTATAGCCCAGTGGATGTGCAGTCATACAGGGACACAGGCTCTTCATTCTTTTTTTTTCCTTTTTTTTTTTAGTGGGCTCCATGTCCAGTGTAGAGGCCAGTGTGGGGCTAGAACTTATAACCCTGAGATCAAAACCTGAACCGAGATCAAGAATGAGACACAATACCAATTGAGCCTCCCAGGTGCCACCCAGGTGCTCTTTTTTAAGTCATCATTTTTACCACCATGTGTTTTTTGGGGTTGTTTTGAAAAGAGATGATGGTACGAAAGAAGCTTTTAGACCCAGGCTGGAAGTGGCATATATGCCTTCACCCAACATTCCATTGGTCAGAACTGAGTCACATGATCCCACCTAACTACATAGGAGGCTGGAAGATGTAGTATAGCTGTGTGCTAATGAAGGAGAGGAGAGAACAGACCTTATGGAGCACTAGCAGTCTCTCAGTGTTTACTGGATTAGAACACCCCTGCTTAAAACTCTTCAATGACTTTTTTTTTAAAATGCATGGAATAAAATTGGCCCATGTCTGTTTCATCCTTACTTTGTATCACTTTCTCCTTTATTATTCTCAAGTCACATTAGACTAGGTCATTTCTCAAAACATGCCAAGATTTTTCCTTCCTAGAATGTATGTGTTTTGTGGTTTCCTTTGCTTGGACCACTCTAAATATTTACATGACCGTCTCCTTTTCATCTTAAAATGTCAGCTTAAAATCCATCTCTAACTCAAGTATCTAAAGTAGCCCTCCTTTCCCCCCCTTTTTTTTGAAAGCACTGTGTTTATTACAGTCTATACTTTTTTTTATTTGAACATTTTCTTTGCTTTTGCTGTGTCCTATTCTCGAAGGAGGTGTCTCTTTCTCACTGTTCTTAGCACATGCCTGTCATTTTGTAAGTGTGTTGTATGAATGAAATACTATTTATTATATACAAACTGAAGTAGAGAGACTAGAGTGAGTAATAACCAAGAGCTCTTATGGTAATTGAGTTGAATTGTTGAGGGTTTTGGTTTTAGTGGATGCAGTATCAGTGGAATAGAAAAGAATGAACGAGGGACATTTCAAAGGAAAATCCAACACAAATTGCTGTGTGACTGAAGCAGGGAGTCTTGGAGAACGAGATGAGAAAAGAGTGATGGTTAGCTTGGCTGCTTCTAGTATGGCTATTCCTTTTGATATGTATTTGAAGATTCTGAAATGTTACCTTTCATGAAGGTTATAAAATGGTGATATTAATATCTTCTTCATAAGATTGTTGTGAGGATTAGTAATATACTATATTAAAAGCACTTAACATACTTAGTGTACTTTGTCCAGTAAAGTGAAGTGAAATAGAATGAGACAGTACAGTTAGGGATTAAGGGGGTATTAAGTTAGGCATTAAGGAGTTTGTGGTGGGAGAAAAGGTTTCTGGGCTTTTTTCTTTTTTTAATTTAAAGATTATTTATATATTTATTTATTTGACAAAGAGAAATAATGAGGGAACACAAGCAGGGGGAGTGGGAGAGGGAGAAGCAGGCATCCCGCCCAGCAGAGAGCCTGATGTGGGTCTAGATCCCAGGACTCTGGGATCATGATCTGAGCCAAAGGCAGACACTTAATGACGGAGCCACCCAGGTGCCCAGACTTCTGGGCTTCTATAGCAACTTTTCTTTAGAGGTACGTTCTTTTTAAACGTTACAATAAGTTAGAATTGTACTAAAAGCTCATATAGAGATAACATTAATGAATTTTTATTGAAGTATTTTTAGTAGGAATTTTCTGATCTGAAAGTATGCAGAATCATAGCAAAACAATGGCAGTTCATGGGGCGCCTGGATGGCTCAGTCCATTAAGCGTCTGCCTTACAGCTCAGGTCATGATCCCGGGGTGCTGAGATCGAGCACCATGTCGTCTTCTCTACTCCTCCCCCTCTGCTGGTGATCTCTTTCTCTCATTCTCTCTCTCTCTTTTAGATAAAATCTAAAAAACCAAAACAACAACAACAACAAAAAACCAATGGCCCTTCATCTGTTTATGCTACTTAACCATATCCTTCTACTGAATCTTCTTCTGGTTCCCCTTTGAAAGTCATTGTCCTTTAAAATAGTTTGAGTAAATTATTCTTTAACATTGAAGTGAAATAAGAATATATTTAAGTGAAGTGAAATAAGGATATATTTAAATTGGAAGCATAATTTAATATGTCAAATTGCAATAACACCAATGAAAGCATCTTTTTTAAGTCAGTGGAACTTCATTTGGGATAGTCTGGAGAAATTCCAGTTGCCACAGGCTTCTGTCTCCAGGTTAACAAGTATGAGAATCATTAGCACAAGGGAAAGTGGGAGCTTTCTTGCATTCCTTTTTATTCTTATCTTTTAAAGTTTGCTCATGTTTAGGGAACTTCGGTGGGTTAGCTGAGTCGAGTTTGGTACTAGTTCATCTTATACAAGGTATTTATATACAAGATACTCATTTGTTCATATCTTATACCTCAGTCTCTTTTTTCCTAAATATCTATTATAATGGAAAAAATAAGTTATTATTGCCTTTCTCATGATCATTAGCAGTCTAAGAATAGAACTTTGGAATAAAGGATAAGGTAAAAAGTCAGGTGGATAAGGAAAGAAGACACAAGGGGAGAGAAAAAGAAGTTGAGAGATGATTGGTGAAAAGAGCTACTTAAGTTTATCTTTCCCTTGTACCAGGCTTCAACTGGCAGTGAATTACAGTTTAAAATTGCTTTGTCACCAAAATGTCCATCGATAGATAAAGATAAAGAAAATGTGGTTATCCATTTTATCCAGCTATAAAAAAGAAGGAAATCTTTCCATTTGTAATAATATTGATGGAGCTAGAGAGTATAATGCTAAGTGAAAAAAATTCAGAGAAAGACAAATACCGTATAATTTCCTTACATGTGGAATTTAAGAAACAAAATAAACCAGCAAGGGAAAAAAATTAAACAAGCCAAGAAACAGACTCTTCACTCTGGTGAACAAACTGATGTTTACTAGAGGGAAATTGCGGGGGGTGAGGGGGACGGGGAACGGGACAGGTGAAATAGGTGAAGGGGATTAAGGAGTACACTTGCAGTGATGAGCACTGGGTGATGTATGGAATTGTTGAACCACTGTATTGTATACCTAAAACTAATACTACACTGTATGTTAACTGTACTGGAATTAAAATAAAATGAATTGCTTTGTCAGTAGCATATAATTGGTGATTTTTAGGTTATTTGCTGCCTGGGAGAGACATTAATTCTGTGTTGTAAATTTAGAAATAATTATATCGCTGAATTTATATCCATAGAACTGATGGTGGAATTTTTAGCATTAGGTAGGAGGGTAAGGGTGGGAAGGACAACCATGTAGCATGTACTATACTAAATATTTTAAGTATTCTTTAATTTTCATAGTCACCCTGTAGGAGGTGTTCCTAAAGCACAGAAAGGTTAAGTAACGTTAGCTCGGGTCACACAGATAATAAATGGGAGAGCAAGAATTTTATTTACTTATTTATTTATTCAAAGCAAGAATTTAAACTGGTCTGTCTTTCTTTCAAATCATTTTAAAGATTTTATTTATTTATTCGACAGAGAGAGACACAGCAAGAGAGGAAACACCAGCAGGTAGAATGAGAGAGGGAGAACAGGCTTCCCACTGAAGAAGGAGCCAGAGTCAGGGCTCGGTCCCAGAACCCTGGGATCATGACTTGAGCTGAAGGCAGACGCTTAATGACTAAGCCACCCGGGCACCCCTAAACAGTGGTTTTCTATCCTTTCGTAGTTACCTTTTATTCATCCCTTTGCTTTATTTTATAGTTCCATTCAGTCACTTGTTGGCTTAAAGAAAAAAAAAAAGCTCTGTTGAGATACATTTCGTATACTATACAGTTCACCCATTTAAAGTATATAATTCAGTGCCTTTCAGTATTTTTAGTTTTGCAACTGTCATCACAATTTAGAACATTTATATCACCCCTAAAGAAACCCCATTCCTGTTAGTCATCACCCTTTAGCCTCCTCTACTCCCAGCCCTAGGCAACCATTAATCTCCTTTCTGTCTCTCTGGGTTTGTTCATTATGGACATTTTACATAGATGAAATCCTACAATATGTAATCCTATAATATGTAGTTCTTTGTGACTGGCTTCTGTCCTTACCATATGTTTTTAAGGTTCATTTATGTAGTAATATTCCATTGTATGGGTATTCCACATTTTATTTATCCATTCATCAGTTGATGAACATTTGGGTTCTCCCTTTTGACTGTTAAGATCTTAATACTGCTGTGAACATTTATGGGCTTTTTAAATTTTGTGGTAAAATATACATAACATAAAATTGACCATTTTAACCATTTTAAAGTGCATAGTTCTTTGGCTTTAAATATATTCACGCTGTTGTGCAAACCATCACCATCATTTATTTCCAAAACTTTTTCATCTTCCTCAAGTGAACTGTCCATTAAACACAAAGTTCCTATTTCATTCCCCCAGCTCCCCCTGGCATCTGCCATTCTGTTTTCAGTCTCTCTGTATTTGATTACTCTAGGAACCTTACATAAATAGAATCATACAATATTTGTCCCTTTTTAATTGGCTTATTTAACTTAATGGGATGTCTTCGCAGATATACATATGTTGTAACATGTAGTCAAAATTTCCTTCTTTTTTAAGGCTGGTAATATCCTGCTGATTGTATATATATACATTTTATTTACCCATACATCTGTTGGTGGACAGTTGGTTGCTTCTGCTTTTTTGCTGTTGTGAATAATGGTGTTCTGAATATGCATGTATAAATACCTACTCAAGACCCTGCCTTTTTTTTTTTTTTTGGCTAGATCATATGATAATTCTGTTTTGATTTTTGGGGGAAAGGCTAAACTGTTTTCCACAGTGGCTGCACCATTTTACATTCCTACCAGCAGTACACAAGGGTTCTAATTTCCTTAGGTCCTCTAATACTTACTTTGTTTTGATAATAATTGTCCTAATGTGTATGAGGTGTTATCTCATTGTGGTTTTTATTTGCATTTCCTAAATATGATTAGTGATGTTGAACACCTTTTTTGTGTTTACTGGTCATTTGTGTATCTTGTTTGGAGAAATGTCTATTCAGGTCCTTTTGCCCATTTTTTAATTGTTTTTTTATTGAGTTGTAAGAGTTCTTTATATATTCTGGATATCAATCCCCATCAGATATATGACTTGCAAAATTATTTACCATTCCACAATAGTGTCTTTTGAAGCAGAAAAGAGTTTAATTTTGAAGATGTCTAGTTTATCTGTTTTTATCTTTTATTGCCTGTGCTTTTGTGGTCAGATCCAAGAAATTATTGCCACATCCAATGTTCTCATGCTTTTGCCTTATTTTCTTCTGTTTTATGCTTGCAGCTTATTTCAGTCTTTGATGCATTTTAAGTTATTTTTGTATGTAGTGTAAGGTAAGGGTTCAACTTCATTGTATAAATTTTTATGTCAAAATATGTTTTCATATATCTTGGTTGTATAACTAGGAGTGGAATGCCTGGGCTATGGGGTAACTTACGTTTAAACTTTGAGGAACTGCTGAATTGTTTTCCAAAGTGGCTCTACCATTTTACATTCAACCAGCAGTGTATGAGGGTTTCGGTTTCTCTATTGCTTTTGAAATCCAGACCACATTAGCTTCTGACTGGCTTATTTCAAAATTTCCTTGGCTGGCCTCTTTGGTGATAATCTCACAACTCTGTCTTTCTTCTGTCCTCTTACCAGTTCTTAATGCTGTTCATTGTATCATAAGAGATTCGAGATGGAAGGAACTAGAATCATGGAAGTTAAACCATTCATTTTTTATTTGAAAAATAAAATTTGAGGAAGAGATTTGACCCATCTCTTCCCCAAATAGAGTGACATTGTCAACACTAGATACCATACTATGAATATAGCTTTCATTTTATTAAATCATCGTGTTCCCCATTTATGTGTCTAAAACACTTTTCCTGTGGTTAACTAGGTCTCCTCCCCATCATCTACCCTACATTAGTCTAAAAGCAAGGAGTTGTGTGCAGGTAATTTATTTGGCAGGTGATCCAAGGGAACAAGAATTGGGACCAGAATAAATGAAACAGGAAAAAAAGAAAAGCCAGTACAAGAATGTGTATTACTGAGTTACTCACTGCTGTGGCAACTAAGGCTCAATCCTGGTGGGAACTCCTGAGGATCTAGATGCTCCTCCAGTTGTCTTCTTATGGATGGACAGGAGAAACTAATACTGCTCTTGTTCTCCATCACTTCACAGTTGCGCTAGTGGTGTATAGATTCTTTCGCCTTCCCTTTACCACTTAGGACTCCACACAAGAGCCAGACAAGTGGGTTGGTTCCCCATGGTGTCTTACTTTGTGGCTTCAAAAAAGCACAGGGCAGAAAGCAAATGAATCACAGTGAATTCTGTGTGTGGGGGGGTAGTTGAAACTTGACCAGAAGCATTAGCTTTAGCTATGACAAGTGTGATGCTCAGAATAATGATGTCTCAAAGATCCTAATCCTCTGAACCTGTTAGTATCTTACCTTGCATCACAAAAGGGATTTTGTAGATAGTAAGATTTTCCTGGGTTATCTGAGTGGTCCCCCTTGTAATCACAAAGAACTTTATTTTATAAGAGGTAGGCAAGAATGTCAGTCCAAGAAAGAGATATGATAATGGAAGCAGAGGTCTTGATGCGGCAGGGGCCAAGGGATAGGAGCAGCCTCTAGAGGTTGGAATGATAAGGAATGGATTTTCCCCTGGAGCTCCCAAAAGAATGCAGGCTTTGATTTTAGTTCTATAAAATGTGTTTTGAAATTCTTATCTCTAGAACTTTAAGATAACAGATTTGTATTGTTCTAAGCCACTAAATATGTGTCAGTTTGTTACCCAGCAGTAGGAAACTACTGTTAAAGCTAGCATCAAAGGACAGGTGGACAGCATGAGGATGGAGTATGAGAGATTTCTGATAGAATCTACCTCTTGCTGTTGGCCTTGCCTTTGAATCGAGCTGTATTAGCTTCCTACTGCTGTTTAGCAAATTACTACAAATCTACTTCTTACTCTGCTCAGATCTGCTTGGACCCCACAGTAATCCATCATTGAGTCACTGCCGTCTCTTCCACAGAAATAAGAAGGGTTAGTGGTGCATGCTAGTGCTACCTGCTGCTGCAACTGATTTGAAGCAGTAATAAAGACTCATTTCCTTCTTTCACCAACCATTCTAGATTTCTCTTACGCTAGGCCAGCAGTGCAGCTGCTTTAGGTTGCTTGTGACTTCTAGACTTTCATTTTTAAGGGATTTGAGCCCTTAGTTCCCTTGCCCTTTTTGGGCCATGGTTGCTGTAACTTCCTGTTCGTTGTAGTTCCAAGCATGGAAACACCCTAAGTTCCAGACAGACTTCTCCCTACCCCAGGTGTGTACACCAGCTTAAATTGGATAACAGAAAAACTTTGCTCCTCTACAGCTCCAGTTTTACCCTCTTTCAGTTATTGATGTCACAGAAATACATCTTTAAATATTTGTTTGTCCAAACATATAGACTAGTAATTGTGTGGTTTTTAAAAAGACTTTATTTGTTTACTGATTTGAGAGAGAGTGTGTGCATGTGCAAGTGGGATGAGGGTGAGCAGAGGGAGAGGGTCAAGTAGACTCTGTGCCGAGTGTGAAGCCTGTTGCAGTGTGAAGGCTTGATCTCAGAATCCTGAGATCATGACCTGAGCCAAAATTCAGAGTCAGATTGCTCAATCACCTGAGCCATCAAGACTACACAGGCCACCCAATAATTGCTATTTTTAATACATTAGTCTCTTACATTGTATAGAAAGCAAAGTGTGTACAATAATAGTCATTTTAGACTAATAAGTGTTTTTAAAAGTTGTTTATTAGTGTTTTAAGTCATATAGACAACAAAAAAACAGAGTTACAAACTGAATTTTCGGTAATTCCATCTTTTATGCTCATGTGTTTACCTTTATTGATCTTTATTTCTTAATATGATTTTGAATTATTGTCTAGTATCCTTTCATTTCAACTCAGGAAGTACTTCCTTTACTTATTTTGCAGTGCAGGTCTGGTAGTAACAAACTTCCTCTGCTTGTCTGGGAATGTCTTAATTTCTTCCCTCACTTTTGAAGTCCAGTTTTATTGAAAATTGGGTTTTAGGTGACTGTTTTCTTCTTCCAGTATTTTGAATATGTCAACCTACAGGTGAATTATGTGGGTCAGCTTATATGCAGATATTTTTATAGTACAGTACTGTAAATGTATTTTCTCTTCCTTATTTATTTATTTATTTATTTAAGAAGGAGAGAGTGGGGGAAGAGCAGAGGAAGAGGGAGAGAGAGAATCATAAGCTGGTATGGAGCCTGGCACAAGAGTTCCAACTCACAAGCCTGAGATCATGACCTAAGACAAAGTCAAGAGTCGGATGTTTAACAGACTCAGGCCCCTAGGTGCCCTGCCCTCCCTTATGATTTTTTAAAATAACATTTTCTTTCATCTAGTTTAGTTTATTTTAAGAATATGGTATGTAATATACAAACTATGTGTTAATCAACTGTTTATGTTACTGATAGGCTTCTGATCAGGAGTAGACTATTAGTTGTTAAGTTTTGGGGGTGTCAGAAGTTGTACATGGGCTTTTGACTGTGTAGGGGTCAGGGCTCCAATCCCTGAGTTGTTCTAGGGTCCACTGGACTGTCTTCTGTCCTCCAATTTCTCTTCTTTCTTTCTTTTTTTTTTTTTTAAGATTTTATTTACTTATTTGACAGAGAGAGGCACAGCGAGAGGGAACACAAGCAGGGAGAGTGAGAGAGGGAGAAGCAGGCTTCCCACTTGATCCCAGGACCCTGGGATCATGACTTGAGCTGAAGGCAGACGCTTAACAACTGACCCACCTAGGTGCCCCTATCCTCTAATTTCTAATGAGAAATTTCTTGGTGATCTTATTGAGGATCCCTTGTATGTAATGATTCACTTTACTCTTGTTGCTTTCAGGATTCTCTTTGTCTTTCTGTGTTTTCATTTATAGTTTATCTCAGTATAGATTTCTGAGTTTATCCTGCTTGGAGTTTGTTGAGCTTCTTTGATTTTTTTTTTTTTTTAATTTTATTTTTAAAATACAACTCAAGCTCACAGCCAGAGATCTAGAGTCCCATGCTCCACTGACCATGACAACCAGGTGCCCCTAGCTTCTTGGATGTTTAAATGCCTGTACTGCATCAGATTTGGGAAATTTTTAGCCATGTTTCTTCAAATAATCTCTTTGGCCCTTTAGTCTCCCTCTTTTCCTTCTCATACTCCCACAAGGCATCTGCTGGTTCTTTTCTTAGTATCCCACAGATTCTATTCTCTGTTTACTTTTCTTAAGTCATTTTCTTTGTGTTCTTCAGGCTTGATAATTTCAGTTGCCCTGTCTCCATGCTCTGATTCCCTCTTTCACCTGCCTTTAAATCCCTCTGATGAATTTTTCATTTTTGTCATTGTACCTTTCAGCTGGAGAATTTTTTAGGTTTTCTATTTCTGCAGATACTACTATTCTGTTCATACATCATTTTCTTTACTTTCTCCACATCTTTCTTTAGTTATTTGATTATCTGTAAGATGTTTGTTTTAAAGTCTTTGTTTAGTGGGTTTGTTAGCTCTTCTTTCTCCAGGATGGTTGCTGTTGGTTTTTCCCTTTGAATGGGACACACAGTCCTGTTTCGCGCGCGCGCGCGTGTGTGTGTGTGTCTTTGTTTCTGTCTTTGGTTGAAAACTGCATACTTGAATCTAATAATATGGTAAATCTGAAAATCAGATTGTCCTTCTGCCCCAGGTTTTGCTGGGTTTTTGTTTTGCCAGGAATCACTTTGAGGTATAAACTTTCCTCAGCTCTTCACTGAGCTTGTGCCTTTTTCTGGATATGTGTTGTGGTGATTTTCTTAATCCCCTTATTACTAGTCCTTTATTGTCTAGCTCCTGAAAGGAGAAATTTAAAAAAGACACCAGCTCTTTAGATTTCCCTCAGCCTGAGGGATAGGGGCTTACATAATGTGTGTTTCTGTGTGTGTGTGTGTGTGTGTGTGTGTACACACACATCAGTGACTGCCTCTTTGTCAGCACCTCAGTGATCAGATGCATCATGCAGCTGTCAGCACATAGATCCCTGATATTTTCATGACAGGATTCTTACTCTCACCTTAACTCCTGCAAGCCACTCTTCAAACTAATGTACAGCTACCTGGCATGTGCCTGGGGAGTGGAAGATGTGTAGCCCTTACTGAGTTAAGAGCTGGAATTAACTAAAATTTATAGTCCAAGACTTCTCTGGAAGTTTCAAGCCTTGGAGTAGACTCCAGAGTTCTGAAATAGTTCAGTCAGATTCTGCTAGTACAGTTGTTGTCTAGGTGAAGAGACAGATTCTTAGTGCTTCCTACTCCACCATTTCCCAGAATCTCATAACTTTACGAAAGAAAGTTTCATTATAGTTTTGAAGACTTCTTAATCTTTTTCCCATTATTTTCCAGATTAAACCTCAAAGCAAATACATTTGAGACCTTTTACTTTGTTTTCAAGTTTAGATAGCAAACACTTGAAGGAGGGATTCTTGTTTCTGATCCTTTTTTTTTTCTCCCTAAGAAGAAAACTAAATGCTTCCAACTGGAAGACTGGAAGAGTGTGAGACTGGAAATGGAGAGACCAATTATGAGGCAGTTGCTTCCGTTACTACTACTAAGGCAGTGGTAGTGAGAGTGGAGATACATGGATTCATTTGAGTCCTATGAAGGAGGTGAAAAGGACATGACTTGAAATGAGGGGATTGACTGAGTAGACGTTCATTAATCCAGATAACTGTATTAATTAATGGTAATAGTGTTTTCTAAATTATAGAATACAGAAGCAGAAACTCCTAAGGGAAATGTAGTTAAGTGTGAGGTGCCTGTGAGATGGATAAGTACAGTACTTCAGAAAGCATTTTCATACCTAGGAATTTTAAGTAATAGTGTACTGGTTCCTGGTAACTCCCGTGGGTCCTATTGCATGCATAAGCCAAAGGGTAACAGGAAGTCAATAACATGGAGGGTAAGAGGGGGAAATAGATTTAAGCGTAGCAGTTAAGGTGAAAAATAACTCAAATGTTATGATTAATTGCATATTAAATATGTCTGAGAGTTCAGGTTACCACAAGTTTAGCGTATATATGTTAGGAGAATATGGTTGCTGAGTGATGATATAATCTAAGCCTTATTTATACTGTATGGCATAGGGAAATGATAGTTCCACTGTCCCCTATGCTTTGTGTTTTCTTTTGGAAATATGTACAACTTGGAGAAACACTTTTAAGTGATACAGTAATTAGAGTCTATTAAAGAGTAACAACTGGAACAGCAAAGGATTAAGATGATGAAAAAAATCAGAAAACACAGTACAAATCTGGTTTATTTAGTCCAGATAATTTGAGGAGATATTTTTGATACTGATTGTAGTTTTGACGTAACTCAAGAGACTTTCTTGATATAATCTGATTCAGTTCTCTCATTTTCAAATAAGAAAAAAAAAGTTTTAGTTAATATGATATTCCCTGACTCAGAGTTAATAGCAAGGCAGTTTAATGGCAATCCCAGTTTGTTAAGCATATTTTATCTATAGGAACAGTGAAGCAGGGCTGGGACTAGAGTGAGACAGCAAGTTGCCTAGAGTACAAAATTGAAGGAGGTTGTCATTCTTAGATGCAGACCCTGCACTTGCAAGATCTTTATTTATCAGAGTAATATTTGAAGATGGTTTAAAATGTCAAGATAGTTACAGGAGATACCTCCTAGCCCTGCAAATTAAGGATAGCCTGAGGAAGCTAGATGGAGTGATGATGGTGGAAGAGAATTATCCCTCAAGACCTAGCCCTCGGTGTATGGAAATCTGGCAGTTGGCAAGTACCTGTGAAGCATTACTTCACTTTTTGTGAGAACACTGTGGGGTGCTCTGTCTTTAGGCCAGGATTGGTTCCTGTATTCCTTTCCCCCCACCCCCTTCAATCAGATCTCAGAGGCTTTAGTTTCCTCTGTGCCTTTTTTTTTTTTTTTAAGATTTTATTTATTTATTTATTTGACAGAGAGAGAGAGAGAGAGAGAGAGAGAGAGAGAGAGAGATCATAAGTAGGCAGAGAGGCAGGCAGAGAGAGAGGGGGAAGCAGGCTCCCTGGTGAGGGGAGAGCCTGATGTGGGCCTCAATCCCAGGACCCTGGGATCATGACCTGAGCTGAAGGCAGAGGCCCAACCCACTGAGCCACCCAGGCGCCCTCTTCTGTGCTTTTAAAGCTGTTTTCATCCACAGCCTCTTGGGGGTTCTCTCAGCTTGGCTGGCGAGTTAGATAATCTAGACATACCTCTCATTCCTTCTCCTTTACAGCTCACACAGCCAAATAATGGAAACAATTTGGAGGTTAATAGTGGCAAAGACATAAGAGATTAACCCAAATCTGCTTTTACCGGCATGACCTTTTTCTCTAGTTTCTGACTTCCATTTCGGTTTTGAGAGTGCAGTTACCTAGTTGCACTGCATTCCCCTTAAGTAAAGGACATGTTTATTTATGAGGGTATTTACCCCCAGCACTTAGGGGTTAGAGGCTCTCTAGGCTGAATAAAACCCTCCATGTGTCAGGAGGATAATTGTATTTCCCAGAACTTAAATGGATGACACATGAAGTATACAAGATGTCCTCCAAATATTAGTGGTTCCCATTTTTGGCATTACCCTGTAAGGAGAATAAAACCAGAAAGTCCAGCCTTTGTCTTAGAACTAATGGGTATAAAGTTGTGCTGCCTCTCTGGACTTGTCCTTTTTATACCTGGTGCCTACCTTGCCTCCTTCGGACCATTATATTATTTGTTCTTTACGCCTTTGGAGTTCAAGACAGGACATTTGTTTTTATATTACAATTTAAAATAGGTGGATTCTGGGAACTAAGAGTTTATAAAGTAAAAAAATGGGTGGTTTTATTGGCTCAATCAGAGGTAGCTAAACATATATAAAAAGTAGCAGTATATTGGATCTAGTTTACAGATGCAGTTGGCATGCTGATGGGAGCAGAGTAAGTTTAAGTCAGCATTACAGATGAAGTTGTATTAGCAAGAAATAGAACTTTTCCCACTAGCCTGTAAGCTCTGTCAGGACAAATACAGCTTTGTAAGCTGGTTAGCTCATACTCTGCCTCGTACATAGTAGCTCCCAAAGATAAATAATAAACAAGTTGAAAGCTTGGTAAAATCAGTTATTTTGTTGTTTATAAGCTCCACATAGTGTTCAGTTAGGTTACATTAAACCCGTTCCAGAGTTTAACCACACACACACAGTTGTTAAATTTGAAAATATCTGTACTTGCTAGTGTTTGGGTTTCCTCAATATCCCATCATTTTTTTATCATTGTTTTCACATTTTTCTTATATGTGAAGTCTTTCTTTTAGAGTTTTCTTTTTTCTTTTAAATTTGTTACTCTAGGGGTGTCTGGCTGACTGAGTTGGAAGAGCATGCAACTCTTGATCTCAGGATTGTGAGTTGGAGCCCCATGTTGGGTATAGAGATTACTTAAATAAACTTCAAAAAAAATAAATTTGATACTCAAGTCTGTTCAGGTGCCTGTTATCATATATTGACCCTATTTGTTTGTTTTAACAGAAAAGTAATTTTAGTTTATGTAATGAAATATCCTGAGGTAGGTTCTGGGTTGACAAATAATTAGATTTGGAGGCTGAAAAAATGGACTCCCATCCCTGTGGCCCTCTCACCTTCATTGTCAGGTTCTATATGGTGCCATTTACTTAGCTCTCAGGTTTAAGTCTATTGGGAAAAGAGTAAGTACCTTCCTAGTAACCCCTGTATGCATCCCAGGAGTCTTTCTGAATGAACAACTTGAGTTTTAAGCCCATTTGTCGCTAGTCACAAGAATTAAGGGAATTTAATATTATTGGCCATGTGTGAATTGCATATACTACCCCTGAATTCTTGGAACTCCACCTAAAGAATGTCAAAATAGAATTAGGGTTGGGGATGGAGGGGATAGTTTCTGAAGAGGAAGTTGAGGTACTGTTATGAAAAGAAGAGAAAATGGATACTGGTATAGCTTAAAAGTCAGCTAGCTATTTTAACATTTTGATTGACTTAGTTTTGATTTTCAAGGAATCAGTGAGGTTTTCCAAATTTTTTGAATTATCAAAGTAATACTTGAAATTCGATTATAATAAGTTTCAAATAGTGCTAAAAGGCCTAATAACAAAAAACAGCAGTTCTTTGCTTTCCTTTTTCTACCCCCTTGCCTCAAGAAGTAATCACTAAACTTTTTGAGCTGTATCAACAGCAACAGCTTAAAAAGTTGAAAGTGATTACTTCTTGAGACAAGCAGGAGGGAAAAGAGGGAGGAGAACAAAGGGCTGTTACTTTTATTATAGGCCTTATAGCATTATTTGATATTTTAAACTATGTTCATGTATTACTTTAATATATAAAAAACATATAATTGTTAGTATTATCTCCTGATCCATTAATTTTAGACATCTACTTATTTTCTGTTAAGATAAAGGGAGGTTTGTTTGTGTGTGTGTGTGTGTGTGTGTGTGTAGTAAGTAAGCTCTACACCCAACCGGGGCTTGAACTCACAACCCCGGGATTGAGAGTCAAATGCTCTCTGCCTACTGAGCTAGACAGGTCCTGCATTTATTTTCTTAATCTACCTTTCTTAGCACCGTTGTCTTGATAATGTATATTCATATTCAGCATTTTTATCATTATGACTATATAAACATATAGTTTATAGCTGACCCACCTCCTTCTGTTAACTTGTCTTTCTTGTGAATTTATTTTTTCTGAAATTTACAAGAAATTTGTATGGTTCACGTTCAAAATTTTTTTCATTGTTTTTGAATTTATAGCTAAGTCTTCCCACACTCTCCAGCATTTCTATAAAATTTGTATTTGTATATAATTTTTCACATAGTCCTGTCAGATTAACTGTACCAGGTTTTTTTATTTTTTTTTTCCCCCTGGAATCTTACTCCAAGTTGGACTGTTTATTCTAAACTGCTTCAGATCTTAATTTACTTTTGCTAGCATTCTGGAAATTCCTTTTGTTTTTTTTCATTGGTTTTCCTGCTTCTTAGAGCCTTTGTCTTCTTTTTTCTTGTTTTACTCTTGTTTTGCTGGGACATATCCTCTGGTTTTTTCTTAAGTCAAAATGAATTGGAATTAAATTTTTTGAGAATGCCTGTCCAAAAATGACTATTCTTCTCTTATACTTAATTTTAATTGGTAGCTTGGCTGTATTTGGGAGTTATTTAAAAGTGTATAGAGTTTCAGTTTTGCAAGATGAAAATTGTTTATGAGATGGATAGTGGTTGTGGTTGTACAGTATTGTGAATGTACTTAATGCCACTGAATTCGACACTAAAAATGGTTCAGATGGTAAATTTTATTTGTATTCTATTAGTTAGATAGGACTGCCATAACAAACTATCATGGACTGGGTGGCTTAACAGAAATTTATTGTCTCAAAATTGTGGTTGCTGGAGTCTAAGGTCAAGTTGTCATCAAGGTTGGTTTGTTCTGAGGGCCTGTCTTTGACACAATATAGATGGTTGTCTTCTCCCAGGGTCTTCATATGGTCTTCCCACAGAGTGTGTCTGTGTTCTAATCAGCTTTTCTTACAAAAGACACTAATCGTACTGGATTAGGGCCTACCCTGATGACTTCATTTTACTTAATTACCTCCTTAAAGACAGAGTCACATTCTGAGGTACTAGAGGATAGATGTCAGCATCTGAATTTTGTAGGGGAAAAAATTCAGACCATAATATGTACCACAGTTGTAAAAATAATACATTAAAAATGTACTACAGAGACACCTGGGTGGCCCAGTTGGTTAAGTGTCTGCCTTCAGCTCAAATCATGATCCCAGGGTCCTGGGATTGAGTCCTGCATTGGGCTCCCTGCTCAGCAGGGAGTCTGCTTCTTTCTCTTTCTCTGCCACTCTACCTGCTCGTTCAATTTGCTTTCACTCTCAAATAAATAAAATCTTTAAGAAAAAAAAATGAGTAAGTCAATCATCCACCCATTTGTGTTTAGGTGACTAGTAGTACAATAAGGATTAAATCAGTTAATGGTTTACAGTTGTGGTATTAATTATGACGTTAAATTCTTCATTATGTTATTTTTTTCATAGATGTTTATACCATAATTGCTCATCATTTAGCAATTTTAGCAAGAGTATTATATTCTTTTTACATTAGTAATAACATATGGCTTCTTCTTTAGATTATATAAAATGTAATATTCTTCAGATTATAGAATGGTAGTTTGTTCCTTTTTTTTTAAAGATTTTATTTGACTGACAGAGATCACAAGTAGGCAGAGAGGCAAGCAGAGGGAGAAGGGGAAGCAGGCTCCCTGCTGAGCAGAGATCCGGATGCTGGGCTCAGTCCCACGACCCTGAGATATGACCTGAGCCGAAGGCAGAATTTTAACCTGAATTTTGACCTGAACCACCCAGGCGCCCCTAGAATGGTGATAATGTTCTTAAGATGATCTTGGTACAGATTATTGTAATTCAGAGTAATAAGTAAAATTTTGTAATACTTGATGAAATTATCATATAGGGAGTAATGCTTTATGTATTGTAGGGCATTAATTAAATAAGTTGTTGAGAAATAGAATTACAGTTGATATTTTTTGAAGATTTATTTTAGGGGGGAGGGGCAGAGGGAGAGAGAATCCTGAAGCAGACTCCCCACTGCACGGGGAGCCCTATAAGGGACTCAATCCCAGGATGCTAAGATTATGACCAGAGCTGATATCAAGAGCCAGCCACTTAACCAAGTTAGCCACCCAGGGGCCCCTGCAGTTGATATTTTTTGAGATCATGTTTTGCTTGATATGTCTTTCTTTCCTTTCAGACCTTCACTGTATGTCCTCCTAGTCTATAACTACTCAGTAAACATTTTGTCAAATGAATAAATGATTAATTTTGATAATGCACGGGACTTTTGCCTGTGTTGTATTTTGTGTTTGCTTATATTGGATTTTCCAAAGGACATTTCTAAAAATAAATAGAATAAGGGGGTATTTTATTTGACCTATTCTTTAAAAAAACAAAAAAGGCTTGGGATTCCTGGGTGGCTCAGTTGGTTAAGCCACTGCCTTCAGCTCAGGTCATGATCCCAGGGTCCTGGGATGGAGTGCTGCATCTGGCTTTTTGCTCAGTGGGGTGCCTCCTTCTCTACCCGCCTCTGCCTGCCTGCCATTCCGCTTGTTATGGGTGCGTGCTCTCATGTGCGTTCTCTCTCTCTCTCTCTCTGACAAATAAATAAATAAAATCTTTTAAAAAAACAAAACAAAACAAAAACAAAAACTTGATTTTTTAAAAAAAGATTTTATTTGACAGACAGAGATCACAAGTAGGCAGAGAAGCAGGCAAAGAGAGACGGAGAAGCAGGCTCCCTGCTGAGCAGAGAGCCTGATGCGGGACTCAATCCCAACCTGAGCCAAAGGCAGAGGCTTTAACCCACTGAGCCACGCAGGCGCCCTTGATTTTTATTTTTTAAGATTTTATTTATTTATTTGACACAGAGATTACAAGTAGGCAGAGAGGCAGGCAGAGGGGAGGGGGAAGCAGGCTCTTCATGGAGCAGAGAGCCCGATGCGGGCCTCGATCCCAGGACCCTGGGATCATGACCTGAGCCCAGGGCAGAGGCTTAATCCACTGAGCCACCCAGGCACCCTGCAAAAAAGGCTTGATTTCTTAAGGAGTCTTTATTTCAGACTAGTCTATAATTTTTTATTTTCCCCATGATGGGATTCTTACCCATTTTTTTTCATTCTCAAAGTGTTTAACAATTAAAATTACTTGATAAGATACTAAGGTTTAAAACATTGAATAGAGTAAAATCTTATGAATTGCCTTGTCTTTTTAAAGTTACTTACAGCACATAGAAGTTAGTTATTTGGGGATATTTTCCCCCCTTCATTGTTTACCAAAAGATCTGTAACCCAACCAAACTTCCGGAGTTAGTCACTTGGGTATTGTCACTCTGCTGATTTTTATCAGAAACAGGAAATTGTCAGGTTATGTGTTAAACAATAAAAGAATCTAAAATTGCATTTGTTTTAGCATGAGAGATTTCTCTTTAGAATTTTTTTTTATTACTAGCTGGTTCCTTACTTTTCCAGTGTAACAATTGGCTTGCCCAAAATGGTCATATTTATTATGGCCTATACACACAGCAAACTATATCTTTCTTCATAGTTTACATATCATACACAATATGGTTTGGTAAAATGATATGACAAACTTAGTGTCATTTAATATATAGATATGCTGAATGGATTTGTAAAAGTAGGTTGGGGAAGAATGAGTTTTTAGGTGTTTGACCTGATACTATTTCTATATTTAGGTTAGCAGTTCTCTAGAGATTCTTAAAGTACCTTTTAAGGAGTCTACAAGACTAGACTATTTCCATTATACTGAGATATTCATTTCCATTTTCACACTAGAGTTTCCAGAGGCTGTATGAATGCACTGGTGTTTTATAATAAGATGTCAACATTTGAAGATCTGCAAAACTTAGTGAATATTTATTGCATGATGATACAGAATCATATGTGAGTATAAACAGGTCCATTTTTTTTTTTTTAAAGATTTTATTTATTTACTTGACAGACAAATCACAAGTAGGCAGAGAGGCAGGCAGAGAGAGGAGGAAGCAGGCTCCCTGCTGAGCAGAGAGCCCGATGCGATGCGGGGCTTGATCCCAGGACACTGGGATCATGACCGGAGCCGAAAGCAGAGGCTTTAACCCACTGAGCCACCCAGGCGCCCCAAACAGGTCCATTTAAAGTATAAGACTGAGCAGTGAATATTTTCTGCTATGTATTTTAGTTTACATTCAGTAAGATTGACACTTTTTGGAGTGTGATTGAGATTTGACACAGTTATGTAATCATTACCACAATCTAAATTCAGAACAGTTCTTCACCCCTCATGCTTTGTAGTCCAGAATGTCATACATAGCCTTGAATCTGGTTCAGTGAGATCATATATGGTTAATGTGTGTTAAACTTTATAAGAAGCTGCTAATCGTTACCCTTAGTAACTATATAAAACCGTAGCTATATTGTTTTGCATGTGCACAAGCAGTGTTAAGAGTTCCCCATTGCTTTGCATCCTCACTGGTACCTGGTACTGTTTGTGTTTCCTCTCTCTCCCCCTTTACCTCTTTCCCCTCCCTCCCTTCCCCACTTTTTTACTACCTCTCATCTTTTGAAGCCATTTAATTCACTGTGTTGTGATATCATTTTGTGGTTTTAATTTGCATTTCTTTAATGACTAATGATGTTGAAGATCTTCACATGTGCTTGTATATCATCCTTGTGCAGTATCCCCTTTCCAGAAGTTCGTATTATGCCACTTAAGACCTATGTTAGTATGGTAATGACCTTTTTTTACTGGGCGGGGTGGGGGTGGCGGGGAGTGAAAATCCTCTTCAGATTTTTTTTTGTTTGGTGAAAATAGGTACTAATGTAGGTCTTTAAAAAGCAAAGTGGTGTGACTTGAACTTTCAGAAAGCAGGGGATACCTTCACTTCATCTTATTTTGGCTTCTGAAAGGTTTTGTAGGAATGCTCTGCTTGGAGATAGTGGGATAAACCTCTGTCATCTTTGGTGAAATATCTGTTCAAGTGTTTGACCATTTAAAAATGTTAAATATTTAAATATTTTTGTTCCATGGCTTTTCTGGGCACAGCCTGAGGCAGTGATCTCTAGGGTGGAATAATACACCAGTGGCTCTATTGGCCTGCCCTCCACAGCTTTGCAGTGGGAGTCATCCAGGCTGTTGAAAGCCACGTGATGACCTCCTCTTCTGAAAGGGGGAAACGGGCTTAATGATCTCTGAGTCACCTTTTGGGTCCCTTTTCCCTTGTCTTGAAGAATATCTTGTGTTTGCAGTGGAGTAGCTTTCTGGTTGCATCCTATACAATCAAGGACACTTGACAATCTTTCTTAATTCCTTCTTGTCTCCTTCCAGTTCAGACTGGCTGCTTCTTGCTGGGGTGGCTGATTAAATCTCATGTTCACCCTTACTCTTTTCTATGAAAGGATCCATTGTCTCTTATTACACTCCTAGTGTTTGGTTCTGAATGTGTTTCTCATTTCTTTGCACTACAGCAGACTGAGAATTTCCTACCTTTTAAATTAACTTCTTTTTGATTAACATTTTCATCTTTAAGGTATTTTTTCCATGTTTACTATAAGCATTCAAGAGAAGCCAAGCCACAGTTTCAATACTTTGCTTAGAAATGGCCTCAGATACCCAATTTCATCCTCACAAGATCTGAGCTTCCACAAAACACTAGGACATGACTATCGTTCAGCCAAGTGCCTTGCCATTTTATAACAAGGATCACCTTTCCAGTAGCATGCACCTCATTTCTCTCTGAGACATTATCAGATTGGCTTTTATTATTATTAAAAAGCAAAATTCAGCTGAGCAAATTTAAAGATTTATTGGCTCTATTTGATGATTCATAAATTGGACAGTATCTCATTTAACAGATAGAAAAGGGTTTACAGAGAGCTATACAAAATTAAAGGCTTTTATAGGAAAAGGAAGTTTCTAGCAAAGAGTGGATTGTTTCAGATAACGTGACCTTCTTAGGGAGAATGGAAGAGTCTGTTGAGTGGATTACTTTAATTGGTGCTGACCAGTTAATTCCAGATTGACTGGTTAAAGGTTACATTTCTGGGAGAGACTGAAACTGCAGTTAGGTTAGGTATTGAGTCTTACTCTTGGTTTGTTGATGTGGTGCTTAGCATGAGCAACTGCAGTTTGGGCCTATAGTCTCTTTTTTAAAGTTGTGTGTATTTCAGCCAACATCATTTTGTTCATGATCACTTAGGTATTCTCTTAAGAGGGTTGAGGCTTGGCCCACTCGGTGTGGCTCAGTTAAGCATCTGACTGCCACTCAGGTCAGGGTCCTGGAATAGAGCCAGGCTCCATGCTCAGGTGTGTGCATGTTCTCTCTCTCTCTCTCTCTCTCAAATAAAATCTTAAAAAAAAAAACTTAAAAAAGAGGATTGAGGCTTTCCTTACAGCTCTCCACTTCTGACCCTTCAGAATAATTTGCCCTTAACATCGATTCATGGCACTGTAGAATTTTTCTAGCATGTACCTCCAGGTTTTGCTCATTATCCAGTTGAAAGTCACTCCCGCACTTTTTAGGTATCCCTTAGCAACCACAGCCTCAATTCTTGGTACCAGTTTTTTGTCTTAATAAATTTGGGCTGCTATTGTAAGGGCCTGTTTAGCCAGAGCGGCCCTACCTCAGTTGGACAGCCATTTGTTGTTTATGCAGTAAAACTTAAATTGACCCTGTTATCCCCTCTCCCCCACAACACTAGGAGAACTTATTTAAAAGCAAGTCCGGGAAACCAGTCCCAGGAACAGAGCCCAGATACAAGGGTGGGTCAGGTCAGGTCGAGATAACGGCCCAGGGATGAGTCGGGTCAGGTGGAGACATCCAATCAGTAAAGCGTGCGTACTGTCTCCCTAGCTACCATGAAGTGTGGGCTCCGCCTTTTAGGGGGGGCCAGTTCTCACCAAGGTGATAGGCTAGTGCAAATGTCTGCTATGGGGTGAATTGTAGTTCAGTTGGCCACCTGTGTGTGGCCAGGCTCAGCCACACGGCCTTACCTCTATAAAAGTTAGTCTGTGAGGCAGGGAGGGGGTCCTCATCGTCCTCTCTGTAAGGGGTGGCCCTGGCCGGTGGGTTTGATTCTTGATGCTTGGCGCGAAATAAAGCTTTGCTCGACCTCCGCTTTGTATCAGTCTCGCTCCTTTGACCATGTACCCAACATTGGGGACCCAACACTATAATAAAATACCATAGACTGGGTGGTTTATAATAGTAGAAACTTACTTCTCATAGGTCTGGAAGCTGGAAGTCTGTGATTAGGGTGCCAGCATGGTTAGGGGAGTCCTCCCTCCTCCATGTTGCAGGCTTCTTGTATCCTCACATGGTGGAAGGGCCTGGGGAAGTACTAATCTCTTTCATCAGAGTTCCAGCCCTTGAGACTAATGAGCTACCAAAGGCCCTGCTTTATAATAACTATCATCTTATGGGGGTTAAGATTTCAACATTAATTTTGGGGAGACAAAACGTTCAGACCATAGCAATAGTATTTTCTTACTATGTTTTTATGTTTTATGTTTCTTTCAATTCAGACATTGGCAAATTTATCTTTTTAGTTGTTCTTGCTAAAGAGTTATCAATTTTCTTGATCTTTTCAGAGAACATCTTCTGGTTTCAGTGGTTTTTCTCCAATTTTTGTTTCAGTCTCACTGATTTCTGGTCTTTATTCATGTCCTTCCTTCTGTTTCCTGTGGGTACAATGGGCTTTTCTAGTTTCTTATGGCAGAAGCTGACATTATTTATTACTATTGTTGTTGTTATTGTTATTTATTTATTTATTTATTTATTTTGGAGCCTGATGTGGGGCTTGAACTCATGACCTGAGCTGAAATCAAAAGTTGGATGCTTGGTCTACAGAGCCATCCAGGTGCCCCAGATGCTTACAGTATTGATTTGGGACTTGTTTTCTAACATCATTGGGAATTAATACTATAAATTTCCTTATAGCTGCAGCTAACAAATACTTACATGTTGTGTTTTCATTTTTACTTAGTTCAAAATATTTTTTAATTTCCCTTGAGTTTTTCTCTTTGATACATGAGTCATTTAGTATGTTGTCTAATTTCCAAATACTTCTAGATTTTCTAGTTATCTTTCTGATACTTCTAGTTTAATTCTGTCATAGAGAATGTGTGCTGTGTGATATTAACTCTTTCACATTTATTAAAATTTATTTTATGTTCCAGAATATGACCTGTCTTGGTGAATATGCCATGTGCACTTGAAAAGATGTTTATGTTGTTGTATAGTATTGTATAAATGTTGGTTGAGTCTGGTTTTTTTGCTGCTTTTCTACATATTTTATGGATTACTGAAAGTAGTTGCAGTTTTCAAGAATAATGGTTTTATTTACTTCTTTTCATACTGATCATTTTTACTTTATTAATTTTGCAACTCTGTTAAGTATAGATACATTTAAATTTGTTGTGTCATCTTGATGAATTGACCTTTTTCTCATTATCTCATGTCACCCTACCCGGTGATTTTCCTTGTTCAGAAATCTCCTTTGTCAGATACTTATATAGCAACTCCAGCTTTCTTCTGATTCCTTTTGTATGATCCTTTTACTTTTATGCTGTGTATCATTATATTCAAAATAGGTTTCTGATAACAGTTGAGTCTTTGTTAATTTGATCACCTCTCTGTCTTTAATTAAGACCAATTATTTAATGTAATTATTGATATCTTTGAGTTTAATTATGTGTTATCTATTTCTTGTGGGTATTTTTTGTTCCTCTGGTTTTTTTCTTGTCTTCTTTTGGATTATTTGAGTGCTTTTTTTTTTTTTTTTTGGTGAAGATTTTATTTATTGTCTTTGGCTCACGTCATGATCCCGGGGTCCTGGGATCGAGTTCTGCATCGGGCTCCTTGCTTGGCAGGGAGTCCGCTTCTCTCTCCACCTCTGCCTGCTTGTGCGCTCGCTCTCTCTCTCTCTCTCTGACAAATAAAATAAATAAAATCTTTTTAAAAATCTTTAAAAAATAAAAAAAATTTAAAAAATTGTTAAAGACTTTTAAAAAAAAAATTATTTGACAGAGACCAACACAGCGAGAGAGGGAACACAAGCAGGAGAGTGAGAGAGGGAGAAGCAGGTTCCCCGTGGAGCAGGCAGCCTAGTGTGGGGCTTGATGCCAGGACCCTGGGATCATGACCTGAGCTGAAGGCAGATGCTTAATGACTGAGCCACCCAGGTGCCCCAGAGTACTTTTTTAAGTATCCATTTTATTGTCTCCACTGGTTTTGGGTTATGGGTTATATCTCTTTGTCTTACTTTTTTTTTTTTTAAGTGATTGCCCTAAAGATTATGATATACTTTTCACAGTATATCTAGAATTTACATTTTGCCACTTAAAATAGAACATAAAACTTTACAGCCATATAGGTCCCATTGCTCTCCCCACTTTATATAGTTGTTAATTGTCATATAGTTGTTAATTGTCAGTTGTCATTGAATTCTACATATGTGAAACTCCCGTGTTAGTATTATAATATTCCTTTTCAAGAATTACGTGTGTTTTAAAGAATTTAAGAGATGAAAAAGAATCTTATTATATTCACCCAAATATTTACCATTTTTTTGCTCTTCTTTCACTGCTGAAGTTTCATGTTTCCCTCTGATAATCACTTGTCTTTTAGCCTTAAGACCTTCCTTTACATTTCTATTAGAGGCAGTCCACTGGGCAACAGAATGGCTTAGTTTTTCTTCACCTGAGAATGTCTTTATGTCATTTCATTCCTGAAGTGTATTGTTACTACATACAGAATTCTGGATTTTTGGTTGCTTGCTTTCAGTATTCTTTTTTTTTTTTTTTTTTTAATTTATTTTCAGCATAACAGTATCATTATTGCTTTCAGTATTCTTAAGTTATGGTAGTGGTTTCTGGTGAGAAGTCCTTAGTTACTCAGATTGCTCCTATGTCAGGTTTTCTTAACTTCAGCACATTGGGCTGGGTAATTCCTTATTGTGGAGGCCTGTCCTGTTTATTATAGGATGTTTAGTGGTATTCCTGGCCTCCCCTAGTAGCACCATCTTGTCACCCTCTCCAGTTGTGACAATAAAAAATTACTTCAGGCATTGTTAAATAATCCCCTTGAGTGTGACATAATCCCGAGTTAAGATTATGCACCTGGCATGTAGGCACTGCCATGTAGGCACCTGGGTGGCTCAGTGGGTTAAAGCCTGTGCCTTCAGCTCAGGTCATGATCTCAGGGTCCTGGGATCAAGCCCCACATCGGGCTCTCTGCTCAGTGGGGAGCCTGCTTCTCCCTCTCTCTCTCTCTCTCTGCCTGCCTCTCTGCCTATTTGTGATCTCTCTCTCTGTCAAATAAATAAATACAATCTTTAAAAAAAAAAAAAAAGAACCACTGCCATGTGTATAATATGTTATTCTTCCGTGGCTGCTTTCAAGATTTTCCTTTTAGCAGTTAGATTTTGATGTGCCTGGACCTGGTTTGAGTTTATCAAACTCAGAGTTTAGAGTTTAGAGTTTGCTTAGTTTCTTCAGTCTGTAATTTTAAGTCCTTTGCAGACTTTCAGAAAATTTCTACCACTGTTTCTCGAGGTATTTTTTTCTGCACCATTATCTTTTCTTCAGGGACTTCAAAGAATGAATAATAGCTCTTTTGATATTGTCCCATTGGTCCTTGAATCCCTGTTCCTTTTTAAAAATATTTTCCCTGCTCTGTTCTTCAGCTTAGATATTTTGTATTGATCTGTCTTCAGGTTCATACCGTCTTTCTTCTCTTGTAGTATGCTGAATGGCAACCTCCAAAAAGATATCTTCATTTCTTAATCCCTGGGATTTATATTAACCTCACATGGCAAAAGGTGTGATTAATGACTTTAAGGATTTTGAGAGGTGGAATATATCTTGGATTATCTGATGAGCCACAAGTACAGGGACATGTGACCTAATGAGGCAGGAGGAGATTTTAAAGAAGAGGAAGAGGCAGTGTGACCACAGAGGCAGAGTTAGAGTGATGTAGCCACAAGGAATACTGACAGCCACCAGAAGCTAGAAGAGGAAAAGTGCACATTCTTCCCTAGAGCCTTAAGAGGTAGTACAGCTCTGTCAACACCTTGATTTCAGATTCCTTGATTGAATCCTATTGATACCATCAGATCTATGACAGAATTTATTTTAAACCACCTGGTTTGTGGCACTTTGTTAAGGCAGCCATAGGAAATTAATACATCTGTCGTCTTGATTCTGCTATTCAGTCTCTCTAATGAAGTTTTTATTTCAAATATTGTGATTTTTAGTTCTGTAATTACCCTTTGATTCTGTTTAATAGCTTCTTCTCAGATGAGACTTACCTTTCTCTGTTTTGAGAGTATTCACTTTACCTTATAGAGCATGGTTATAATAGCTGCTTTTAAGTCTTGTGATAATTCCAACACATCGGTCATTTCTTGGTTGGCATCTGTTCATTGTCTTTTTCTTCTAGCTCTTACTGGCCAGATTTTCCTGCTTCTTTGTATTTTGGACAATTTTAGATTGTATACTGTACATTTTAAATATTATTTTGTGAGACTTTGGATCCTGTTAAAATCCCTTGGAGAATTTTTATTTTGCTGTTGTTTTAGCAGGCATCAATCTGACTAGTTTCAAGCCAATCTTTCTGCTTTTTGTGGGCAGTAGTGCCAGTATCCGTTTCGTTTTCTAAACCTTTGCTGTTATGTTTGAATTTGTGTGTTGTCTGTAATAGGGATGGTCTGGAACTTGGGTGGTAGTTATATTTTTGTACTTCAATTTTCAGTGCTTTTTAAATTGGTCTACCTGGCTATGCTATCTGGATTTGTAATTGACACTTAATCCAGAGGAAAAACAAACTTATCTTTTTGACAAGGGATGTGGTACAAACTAGAGCAAGGTGCCTACCAAAGTTGTACCCTTACTCTGTACAGGGACTAGGAGCAAGAATGAGTTAAATCTTGTTGAATGTTTACATTTTGTTTATTCATTCATTCATTTCTTGACTTGAGGGAGTGTGTGTGCACAGTGGTATGGAGAGGTAGAGAGAGAATCCCAAGAAGGCTCCACATCCAGTGCAGAGCCTGATGATGGGGCTTGATTATACAACCCTGAGATCATGACCTGAGCCAAAACCAGGAGTCAGATGTCCAACCACCTGAGCCACCCAGGTGCCCCCATTGAATGTTCACATTTTAAGGAGATGGCTCTTAGTTCTGAGAATACACCTCTAGGTGGTAGAAGATTTATATTTCAAAGGGGCAGTGCAAATATTTATAATTTAAAGCTTTCTAAAGTAACTGCTCTACGGGGGGTTATAGGGACCTCTCTTCTTATCACCAAGTTTGGGCTGGAACAAACAGTAAATTCTTGCAATATCTAGCTTCCTGGTGTAGGAACTTAGGGGGCTGGAGTTGTCATCTGAGGGATGCGGCCTTAAGCCTTTAGAAACAATGCTAGTGTTTGTTCAAGTCTTATAGTGTGAGAGTGTGGACAAAATAATTTATCCTAAGAGCCTGCAATTTTTAATGGGCCAAAATTTAAGCCTAGTCAAGAAGAGGGCTTAGAGGAGCCTATTTGAGAAGAGAGTCTTTGTCATAGATTACCTTCACCAGCTCTTTTCTCATGGGAATTTTCCCCATATTTACCTATCCCCAGCAACCCTCTTTCTGGTTCCTTTTACCAGAAAGGTTAGGTTCTCTTATTATGAGTTTGTCTTTCATGTTGTTACTCAGTTCTGGGTATGGCTGTGCTTGACTTCAGGTGAAGCTGTGAGATAGTGGGTATTTCCCTCATATTCTTTGTACCAGCTAGTTACTTTTTCTCTTCCTTTATCCGGAGGAGTAGGTTTTCTTTTGGGGTCTTACTGTATGTGCCATCTCCACCATTGTGGCAGTGGTACAGATCCACAGCTGAGGCTGGCTTTGGACCAACAGTGGAAGAGGGGGAAAAAGAAGACATTAAACCTCAGGGATTTAACTCGCAGTCTTCTGGCTTTCAAGAGCTTTTTTCCCCTTTTGTCCAAATGAGCTTCTCTTGAGCTTTTTCCTGACTGCACCTGCTCTGTAATTTCCCGTTATGCCTACCTTTGGGTCAAAGCCAGAAAATAAAGCAGGAGGGGGGAATCCAAAAGGAAATTTATTGTTGATGTATTGGTCTTTTTTCAGATTGATTTCCCTTCCCAACCTGCCTGTTACTTACTTTTCAGAGTCCTCAGGAGCTGAGTCTTTGTATTATTTCTGGAGATTTTAGTTGTAATCAGTTGGAGAGAGAGGCTGCAGTGGGCTTATCCATTTCCTCTGGAATTAAAGGTACTTAGGCCAGTGAATTTTAATATAACTGTGTGGAAAAGTTCACTTGGTAAAGCTTTAGATTTCACATTACAAACTAGTATTTAAGAAACTCTACCACTTGTCAAGTTTTAGTGAAGAATATCCACAATTATCTGAAAAGATTCTTGAAAGTACTCTTCTTTTTCCAGCTACATATTTGTGTGACATCAAGTTTTCTTATCAAGCAGAAGAGTATGTTGCAGTACATTAAATGCAGAAACAGATATGAGAATCTATTAAGTCAGACATTAAAAAGATTTGGAAAAATGTAAAATAACACCACTCTTTTCACTAATGTTTTTGTGTGGGAAAACATAATTTTCATAAAAATGTTCCATATTGAATTAAATATGATCATATTTAATTGAATTTTAAAATATCCAAACATTTTTCTCACTTTTAATTCCCAGTGTGGTAAATGTTGGTAGATAAAGCCAACATAAACAAAACCTTTTTGGGTCTTCAGTTTGTAAGTACGTAAAGGGGTTTTGAGACTAAATAGTTGGAGAATTGCTGATTTAGTAGGTAGAAGGTTTCTGTCCATCTCTAACCTGTACCCTTATTTTCTGGTCTTTAAGAGGCAGCATGGTACTGCAAATTGTTAGAGCTTGAAGTTGAGGCCGCTGGCTGGCCAATGAACTATAAATTTTGTATTGTCCCAGTGACACTAAGCGAGTTCTTTACTTTCACTTTGGTCTGTTCTTGTAATATCCAGATCAGGAAAGGCCAGGAGTATGATCAGTAAGTATGTATAGGTCTAGTTTGGGAATGAGATTGGAGGTGAGTTTGAAAAGCAAATTGAGATCAGGAAAATAAGCCCAGGAGGAATAGACAAGCAGGATGTGAGCAGTGTACACAGGGACTTGATGTCAACTCCAGGGTCCATGATACTTGTATTATCAGAGCAGGGCCGGCAATCGGTGGGGATCAAGATAGGCATTTCCCATTCTATCAAGGAAAGGCAATACTTGATTTCAGGCAGTAATTGGTCACTGGTTGGTAAGGTTCGGGTGCCTGGGTTCAGGTGCCAGGTACAAGGACGTAGACCAAAGGACAGGAATCCTGTTCCTGAAAGCAAGAGTAGGGGCCAGGAGCAGCCAAGTATAAATTACATGAGTGTAGTTGAAAACATGGAGCTGAAATTTTTATAAGTTAAGTGACCATCTTTACAACCAGGCCTCTTGGCTGGATCAAAGAATAGTGGGGTTGTATCATATTCAGTTTATGTAATTCGAACTAAGCTTGGCTAAAAGAGATCAGGAGGTTGTTAATATAGTGCAAATGTTTCTACCCAGTCTACTCTTAGTTTATGCTTTAGAGTAGGCATGAGTAGGCTTTCTAATTTGGCCTCAGTTGTTGTCCCTCTTGTGTAAGCATGTCATTACTGTTTCTTGTGTTTAAAGATTATTTTCCCTATTATCAGGATTCTGAATTCAAGTTAACTCTTTTACCTGCTGCTTACTGAAGAAATAGTCATCAAAGCAAAGTTTCTTTTTCATTTCTTTTTCCCTCAGTTCCCTATCATTTCTTTTTCCTCATACTATCTCCATGTTTCCTCACACCTACTTTGCGTTTTGGCTGCCAATTCCTGTTAGTTATAGCTTTCAGTTGGTTTTCTATTCTTATAGTACATTTTGTAAAAGTAGAGTAATATTTTTGTAAAACACTCAAACCACACATATCTGTGGAGTATGGACTAAGTTTTATCAATCTCTGTACTAATGTAATCAAAAGCTGCCACTTTGACAATTTGATGTGTATATATCCTCCCAGAACTTTTTAATGCATATACAAATATATTTAATGGGACTTTTAAAAAAATAGAATTATAATGCTGTTGTTTTAGAATTTGCATTTTTGCTTAATATTTATTGGTCATTCTGCATGCGAGTGCTTACAGTTTAGACACTCTCAGTGTATTTCATTCCTTACTTTTCACAGTTCCTAGCAGTGCCACAGCAAACATTTTTACATGAATACTTTGAATACTTGGATTATTTTTTCCTGTAGTATGTAGATTGCTGATTCAAAGAAATGTGCATGTAAAATTTTGACAGTTACTGTCAAGTTGTTCTTTAAAAATTTTATACATAAAATATAATAACCAAGTTAAAATGATAAATGACTGAGAAAATTTATATCAAAGACAAAGGGCAAGTATTCCTACTATATAAAGGGCTTCTAAAAGTTGGAAAAGAAAAGCCATACCTTGGGAAAATGGGCAAAAGTTATAAACAGGTAGTTCACCCAGAAAAACAAAAATAAATGTCCCTTAAATTTGGGGAAAAGTGCTTAATTTCACTAATGGAGAAATAATTAAAAACTGCTTTGAAATACCAGTCCTTATCTGACAGAAATCCAAAATCCATATTTAGTTGGTAATGCTGTGAGGAAATAATCATTCCCATATATTGTGGAAAATACAGAGGGATAAAGAAGCTATAGATAGGGTATTTGGCACCATCTCACAAAATTATATAAATGTTAAGATTCAACTCAGCATTCTTATTTCTTTGACTCTAACCCAAAGTCACACTAACAAAAAAACAAAATGACATGTAAATTAAACTGTTCATTGCAGCACTATTTATTATCAGAAGGCTGGAAATAACTCATTGTCAGTAAGGTCAAGTTGAGGAAACCGAGATACTTCTATAATGATGAAGTACTGGGCAGTAGCTAGTTACTGGAAAAGAACTCTGATCCTGCTATGGAATGATGTTCAAGATCTATTGTTGAACTTAAAGCAAGGTTCAGACAGTACATAATTTGCCCCTCCCTTTGTGTGTGTACATGTTTTGTTGTGAGGGAGTGTGAAAATTAGAATTTCTAATTTACATATGTTTTCTTTTACATATTCAAAAAGCAATAATAGAAAGATAAACCAAAACCAATAAAAAATGGTTATCCTGTAGGGAGAGGGAGAGAAAAGAGAGAGAAGGTGAGTATGGAAGCAGAGCTCTCTGAATGTACCTTGTTCGATTGTTACACTTTTTAGAACCATCCAAATGCTTTATATAATAATGAAATAAAATTAAATTTTAGGAATACCTGACTGGCTCATTCAGAAAAGCATGCAATTCTTGATCTTGGGTTTATGAGATCAACATTGGGTGTAGAGATTACTTACATAAATAAATAAACTTTAAAAAAATTTTTAAAAAGATTTTATTTATTTGACCGAGAGAGACACAGCAAGAGAGGGAACACAAGCAGGGGAAGTGGGAAACGGAGAAGCAGGCTTCCCGCTGAGCAGAGAACCCTATTTGGGGCTTGATCCCAGGACTCTGGGATAATGACCTGAGCCAAAAGTAGACGCTTAATGACTGAGCCACCCAGGTACCCTCCCAAATAATTAAATTATTAAAAGGAAAAATAAAGTGATCTCCAAAAAGTGGAAACAAATGAATCTAGTTTTTATATAGTTGGTGTTCTAAACACAGAGATATATATTCTGCCTTTCTTGTAGGGTCTCTGTACTAATGTAATCAAAAATGTTCTTAGTAAAACAGTCGCAATTTCTAAAAGCATGTATAGCTAGCAGATCATTTTGGAAATGGTAGATCTGGGCAGCGGTCATCAGTGGCTGATAAACCCATTAGGTGAAGGTTTGATGGGGAGCATGGTGGGTGAATCAGTTTGATGCTACTGTAATCTGCTGTTCATCTTAAACATCAGCCAGACCAGGGTGCCTCCTGTATTATGCCAATAAGTATTTCTCGAGAATATCTATGAAGTATTCTTTTTTTTTTTTAAGGTTTTATTCATTTATTTGACAGAGAGAGTGAGTGAGTGAGAATACAAGCAGAGGGAGAGGGGGAAGCAAGCTCTCTATGGAGCTGGGAGCGTGGTACTGAGCTCTCTCGCAGGACCCCAGGATCATGACCTGAACTGAAGGCAGTTGCTCAACTGACCGAGGCACCCAGGTGTCCCATCTGTGAAGTATTTTTGCATCATTAACAACAAAAGAATCTGGGGTCGGGGTGGGGCATTTAAGGCTCTAGTTAAAATTACCAACTTACAGGAAATAGAGGAGATAAAGGAACACCATGAGGATGCACCTCAATCAAATCCAATGTGGGAAGTGCTACAGGACAAATGGAGGCAGGTTCTTCAACAAATAAATGGCATGGAAATAGTGGAAAGAGGACTGTGTTATGTAGATTAAGGAAATATAAAACATTAACCAAAGTGCAATATACAGACTTAATTTAGATCCCAGTTCAAACCAACTATAAAAGACTTTTTATTTCAGTAGACTCAGTGAAACTTGAATGTCAGTACTGGATGAAATGAAAGAATTGTTTGCAGGTTCTCTTAACCTTAATAAAGAAACACATTTTTAACAGTACAAGTTTTTTAAAAATACCTTGATAACTGAATTTCAGTATAGTTTATTTTATTTGCAATGCCATGTATTTTTATGCACCTAAAACCTTTTTCTGAGTAGGGGTTATAGGTTTTACCAGACTTAACCTTTTTGCTACAGTGTGGGGGCCCATGGCAAAAAAGGTAAAAGACCCCTTGATTTTTTTGTGGGGTATGTGTTTTTATTTTTAAGTATTTATTTATTTGGGGTATGTGTTCTTATCTGTTAGTATTTATAGGTGAAATCATAGGATTCCAGTACTCCCACCAAAAAATAAGGGGGATAAATGAACTACAAAGCCAGAGTATTGGTAATTGAAGTTGGGTGATAGCTGTGGGGTTCATTATACATTCATTGTATTTTCTTTCTTTTTTTTTTTTTAAAGATTTTATTTATTTATTTGACACACAGATCACAAATAGGCAGGCAGAGAGAGAGGAGGAGCAGGCTCCCCACCGAGCAGAGAGCCCGATGCGGGGCTCGATCCCAGGACCCCGAGATCATGACCTGAGCTGAAGGCAGAGGCTTCAACCCACTGAGCCACCCAGGCGCCCCTCATTGTATTTTCTTAATAGCTGATGATGATGAACATCTTTTTATGTGTTTGTTTGCCATCTCTATATCTTCTTCATGTTTTTTGCTCATTTTCTAACAATTTGTTTTTCTACTCTTGAGTTTTTCCTTTATGGATCTTGCTTTTGCTGCCAAGTCTAAGAACTCTTTGCCTAGCTCTGTATCCTGAAGATTTTCTCTTATATATTTTTCTTAAAGTTTCATAGTTTTACATTTAAGGTTGTCATTCATGTTGAGTTTATGTTTGTCTAAGGTGTGAGATTAGGTCTTGTACTTTTTTTGTGGGGGCGAGGGATATTGATGTCCTTTTGCTTTAGCATCATTTGTTGAGAAAGCTTCCTCCCACCTCCACTGAATTACTTTTTGTACCTTGATCAGAGAGAGAGCCAGAGAGAGGGTGCACAAACAGGCAGAGGGGCAGGAAGAGGGAGAAGCAATTGCCCTGCTGAACAAGGAGCCCGATGCAGGACTTTGATCCCAGGACCATGGAGCATGACTGAGCCAAAGGCAGACACCTAACTGACTGAGCCACCAGGTGTCCCTTGGGTTCTCTTTCTTTTCCACAACTGCTGTCTGTTTCTTTGCTGATACCATGCAATCTTGACTACTCTAGCTATATAGTAAGCTTCCCCCATTTTTTTTTTAACTTTAAAACATTTTAGTTACTCTAGTTATTTTGCCTTTCCATCTAAATTATAGAATAATATTGTCTGGATATAAAAAAATAAAACTTCAGGGACTTTGATAAGAATTATGTAAACCTGTATATCAATTTGGGAAAAAATCACATCCTCACTATGTTTGAGTCTTCTATTTCAAAAACACTTTTATTTAGATGTTTAATTTCTTTCATCTGCATTTTGTAATTTTCAACATACAGTCTCCTTCATGTTTTGTAAGCTTTGCACCTCTTTTCATTTACTTTAGTAATTATAAGTGGTATTGCTTTTTTAATTTTGGTGTCCATGTGTTCATTGATAGTATATAGAAAGACAGTTGATTTTTTGCTTGTTGATCTTGTGTCTTGTGACCTTGCTGAATTCACTAGTTAATACTAGGAGGGATTGGGTGGTTTTATGTTTGTTTTGGGGAGGCAATTTTTGGTGGCTTTTAGGATCTTGTCTGTAATCAGTCATCTCATCTGTAAATAAGGAGAGTTTTATTTCTTCTTTTTCTGATCTATATGCCATTTATATCCTTTTCTTGCCTTGCTGAGCTAGCTAAAACTTGTAGCACTTTGTTGAGTAAGAATAGTGAGAGCAGATACCTGCCTGGTTCTTGATTGTAGTAGGAAGGCATCTCTTTTTACCATTAAGTAGTTGTTAGCTGTAGGTTTTTGTAGATCCTATTTATCAGGTTGAGGAAGTTCCCTTCTATTTCTGTTTTTCTGAGAACTCTTATCATGGGGGTTGAATTTTGCCAGATGCTTTTTCTGCATTGAGTAATATGCTCATATGATTTTTCTTAGCTTGTTAATGTGGTGAATTATACTAATTAATTTTATATATTGAACCAGCTGTGCTTCCCTGGAAAAACCCTGCTTGGTCATGGAGTATTAATTCTTTTTATATACTGCTGAATTCTGTCTGCTAATATTTTGTTAAGGATTTTTGGATCTATATTAATGAGGGATATTGGTTGGTAGTTTCCTCTTTTTATACTGTTTAGTTTTGACATCAGTTAATATCAATTTCAAAGGTAAATTGGGCAGTATTTCCCCATTTCCCTTCTACTATTTTCTAGAAGGGATTATGTAGAATTGGTGTAAATTCTTTAAATAATTGGTAGAATTCTTGAGAAGCCATCTAGACCTGGAAATTTCTTTTTGGAGGTGAAATTTTCAAGTTACGAATTTAATTTCCCGAATAGTTACAGGGCTATTCATATTATCCGTTTCATATTGAGTGTGTTTTGGTACTTCTGTTTGTTTGTTTGTGAAAAATTGGTCCAGTTCCTCTAAAGTGTTGAATTTGTGTGTGTAGAGCTGTTTGTAGCATTCCCTTATTATCCTTTTGATTGGAGGAGAGAGCTTTGACTAACCCAAATTCAGCTTAGAAAGTAGGGTCAGTCCCCACGAGTTGCATGGCTAATACAGTAATAGTAAGGTGACAGCTGGAAGGATAATTGGGATATTGATAGGAAAGTAGTAGTACAACCTACAGTGTCATATCAACTCTAGTTTTCTATAGAATGTAATTTGCTGGTTTTAATGTGATTACTCTTCTAGATGAATTTTAAAGTCAGTTTGTCAAGTTTCAAAAGAAATTCCGTTGGGGCCTAGGATTAAATTTCATTAAATTTGTAGATTAATTATAAGGGTGTGGGTGTACAGGTTCCCATAGGGAAGGAATCAGAGTCGGTGTTCAAGTATGCCAGAAAAAAAACCCTCTGCTTTCTCTTGCCTCAGAAAGTCATCACTCGTTGTAAATTTTTTGTATCATGAACTAGTAATTATTTATCCTTGGTTATAACTTTTTATTTGTGAGTAATTTCAAACAGAAAAATTATAAGAATACAAATTGATTTTTCTGGTTTCTCTATTTATTATTTTTTGAATACCACATCATCTTCTTATTTTAGCATTATTAGTTATTTCACTGCTGTACACACATGAGTCATTCTTTCAGGAGAATATGTGGTAGGTTTTGAGGCCTTGCAGTGCCCCCAAAAAGCACTACCTTCTAACCACAATGTATCTGTACTTTAATGCTAGTGGATGTTGAATTCTAGATTAAAATCATTTCTTTGAAAATATTGAACAGCTTACTTTGTTGTTGAGAAAAAAGAATGCTGGGACTCCTGGGTGGCTCAGTTAATTGTCTGCCTTCAGCTCAGGTGATGATCCCAGAATCCTGGGATCCAGTCTCACATCAGTCTCTCTGCTCAGCAGGGGGCCCGCTTCTCCCTCTGCCTGTGGGTGCATGCACTCTCTCTCTCTCTGACAAATAAATAAATAAAATCTTAAAAAAAAAAAAAGAAAAAGAAAAAGAAAGGGGATTCTATTCAATATCCAAACCTGAAAGCTGAATTTATTTGCCTGCTAAGCCAAGAGTAGCTGTTTATGTAAAATAAATCTCTCTGAAAGCATGGAGCTTATCTAATAAATTCAAGAGTGAGTTAGGCTTGTAATTTTCCTTTCTTTGTTCTGAAAGAGTTTGTATAAATTGGAAGTACTTGTTCTTTGAATTTTAATAAAACTTGTGTGTAAACCATGTGGTCCTGCTGTTCATTATGGGAAGATCTATCTATCTATCTATCTTTCTTTCTTTCTTTTAAAAAAGATTTTATTTTTATTTATTTGACAGAGATCACAAGTAGGCAGAGCAGCAGGCAGAGAGAGAGGAAGGGGAGCAGGCTCCCCACCGAGTAGAAAGCCCAGTGTGGGGCTCGATTCCAGGACTCTGGGATCATGACCTGAGCCGAAGGCAGAGGCTTTAACCTACTGAGCCACCCAGGTGCCCCTATGGGAAGATTTTTTAATGACTGATTGAATGTTACTACTTTTTTAATTTTTATTTTTCTATACATTTGTACATTTTAGTTTCAGATTTATTGGTAAAGTTGTTTTGAATATTGCCAGGTGATTTGAATGTCTGTTGCATCTCTAATTATGACTCCCTTTTTATTCCTGGTATTTGGGTGTGTTTTTTTCCTGAAATTTTTTCATTTATAAGTCTTGCTAGAACTATGTCCATTTGTTAGTCATGACAAAGAACTACTTTTTGTTCTGTTGAGCTTTCTCCTGTGTCATTGTTTTCTGTTTCATAAATTGTACTTTATTTGTATTATTTCATTTTTTCTGCTTTATATTATTCTACTTTTCTAACTGCTTTAGACATACTCAGTTCACTATTTTTTTTTCTGATGTTCACTGATTTTTCTGATTTTCACTCTTTTTTATTTTTAAAGTGATTTTATTTATTTTTTTTTTTAAGATTTTATTTATTTATTTGACAGAGAGAGATCACAAGTAGGCAGGGAGGCAGGCAGAGAGAGAGAAGGAAGCAGGCTCCCTGCTGAGCAGAGAGCCCGATGCGGGACTCGATCCCAGGACCCTGAGATCATGACCTGAGCCGAAGGCAGCGGCTTAACCCACTGAGCCACCCAGGTGCCCCTAAAGTGATTTATTTTTAAACAGAGATTTTTCACTGTTTCTTTGATGTAACTATTTCCAACTAGAATCTCTATATACTCCTTTTGCTGCATCCAACAAGTTTGGTTATATAAGTCTTTTTATTATTTTACTCCTGTAACTATTTTCACAATGCTATTATAATTTCTTCTTTGACACATGAAGTTTTAGAAGTTCCCAAACAGGAGATTTTTAAGAAGCTCTTTGTGATGATTGTCAGAGAATATGGTTGTAGGATACCAAGTACATGAAAGTTATTAAGACTTTCTCTATCACCTCACATGGGTAATTTTTATATATGTTCCATTTCTATTATTCTGCTGGGAAGTAATATTTATGTATGTTTATTAGACTTAATGGTTTTGATGTCAGTTTTTATCTGGCCTTATTAATATTTTTGTATCCTTGATTTATTATTAAGTAAATATGTTAAAAATTGTCCTCTCTGATAGTGGATTTGTCACATTTTTGTGTGGTTCTATCAATCTAATTTTGGAACTATGTTAATAAGTACATACAAGTTTGGCTGTTATGTATATTTAATAAAACCTTTAATTGTGTGGTGAATTTCTTTATTGCCTTGATGGTTTGTCCTTTTTGTGTATTAATAAAGCCACACCAGTTTTTGTCTTGATTAATATTTGATAAGTATTGGTATTGTCTGTTTCTGTTTTTCATATTTTTCCTTTTAGTCTTTCAGTTCTCTTAGGTTTTTACATGTGTCTTTTTTTTGAAAAGCATGTAGACTACTACTAGACCTTATAAAAATGTTTCGTATGTGGTTACAGTGCTGAAGCTGCTGAAAAATGGCAGAAGAAGTGGTGGTAGTAGCCAAATTTGATTATGTAGCCCAACAAGAACAAGAGCTGGACATCAAGAAGAATGAGAGATTATGGCTTTTGGATGACTCTAAGTCCTGGTGGCGAGTTCGAAACTCCATGAATAAAACGGGTTTTGTGCCTTCTAACTATGTGGAGAGGAAAAACAGTGCTCGGAAAGCATCTATTGTAAAAAATCTGAAGGATACTTTAGGTAAGTTATTTTTGTATTAAAACACCAATAATGCTTTCTTTTAAGTGGATGCTAGAGCTTGGTTCTTTGTGTAGAATTTTGGAAGCATTGGGTAAAATAGAAAGGCCAAGACTAGAATTTCAGCTAGGCCAGGTTAATTTTGCTCATAGCAGATACTGAGCCAAGTCAGAAGAGCATTAAAGGCCATAAGTGTTAATGAGCAATTTCTGTAAATCTAGCTGGTGTTCAAGGGCCAGACCAGCGTGGTGCCAGTGAGCAGGATTGAATCAGATCCTCTAGCCAGGACCCCTTGAACTGTGACTGCCTGTTGAAGTTAGGTGAATTCTACATCTAATTGAGAGAGAGATAAATGAGGGAGATTCAGAATTGCCTCCTTCGCATTAAGGCCATTTTTAAGATATGGAACATTGCCGTATTTTAACATTTAATAGCTTACATTTTGAATTTTGCTTTTAAGAACAAACTATTACTTTGTTTTGCATTTGATAAAAGAGTTTTAAATTGAAGATTATTACTGTAGGTTAGCATCTACAAAACTGATTTCTTATTTTGTTTTTCTTTTTCCCCCCTTTTCTTTCTCTAACTGTAATATTTGTTTGTTTTTACTAGCTCTCCATCAGGGCCAGAGATAATGGAACCCACCTCACAGAGGGCTTGGCTGAGCTGATAGGAAGGAAATATGCGCAGATGAGGACTGGCCTCTTTCTTTTTTCTTTTAATTAAACTCTCCTTGGCTGACAGGAAGGAATGGGAGGGACAGAATTTCATTTTTGGTATTCAGGAAAACAGGCTGTTACTTAATGGTTCTTTGTATATATGTGGACAAGAAAGTTAAATTTCTCTTTGCAAAAACAGTTTGGGAGTAATGTGGCATGATTGACAAATACGAAATATTACTAACTGCTTTATATTAACTTTATTTTTTATTTGGCCTTATTAGTCTAGAGTGTTCTTTCCGTTAACATCAATAGAAGACAGATCTTTTATTTTTAACACTGTAAAATAGCCAAAACTAAAATATAGTACAACTCAAAATAAATATAAAATACTGGAATATTGGTTTGTGAGTGAATAACATTTCTAGTATTTTAAAGGTAGTTTAATAAATGAAGTTACCAATCTGAGTTTTCACTATGACTTTTAACTGCTGTATCTGAGATTACATTTTATTTAGATTTTTAAGTTTTGCAAATAAGACCATTATTCTTTTTTAAGTGAAGGACAAATCAGAAAGAGGTTATCCTTGATTATCTGAAGAGACCATAGTTAGAACCAGGAATACTTCTGATTTTGTAAATATTGTACACTTATTTAAAGCATGTAGATCAGAGGTATTGGAGAAAATTAAGGTAACTTGGTATCAAGAAAGTATACCTCATCGTTATGAAGGCACAACAAGGATTAGGACTTTACCTAGACTTTTTTATTCCGTTTTAAAAGGATACTGGTATCCTGGGACTGGATATGTTTAAATGTTTAAACAGAATACTGTGAAAAAACCTATTATCATAGAGCAAAATGGAAATATATCCCAGTTTTAGATAGTACTGCATATAAACTTAAAAAGCCCAACTAGATAGAATTTTTATTGTTTGTCAATATGCCTGGGAAGGCTTCCATACTCTTTTCTGACATTATTGAGACAGTTTTGGAAAGATTTTTTTTTTATCTATTTAAGTCCTAGAATATCTCTTTAAACTTTATTACTATATTACAGATATTGCAGGATACTTGAAAACATTCTGTTTTAAGTTACTGATCTTTAGTTCTCCTGTATAATGATGTGATTCCAACTTTTGTATCAGATAGCTTTCTCTTTCTCAGAATTTCTGAACCCCTTTTTGGTAACTTAAGTGTCCCATGTGGTTAATGGATTTGTTTCACAATGATTGTGCTGGTGGAGACATTGTTTGAAAGATAAGAAAGAAAAGGAGAAAACAAAGGAGAGATGAATGCGTGAATATATTTTTAACTATTGAAAATACATGCTTTTAAAACTTCTTCTAAAATAAGTCTGAATAATAAGGTAACTTTGTGGCCATGATGATATACTTGTTTTACAGGTTGTATTATAGTTCAGGGGGAGAAGTTTTAGACAGAAGCCTCAGAAAAACTTTGTTGCCTGGGTGTAGGCCAAGTCACATGGATTGGGCGTGGGGAGTTTCAGTGTTGCAGAACAGACCAGGAAGCTCATAAAATTATCCTGAGCTGTGTTGACAAACTGACAAAAGAGAACACGGGATTTTTATTCAAAATGGATTGGTTAAACGTCTTTAAAGATTTTTTCAGTAAGTTTATCTATTTATTAAATCCATAGTTTTCTTGTAGTTTTTGAATTAGATTTTTCACTTTTGTGAATTTAAAGAAAAACTGTATGGAACCTGATGTGTTTCTGTAATAGGCTGCTGCTTTATGTTGTTTATGAAACATAAGCTAAATGATTGGTGATACTTCAAATAATACTAGTTTAGACTTGATAATTAATAGGTTTTTAAAATGTTTTATCATCAGTGTTTGAAAGTAAAGAGAAAGGATATAAATGAGTTTGCAGTTAGTTTTGCTTTGGTAACTTTGAACTTAGAATAGACATTTGAAGTGAATTAAATTATAAACATTAAAAATATGAGGAAAAGAAAGGATTAGGTGAGCAAGTTCTTCTGTCCTCAGTATTTGAATCAACATAAATATTGTTTTAGTACTTTTTACTTATATTTTAGAGGAATGATACAGAAGATAACATTTAATAAAGCAATATAGAGAATGTTTTGATTTAATCAATGTAGGATTGCTAGAAATTGCCCTTTTGGTGATTGTGAGATTTGATATTTTGAAATGAGTCTTGAGAGGAGCTGCATACAGAGAAAATAAAAACACTGAAACTAGTGAATTACTGGGATTGTTTTGAGTTCAGGTCATAATGTAACACTGATACTAACTTAACCAGAGCTTAATATGTGTTTTTGCTAATGGCCTTTTTATGATCTTATGAGAGTGAACTTGATTTGCTCTCTTTGAATATTTGTTTGGTGTTTCTAGAAAAATGAATAGAGGGGTTGTTGTAGAAGTCTCATGCGTAAGGAATCTAAGGAAACAAAGAGTAACCTGTTGAGAGATTTCATTTTTAGGCAGAATGGAAAAGGAGCAAGTACTTTGTTGAGAAAGAATGTCATAATTGTAATATTAAGACTCATTTGTTTCTTTAGTTAATTTTGGTGGCCAAGTGAATTCTTCTGGAATATCTGTCTTTTGTTTACTTTTGGAAAGTTAATACATTTTTAGATCCACTTTTTGGGTTATTTTCCTTTTGGAAAGTTATTAATTTATTCATTTATCAACAAATTTTCCTTGGGAGCCTACTGCAAGCCAGACAACAATTATAGAACGAAAAACTAAGACTAACTTTCATAGAATTTACATGGTGAGGAGGTTGTTATTTTAATATTAATACAGTGGATTTCATATCTTGGTTTAATCATAAGTGTTGGTTGCTTTGTGGTCATAAGTGACCATAAATCAACCAGAAATGGTGTAAAAAGAATATAATATATCATTGGTATGGTGATTCATTATATACCATCAATACAATGATAAAATTACCATTCTCTCTGTTGTCTCAGAAAGTCAATAATCTTAAATATATTTGTAGACCTGAGGGTGAGGGTTTAAGATTTGCAACCAAGATACTCCTTTTTTTCATTAACTGCAGCAAGCCAAAATTTGTGTTTATTTTGCTTTGCAGTAGAAGATATGTGTTCCATGTGTAGTGGCTAGAATAAACAAAGAGGGTACAGTATTTTAGATAAAACAATAATAATAATTTATCTTTCATGTAGATGAACAGATAAAAATACAAAAATTTAAATAAAAACTTGTGCTGGAAAGAACACCATATATTTGTATTTAGAATTCCCTAATTTTGCTCCCAGATATACCACTTTTAACCATGTGGCAAAGACTTGTAACTAAACTTTCCTGATTTCTTGTTATTTGTAAAGGAGAGTTGGGCAAGACTAGATGATCCTGGAAAGTCCCTTCTAACTCTAAAAGTCTTATAGCCCTGGTAAAACAACTGATCAGTCTTCGTGTGATAGAAATCAGGAAAGTCCATGAGGGAGAAACTGTGAAGAAGTAGGAACTAAAAACCAGAACTACAGTTCCTTAAAGAATTAGAATAAGTAATACTTGCTTTGGCCTCATTCTCCTGAACATTTATTTAGTCAGTGATTTAGATGGAGGGAAGATGACATGCTTAAAGAAAAGAAGACTAAGTACGAAAGAATAATATATTGAGTTCAGATACATATATTTGAAAGGTAAAAATTAAAATAGAAATAAAGTGAATTAGGGGCAGGCATTATAATGTAAAATTCTACGTTAAGTTTTTAAAGGGAATTGAAGAGATTGCTGAAAACCTGGCCTGGCAGGACTTTTTATGAGTAAAAGCTGCTGTGAGGTCACGATATGGGGGTCATGGGATTGAGCCCTGCATTGGGCTCCAAGATTCTCTCTCCCTCTCTCTGCCCTTCCCCCACCTCTAAAAAATTAAAACAAGACTGCTATGTTACTGTGGGTACTAAAGAATTTCAGTGCAGTTCATGATAGCATTGATTCAAATCTATGTAGTTAAAGTGAAAGTATACAAATAGCTACTTTATGTGTGTGCTGGCCAAATGAAACATGACATAGTTTATCTACTGTAGATAGATATATTTTAACAGTGGCATTGAGAAACTTGGATACTTCCAAATACTGTATCTAGTATATCAAGGATTTGGAAACCAGGTTATCTAAAAGTAGTTATGTGTACAAAGATTTGCCTTAAGGAAAAGACAACTGTCATGTGACCAGAATATTTACAGTGCTTAACCAGAGTCTTCAAAACTTGGAGGAGTTAATAATACAGTGTTTTGATCAAGAAATAGTGCTGTAGGAGGAGAGAAGACAGATCAGTGGGTAGGAGTGCAGAGCAGTTTGGAAGCTGTACTTTGTTCTTTGAACAAAGCTAATGATAAAAATGACTGCCTCTCTTTTGAGTGAGCACATTCTCAGTGCTTAGACCTGAGCATTCCCTCCCAACCCTGGCAAAGTCTAGCTATAAAATGCAATAATAAAGATTTAAGTGTTTTTGAAAAATTAAATGCCAGAAGCACTAGGAGTAATAAATACCATTGATTAATGGAGTGCCTGCTATGTGCTGTGTACTATGCTAGGTGCTTTACATATAAACTTCTTTAAATGAATGTTAAAAGGTAGGTTCCTACACACCACCATTTCACAAACCTGGAAACTGGAGTTTAATGAAGATTAAATAACTCAACCAAGATCAGATTAATTAGTAAGTACCAGGACAAAAATTTAAATTTAGAAGTTTTTGTTGTTGTTATTAGTTTGCCTTATGTACCCATTAGGACTAAAGAGTAGAGAAAGAATTAGAATCAGATAAACAATGGATTAGAAAGATTTGATGCAAAAGGACTAAGATTAGAATGATTGTGGAGAACTAACTGAAGTCGAGAAGAATTTAGAAAAGTTAATACCTTGGTCCGGGGGACCCTCCTTGTTGTAGATGATCTCCTTGAAAGAGATACTGATGTAAAGCACCTTTCCATGTATTTCCTCATTGGTAACAGGAAATTAGAAATACCATATTTTTTAGCAACAGAGACAAAGGACAATAAACAGGTTCTTCTCAAAGAATTGTAAGCAGAGGAGAAAAAAGCAGGCTATCGATTATGCATGTATTTGTCATTCACGTGATAAACACTAATAGAACACTTAATATGGGCCAGGCAGTGGGGGTAGAGAAGTGATTAAAAATTTGGTGTTTGAGGACGGGAGTCAAGATGGCGGAGAAGTAGCAGGCTGAGACTACATCAGGTAGCAGGAAATCACCTAGATAGTTTATCAAACCATTGCAAACACCTACAAATCCAACGGGAGATAGAAGAGAAGAAGAACAGCAGTTCTAGAAACAGAAAATTGACCATCTGAAAGGACCGGCGGAGAAGTGAATCCAAATCAAGGGGAAGATAGACCATGGTGGGGGAGGGGCCGGCTCCAGCAAAGGGCGGAGAAACGGAGCACAAAATCAGGACATTTAAAAGTCTGCTCCACTGAGGGACATAGATCCAGAGGCTAAACCGGGGTGAAGCCCACACGGGGCCAGCGTGGCTCTAGGTCCCGCAGGGTCACAGATGGATCGGGGGTGTCTTTGAGTGTAGCAGAGCTCGCAGGTATTAGACCGGGGAAGGCGGCTACAGAGACAGAGCCGAGGAGTGAGCTCTCAGCTCAGGGTTACCTTGAACCAGTCGCAGGCTGGGTGAGCTTGGAGCGTGGCTAGAGGCCAGGGAGACGGGAGTGATTGGGCTCTTTTCTTTGAGGGTGCACTGAGGAGTGGGACCCGATCTCTCGGCTCCTCCGGGCGGGAGAGTGGGAGGCCACCATTTTCCTTCCTGTCCTCTGGAACTCGATGGAAAGCGTTAAGGGGATAAGAGCTCCTAAAAGCGAACCCCAGCAGATTACTTAGCCTGGCCCCTGGTAAGGGTGGTACAATTCCGCTTCGGGCAAAGACACTTGAGAATCAGTACAACAGGCCCTCCCACAGAAGATCAACAAGAAATCCACCCAAGACAAAGTTCACCTACCAAGGAGAGCAGGAGAATTCCAGGAGGACAAAGCAGAGCATGGAACTCATGGCTTTCTCCCCATGATGCTTTAGTCTTGTGGTTAATTTAAATTTAAAAAAAAATTTTTTTTCTTCTGCTAAATTTTTTTTTAACTTTTACCTTTTTCTTTTTTTAATGTTTTTTAACTAGTTTATCTAATACATATATATTATTCTGTTCTGTTTTTAATTTTTTTTTTCCTGAACTTCTTTTTATCCCCTTTGTCCCTCCCACGATTTGGGGTCTCTTCTGATTTGGTTAAAGCGCATTTTCCTGGGGTCTTTGCACCCTTGCAGTATTTTATTTACTCCTTCATATATGCTTATCTGGACAAAATGACAAGGCGGAAAAACTCACCACAAAAAAAAAAAAAAGAAACAAAAAACCAAGAGGCAGTACCGAAGGCTAGGTTCCTAATCAATACAGACATTGGTAATATGCCAGATACAGAGTTCAGAATGACGATTTTCAAGGTTCTAGCCGGGCTCAAAAAAGGCATAGAAGATATTAAAGAAACCCTCTCTGGAGAGATAAAAGCCCTTAATGGAGAAAGGAAAGAACTAAAATCTAACCAAGTTGAAATCAAAAAAGCTGTTAATGAGGTGCAATAAAAAATGGAGGCTCTCACTGCTAGGATAAACGAGGCAGAAGAAAGAATTAGTGATACAGAAGACCAAATGACAGAGAATAAAGAAGCTGAGCAAAAGAGAGACAAACAGCTACTGGACCACGAGGGGAGAATTCGGGAGATAAGTGCACCATAAGACGAAACAACATTAGAGTAATTGGGATTCCAGAAGAAGAAGAAAGAGAAAGGGGAGCAGAAGGTATATTGGAGAGAATTTCCCTAATATGGCAAAGGGAACAAGCATCAAAATCCAGGAGGTGCAGAGAACCCCCTCTCAAAATCAACAAAAATAGGTCCACACCCGGTCACCTAATGGTAAAATTTACAAGTCTTAGTGACAAAGAGAAAATCCTGAAAGCAGTCCGGGAAAAGAAGTCTATAACATACAATGGTAAAAATATTAGGTTGGCAGCAGACTTATTGACAGAGACCTGGCAGGCCAGAAAGAACTGGCATGATATATTCAGAGCACTAAACGAGAAAAAACATGGCAGCCAAGAATGCTATATCCAGCTAGGCTGTCACTGAAAATAGAAGCAGAGATAAAAAGCTTTCAGGACAAACAAAAACTGAAAGAATTTGCAAACATCAAACCAACTCTACAGGAAATATTGAAAGGGGTCCTCTAAGCAAAGAGCGAGCCTAAAAGTAGTAGATCAAAAAGGAACAGAGACAATACACAGTAACAGTCACCTTATAGGCAATACAATGGCACTAAATTCATATCTCTCAATAGTTACCCTGAATGTTAATGGGCTAAATGCCCCAATCAAAAGACACAGGGTATCAGAATGGATAAAAAAATAAAATCCATCTATGTGTTGCCTACAAGAAACTCATTTTAGACCCAAAGACACCTCCAGATTTAAAGTGAGGGGGTGGAAAACAATTTACCATGGTAATGGACATCAGAAAAAAGCTGTGGTGGCAATCCTTAGATCAATTAGATTTTAAGCCAAAGACTATAATAAGAGATGAGGAAGGACACTATATCATACTCAAAGGGTCTGTCCAACAAGAAGATGTAACAATTTTAAATATCTATGCCCCTAATGTGGGAGCAGCCAACTATATAAGCCAATTAATAACAAAATCAAAGAAACACATCGACAATAATACAATAATAGTAGGGGATTTAATACTCCCCTCACTGAAATGGACACATCCTTCAAGCAGAAGATCAACAAGGAACTAAAGGCTTTAAATGACACACTGGACCAAATGGATATCACAGATATATTCAGAATATTTCATCCCAAAGCAACAAAATACATATTGTTCTCTAGTGCACATGGAACATTCTCCATAATAGATCACATCCTGGGTCCTAAATCAGGTCTCAACCGGTATCAAAAGATTGGGATCATTCCCTGCATATTTTCAGACCACAATGCTCTGAAGCTAGAACTCAATCACAAGAGGGAATTTGGAAATAACCCAAATACGTGGAGACTAAACAGCATCCTTCTAAAGAATGAATCGTCAACCAGGAAATTAAAGAAGAATTGAAAAATTCGTGGAAACAAATGATAATGAAAACACAACGGTTCAAAATCTGTGGGACACAGCAAAAGTAGTCCTGAGGGGAAAATATATAGCGGTACAAGCCTTTCTCAGGACCAAGAAAGGTCTCAAATACACAGCCTAACCCTACACCTGAAGGAGCTGGAGAATGAACAAGAAAGAAAGAAAGCCTAAACCCAGCAGGAGAAGAGAAATCATAAAGATCAGAGCAGAAATCAGTGAAATAGAAACCAAAAAAACAATAGAACAGATCAATGAAACTAGGAGCTGGTTCTTTGTAAGAATTAATAAGATTGATAAACTCCTGGCCAGACTTATCAAAAAGAAAAGAGAGAGGACCCAAATAAATAAAATCATGAATGAAAGAGGAGAGATCACAACTAATACCAAAGAAACACAAACAATTATAAGAACATACTATGAGCAACTCTACACAAACAAATTTGACAATCTGGAAGAAATGGATGCATTCCTAGAGACACATAAACTCCCACAACTGAACCATAAAGAAATAGAAAACCTGAACAGACCGATAACCAGTAAGGAGATTGAAACAGTCATCAAAATCTCCAAACAAGCAAAAACCCAAGGCCAAGTGGCTTCCCAGGGGAATTCTACCAAACATTTAAAGAAGAACGAATTCCTATTCTGAAACTGTTCCAAAAAATAGAAATGGAAGGAAAACTTCCAAACCCATTTTATGAGGCCAGCATCACCTTGATCCCAAAACCAGATAAGGATCCCATCAAAAAAGAGAATTACAGACAAATATCCTTAATGAACACAGATGCGAAAATTCTCACCAAAATACTAGCCAATAGGATTCAACAGTACATTAAAAGGATTATTCACCACGACCAAGTGGGATTTATTCCAGGGCTGTAAGGTTGGTTCAACATCCGCAAATCAATCAATGTGATGCAATACATTAATAAAGAACAAGAACCATATGATACTCTCAGTAGATGCTGAAAAAGCATTTGACAAAGTAGACCATCCCTTCCTGATCAAAACTCTTCAAATTGTAGGGATAGAGGGCACATACCTCAATATTATCAAAGGTGTCTATGAAAAACCCACTGCAAATATCATTCTCCATGGAGGAAAACTGAAAGCTTTTCCGCTAAGGTCAGGAACACAGCAGGTGTGTCCATTATCACCACTGCTATTCAACATAGTACTAGAAGTCCTAGTCTCAGTAATCAGACAACAAAAATTACAGGCATCCAAATCGGCAAAGAAGTCAAACTGTCACTCTTCGTAGATGATATGATACTATATGTGGAAAACCCAAAAGACTCCACTCCGAATCTGCTACAGCTTGTACAGGAATTCAGTAAAGTGTCAGGATATAAAATCAATGCACAGAAATCAGTTGCATTTCTTTACACCAACAACAGGACAGAAGAAAGAGAAATTAAGGAGTCAATCCCATTTACGATTGCATCCAAAACCATAAGATATCTAGGAATAAACCTAACCAAAGAGGCAAAGAATCTATACTCAAGAAAACTATAAAGTACTCATGAATGAAATTGAGGAAGACACAAAGAAATGGAAAAATGTTCCATGCTCCTGGATTGGAAGAACAAATATTGTGAAAACGTCTATGCTGCCTAAAGCAATCTACACATTTAATGGAATCCTTATCAAAATCCCACCCATTTTTTTTAAAGAAATGGAACAAATAATTCTAAAATTTATATGGAACCAGTAAAGACCTCGAATAGCCGAAGGAATATTGAAAAAGAAAGCCAAAGCTGATGGCATCACAATTCCGGACTTCAAGCTCCATTATAAAGCTGTCATCATCAAGACAGCACGGTACAGGCACAAAAACAGACACATAGATCAATGGAATGGAATAGAGAGCCCAGAAATAGACCCTCAGCTCTATGGTCAACTAATCTTCGACAGAGCAGGAAAGAAGGTCCAATGGAAAGACAGCCTCTTCAGTAAATGGTGTTGGGAAAATTGGACAGCTACATGCAGAAAAATGAAATTGGACCGTTTCCTTACACCACACATGAAAACAGACTCAAAATGGATGAAGGACCTCAGTGTGAGAAAGGAATCCTTCAAAATCCTTGAGGAGAACACAGGCAGCAACCTCTTCAACCTCAGCCACAGCAGTGTCTTCCTAGGAACATCGCCAAAGGCAAGGGAAGCAAGGGCAAAGATGAACTATTGGGATTTCATCAAGATCAAAAGCTTTTGCACAGCAAAGGAAACAGTTAACAAAACCAAAAGACAGCTGACAGAATGGAAGAAGAAATTTGCAAACAACATACCAAATAAAGGACTAGTGTCCAAAATCTTTAAAGAACTTAGCAAACTCAACACCCAAAGAACAAATAATCCAATCAAGAAATGGGCAGAAGACATGAGCAGACGTTTCTGCAAAGACGACATCCAGATGGCCAACAGACACATGAAAAAGTGCTCCACATCACTCGGCATCAGGAAATACAAATCAAAACCACATTGAGATACCACCTCACACCAGTCAGAATGGCTAAAATTAACCAGTCAGGAAATGACAGATGCTGCCGAGGATGCGGAGAAAGGGGAACCCTCCTACACTGTTGGTGGGAATGCAAGCTAGTGCAACCACTCTGGAAAACAGCATGGAGGTTCATCAAAAAGTTGAAAATAGAACTACCCTATGACCCAGCAATTGCACTACTGGGTATTTACCCTAAAGATACAAATGTAGTGATCCTAAGGGGCACGTGAACCCGAATGTTTATAGCAGCAATATCTACAATAGCCAAACTATGGAAAGAACCTAGATGTTCATCAACAGATGAATGGATAAAGAAGAAGTGGTATATATATATATATACTCCACTCCAAATCTGCTAATATATATATATATATATCATATATATATATGTATATAATGCAGCCACCGAAAGAAATGAAATCTTGCCATTTGCGACGACGTGGATGGAGCTAGAGGGTGTCGTGCTTAGTGAAATAAGTCAGTCGGAGAAAGACAACTATCCTATGATCTCCCTGATATGAGGAAGTGGAGATGCAACGTAGGGGGTTGGGGGGTAGGAGAAGCATAAATGAAACAAGATGGGATTGGGAGGGTGACAAACCATAAGTGACTTTTTTTTTTTTTTAAAGATTTTATTTATTTATTTGAGAGAGAGACAGTGAGAGAGAGCATGAGCAAGGAGAAGGTCAGAGGGAGAAGCAGACTCCCCATGGAGCTGGGAGCCCGATGCGGGACTCGATCCCGGGACTCCAGGATCATGACCTGAGCTGAAAGCAGTCGTCCAATCAACTGAGCCACCCAGGCGCCCCCATAAGTGACTCTTAATCTCACAAAAGAAACTGAGGGTTGGTGGGGGGACGGGGTTTGGGAGAGGTGGGTGGAGTTATGGACATTGGGAAGGGTATGTTCTATGGTGAGTGGTGTGAAGTCTGTAAACCTGGCGATTAACAGATCTTTACCTCTGGGGATAAAAATACATTATATGTTTATAAGAAAATAAAAATTTAAAAAAAACCAGCTCGAAGTAAATGTTGGTATACAGATGGTCAAACATTACATTAAAAATATTTACAAAGAATAGTAGTGGCACAGAAGAGAAATAAATTTGTTCTGTTTTGGGGAGAGAGGGAAAGCTCTAGTGAGAAGAGAATACCTTGTTTGAATCTTGAAGAGAATGAGGGTGGGTTGTGTTTGAGGTTAAAAAAAAAAATGGGCATAGGATCAGAATCTTGCAAGGGCCTTGTTTTTTTGGGTACTGAGGAGCTTATATTCCTTAGCATTAGTGTAAAGATAAATTCTCAAAGATTACAGAGGGCTTTGTGTTGTATAGGAAACAAATATTCTAAGTTTATGTTTTTTTCCCTGAAATATTTCTGACCTCTGCAATTTCAATAGGCTATTTTTGGTGTTTTCCCACTTGGAAGTTTAATGGGTAGGTCTGTCCAAAACCTCTTCATTCCTTTTTGACAATGTATAATTAGTCTTGGGCATCTTTTTCAGAATTTAAAAAAAAAATCATTTTGAAACTAGCCATTAACTTCAAGTTTAAATTTTTATTTGGTTATATCATTCTTTGGTTTTAATCAGCATAACATATTGAGCATCTGATACATGCACAGTTCTTAATAGTATAGGAAACTCAAAAGATCAGTGAGACATGGAATGCTCTTCCTTTCTGGAAGCTGATGGCTGTGGTAGTGAGTGAGGTTAAAAGACAAACACAAGGTACACTATGATACAAGTATCTAAGAAATACAGAGTGCTAGGGTGCTTTAAAAAGGAGAGCTTACATTTCTGGAGAATGATGGTGGGAAATGAAAGATGTTGGAAAACTCAAAATGGGAAGTAAATAAAATAAAATTGTTACTTGAAACAGTACTTCTTGAATTGGGTAGGTTTTTGATAGGCAAAGGTGTGTGTTTTTGTTTTGTTTTGTTTTGTTTGTTTGTTTGTTTAAGATTTATTCATTCGTTCATTCATTTATTTGACAGAACACACCCAAGGGGAGCAGCAGAAGGGAGGGAGAACCAGGCTTCCTGTTGAGCATGGAGCCTGATGCCATGCAGGGCTCAATCCCAGGACCCCGGGATCATGACCTAAGTCTAAGGTAGATGCTTAACCAACTGGGCCACCCATGTACCCCAACAGGCAGAAGGTTTAATAAGGTTTTAGGAAGAAACTAGCAAACAAGGCAAACAAAATCCTGAAGGTTAAAACACTACTTATTCCTGGGTTTTTAAGTGGCTCATTTTTAATAAGATTTAGATAGTTTCACTGCAGGGCATTATGGAAAGAATTTTTATTTAACAATTACTGTATGTACTGTGCTATTATTTACATTATTTTATTCACTTTTTTAAAAAATTGATTCACTTCTTACAACACTATGACAGTAAGTGGTGTTTTCTCCATTTCTAGGCTTAGAAAAGTGAATAATTTGTTCGGGTTTCCACAGTAAGTGGTATAGCTTGGATTTGAACCCAAAGGCTCATTGAAAATCTGTGCTGTATTTTGGGACACCTGGGTGGTTCAGTCAGTTAAGTATCTGATTTTAGCTTGGGTTGTGATCCTGGGGTTCTGGGATGAAGTCCTGCATCGGGCTCCCTGCTCAGCAGGTAGCCTGCTGCTTCCCCTGCTTGTATGCGCTCGCTCGCTCGCTCTCTCTCTCTATGTCAAATAAATAAAATCTTTCTTAAAAAATTACAAAGTCTTTGCTCTTTTCAGTACTGTCTATCATAATCCTAGAAAGGAAGAGTGTGGACATTCCAGAGAGGGGTATAAATTCTAGAAAGAGTATTTCTCTTAATTTGATAGTCAATGAAGAGCTACTGGTGAGTTTTGAGCAATAATGTCATGTGATTACAACTATATTTATGGATGGTGGATTGGAGTGGGACAGATTGGATTAATAAGGAAACTAGTCTGAAGGGTTATTGAAGACTCAAACACAACAAAATGGGCCTGAAATAGCATGGGAATAGTGGGAATGGAAAGTGTTGGCAGAAAGGAAATAGGATTTGATGTGGGAATCTTTAAAGAAAGAAAATTTTTATGAGGTAAAATTCATATAACAAAATTAATCATTTTGAAGTATACATTTCAGTCGTAGTATACTAAGAGTGTTGTGCAACTGTCACATCTGATTCCAAACCGTTTTCATCACCCAAGAAAACCCCATTCCCATTAAATAGTCAGTCCCCATTATACCCTCCCTTCTTCCCCTGGCAATTGCTAATTTTGCTCTCTGTCTGTCTATTCTGGCCATTTCATGTAAATGGAATTATACAATATGTGATCTCTTGTGTCAGGAGTCTTTCAGTTGGCATCCTGTTTTTAAGGTTAATCTATGTTGTAGCATGTGTCAGTACTTCATCCTTTTATGGGTGAATAATATTCCATTATATGGATATATACCACATTTTGCTTATTCATTAATCTGTGGATGAATATTTGGGTTGTTTCTACCTTTTTGTTATTGTGTATAGTGAAGCTATGAACATTTGTGTACAAGTATTTGAATGTATGTTTTTAGTTCTTTTGAGTATATGCATAGGAGTAGAATTAATGGATCCTACAGTAATTACGTTTTTAACATTTGAAGGGACCATTAAATTGTTTTCCACAGTAGTTGTACCATTTTACATTTTGATCAACAGTGTAGGAAGGGTTCCAGTTTCTTCTGAATTCCCATGAATACGTGTTTTTTTTTTTTTCTAATTTTGTTTGTTTTATAGCTATCCTGATAGGTATAAAATGGTATTTCATTGTTTTGATTTGCATTTCAACAAAGATGGTGAACATCTTTTCATGTATTTTGGGGGCATTTGTATACCTTTGTTGGGGAAATGTTTGTTCATGTGCTTTTCCCATTGTTGAAATAGGTTCTTTTTGATTCTGGGTTCTAAGAGTTCTTTATATGTTCTGGATATAGACTGTAGACTGTAATCTTTTTTTTTTTTTTGTAATTACTATTGCTTGTGCTTTTGGGGTCAGATCTAAGATTCATTGCTAGCTCCTAGGTCATAAGGATTTTTCCCTGTTTTCTTCTGATAGTTTTAAAATTTTAACTCTTATATTTAGGTAATTGATCCATTTGAGTTAATTTTTGTCATGCAAAGTAGGAGTCTAGCTTCATTCTTTTGCATACGGATATCCATTTCTCCCAGCACTGTTTGTTGAAGAGCCTGTTCTTTCGTCTTTGTCACCCTTGTTGAAAATCAATTGACCATGGATGTATGAGGTTTTTTTGGGACTCTAAGCTCTATTCTTTTTGTCTATATGCTTGTCCTTTTGTGCTAATACCATACTGTTTTAATTATTTTGTGGTTTAGAAGTGAGTTTTGAGGGTGCCTGGGTGGCTCAGTGGGTTGAGCCGCTGCCTTCGGCTCAGGTCATGATCTCGGAGTCCTGGGATCGAGTCCCGCATCGGGCTCTCTGCTCAGCAGGGAGCCTGCTTCCTCCTCCCTCTCTCTCTGCCTGCCTCTCTGCCTGCTTGTGATCTCTCTCTGTCAGATAAATAAATAAAATCTTAAAAAAAAAAAGTGAGTTTTGAAATTGCAAAGTATGAATCCTCCAGTTTTTTTCATTTTTTCATTTTTGGTGGGTGGAGGGGTGGGCATAGGGAGAGGGAGAGAGAGAGAATCTTAAGCAGGCTCCATGACAAGTATGGAGCCCAACACTAGGCTTGATCTCCCCACCCTAAGATCATGACCTGATCTGAAATCAAGAGTCATCACTTTAACCAACTAAGCCACCCACGTGCCCCATTGTTTTCATTTTTTAGGATTGTTTTGGTTATTTGGTGTCCCTTGCAATTCCATATGAATTTTAGCATCAGCATTTCCATTTCTGCAAAAAAGGAGTATTGGAACTTTTGATAAGGATTTCATGGACTCTGTGGGTCACTTTGGATAGTATTGCCATATAAAAATACTGAGCCCTCAAATCCGTAAACACAGAATGTTTTTTCATTTATTTAGGTCTACTTTAATTTCAGCAATATTTTGTAGTGTTCAGTATACTGGTCTTCTAGCTCCTTGATTAATAAATTTAACCTATATATTTAATAATTAATGCTATTATAAATGGAATTATTTTCTCAATTTCCTCTTCAAATTGTTCACTTGTAGTATATAGAAATGCAACTTTTTTGTGTGTGTTGACTGTATCTTGCAACCTTGCTAAATTCATTTCTTCTAACTTTTGTGTGTGGGGGGGTCTTTTTTAGGATTTTCTCTATATACAATCATGTCATCTGCAAATAAAGATTATTTTACTTCCTCCTTTCTTGTTTGGATCTCTTATTTCTTTTTCTTGCCTAATTGCCCTGGCTAGCACTTCCAGTACATCGTTGAATAAAAGTGGCTGAAAGGGCATCCATGTCTTGTTCCTGATCTTAGTTTTCAGTCTTTCACTATTGAGTGTGATGGTAACTGCAGGTTTTTCTTTTTGTTTTTTTGTTTCATAATTGCCCTTTTTGATATTGAGGAAATTCCCTTATATTTCTAATTGGCTAATATACTTTTTATCATGAAAGGATGTTAGATTTTTATCAAGAGCTTTTCTGTATCAGTTGAAATAGTCATGTGTGTTTTTTTCCTTCCTTATGTTAATGTGGTAAAATGTAATTGATTTTCATATTGTTCAATAGGTGAACTACTCTTCCATTCCTGGGACAAATATCCCTTTATCATGATGTACATTCCTATTACTATGCTGCTGTATTATTTTGTTAGTATAGATGATCCCTATTTTTTACAGATTCCATATTTGTGAATTTACCTACTTGCTAAAGTTTATTTGTAAGTCCAAACTGATCATTGTGGTGCTTTTGTGGACATGTACAAAGTGGCAGAAATTTTGAGGTGCCTGATGCACGTGTTGCCAGCTGATGTTGAACAAGGTGATCCTCTGCCTTTTTGTTTCAGTTCTCATATTATAAATAAATGTCCTTTATGCAGCCTATTTAGTGCCATGGTTTTCTTACTGATATGATTTTTTGGTTTATGATTTTGCGTTTAAAATGCCCCCCAAGTATAGTCCTCAAGTATCATCTCGTGTTCCTAAGTGCAAGAAAGTTGTGATTTGCCTCATGGAAAAAAAATATATGTTAGATAAGCTTCATTTAGGCATGAGTTACAGTGATGTTGGCTGTGAGTACATTGTTAATCAGTATTTTATATTAAATAAAGTATCTTTACAGGGCAGCATGTTAATAAGCAAGGTTATGTATTGCTTGATTGACAAAAATGTTGTGCACAGAGGCTTGCAGATCTAACCTAGTATCTCATGGTAATTTTATTGAATGTAACTACCATAAATAACAAGAATTGACTATTTTGCTGAGGAATTTTTAATTTGTATTCATAATGGATATTGGTCAGTACTTTCTCTATGATATCTTTATCTGGCTTTGATATCATGGTAATGCTGACCTCATAGAATGAGTTATGGACTATTTCTTCCCTACTCTTTTTGTAGAAATATGAAAAGGAAATGTTTGTTAGAATTCATGAGTTAAGGTACTCCGTCCTGGACTTTTCCTTATTGTGAAGTTTTGGGTTACTGATTCATTCTTTTACTTGTTATAGGTCAGTCCACATTTTCTAAATGTGTAAAGATACATTTTTCTGTCTTTTTAGCAATTTGTTCTTTTCATCTAGGTTATCTAATTTATTAGATAATTAGTGTTCATAGTGGTTTTTTTTTTCTTATTGTGTTTCTGTTAGGTGTCTAGTAATACCCCACTTTATTTCTGATTTTAGTAATTTGAGTCTTTAGTCAATTTTGCTATTTTCAAAAACCAACTTTTAGTTTCATTGATTCTTTGTTGTTTTTGGCTAAGATCAAGTGTTGTTTTTGTTTTTTCCTTGCATTTTTCTCTGCTCTAATCTTTATTAATAATAAACTTTCTTCTGCTAGCTTTGGGTTTAGCTTGATATTTCTATAGTTCCCTAAAGAGTAAAGTTGGGTTATTGATTTGAGTGAGATCAATTTCCTTTTTTAAACAAAATTCCTTTTCTGGGGCACCTAGGTGGCTCAGTGGGAAGCTGCTGCCTTTGGCTCAGGTCATGATCTCAGGGTCCTTCCTGGGTTCGAGGCCCCGCAGCAGGCTTCCTGCTCAGCAGGGAGCCTGCTTTCCCTCTCTCTGTCAAAATAATAAAAATCATTTTTAAAAATTGCTTTTTTATCATAGGCTTTTAGGGCCATAAATTTCCTACTGAGCATTGCTTTTGCTGCAGCCTTTAGCTTTTTTGGTTGTGTTTTCATTGTCATGTGTCTCTGAGTATTCATTAACCTTACCTGTAATTTTTTCTTTGACCTACCAGTTGTTTGAGCATATTAATTAATTTACATATATTTATGAATTCTCCAGTTTTCCTTTCTGTTAATTTTTAGTTTCATTCCACTACGGTCAGAGAATATACTTTATGTGATTTCAGTCTCTTTAAATGTATTTAGACTTGTCTTGTGGCCTAACATATGGTTTATCTTGGAGTGTTCCATCTGCACTCGTGAAAACTGTACACTTGGCTGTTGTTGATGAGCATTCTATATGTCTATTACGTCTAATTGGCTTATAGTATTTTTCAAGTCCACTATTTCCTTATTAAGTTTTTGCCTAGTTCCACTCATTATTGAAAAGTATTAAAGTCTCTATATTGTAGAACTGTCATTTTCTCCCTTTAATTCTGTTAAGTTTTGCTTTATTTGTCTTGGGGCTTATATAATATTTGTAGTTGTTATATCTTCTTATTGGATTGACCCTTTTATCAATATATAATGTCCTTCCTTATTTCCTGTAGCAACCTGTGTCTTAAAGACTGCCTCAGCTCTCTTTTGTATACCATTTTCAAGGAATATCTTTTTCCATCCTTTCACTTTCAAATCTGTTTGTATCTCTGGATCTAAAGTGAGTGCTTATAGATATCATAGAGTTGGATCTTGTTTTTAAATCCATTCTGTCAATCTCTGCCCCTTTAGTCCAGTATTTTAATTCACTTAACCTTTTTTAAAAGATTTTTTTTATTTGTCAGAGAAAGTGAGAGAGAGAGTGGCAGGCAGAGGGGAAGTAGGCCCCCTGCTGAGCAGGAGCCCAACTCTGGAACTCAATCCTAGGACCCAGGATCATGACCTGAGCCAAAGGCAGATGCTTATTAACTCACTGAGCCACCCAGGTATCCCTAATTACCAGTAAGGAAGACCTTCTGCTCTTTTGCTATTTGTTTTCTGTATGTCTCGTGCCTTTTCTCCCCTTAGTTCTTCTGTTACTGCCTTCTTTTGTAATTGATTTTTTTCTGATTTACCAATTTCCCTTCTCATTTCTTTTTCTTTTTTTTTTTAGTTTTTCCTTAGTGATTACCCTGGGAATTACAACTAATATCTTAACTTTTTAACAGTCAAATTTGAATTGTTGCAAATTTAGCTGGTATTCAACACTACTCTTTGACTCTTTTTTAAAGATTTTTTTTAAATTATTTTAGAGAAGAGGGGCAGAGGGAGAAGAGAAGTTGGTTTTTTTTTTTTTTTTACGATTTTATTTATTTACTTGAGAGAGAGAGAGTGAGCATGCAAACAGAGAGGGAGAAGGAGAAGCAGACTCCCTGCTGAGCAGGTAGCTGAACAGTCCCAGGATCCTGAGATCATGACCTGAACCAAAGGCAGAGCTTAAACAACTGAGCCACCTACGTGCCCTGAGGAGAGAGATTCTTAAAGCAGACTCCATGTTGACCATGGAGCCCAGCTCAATCTCATGATCCTGAGTTGAAACCAAAAGCTTAACCAGCTGTACCACCCAGGCACCCCTACATTTCCATCTTTATACATTGTGTGCCTGATTTAAAATTATTGTTGTATAAATTTGTATCTTAAATCATACAGGAAAAAAGGATTTACAAGCCAAAAACATAGTATTACTGGCTTTTATATTTATGAATGAAGCTACCTTTACTGTTGTTCTTTATTTCCTCATATGGCTTCAGGTTACTGATTAGTGTCTTCATTTTAGCATGGAAGACCTTCTTTAGCATTTCTTGTAGCACAAATGTAGTGTGATAAATTCCTTCAGTTTTTGTTTAGGAGTGTCTTAATTTTTCTTTCAGTTTTGAAAGACAGTTTTGCTGGGTGTAGAATTCTTGGTTGACAGTTTTTTCTTCTATCAGATTCTACCCCCTTCCTACGGTTTTTGTTGCTTTTTATTATAGGTTATTTGCTTGTTTAGTGAGTTTTCTAAGCTGTTTTTGTAAAGTCTGTATTCTTTGTCATGTGTGGGCTCTGAAGTTGGTGTTCCATCTTTTCCTTCCTAGGGTTTTCATTCTGTCTGCTCCTTGTCTCAGCTGTCCCTTTCCTCAGGCTGTTGCATCAATTAACTTAACTGATTTCAGTAAAAGAATGAGAATGTTCCAGGTCCAGTGAAACCAAGGCAAGCCTTTGTGCCAGTCCTTCACGTGGCTTCCAGATAGGTTGAAACCCAGCGTCACAGTTCTTTGAGAATAAGATTTGTATTGCTCTCTCTGACATTAGGAGTGCCAGTTGCTGTCCTCAAAGCCACTACTGATTTAGGATGTAAGAGATGGTAGACAAGCAATTTAAAATGCCACAGCATCCTTCTACTACAAAGTGGCAGCTTTTTTCTTCACTAATCCTTGCTCTAGTTTTGTAAGGTTTTTGTTTTGTTTTGTTTTGTTTTTTACTAGATTCAAGAGTTCTGCAAAGTTGATTCTGACATTATTTGCAAGCTATTTTAACTAGTTTTTGGGGGGTTTTGCTTTTTGATGGATGGAGCCCTAGAATTCTCTACTCCACCAGAAATCCCTGATGTGGGGATTTTTTGGTATATCATTAGCCACAAGTAAGGAAGTTGGGAGGAAGGGAATGGATTTATGGCCATGGGAGAGGTTATTTTTATTTGGACATGAGTGTTGTATTTGAGATGCTAGTAGTAGATGTCTGTAGATGTCTAGTGACAGTTGGAATCATGGGGCTTGAATTCCAGAAAGAGCTTAGAGCTGTAAAAGACCTCGCTTGGAACCTTCTCTACAGAAGTTATAGAAAATAAAAGTATAAGATATCCTTGAAGTAGAAAGGAAGTCCAGGCATCATATCTTGGGAAACACTTTGAATGGAGGAACCATTCACCTCTTCATTTAGCAGACATTCACTTGTTCCTGTTGTATGGTTGCTGGAGATACAAGATCAGTTTTCTGCCTTCAGGAAACTCACTCGTATTAAGGAAGGCAAGAAAATAAGTACAGTGCAATTTTATAACAAGGTTCAGAGGAGCCCAGACACTGGTACACAAGAATATCTAAACAGGTCAGTAGGTAAGACAGGAGACTCTCAGGGAAGTTAAAGGAAAAAAAATAGAATAATCTATAATCTTGATTGCTGCATAGAATAATCTGTGATCTCGATTGCTGCAAAAGAATGAGGGCTCTAAAAAGTACTAATTTGGAAGTAAAGAGATGACATGGTTTTTATAAGAATGGTTTGGTAGAATGGTAGAGATTAAAGGATTAGATCATAAGGGGTTAGGAGTGAGAGTGAATGGTGAAGAAGTTGAAGGAAGAAAAGGAGGCAGCTTTTTAGAGAATGGTATAGTATAGTTCACAGGAGCAGCAGAATTGAAGTAACCTTATTTTGGAATAGAAGTGATCAGAGTATGTTTTTAGACAGTAGAAGAGACTGAGTAGGAGGGAAACAAGGAAGGCCAAGAGTCCCAAAAGAGGCAGGAAAGATGATATTTAAAAACCCAGGAGGGGGGGCGCCAGGGTGGCTCAGTGGGTTAAACCTCTGCCTTCGGCTCAGGTCGTGATCTCAGGGTCCTGGGATCAAGCCCTGCATTGGGCTCTCCACTCATTGGGGAGCCTGCTCCCTCCTCTCTCTCTGCCTGCCTCTCTGCCTACTTATGATCTCTCTCTCTCTCTCTGTGTCAAGTAAATAAATAAGTGATCTTTTAAAAAAGTTAAAAACCCAGGAAGATCAGAGATTGGAAACTTTCATGAAGAAAAAGAATGAGGGCAGTAAGTTTTGAGATTGTGGGAAGTTTGAGAAGTTTTATCTAGGAATGCCTCTGTTTTCTCAGTAGAAGCAGAATATAAAATCATGTGCTAAGAAATGATCAGTAGTAAAAACACATGACAAAAGTTGACATAGCGTACATTTATGATGTAGTACCATGTGATGCTTTTCTCATTTCTTTTAACAAATATATATAGTAAGTATCTCCAGTGTACTAAGCACTGGCTGAGATCTTTGTGTTTATAGCTGTGAAAAAAGTAAACAAGTCACTGCTCTTTTGGAGCTTGCACGTGAACAGACAAACAAGGAAATAATGTATTATTTTAAAATGAACATAATGAGATAAATAGAGCAACATGGGTCTGGGAACTAAGAAAGCAAATGGAAGGATTATCCAGACATAATTACAATCTTACATTGCATATCAAGTTGTAAATTATTATTTTATTTTTATACAGCTAATTGCAGAATTCGGTTTATAAAGTAAGACAAGAATATGTACTTAGATTGTAGATACGAGAGAAATAATCTGTATTTACATTTGGAAGAAATTTTGTTAAATTTAGGAAAACTGTCATTATGTTATGCAATTATTTCAACACCTTTGAGAGAAAAGGTGAGAAGGTAAACTCACATAATAAGTGCATTTACATGTTTGGTTATGAAAAGAATTTGTGAAGGAAGTCAAAAGGTACAAACTTCCAATTATAAATAAACAAGTCATGAAGATGTAAAATAAAGGAAGAAAAGAAGAAATTTGTTATCTATAAATTTAAAGGCTGAAGAACTACAGAGGTGAAGATCCTTTTTTAATAATGAATAAATTGGTTTTTTGGTTATCATTATCTTATATTCTCTTCTTATTACTCTTTTTTATGTGAACAGGCATTGGAAAAGTGAAAAGAAAACATAGTGTGCCAGATTCTGCATCTCCTGCTGATGATAGCTTTGTTGACCCAGGGGAACGTCTCTATGACCTCAATATGCCTGCTTATGTGAAATTTAACTACATGGCAGAGAGAGAGGATGAATTATCATTGATAAAAGGGACAAAGGTGATCGTCATGGAGAAATGCAGTGATGGGTGGTGGCGGGGTAGCTACAATGGACAAGTTGGATGGTTCCCTTCAAACTATGTAACTGAGGAAGGTGACAGTCCTTTGGGTGACCATGTGGGTTCTCTCTCAGAGAAATTAGCAGCAGTTGTCAATAACCTAAATACTGGGCAAGTGTTGCATGTGGTACAGGCTCTTTACCCCTTCAGTTCGTCCAATGATGAAGAACTTAATTTTGAGAAAGGAGATGTAATGGATGTTATTGAAAAGCCTGAAAATGACCCCGAATGGTGGAAATGCAGGAAGATCAATGGAATGGTTGGTCTGGTGCCAAAAAACTATGTTACCATTATGCAGAATAATCCATTAACCTCAGGTTTGGAACCATCACCTCCGCAGTGTGATTACATTAGGCCTTCACTTATTGGAAAGTTTGCTGGCAATCCATGGTACTATGGGAAAGTCACCAGGCATCAAGCAGAAATGGCATTAAATGAAAGAGGGCATGAAGGTGATTTCCTCATTCGTGATAGTGAATCTTCGGTAAGTTGGTTTTCAAATAAATGGAAATAGAGCTCTAAGTATTAAAAAAAAAAAAAAAAAAAAAAAAGGAAGATTGGAAAGGTTAAGTTTCTTCCCTAAAATTAACCAGGTGGTAAGTTGGGACATAAACTTAGGTCTTCTGAACCTAGTCAGTGTTCTTTCCAGTCATACTTACTTTAAATAAAATACAGCCATAGCAGTGATAACTACATTGGATTATTTGGTCTTGATTCTGTTGGTCTTGTGTTTCTGAAATATCTTCTGTCACATTAAACTGAAAAATGAAGAAAACTGAACCATGGCCTCTTCATTCAGAATAAAACAACACAGTGAACTAAACTGGGAAAATACTTTTTTTTTTTTCTTTTTTTGAGAGAGAGAATGGAGAATGACCATGAATAGGAGGAAGGGCAGAGAGAGAGAGAGAGAGAGGGAGAGAGAGAAAAATCTCAAGCAGGCTTCACACCCAATGCAGAGCCGATACGGGGGGGTTATCTCACGACCCTGAGATCATGACCTGAGATGAAATCACAAGTCAGACGCTTTAGTGATTGAGCCACCCAGGCACACCTGGGAAAGCATTTCTTAAATTGCATATTGGATGTGCTATCATCCTTAATAAAGGAAATCCCTAAATGTAAAAAAAAAACAAAACAAAAAACTAAGATTTAACTTTATAAATTGGTTGTTTGGAATTTGGAAACCCTTTAATTATTTACCTCAAAAACCTATTTTAACTCACTGTATTTGAAATGCATTTGCAATAAAAAATACCTTTTCCAAAACTAGTAAAACAGTAAAAGTATAAATTCATAAAAATGGAATAATAGTTATGTGGGCTCTTTTGGTTACTGTTTAGGATATTAGAATTTGATGATACTCATTTCCCTTTAAAATGGTCTTTATTTTTCCTTTTAAAAGGATACCACTGGTTTTCCACTTTTCAGATCATTAGTATTGGTTTTGTTTCTGTGTATGTAGTTGTACAAAAGTGAATTTGTGATTGTGCAAAAGGTTGAAAGAAGAAAACCTATCTGTTGTGTGTGTGTGTGTGTGTGCGTGCGCACACATGCATATGGTGTTTGTGTTTATAAGAAGGGAGGAAGAAAAGAGAGAAGGAGAAATCGAGGTTAATTGAACTGCTTGATATGAAGTTCAGGAAACGGGGCCTGTACATAACCCCTAAGGAAGAGCAGGATCAATGATAGGGAAGAGTGGTGGGATTTGTTTTCTGTTTGATAACTGTCTTGGCCCTGCTTTCCAGGACAAGTAGTGGGCAAGTAGGGTTAGAAAGTGAGTGACCCTAGCGCAGGTGGTAAGAATAACCCTAGATATAGGATGTTTCCAAGAAGCTCACTGTTTGAAACTTTGTCAGTAACTATATAAAAGGAGACTTTTAGTCTGTTTAGAAAACTGTTAGGTTAAAATAAAACAAAACAAAAAAACCTAAGAAAGTAAGCTTGATTACAGAACACTGTATTTTCTTGTGGTGGATAATTGAGCATATAGATATTAGCCAAAATACACCATTACTTTTAGCAGTAGAATTTTTAAAGTAAAGGTCTCAAACAGGTGTATTTTGTTTGAATTGAGTAATGTTTTTTAAACATTCAAATTTGTTACCAGTATTTAGATACTGGGGGAAATTTATTATAAAAAATCAGATGACAGACTTCCTTTTAAAATTGGAAGACCTGCCAGCATTGCCCATATTCCTTCAAGGCAAAAATCACAGCTAAGTGGCTACCTCTTTTAGATTGGCCATGCACTGTTCCTTCTGTGTAGCCAGCCTGTCACTTGTTTATGTGTCTTTTTACCCTTGCAAGCATTTGAGTTTATGACCTCTCATTAGTGTCTATCATCTTGGAGAATTCAGAACATTATCTCAACTAGTCTTTAAGATAGCTACTGTTAGCTCACATTAGCTCATGTTTTCTCGTGTGTTTCTGCAGTTGTCTGGCAGGAGAGAAGATAGGTGTGCTTCAGATGTTAAACTTTAAACTAAGGGATTTGCTGTGAGTGTTAGAGCATACTATTTAAGAGACTTTGGAGTCTGACTGCTTGAGTTTGAATTCTGGCTCTCTTGGAAACTAGATGGATGATTTTGAGCAACTTAGCTTTTCTTGGCCTCGATTTTCTCACCGCTAAAAAGGGGTTGGTTGGAGATGTAAAGGAGATAATCTGTGTAAATAATTTAGCACAGTACCTAGTACTTAGCTAAAATTTAAGCACTTATTATTAGTAGTCTAATATAAAAATGCTAACAGATGTCTTTCAAAATGTTTAGCCTACATGTTTTTTTTTCTCTTTTAGCCAAATGATTTCTCCGTATCGCTAAAAGCACAAGGGAAGAACAAGCATTTCAAAGTCCAGCTAAAAGAGACTGTCTACTGCATTGGGCAGCGTAAATTCAGCACCATGGAAGAACTTGTAGAACATTACAAAAAGGCACCAATTTTTACAAGTGAACAAGGAGAAAAACTGTATCTTATTAAGCATTTGTCATGATAATGCTGATCAGAAGTGACTGCTACACAGCTGTAATTCGTCATGTAATTGAAGACTGAGAAAATGTCAGTCCAATCATGTTTGATTGGAAATCACTTTCTGACCCTACATGAGAATTGACTATAGTACATAAGTATTTTTATTATAACTCAGCCCGTACACATATACTACATATGCAAAACATCTGCACAAAGCAATTCCTTATCCTGGGTCTTCTGTTTTATTGTTTTCTTGGCTCTTTTTCTCTTTGCTTCTAATATTAAGGTTTTATATTTTGAAGAAATGATGCAGATCAAAAGTCTTTACATGGAAGAATTTATTGTTTTATTTTCTTTATTTCCTTGTAAGGGTACCATATTAGTCACTTCTGCAATGGTTTCTCTTCATATAAAATTATTATATCAGTATATGGCATATGCTAAAATAAATTTCTTGGACAGTGTTCTTTTCTGTGACTAAATAGCAATAATAAATGGAAAATTAGAAAATTTTTCAGGTATTTGTTGCAAGCCATTGTAAATATCAAGTATGTTATATCTGCCATTTTAAAAAATTTATTCATGGTCTTCATTGTAAAGCAAAACAAATGGGACATACATTTGAAAATGTATCTTGTACACTTCTAATTTACACCTGTTGGAAACAAAAATCTCTAAATTTCTAGGATTTTTGTGGGGGTGCTTCTTATCTGGTTGTTCAAGAAAATAAAGCAGTCTCTGAGATATTTAGCTTTTCAGACTATAAGTGGGTGCTCTAGTGCTATGTATCATTTTCTTCCCTTAGTGCTATTTTACCAAAGCTCTTGTATTGGGGTATGTTCTATCGGTGTCAGTGTGGAAAAAGCTGTGGTCAAATGTTGGGGAAATAGGAGGTAATGAGATACTTGGTTTCCCTCCCTCTAAACATAAGTAATTATCAGGCAATAGTATTTCTACTATTTTCATTTCCTCCTGTCAGCTTTGAGTTTTGTTGACTGAGACAAAAGTAACCTTCAATATTTTAATTAAAATACTTAATACAACCATAGAACTTAGTAGGAAATAATATGGTATTTTTAAAATTTCCCCAATGCTAAGGAAATGAATGTTTCTGTTCTTTAATATACTCTAGATAAGTATTTAAAACATGAAAATTATTGATGTAAAAATTGAAGTCTAATTCCTGAAGTTTTGGGGTTTTTTTTTAATTATTAATTTTTTTTTTTATTCTTCAAATCTTAAAATCATTTAAAGTCTTTACATTACCACTGGGTGGCAGCCCTGGCTTCTCCCACTAAGCAACAGGGTCAGCAAATATAATTAAGGCACTGAAGTATAATTTTTCATTTTCATTATATCCTCATCTTTGTCCATCTTGCTTTGTTTATTGAATGATTATTAGTAGATAAGTTGTGTGCCTCCCTTTTTTGCTATAAGATCACTTGACTATAAGTTGAAGAAAATTTCAGTGTTAAAATATGATTAGGTAGTAAACATCTTTTTATTTAAACATTTGATGATGCCTTTTCTCCATTTTTTGTTTTTTTCCCCCAGTATTACTTTTTTAAAAAATTAATCTTTGTATCACAGGCATGAACTATATAGTAAACCCCACTGAGGATTAAGGATTTTGAGAAAGCAGCTAGGAATGCAGTAGCATTGGAAGTAGACTACACATTTCTGTGCCATAATTAGATTTATAATAACTAGAGAGTTTCCAGATAGCCCACTTAACCATTTTAACAAGCACTGCATTTACTTATCTTCTACAAGGCAGAGGAGTTGGGCCATCTGATTGTTCAACAAAATAAAGCTTGAATAGCATGCAGGAGTTGAGGCAGGCAAACCAGGCTGTAGAACTCTTCCATTTGTTAAATCAGAGAAGAGAAAATGTATTACACACAGATATAAAAGGTATCATCACTCATCTTTTCTTTTTCTGTTGCCACATTTTTCTTCTTTCAGGTGTCTTGTAGTTTCTCATGTCCTTTAGTCCCTCTCTTATCCATGCACAGCTGGGCTGCAAAGTGCCAGGTGGTTGATGAGCCAGTAATACCTATTGTGTGCTCTTCTTATACTGGGATGAAAATCTCACTGGCAACTATGGAATTTTGTACTTAAACATCTTACCAAATTTTTAAAAGTCTTAAACCAACCCTTACCTCAGTAACTTTTTTATAAATGTAAACTTGAAGCAATTTTCTTGAGAGCTAGAACAACCTTAGAAAGCATCTATGTAGCTAGTGAGTAGCAGGACATGTATTAGAAACCAGGTCTTATTCCCAGCCTGGTACACACTGCCATCTCTGCGCTTGTTTTAGACTTCAGAGTTCTGGGGATAGCCTGGGTGGCTCAGCTGAGTGTCCAGCTCTTGATTTCAGCTCAGATCATGTGCTCAGGGTCATGCGCTTGAACCCTGCATTGGGCTATGCACTCAGCGGGGATTCTGCTTGGGATTCTCTCCCTCTTGCACTCTCATTTTCTCTCTTTCTGTCACTGTCTAAAATACGTCTTCACATTGAAACAAACAGACTTAAGAGTTCTGGGAAGAGTGGATTTACAGAAATTTTCTTCCATATGTGAGAAGACACTTAACCATCAATTTAAACACCGATAACACACAGAACCCTGCCCAACCCACTTGTGTAAATAACTTCTCCAAAATCTTGGAAGAAGTTATTTGAGAACTGAAGTTTAGTAATGAAAGGCTGTTGTTGCAGTATCTTATCAATTGGTCACAGGTCCTTAGGATTCATTTGAATATGTATGAACACATACACTGTATCTTACATTTACATCACAGTAACAGATACCTAGCACAATTAAAGACCATGTCACATATATATCACTAAAAACAGGAAAGCTAACTAATCCATTGCTATTGCTGGCAGATGAGCAACTTGGGTTGGTAGAAAAAGGCCATCCTTATAGGTGCATGGCACATAAATTATCTCCAACTTCAAAGCTCTCATTTTGTCTTCTAATCCAGAGATTACAAAGGCAGAGGGGAACTACTGTCAGTGTAGATACTTCTGTGAGAATTAGGAAAAGGCACCTCTTAACCTCCATACTCTGCCCCTCTCCCACGTCTTGGCCAGGTGCCCTATTCAGGGTATAACCAAATAGAACTACAGTAAAGCCCACATAGTACAAAAGTAATTGTTCATATTTAAAAATTGGGGAATTTCACAAAATATTTAGAGTTTTGATTTCCCCTAAATAATAAGCTGACAGTACTGGAGTTAAATTCCCACAAGGTGACTATTGGATGGAACCTAATATAAATGGTTCCCTTATGTTACTAATATACATGGTTAAAAAGAAAAAAAAAAAAAAGAATTGTAAAAGTATTTTTTCCAACCCTTATCTCCCTAGTTCACATCTCCAAATGCAGTTGTAGTTAATTCCTATCTTATAATGTGGAGGTTTTGGTTTAGAATCTGGAAACTTATTTTTCAGAAACAGCTCAGATGCAATGTCCAAATCAACAAATTAGGAATGTAGCATTACAGCATGATTTAACCTTTCCACTTTAATATTTTGCTCCAAGAAAAGGGGGCCCTTTGTATTCTTGTGTATATAGATACATATACAGAGATAGATCTTTTTTAACTGTTTCCAAGTGGCTTCACAGTTATAATCACTTTTTCCTTAAAGGATATTGATAAAAGAGAGATGACAACTTCATTTTATGTTCCGAACAGCATCCAGTGAACTTTCTAAAAAATGGCAACATTACTGCTGGGGAAAACCATTATTTGATTCTACTGTGAAGCAAGGTAGGAAGCTTCTCCCCTCTGATAAGCTGGTTCTGTTGGTTTAGCAAGTTTATATGACTCAGCTCTGTCATCTAAACACGTGTTGACCAGCATACTGTTCATACTCCACACCCTAATTTCTTGCTGTTACATGATCTAAACAAAGTGACCAAGGAACTGAAATGTATTTTTCTAGTTACCATGGAGATGTTTATTGATCAGAAGGTACACAGTTTGCCGAGACGTTTTTAATGAGTAGAACCTAAATTGAGTGTTGTGAGGTTTTAAAGAATAGGAGTTTCAATCAGCCATGTTCATAGAGGTAAATTTTTTAAACCAAAATGTCTTTTTAAGATTATGTTTGTTGGCCAGAGCACGTTTAATTATAAAATATTTCAGAATTGGCCTGTTGCTCATAGTGGCTTAGCACAAACATTTATCTACTGGTCTGGCTGGTTTTTAAATGTTTTGCTCAAATTACTTTTTAAGCTGTTTTTAAGGCTAGGTTAAAGCGAGGCTCAGTATTTTGGAATAATGTAAATTTCATTTGTAGTTATAACTGCAGAAGACAAAGAATAGTCAACGTCCTTTTTTCCATGTTTTGTGGTACCTTTCAGAAAAGTAATGACTTTTAAACAGGAAAACAAACATAAATAGACATCTAAGGTAAAATCCCTCGTTGCTTTAAATAAATTTCTGGGCTGATTCTAAGAAAATTTCTATCTGAGACTATGTAGAAAAGTTGCAGATGGCCTTTGGGTAATTACGGAGACAGCTGGGTTCCAAAATGAGACTGAACTGTTGTCTGTTTTAGAATGATTATTGAATTGATTTTCTTGGGCTCTTACTGAAAGAAATATGTAATCCCTGAATAAGCATGTTGTTTCTAGGAGCATGTAATGCCAAATTTTACTTGTTTTGATATGTTTTCTAAAGGGGGATGGTACAGAAAAGAAACACAGATTTCCTCAGGGCAAATGCTAATCACTTGGTGCCAAGATGAAAAGAATAGTATTTGAACTGTTATATCTATATGTATGATTGTGTGTCAGTGTTTAGCTTTTGGAGATAATTTATCCATCATCCAGCCATGAGGTCAACTCACCTCAACTCACTTCACGGTGTCAGAGTTTTGAGCTAGCAATATGATACTGAGGAAAATAGATATAGCTGTCATAAAATTTATATTGCTAGTGATGAGACGCCTAACGGTGAAGTGCTCTAAAGAAAGAGCAGGAGGTTGAGGAGGTTGAGTGAGAAGTGGGGTGTTAATTAATATAGGGTGATCAAAGGATGCCTCTAATTTAAAAAAATTGACCTTTGAGCTTGTGTACTCCACTTAATAGAATCAGTGATGACTGACCAGGATTAAACTAGTGGTTGAGTGAAAATACAGCAGCCATAGCCATTTAAAAATTATACTACAATTTTCACTATTACAGAGCACTGTTTCTGGTTTCCAGGGTTTTTTTTTTTTAATTGAATAAAATGGTATTTAAGTATAGAACTTTTAACTCAAAGGACTTTTCTGAATAAAGCTTGATTCTCCATCTTAAGAGGAGTTGTTGGGGGGTGTCACATTGAAAAAAAAATCAGGAAGAACTGTTTGACAGACATCAGATCACACCTAAAGGAAAAAATTGAGGTTAAGGAGAATTAAATTCCTGGTGCTCTGCATTGGTGGCCAGACAATAAACTAGGAAGGAAATTGAAAAGTATAAAATATATTGAAAGGAGGTGAAAAAGGGCTATGAGAACCCTGAAAACTAGAGCTTGAAAGTTATATAGTTATATCTGGAGCAGACTTCATAGAAGCAGGAGTTAGAAGAGTAAGACAAGGGGAATACCCTGTGTTTTTTCCAAAAAGAAAGGAGGGAAAAAGGGAGGGAGGAAAGAAAAATTGAGACTGGATTATAAGTATCAGTTGTGCTAAAATCCCAGGACATAGATATTTAGGAATCTGGGTAAAGGGAATTCTGTGCTAAGTAGGGCAAGAATGGTTATTGGAATGGAGTAATTGACCACGTAGTCCATGCCAAGGTACCAGGACTTATCCTGTGCTTACACAACCCTAAGAGTGGTGGCCTCAAATTTTGTGCCCTACTGCCCCACCCACCCTTGGTTCAATTCTAGTCCCAGCACTACAGAACTCAGAGAGCTTAGGAATCTCTTCTTCGATCATCAATTTCCTTATCCCTCCCCACGGTCTCTTTACCTTTCCCTACAAACCTTTTCTCTCCTTGCTTTTTCTTCCGTAATTAAATATCAAATACTTAAGTGGCAAATAATATAATAGGAAAAAATACTCCTATTTCTAGACTGTACTTGCTTATAGTAGGAAATAGGTCCATACTTCAGCAATTCGTCTTCAGACATAAATGATCCTTCAACTCCGGAGAGCAGTAGAAATTAACCTGAAAAGTGCAGGAAACATGTTAGAGAAGAGTTTGGTTTGGACATGTTGCCTTAAAGAGACCCCAACGAGCTAACAAGAGGTATAGAAGTACTTCAAATTCAGAAGAAGGCATAGATCAGAGGGGGGAAGTCAAGGCAAAGGTAGGAGCTGGAGGGTGAGGCACAGCTGTCCAGAAGTTCTCTCTCAATGGCAGGCCCAAGTAGGGGTGATGGACTGAGTTTCTTGAGTCATGAACAAGTCCTGACAGGGACTGTTGTTCAAAAGCTGTGGCAGGCAGGTGGCATTATCCCTCAGTGTCCCTTGAGGTGTGCTGTGACAGAGACTGTCCTTGCGGTGGCTTATGAAAGCTCAGTAATACTGCCTTGTCAATATGGCAGCTGGGCATCTTGCCAGGAACCCATGCCCAAGTAGAGCTAACTACCTTAACCCAAGTTCTGTTGAACAACTCTCCTGCTTCCCCCACAGCATAAGTAAATGAGTTGTTCCGTCATTCTCTGTTTACATACCTTATCCTTTCCATCCTCAGTGTATATTCCCTTCAACTTTTCAGTCCTTGAGCTTGGCTCATGCTACTGGCCCAGTTGGAATGCTCAACTGAATGTGTCTCTCCTACCCAGATCTAATTGGTAGATCCTTAGGATTCCATATTGAGATTTGTCTATTTCCTAAAACCTTTGCTAATCTCCAGGATCACTCACCCCACTGTGCTCCTCAGACACATTGTGGTACAGTTAGGTGAGTGAAAAAGACTTGGAGTTAGGCAAACCTCGGTTGAAATTCCTGTCTCCATCCCGGACTAGCTCTGTGATGTATGGTAAATAAATTTCTCTGATCCCTATGTCCTCATCTGAAAAGTTGGAAATCAGTTCTTACCTTATAAGTCTGATATATAATACATGGAAATCTTTATAATTATGGAAAGCCTTTAGGGACAGTTTTTGGCATGTAGTAGATACCCAGTATGCATTGACTTTGACTGTTAGCTTTTTTTTTTTTTTAACATTTTTTTATTTTTTGAGAGAGAGACAGTGAGAGAGAGGGTGAACCAGGGGAAGGTCAGTGGGAGAAGCAGACTCCCCGTGGAGCAGGGAGCCCGATGTGGGACTCGATCCCAGGACTCCAGGATCATGACCTGAGCTGAAGGCAGTTGTTTAACCAACTGAGCCACCCAGGTGCCCTGACTGTTAGCTTTTAACACATGGAAACTGTGGGCAGAAATGGATTTAGGATAGAGGAATTTGGAAGCCAGGACTGGGAAAACAAGTGTCAAAGGTAGTATGTATGAAGCACTCCCAAGTTGGCATGTGTCCAGACCCAAGGGCAGAGTGGGGCAGGATCAGAAGCAAGGAGAGCAGTGAGAGACTAGGTACAAGCAGCTGGTGACAGTGGCACAGAGGTGGCCACTGACTCAGTACTGGGATCATGGAAAACATGCACCAAGTGTTCTTGAACATGATGTAGTAAAAAATACACAATTAATATTAACACTTATTTTGCCAGATACCACTGTAAGTATACCATCCCATTTAGTCCTCACAACAGCCCTATGAATTAGGATGGTCTCCCAATTTACAAGGTAAAGACAATAAAACAGACTATTTAAATGACTTGCCTAAAAAATTCAGCTAGTAAGTGGCAGAGCCCAGACAATTGTTTCCAGATCCACCTTTAAACTACCCTCTAATAGAGATCTTCAACTGGAAGCCTATCTTTGCTGGTCCAGGGGCCGGACCATAAGATGGGGAGCCTGCAAAGGACCAGCCAAAGTGAATAATCCCCAATGTATTTATTGGTTTGTTTGTTTTTTAAAAGATTTTGTTTTTAAGTGATCTCTACACCTCACAAAACTCAAACCTATAACCCTGAGATCAAGAGTTGCATGCTCCACTGACTGAGCAAGCCAGGGGCTTCTGTATTTATTGTTAACATTATGAATATAGCAAATGGTTAATACAGCATTTGTGAAAACTATTGTATTTCTGGAACTGGGCTAATTGTGCTTTGTCAGTATTCTTTAATCCCACAACTATTATGTAAGGCATTACCTATTTTGTAAATGGAAAGGAGTTGCTTAAAAAAATGGAGTTGCTTTCTTCCCATTCATATCAAAGGAGTACTACTTTTCCTATCCACTCCTCAACCTACAACTATCGATCTGATGAGCCAAGCTCTCCACTGAAACCCCTGTTACTGAAATTTAACAGATGGGCTTCCAGGTGCTAAATTCAGATGGCCTTCCAGGTGCTAATTTGTGATCAACTTAGTGACTCTTCTGCACTCCTTGATGATTTCCCCCATCCTTCATCATTTCCAGGACCACAGTTTACCCAGGACTACCTCTCTGGCCTATTTTTCTCCCTGTATCTCCATTTCTTCTTTCTTGTGCTGGTCCTTATAGGTAGGTCTTCTCCAGGAGCATGTCCACATGTCTCCTTTATTTACACAATCTCCTTGCATGCTCTCACCCACTTCCTGATCTCTGCTACCACTGGAATGCTGAGGGTAGGGGAAATGGTGCCATGGCCTTGACACCCACAGATTTGGGACAAAGATCAAAGGACATAGAGACTGCTGCTGCCCATAAAAGCATGTCAAATTGAAGTGTATGAAGGTGAACACATGGAACCTTCTGTACCACCCCCAACCCTGCCTAGTCAGATCTCACCTCTTCCTCCTCCTTTCCATTATTTTGATTGAGGACCTGCCATCCACCCAGTTACTCATGCCTAGACCTGAAAGTCTTGTTTTCTTCCTCCACCCTGCTAATCCATTCTGTATGTTAGAGCTATCAATTCTGCCTCTTTCATCTTTTGAATTTAGTCACTTATCTCTACAGACCTGGGAAAGTCTAGTGGAAGCCAACACTGTCTCTCGCCTCACTGACTGACATAGTTTATTCATTGCCCTCCTGCCTCCAGTTTTGTCCCTTCCACTGTTTTCTCCACTCCAGTCATAAACTTTTTAAAGCTCCAATGCAGGGAATAACATGATGAGATTTGAGCTTTTAACCCTCATTGCTCTCAGGATAAACTCTAACCTCCTCAACAAAGCATTCAGAGATGTCTGGAATCCTGGATCTATGAGCCTCGTTCCTTGCCACCCAGTCTTGCTCTCCTATATTCCCTTGTGGATATTTCTCTCACTTTATCTTCAATATTGATTTATGACTATTTCCATATCTGTCTTCTCCACTAGTTGAAAAGTTCTTGGATTAGGGCAGGGACTATTGAATTCCCAGATTCTAGGGTACAGTAGGCCCTTGGTGAATATTTGTTGAATGAATAAAAAAATAGGTGATTAACTTTCCCAAAGGTTATGATGCAAATAAGTTCTGAAAGTGGAACCAAAATCTGTGGCACTCTAAAACCCATATTGGCCCACTAATGCATCCCACTAATGCTTACATCAAACAGTAACAAAAAGACATACAGCACCCAAAAGAATTGAAAACAGGGTCTTGAAGAGATGTTTGTATACTCATGTTCATAGCAGCATTATGCACAATAGCTAAGAAATGGAAGCAACTCAAATGTCCATTGATGGATGAATGAAGGATAAGCAAAATGTGTTATGTACATACAATGGAATATTATTTAGCTTTAGAAAGGAAGGAAAATCTATAATATACTACAATATGGGTGAATCCTGAGGATATTATGAGTGAAATAAGTCATAGACAAGTAATTGCATGATTCCATTTATATGAGATAGTGTAGTCAGAATCATAAAGGCAGAGAGTACAATGGTTGTCAGGGGCTAAGGGGAGGGAGAAATGGGGAGTTACTGTTTAACTGGTATAGAGTTTCAGTTTTATAAGATGAAAAGATTTAGAGGGATGGATGGTGGTGATGGTTGCATAACAATTTGAATATATTAATACCACTGAACTGTACACTTAAAAATGGTTAAGAAGGAACTCAGAAAGAAAAATAGCATATGATTTCACTCCTGGGTGGAATTTAAGAAACAAAACAGATGAACATAGGGGAAGGGAAGGAAATATATAATACAATGACAACAGAGAGGAAGGCAAACCATAAGAGACTCTTAATTCCAGAAAACAAACTGAGGGTTGCTGGAGGGGGGATGGGCGGGGGCATGGGGTAACTGGGTGATGGGGATTAAGGAAGGCACTTGAAGTAATGAGCACTTGGTATTATATTCAACTAACGAATCGCTAAATTCTACCCTGAAACTAATACAGTATATGTTAATTAAATTGAATTTAAATAAAATAATTTTTAAATTGTTAAGAAGGTCAACTTTATGTTATGTATATTTACAAAACAAAAATAAAAACAAAAAGCTTCAAAAAAAAGTCCCCAAACAAAGATGTCCTGCAAGGAGTCTTGGTCCCATTTTTCTCCTCCATCTTGCTGATTCCCACTCTCTCTGCTCCAAGGTAACCAATCTTGTTAGTTTCTGTTATCTCCTTCCAGGTTTTCTTTTTGCAAATATAAGCAAATATAAAGCTATATTCTTCACCTTCTGACTTCTTAAAAGATATTAAAAAACATTTTTTTTAACAACTTTACCTTTTCTGGAGTATGTAGCAAAAGGAGCTAGTAAGTACCCAGCTTGAATGAACTGACAAGATGGAGACTTGGAAGACAATAGCTATTTGAGGAGAGGGTAAAGTAATCTTGCTTGCTCACCACGAGTGAGGCCTTTAGGGACAGCCAGGGTCCTCCAGGACAGAGCCTTAGGTATCTCTCCTAGGCAGATTCTCAAGCTCCTCAGAGTTACCTTTTCTCGGGAACTCTTCTAGGCCACTCCCTCTGATGCAATATCTGGGTTTGGACAGAAAGGAGGGAACTGCACAGCCCGCCCCTTCTGAGCTGACTGGGCTGACTCTTCTTTCTAGAACAATTCAGTCTTCCGGCAATTCAAACCTCAGCTCCAACACCTGCATTCTGAAGCAAGGATGGCTGAGATGGACAGAATGCTTCATTCTGGAAGGAAACAATATTCCAGGTCTAGCTGAATCTGCCAAACACAGACCCTCTCTGTGGTTTTAGAAGAAGTCTTGACAAATCTTATCATGTGGTTTTTCTACGCCTTGATTCCTTGTTTACTTGTAGGTAAGTATGAATTAGAATATAGCCAGTAGCTTGGGATTCAAATATAGGTTAAGAAGATGAAAAATACTTTAGCAGAGTTTGGAGTTGCAATATAGGTATAGAACATATTGTGTCTGTTTTTAAAAAGGTTTCTCAAATCTTAAACCTTCATCCCCATTAACAAAGCAAAAGCCTGCATTCTGTTTGGAAATCTCTTTCCTAATGATCACAGAACAATTTGGAAAGATAAAGTATCAAAGCAGATAGATTAGCAGAGCTCCATGCATTTTATTATTTATCTCATCTGGGACACCTGGGTTGCTCTGTTGATTAAGCGCCTGCCTTCGGCTCTGGTCATGATCCCAGGGTACAGGGATCAAGTTCTGCATCAGACTCCTTGCTCAGTGGGGAGCCTGCTTCTCCTGCTTCTCCCTCTGCCTGCTGCTCCCCTACTCGTGCTCTCTTTCTGTCTCTCTGACAAATAAATAAAACCTTCAAAAAAAATTGTCTCATCTGGTTTTAAAAGGCAAAACATGGTTATCTGGGTCTTTCTGTGTGTGCCTTGGGATGTTAACTGTAAAGACAGGGTAAAGTAAAATAAAGATTCTAACAATATATACATGAATAAAAAGGCTTAATTTGCAACCTTAATATTGGGTATAAGACCTATAAAAATTGAATTTCTCCTGGTCACTGCAGAAAAAGTAGCAGTTGGGTACTCCATAGCATTTTAAAATAATTGGTTTGGGGCATTTTCTCTACCAGTAAGATTACATAATTTTCTCTGCTCCACTCCTGGCTGCTTGTACCTACATGCTTTATTGTTCCAAAATTGAAGCTCCTTAGTCTTTGCTGTTTCTTCATGCCAAAACACATTTAAGGGAAATTTAAAATTTTAATGCTCTGAGGTACTGGGCACTTTGCAGTGTTGGTGGGAGCCCTGAGTTCTTTCTGTCTTTTCTTTCTCCTTCCTTCCTTCCTTTCCTCTCTCCCTCCCTCCCTTTCTTTCCTTCTCTCCCCTCTTCCTTCCTTCCTTCCTCTGAGAACTAATTGTTTTAGTTTAAATCAGGCAACAAATTATTCTAAAGCGATTTGCAGATGTTTAGAATTGGCTTTTTAACATCAAATTTACAGTGTCTCTTCCTAGCTCAAAAACCTTCACAACTCCCAATTGCTCAGTGCATGAATGCTCAGGGCATTCAGATCCACTGTTTGTTTCATGATCCTGCATATTCAGGCCTCAACTCTATTCCCCATTTTTCTTTGACAACAGTATGAACCACAGGTAGTTGCTGTCTTCACCTATAATACCCTCATTTCCTCCTCCCAGCTTTTATGATCGTTATTTCCTACCAGAAGCACTCTGGTCCTTTCCTCAACTCAAGCCCGTACTCCCCTTGTCATTCCTTCTACCTTTAGACTCTTCCCAGACTTCTCTCTTCTTTGACTCTTGACCGCACATACTCTGCTTCAGTGGGTTACTTCTGTTTCCTGTGCTGGCCTGAGGAAAGGGCCTGGACATCTTTTCTGGTGTCCTCACAGCTCCTAGCATAGGCTAATCATGTTTGTTATTTGGTTAGTTAGCAGACTGATTAGTTGGTGAAACAAGTTGCCAGAAAAACAAGCCCCCACTAAGCCAGAGGGAGAAGATGAGGAGGCCAAATGAGAAGGGGAAGGCGCAGCAATTTTTTCCAAATTCTTTTTCCTTCACTGAGGTATAGTTGACATTTAACATTGTATTACTTCCAGATACACACCATAATGATTTGGTATTTGTATTTATTGTAGAATGATGACCATAATAAATCTGGTTAACATCCATCATCATACATAGTTATGTAACCGAACCAATGCGAGTTGGCTCCTTGATGAGTCAGAAACTGCAAGTTAATTTGTTGCACAAGGAAAACTTCTATTTACAACAAATAAGGAGATCATGGCAAATGGCTTCCAAAGTGGTTACTCCCCCAGGGTGGATGGGTTCCTTTTGTTTAGAGTTAGAATGAATATTTTAGATAGGAAAACCCTGTCACGGTATGTAGAGGGGGACATAACTTTGCACATGTGCTGTAAGGAGACATGCCTAGGCATACATTGTACATTATGTAAATGAGACTTGTGCTTCTCCTTTACCATGAGGTAAAGGTAATTGCTGGTCATTCCACAGGTCACTCCCTGGTCCATCTGCATAGGCCTTAGCCTGAGTTTAGCTCAAGCAGTCTGGGTCATCTGGGATAGTAGGAGGTGGTGTCAGGGCTATCGCCATCCCCTGGGGGTAGGTTTGGGTTTCATTTGCCTGAGTTAAGAGGTAAGCCAGAAAGAAGAGCTTAAGGAAAAATATAGGACAAGGTCTTGGAGTCTAGTTGGTGAGTTACACATTGTTTTTTTCTTGTGATGCAATACAGTGCTATTTAAATACCTTAAAATCTGCAAGCAGTATTAATAACTATAGTTACCATGCTGTACATTACATCCCCAGGACTTACCTATTTCACTTAAAACTGGAAATTTGTACCTTTTGACTCCCTTCACCCATTTTTAAATTTGGCATTTTCTTCAATGAGGCAGTCCAGTCTTTTAAGCCTTTCCTGAAAACTCCTGTTTCAAACAGAGCTGGAAATGAGTGTGGTCTTCTGCCACCTATAAACCTATACAGAAAAACAAAAAACAAAAAAAAACAGTAATGGAAACCACAAGGATGTTCCAATCAGAGAGATCTGTGTGAGTTTTGACTTCATCACTTGCTAGCTCAGTGACTGTATCATACAACTTCATTTTCCTCATCAGTGAAATGGTTAAAAAAAAAATAGCCATCTATTGGGAGATTGGGAGGTGTTTTAATTAAATGAGATGATGCAAACGAAAGCACTCCAAAGATGTCCATGTGTGCCACCCCCAGGTTAATTATTATTATCTGTGGGTTACGTAAACAGATGGTGTTCTCAGCAAATAATTGCTTTAGTTGAGGTTGCCTTCATACAATTTTGACCATTTCCTCTGGATGGTGTAGGTGATTGCAAAGAATTCTGCAAATTCTAAATGAACTTCTATTACTCTAGATCCCTGGACAGGTGGGTAGAAATTCTTGCTCACCTTTATAGAATTCATTTGCCTTGCGCTGTCCCTTCCAAATAATAGTGTGTGATTCAGGAAACTGATCACTACTACTACTACTACCACCACCATCACCACCACTCCTCCTACTACTACTGCCACTACTACTACTACCAACAACATTAATAGCAATAGCAGCAACAACAATCACAGTGGCTGTTTCTGAGCTCACACAGTGCTCTAGTTTAGCAAAAGGACTTCTCAAAATCCTGCAAAGTAGGTGGTATTACACCCACTTTACATACCATGAAACAGACTCAGAGAGGTTCAGTAATTTGCCTAAGTATTTACATATAGTAAGTCGGAGAATTGGGATTTGACTCTGGTTTGGCTAGTTCCAGAGCCTGTGCCCTCTGTATCTCTCTCGAAAAGAAGCTGAGACACTGAAGCAGGAAGGGGAAAGGGAGGACAGACAAAGTCTGGGGAATAAAGATGCTGCTACCTTTTCTGAGCATTTGCTATAAAGGCTGTTGGAGGGTAGAAGTGGCAGAAAGGAACCCAAGTGAGGGGAGTTGGCAGTAGACTCAGTGGTAGGAAGCCAGCATTGGCATCATTCTAAAGGAGGAGATACAAGGATTTCTGTCTGGAAAATTTGCCCAAGGGCTTTGTGGTGGGCAGCCTTACTTAGTAGCAAAAACATCCTATATCAAATAGGAGATTAGGAAAAAGGAAGTAAAGCTGAGGCTAATTTCATTAAGGGAGCCAACACCTAATTCACTTACTTAATTTTCATTCAATGACATTTCTCTTACCTTCTATGTGCTAGGTTCTGGGCTAGGTGCTGATTATAGAAGAATAAATTAGAATCCCTTGTCTTCAGGGAACATAAGAGCCTGCTGGGAAATACATTTAAGTCTTTGGCATTAGGGAATTGACCATTATAGTTTCAACTATTCTTTGGCAATAAGAGGTAAGATCTGCATTAGTGGTACTCAGTCTCAAATGCACATTGCAATCACCTGGGGAGCTTTTAAAACTATAAATGCCTGGGTTTCAAGAGCCAGAGATTCTGACTTAATTAATCTAGGGTGCTTTCTGGGCATTGGAATTTTTCCTAATTCCATATCTGGGGCTCCTTAGAGAAGTGGTTTATTCCAGGACTGGGCAGAGAAAATGAAATACAAGTCTGGAGCATTTGTAGTGAGTAAGAAAGTACTCAAAAAAGGATGGAGCCCTAAGTGAAATGAGTATCCTGGATTAAATCCTAAATTGAAAATATCTTCTCCATTCTGTTGGTTGTATTTTGGTTTTGTTGACTGTTTCCTCTGCTGTGCAAAAGCTTTTATATTGATGAAGTACCAATAGTTCATTTTTGCCCTTGCTTCCCTTGCCTTTGGCTATGTTTCTAGGAAGAAGTTGCTGCAGCTGAGGTTAAGAGGTTGGTGCCTGTGTTCTCCTCAAGGATTTTTTTTTTAAAGATTCTTATATTTATTCATGGGCAGAGAGAGATCACAAGTAGGCAGAGAAGCAGGCGGGGGGTGGGGGAAAGCAGGCTCCTACCCCCCGAGAAGAGAGCCCTATGCGGGACTTGATCCCAGGACCCTGAGATCCTGACCTGAGCTGAAGGCAGAGGCCCAACCCACTGAGCGACCCAGGCGTCCCTCTCCTCAAGGATTTTGTTTTTTTATTTTTTAAATTGTATTTTATTTTTTTTTAAAGATTTTATTTACTTATTTGACAGAGAGAGATCACAGTAGACAGAGAGGCAGGCAGAGAGAGAGAGAGGGAAGCAGGCTCCCTGCTAAGCAGAGAGCCTGATGCGGGACTCAATCCCAGGACCCTGAGATCATGACCTGAACTGAAGGCAGCGGCTTAACCCACTGAGGCACCCAGGTGCACCTCCTCAAGGATTTTGATGGATTCCTGTTCTCACATTGAAGATTTTCAACCATTTTGAGTCAATTTTTGTGTGTGGTTTAAGGAAATGGTCCAGTTTCATTCTTCGGCATGTGGCTGTCCAATTTTCCCAACACCATTTGTTGAAGAGACTGTCTTTTTTCCATTAGACATTCTTCCCTGCTTTGTCGAAGATTAGTTGACCATATTGCTGCAGGCCTATTTCTGGGCTCTCTATTCTGTCCCATTGATCTATGTGTCTGTTTTTGTGCCAGTACCATACTGTCTTGATGATGACAGCTTTGTAATCAAGCTTAAAGTCTGGAATTGTGATGCTGCCAACTTTGGTTTTCTTTTTCAGTATTCCTCTTCTATTCAGGATCTTTTCTGGTTCCATACAAATTTTAGGATAATCTGTTCCATTTCTGTGAAAAAAGTCGAAGGTATTTTGATAGGGATTGCATTAAATGTGTAGATTGCTCTAGGTAGCATAGACCTCTTAACAATATTTGTCTTCCAGTCCATGAGCATGGAACATTTTTCCATTTCATTGTGTCCTTCTCAATTTCTTTCATGAGTACTTTATAGTTTTCTGAGTACAGATCCTTTGCCTCTTTAGTTAAGTTTATTCATAGGTATCTTATAGTTTTGGGTGCAGTTGTAAATGGGATCAACTCCTTAATTTCTCTTTCTTCTGTCTTCTTGTTGGTTTATAGAAACGCAACTGATTTCTGTGCATTGATTTTATATCCTGACACTTTACTGAATTACTGTATGAGTTCTAGTAGTTTTGGAGTGGAGTCTTTTGGGTTTTCCACATGCCATCTGCAAAGAGTAAGAGTTTGACTTCTTTTTTGTTAGTTCAGATGCCTTCTATTTTTTTGTTGTTTTGTCTGATTGCTGAGGTTAAGACTTCTAGTACAATATTGAATAGCAGTGGTGATAGTGGACATTCCTGCTATGTTTGACCTTAGGGGAAAGGCTGTCAGCTTTTCCCCCATTGAGAATGATATTAGCTGTGGGTTTTTCATAGATGGCTTTTATGATATTGAGGTATGTACACTATGAAGAGTTTTAATCAAGAAAGGATGCTGTACTTGGACAAATGTTTTTACTGCATCAGTTGAGAGGATCATTTGGTTCTTGTACTTTCTTTTATTTATGTAGTGTATTGCATTGATTGATTTGCAGATGTTGAGCCAACCTTGCAGCCCAGGAATAAATCTCACTTGGTTGTGGTGAATAATCCTCTTAATGTACTGTTGAATCCTATTGACTAGTATCTTGGTGAGAATTTTTATATCCATGTTCATCAGGGATATTGGTGTGTAATTCCCCTTTTTGGTGGGGTCTTTATCTGGTTTTGGGATCAAGGTAATGCTGGCCTCATAAAATGAGTTTGGAAGTTTTCCTTCTATTTCTTTTTTTTGGAACACTTTCAGGAGAATAGCTATTAATTCTTCTTTAAATGTTTGGTAAAATTCCCCTGGGAAGCCATCTGGCCATGGGCTCTTGTTTATTGGAAGATTTTTGATTACTGTTTCAATTTCCTTCCTGGTTATAGTCTCTTCAAGTTTTCTATTTCTTTGTGGTTCAGTTTGGTAGTCTGTATATTTCTAGGAAAGCAACAGTTTCTCCCAGATTGTCTTGTTTGTTGGCATATATTTGCTCATAATATGTTCTTACAATTGTTTATATTTCTTTGGTGTTGGTTGTGATCTCTTTCATTCATTATTTTGTTTATTTGAGGTCTTTTCTTTTTGATAAGTCTGGCCAGGGGTTTATCAATCTTATTAATTCTTTCAAAGAACCAGTTCTTTGTTGTTCTTTTTGTTGTTGTTGTTTTGTTTATTTCTTCTACTGTTATTTTGGTTTCTATTTCAATGATTTCTGCTCTAAATTATTTCTCTTCTGCTGGGGTTAAGCTTTATTTGCCTTTCTTTCCCAGCTCCTTTACGTGTAGCATTAGGTTGTGTATTTGAGACCTTTCTTGTTTCTTGGGAAAGGCTTGTATTGCTATATACTTCCCTTTTAGGACCCTTTTTGCTGCATCCCAAAGATTTTGAAGAGTTGCGTTTTCATTTTCATTTGTTTCCATGAATTTTTTTTCAGTCTTCTTTAATTTCCTGGTTGACCCATTCATTCATTAATAGGATGTTCTTTAACCTCCATGTATTTGCGTTCTTTCCAACTTTCTTCTTGTGATTGAGTTCCAGTTCCAAAGCATCGTGATCCAAAAACACGAGGGAAAAATCCCAGTCTTTTTATACTGGTTGAGACCTGATTTCTGACCCAGGATGTGATCTATTCTGGAGAATGTTTCATGTGCCCTCGAGAAGAATGTGTATTCTGTTGCTTTAGTATGGAATGCTCTGAATATATCTGTGACATCCCATCTGGTCCAGTGTGTCATTCAAAGCCCTAATTTCCTTGTTAATCTTCTGCTTAGGTGATCTGTCCATTTCAGTGAGTGGGATATTAAAGTTCCCTATTGTTATTGTATTATTATCAATATATTTTTTTGATTTTGTTATTAATTGGCTTGTATAATTGGCTGCACACATGTTAGGGGCATAAATATTTATAATTGTTAGATCTTGTTGAATAGACATTTTAACTGTCATCTAGTGTCCTTCCTCATCTCTTATTACAGTCTTTAGTTTAAAATCTAATTTGTCTGATATAAGGATGGCCACCACAGCTTTCTTTTGATGTCCATTACCATGACAAATGATTTTCCACCCCCTCACTTTATTTTTAATTGTTTTTTAAAGATTTTAGACTTAAAGATTTTACTTATTTATTTGACAGAGAGAGAGATCACAAGTGGGCAGAGAGGGAGGCAGAGAGATTGGCGCTGAGCAGAAAGCCTGATGCAGGGCTTGATCCCAGGACCCTGAGATCATGATCTGAGCAAAAGGCAGAGGCTTAACCACTGAGGCACTCAGGCACCCCTCCACTCCCCCACTTTAAATCTGGAGGTGTCTTTGAGTCTAAAACGAGTCTCTGGCAGAGAGCATAGCAATGGGTCTTGCTTTTTTATCCATTCTGATATCCTGTGTCTTTTGATTGGGACATTTTAGCCTGTTTAATTCAGAGTAACTATTGAGAGATATGAATTTAATGCTGTTGTATTGACTGTTTTGCCTGTAAGGTGACTGTTACTGTATATTGTCTCTGTTCCTTTCGGGTTTGTGTTACTTTTCGTCTTTCTCTTTGCCTAGAGGGTTCCTTTCAATATTTATTATAGGGCTGGTCTGGAGATGACAAATTCTTTTTTTTTTTTTAAGATTTTATTTATTTATTTATTTAAAGATTTTATTTATTTATTTGACAGATCACAAGTAGACAAAGAGGCAGGCAGAGAGAGAAGAGGAAGCAGGCTCCCTGCTGAGCAGAGAGCCTGATGGGGGCTCGATCTGAGGACCCTGGGATCATGACCTGAGCCGAAGGCAGAGGCTTAACCCACTGAGCCACCCAGGTGCCCCGATAAATTCTTTTTTTCTATTTGTCCCAGTAGTTTTTTATCTCTCCATTTTGAATGGCATCCTAGCTGAATAAAGCATTCTTGGTTACATACTTTTCTCATTTAGCACCCTGAATATATCATGCCATTTTCTTCTGGCCTTCCAGGTCTCTATGGATAGGTCTGCTGCCAATCTAATGTTTCTACCCTTGTTAGTTACAAGATGCTTTCAGGATTTTCTCTTTGTCTCTAAGATTTGTAAGTTTCACTATTATATGTTGGATATATATATATCCATTTTTATTGATTTTTGAGGGGGATTCTCTGTGCCTCCTAGATTTTGATGCCTGTTTCCTTCCCCAGATTAGGGAAGTTCTCAGGTGTAATTTGCTCCAATATATCTTCTGCCCCCCTCTCTCTTTCCTCTTCTTCTGGGATCCTAATTATTCTAATATTGTTTTGTTTTATGGTATCACTTGTGTCTTGAATTCTCCTCTTGTGATCCAGTAGTTGTTTATCTCTCTTTTTCTCAGCTTCTTTTTTCTCCATTAATTGCTCTTCTATATCACTAATTCTTTCTTCTGCCTCATTTATCCTAGCAGTTAGAGCCTCCATTCTTGATAGCCTCTCACTGATAGCCTTTTTTATTTCAATTTGGTTATATTTTAGTTCTTTAAATTCTCCAGAAAGGGAGTCTCTAGTGTCTTTATGCTTTTTACAAGCCCACCTAGTATCTTTGTAATCATTATTCTGAACTTTGGTTCTGACATCTTACTATTGTCCATAGATTAGGTCCCTGGCAGTCAGTACTGCCTCTTGTTCTCTTTTCTGAAGTGAGTTTTTCTGTCTTGTGTTCTGTCCAGAGAAGAATAGATGGACGAGAGAACAAAACGCTAAAATGGCAACAATGACTCCAGAGAAATATACACTAAACAAATAGAAAGTGACCCAAAACTAGGAGGGGGAAAAAAAAGAACATAATCAGACAGGTGAGCAGAATAGAGCAATACACCTGATTCTGTGTATTTTGGTCTGTTTTTTTAGAAAACTAGATCCCAAAGTTGTAAAGAAAGAAAAACTTACATATGTACAAAAATAAAATGAAATATAATTAAAGGATAGAATATAACTATAAAAATGGAAATTAAAAGACAAGAAAAAAAAGAAAGAAAAACAACAAAAACAATAATAAAGAAAAAAAAGAAGGGATATAAACAGACAGGTGAACGGAACAGAAATACACTATTTCTTGAGTGTATTTTGGTCAGTTAATTAGAGGAAATTATACCCAAAATTGTAAAGAAAGAAACATATATATAAAAATAAAATGAAATACATTGAAAGGATAGAATGTAACTATAAAGATGAAAATTTTTAAAAATGTAACAAAGCAGAAGACCCCCCCCACACAAAAAAAATAGAGAGAGAGAGAGAGAATATGATCAGGTGGGTGACTAGAACAGATCCATATACCAGATTTTGGGTGTATTTTGATCTGTTAGAAGAAACTGCATGCCAGTTATATATATATGTATAGATATAGATATCTATATATCTATCTATCCCAGTATGTGTGTGTATGTGTGTGTATATATATATGTATATACACACAAATTAGATTAAATACAGTGAAGTGGTAGAATGTCAATGCAAAAATGAAAATTAAAAAAGATTTTAAAAAAGAAGTTGATAAAATAAGTTGCTTGAAAAAGGAAGGAAGAAAAATCTAAAAAAAAAGAAGACCATTAAAAAGATTAAACTTGGATGGGACGCCTGGGTGGCTCAGTTGGTTGGACGACTGCCTTCGGCTCAGGTCATGATCCCGGAGTCCCGGGATCGAGTCCCGCATCAGGCTCCCAGCTCCATGGGGAGTCTGCTTCTCCCTCTGACCTTCTCCTAGCTCATGCTCTCTCTCACTGTCTCTCTCTCAAATAAATAAATAAAATCTTAAAAAAAAAAAAAGATTAAACTTGGAGACTAAAGAATCATGGGAAAAAAGTCATGAATTCTATGGGCTGTATTCCCTTAGTGCTGGAATTCTATAGTTCTCTTTGATCAGTAAACTTGGTCTTGACTTGACTGGATGTTCTTGTTGATCTGGGGGAGGGACCTGTTGGATTGATTCTCAGTTGTCTTTGCCAGGGGCTGAGTGACACTGCCCTTGCCAGGGGCCAGACAAAGTAATCTGCTCAGGTTTGCTCTATGCACCTTTTTTTTTTTTTTAAAAGATTTTATTTATTTATTTGACAGAGAGAGATCACAAGTAGGCAGAGAGGCAGGTGGAGGGAGAGAGAGAGAGAGAAGAGGAAGCACACTTCCTGCCAAGCAGAGAGCCCGATGTGGGACTCGATCCCAAGATGAGATCATGACCTGAGCCAAAGGCAGAGGCTTAACCCACTGAGCCACCCAGGCACCCTATATGCACCTTTTGTTCCCTGGAGACTTTTGTGCAGCTTTAGAGGATGAGAATGAAAATGGTGGCCTCTCAGTCTCTGGCCCCAGAGCCGAAACTCGGGGCCCCACTTCTCCTGTGAGCCCTCAGAAAAAAGCAGTCAATCACTCTTGTCTCCCTGGTCTCCAGCTGGACTCTGACCTCACCCAGCTTGTGGCTGGACATTTCTATCTCAGGCACACAACTTGCTTTCGAGTCTCCAAACGCAGCAGATTCCTGTGGCCTGCTTCTACACCCCTACCCCTCCTCCCAAGGGAGGAAAGGGGGTCTTGCCAGTTCTGCCACAGACCAGGGTTTATGGCAACCATGAATTGAGAGCCCACTCCTGGGCTCACTCTTTGCAGCTGACTTCCCCAGTCTGATGCCTGGGAGCTCTGCCACTCAGGCATCCCTGGTCTTCCTGAGACCTAGAGGATCACTCCCTGCTTAGCTGCCTGAGTGATGTCCCTCACCGAAGCAAACTTTTGAAAGTTCCGATTTCATGCTCCACTGGTCTTTCACTTGCTGGTTTCCAGCTGATAGAGGTTCCCTCCCCCTGCTGTCTGGCTTCCCAAATATCACCTCAGATTCACTTCTGTGTACCTCCTACCTTGCAGAAAGTTGTGGCTTTTCTATTTGTAGAGTTGCAGCAATTCTTTTCTTCCATCTCTGGTTGAGTTTGCAGGTGTTCAGAATAATATTATGGCTTTCTCTCTGAATTCCCTTTAACCAGATGAAATTTATGTCTCCTTCTCCTCCACCATCTTGGACTCCTCTCCCTGAGTAGTACTTTTAAAGGTGAGGTCATAAAGACAAAGACTGAAAACAGTTTGGAGGAGACTAAATGCAGGATCCTGAATTGGTTCCTGGGAAAAAGGAAGTTTATTAGGAGAAGAACTGGTCACATTTAAATAAAGACTGAAGCTTCATTAATGATATTGTACTAATGCTAATATCTTAATTTTCATAATTATGTTATGGTTATATACATATGGAAGGCTGAATTAGAGTGTATATAGGAGCTCTCTGTACTATTTTGGCAGCTCTTCTCTCTGTCTGAAATTATTTTTTCTCAGATTTATTTATTTGAGAGAGAGAGAGAGAGAAAGCACTTGAGTGAGTGGGGGAGGGGCAGAGGGAGAGAATTTTTCACGTGGACTACCTGTTTAGGTAGTCTCACTACCCTGAGATCATGACCCTAGCTGAAACCAAGAGTCAGATGCCCAACTGACTGAGTCATCCAGGTGCACCTAATTATTTTAAAACAAAACTTAACAGGACTGCCTGGGTGGCTCAGTCTATTAAGCACTGGACTCTTGATTTTGGCTCAGGTCATGATCTTAGTGTCCTGGGATCAAGCCCTGAGTCAGGCTCCACCCTCAGTGTGGAGTCTGCTTGAGATTCTCCCTCTCCCTCTGCCTCTGCCACTCCCCCTGTGTGTGTGTGCATGCTCTCTCTCTCTCTCTCTCTCTCTCGGCAGGGAGCCTGCTTCCTCCTCTTTCTCTCTCTGCCTGCCTCTCTGCCTACTGGTGATCTCTCTCTGTCAAATAAATAAATTAAATCTTTTAAAAAATAAATAAAAACTGAGAACCTATTCTGGATGCAGTGAGAGAGAGAGAGATGGGAAGACAGAAAAGAAAGTAGGAGAAATTTGAAGCATGAAAGGGACTCAATCAGCCATTGTTGACTTTAAAGATGGAGGATGGGGGCCTTTAGCAGGAATATAGGGGGCCTCTGGTAGCTGGAATGGTAAAGAAACAGATTCTCCCCTGGAGCTTCTAGAAGAAATGCAGTCCTGCCAACTCACAGACCCCTGGAGACCGGTGTCAGACTTCTGACCTATAGACTGTAACATAATAAATATGTGTTGTTTTATAAGATGCTTAATTTGTGGTAATTTGTTACAACAGCAAGAGAACAATTAATAGGCTGCAAGAGAGAGAGAAATCAGCACTGTGAATGAAGCTCTATGCAAAATATGTTGCTTAGGTTTGCCCATGCTGAATCTTAATAGTCATGTCACGGTCACCAGGCTCAAGTCTCTATTGGAAAAATCACCAAAGAGGCTCCACCCAGCAATCTTTCTGAAGATACTTCAGTCAGACTGCTAGAATGAGAACAATACAATGTTCTATAGAAAAAAAAGCATAAATGTTTACAAGGAACCAGAAGATTATATAGAGGGCTCCAACATCTCTCTCCAACTCTGGTGAGAACCCTCATCCAATGTGGCTAAATGTATAATTCTTTGAGATTTTGTACCCTCCTCACTGTGGCTAGTCTCCTTCCTGTTTACACTTCAGGTTTACTCTTCTCTTTCCCCTTGGCTATACATACAGTTAAGCCTTGAATGACACACCGATCCTGGTATAGTAAAAAATCCATTATAACTTTTTTTAGATTAAAAAAAAAAGATTTTTATTTATTTATTTTAGATAAATAAAATAATTATTTTATTTCCTAGTGATCAACTAGGAAAGGTAGGAGCAGAGAGAGAGAGAGAGAGAGAGAGAGAAGCAGACTCCCTGCTGAGCACAGAGCCTGATTCGGCGCTTGATCTCACCAACCTGAGATCATGACCTAAGCAGGAATCAAGAGTCAGATGCTTAACCAATGAGCATCCTCCAGGCACCCTCCCATAGAACTTTCAACTTTTCTAAAACAATTATTAATAGGCTGCTATTGACAGAAGTCTTACCAAATGTTATCATAAACAGCTGATTAACACGTATTTTGTATGCTATATGTATTATATCCTCTATTCTTATAATGAAGTAAGCTAGAAAAGAAAATGTCATTAAGAAAATCATGAGGTGGGGTGCCTGGGTGGCTCAGTTGGTTGAGCGTTTGCCTTCGGCTCGGGTGGTGATCTCGCGGTCCTGGGATCGAGCCCTGCATCGGGTTCCCTGCTCACTGGGGAGCCTGCTTCTCCCTCTCCTTCTGCCTGCCACTCCTCCTGCTTGTGCTCCCTCTCTCTTTCTCTCTGTGTCAAATAAGTAAATAAAATCTTTAAAAAAAAAAAAAAAAAGAAAAGAAAATAATGAGGTAATATGATGAGTGCTGTGAAGTGTGTTAGCCTGAAGATTCACAGACCTGTACCCTGAGGTTAATAATACATTATATGTTAATAAAAAAAAGTTTAAAAAATAATCTTCTCTTTTGGAGAAAAAATCATGAGGTAATAATTACTGTACTGTATTTATCAAAAGAGATCTGTGTATAAGTGGACCTGCATAGTTCAATCCCATGTTCAAGGATCAACTGTATTCTTTATTTTTTCATTTGCACATTTACTCAGGTAGAGTCTTTTAACTGGTTTCTTCAGAGACTTGACTTCAATACATGTTGCTCCTGGCTGATTGATGACACTTCTTGTTAATGAGTATGCTGTGTGGATAAGAGAGTTTTCTTTTCCCCCGTTTAATTGTGTTCAAGTCAGCGTTTTGTAACAGTGGGAGAAGATTTGTTAACCCTTTGAAGGTGGAAAGAGTCCTTTTGCGCTTGAGTTCCCATCTCATAGAGTCATTTCCTATTTTCTATTTAGTGTCCTAGCAGAAAATGAATCTTCCTCATGCAGTGCCATGATACTTTCTAGGTAATTCTATTAAATGTTGCCTGGCATCTGTAGCTCATGGGCATTACTGTCTTTCCATCTCATACCCAATGTACATGTGCTACATAAACATGGGCAAAACAAAGATGAAATTTGGAATACACTATAGGAATAGCCTAAGGATATCAAGGATGCTGCCTTTAGGCCTCAGAAAGAAGCAGCAGTTTTCTTTTTCTTTTTAAAAAAATATTTAATTAATTTATTTAAGAGAGAGAAATTGAGAGAAAACACCTGTTCATGTACTTTTTTGCCATCTTTATGTGCTCTTCAGTGAAATTTCTTTTCATATCTTTCACCCATTTTTTAATTACTATTTGCTTTTATACTATTGAATTTTAAGAGTTCTTTATATGTTCTAGACATGAGTCCTTTGTGAGATACATAGCTTGCAAAGATTTTCTCCCATTTTGTAACCTGTCTTCTCATTCTCCTAATAGGTTCTTTTGCAGAACAAAGGGTTTTAGTTTTGATGATGTTAAATTATAAATTTTTCCTTTTATGAATTTGCTTTTGGTATCAGCTCTTTGCTTAGTCCTGAAGATTTCCTTCCTGCCTGCCTTCCTTCCTTCTTTCCTCCCTCACTCCCTTTCTCTTTCTCTCTCTCTCTTTCTTTCTTAAGATTTTATTTATTTATTTGACAGAGAAAGACACAGCGAGAGAGGGAATACAAGCAGGGGGAGTGGGAGAAGGAGAAGCAGACTCCCTGCCAAGCAGGGAGCCTGAATCGGGCTCAATCCCAGGGCCTGCGCCAAAGGCAGACACTTAATGACTGAGCCACCCAGGCACCCAGCCCAGAAGATTTTCTTAATGTTTTTTGTTAAAAGTTTTAGAGTTTCACATTTACATAAAGTCTATGATCCATTTTGAGTTCATTTTTAAATAAGGTATGAAATTTAGGCTGGGATTTATTATAATTATTATTTGTCTTACAGATGTCCCATTGCTCTAATATTGTTTGTTGAAAAGGCTATCCTTCTACTGAATTACTTTTGTGCCTTTGCCAAAAACTAGTTGAGAATATTTGTGTCGGTTTATTTCTGGGAACTCTATCGTGAGTCATCGATATAAATGTCTATTTTTTTTTTGCCAATACTGTACAGTCTCAATTACTATAAGTCTTAAAATTGGGTAGATTTATTCCTCTCATTTTATTACTTTTCAGAATTGTCTTAGTTACGCTAGTTCCTTTACCTTTTCTTATGTATTTTGGAAAAAAAAACCCTGTCTATATCTACAAGAACCCTTGATGGGTTTTGATAGGAATTACATTAAACCTGTATATCAATTTGGAGGAGTTACCATTTTAATTATGTTGGATTATCCCATCCATCAACACAGTGTGTCTCTCCATTTACTTAGATTTTCTTTGAAATCTTTCACCAACTTTGTGGTGTTTTCTCCATACAAATCCTAGATATGTTTTGCTATGCTTATACCTAAGTATTTCATTCCTTTTTTTAGTGATTTTCAATAGTATTTCTTGCTTTGGTGTATAAGTGTTCATTATTAATATGTAGAAGTACAATTAATTTTTTGTTTATCTTGGATCCTATGAATTTGATGAACTCACTTATTAGTTTTAGGAAGTTTTTGTCTTTTTTTTTGCAGATTACGTGTGGATTCCTCCTCCCCCCCCCCTTCCTTCCTTCTTTCCTTCCTTCCTTCTTTTCCTTCCTTCCAGCTTTTATTTTTTTTAAGTATTCTCAACACCCAATGTGGGTGTGTTGTGTGGGCTCAAACTCACAATCCTGAGATCCAGAGTTGCATGATCTACTGACTGAGCCAGCCAGGCACCCAATTCCATGGGATTTTCTATATAGCCTATCATGTTACCTGCAAACAGGAGGAATTTCATTACTTCATTTCCAATCTGTAATGCCTTTTACATCTTTTGTTTGCCTTATGGCAGTTGCTATAACATTCAGTACTATGTTGAATAAAAGTGGTGAGAGTGAACATCCTTACCTTGTTCCTGGAAAGCATTTAGTCTTTCACCATTAAGTGTGATACTAGCTGTAGGTTTTTTGTAGATGGCCTTTATCAAATTGAGATAACTCCCTGCAGTTCTTAACTGGAAAAGAGATGTTTTCTTTTTTACATCACAAATGAGTGTTAGATTTTATAAGTACCTTTTCTGTGTCAATTGATATGACTGTATTCTTTAGTTTATTGATATGGTGGATTACATTAATTGACTTTCAAATGTTGAACTAACCTTGCATACCTGGAATAAATCCCACTTGGTCATGGTGTATGATCTTTTTTATACCAAATTTGTATTGCTGGTATTTTGTTGATGACTTTTGCATCTAAGTGCATGAGATATGTTGTTCTGTTGGGTTTTATTTTTGTTTTTAAAAATACATACTGTCTTTGTCTGATTATGGTTTCAGGATAATACTGACTTTATAAAATGAGGTGGAAAGTTTTTCTCTTTTATGTTTATTTTTTGAAGAGGTTGTATAAAATTGGTGTTTATTTATTTATTTTTAATAATTGGTGGCATTCTCCAGTGAAACCCTCTAGGCCTGGAGATCCAATTTTTGAGAGTTTAAAAATTACTAATTATAGTTGTATATTTACATAGCTATATAATACCCATATATTTGACTAGAGAAATGTGTTATACAACACATATACTTTGCCAGAGGAAGGATGTTGGAGAGGACCATGTCTCACCCTCCTGTGCCATTTCACTGCAGCTGGCTCTTCTTCTTTTCATCCCTTAAGTGATTGCAAAGTTGAGTGGGGATGGCAGGAAGCCACCCTGTGGGTACCCCAGGTGTTTCCTTGCAGGGCAGGCTGTGGATGCTGAGAGTAAGATGGAGGTAGATCACCAGGGTCCTACATCAGAGAATCAAGGGCATTAGGCGGGAAGTCCCCAGGAGCCCCCATCCCCTCATAGTCACAGGGCTTGATAACGAACAACAGGTGCCAATCTGGAGACAGGCACAGAGATGAAACAACCTGGGTGAGTGCCCCCGTTCTTCCCACACTCTTATCGATGTTATCACTATAGTTGTAACAGCAAAGGAAGGCAGGTGTTAGGCATTAAAAGAGAAGTTTGTAAAAGTGGGAGGAGAAAGACCATAACAGAAGATCCAGGCTACACCCTGGGATGCATGCAAGGATGGACCCCAGGACTGCCCACCTCCTTAGGAGGGCAGGTTCACTTTTATAGTTCTCTTTGATACTGCATGAAAACCGTAGACCACTCTGGGGCACACTCGGGGCAGACCACATACACCTGTGTGAGGAGATGCGTGGGGCCCAGCTGGCTTAGGGTCCTGCGGTCTGCTGGGGGTTGTGCCCTTCTGATTGGATTCCTTCCACAGAAGACCTGAGCCTGCACATCCCGGCTGGCAGCTGATGCTCCATTTGGCTTCTTGGGGGATGTGAAGGGATGTGTTTTGGTACCTGAGGATGGCAATAGCAGGAGAAGGAGGTAATGAGAAAGTGGCAGGAGACTGCATGGCTTTGGTCACATGGATAGCAAGTGGCAGAGTCAAGGCCTGCATCTAGGTGGGTCTGACATAAAAGTTTAAATAATGTGCTTCAGTTTTCTCATTTGTACAATGGGGAAACCAATGGTCCTTACCTCCCAGTGTGATCATGAAGATTAAATGAGATAGTCATTTACCAATCTAACACATGGCCTAGATAGAACATAGTAAGTACTCATAATATTAGTCATTATTATTATTGATGTTAATATGCCATTAATCACCAAAGGCAGAGTTATAATGATGATAGCAAAAATTTAGCATCAACACAAGTATGATGAAATTAGAATTGTTTCTGATTCATTAACATGTGAGGCCTTTTAATAGAAACTGATTTGAAGCTGTGTCATTCCTCTGATATGAGCCCACATGTCAGCCTGTCTAAATGCTTCAATCCCAGATGGAGTGGCCATCCTGCCTGCCCCTCAGAACCTCTCTGTACACTCAACCAACATGAAGCATCTGTTGATGTGGAGCCCAGTGGTTGTGCCTGGAGAAATAATACACTATTTTGTCGAGTACCAGGGGTGAGTTTTTTTGTTTCTAACTATTCTCCCTTTAAAGAATATTTGATTCCTGGAGGTATAGTCCTCATTGCAGAGCTCAAGGGGACTTTGTGAGGCCAGGGACAGGTTATTTCCCATGATCTGCCTCCTCTGTCTGCATGGGCATTGAGACAGTTGAAGAAGCAAGGAAAGCTGTCCTGTGGATTTGACACTGAACTCTCTGGGAATATAAGTGTGTATAAACACATTTTGGTACAGGTTCTTTTCAACAGTGAGCCAACCGTCTAATCCTAAAGAAAATGCTATGAGTTTGACTCTGACTTGAGGTGGATAAATCACTGGAGATGCAGATCCTTTGGAGGTGGGGGGAGACCAGTTTTCCTGAATCGGAGCATGCCCGTAGGAACCAAAATAAATCATGACCTTAAACGTCAGCTGGACGTGGGGCTAAGCAGGCTCTGCTCTTTTCCAGGTGTTCAGGCTCTGAGAGCTGTTGAGAAGGGACAGGGACACAGAAGGTGCTCAATCTGTTTCATGAAGAGTAAATACAAACTGAGCACTTATGTGTGTAGACGTTCCTCTGGGCTCAGAGGTAGAGTAGACAAGGTTCTTAGCTATAGGAAGCTTACATTTAGAAGAGAAGACAGACAGTAAAAAGGGAAAGAAATAAATACACTAGGTTTGCACTCTCCAGTGTGGCAGCACTAGACACAGATAGCTATTTAAATTTAAATTAATTAAAATTACATTAAAGTGTCTGTTTCTCAGTCATACTAGTCACATTTCAAGTTCTTGATAGCCACGTGTGACTATTGATACCATAGTGAACAACTGTAATATAGAACATGTTCTATTGGGCAGCCCTGTTCTAATTGGCTTCAGATAGTATTCTGTGCCAGAGGAAGCTAAAGGCTAATGAGATAGAGGGTTGACGCTGAGGCTCCTTTTAATTAGGTGGTCAGGTGTGATGAGCACTGAGTGTTATACTGAACTAGTGAATCATTGAACATTATATCAAAATCTAATGACGTACTATACCTTGAGTAATTGAATTTAAATTAAAAAAATTAGGTGGTCAGGGAAGGTCTTTCTGAGGAGCTAATGTTTCAGCTGGTGTCTGAAGGACAGGAGGAGCCAACAAATGTGCAACAGCAGGGGTGGAACATTTGACAAGTGAACAGGCCATCAAAGTTCCTAAGGGAACAAGAGCTCGGCATGTGGGAGGAATGGCAAGGAGGCCATGGAGAGGGAATATCGTGTTTAGGGGAAGAGAGAGAGAGAAGGCCAGAGAGCCTTACAGTCCACAAGAAAGAGTCTGTATTCCATTTTGAGTGCTTTGGAAGCCACTAAGGAGAGAAATGTCACTGTTGAGTGATGAATGGTTTGAAGAATGGCAGGAGTCAAAGCTGGAAGATCAGTGAGGAGACCACGGCAGGGCCAGGGATGACAGCAGCTGAGACTGGGGGGGTGCTGCAGAGTGAGAGGCCAGGACAGACTGGGGTTTTCACCTACATTCCCTTGTTCAGTATGAAAAGGACTAAGAAAGAATGGATGGTTGTTGAGGGAAGAAGTGGAGGAACTGGAGTGTGGAGCAAATGCTTGTTTTGCTGACTCATAAAAAGTGGGTGAATGAGGCAGTTACTTGCACCTGTCATTGAGCCTGGGTAAAAGGGACTGGTGTGACGCTGTGCCCTCCTTTCCTTGGCCAGAGAGTATGAGAGCCTGTACATGAGTCACATCTGGATCCCCAGCAGCTGGGGCTCACCCACCGAAGATCCTGAATGTGACATCACTGATGACATCACTGCTACTGTGCCATACAACCTCCGTGTCAGGGCCAGCCTCGGCTCCCAGACCTCAGCCTGGAGCACCCTGCAGCATCCTTTTAACCGAAACACAAGTAAGCTGCTTTTTACTTTTTACTTTTTTTGCTTTTTACTCTTTTTTACTCCCCCACCCCCACTGGCCTCACCTTCAGGAATCAAATTCACTGAGGCTTTCAGGATTCTTCTTAGTGTCAAACTGGCCTTGCAAACCCAGTGTACCATAAACATACACAATCCTAACTGGTCCATTTAAAAAATTACCAGCTGCTTCCCACATGCCCTCTCATTTTGAAAGAGACTTTGGAAGTCAAACCTGACTCTCTCTGTCGGGGTCTGCAGGTGGTGGGGAACACGGAAGGAAAGCTGTTCTGAGGTAGGGAGGTGGAGCTAGGTCTGCTTCTTCCTACCTCGATAGTACCTCGATAAATCTTACATTGCCTCCCATCTGGTGCCTCATTAACCTCATATTTGTTGCCTGTGTGAGCAGCTTCTTTGCGCAATAGGATCTAGATCTTTATTAGACTCATCAGAAACAGTCACTGGGAAATAAATAACTTTTCTACAGTAATAGTACCTGGAAAATGATTGAGGAAAAAAGTATGGGAAGACAACCACAGTCGCCAAACTATGGAAAGAACCAAGATGCCCTTCAATGGATGAATGGATAAGGAAGATGTGGTCCATATACACTATGGAGTATTATGCCTCCATCAGAAAGGATGAATACCCAACTTTTGTAGCAACATGGACGGGACTGGAAGAGATTATGCTGAGTGAAATAAGTCAAGCAGAGAAAGTCAATTATCATATGGTTTCACTTATTTGTGGAGCATAACAAATAGCATGGAGGACAAGGGGCGTTAGAGAGGAGTAGGGAATTTGGGTAAATTGGAAGGGGAGGTGAACCATGAGAGACTATGGACTCTGAAAAACAATCTGAGGGGTTTGAAGTGGTGGGGGGGTGGGAGGTTGGGGTACCAGGTGGTGGGTATTATAGAGGGCACGGCTTGCATGGAGCACTGGGTGTGGTGAAAAAATAACGAATAATGTTTTTCTGAAAAGAAATAAATTGGAAAAAAAAAAGTATGGGAAGAATCCATGGGAAGAATTTGGCGTGGCCAAATCTGGCAGAGTGCAAGCAATGGTCAGTGTGTAAAAAGGTGTGTTTGGGGAAGAGCAGGAGTAAGGGCTAGTCCCATGGTGAAGGGCTTTGACATGAAACTTGTTGAAATCAGTAGAGGGTAGTCATGGAAGAAGAGAGGGTTTAGGCCCTCTGGTCTGTCTTCTGCACCGATCACTCTGAATGCTGTGTGGAAAGTGAACCGAAGTAGGACAAGTCTTCAAGGCAGAGGAAGAGTGAGGAGGGCATTGTCATTCCAGCTGAGGCAAGACTGGTCTTGATCCTAGAAGTGAGGGACAGGACAAGAAGGAGAGGACACATTTGAGAGACATGGCTGAGTCAGAAAGGACAGAGCTTGGAACAATTTTGGGAGATGGAGTGGGGAGAGACAATGATGGTGTCTAGCTTCTAGTTGTGGTTGGTGAGAATGTCATCCAAGACAGAGAACCCAGAAGGAATAGGAGACACTCCTGGCTTTGGGCTCTTTGCAATCGAGACTCCTACAAGGTAGCATGCTTTGGATGTCTGTTTGGCAGCTGGAAATCAGGCCCTGGAGCTCAGACTTGCCAAGATCAGATACAACACTAAATTAACAACTAAAGGCTTGGGAGCATATGAGATTGTCCAAGGACAAGTTATGAGGACAAAGAGAACTCAGGACAGAATCCTGAGAAAACTCAGGGTTTAAAAAGTGAATGGAGGGAAGGGCACCCATTGGTGGCCCGGCAAGTAGCATCATGGAGGGGAGAGAGGTTGCTGATAGGTCTGAAGGAGGGTCCTGAACGGGTCTTTGGGAGAATGACTTCATGGAATATAGAGTGGAGAGGGGAAGGGGTAAAGCAGGTCCTCTTCTGAGACAGGTACAGACAAAAATGTGACCAGGTTGGAGTTCTGGGAAAGGCAAGGGAGAGGCCTTTGATGATCTCTGTTTTCTTGATGCAGCTGAAGGTCTTCTGCTGTGAGTGAGGACAAAGGAAGGTTTGGGACAGCATCTATAGTAATAGGGTAAGTCAAATGTTACTGAGCACTGTATAAGATTGGGTAGAAACTAGGAAGATTCAGAAGGTTAGGGAGCCCAAGCTGGAAGGGGCTGAGTAAGGTGAAGACAGATTTGAAGGGGAAGTTGATCCCCTGGAGTCAGACAGGTATGATCCAAATTCCAGCTCAGCCACTTGATAGCTGACTCCCTGCCTCCTCACCTGTAGGAAGACCCTTGCTGGGTGGTTGTGGGCACTATAAAAGGTGAAATGTGTAACTGTTCAGGGCAGTGCTGTCCTATCATAGCTCTCAGCTATTGGTAAGTGTTGTCTTATTATTGCCCAAGGGATGCTTGGAACTGAGAGCCAGAGAACAGAGGAGGGAAGAGGTGGGGGCAGGGGTAGGACCACCAGAATGGGATACCAAGGGGAATTTTGGTGCCAAATGTGGGTTTCTCTGCCCAGGCTTCTTTCCCCAGGCACTGAGAGGGTAGAGTGGAGGCAGTGGGATCTCAGTGTGAGGCACCGGGGGAGGCTGGGGGGCACTGGAAGGTGCAGTGCCCCAGCAGCTTCCAGCACCACCTGTCTCCAGCTCCTGGGAGCCTGGGGCTCCAGCCCAGACCACTGCTGGGAATAGGCAGCCATTGTTGAAAAGGAAGGTACAGGTCAGATGGAGATAAAGTGCTTATAAAACTACATGGGCAGGGCGTGTGCTTGAGAAGACCAGTATAAACAGAAAGGGGTCTCACTGCAGGAGAAGCTGAGGAACAGGAAGGAGCCTCTGCACCTGCACCAGAAGGTAGAAGATACTCTGTGGGATCCTGGTGCAGACAGAGTTAGCTACAGAGTGAGGATGGAGTTGCGACTCCTAAAAGGGCTTTGCATCTGTTCTTTTGTCTGTGAAAAAGGCCACCCCAACTTCTCCACAGGCATGTGAAAAATCTTGTTTTAAGGCTCTTCTGAAAAGGCTCTCCTCCTCTTCAGGGGAAGCCTTGTTGAGAGCAGAGTTTCCTCACCTTGGTTACACATCCCAGGCACAGCAGAGTCTAGAACCACTTGTCTGGGACTCATCCTCAGGGATTCTATTGTAAATGATGCATGTGCATTCTGTGACCGGGAGTTTGCAAATTTCCGAGATGGTTCTCATGGATAGCTGGCTTTGAGATCTGCTCCTATGGAGGCTAAATTCCCCATGCAGCCGAGTCTAGAAATGTGGAAAGACGGGCTTAAATTCTGGCCGTTCACTGTGTGACTCTGGGCAAGTCACCTAACTTCTCTGAGGCTCAGTTACATCATGTGAACAACAGGAATAGTGTGTGCCTTCCCAAGCTTGCAGGAACAGAGGTTCCTGCCCTAACAGTGTCAAAAATTTTCCTCTGAACTGGAATGACTTTAGGCCATTTTCTTTAATTCTATTCTCAATACATTTGGAGAAGAAAGGATCTGGTTTTAGTCATGCTTACTTAAAACTGAAGCTTCTGACCTGGTTATGTTTGGCACAGTTGGTCCCTGACTTTTCCAGTTCTCCTGTCTCCTGTCCAGGCAGCTCTTCAAATGCCAGGAAATGCTTTGCTCTCCAAAACTCCCTCCAGGAACTGCTTTTCCTCTGAATAGCCACTGACTCCAGTGCAGGGGATTTAGCCCAGAACGCAGCCCACTGTACTTCCCAAGCCAAGGCCAACCATTGGGGTGGCCCTTCTGGTCCCGCAGTGCTTAGATCTGACAGGCAAGTATGGACCCATCCTCAGTAGCCGGGGACTGGAGGCTGCCTGTGTGTGCCCTTCTGTTCTTGGTCTGCTGAAGGGAAAGAATCCACAGGGACTGCTGGTCTCCCTGTTTGGGATTCCAATAATGTGAAATATGGGTGTTTATCTGAAGCTTTAATTTCTAGAGTTGATTATTGGAATTTCTGAAGCCCTCTGACTTTCCAACATCCTCATTAGAAATATGAAGTGAAGAATTATTGGACCAAGGATAGAATGGCCAACCCATTCTCAGGCTGCTGATTTCCCAATGCTGGAGAATTATCAGCAGCCAGTATATGTCACTGATCTCTTTGAGCTACAGTGATACACATGTCCCTGCAGGTATGTTCATTCCTAAGGGGCGAAGAAAGGACCCAACTGTTCAGTAGAGACCTGAGCTCATGCAGGTGTTTGGCAAGCATTAAGAAATAGCATCTGCTCACTTAGATGAGTTAAGGTGAGGAACAATCTCTGCCAAAAAAGTAAAAAGAGGAGCGTGGGTTATAAAATTTTAAGACAAAAAGAGATGTTTACCTGAGTGTTCACTTTTCTTGAGTATATGTGCCTCCTGAAGAAGGAGCAGAGGACTTTATTCTGGTCAAAGAGTGAAAAAAGAGAATTGTACTAAGTCTTTGTCATTAAAAAAAATTTGCTCATCATTCAAAAAGCATTTACTGAACACCTGCTGAATACGAGAGAGTATTGGTATACAGTAGTCCCCCTTATTTACAGGGGATTCATTCCAAGACCCCCAGGGGATGGTTGAAATTGAAAATAGTACCAAATCCCATATATCCTATTGTTTTTTCTTATACATATATACTTATGATAAAGTTGAATTTATAACTTAGTCACAGGAAGAGATTAATAATAATAACTAATAATAGAAGAACAGTTATAACAATGCACTGTAAGAAAAGTTACATGAATGTGGTCTCCTCTCTACAAGTTATCTTACTGCGCTGTACTGGCCGTCCTCCTCCTTGTGATAATGGTAAAATGGTAAAATGCCTATGGCAGGAATCGGGGGAATGATGCAGGCACTGTGTACTGACCTTCTGATCATATATCAGAAGGAGAACCATCTGCTTCCCTCCTGATTGTAGATAACTAAAACCCCAGCAAGCAAAACGTCAGATAAGGAGGAGATGATATAGCTTCTGCATGCTGGGAAGTTACATCCACCACCCCTGACTTCCCTACCACCCCTGCCTATTTGTATTGATGACTTGGTTCTAATCTCTCCAGCTTTGATTCTCCCCCTGTCTTACCAACAGCCATCCTCACACCACCTGTGATGGAGGTCACCAAGGACGGCTTCCACCTAGTTATTAAGCTGGAAGACCTGGGGCCCCAGTTTGAGTTCCTCGTGGCTTACTGGAGGAGGGAGCCCGGTGCCAAGGTGAGACTTCCAACCTTGGCCTTGGAGTCAGGTCTCAGGGAAGGAGTCACAGACCTCTGAGAGGTGGTGAGGAAAGCTGTCCCCTGAAGTGCTCACTGACTACGGGTGGGCTGAGCACAGGCAGGCCTGGGTGCAGGGTGGGAAAGGAGAGATGGGAGCACACTGACAATCCTAGAGCCTCCTATTCAGAGAATTGCCTGGGTCCACCCCAGGCTCAGGCCAGATTTGCTGAAGTATGGGGGTTGCCTCTTTGTTCTAAACTCGAACATGGTAGGACCCACAGTATCTTTCAGTTATTTCTTCTTCGTCCTCAGCCTGGCTTCTCAGCCATTCTCCCTGGCAGCTTTAGGTGCAGCAGACCAGGGTGTTCCAGATCAGCTAGATGATTTCAAAAGCATGTGAAACTGGCACAAACCTCTTGAGGGTGTGTGTCTGGGTAGGGTACAGAAGGGGGGGTGGATAGCCAGAGCTGACTTGTGAATAAATTGAATTATCAGCCAGCTGGTCACCCAGAATGCCTTGATGGGGCACTGCCCCAACCTCCTGTGGGGTAGCTGGCTGCAGGCTGGGATGTCCACACTCCCGGAGTGAATGGCCAAACAAACAGAAGGGCTAGGGCTTGAGCAGGAACTGAGGGATACCAGACCGATCGGAGACCCAGTCCAAGGTGATTTGCAAAGACTACTCCCGTCAGCCCAAGGAAAATAGGCTTTATTAAGAGTCTGGATAGGATGCAGTAAGGGGCTTTCATGGAATCTATGAACAGAGCAGGCCTAGGTTACCCCCTGACCTCATAAGCACTATGCGGGGGACAAAACACATGTCACCACCTCATCAACAGGGACAACGGTTTGGGTAGCTTCCCCTGAAAGGTGAAATATGTAGCTGGGGCAAGCGATAACAATGGTTTCCGGTATTTACTCCTGCGGGGTCAGGGCCCAGCAGTAGGACAGGACATTGCCAGCCAGCCAGATGGAGTAGTGTGGGGGACAGATCAGGACATGGGCAGGAGGGAGCATGCAGCTCGCTTAGATTCTTGGAATGGAGCCCACTCCCCACCCTTGGTAACAGGCAGGGCCAGTGCTGAGAGAGGAGCATGTACCCTGAGTCACTGGGGCTCAGCCCAGACAAGCCTCCACAGGTTCAGATGTGGAGCACAGGCTTTCGTGGGTGGGTAGAGGTAGAGGGGAGTACAGATGGATGGACAGGTGGGTAAATGGATGAATGCGGGAGGAGACAAACCCCACTGGCCGCATTGCTACTGTGCACTGATCTTTGTGGGAGCACTGGCCACACCAAGCCCTCAGGCTCATCAGAGCTCTGACCTTCAGGTGTTTGTACCAATGTGACCCATCAGAGAGGACTTCCCTAACCATTCTGCTTAGTGCCTCCGCCTCATCCTACCCTTTGCCGGGCCGTCTTTTGTTTCACAGCCCCATCACCCCCTGCCGTGTGTCACACAGGGTCTGTCTCCCCACAGGTAAGCTCCATCCAGAGCCGGGACTTTGCTTTGTTCAGTGCTGTATACCTCAGGGCCTACAGTAGAAACTGGCATGGAAGAGGTGCTTAATAAATAAATAAGAGTGAATGAATGAATGAATGAATGAATGTACGAATGAGAGGGAACATTCACTATGCATCCCAGAAAGGAAATACCTAGAACTTCCCTTCCTTGGCTCTTTCTGCCCTTTCCTGTCCTGCTTCCCCCAGGCTGTAACTGTTTTCTGGTTTCCTCAAGGAACATGTCAAAGTGGTGAGGAGCAGGGGCATTCCAGTGCACCTGGAAACCATGGAACCTGGAGTCCCATACTGCGTGAGGGTCCGGACGTTGGTGAAGGCCATTGGGAGGCACAGCCCTTTCAGCCAGGCGGAGTGTGTCAAGGTGCAAGGTACGTGTGGCCTGCCTGTTTCCTGGAAACCCGCACAGGCCACAGCCCCTCCTGGTGGATGGTTGGCTACCTGCTGGGGACCTTTGGTTCTGAGTTTCCCCTAGGATTCACTTACCTGCTCCCTGGCCAGGAGGGTGTCTGTGATGAAAGTGTGCTTTCCTCTAATTACCCTTGAGGGGAGAGTTCACTCTAGGGCTGGCTGGGGTCCCTTGAGCAGCTGTGTGGAACACTTTCCTTCTGAAATTTCCCTAGGCCTGAGGCCAGATATTGTAAGACTGGTTTACCCTGATGGCAGTGGCCTGGGAACCTGACTGGGCTAGGGTGCCAGAGAAGCAGCCAGGGGTCTGAGAGTCAGACCTTGCAAGGAGGGCTAGGTCCCCTCCTAGGTACCCCACCCCCACCCACCGCTGTATATCACTGCTGCTTTCTGCTGGAAGGGACTAGGTGCAAAGTCTACAGAGACCTCCTGTTTGACTTAGTTTTTCTCCCTTCAATTTTTAATATTCATTCATTCATTCATTCATTCACTCATTTATAAAATTTATTTATTTTGGAGAGAGACAGAGAGAGGGCCTGAACAGGAAGGACAGAGGGAGAGGGAGAGAGAATCCAAAACAGACTCCATGCTCAGAGTGGAGCCTGACACAAGGATCAATCCCAGTACGCCGCCGAGATCATGACCTGAGCTGAAAGCAAGAGTCAGATGTGCAACCGACTGAGCCACCAGGTGCACCATCCCTTGAATTTTTTATAGTCTAAGACCCCACGGTGTTCAAAAGTCCCTTGAAAAGAAATAAAACCAAACCCTATAACTATGATGTGCTCAAATACCACTGACATTTTTGTGTGTAAACTTTTCATCTTTAAGAAATTATTATTTAAAAAATTTAGTACTTTCATATGATTCAAAACACATCTAAGATACCTGTGGAAACTCTCCTTTCTATTCTTCCCCATCTTTGCAATTCCAGCCTCTCCCCCCTTGGTATTACCTTCTTGTATATACTCCAAAAGATTTATATTTTTTTTAATAAAGATTTTATTTATTTATTTGAGAGAGAATAAGAGGTCACAAGTAGGGAAAGCTAAGAGGAAGTGGGAGAAGCGGGCGCCCCAGTGAGCAGGGAGCCAGATATGGGCTCCATGCGGGGCTCAATCCGAGGACTCTGAGAGCATAATCTGAGCAGAAGGCAGGTGCTGAACTGACTGAGCCACTCAGGCACCACATCCTTCTAAAGATTTTTAAATGCATAGCAGGTAAATGAGAATAATTCTATATGTATTTCCCTTCTCTTTAGCACAAATGGTAGCATATTCTATGCAATTGTTCTGGATGTTATCCTTTTTGCTTTATATATCTTATAGATTTTTCAATATGGATAAAGAACTTTCTCATCCTTCTTTACAACCTCATAGTATATAGTTGTGTGGATGGATAACAAATTTAACAAGTCCTTTATTGATGGGCGTTTCATTTTTCCCAATATTTTGCTCTTATAGCCAATGCTTTAATTAATTACCATGTACATGGATCATTTTGCCGGTGTATGTGTATTTGGAGGATAAATTCCTAGAAGTAGAGCTGCTTGCTGGTCAGAGGCATACACATTTGAATTTGGACTGCTGTTCCCAAATTGCTCTGCAAGGCAGTGTGATTGTCCCATCACTGTCCATGTGTTGACACACGTTGTAGTCGTGTTGCACACACACACTGTGCTTGCTTTTTTTTTTTTTTACAAATATCACATTCATCCCATTTCCACATGGGTTTTCTGATTACTATTTTATACTACTTTTTAAGCCAAGTTTGTTAAAGAATTCAAACTACACAGAGGTGCCTGAGTGGCTTGGTCGTTAAGCATCTGCCTTGAGTTCAGGTCACCATCCTGGGGACCTGGGATCGAGTCCCATGGTCAGGCTCCCTGTTCAGTGGGGAGCCTACTTCTCCCTCTCCCTCTGTCTGCCACTCCCTCTGCTTGTGCTCTCTCTCTGTCAAATAAAAAAATAAAATCTTAAAAAAAAAAAGAATTCAAATAACACAGAAGTATGTAAAGTGAGAGGTCCATGTTCTCCATTCTCCTCCACACCACTCAGGAGGTTTCCTCTGGCAGGTTTGACATTTAATCTTCCCATCGTTGTGTGATACCAATGCTCACAGGCACAAATGAGACTGGACTGGGCTTACCATTCTGCAGCTTGCTTGTCTTCACTTAGAAGTACATTGTGAATATCCTTTCATGTTAGTATATGTGGATCAACTTCATTTTTTTTTTACAACCTCATTTTTTCCCCTAAAGATTATTTATTTATTTATTTGATGGGGAGAGATTGCAAGTAGGCAGAGAGGCAGGCAGGCAGAGATAGAGAGGGAAGGAAGCAGGATCCCTGCTGAGCAGAGAGCCCGATGTGGGACTTGATTCCAGGACCCTGAGATCATGACCCAAGCCGAAGGCAGCGGCTTAACTCACTGAGCCACCCAGGCGCCCCTACAACCTCATTTTTAAAGAAGATTCATGATAAGTGAATTTATCAATGTGCCAAAATTTATGTAGCCATCCTCCTACTAATAGATATACTCTCTGCTTTCCAGTCTTACCACTACATCGTGAACAAATTAGTGTATATCCCAATTCCTGTTTCAATAGCTGACTTCTTAAATTGCTGTGCTGATATCTCATAATATGTTAAACCAACTATCAGGGGGTATTTAGATCATTTCAATGTTTTAGGTAATTTCTGCTTGCTTTTGATGATGATGCTCTTTGATTGATTGATTCATTCACTCAGTGACTACTTACTGATCATTGACTCTGTGCCAAATGCTGGCCTAGTCACTGGGATGCAGCAGGGAAGTCCCTGGCCTCATAGGAGCTTTTCTCTAGCTGGGGAGATAGGCTACAAACCAGTAAACAAACAAGATGGTTTCACTTGGTGGTCCGTGCTATGAACAATGCACACCAGAGCACACCTGGAGGGGGAGGTCTGCCACTTTGGGTGGAGAGACAGGTTGCTTGTGAGGCTGTTGCCCTAGTCCACATGTTGCTAGGAACTGCTTTATGCATATAATTTTTTCCCTCCTCGAAATTACTTTTTGGAAGCCATTCAGAGAAGTAAATGAAAGGGTATGGACATACCAAGTATGGACATACTTGGTGTGTACTGCCAAAGTATTGTCCAAAAGCACTGAAATGGAGTACAGGGTCCCCGCCACCTATGTGATGTCACCATCTTCTGTGACCTCCTGGGCTGTGCCGCCCTTCACATGGTGGGTGAGCTATCAGACCCGGGGGACTGCAGGAGTTGTTCCACATTACATAGAGCAGAGAGATGGGAACATAACCTGTCACCCCTTCTGCATCTCCAGATGCTCACACTTGGCACTTTCTGATACTTTGACTTAGTGGGCTGACCCTGGGTTTTGGAGCCAGTGTGACCTCTGTGACCTTGGGGAAACATAATGATAACCGGGGCTCGATATATCGCAGTTACAATGTGACTGGTGTCTGAAGTCAGGATTTTCCTCCACAACGTGAATCAGTGCCAAGAGAAAATTGTGAAACACATTTTGTTTTCAGTTACCACCCAGCTCCCTTCTGGGCTGTTCTCTTCCGGCACCTCCCCTTCATCCTGCCGGGGTCCTGGCACTCTGCCTTCCTCCCAGCAGCTGTGCCAACGTGCTAACACAAGGAGTGGCTCAACACATGATGCTCCTCCCTTTCCCTTCCCAAGAAAAAGATTGCAGTCTTCCCTGAGGCTTTCTGGAAGCAGCGCCTTCATCTGGATTCTAAAAATAATGGTTTTAATGGCGATAATTTTCATCACTAAGACATATATCAAATCTCAGGATGTTGGCTTCTGCCATCTTGGCTGGCATGCAGAGCCAACTCCAGGAGAGCAAGAGAGGCCGGGATGGATAACTTCATCTTTACTATGGTCTCCTAAGCCTCCCTTATCTTTTCATTTCCAGGAGAGACCCTCCCCCTGGCACTGGCCCTGTTTGCATTTGTTGGCTTCATGCTCATCCTTGTGGTGGTGCCCCTTTCCATCTGGAAAATGGGCCGGCTGCTCCGGTACTCCTGTTGTCCCGTGGTGGTGCTCCCCGACACCTTGGTAAAGCTCTTCTTTTTTCCTTTCAGCATGACGCTGACCAGCTGTAGTTTGAGCCTTAGTCTGGTATGGGCACACACTTTGTGAGGTTTTACAAGCATTTGCACAAAGAGAAGGGAAGAAGATTTATAGGGATTCACTTCTAATCAGTGGGTCTGGGAGAGAAGCCCCTTCTCCGGGAGTGGTGACCTTCCTCAGGCTCCCTTCAGGCCACTGGTACTTACCCTTAGGACCAGGCACTGCCAAGATGGCAGGTATGTTACACCAGCCAGGATGCTTGGCATTTCAAGAGTCATGCGCAGCTTTCCTCTTCTAGACTGACCTGCAAGGATTCTGTCTCTTGCAGTAAGTAAAACAGCAGCTACATCCAGTAGTATGTTCCAACCCAGCATACTCAGTTAATATGCCAAGAGCCTCATTGGCTCCCAGGGCAAAGTGCATGTGTGTGAAGCATGCACCAAGGACACTGGGCCACAGGTTTGAGTCTCCAGTGCAGACAGGTCCTATGCCCACCGCAGGGTGGAAGAAAAAGCAAAAGCAGGCTTCCAACAGCTCCTTTTGTTCCATTTTTCTACGTCCTGTGCCCTCTACCCATCCCCAGACCTCAATACTTAAAGCAGGACAAAAGAAAACAAAGAAACAACAAATAAAACCCATCCCATCCCTGTCAGGCAGGGATTTCTCACAGTTCTTTCCTGGGAAGAGGAGTTTGCAGTTGGCTTCTCAGAGGCAGCTAGAATCAGAACGTCCCCCAGTTCCTTATCAGCCTGGGGGGACTCTGGAAGGAGTCACTCTTGTGGTATCTTCATGGCCCTGAGGAGTGCAGGCTGTGTTCTCCCTGCACAGGGGGAGTAATCCTCCCCGTGACCCTCTCTCAGGGCACCCCTTCACCTTGCTATCCTAACGCCCACTCTCTCTTTCCGGCACTTGTATGGAGTCCTACCTTTAGCTGATGCTAGTGCAGAGTTAAGCACCAGGCATTGTTCTTTTTTTTTTTTTTTTAATTAATTTTTTAACTTTTTTATAAACATATAATGTATTTTTATCCCCAGGGGTACAGGTCTGTGAATCGCCAGGTTTACACACTTCACAGCACTCACCATAGCACATACCCTCCCCAGTGACCATAACCCCACCCCCCTCTCACCAGGCATTGTTCTAAGGCTTGACGTACATCGACTCGTTTCGTTTTTCCTCTTCCATCATTGCTTACCAATGTGCATTTCATCAGCACCCTGCCAGCCTCTCTGAATGATTCAGTGTTCACTGCTAACCGGGAAGGCACCGTGGTGTGGTGAACACAGCGGGGCAGGGTGGGCCTTTCCCCCTTCTTCAAGAACCCCGGGGTTCAAAGTTGCCAGGACCATTAAAGGGTGTGTATTCACCATTTGTTGGAGTAGTGTTTTATAAGTATCAGTTGGGTCAAAGTGTTTGATGATCCTGTTCAGTGATTTTGGTAGACCTCCATTAGTCATTGGGAGGGAAAACACATAATGTCTAGCCAGGTATGTGGATGTGTCTGTTTCTACGTTTGTCCATTTTTCCTTCATGTGTTTCGATTCTGTTTCGGTTGCATGGATTTTCTCAGGTCTTCTTCAGTGCTTTTATCATCACGAAGTGTCCCTCTTTATCTCTGGCACTATTCCTTAGCCTGCTATCAATATTGATCTTCACTGTTTACTGTTTGTGTGACATATATTCTTTCCATATTTTTATTCCACACGTATCTGTGTCCTCATATTTAAAGTATGTCTCTTGTAGCAACATATGTTGGTCTTAAAAATTTTTTTTTTAAATTAATCCATTCCAATAATCTCTGCCATTTAATTGGAATGTTTAGTCCATTAACAGTTAACCCTGATCCTCTCACTTTCTGACTTTTGTGTTTGTACCGGTATTTGTGAGTGTTGTGGCATGAAGAGAGAGACTTGCCCTCGGATAAGGAACTGAAATTCACCCACTGATGTTACCGCCTTCCAACTGTCAACTTTTGGTTGCTTGGCAGCGCCTTAAGGAAGTTGATTTTATATTCTGATCAGTTTTTATTTTATTTATTTTTGTTTTTTAAAAAAATTTTATTTTTTTATTAACATATAATGTATTATTAGCCCCAGGGGTACAGGTCTGTGAATTGCCAGGTTTACACGCTTCACAGCACTCACCAATATTTATTTTTATTCTTAAAAAATATTTTATTTATTTATTTGAGAGGGACAGAGATAGCGAGAGAGAGCACAAGCCTGAGGAGGGGGAGAAGCAGGCTTCCCACTGAGCAAGGAGCTGATGTGGGGCTTGACCCCAGGACCTTGGAATCATGACCTGAGCCAAAGGTAGTCACTTAACGACTGAGTCACCAAGGTGACCCTTGACCAGTTTTAAAAATTATTATCTGTAGGAGGATTGGTCTGATTGGGACTCCTCCACTGCAGCAGTCCTGGACCAACCCAAAATGATCATGGGAGGGGGGCATCCATGGCTGAAGTGGTCACAAGCCCTTCTTTTCCACATGTGGTGAAAAAAATTCAGCCTAACTCCATCAGTTGGTCACCTTTTGTCGTTTTCCTTTCAACTCAGTTACTCAAGCTTACCCTCTGTTCACAGGGTGTTCCATTCCTAACACTCTCTTGATTTTTCCTCTCTCAGGTGCATAGTCAGCAGCCCAGCAGAGGTTCCTCCCTGCCTCAGGATCAGGGGCACTAGCATCCTTCCAGGACCCAGAGTAAGGGACAGAACAAAAAGCTAGGGAGAAAACCATGTGAAGGGTCATTTGCTTAGAGAATTTCAAGTGCACAAGAAGAGCCCTCAAATGGCAAGATCTCCTAGGGATCCTAATGGATTACAAGCCACAGCCTAAACATAGCTTTTGGAGAAAACCAATTTTAGAGCAGACCAGAAGCAAGGATATTCTGTAAGAAGTGAGGCCACTTTCATCTGTGGAAGATAGATATCATTACCCTTGATTTGATTAGCTTTTGCTTTTCTGTTATCTTTACCAGCCTCCCTACATTGTCATTTCTTTCCATAAGGTTTTTCATTTTTATTGGTTCTCCCTCAATTTATTAAGTGGACAATCTCTCTGAGTATATGTATTTCCCACCGTGTCGTATGAGAAATTGATCATGAGTATCCATTACACCCAAACGGATTCTGGAGCTGTACATCCCCACTACCCTCTGCTCTGCCTCAAACTTGACTTTAGCACAGCCTAGCTGCACTTCAACATTTGCCTTAGTTAGAGATAATCCTCTAAGGTAACTTCCAGCCTTCCTTGCAAAAACCCACGCATCTTTCCAATTAAATCATGGGAAATTACCAAGTGGAAATTCTTGACAATTCTTTGAAAATCCCTTATTGAGTTTTTAAGTGTTTAATTTATCTGTTTGGATTAAACATTTCATGTCTACATCTATAATTTCACGGTTGATGATGGTTGCACTCTGAAATACACTATTAAGATTTTCTATCCATTCAAATTTATATCACCAAGTAACACTCTAAAGCAAAAATATATATGCAAAGAAAATCATATCGAGAATGCTCAGTGTATAGTCTCTATTTTAAAGTATTATTTCTTTTCCTTGTCTTTCATCCGTAATTTCTTTATGGGGATAGAGGCTTTGGTGCTAAGGAGTCTTCCTTTCTTTTCTGTGACTCACTTTATTCTTTCTCTTTTTGCTGTCGCAGTCCACTGTAATGTAGGTAGCAAGCATAAAGATGGCCCCACGTTAGTCATTCTTCAGTGGGTCGTTTGAAGTTTGGCTTTGTGTACTTCATAGAAGGTAGAGTTTGTGAGCTCAGATGCCTCTGGGGCCCAGACAGGTACAAAAAAAAAAAAAAAGTGCACTGCAGTGAGCATAATTGGATAGGGAGAGATGGTGGGGACCATGGTGAACATGTTTCAGCTAAAGAAGGCAGCTGTTTTTCAGTTTCAGCATGTTGTTGCTGAGAGGAAATGCGAGCCAATGCTACCAGATCTGTAAGGTGTTTTGTTTTTTTTTTAAGACTTATTTATTTTATAAGGAGAAAGAGAGAGCGTGTGTGTGTGTGTTGGGGAGGGGCAGAGGTAGAGAGAATTACAAGCAGACTCCCCACTGAGCACAGAGCCTGATGTGGGGCTCAATCTCATGACCCCGAGATCATGGCCCGAGTGGAAGTCAAGAGTCAGATACCCAACTGACCAAGCCACCCAGGCATCCAAGTTTTAAGTGAGAAACCAGGAATCAAAACGTTTATGAGAAATCTCCTAATTTTTAAATGTTGAAAATATTTCAAATAATATCAACAGAACCTTGCTTGAAAGTTTATTCTAACCTATGGGACAGCAGTTGTACACCTTCTGAACTTCTGAGCTTATGTTTTATTTTTGTGTTCTAGATCTACACTGTCCAGTATGGTAGCCACTCTCCACATGTGACCATTAAGCACTTGAAATGTAGCTAGTCTAAATTGAGATGCACTGTAAATATAAAATACACAATGGATTTTGAAAAACTCCTTAATATTTTTATATGGATCATAAGTTAAAATAATATTTTAATAATAAAATGCATTATTAAAATTAATTTCACCTGTTTCTTTTTACTTTTTAAAATGTGCTACTGGAGAACTTTAATTTGCATATATAGCTCAAATTAGGTTTCCACTGGAAAGTACTTCTCTAGAGTTAAAAAAAAATAATCAGATATAATCACTGTAGATTTAGGTAGCTGGTATCCTAAGGATCTGACTGGACCAGCAGCCGTGAATTGATGGTGGGCTCCACACTGACACTCCTGAAACAGGGGTTAGAATCGTCTTTGTGGCTTTTTGCTGCTTGAAAGTTAATCAGGTAGCTGGAATTTTTGCAACACTCTCCATCATTGTGGCTACTACTCTACCATCATATAGTACTACCATTCCTCTAATGAATATTAATGAAAATGATTTTTTCAGAAAATAACCAATTCACCCCAGAAGTTAATCAGCTGCAGAAGGGAAGAGGTGGAACCCTGTGCCATAGCTGTGCTGTCTTCTGAGGAACCCTTCAGGGCCTGGCTTTAGCAGCCTTGGGGAGGGCCCAGCTGAAACTGAGACTCCGGTTGGCACAGCACAACAGCCATGAGGGGAAAGACCCTGTATCTGTTTTCCTCCATGGACAGAGGACAAGAAAAGCAAGAGGAGCCTGGTGTGTCCATGTCTAGAGGCAACTGTCTGAAGCAGACTGGTTTGGCAGACAAAGCAAGAAGTGGGGGTCAGGAGATGTGACCTCTAGAACTGTCTGGCATTCACTGACTGAATGACCCTAGAGAAAGTGGCTTGGTTTCTCTGGTCCTCAGTTTTCTCATCTAGAAAGGGAGAATTAAACATACAACTGTCAAACCACTGTATCTCTCTGGCCCTTGCGGAGATTTGGGAAACTGGCAGCACTGTACATTGGGATTGGTTCAACTCTTCGGCAGAGCAGTATATAAATTGCAGCAAGAATGATAAAAACTCTTTACACCAGTTGGCTTGGAGAGCCACTTTCCTAAAGGAAACCTTGATGGGTAAAGGAAGGATGAGTACAACAGTGTTGACTTCACTTCAAACCACATGTCTGTGCAGAGGTCAATGGCTCAGCCAGCGCTGCAACACATGACCTAGAAGGAGGTCACAGGCCCATGGAAAATGGGCAGTGCTGTGCATACAAGAGATATTGTAAAGGGTAAATAACACACGCACACTGAGGGTAGCAGGTAGAATGTATGTGTATGAGGAGAGGAGAATGCAGAAGGATGTTGATAATAAACGTGGTGTTTGCTGTGTTCCTTTTACCTGTAGAGTTGTTAAAGTATAGAATTAAAAATAAAAAGGGGTCACCTTCAGCAATCCTTTTGGTTTCTTCCAAAAAAGTGGTCTTTGGGATTCTAGTTACATCATCAACCTTGTGTCCAGGAAGGCTCCTGAAGGCCACCATTGGCCAGGAGTTGAGGGGGTGACCCCAGGTAGGGGATGCAGCCGGGAAGGAGAACCCTGACTGGTGCAGCTGGCCAAAGCCTCACCTGGTCAGGGTGCTCCATAGGAAGTCCCTTGGGGGTACTTCTCCTCCCTAAGACAGCTCACCCAGCGTGTCCTCAGTGCCTTCTAGCATGTTCATCCGGGACCAACTTTTGGAAGCCTCTTCCTGCCCCTCTCCCAACCAGGTGAGGAAGAGTCAGGGCTAGGGAAGGAATGGAGAGGTAAGTCTCTTGAGAAGTGAAGGGATTAATGGGCAAGGCCTGTGCGTTCCTTCTTAACCCCCAGCTTTGGAGCCTCTGAGTTGGTTTGTCTCCACACCAACTTCCAGGACCCCTTCCAGCCAGCCCAGAGGTGGGGACAATGTAACTACTTCAACCAGGTGTTTCTCCTACAAAAGAGAGGCCTACAACCCCCCTCTCTACCCCAGTGGGGTCTCAAGGAGCCAGAGGGTGCGCTCTCCAGGAGGATGATACTGTCGAAGATCTTTCCTTTGTACAATTTGTATGCTTCCGTGTTGTTGGATTTCTTCATGAAAAGTATGTGTTAATTTTATATTTAGCCTAAACTGGACATATTTTCAATGTGCAAAAATAAAGGCTATACTACTGTACCGGTCATCACTCTCCCTTGTCCCACTTCCTTGCTCCTCCCCCCTGGGGCTGTTGTCCCTCTGCCACCTATCCAGGACTAGAACCCAGAAATCACCCTTGATTTCCCCCTGCCTGAATCCCTCTCACAATTTGTCCCAGTGCTCATCCATTTCTCTTGGCATATATATGTATATAAATAATTATCTCAATTATTCTGTTGTCATCCCAGTTCCCAAACAAGCATTTACTGGGGTCCAACCATGCAAAGACATTGAGCTAGTTCCTCATAGAGGGGGCTCCCTCCTCTGTAGCTGGTTATTCCCTCCTGGAGTGCTTATATCCTGACTCCCCAGGCCTCCTCTCTTTTTACCCCCATCACCTGGCTCTTTAAATCATGACACTTTAAGGAGTGAAAAGGGGCACAGTCAATACCTACAACAGAACAGGAAGACCATGCATCTTTGCACTCAATGCCCATAGAGAGCCCCTGCCCCCAGAACCAAGCCCACCTCTCAGCCCTGTCCTCAGGGAAAGCTGCCAGAGTCCAGTTGAACAAAACCTTCTGCTCCATGAGGTTTACATTTCCACTGGGGAAAGCAGAAAGAATAATAACAAAATAATACAAAACCAAATAATGATAGTAATTACTTTTTTAAGGTGAATTATCTGGTATATTGGGAGTGTATAAATCCTATGAAAAATGCAAAGGAAGAGCAGAAAATGGGGAGTGGGGGCAGGTTGCAGCCTCCTCTAAATGAAAGTGAATGAAAACCCCCAGACCACAGCTCTCCCCTCTGTTCCATCCTTACACAGACACATGGGGTGGGGACATTAGGAGTGGCTCTAGAACAAAATAATTTGGCACCAAATCTTTAGGAGTCTGCAGCCTAAAACAAAAACTTCATTTAGTATTTGTCCAGTTTGTATTGATAATGTATTTTTGTTTGTTTTTGGAGCTATTCTCTTAAGTTTTCAGAACAAGTAAATAATTATGTTTGATAGGAGCATAGATTTCAGGATTGGTTAAAGAAGGCTAATTAACTCACGAATTTGAGTAGAAGCAGTGTATTGTTAGAACTGAACTGAGCATATCAAAATGAAGTCATGCCTTTGAAAAACATGTAATTAAAAATATATTTCTTTTCTGGCTCCCTGCCCCCCCCCAAAATGGCCGAGTAGCAATGTTACCCCATAATGCACGTAATGCATCCTGATGGCTACATTATGGTTTCTAATGCTATTTCTCTCCCCAAAGGAACCAGGGTTTCTTGAAACAATGTCTGATTCCATGTCTAGTCTGGGGCAGAAGAATATGAGGCGATCTCAGAACACCTAAAACGCTGGGCCAGAAGCAAAGCTTTTGAAAGCTAAAAGGTCACCACCGGCCAAAGTTGGGAGAGTGTGAGCATCAAAATGAGAATATTGGGGCGCCTGGGTGGCTCAGTGTGTTAAAGCCTCTGCCTTCATCTGTCATGGTCTTAGGGTCCTAGGATCGAGCCCCACATGTGTGTGTTTGGGGGGAAAAATCTCTGCTCAGCAGGGAGCCTGCTTCCCCCTGTCTCTCTCTGCCTACCTCTCTGCCTATTTGTGATCTCTGTCTGTCAAATAAATAAAATCTTAAAAAAAAGAAAGAGAGAGAATATTGGCTGTCAGTACATTTGAAATGTCACAAGTCCATAATAACACATAAAAAGAGCAACACTGGGACGCCTGGGTGGTGCAGTTGGTTGGACGACTGCCTTCGGCTCAGGGCGTGATCCTGGAGTCCCGGGATCGAGTCCCACATCAGGCTCCCAGCTCCATGGGGAGTCTGCTTCGCTCTCTGACCTTCTCCTCGCTCATGCTCTCTCTCACTGTCTCTCTCTCTCAAATAAATAAATAAAATCTTTAAAAAAAAAAAAAGAGCAACACTAGTACAGTGACTTCTCAGAAAAGATGAATAGAATGCATTTCAATTGAGTCTTGTTATGCAGTCATGTTGGGTTTATTGACTCACCATGTCAATGAAGAATACTGGGAAGTGTAAATACCTCAGTCAGAAGGGTTGGTTCTCTACAGCCACCAAACCCTGGCCCAGGCTGCAGCCCTCTCCCCACTGGATACCTGCAGTAGTCCCTTTACTGGCTGCTCTCCACTCCAGTCCTTCCGCACTTGCCTGTCTCCTATCGTGCCAGGGAGTCCCAGGGATGTGCCTTTATTTTTCTTTTACAGAGGATTTGTAGGTTCAGTTTGTCTGTCTAGCCTCTGTGCTATTCTTCCTCATCTTTTACATATGTACTGTGTGTATAATGTATATTTCATAATATAATATATATTTTCTTATTTTCCGTGTGCCCTATTTTATCCATAGGCTAGTTCTCTGTGGATGCAGAGGTCTCAGTGTCCTTTGAATCTGGCCTGACTTGATCCATCCCTTCAGGGACCCTTCGCAAAGCTTCTGGAGCCTACTTGGAAGGGGACCTCATTAAGTCCACGGGTGTCTGGCGCCACCTTGTGTTGAGTACTGGAAAAAGTCCTGTTTCCCCTGAGCCAAGTTTCCTTGATGGAAAAAGAAAAAACTCCCACAAGTTTTCCTAGAATGAGAACTCAATTACAAAACTTCCGCGGGCTTGGCCCCTAACAAACTTCCACTCTCATTAGTGGATTTAGAATTTAGTGGCCGCCATATCCTCACGCGGACTCTGTCTCCACCGCATATTAGGGGCTTTTTATTTTTTCTGTGTGTTCTATTTCTAGGCTATTCTTGGACTAGACCGACTTTCTGGGGTGTTCCTCAGTCATGGTTCATGAGAGGGTAGTCATATCAAACCACTGTGGCACCTACTCTGAAATTTGAACCTGGCATACAAGAGTTGACCCCAAATTACAGTTTTGTCTTGTGGGTTCCAGGGACCCTCAAGTCCTCAAGAACCTAACAAAAAAGCTTGGAAAAACCCATTCTTGCCTAAAGTGGGAGCAGGCACATGTGGAAGTAGGAGGCTCCCAAAATGAAGACACAGCCCTTCCAGCCTCCCTCAGTGAGAATCTGCAAGCCCAGGAGAGGCTGCAAAACCCCATTAAAGATTCTGGAGGAAAAACTGAGCAGGAGCATTCCTGGGTGCCTGCAGGAAGTCTCAAGAGCAAAAGCACAAACCCTGTAACTGTGAAGGAGGCACTTGTCCCTGGTCCCTCCATTGGGGAAATTTTAAAAAGCGACTTAAAAAATCCTGGCTATTAGAAAAATGAGTGTCTGTACAAACCTCAGTAACTGCTACATTTTGCTTCTGGATTTTAAGCCACTCATCTCTGAAGTGGCCCCATGCCTCATTTCCTGGAGATGCCAGCCCGTCTCTGCCAAGCTGCCTTGGTGTAAGATGAAGCCTACAGACATCATCTTGGGTTTCTAGCCTTAGGAAATCCTACCCCAGAACTAGGGCCATCTGATGTCATCCCACTCACATTATTGAGGCTGAAGGGCCTTCGCAGGTGAGGCTCAGGTCATGAAGTTAACTCTCCACTCTCTCATCTTCACGTTTGAGTCTTGCCAATTGGAAACAGATCAAAATGGAATAGTGCCTTCTCAGATTAAGCCTAGATTGTGGAGCATGGCCAGTGGGTGAAGAATTACTGTATTTTAAATGAAGAGTCTTAAGTTAGCAGATGGCAGCAAGCAGATATTGCACTTTAAATATGTGTAATTGTAAGCAGTTCTGTTTCAGTCCCTGAGAAAAAATGTTTGTCAGAAAAAAGGATTTGTCTCTTTTCTTCCTTTCCCCTCATTTTTTCTCTTCTTCCTTCCCTCCCTCTTTTTCTTTTATTCTTTTTTCTAACAAAGTTTTAAACTCTAAAGGAGAAGTTTAGTTTTGGGTTGGCATAGACAAGCTGCAAGTTGAAGAATTGACAGTCAGCATTTGGGTCTGAGGTGTGGTTCTAACTGTGCAGGTGCTGGGGATGTGGACAGTACCAGCAGGATATGGGCTAGAGCTGGGGCTCACTCTTTCCTTTGGCTAATGACTTGTTTAAAAAAAATCACATCCCCCCAAAAAAAGATTTATTCCCAAATCAGAGCTTTTGAATTAGATACCATTTAAAACTTTAAAAAGGTATTGATTATATTGATAATTCAAACCAGATAATGTATCTTTTTATCTTAAATTCAAAGAACATAGTTTTTAAAATTATCTTGAAGTCATAAATGTGATTCCTACGGAATGCAAAGTCAGGGATTTAGGGCACAGCTTTTTGGATTCTGGGACAGAATCCAGATATCTCCTCCAACGTTAACTAGTTGTGCCCCATGAGGCAGTATGCAATCATTTCTAAACACTGATAGATTTTATGAACGGATTCTATGAGAACCCACATAATCTGGAAATTTTATGAATTTGTAAAATTTTCTTCTTTAACTTTCTTTTAAAAGGTGAAATAATCTGATAACATTTTTTCAGTTATTAAAAGGTTGTAATATTATTTGATATATCTGGTAATATATTTTTAACTTTTTAAAGATTTTAAAATTTGTTTTAGAGAGAGAGAGAGAAAGTGGGGGCGTGGTGGAAGGCAGAGGGAGAGGGAGAGAGTGAGTCCTGAGCATTGCCACGCTGAACACAGAGCCAGGCACAGTGCTGGATCTCCCAACCCTGAAATGGTGACCTGAGCCTAAACCAAGAGTCAGATGCTTAACTGACTGTGCCACCCAGATATCCATGGGTGGATATGTATTTAAATTCTCTTTCTCTCTCTTTTTTAAAAGATTTTATTTATTTATTTGACGGAGAGAGAGAGATCACAAGTAGGCAGAGAGGCAGGCAGAGAGAGAGGAAGGGAAGCAGGCTCCCTGGGATCATGACCCTAGCCAAAGGCAGAGGATTTAACCCACTGAGCCACCCAGGCGCCCCTAAGTTCTCTCTCTCTCTCTCTCTCTTTTTTTTTTTTTTGAAGACTCTGATTGTTTCAACTTTATTTTCAGGAATATTTAATTTTATAAAGCATTCTGGGTGGTTGTCCTCTTTTTTTTAGAAGATTTTATTTATTTATTGGACACACAGAGAGAGAGATCACAAGTAGGCAGAGCAGCAGGCAGAGAGAGGTGGAGGAAGCAGGCTCCCCCCAACCCCCTGCTCGGGGCTCGATCCCAGGAGCCGAAGACAGAGGCTTAACCCACTGAGCCATCCAGGCACCCCGTATTTAAAGTGGATATGTATATAAAGTGGATATATATATAAAGTGGATATATATATAAAGTGGAGATATAGATATATATATAATATATATATACATACATGTATTTTTAACTGAAAATGTATTGAAGTATATCTTGTATTTTATGACATACTTATTTGGCTTTGGCAAGTTTGAATTTTGTATAGAATGAAGGGAATTGGTAATTGTGTTTTCTAAAGACTTCAGAGAACTTGGAGTTTTACTCTCTGTTGATCCATAATTAAAATAAGGGCAATAATAATGTACATGAAGCAAAGTCTGAATTTTGACCCATGAATCAATAGAGATTTCAGTTAAACTCTAAAGATAATGTATTTATAGGTACTGTTCTTGGATAATTGTAAAGAATTTGACCCCCTTGTGAGAAAATTAAAAGCTTTGATTGGACTTAAGATACTGCTAATTGATTTTGATTCTTCACTGCCAACTTGAGGTAACAGTACATAACACGGTATATTAAACTGGTAAGGGAATGCTGAACATTATAAAAGAAGGGCGGGTTCGTAGTTCATAAGAGGAGCAAGATAAATAAAAAGCTTAGATCAGAACAGGATTTTACAAAAAAAAGAAAAAAACCTGAATGTGTGAAAGTAATCTAGACTGGATAGGTTGGTTAATAGCAGGCAGAACTGGTTCTTTCAGCCAGAAATCCTGTGTACCAATCTTGATATTATACCTATGGGCTAAGCCACTGTAGATGAGCAGATAATGGTGAAATGCAACCATGGTGCAGAATTTCGGCCACTATACTGTTGGAGGTCTCTCCATCATCTTGTGTCAGAGAGGAATTTCTTTCTTCTAGTGGCTGCCAGTCTCCAGCTCCTAAGAGCTTTGGTTGGTCAGCTGGTGTAACGCTATGGCTCTCAGACTGAAAATGAAGGAAAATGCTTGAAGCAAAACTCTATGCCAGATAAGGACTCACAGGGCCAGAGTGAGAGATTATAAGTGACTCTTGAGCAAAGACTTTTTTTTGTTCGTTTGTTTTGCAAATCCTTAGTGGAATGCAGCCTAAAAAGAAAAAAAAAAAAAAAGGCATTAGAAAAACTGGACTTTGTTAGGTAATTAGATAGTTTGCATTAATGTTATAAAGCTATTTTAGAATTATTTTCTTTTCAGACAAAGAAAATAAGTAATTATATTTATATTGTTAGGAATCTAGATTTTTTTTTTTTTCACATAGGAGAAAAGGAAATACCATTGTAGAATCAAGAATTTGAGTAGGAATTCTGTATTGTTAGTACTGAACTGGAAACATCCATATGAACTCATGCTTTTAAAAGAACAAAAATAGTAATCTGAAAACGTGTTTTGTCCCTTTGTCTTTTGAAGTGGCCAGAGAGATGTGTCTGTCACCTGACAGCACATCAGCTCGCTCATTCTGGTCTGTAGGTCTCTTTTCTTACTGAAAGTACCTTGGGAGAAATGGCAGGTTCCCTATTTTGAGCTGAAAGTTCAAAATGAACCTGAACAACTAAACAAGTCGGGAAGCAGGAGAATTTAAACAGATTAATGGAATCAAAAGAACATAGGAGCCAATTTAGAAGGGGTTCCCACCAACAAAGTTGAGACAACTTGAACTTCAGAAATAAGAGTATTATTGCCAGGGGTCTATTGACACATAGTAAACCTGAAGTCATAAGTCTAAAATGGAATGCAGAGTGCATCTAAATCATGTAGACTAAGAGAAGGTTAAAAAAAAAAAAGTATGTTTTGTTGGATTACTGTCTTCTTGATTGCACAGATGTAGAAAACAGAAACTAGTAAATAGGAGTACCTCAGTCAGAAGGAATTTTTCTGTTTCAAGGGAATGGAAGTGGATTCACCCTGTAAATTATAAGCTGGAGTCAGACAGGGCCACATAAAAATATCAAAATTCAATGGAAGTCTCTTTGATGATACTCATGTATAAGAAGACCCATAAAGTTGAGGCTTAGGAGTTAAGCTTTAATGGCTTCTGGCCTTCCAAACTTCCCGAATCTGGATTGAGTTTGCCTTTTCTGGCCAACTCTTGGGTCCCTCTGGGAACAAGGCAGGAAATAGGCATTATGTAATTCTGTTGACTCCATGGAACAGCTAAATGTTCTGATATTTGCAATGTAAAAATGAGAGGTAAAATTTGTACTGATTTAAATTTTTGACTTTTTTTCTTTTTTACTTAGAACACATTGAACAGCAAATAAAAACCACCCTGACAAGCATAAAAGAAGATCACAGAAGTAAGGGAAAAGATTATTATGTGTCTTTAATGACATTTTTTTCTTCTTCATGCACAAGGGACCCCACAAATTATGCAGTTGACCCTGTTTGTAGTCAGTGTGCATAGCCAATGAAGGAGACAGAGGAGGTGGGGAATTACTCTGGAGTCCTGGGCCTGAGAAACTGGGAGAATGACAGACTGGGAGGGCAGAGTGGTCTGTGGTTGGGGCAAGGATAATGATTTTGTTTTGGCATGTGTGAGGTTTGGGGTGCCACATGTCCAGAAGGCAGTGGGAGCCGCAGTCCAAGAGCATGAGGGGCTGGCTGTGTGGAGGGAGGTCTGGAGGTATGCACAGAGGATTGAAGTCAATCAGTTTGTTCTGTCTCTTCATCTTTGCGGTTTCCTGGAACTCAATGGAGCTGAACTGCAAGGGCTGGGGGGTGGGGGGTGGTTTGAGCTTCAGTATCCTGTGCTGTACAGAGAAGAGGCCATTGGGTTTGGCAGGAGGACTGTGTCAAATGTGGGGGCTGAGCTTTCCACTGCCCAGAGATTTGAATGGAACTGGAAGGAGTGGAAGAGGCAGCCTACTCCTTCCAAAAGGCATGGGTCTAGGAGGAAAGAATCAAGGAAAGAAAGTCTGGAGTGGCTGGTGTAGCAGATGCCAGCATGCCAGGGTCACTTGGGGAATGCTAACAAGGACACACGTGTGGTCCTCAGACTACTTGAAGAAGGATCTCCTGGGGCAGGTTGGGGGGTGGTGGTAATCCGATGTTCAGGAAACAAATGAACAAATAACAACAGAAGCCTCTTTTAAAAGATTTTATTTATTTATTTTTTTAAAAAGATTTTATTTATTTATTTGATAGAGAAAGAGAGCACAAGCAGGGGGAGCAGCAGGCAGAGGGAGAGGGAGAGGCAGGCTCTCCACTGAGCATGGAGCCTGATGTGGCGCTCAATCCCAGGACCCTGGGATCATGACCTGATCCAAGGGCAGATGCAACAACCACAAAAGAAAAGGAGAACAAAACGCTGCAGTTTTTCAGAAGCTCTCTGTGATTCAGAACAATGAGCTGAAGCCTGCTCCTCTTTAGAGATACATTTTTGTCCTAATGTAGCTGCTTCCTTGCTATGACCTTGGACACAGGGGTTGAGGACTGGCCCTAGTGCCATAGGCCTAGAGTGCCCAGGCTACCCAAAGCTGATGGGGTTGGAATGAGCATGCAAGGCCTTGCGGGTGCGGGAAGCCAGGCCTCCGGAACAGGGCAGCTGCAGGGAGAGGCTGGATCACAGGAGCAGGTACTTGGGGTCAAGTGACATCTGCTTTACTCAAGCCTTAACCTACACAAATGTGCATATACCCCTGGAGGCATCTGGGCGGCCAGTGAGCCGTGCTCTTCAACAAGAGATGGGGCAAGCCTTGAATGTGGGAAAACCCTTGGGCCGCATCAGGCAGACCAAACGGGGTCTGACTGTGGCAAGTTAAAGGCTATTGCCTCTGAAAGCTGTTTGAGGGTGGGATCCACCATGCAGGAGGTTGTCCAGGTGGTTTGGGTCCTGGCTGGGCTCCACAGGCCTGGAGGGCCCCAGCTGCATCGGGTGGGCTCATGGGGCGTGTACTGCGCAGGCGTTAGCTGTTCAGGTCATGGGAGCCTGTGCTGCAAACACAGCAGCTGTAGGAAGAGGCTGGGTTCCATGAGGCAGCTCCTGGGTTATCTGGTATCTGCCAAATTCCAAGCCCTAGCTACAGAAATGCACATACTCCACCCTCCCCCGCACCCCTACTTTGCCCTGCCAAAGAGAAGCTGGGTGAGTCTGGACTGCCTGGCCAGGATGAGACCTGCTGGGTCAGGGGAGCCAGGGACCTGGTCCGGGAATGTGTCCAGAGATGCCCTACAAAGTTGTGGTGAGGTGTGGGGGGCAGTTCAGGGCTTCAAGTTCTCACCTACACAAATGCACATATTCCCCTGGGACAGGGCTGGAGGAATATGGGCTGCCTTCTCAGGGTGTGGCTGGGTGGGGAAAGTCAGTGTATCGTCCAATAAGAGACACCTGGGCACCTTGACTGGAGAGCCCGGGACACCATCAGGCAGCTGGTCTAAACAGAGCCTGGCAGTCCCCAGTTTTAAATGGAGTGTCAGAAATATCTTCAGGGTATGGGCCTTCTACACCCTGGGGCCATTAAGTTGGTGGGGTCCTGCCACTGTCCCAAGGGCCTGGGGTGCCCCCTGTAGCCCAAGGCCTGCTGACAAGGTGTGCTGTGTGAGCTGGGACTGTGCATGTGGGGACAGAACGGGAGCCAGGGCCCTGGTACAGAAAAATAGCAGGTGAGGTCTGCTTACAGGAATGGACTTCATAGACTCCATAGCATCTGCCTGATTTCATGCCTTCACCTACACAAATGTGAGTATTTCCCTGGCGGGTGGAGCTGAAGGCATGTAGGCTGCTTTGCCAGGGTGAGGCCCCATACCGGCTGGTTAGGAACCCTTCAATGACAGACACCTGGGAGCCTTGTTTTCTGGAGAAGCCGTAACCACATGAGGTAGCCATTCTGAGTGGGGACTGACTGTTGCTGGTATAAAGCTACTACCGAGCAAAGATTTTTGGGGAGCGGGCACTCTCTACACCCTGGGCTATGCAGGCAACATGGGTGGCTCAGGAACGACATTTGCTTGGCACAGAAATAGCCCTTACAGCCACGCCTTCCTCTTTGGGACTGGTTTGAACCCAAAAGGCCTGGAGGCCCCAGCACTCAGAGGCTGTCTGGCCCAGTGCAGGCTGTGCATATACCACTGCAGGTCAGAGGAGTGAGGGACCTGCAACCAGGCAACTGTAAGGAGAGGCTGGGTCACAGAAGCAGGCTACTGGGGTTACTTTGTATCTGCCTAATGCCAAACCGTAAATGACACAAATGCCTATATTCTCCCTCACGACAGAGTTGAAGGCATCAGGACTGCCTTTCCAGGGTGGTGCTATACTTGACCGTTGGGCTGCCCTCCAATAAGAGCCGCCTGGGAGCTTTGATTGTAGGTGAACTCTGGGAACCCATCAGACAGCAAGTCCAAAGGGAGTCCTTGAGGGTCCTCTTGTTCTGGCTCTGTGGGGTTGGGGGATTGCTCTCTCCTTCCATGGTACAGCCTACCTTCACTCCCTAATGCCTGGACTGAGGTCCGTGCTCTTCTTGTCCCTCCCAGAAAGGTGGACACCACTCTGTGGGAGCTGGTGTGGGATGGACCAGCTTAATATCCTGGAGAACCCCACTGCCAGAGGCAGTGGGAGCAGATGGACCAATGATGCGCCTTCTGCCTTCAGACTGGCTGGGTTTGAATTATGACTCTATCTCTTAATAGCTGTGTGATCTTTGGCAAATTACTTAACCTCTCTGAGCTTCAGTTACTCATGTGAAAAATGGGGTGACATTACTTCCCACATCAGGAAGAGTAGATGAGTAAATGAGAAAAGTAAAGTTTTTAGTGCAGTATCTGGTGCACAGTTGGCATGCGATGGTTCTAGTCAACTGAACTTCTTGCTGATTGGTCAGTTACTCAGCTCTTGGGGAAGGTGATGTATGGCTGCTGAGGTCTGAGGGGTGTGGCTGTATGGGATGTTTCTATATGCTAAGCAAATGTAGTTCCTGAGCCATCCATGTTGCCTCTCTGGGTCTGGACTCTCCACTGCCCCAGTGGGAGAGCTCAAGCCCCTCTTCTTGTTTTTCTTACCTTAATTGGTTGTTGGAGATTCAGGGTTTGGGCTGATCAGCCAGGCTCAGCTGATGATGCTGCCCCAGGCAAGAACAAGAGTCTGAGCAGCACATTGGCAGTCTTGGGTCTCTGAGCCTGTTGGAGTAGGAGGCTGACCTATGTGATATCAGCATCTGAGATTTCATCTGAAAGTCCTGAATCACCTCTGAAGTCCTTACTGTGAGAGGGAGGGCTTGGGGGAGCTTTGGCACTGGGGCTCTCCAGAATGTGGAATACTCTGTCCTACATCAGCTCTCATGAAGAGGTGTCCCCTCTTCTGGGCAGGCAGGACAAGAGAGGGAGAAATTTCTGCCAAAGCCAGTAATAATCAAGCAAGTTCTTCCCATCACTAAGGGAAAATGTAGTTAACTGTAGAGAAGGGCTTGCAAAACTGAGGTGATGTGGGGCTGGGGTATATATCCTGCTTGTCCAGCTCAGTAGTGTCTGAAGCATAACTGACCAAGATGATGGAGTGAGCACACATCAAACCCTCTCTAACCTCCTCCAAACACAGAGGAATGGTAGATCACACTCACATAGACACACACACACAATCTTTGTGGAACAATAGTGAAGACTAAACCTATAGAGTAAGCTGATGAAGGGTAGCCCAAGGGTAAAAGGAACTGGAGACACACACCCACCCACCCACACACACACATGGCTTCAAAGCTCATGTGGGAATGGAAATGAGTGTACACCAAGCTTGGCAAGAGAATGGATCCATGCTCACTGCATGAAGCTGGGGTTGGGCTGGTTGTCTTGTCCATTTCATGAATGGGGACAGAAAATACTCCAGAAGTGTGCTATTTGCCCATGGTGCAGGAAGAGAAATAGGCATCTTTGTCTGGGTTGGTCCTGCCCCGGGAGACAGCATCAGGAATTTTGTTGGCTTAGAGAAGACGCTTGAAACTCCATAAGACATAGTCCTGAGTATGTAAACTCAGAGGCCTAGGCTAAGGCAGCTGCAAAAGTATCTACCAGAGAAGGACTTGTTCATGGAAAACTCTCCCATGCAGAATGAGCTATAAAAGAAAAATGACAAAAGGACATATTTCAGACTCAGCAACTAGAAAAATTTGTAAGACAAGAGATGGAAATAATGGATACTTTGAAGGTCTACTGACTCATAGGGTGTCTCCATCCTCCCTTAAAATTTACCTGGGGGAGCAGTTTTTCTCCTTTTCAGTTGATGACTTTTCGGATCACTCCTAGGTGATGGAAAGCTCTGTAGTCACTTTAACTCAGTCACCTTAATTCAGTTCATAATTAAAACTGCATATTCCCAGATAGTAATAAAAACATTGAACTCTTATGAGAAAGCTTCTTCTGTCTTTAGCAGATTGGCTTCCTTACTTCAGGGAAGTATGTGATCTGTTTCCATCTCTTTTTTTACCTCCTCCTCCTTCACCTGTTGCCATTGTGGGCCCATTTGAGATTGGATTTCAAGAAGGATAGAGTGGAAAGGTGGCTCAGGAAGGGACTTTCTTGACTGGAACACTTGAAAGCTCAGTTTGGGTTCCCTGGCACTGGCTGAGGTTTAAAGCTGATTTTCTTCTCCTATGGATACTTTCATGAGCTCTTTGTAAACTTTTCTGTTGAAATTCTCAGAATGTAAGTCCATGATGTAGGCAGCACTTTTGATGGTTACTTTTGTGTGTCAACTTGACTGGGACATGGGAATGCCCAGATATTTGGATAAACATTGGGGCGCCTGGGTGGCTCAGTGGGTTAAAGCCTCTGCCTTCGGCCTAGGTCACGATCCCAGGGTCCTGGGATCGAGCCCTGCATCAGGCTCTCTGCTCAGCAGGGAGCCTGCTTCCCCTTCTCTCTCTGCTGGCCTCTCTGCCTACTTGTGATCTTTGTCTGTCAAGTAAATAAATAAAATCTTTAAAAAAAAAATTATTCCGGTTGTGTCAATGAGGGTTTTTCTGAATGAGATTAGCATTTGCAGTCAAATGCTCTACCACTGAGTTATACCCCTGAGATTAGCATTTGGATTGGTAGACAGAGTAAAGCAGAATGCCCTCTCCAATGTGGGTGAGCCTCATCCAATCCAGTGAAGTCCTGAACAGAATAAGAAGACGGAGTGAGAAAGAATTCTCTTTCTGCTTGACTGTTTTCAAGCTGGGATATCTGTCTTCTCCTGACTTCAGACTCCGACTAGAACTTATACCATTGCTCTCCTGGGTCTCTAGTTTGCCAAGTACAGATCCTGGGACTTCTTATTCTCCATAATCACATGAGCCAATTCCTTATTATCCATCTATCCCTCCATTTCTAACTCCCAGACTAATGCAGATTTTGGTGCTAAGAGTGGTTCTAGAGGAAGAGAATTTTAAGGATGAATTTTCTGAATTGGTTTGGGGGTTTCTGGAATTGGTTCTCTAATTAAATTTAAACATGCTAATGACTTTTATTTCTTATAGTAAAGAGGACACTGATAATCCATGGCAAAATTTGGCAATAAAGATGTGCAAAATATCATTATTGGACATTCTTATTCAACCACTAATAAGCAAGGAGTTGGGTAACTGTGTATTTAATATTTTCTAACATTTTTTGAAAAATAACAAATCTAATGAGGTTGGCTGGTTGCTTCTGATGTTGCTGGACAAAGTGTGAAAAGAAAAGGATGAGCTCAGGGATTTGAATTCCCAGCTCAAATGCCACATAAATCACCTGAAAGCTTCTATGTGTGCCCTGAAGGAGGCTCTTATCTACTATAGCTGAAGAGTTCAAATTGCTGAAAATCAAATGCAGAATCTTACCCTGCAATTGGCTGAATTATCATGTAAATTGAATACCCAGCCTTGCAGGGTATTAAAGTAAGGTCATAGATTGGGAAAGAATGGGGACCCTGTAGGTTGAATTGGAGGTGTGTAGGAAGTTCCTGATGAAGCTGGGGACCTTGAGCCCCCAAATGTTGATGCATTTTTTTTCACTGTGGAAGAGGCGTCCCTACCCCCAGTAGAAGCTGCCTTCCCACCCCAGTGGTAGTGATTCCTTACTGAGAGAATTAACTCTGTTTTGGCTGAGGAAGCTATAATGCACCCCACCCCTGCACTTGCCATACAGGACAAAGGTGCATTTCCTCGAGTCCCATAGCCATCTTTCCCTCCAGATCTATAACTAGATTCAAATCCCAGCAGTCCCTAAAGGTGAAGTACCAAGTGTGACCCATGAAGAGATGCACTATACTTTAAAAGACTACTTGAATTTTCTAATTTGTGTAGACCGAAATCTTGGGAACACTTGGGAATGGATATGGAGGGTGTGAGGTAATAGTGGAAGGAACATTAATTTGGATCATGTTGAATTTATTGATATAGGCTCTCTAAGCAGAGATTCTGCATTTATGTTGCAAGCTCAAGGAGTTAGGAAGGGCTTTAACAATTTGTTTGGTTAACACAAGCATGGACCAAAAGGTGAGCAAATTAGAGTGAGCAAATTAGAAATGATAGACCTGCCTTGGCTTCATGTAGAGGAAGGGATTCAAAGGCTTAGGGAAACTAGAATGTTGGAATGAATTTATCATTTAAGATTTACTCACCTATACTGGGAAAGTACAGAAGACATACACTTTACTGTTGCTGTGAGAAGTAATTATGAGAGGGGAGTCCCAATATACTTGAAGAGACTATGATTGCTCTTCTCTGTAGACCAGACCTTATAGTGAGAGCTGCAGTCATTGAATTGGGAAACCAAAATACAATAGGAGTAATTGGCTCTTGGGGTGACAGGGGTAAAATGGTGGCACTCAGCTGATCTGTGGCATTGGCTAGTTGCTCATGGTGTTCCTAGAAGTGAAAGTAGATAGGAATCCTACTAAATTTTTCATTGATCTGTATAAGAAAAGTTCTAAGTCAAGTGAACAAGTTTAACCTGAATCAAAAAACAGAGTCATAGCTCCTCAATCAATTCCCAAGCTTGAGCCAAATTATAAACCCAGAACCCCTTGAATGAAGTGAAGGCTAGGTCCCCTTTAAGAAGGACTTGGTACACAGCCAAAAATTTACACTATTAATCTTCCCCCCTCCTTCCCCAAGGAGACTTATAGCCTTTTTGAGGGTAGCTGTGCACTGGGGAGAAAGAAATAGAGCCATTAGGGACTACAGGACACTGACTCTGAATTGACATTAACTCCAGGGGCCCCAGAATGTCATGGTGGTCCACCAGTCAAGGATAGAGAGTTATGGAGGTCAGTTGATTTTTTTTTTTAAAGATTTTATTTATTTATTTATTTGTGAGATATAGAGAGAGAGACTGAAAGATATAACGAGCACAAGCAGAGGGAGCAGCAGGCAGAGGGAGAAGCAGGCTCCCCACTAAGCAAGGAGCAGCATGTGAAACTCAATCCTAGAACCTAAACTGAGCTGAAGGCAGATGCTTAACCAACCGAGGCACTCAGTCATCCCTGGAGGTCAGGTGATTAATGGACTTTTAATTTAGTTTTGACTCATATGGGGTCCACTGGGACTCTGAACACATCCTGTGTTTACCTCCCTTGTTCTAGAATGAATAATTGGAATAGATATACTTAGCAGCTGGCAGAATCCCCATACTGGTTCCCTGATTGGTGGAATGAAGACTATCAGGATGGGAAAGGTCAAGTAGAACTGCTCCTACATAGGAAGGAGCAGTTCAAAAGCAAACCTGAAGTTCCTGAAGGGATTGCAGAGGTTAGTGCTACCATCAAGGACTTGAAAGAAGCAGGGGTGATCCCACTATATCCCCATTTTACTCACCTATTTGACCCATTTGGAAGACAAATCTTGGAGAATGACAGTGGATTATGGATTACTGTAAGCTTAACCAGGTGGTGACTCCAGTTGCAGCTGCTGTAACAGATATGGTTTCATTGCTTGGGCAAACCAACCCATCCTCTGGTGCCTAGCACGCAGCTATTGATCTTCCTATTGCCTTTTCCTCAATACCTGTTAGTAAAGATCACCAAAGCAGGTTGCTTTTGTCTGGGAAGGCCAGCAATACACCTTCATTCTCCTACCTCAGGGGTATATGAACTCTCTAGCCCTGTGTCATAATTTAATTCACAGCAATCTTGATCACTTTTCTCTTCTATAATGTATCACACTGGTCCGTTACACTGATGACATTATGCCAGTTGGCTCCAGTGAACAAGAAGAAGCAACTACTCTAGATGTTTTGGTAAAATAGCTCTTCTCTGGGACATCCCTGATGGACAGTAGTGAAGGGAAACCCTCCCAGGGGGCAGAACTTTGAGCAGTGTGCATTGTGGTTCACTTTCCATGGAAAGGAGGAAAGGCTAGATGTGTGATTATATGCTAACTCATGGGCTGTGGCCAATGGTTTGGCTGGATGGTTAGGGACTTTGAAGAAACATGATTGAAAAATTGGTGACAAAAAATTTGGGGAAGAGATACGTGGATATGTGTTTCCTGCCTCTGAATGGGTAAGAAACATGAAGATATTTGTGTCCCATTGAATGCTCACTAAATGGTGACTTTAGAAAAGGAGGATTTTAATAATCAAGTTGATAGGACGATCCATTAGGTTGATTCAGTTTAGCCTTTTTCCCCAGTCATTCCTCTCATCATTCAGTTGACTTATGTATAAGGTGGCCATGGTGGCAGGGATAGAGGTTATGCATAGACTCAGTAACATGGATTTCTCTCACCAAGGTCAACCTTGCTGTAGCCACTGCTAGTGCTCAGTCTTCCAGCAGAGACCAACACTGAATCCCTGTATAGCACTATTCCCTGGGGTGATTAGCTTGTGACCTGGTGGCAGACTGGCAGGTTGATTACATCAGATCACTTCCATGATGGAAGGGATAGAGGTTTTTTTTTTTTCCCCCTGAAATAGACTCTTATTCTGCTTATGGATTTGCCTTCCCTGTATACAGAGCTTCTGCGAAAACCACCACCCATGGGCTTACAGAATGCTTTATCCACGGTCATGGTATTCCACACTGTGTTGTTGATTCTTCTCTTCTTCTTCTTTAAAGATTTTATTTATTTATTTATTTGAGAGAGAGAATGAGTAGGGGAGGGTCAGAGGAGAAGGAGAGAGAGAATCTCAAGCAGACTCTGTGCTGAGTGAGGAGCCTGACTTGGAGATCCATCTCACTTCCCTGAGATCATGACCTGAGCTGAAATCCAGAGTCAGACACTTAACAGACTGAGTCACCCAGGTGCCCCCAGAATTGCTTCTGATCAAGGAACTTCACAGCAAAGGAAGTGTTGCAATGAACCCATGCTTATGTGGAATTCATTGATCTTACCATGTTCCACAACATCCCAAAGCACATGGCTTGATGGAACTATGGAATGGTCTTTTGAAGACCATTTATGGTACCACTTAGATGGCAGTACCTTTTCAGGACTAGGGCAAGGCTCTTCATAAGACTGTTTATGCTCTGAATCAAAGGTCCAATATAACATAGTACCCTTTTTCCCAAACCAAGATTCATGGGTCCAAGAGTCAAGAGGTGGAAATGGGAATGGCACAACTCGTTATTACCTCTAGTGACCCACTAGCAAAATTTTTGGGCTTCCTGTTCTCATGAACTTATGCTCTGTTGGCCTAGAGGTCTTAGTTACAGAGGGAAGAAAGCCTCCATCAAGAGACACATTCCACTGAACTGGAACTTAAGACCACCATGTGGGTACTTTATAGTCCTCATGTCTCTGAATCAATAGGCAGAGAAAGGAGTGACTGTGCTGGATGGGGTGATTGATCTTGACCAATAAGGGAAACTAGACTCCTACTCCACAGTGGAGGTAACAAAGTATATGGAATATAGGAGATCCCTTAGGGCATCTCCTACTATTACCATGTGCAGTGATTAGGTTCAATGGAAAATTACAATAGTCCAACCCAGGCAGGACCACTAATGGCCCAGACCTTTCAGAATGAAGGTTTAAGTCACCTCAGCAGGTAAAGAACCAGCTGAGGTGCTTGTTGAAGGCAACGACAGAAGATGATTATAAATATCATAAGACCAGATACAGAAATGAGGAGTCTGTCACAGGTATTCCTCCTTATTGTGTTAGGAATTGTTTATAGGTGTGTGTGTGAGTATATAAAGCAAGTATCTTTGTTTTCTTCTCTCTCTTATTCCATTATCATGCAATATAAGATATATTGACTTTATATCATAGTATTTAAACATTGTTAACTTTACATCATAGTATTTAAGTTAGGGGATATCAGAAGTAAACAGTATTCAAGGACCTTATCTCCTCTTCTGGGAAAGAGTGCAGTTTTAATTGTATGCAGGATAGTTATATCATGTTGGGTGGCATTATGACCTTGTTATTATCTTTATTTGGAGATAGAATGTATTTTAAGGAGAGGCATATGAATGCCAAATTGACAAGGAGTGGTCTTGTGATGGTTAATTTTGTGTCAACTTGGCTGGGCCATGGGGTACCCAGATATTTCGATAAACATTATTCTGGGTGTGTTTGTGAAGGTGTTTCATCTCCAGCTGGAGAAGGCAGATTGCCCTCTCCAGAGTATGTGAGCCTCACCTATCCACTGTAGGCCTGAATAGAATAAGAAGGCTGAGTAAGAAAGAATTCTCTCTTTGCCTGTCTTGAAGTGGGGATGCCAGTCTCCTCTTGCCTTCAGACTGGGATTCAGACTGCAAATGACACCACTGCTCTTCTGCCAACTGCAGATCTTGGGACTTTATTTCCTCCATAATCACGAGAACTGATTTCCTTGTTATCTATCTATCTATCTATCTATCATCTATCTAGTTCTGTTTCTCTGGAGAACCCAAACTAGTACATAGCTATACTTTCTTCTTTAGCATCTAGTGTTCCCAGATGTTGCCATTTACTCTGCTTTCACAGGCCCTTTTGTCTCCAGAGTGAGCCAGGCACCTACCCTCTTCATTCCCCACAGCAGGAAGCACATTTCGGGTTCTCTGCATGGAACCCTAAAGCTGTTTAGAGGGATTTAGAGATAAATTGCCCTCACTTCACCTTTCCCCAGCAGGGAAAGTAAGAGCACTCCAGCAACTCTCCAGAGACATCCTCCTCACAAATCCTTTGGAATGTCTAACAGTTCAACCCTTTTAATAGCCTCTCGATGGGTGACAGTGGTAATATTTGGATATTACTTTTAAGTTTAACATCATGTTTCATATTGAAGAGATAAAGAGGGAATAGCATCTTTACAGTGATACCAAGAGATTATTAAATATGAGCAGGGGGTTAGATATCAAATATCAAGTTGTTATAGAACTCTTGAGATAAAGTTTGGGGACTTAGGAACGAAGGAGTCAGTGATAAACCTTCATTTGGAGATGTGAAGAACAGACACCTTCCCTTTAAAACGTGATACGAGGGGTGCCTGGGTGGCTCAGTGGTTTAAGCCTCTGCCTTAAGCTCTGGTGCTTTCCCCTCTCTCTTTCTCTGCCTGCTGCTCTACCTCCTTGTGATCTCTCTCTCTCTCTGTGTCAAATAAATAAATAAAATCTTAAAAAAAATAAAATGTGATATGAGATAGGCCCCTAAATCTAAGGGCCGAGGTAAGGAAAGAAAACTTATGCATTGACTAAGTTTAAATATAAAATGCCTGACTTCAACCTGGACAGACCACGATTCTATTTTCTGCATGGGAGGAAAGGAAACTAAATAAAATTGAATTATGTAACAATAACAAAAATGTCATATCATGTATACTGTATACATGATATACACACATATACACATGTATATACACAAACACATATACACACATTCATGTATGTTACATACATATTGTGTTATATATGTATATGGCCTTATTAGGTTCTGTTCTTTTCTTTTTTCTTTTTGTTTATTTTAAAAAGATTTTATTTACTTCTTTGACAGTGAGAGAGAGAAAGAGCCAAGCAGGGGGAGCTACAGAGAGAGAGAGAGAGAGAGAGAGAGAGAGAGAGAGAAGTAGGCCCTCTGCAGACCTTAGAGCCCCGACTTGGGGCTCCATCCCAGGACTGTGAAATTATGACCCCCGCTGAAAGGCAAACGCTTAACGGACTGAACCACCCAGGCGCCCCTCTTTTTAAAGTCCAGACACTGCTGCAATGATTATCTTTGCACATTTATGTGAGTATATGTAGGACAGATTCCCAAGTTGGAGGGCTATGCAATGTAAAGTTGGATTCCATTTATAAGTTAGATTCAATTCCTCCATTTCTCTTTCTCAATGAACTGGCTTTATCCTGAGATGGAATGAGAGAGTTAGGGCTTCAATTTCTCCCTCTCCTTGTCAAGTTAAGATATTTAAACATGATATGTGGGTTTGTCTATCACCAAAGAAGTGTCGAAGTGAATTTTTGTTTGCCATTCAGTCCTCTTGCTGGATATTAGTATCTAGACCAGTGGCATTGTTCACTTTCCGAGAGCGCCTGTAGTTCCCAGGGAGGCCACTAGGTGTCAATGTAGGTCTTGGTTGCGGCCAGTTCGCGGCGCTGTTAATTTGATTGGGTCTCGGTGGACCCTCAGCGTCCTCACTCGCAAAATAACAAATGTCCGTGGAGCAGGGCACTTTCCTCGGGAAGGACTCCAGGGAGCTCAGGAGTTTGCATACGAAGCCGAGGGAGCGAGGGGCTCTGATAATGATATTCAGCGTCTAACGGAGTCGCTCACAGGCAGAGCGAGGGTCTCTCCCAGCTTTGATATATGAGATTATTATGGAGAGGTAATGCAGACCGAGTGATGCTGTGCGCTGGATTGCGAAGTGGATTCCTGTGTGAATTGTGAGGCCTGGCGTAGCAGAGATGGTCGCTTCACATCCTGACGAGGGGGTGGGGTGAGGAGAGAGGGGTGAGATGGGGGCCGCCAGGGACCCAGGACTGCCATGGAAGGCCAGAAATTCTCTCAGTTCCTTCTCAGCAGCCAGGGACTGGGCCTCTCCCTGGGGCATAACTGGAGCCAGACTCTGGGGAGCATTTCACCTCAGTCCTGGCTCAAGTCAGTGGGGTGGAGACGCTGCCAAGTGATGGCTACTCTGGACTCCAGAATCTTGACTGAATCAGTATTAAACTTATTAGGGTAGCTCTTCAATCCAGGTCTTCATGCAGCAATAAGAGTAAACAGAGGAGTAGGCTGGCACTCTGGAATGTGGTCTCCCTAGAAGTTCTCTGCAATTGACCTCTAAGGACAGTGAGAGCAGGGCTGGTAGGAAGCTCTTGAGGGAGCTGGTGGATCCCCATTTCTACCGCTGACCCCCACCCTAAGGGTTGCCAATAAAATAGGCTTACTTCTCTCTTGCAGCATGTGTCAAGCCTCTTTCATGGTCCACTCTACTTAGACTCAAATGTTGATCTTTTAAAGATTCTTATGTTTCAGCCTGATTACCATCCTGAAGTAAAAATGTTATCCTCTTGCTTTAGTGTTTTTACCTAGCCTGTGAGTCCATCTTCCTTCTGAACTCTGCTGATCTAGTGGTCTCCGGCAAAGGCATGCCCTCATGGCCTATATGGCCCTGTTACACTCCTCCAGGGCATCAGTTATCCCTTTTATCTCTATGGGGCCTCAGCGTCCTCTTCCAAAATATAAAATATTATAGAAAGCCTTAATTTGCATAACTAAGAAGGGTCATCCAAGGGCCCCAAGGTGACTTGCTATCCTTATCCAGTAGAATAAGAGGCAGCTAGGAATTTGTTTAATTTTGAACTCACTTTGGACCAGTTACTTTTATTATTGACAGAAAGCTCCTTTGTATCTGTAGATACTCAAAGTAAATCTGTAAATATTGGCTCTTTATTTATTGATTTCTATGGATAGGTACATAGGCAATTATTCTATTTTCAAATGAGTGAAAGCAGTGTGTAATGAATGGTTGTCAGCCTGACGGGAGAGGTGAGTGGAGGGGCTGTATGGGCCCTGCTCACTCCCATTCTCTCATTTCTTTGCTCTGTCATTCCTTGGCCTCTCCCCCTGAATGAGCTCTCAGCCCGTTTCTGATGTCTGGATGTTGGGGCCCCTGCCCTGCTTAGTGGTCTTTCTGCTACAATTTACAATGGGAGGGGCATTTTAAATTACATTGGGTAGAATCTTCCTCTTGGGTCTGGGACAAAACACAGGTACCACGGTCCTTTCTATGCAGCAAACGCCATTAAATATATTTCAGGCACTAGCAGTTGAGGGTAAGGAAGAGGGTGTTGTGTAGGGGGCGGGGGTGGGGATATTGGCAAGCAATCAGTTGGATCATGGTATTACCAAAGAGGTGAGGGGGTTAGAGAGTGCTGGGAATACATGAGTTAGAGGCTAGAGAGAATTCTGGTGATCTGGATCAAGCTCTGGAAAATATCTAAGCCTCTTTCCTAGGCATTCATTCCTGTCTAGGACTTGTAAACTGATGCCCATTTGGAGGGTCTGAATTGTAGAAGGGCAGAGCTGGCCATTAGGACAAAAGTGTGGTGCAGGCAGGAGAGAAGTACACAAATAGTGAAAGAAATCCTAGAGGGTCTGTGTGGCGCATTGAGAGTCCCCTCCACGTGTCCTCCCTCAGCCCTTGTGCATGTTGTTTGAAATTGGAGCCATCAGTGTCCACCCTCTTGGGCAAGTGATGAACAAAACTCTCAGCCAGACTATACTGAATACTCACATTCCTTTTGGAGGCCTGGCTTTCTAGGCTCTACCCATGTCCTCAAACCTAACTTTTTGGAGCTTTTATGCCTCATGGAAGATCCCTTCCTCTTAGTAACAATTCAAGTCTGGTATTTGGGCTTTTCTTGGGGATGAGGGCTCAGCCAAAGCTTCACTGGGATCCGCAGCTAGCACCTCAGCTGCTCCCTGCTGAGGAAGGAAGCCCAGAGATGTATAGAGAGGACACACTATAGTGATGGTGAACCTGGCCCTTACGCACTGGACACATACAGCCAGCATGGAGGATATTACCGGGCATTTAGTCCACTCATTTAGCCCTCTCATAGACAGGGACATGGAGACCCAGAGGCATGGTTACTCTTAATTCACTGGGACTTCTTTAGCCCCATGGGCTTCTGGCGCTGGCTGCCTTGGGTGGTTTCATCACTAGTTACCATTCAAGTGTCTGCCTTCCTGGGTCTAGGAAAATGGGGAAATGTGCTGTTGTCTTATCACTGCCTGAGCATCCTTGAACAGTTTCCCACAACTCTGAACCCCCTTACCCCCTGCAGCGGGTCAGGGTCTTCAGAGGATGGTCAGGAGTTCCCTAACAATGCAGCTGTGGTTCACTCTGCTGCACAATTGACTTCTATTGGAACAAACATCGGGTTGAGCTGCCTCAGTTTCCCTAGACTGATCAGTTCTTGAGTATTAAAGAAGAAATAGCCCAAATTCATACTGGGCCCTCATATCTTCTCCATTCTTGTAGCTAAAAGTACATTACCAGGGGCACCTGGGTAGCTTAGTTGGTTAAGCAGCCAACTCTTGATTTCAGCTCAGGTCATGATCCTGGGGTCCTGGGATTGAGCCCCACTTTGGGCTCTGTGTTCAGTGGGGAGTCTGCTCGAGGATTCCCTCTGTCTCCCCCTTCCCCCACTTGCTCACATACATGTACACATACTCACTCTCTCAAATAAAGAAATAAATCTTTTAAAAAAAGTGTATTATGAAATCCTCTTTTTTCTTTTTTTTTGGCATTGGGGGAGGAAATTATTCTGTACATTTTGAAACAGTAATGAGGGGGTAGAATCATGACAGGTAGCATTTAACAAGTTCCTTCAACTCAGCTATAAAGCCCTGCAAGTACCTGCTGAATCATGCTAACTATAGAAAATCCATTCTGAAAAACCTCCAAATTTGATTAATTCATGTTTGATGTTCCAGTTTTATTTATTGGGGATAATATGTGGTATGGGTTGAATCTGTAGCATAAAGATTTTTTTCTTTTTTTAAAAATAACAAATGACATCCTGTGGTCTCTTTTCCTTTTTTATTTATTTATGTGTTTATTTATTTATTTTTTACCACAAGTACAATGCACACCGATAAAAAAGATGTACGTCGCGTGTATCCGTGATAATAGCCATGGCAAAGGCAGTCTGAGGCATATTAACAACAGACTTATCTATGGAGCAGCACCTTATGTAAGATGTATTTTCCTCTAGAGCCAAGCAGCAAAGAATCTACCAACATGAACAGATAACTGGCCCCTGGGCCCACGTGCAGCCCAGCACCAGGCCCACGGCAGGGGAAGTTTTCTCACCTACATAATTGACACAAGGCTATGATTTCTTTCATTTAGCACAACAGAAGCTAACATGTAAATTGGCACTCGATGCTCCGCATTCTGGCTATAGTAATGTCACCTATGGAGTCCAAGATAATTTCAGTGACATCTTTTCTCTAGGGAAGAAGTGTGCTTTCTGCCAACGTCCATCTGACAAGCATGGATAAATAGTTACATGGCAAGTGGAGACAGTGTATTTCAGGTTTTCTTGAATTGAGTTATTCAAGATGTTTTTTATAATCATTCTCCCCCACCCCAGCAAAGAAAGATATGGAGCTGAATAATGATTGAAGCTGATGAGATAACCTTGGGTCCTTTTTTTTCCTGGTGGCCAGGGGCTCACTGAACCGTGGTAAGCAAATGGATCATCCAGGAAAGCCAGTGACTTTCATCCATGGAACTCTGTGGGCCTTAGGAGTGTGGCATGGTTAGTGATGGGACACTGTTCATCTTCAGCCTCCCTGTCCAATCACAGCCGCCTCTTTAGCCTCACATCCTACATCAAGTTCATAGACCAGTAGCACCATGCCTGTGGATTGGCTCTTCATTCTAATACACATCCCATCCCTCAGTGAGTGTTGAAGGGACCTGGACTTTGGCTGCTGTCTCCCCCTCCCACTTCAGTTCTCCACTCCCTGGCCTTTCCCAGCTTCTTGGTCTTTTCTACACCTGCTGTCTCTAGCAGGCCTCCATCGCTCACTTTCTAGATCCCCCATGAAACCTTTCTGCCTTACTCCAAGCCAACATTTCCACTGTTTGCTTTCTTGTTCCTTATCCAGACCTCCAGGCCTTTTCACGAGAGTCAAGGAGGTTGAGTCAACATCTTACCTCAGCTGGATATGCTGAGAGTCATGTGGAACTTCCCTTCCTCTTGGGGGTCCCTAGATAAGCATTTCCATGGAGGTGCCTTTGAACCTGGACACCCTAAGGCTTGGTCTGTTTCTGTTTCCCCATGACTCAGCGGGGTCTTTGCCTCCAACTTTCATACTTCAGTGACTCTGTCATTCCTTGTCTTCCTTAAGCCTGATTCTCCCTCAGACTATAGTCTTTTCTTCATCTTCATTGCTGGATTTTTCTGAGTGAGAAGCATTTCTGCCTCCTTTTCTCCACCACCTGCACACCTCTAATCTCTTCACATTTAATTTCCTCTCCTTCCATTTTGTGAAAACCAGTTTTCTGAAGGATACAGATGAAGCTATGTCTAGACTCAAGGGCTTTTCCTCAGATGAGTGGCAGGGTTGCTCCTCTGTGACCATCATATGCTTCATCTGGTAGACAAATAATGGCCTTCCTAATCTCTGGAAACTGTAAATATGTTACCTTACATGGCAAAAAGGACTTTGTGGATTTTATGAAGTTAAGGATCTTGAGATGGGGAGATACTCCTGGGTTATCTGGGTGGTCCCAATGTAACCACAGGCCTTCTTATAAGGAAAAGAGGGAGACAGGAGAGTCCAATTTAGGGAGGGATTCAAAATGATGGAAAAGAGGCCAGAGTAATGTCAGGTCATGAGCCAAGGAATGCTGGCAGCCTCCAGAAGCTAGAAAAGGCAAGGGATGAAGTTGTCTGTAAAGCCTTCAAAAGGAACATAGCTCTGCTAATATCTTGATTTTAGCCCTGTAAGACCCATTTCAGACTTCTGACCTCCAAGACTATGAGAGAATAAATTTGCATTGTTTTAAACCACTAAGTTTGTGGTAATTTGTTGCAGCAGTAATAAAAAAAACCAATACACTTCTCAAGAGACTCTTTTCTCCCTATATGGAACCTTCTGCTTCTTCTGCTGGTTGTTTTGAGTCTATTCCCTCCAAAATGATAGAGCTACAAGCCTCAACCATTTTCTCTTGCTGTGCATTTAGCATTTTCACAAAGAATATTTATAGAATAAGTCTCTCTGTTTAATGATACCACTGTATTTGGCACATTTGAGGATAACTGTCTCACTAACACTCTCTTCTTAGAGAATCTTCCTCCACCCATAGTCCCTGTTACCTAGACAGCAGGCCATCTGGACCTACCCCAGTCATAGCTGATTGGCACAAGGATGTGAACCTTTCATTTGAGGGAGCTCATTGCTAACGTTGCCTGGAACACAAAAGGGGAGTTGGGCTGGTTAGACACCACTCAGGTGAATCTAAGTGATACCAAGGAAATTTTCAGTTCATGGTAGGCCTGGAAACAGAAAGACTGTGCGACAATTGTGTCTGGGGTGGCAGTGAAGGGCCAGATGAAGTTTGGGAAAACGGGCAACTTAGAGGTAGCTGATTAGAGGACAGGGAGGGAACTTCAACAGAGAAGTTGAGGAGTCCCTAATGGGAAAGGAGGTGAGAATAGTCTTAGAGTGGCCTTGGTTTCTCCTTCCCTTCTCTGCATTTCTCTGAGATATTTTGTGTCCTCATAAAAATCCTTTTCTTGAGCTAGTTTAACTGGATTTCTATCCCTTGCAACCAAGGATGCCTAACTAGAATGATTTATATTTATCCATTTGCTTAAGCCAGAAACCTGGGGGTCTGCTTTGACTCTCCTTCCTTTTACTTCCTCCCTTCTTTTGTTTTTTCTTTCTTTCTTTCTTTCTTTCTTTCTTTCTTTCTTTCTTTCTTTCAGATTTAAGAGAGTGTGAGCAAGTGTGGGGAGGAGCAGAGGGAGAGAGAATCCTAAAGCAGGCTCCCTGCTGAGTGGGGAGCCCCAACACTGACACTGAAACCATGGGGCTCAATCTCAAGAAAATGAGACCATGACCTGAGCAGAAATCAAGAGTTGGCCACTTAACCAACTGAGCCACCCAGGTGGCCTTCTCCTTGCCTTTTCTATTGTCCTGGAGCCTGAATACATGAGAAGGAGGAGAACGTGGGCAGACCCAGAGGCATACCAATATTTAAGGAATGGAAGTAGAATCTTCAAAGAAGGATGAGAAGGAGCAGTCAGGGAAGTAGGAAGGAAACTAGAAACGCATTCTAAAGCATCCCTGAAGTGTTTAGAAGCCTTAAATATCATCAGATCCTAAACCAAATTACTTTTGTTTCAATGTCAGGAGCACTCTGGTTGATGAGAAAGTAAATAGCTTTTTGCAAATCCAGTACCTCAAGACTGAGAGCTTAAAGAAGAGCATTTGGGTGAGTCATCCGTTAGTGGAAGCCAAGGAAACTCCTTTGTTAACACCAACTGCAAGGTACATATAGGGACAGGAAATGAAGGATTTGGACTAGGTCTGACCTTGAGCTCCTCAAGGTCAAGGTATGTGTCTTCACCAACTTATTTGCAGTGACACTTGAGCTCTTGGCATTCATTACTTCATTGTTTCCACAAACTGTACATTTAGGTGTGAGGAACGTAGTAAGAATTCAGTTGGACAAATTCAGCTGTTTTTACATCATGTTCTGAAAACTATGCATTTTAAAAAACTCCAGATTTTCCTGGCTGACAACTTTAGCTCCCAGAATACATGGAAGGAAGAGACAATTTGTTTAGAAATAAAGATAGTTTCAAATTCCAATGAAGGAATCCAGATTTTGAGCAAGTATTGAATTGTGTGATAATGAAGATAGTTCATGAAACATACTACTGTTGTTGGATGGATCCATAGAACTCAACTTTCAATACAGAGATAGCCCTCACTAAAAGTCCTCTCTGACATTAGGTTGGATGTGTCCCTGAATGAAGGGGGTGCCCTGAATTTTCCAGGTCACAGTGGTCCAGATGGATTTCATTGTCTCATCAAATGAGATTCAGCATGGACCCTGGACCTTCGACAGTGAAAAATAAACTCCCTCCCTCCGTGACTCACTTTGGAAAAAAGAGAAGAGACACAATAATAAAATGTGCTCTTTTGTAGATTCTGGGAGCATAAGGACAGAAACCTTGTGGGCAGCACGCTTAGGTTGGGATGAAAACACACTGGAATGATTCTGTGTCCACAGGAAGCCCTCCAGGTTGGCCGCAGCCTGGTTTTGTGAGAGCTTATTAGGATGCAAGGCAGTCCTGCAGGCTTGTTCATGGAGCTTGTCTCACCTCTGTCCTCTCAACTCTGCCTAGGCCCATTCCTAAGTGTGAAAGTTCCGATTGTTATCTTGGTTACAGAATCCCATTCCTTGTCTGTTTTCTTTTGCCCTTATCCTCACATTTCTTTGAATGTCCTTTCATGGGACGCCTTGATCTGCTCCCATAGAAATGCAATTATCAGAAATCAACCTCTCTCACCCGTTTCTGCCCTAAGCAGCTTTTGCCCACTGGTGAATTTCACATTGTACTGAGAAAGTCAGCAACTAATACTAATAACAATAAAATATGTTTGTATTTTTTAGATGACTTTTTCCACTGGGGACTCCCTGGTGAGAGCCAGGCGCTGAGCAGAGTGAGTGTGTATATGAGCTGGAAATAGAGAGCAAGAAAGAGACCTGGCCGGCTGAAGCCTTTCCTTGACAGCTAATTTCCATTTTTTGGTATCAAGGGGTCTGTGCCAGTAATTGGCATGCAGATTGTGTCTGATGGGCCTGTTATACAGAATAAAGGAATCTGCTAGTTAGAATAAGCCAACCCCAGGCTGATGGATGGGGCATAAGGAGGTCATTGCAAAAGAGAAATTGTGTGTGTGTGTGTGTGTCCCTGTGCGTGCGTGTGTTTCACAAGAATGCCTACCCCCTCCCTTCACCCTCTTTATCCAGCAAACTCTAATCTTTCATATTGCATTGAGACAAATGTTGCTCCATTTCTCTGCCACTCTCTGTTTTTCCCTTGAAGGGATATTTGATGGAACCCACTCCAGGTTTTAATAAAGTGTGGGGGCAAAGGAGAAATTAAAGCAGTGTCATGGTTTGTTAGCAGCCCAGGATCTTCCAGGATGGGCCCAGGCTACAAATTATACTCTGGAATTAATTGGCAGAAGGTAGCTTTCCTGTCCATCATTTTTAATCCAAAGGCGTGGTGGAAGCAGCTATGGGCTATCAACAGGAAAACGTGGGCTGCTGTCCATTTCTCCTTTGCTTTGTCTAAGTCAATTGCCTGATTTAGCAGCTGTTGTCTTGACCCCCCAACCCATGCCTCCGTTAGGTAGGAGTCATGCTATTTGCTGCGAACTTGGGTTAGTCAGGCAGTTTTAGGCCTGCTCCTAAGCTGAGCGCTTCTAGTTCAGGTGCCCACTGGGAATTGCAGGGGTCCACAGCTGGGCTTCCTATAGCCTTGGGAAGCTGAAGAGAATTTAGTGTCCTTTTCAAAAGTTTTTATGTGTCCAAACACTCTAGAGTTAACTCTTATTAATACGATATATGTGTGTTAGATAGACTACCATGTTTAGGGTAAGATTTAGAAAAACACAAAAATATGGAAAGAACTGACTTGCTTCTGTTTACCCATCCCTAGTTCCTCGTCCTCAGATCGGAATAGATGATATTAACTCTTGCTTGCTTTGTCTGGCATGTCAAGAACATTGGTCTATAGCATTTAGACAGCTTAGGAAGTTTTATGCTGTCAGCCAGGGCTTAGCTTTCCCTAAGAGCCCAGATCCCTGCCTCTTTGTATAAGGGAGAAAATAACTCTGTGCTCCATAGGCCTGAATCCGTCCTCCTTGGCATGAAAGAGAAGCATTCCTCTGTGTTGACCTCAGAAATCCTTGGGATGGGCCTTTCCTAATTAGAAAGGAGTAATTTTCTAATGTCTAACTCCCTTCTGTGTGAATATAAAACTTAACTTTATTACATTTGTTGAATGAATTTTTAAACTCCTATTTATAGTATTTGCGGTCTTCCTTACAGTGTTTGGGCCTTGTCTCTGACAGTGCTTTTGACAATAAGGTGTGTGAGACTTTTAAAAAGACTTTTCTTAAAAAATTACATAAATAAAAAGACTTTTCTTTTTTTTTTTCCAATTTATTTATTTTCAGAAAAACAGTATTCATTATTTTTTTTTCCCACACCCAGTGCTCCATGCAAGCTGTGCCCTCTATAATACCCACCACCTGGTACCCCAACCTCCCACCACCCCCGCCACTTCAAACCCCTCAGATTGTTTTTCAGAGTCCATAGTCTCTCATGGTTCATAAAAAGACTTTTCTTTAGAAAACATATTCAAATAGGACCCTGTAATATTTTAAAAAAGAAATAGGTAAGTCCCTTATAGAAAATTCTTTGCTCTCTTATTTTTTTTTTAGATAAATTCAGTCATGTCACTGAGCAGACATCAGCAAATGTTCTAAAACTCTTCCTTTGTCTGCTGATCTGATTCAGAGGGGTCCTGTGGGGCTATCTCTTTAGGCCATGTCTTCCCCCAAGGCTGTCTTAACAGGTGAATCCTGAAGAAACACTTCAGAGGGTCAAAGGCATTTCTGACCCAATCCTACCCGTTGGGCTCACCCTTGTAATCTCACTAAACCCTAAGGCTGGGACCAGTGTCACTTAATTCTTTTTCACTTTCAACAGCACAGGGAAAAGTGCTCTAACAGGGGTGCTGGAGGGAGAAGGGAAGTAGAGGAAGAACAATGGTTAGAAGCTAACAGCAAGAAGGAGAAACAGGTAAAAATGAAGGCAAAGGAAAGGAGAAGGGAGAAAGGGGAGACAGGAGCATAGAGGGGAGGGAGCTGAATAACCACTTCCCAGACACCATTCTCCCCATGGAGGCTGTCTGTCTCTCTGCCACCTGCCAGAGGACCTGCTGCTCCAGGACATTGCTGCTGTGCTACCTCCGGGCCTGCAGGTCAAACAGGAAGCAGTAAACGCCCATATTTCTTCTAACTCTGCATAGCCTCCTGATTAATGCCACCCACCCCCTCACTGAGGAGAGACCTCCCTGGCTTGCTTCTGCCAAGTGTACCAGGTTGGTACACTATGATGGTTGATTGCTGATGTAGATAGCATTCTCTGTCTCTCTTTCAGACACATCAGCATTTGGAGGTTTTTGCTTTGTAGCTGGAAGAACATAGAGGTTTTTTTGGTGGCAGAGATGTAAAAAGGAATAGGAAGAGACTGGGTGGGTGGCCTGGTGTCTGCTCAAAGCTCAGCTCAATGGATTGTGCATGAGGCCCTGTGGGCTGAGAGTGGGGGACTGCTGGAAGACACAGAGGACCTTGCTGGTATCTCATTCCTCCAGGTTGCCCAGGCCTAGGGGAGGGGATGGAGGTGTTCTGGGAGTTGATGGGGCCACCTGGTGGGACCCTGAGTGCTGACAAAGTTGCTTTGGGACCCAGGTGATGAGGAGAGACAGAGAGCTAAGAGGAGACCATTTCTCCACTTCTGCATGGGGCTCAGCACATTGAGGGCACCTCTGGAGGCTGGCTTTGGGATCACCTCTCAGAGCACCTGTGGCCTGGATGGAGGCATCCCTCCATGGGCTGGCAGAGGTGAGGTTCCTTGTGGGCAGGGGGATAGGGACAAATGAGATGTGAGGTCCAGAGGAAGGGAGGGCTGATGCTTATGGCAACTGCATAGCCCAACTTACAAGTACCTGGCAGGCTCCCCTTGAGGATGCCAACAATAACTGTGTGTGCTCTAGGTCTGTCTTGGTCTCTGGAGTACTGATGCTTTATAGGGGGATTTACTAGTGCCATCAGAGGTGAAAGCTGATTTTCTAATTTCTGAGGCCACCCTCTCGAATGACAGAGATAAGTAAAGAAGGTTGCAGCTATGGGGAAGAGGCCACTTGTCAAAAAAATGGGTCTCCTTCTAACAAGGTGCCTTCTAGCAGGGGCCACTATAGTCACTGCCTCTATCTGCCCCTCCAGAGGATGGGCTTTACTTTTTTTTTTTTAATTCTTACTCTTTCTTTTTTTTTTTTTTTCCCAATTTATTTATTTTCAGAAAAACAGTATTCATTTTTTTTTCACCACACCCAGTGCTCCATGCAAGCTGTGCCCTCTATAATACCCACCACCTGGTACCCCAACCTCCCACCCCCCCCCCCGCCACTTCAAACCCCTCAGATTGTTTTTCAGAGTCCATAGTCTCTCATGGTTCACCTCCCCTTCCAATTTACCCAAAAGCACATACCCTCCCCAATGTCCATAACCCTACCCCCCTTCTCCCAAACCCCCTCCCCCCAGCAACCCTCAGTTTGTTTCGTGAGATTAAGAGTCACTTATGGTTTGTTTCCCTCTCTATCCCGTCTTGTTTCATGGATTCTTCTCCTACCCACTTAAGCCCCCATGTTGCATCACCACTTCCTCATATCAGGGAGATCATATGATAGTTGTCTTTCTCTGCTTGACTTATTTTGCTAAGCATGATACGCTCTAGTTCCATCCATGTTGTCGCAAATGGCAAGATTTCGTTTCTTTTGATGGCTGCATAGTATCCCATTGTGTATATATACCACATCTTCTTTATCCATTCATCTGTTGATGGACATCTAGGTTCTTTCCATAGTTTGGCTATTGTGGACATTGCTGCTATAAACATTCGGGTGCACGTGCCCCTTTGGATCACTACGTTTGTATCTTTAGGGTAAATTCCCAGTAGTGCAATTGCTGGGTCATAGGGCAGTTCTATTTTCAACATTTTGAGGAACCTCCATGCTGTTTTCCAGAGTGGTTGCACCAGCTTGCATTCCCACCAACAGTGTAGGAGGGTTCCCATTTCTCGGGCTTTACATATTTTACTACCCCAGGCTTGCCTCTGGAGAGGGAGCCTCCTTAAAGGTCCCTTCCCCTTGTGTTCTTGGAACATTAAAAACCTTAGCAAAGCTCTTCAGGGGTGCCTGGGTGGCTCAGTTGGTTGGATGTCTGCCTTCAGCTCAGGTCATGATCCCTGTAGCCTGGGATCAAGCCCTGTTTCAGGGTTCCCTGCTCAGTGGTAAACCTGATTCTCCCTCTCCCTCTGCCCCTCCTCCTGCTCATCCTCTCTCTATCTCAAGTAAATAAATACAATTTTCACCCAAAGAACAAATAAACCAATCAAGTAGTGGGCAGAAGACATGAACAGATATTTCTCCAAAGAAGACATCAAATGGCCAACAGACACATGAAAAAATGAAAAAATGCTCAATGTCAGTTGGCATTAGGGAAATACAGATCAAAACCACAATGGGATACCACTCAGAATGGCCCAAATTAACAAGTCAGGAAATGACAGATTTTGGCAAGGATTTGGAGAAAGGGGAACCCTCTCATTCTGTTGGTGGGAATGCAAGATGGTGCAGCTACTCTAGAAAATAGTGTGGAGGTTCCTCAAAAAGTTGAAAATAGAGCTACCCTATGACCCAGCAATCGTACTACTGATTATTTACCCCAAAGATACAAATATAGTGATCTGAAGGGACACCTGCATCCCAATGTTCATAGCAGTACTGTCCACAATAGCCAAACTATGGAAAGAGCCCAAATGTCCATTGGCAGATGAAAGGATAAAGAAGATGTGGTATATACATATAATGGAATACTATGTAGCCATCAAAAATTTGAATTCTTGCCATTTATAATAATGTGGACGGCACTAGAGGGTATTAAGCTAAGCAAAATAAATCAGTCAGAGAAAGTCAATTATATGATTTCATTGACATGTGGAATTTAAGAAACAAAACAGAGGATCACAGGGAAAGAGAGGAAAAATAAGAGGAAACCAGAGAGGGAGACGGACCATAAGAGACTCTTAACCTCAGGAAGTAAGCTGAGGGTTGCTGGAGGGGAGGCGGGTGGGTGGATGGGGTAATTGGGTGATGGACATTAAAGAGGGCATGAGATGTAATGAGCACTGGGTATTATATGAGACTGATGACTCACTGACCTGTACCTGTGAAACCAATAATACATTATATGTTAATTAATTAAATTTAAATAAAACAAAGAAAAATAAAGGCTCTTTAGAGTTTGGGTGGGCCTTGTTTTATGCTTTGTTGATTTTTTTTTTTTAAAGATTTTATTTATTTATTTGACAGAGAGAGATTACAAGTAGGCAGAGAGGCAGGCAGAGAGAGAGAGGAGGAAGCAGGCTCCCTGCTGAGCAGAGAGCCCGATATGCTTTGTTGATTTTGTGTGTGTGTTCTTCTTCATTATCCTGCCTGCCATAACTTTTGGCAACTCTAGAGAGCACCAAGGCTAGCCAACAAAAATTAGGGAAACCCTTGTGCAAGTTATAGAAAAGTGCCCTTTCCTTGGGAGAAGAGCCCCATGTGGGGTACATAATGCGGTGAGTGACACACAGGCTGAACTTGAGCTGCAGTCCTTCATTGTCCCAGTGCCCTGTATGGAATGAGCTAGAAGGGGTGCTGGTCTCTTCCACCTCCTCACTTGTTGAGAGTACTAGCATCATCATGTGATCACAAGCCTCATTTTCAATATTACTTTTCTTATTGCCTTCTTTGCGTTTTGTTAACTTTTACTAAAAATTAACTTTGTTTTTCTCTGTAAGTATGTGCTTTTAAAGTGTTAGTCCTTAAGGATATGAATTTGTTACTGTGTTAACTACACAGGCAGTCAGGTTTTAACTGAGAACATGAAATCACTTTGGTTACTGCAACAGAAAGAATTTAATGCAGGAAATTGTTTCAGCAGGAGGTAGAGTTGTTAAGAAGACAAGCCCAGAAAAGAACAATAGCAGGAAGCTGTTCCCACTTCTTGGTTGGAGAGACAGAGGGAGGAGGTGGTGTTACTAGGGTCAGCTATCAGGCCACAAGCAAGAAAGCCAGAAGGCAACAAGCCAAATATGGGAACATGGAAGGACAGACATTCTTGGTTCCTTGATGGCATCACTAGGTTGCCAAACCAACTCTATGATCACCTTTTCCCCATTTCTTATTAGCAAAAAAATAAATGCCTATATTTGTTTGAATCAGTTAGATTTTCTTTTCTTTCTTTTTTTGTTAGATTTTCTTTTACTTATAACTGAATACATCTGATGCAATATTTATCCCAGTCTTATATAACCTGTTTACATTAATAACTGCATTAGATTAAATAACTATATATACATTTAGCCAGCCCTTCCTTTTTTTAGATTTTATGTATTTATTTGTGTGTGTGTGAGATAGAGACAGAGACAGAAACATGAGTGGGAGGAGCAGAGGGTGAGGGAGAGAATCTTTAGCAGACTCCCTGCTGAGCATGGGGCTTGATGTGGGGCTCAACCTCAGGACCCTAAGATCATGACCTGAGCTGAAACCAAGAGTTAGACGCTCAAGGGCCTGGGTCCCTCCAGGCCCCCCTCACCTAGCCCTTTGAAGCTTTAGCTGGCTGGCTGAGACAACAATGACTGCCAGGCCTGGCCTGTGGGTGCTATCCCAGGCCACGGGGGCAAATTGCAGGTGCTGGTCAGGGATCGGAAGTGGAGCTGGGGATGATGTACCCTGGACTTCAGCTCAGGGATCTTCCATGGGACACCACCACTATGTGGTTCATTCAGCAAACCCAGCCACTGTGTTTCTGCCAGGGGTCCTGGAGGAAGTCATTTCCATTTCCTTCTGGCCAAAAAAGGACACAGAACTTTCAATAGCCCACAAACTTCCCTGAGCCTGAAACTCAACAATGCATCAAAGATCTCTTCTCTTTTCACTTGGGTTCTGTGATCTCAGGGCTGAAAAAAATGGAAAAATTTTAATGAAAAAGATGTCTTGAGTCAAGGACCCATTTTCTGTCTCTTTACTGATGATTTTCAGTCTGTCTTGGTTTTGCTTGTTTATCCTAAGCAGAGTGGGTAAGTGCAACTTGTAGCGGTGATGGGACAAACATCTTGAGCAGGGGAACTTGCTTCTCCCTCTGCCCCTCCCCCTGCTTGTGCTCGCGTTCTCTCTCTCTCTCTCTCTCAGGTAAATAAATAAAATATTTTTAAAAAGTTCTTGAACAGTGGGTCTGTTTTGACCACCTGGAGTGTTCAGTTTTGTGGTCCATAAACCAGGCTCAAATACTCCACACACTGTTGGAATTTGGTCTCATTCTAACCAGGGTAAACCCTTTGATGGATTTTGGTTTTTCTTTCACCTTTTGTGTTATAAACCTTTTTATATTTTGTCTTACAGCCATTATGTGACTACTTTCACATCTTGTTTTACAGGGCAGAGAAGTTCTGAAGTTGATATAATTCATCATCATTATCATAACAAAATGTATGAGGGGGCTTACCATATGCTAAGCACTGAGTTAAGCACTTTCCAAAAACTAACTCATTTTAACCTCATAACAACCTTAGAAGGTAAATGTTACACATCGTATAGCTTCCTCCACTCAACTGTGTGTGTTCTTAGGTTTGTGAGTCTCCTCTTTCCCAAGTCTTTCCCTGAGGGGTCAGTGGGCTTTGTGTGAAAGTGGATCTGATGTTTGCTTAATGGAGAACTGAGGCTGCATTTCTGGGCATTTAAAAGGGCCCAAGACCCAGCTGTTTGCTGGCCTGTTTGAAGGATGTGGGTTCTGCTGGCTGTGTAGATGTTCAGATGCTGCAAGTTACTTTTGCTTGTAACCCCCGAGTAGGGGAAGCTGGACACAAGTGCACAGGCATGTATACATACATCTACAACTTCCTGTATGCACACACACTGGTACATATACATTCCTCAAGTTACATCCACATTTGCAAACAGAAACACACACATGTGTGGACACACATACAAATACAGGCAAACACACTTGTCACCCAAAATATATGTATACTTACTTAAGCAGCATATCTACACACTTACATACTTCCACTCCAGCATGGCTGTTCTCACACTCCTTGAGATATGCACATGCTTGTGCATATACACACAACCCTGAGAACATACGCAGCTGAGTGGGCTCAGATTATTGGACTTGCATCTCATCAGAGTGTGTGACAAGTTAGTGTGTTTGAGCTTGCCTGGAAGCAGATCCTGAGATGAAAGGGAGCGTGCCTGTGATTTATTAAGTGCTCCCAGGGAAGACCTGTAAGGGAGTAGGATAAGCAGGACTGGAAATAGGAGGAAGCAACACAATGTGATCAAGGTGAGGTTGCAGCCTTGGCTGGATCCTTTGTGGTACTCTGAAGCACAAATTACCCCTCATTTTGTCTCTCACGGAGGCAAGGAAAGTGGCTCTCATAACAGCAGGAGTCAGGCACTGGAACCCCAAAGACATAAACTCCCAGGCACTTCCATCTATCCTTGTGTCTGGATAAAGTTTCAGTAGCTCAGGGGTCATTCTCTGAAGACTGCATGGTGAGAGCTTTCTGAAGCAAAGCACACTCGTAAGGAATCTTGGTAATGGCACACAGTACTGGGAAAGGGGATCTAGGCAGAGTACTGTGTGTGTGTGGTGAGGAGACTGCAAGGAGCTGTGGGTGTGGTGAGATTTCTTTCAAGGGGCAGAAGGATGACCCAATGACATAGGGAGCTGCAGAGCCCGAGTATGGATCCTGGCCCAAAAAGGCCACCTGAGCAGGGGCTGGAACAAGTAGCTCAGAGAGGGTGGTGCACTGAGCAGAGGCTATTTGCCCCCCAGTGTTGTCCATACCTCCTTGGCGAGGACGTGAGGAAGACCAAGGTCAGCCTTGGAATCAGCTGTAATTCTGTGCACCTAGAGGGAGAGCAGAATGCTTAAGATTGGCAGGAAGGCAGACAAGCTGAGGTTCCAGGCACAGGGCAATATCCCTCTGCTGCAGGTAGTCCCAGGCTCTTGCCATACTTAGCAGCTTCTAGGTGGCTGCTGCTGATGTATCCTGGTTCTGCTGGTGTATCCAGTGGGAGGTGGGGTGGGGTGGAGGGGTCATTTCTTTGTTCATCCCCTTTGGTCAACTGGATTTCAGTTTCTATGTACAGAATGGCAGACCCCCCCCCCCCGCCCCCGTCCAAGGTCAGGGACACAGGGAAGAACCTAACTAGTGGGTATTACTTTCCCCATTTTGAAAATGAAGAAACTGAGTCAGGACAGGTAAAGTGAGTTGGCCAAAAATTGCACAGGGGTACAGTGGTGGAATTGGGGAATTCAAACCCAGACCTGTGCTTCTAACCACTGGATTGCCCAGGGCCAGGGGCCTCTGGGATAGAGGCAGCAGTGACGGCAGAGGCAGCTCCAGGTGTGGGGTCCCAACTGACTAGGCTGGAAGCAGTTACCAAGTTCAGGCTGGGACTGCTTTTCCTCATTGTGAGAAGACCAGGCCCGATGTTTCTTCTGGCACGAGCTGTTCTGGCAATCTACTGGGAAAAAGCCCACTGGAGATAGATAAAAAAGGAAATATCTGTCATGAACAAGCAATAATTTTCAGGGACTGGACAGTTTAAATTCATATTTTAAAATAATTTATTTGCAAGGGCACAGTCCTGCTAAAGTATAAACCAAAATTTCATTAGCGAGCAGAATGCTTAACATCCAAAGTCCTGACTAGTTCAGGGCTCTTTGCAGAAAACGGGGTAAGAAATTGCTTTATCTCTGTCTGCATGACTAAAAAGGTCACTGTAGAAAGAAGAAAGGGAAGACCTGCCCAAGGACAACCACCTTAAACTTTAGGATACAAAATCCACTTGGTTACCAAAATGACAGTTCCCCAGCTTCAAAAATGAAGCCTCAGCTGTAGCTGTGGGGAGAAGCTGTTGGCAGTTTTAAAATATTAATTTTCTCTGCTATAAGCTGTTTACTTGAGAGTTGGTGTCCAACTTTCAAGCAAGATTGTTGTTGTCCTTAATAAATATTTGGTAATTTGGTTAAACAATAGCACTTTTAAACCTACCTTTGGCCTTAACATTGCAGGTATTTGAGAGCTGATTCCTCAAGTAACGGGAAGTTGAGGATTGAGACCCCACCACCTGGCAGCTCTTGCCCAGAGTTTTGAAACTGATAAAGACTAGCCATACTCCAAGATTTTGGACTTTTGTTGAGAGGGAGTGAGTCTAGAAATGTATTCATTTAAAAGAAAATATCTTACTAAGTTTGCATGAATTTTAAAAGCTTTTTTTCCATTAAACTTTTTGCTTTGCGATCATTGTAGATTCACATGCAGTTATAAGAAATATGCAGAAAGACTGCATTAAAATGTGTGTGCACAAACACATTTTTTTTTCACCTCAAGATGCTTATGAACACCATTTCATTTAATCTTTCTGGTTAGTAAGGAATTGTGTAAAAAGGTGAAGCATAGGGTACTGTAGCATCCTGAACTCTGAGTTGCTCTGTACCAACCCACCATGCATAGAACTAAATGGCGTGGTGTTCCTATCCTCAGTTAATGCTCTAAGGAAAGAATTTGGCAGTGTAAAGTCAGAAGTCCAGGCAGTAATAAAATTTACCTCAGGTTTGCACTTTACAAATGACCATGAAATGAGCCATAAAAAATGGAGAGAAGATGAAATAGCATATTTATTTCTATAATGGAGGAGAAATATATTTGTGATATTTAAAGCAATAGAAGATATCATCAGAAACAAGGCAAATCAAATCAATTACAAAATACTTTTAACTTTTGGTAGCAAAATTACTAAATGAAATAGCTTAGAAAATTATTTTAATCATTATAAATAAAGCTTATGGTACAAAACAGATACAGAATTATGCAAATTTATGGTTAAGACCTGAACTCTACTTGAAAATTTATTAAAAAAATGAAGATATTGTTTATATATAAAGAATGACAGATAACATCTTTCATTAGTATTGCCTTTACAATTTATAATGTCGCCATATCATTCTAGTAAATCCTAAATTTGCTCCATCAAAATGCCTTTTTGTTTGTTTGATTGTCTATAAACAGGAAACTAACATGAAAAGTGTTCAGCCTGAATCATAATTGAAGAAATGCAGATCTGAACAGCTATGGAGTGCCAATAATAAATTAACAAAAAAATAAGATTGATAAAACCTGTTATAGTAGATTCTGCATTGAAAATCCACGTGTTACTGACCAGTCTGTAATTTGTTCCTATTTCTCTGAAGTGCAAAGTGGAAATCTGAAATAGAAACTATGAAAGCATTCATATCCTTTGAGTTTTGGCAATATACCCTAAGATAGTAATCCAAATAAAAAGAAAGGTTGTTTATATGAAGATATATATGGCATCAAGTTCATAATATGAAAAGATGGAAAGTGACCAAAATGCCTACTAAGTGGGAATGCTTGAGAGATCATAGTGTATCAGAATTCTCCGTGACCACTAAAACTGAGACACAAGTAATGGAGTCATATGTAAAAATGTGCATACATCCCAAGGCTAACTGTAAGCAAGAGAGATGCAGAACAAAATAACCACTCTTACATACTTCATATACATGGTGTCTGTGGTTTGATGAGTCTGGAAAAAACTCAGATGTAAATATCTGGGTTAAAACACATTCATGGGATTTTTTTTCTATAAAATGATTTAAACATTTATCAACCATCTATTTGATAAAACAAAAAAAATTCGTGGTTAAAACTTCATTACACGTGTTAATCCATGTAATAAATTCTTTTGTAACACATAAGGTGCTTCTACCTTTCCTGGGAGAGCTGACCTTAGTATCTCTGTACTGCTACTGTTAACTGTAGTTGAGTTATCACATGTGGCAGGGCCTGCTGCCTGTACAGCAAGCCAATATAAGGATGTTGCAAATATCTGTGAGTGGCCTGGAAGAAGGGGAATGTTCCCCTCTGTTCCAGATACAGACTCTCACTTTCCCTGAAGTTAATATATACTGTGAACCTTGAGAAAGATCAAGTTATCCTCTGCTCCAGAGTTCAGAGAATGAACCTAAAACAATATAGAATGAGAGCAGGTTTGGGTGAAGATCTGACTTTATGCCCCTGGTCTAGCAATCTTTTTGCCATGTATGTATCTTGTAAGGTATAACTCTTAGGTAACTTGACTGCAATTTCCAGGAAGTCTTTCCTCAGTTTACTCAAAAAAAAGAAAAAAATTATTATTCATTATAAGAAGAAGCCCATGGGCATGGCAGCTCCAGACTGGTTAATTCCATGGCTGAAGCTTCTTTCCATTTTCCCATTCTGTCAGTCTCAGAGCGTCAGCTTTAGCGGTGATTCCAGCACGGCTTCTGTGGCTTCTGTGGCTCTAGTTCATGGACATGACACCTAGGATCAGGACTTTTCTCTCTCCTTTGAAGAGAAACCTTTACCAAAACTGCCCTTCTGGCCTCACTATTGGCAGCCTTCCTTTCATTTCTCATTGGGCAGAATTGCTTTCTGTGTCATTTCTAAACCAATCACTGTCAAGGAGAATGAGACCAAAGGCGTGCTGAAGGTAGGCCTATCAGCACTTGTCCCTGTGGCTGGGAGTTGGGTCTGCCTAGACACTGTTGACTCCCAAAGTCCTCCCGTCCTCGTTTTCTGGCTCAAGAAATGGGCCACTCTGCCATGCACCTCTGGGACTGTGTCTGTCTAGAGCCATGAAATGAAGGAAGAGGGAGAGAGAGAGAGAGAGAGAGAGAGAGAGAGACAGTGGCAATGGGGATTCTCCCCTTGCCACAGAGACCTCAGTTTTTCTGATCAGAGAGAAAGGCTCTCTCTCTGAATTTTAGGTGCCTACCTGGCTACTGCTCCCATCTATAATATTGCCATAAAATTGCCTAGGGCCTAGGAAGTAAGAGAGTGGAAAAAACAAAGCCCACTGACCCAGTGAATTTCTCCCACTCTATCAGATCAATAGGGACTTGTTTTGTCATGGCTTAGAACAGAAATACAGATGGTTTCTCTTTGGAGTTCTTTCTGTCCTCATCTAGTGCACAGTTTCAGTCTTTTGACTGCCTTTGAGTCTAGGATCAGAGATACTGAAGGGTAAAACCAGAAAACTCACCAATCGTTCCAGTGGTTCTTTGAGTTCTGCTTTCCTTTCCCAGTCTATTTACCACCATTTACATTCCAGAGTTCTCAAACAATAGCTACTCCATGCATTCTGTTGAAGATTCTCTATTGTGTTTAGTGGAAGAGACAGACTGGTATATGTTTACTCTATCTTGACTGAAACTGAAAACATATCCTTTTTTAACTTCCAATATTTGGAAGACAGATGATGGGTATCAGTATATGAAAAGGAATAATCTTTCAAAACCTGTAGAATCTGGAAGTGATGATTTTTTAGGACGTGATGTCAGAGGAGGAAAGAAACAATTTCTCTCTGAGATCTGAATTGCTGGTACATGAGATTGAAATAGGGATTAATGGAAAGGAAAGACCATCTGAAGTTGGAAACATGGCCATTTAGAGGAGGGATTTTTGCTGTGTTTAATTTTCTGAGGGTCCTTAGTAACAAATACAGATAAGTAGCATCTTCTTCCGAGACCTCAGAAGACTGAAGATATTTGCACGTCTAAAAATATTTCTAAGTATATGAAGAGTACAGGCTTTTATCACAGTCTTGCTTCACTAGGACTATATTGGTTACAAGTGATGGGGACTCATCTTGAGCAGAGTTGGGCAAAAGGAGGGATTTATTGGCTCATGCACATCAATTAAGACTGAGATATTATACAGCAAAAAGGGAAAGAGAACAGTGGAGTTTCAGGAACAATTCTGTCTGTGGTCTTGGACATGGCCATTGTTCTTTCTCTAGTTCTCTCTGTGAATGGGCTTTCTCTACATGGTGAGAAACAGCTTCTGAGAGCACCTGGGCTTTGTTTCTTTAAGTATATACTAATGAATAACATTCTGAAGAAGGGCTGTCATTGGCCCAGACCGTGGGTGCCTATCACTAAATCAACATAGGAAGGTGAATTCGTGGAAGGAAATGGCAGCAGCTAAGAAAACCACATGGGTAGAATGGGGGTAGGACCAGTTAACTAAGAAGGAGAATTCTGGGCAAAATCAATGGCAGCATAAAGGAGAACCTTGCTTTCAGCAAGCCTAAGATATTATAGCCTTGTAATCATATAGTTCTGTTATGTTCTATTTTTCTTTTCCAGAATCCAAATTTACCTGTATCCTCTGTCCTTCCTTTCTCCTAATCCTCCCTCATTTTTTTTTTTTTTTTAAATCATGGTTTGGAAATGTGCTAAATTTTGTTTTTTCTTCTCAAGTTCTTCCAGTTGGTTGCTTCTTCCTCTCAGTTTATCACCTCCTTTCCATTTTTCTTCTTGATTTTCTTCCTGAGCTCTGTGGACATTCTTTACCTATAAGCAAACTGAAACATCAAGTCTTCCAAAGAGAATATGGTCCCTAGTTCATAGGGGGAAATAAAAGGGAAGAGAATGAACATTGATCCAACAGTCATTGAGTTCAGAGTCTTGGCTGCCTATATAGCCCAGTGATAAATGACCCAGGCCCTGTCATCTACAAGCATATAGTCAGCATAGAGTGAGAGACAAGTAAGCAGACAGTCATGTTATAGACTGGGCTAATGGCAGAGGAAGTCTAGGGTCCTGGAGGACAACTGGATTAACTTCCAACCTGGATTACCAAATGAAAAGTTAATGATTGGAGAGACTAAGTGATTTGTCTTGGTTAAAATGTCTGGGAAGTGGCTAAAATAGTGATTATCCTTGGTCTGTTCTACAGATACATTAAGAGGGAGAGAACATCACAGGTCATTTATCAGCCCTCTGCATTCAGTCAGGTCAGTCTCAGATAGGGTATCTATAAAATACGTGTATTAGGGATATACAAAATTTCAGAAGGTAAGCTTGGCAGATAAGTGGAAAGACCTAAAGACACCAAAACCAGGGTCCTCTGACAAACAGCCCAGCCAGATCACCTTACCATGAAGATGATGGTTCATGAACTCTGCCACATTTACTTGGGACTTCCAACTCACCTTTTTAGAGTCACCCTTTTAAGCAGATAGTCTAGGATATCCATACTATGAAGAAACTTTACGTGTAAGAGAGAGACTAAAATATACAAGCATTTTTTGAATAGTCTGTAGTAGGCAAAAGTGAAAAACAACTACTTTAATATCTTCAGAGTTAAGATATTGCTTCATTCATGAAACAAAATATTACTGTTGAACAACTCTTAGAAATTAAAAATATGAAAGATTGGACATAAACATAAAAATAAAAATTAAGAATATGAAAGATTAAAAACTCAATAGAAGAATTAGAAGAAAACCACGGTGAAATCTCTCAAAGGTAGAAGAAAAAAGTCTGGTGCTAGAAAATAGAAAGGATAATACGCAAATGTTAGAGGACCACTATAGGAGGTCCAACATCCAACTAATAAAAGTCCCTGAAAAAAAGAATCGAGACAACAAAGAAGAATGCATCATTAAAGAAACAACTCAAGAGAATTTTGAAGAATTAAAAATTCAAGTTTCTAAATCCAGAGGTCCTGCTGACTGTCAAACACAATGAGAGAAAATCAGTTGACTCTAAGACACATCATGAAATTTCTGAACAATAAGGATGAAGAAAGATTCAGAGAGAAAAATCAAGTTCTATAGTGAGGATCAGGAATTGAATCATACTGGACTTCTCAACAGCAGCCCTGGGAGGTAGCATTGGATGCTGAAGTAATACCATCAAAACATTAGAATGAGAGGACTCTGCTGCCCAGCAGTATCAGAGTTCTTCACAGAAATAGAGCCAGTGGGCACTATGTACTCTTTTGGGAATAGAAGTGTATAATTGTACATAGTTATGGAAATATATAAATGGATTTTTCTTTTAAGGAATTGGCTCATGTGACTGTGGAAGAGCTGGTAAGTCTTGAAATCTGTAGGGCAGGCTAGAGATGCAGGCAGGAATTAATGTTGCAGTCTTGAGGCAGAATTTCTTCTTCTTCAGGAAGCCTGTTTTTTTGCTTAAGGCCGTTCTACTAATTGGATGGGGCTCACCCACATTACTGAGGGCAGTCTCTTTTATTCAAAGTCAAAGGAATGTAGATGTTAACTGCATCTATAAAATATTTTCACAGCAACATCTAGATTAGCATTTGATTAAGTAACTGAGTACTACAGCCTAGCCAAGCTGGCACATAAAAGTAACACACCAGCCAAACCATCAGTTAAGTATGCCAGTAGAATAAGACATTTTCCAAACATAGAAGGTTGAAAAATGTTTATTTACCATGTGCTCTATATAAGGAAGCTACTGGAAGATGTACTCCAACAAACCAAGGGATTAAACCAAGCAAAAGGAGGATGTGTATTTCAGGTTGGGTCACCTTGAAGACTTGGAGATGTGGATTCTTGTGCAAGTGACTTATTAAGGAGATTTAGAAGGGAGTGGAGGAAGCAGGACAAGGAAATAGAGGAAGCCAGGCAAGGTGTGATTCCAGGCAGAAATCAGTCTGATCCTGCTGGAGAATCCTGTAGTATGTTAACTTTAGAGTTGTCCCAACTGAACAAAGGTGCTGGCTTGCATGCTCTCATACTTGTCCATCAGTAGGTAAGAGCTGCTCTGGGGCGTGTTGGGTGAGGGATGAAAATTCCAAGATGCTTGGTTCTCTGACTGTAGGCAAAGAAGCTCTTCTGAAGAGCTGCAGGTGTTGGTTATTACAAGCAAAAGCACACTGAGGCTCTGTGTGTGTGTGTGTGTGTGTGTGTGCACAAAAGATGGTGAAATGGGATATGGTGTTACAAACTGGGATACAGGAAACAGAGATTCCAACATGGGAGAGAAACAAAGGAATCCCCAGGTTGATGGTGAAGGAAAATCCCAAGATGATGGTCATGCAAACAGTTCAGATTGCTGGAGTGGGTCAAGAGACTGGGAGAGAATTATTCAAGAAGATAAAATGATAAAATGCCCAATGAGCTTGAACATACTGAGAACAGATTTACATATAAGAAGGAGAGTTCACAGCTAAATTAATGATAAGGGTATAGGAAACTTAACAAATGAAAGACCAAGACAATCATAAACTCCAGGGAAAGTGAAATGTTTTAGAAAATAAAATAACCGTATTTCATAAGCCTCATGACTCTATTGTGGATAATGTTACGTGACCATAATAACGTAAACACTGAATGTATTGAATTTAAAATTATATATCAACACTACTGGGTAACTGGGACTAGGAAGTAGGTGTGTGTGGTGGGGTTGGAAAGAGTGGCAGAAAAAGTCTAGGTTTCTATGTTAGGAAATAGTGGATAGTGTGTCTGAAAAATCAAGAAGTAGCAGCATCAGCATGTTACTTAGAGATGGAGAGGAAAGAAGTCCAAAACAATCTTCTAGAAGTTGAAAGTAGGTTCCCCTGGGTGGTGAGAAAGGGCGTGGGATGGGGGAGTGTGTGCAACTACTATTTTTCATACAAGTCTTACCAAAATGGTTTGACTCTTGAAATTGTGTGCATGTGAAACATTTTTTAAAATAAAAGAGTAAATTAAAAAAAGAAGGAAAGCCCTCCAGGCAGAGATGATGGAGATGCCGGAAATTAGGAGGAATAGGAGTCTGATTCAGATACATTTCAGATATATTAGTTTGTGTTTCTCCCACTCCCAAGTAGGGCCCAGGAGATAACAGTGTCAGCAGGGAGACTTTGATCTTCAGACTTCAGCAAAAAAGAATCTTAGACTTGGAAAACTTAAATTCATAGAATCATAAGAGTTTGGAATCTTGTATTTATGGAATCTCACATTCATTTTTCTTCTAAAGCTCAACTCAGGTGTCACTTCCTCCAGGAAGCCTTTACTGACCTTTCGGGCACATCCCCAAGATCGCTGCCTTTCCTGCTATTCCAGCCCTCCTCAGTCTGCAGAATTGTTGTTTATCTGTCCTCCTCTTCCACTGGTGACAGAACATGCATCCTAGTCATTTCCAGGCAATTGCAGCCATTTCCAGTTGGAACAGAATTGTTCAGCCTCCTTGCCCCACCTCCTACCCTGTCCCTGGAGTGGTGTGGAGTCCAGGCAGTTGGTGATGTCTCAGCTTGATGGAGAGCTCTTGGTCTTTGGTCATAGCAAGAGTCCATGCTGTGTCTGGGTATATAACTCCACCCCTCTGGTGTGGTTCTTGGTGCCTGCAGAGATGTCTGTGTCATTGGCCCTGTGCTTTCTTTGTTCTGACCACAAAGCTCCTCTCTGTCTGCTGTCCCTTCTCAGTTACATCCTTGATTCTCTTAGATGAGCCCTGGAGCTTCTCCAGGGCTGAGGAAGACTCAGGGGCAGCTATGGTGGCCCTGTTTGCTGAGACATGCCCTCTACCAGTTCCCTCTGCTGGGTCTATACCACACCCAGACTGTGAAACTGTCTCAAGGACCCCACTTACCCTGTTGGGATTTAGCTGGGAGTGACGTGCAGCCCTTCTCCCACAGATTCCTGAACTAATCTGTGTAGTTTTCTGTTGCTGCATTAATGCAACAAACATTACCACAAACCTAGAGACTTAAAACAAGACCCGGGTGTTAGCTCCTGATTTCTGCGGGCCAGGAGTCTGGCTATGGCTTAGCCGAATCCTTTGTAAGGCTGCGGTGGAGGCGCTGAGGGGCTGGACTGTCTCTCACCTGAGGCTCAGTAGGGAGAACATTTAGTCCAAGCTCATAGACTCTTTGGCAGCACTCAGTTCCTTGTAGGCTGCCAGACTGAGGGCTTTAGTTTTTTAACTGGCTGTTGGTTAGAGGGTGAGCTTGGTTCCTCTCCACAGGGAAGCTCACGGCTGGGCTGCTGGATTTTCAGTTAGCAAGGGAGTGTCTCCTTACAAGGTGGACACTGAAACGGTATGCTGTGTGATCACATACACATGGTCGTGTGCTTTCTGTCACCTTTGCCACATTCTATCATTTGCAAGGTCACAGGCCCTGCTCACTCTCAAGGGGAGGGGATTATGCAGGAGGTGGAGATTGTGGAAAGTTACATCAGAGTCTATGCACTGCCGGGTCTAGCTCCTAGACCCAGAACACCCACCTTGGGTGCTGGGCCCCTGCCTCTGCATTAATCTGTGATTCTCCCTCCATCTCTCTGCCTCCTTCTGGCCTGTGGGGTTTTGGATGGAGAACTGACATTCCTCAGGCATGTCTTCTTAATTTTACTGTTTATAGAATGCTGCCTTTTTGTACTCAGAAGCCAGATTTTGAGATCGCCCGCTTTTCTTGCTGCCAAAAGTTCCAAAATTCTATTTTCAACTCAAAAGCTGGAAACTCACTTTTTTGTTCTTTCTTCTTATCCTCTTCCTTTCCAATGCAGTAGGCCCAGACTGTCCTAACTACTGCCTTAGGGGAAGGTCATGGGCAAAAGTGAATGAGTGGGGATAACATCACTGTGCCCTGCTGAAATCCACAAGGGTCTACTGGAATAAGAACAGGTACAAATTCTGGGACCTGGGTTCAAATTCTGACTCTACCATTTACTAACTTTGTAACCTTGGGAAAATCACTTATTTTCTATGAGCCCCCATTTCCTTTCCTAAAAAATAGGGGTTATGGTACCTGTTTTTATAATGTTGTGAGGATTAATAGGAATGAAATTGGGCAATGTACCTTTGTAAATTATGATATACCATATATGTGAGCATTACCATTCTAGATGACAGAGAGCATTTTAACTGATTGTACTCCATCCCTGTTGACATGGCTTCTTTGTAGTTCTGGATCAGGGACCAAAGCCTTTGGTGTGTTCTATGGTAATAGCACGTGCTGACCGCAGGATTGTAGCTGTGTCTTGGGCAAGGGCTGCTTTGACTTGAGATTTTACCAGATCCTTGGTACAATAACCAGATGGTAATATTATGTGTGTGGATGCTTCTGGTAAATCACAGAGGTGGAATGAATGAATTGTCAGATTCTAAAACTGGGAGCGTTAGTCCTAAAGGCCATTTGGACAGAGTTTATTCATGCCTGGACAATGTTCTTTCCATCACACCAGCATTACAACCCATCATGTGATGCTATCATGGATGGTCCCAGGCTCTGTGCAGGGGAGAGTTATGTTATGCATAGACTTGCAGAAGTGGTTTCTTCTCTTTTGACTTGCTCAAACAATATTAATTTTAATAAGTATTTATGGAGGCCAGCTGTCATCGGGTGGTATGGATGACAAAAGCAGGTCATAAAATTCCTTTAACTTTCTCCGGAAAATCTCATCTTCTGCCGCCTAGTAGCTCATCATTTTCTGGAAGAAAGAAATTGATACATCAGATTGCAGACCCAGCTGAAGGCCTATAAAATGACGGAAGCAACCTGTTACATGGGTATGAAATTAGGGCCCTCCTGATGGTAGAAGGGACTTCTCAACAGGACTGGCTCATTCTGGCCCCGGATGTATTGAATTTGTCTTTCTGCAGTTGGGGTCTTTCCACATCATCTCTTTAAAGTAAGCTGAATTGAACATACAGTGTCTGGTAAACTGCATTATTTATCTAACATTCCTAGCAGAGTGACTGTGGGTGTACCATAGGCTTCTTATTGAAATGGGAAAAAAAGAGAGGATGATTCAGTGAACCTAAATGGTGGTATTCTGGGCAAAGTGAGTGTGGTTGACAGAGGGAAAGCATTAGTCTATAGGGGCCAGAGCCAGAAGCTCAGCTTGGCCTGCTCTGTAGGAAAAAAAAAAAAAAATGGGGGCAAGGGTATCAGTGTCTGGGAACCTTCCCCTGCCTGGAGGATACAGGCAAGAAGGGTTAGACACTGCTCCCAGGCTGAAAGTGTATGGTCCCTGCATTATTTTTCTAGGCACACTAGTCTTAACTCTGGAAGGGGTAGGCAAAGGCTAATGGATGTTACCAACGTTTTTGATTTCTTTTTATGTGCCAAGCCCAGTATTAGGGACTTCATGGACAGAACCCATTTAATCACAGTTAGAACTTACATGAAGCAAATATAATGGCCATGACTTATAGTCACAATAGCTTATAAGACTCAGATGAGAAGAAATTAAACTTTAAAAATTTCTCCAACATTGAGCTCAGTTTGTAAATCCTTACTCCTGCTGCTAGAAAAAAAAATGTAATGTAGCCTAGTTTTAAGACTTTTCAAACCAACATATTAATTTTTTTGTCACTTCTGATTCAAAATTTAAAATGCAAACATTTCAAGGTCTGCTGCTCCCCCACCCCCATACTCATGCATTTTGTTCAAGGGAGCCTTTAGGACTTGGTAGCATGGAGCTGGTGAGCATCTGGTCTGTGCTTGCCTCACTGATGTGGTCTTCCCTACAAATGTTCCTTTTTGTCTCTCTTCCTATCACACTTTGTGCTTAGTCTGGAAGTAGGGATACCTTCCTCTGTTGATATGGCCCTACTTCAGGTCTTGTCACTCTGAGCTTAGTTGTGGAGAATTTCCTCTGATCTGTCCCCTCAGCCTCACTTATGGGGCCCACTTGCCTGTGCTATGTTTACTTCCAGGTTAGCTCACAGATGCTCATTCTCAACAAGCCTGCTTTCCATTTATACCCATGGAAACTCCTGGGACTTCTAAAGCCACACCTATAACTTCTCACTGTCATCTCCAGAAGGCTGCTAGCCAACTTTCAGAGCTCTACGATGAGCAGGGCACAGCCCCCTCCACTCTCAGAGCCTCTCTGCCCAGCCTGCATGCAGTTAGGTTCCTAACGGGTATCTCCTTTCTTCCCAAACTCTTTTCCTTCTCCGACATCTTGGAAATCTTTCATTTGCTATGATGTACAAGGCCAAATCTGCTTTCCCTATTGCATGTCCATTTGCAAGTGTTCTTGTCTTGCTCCAGGAAGTGTCCTTTGACCTTAAAAGATAAAGAATGCAACACATTTGTTCCCAAAGGCAGCTGTTGCTACATCCCTGGATGTCCTTTCCTTTAGTTGCAGAACATGGGTGGGAGAGTAGTCACTGAATCCTATACAGCCACACAACAACTAATGCTTTGAAATATGATTTCACTATATTAATATCGTCTCCATTTCATACATGAAGAAATTAAGTCTCAGAGAGGTTGAATATTTAATCAAGCTGGGGCGAAACCCAGAGTCTTCTTAAAGCAGATGCTTCTCATTCCCCCTCCCCCAAATCACCCTATGCCCCACAGGAAGCCCATGCTCCTTGCCAGGTTCTGGGTGGTGGCAAAGAAGGCCCCACAATGCATGACAACCCCAGAGTCACACTGGATTGGTGATGAGGTGGCACTGTGAGAACCATGCTAACTATACAGGCAGTAAATAGGTGCGTTCTGGCAAGCAGATCCCTTCAGCTGAAGCAGGAGGGAAGAGAGATGGTGAGTCAGTTCTCCAAAATGCTGACTCTCTTCTGCATTCAAAGAATTAGAAAAACCAGAAAGAATCCAAAAGTGGGTTCTACCCAGTGAGATGGCTGCAGAGACACAGAAGGAAAAGATAAAGGGCCATCCTCAACTTCTGAGGGCTGATTCACCAACAGGCAGAAACACGGTATTGGAGACACACAGGAAGCATGTGAACTCTTATTTCCTAGAAAGAAATATTAGTGGTCGGAGTACTTTCAGCTCAAGGTGCTGGGTGTGTATGCTTATTTCTTTTCTTTACTCAAATCTCACTGAAATTCCAGAAGACATTAAAAAGTTACAAACCCACAGGACAAAGAATACAAGAGAGAAAACAGACCTCCAGACATTGGTATTTGGAATTCTCCACACAAAGTGCCTGGGTCACCACCCAATCCCTTGCTGGAAAGACGGGAACCCAACAAGCTGCACGTAAATGTACAGAGCTTCCCGTCAGCTTTTTCAGACTTCACATTTAGATCGACAACCAAACACCATCAGACATTTGTAAAAAATATCTCATAGAAAAGATAATAACCAAACAAACAAATAGAAAAAAGTAACTCTGAAGAAACACAATTGAGAAAGAATGAAGAGAACTTAAAAAAAAAAACCCACTCCCCATAATTAAATATCCTTAGAGAGATAAGAAGTAATGTTATATGAGGTATCCTTAGAGAGACAAGAGGGGATATGACATGGATGTGCGCCTGGGATTTAAGGTAGGATAAAAATGACATATTTAATAAGTGAGTTAGAAGACAACACTGAGGAAGATAACGTGGAAGATAGGTTTCTCAGAAATACAATAAAATAAAATAAAAGAGAAAATAGGAAAGAGGATGGAACTGGAGAACCAGTTCAAGATGTCAGTATTTGACTAGATCAAGCCTTAAAGACAGAAGAGAGAAACTAGAGGAGAAGAAACTATGAAAGAAATAATATAAGAGAAAATTTGCAGAAATAATACAAAATAATTTCCAGGTCAGGAACTTCTGGATTTAAAGGCTCAGAAAAATGAAGGAACAGAGTTTGACTATAAAGTACATCCTCAAGTAATTTCAGAGCACCGGGGATACAGAGAAAGGCTTAAAATCATCTTAGGAGAATAAGCAGGTTATGTAAAACACATCAGGAATCAGAGTGGCATGGAACTTATCAGTAGAAACCCTGGAAGAAGGAAGACAGCATTTTCAGAATTCTAGGACAAGTACATTTGAATCTAGAATTCCATATTCTGCCAAACCACTGATCAACATTGAAGGTAGAAGGACATTTGCAGACGTACAAATTCTTACAAATTAATCTCCTTTGCATGACGTTCAGAGTGCTACCGGGTGTGTACTCCACAGGATGGAGACTGCAAACCAGAAGAGGAGAACATCAAGTCAAAGTGGGGAGAAGCAGTACAGGAGAGGGGCAAAGGGAGTTCCCGATGATGGGGACGAGAAGTTCCAGCATTGCAGCTGGTTGGTAAGTCTAGAGAGCACCAGGTAAAATTTGAGCAGAAGGTTGGAAATCTGGTAGGAATGTCTCCAAGAAAACTACTGGAACTGGTATGTTATCTGATATGTTTGATGACATTGAGTTGTTTCATATCATCCACAGAGGAAGCTGACATATAAAATATAAAATGGAAATACCAAGAAATAAGAATATATTAATATTATTTAGAAATAAGCAATCAGAAGAAAACATTCAAAGAGCTGAAACTGGTTGTCTCTGGGAAGCCAGGATTGGGGTGCTGTGGTAATAGTCCTGAGGACTGATAAGTCTATAGTTCTTTTTAAAAAGATGTGTCTGTATTATTTTGAAAAATATTATTTTGAAATTGCTGATATTTGTCAGTTTCAGCTTATGAAAATGGCAATTACACACGGTTCAACTTAAAATAGAAATGTGAAAGAACCATTAACCATAATACACGCATATCATATTTATTAGTTCTGTAGTATTATGAAAATCAAGAGCTTTTCATCAAGATAGAAAAAGGAAAACAAAATTATAAACACTTTTGTATAATCGGTGGATGAAAACACTTCAGTTATACCATCTCTACCCTTCTAGTGTTCTGCACGACTGCATGTGAATCGTTTCTTGGTGACAGTGCCGCATTTCCCCTCTAGCTGTCTAAAATTTCAGCCATGTTTGGTAGTGGTTTCTTTCTTGATGATTGATTATTTGAAAACCAAAATACTTGTCTTGCTTTTTCATTCCTTGGCATCTCTTGATCTATCTGTATCTGTCTTTTGAATCCCTTTCCCAAACATCTTCTCTTTTCTCACTTGGCTCTGATTTCCAGGCAGCTATTGGACAGGATTCATGCTGTGTTAGGTTTAGGTGAGATGCAGTGGTCACTCTACAGTGCTGGTTCTGGACCTTAGCATACAAACACCTCTACCCTAGGAACTACTTCCAGATGCGCTGGGTGAGCCCACAGAAACTGCATACCCTGCAGGGTGTACCTCTTTAGCCACAGTTGACTGGGATAGGGATGGTAACCAACTCAAGCTATGCCATATTAGATTCTCTTCCCCAGCAATTTGGAATTGAACTGAAGAGAGGGCAGCCACTTATTTTATTTCCTTTTGGAGCTGGAGCAAGACACCTTAGGAGGCGTGGGTTACACAGCCTGCCTGTGGGCTAAGGATTAGGAAATGCCAGTCTGCAGAAACAGGACAGGTAAGCAGATTTGCAGAGAGAATCAGAGATGAGAGATGGTGTTGAAATAATGATGATTTCCAGTTCCACCTTCCAGTTCTTTCCTCAGATGGGCTACATTTTTCCTCTTGGGTTCTGTGAGACTGCTTAGTGGTCTTAAAATAAATAAAACCTCCCCCTCGCTTTCCTTTGCTTAAACTAATTTGAGTAGGATATAGTTACTTACGACCAAAAGAATACCAATGGGGACATGTTAATCTCTATGATTTTTATAATTCGGTGACACATAGGACTGCTTGTGATTTCAGGGGTAGGGAATGTGGGAACGAGAGCCCTTGGCAATGGTGAAGCTAGGGGAGGGACTTGAAGGGGTTTTGGGTAGAGTGCATTATATTGGGCTTAGTGAATATGATAAGGAACCCCCCTACTTCATAAGCATACCTGCGGGGAGGTGGGGCAAGTTTGACTGGATAAATATTCTTTTCCTTCAAGTTTTGATATTTGTATTTGAAGTGGAGCAGATAGTTAAAAACCCTAAATAAATCCAGCTGGTATTTAACTGTGGTAAGAGGAGACTCCTTTTTTGAAGAAGATTTTTCTTTCTGGTCTTTAGTGTGTGCAGTGTGGAATCCATTCTAGAAAGCTCCTGTCTATATTAAATCCTTTTCATGCTCAGTATTTTTCTTCCTTCCTTCTGCTCTGTTTGACCTGATATGATGTCATTTGGGCTGTATTAAACATTTTTTTTGAAAAAGAGTGAACATTATACATTTCATCCAAAAAATGCTATTTCTGGGTCTACAATTCATCTCTGCCACGGCATTTTCCTGGTTCCTAAAGGACTCTGGTACAGACGTAGCTTCTCCCCCTCCTCCCTTTCACCTTGGATTCAGCACTAAAAAATGTAAAAGACGTTAATAAGGCAGGAGGTGCTTTATGCCACAGGGTATAGATGATACTATTGGAAATGAGGAATCTTCTTCCTGAATGTTGTCAATTTGTTACTTTTCTGAGTCTGCTGGTGGCAGCTCAGCATGGGGCCCCGTTATCTCTCGGCCCAAGCAGCTGGCTTTGGGCGCAAGTCTGGACTAGGAGAGATTGCTTCTTGGCCCCAGTGGGGCATTTCACAATTTTCTTTTCCTTGAGAAACTTTAAAAACCCATCTAGGCTACCCTACCTGTGTACTTCATTTAGAGCAGCGGTCACGTGACTTGGTTCAGGAAAGGCAGCCGCCAGACACCCTGCTGTGGGCTGGGGCCTGGGACATAGGGTGCAGTGGGCCTGCGAGTCAGGCCAGCTTGGCTCAACCAACACTTACCTGACACCTACTGTATGGGAGCAATTACGTTAGGCTTGGGGGTACGGTGGTCAGTAAGAGGTGGTCTATGCCCTCTAAGAGCTCACGGTTTAGTGATGAAGATGAATAAACGAGTATTTGATGTATAATGGGTTAAGTCAGAGAGAGAAGGGAATACAGGAGCAGGAGAGGAGGCATCAACAGCCGGTATAGAAGGGGGAGGGGTGGAATATGGAGGAAGGCAGTCATCTGGTCTGAATCTCAAGGAACAAGCTGAAGAAGCCAGGATTAAAAGTGGAGGAAAAGCATTCGAGGCAGAGGCGACAGCCTGAATGAAACATGGAAGTATGAAACTGAGTGGCCTATTTAGGAGAAAAGTAGAATGAGGGCCAGAGTGTTAAAGACAGACGGGGGAATATAGAAGACAGGGCTGGGGAGGTAAGCGGGACCCAGCTGCTTGTGTGCTGTGTCGCTGGGGAGGGCATCGGCCTTTCTTTTATACGTGTTGGGGAACCATCAACATAGGGGCATGCCTCACAAAGGTGGAGGGTCTGAGCCTGCGGAGCACTCTGAGGGGCGAGGCTCAGGCCCAGAAGCTCTGGGAAGGAGCTGGCAGTAAGGGCAGACCTGAGGGCTGGCAGCAGGATACTGGACACCTTTAAGTGCTGAGGGTCTCGGTAGAACCAGAGTTCTCGAGGGCCCTGGATCTGCTTTCTGTCCTGTGAGGTCAAGCCCAAAGATCGAGGCAGGTAATGAGGGTCAGAATAAGTCTACATAGGTCAAAATTGCCCCAAAGCCAGAGGCCCAATCAACAGCTGGCACAGGACCTGTCAAAAGTTGTGACCCCTGCCTCTTTACCATCTGCCCCTAACCACCCCTCTCCTGTTTAGCTAGCTTTAGGCAATTTCAAGTTTCCAGTCAAAGGTCCATTCCTACTCTACTAGAGGTGACTGACAGGAACCATGCTGAATTGTCAGGCTGCTGATACCCTTCCTGTCCATAGATATGGTAGCTTGGGCCAGGGGGTGGCAATGGAGAGCAGTAGATAGACTGAGATGTATTTTGTAGGTTGACACAACAGGACTTGGTTATAGGTTGGATGTGGGGGTGAGCAAGAAGGCATTTCAGGACTGTCAGGTTCCTGGCTGTCAGCTACTAGAGGGTGGTGGTAGCAAGTGCTTAAATGGTGTATTCACTTACTTGGGCTGCTGTAACAAAACTCCAAACACCAGGTTGTTTAAACAACAGAAATTTATTTTCTTACAGTTCCAGAGGCTGGATATCCAAGATCAAGGTGTTGGCAGGGTTGGTTTCTTCTGAGGGAAGAATCTGTTCCTGGCCTCTCCTTGCTTCGTAGGTAGCCATGTACTCCTGTGTCTTCACGTTGTCTTTCCTTTGTGTTGGTGCCCCCATTTCCTCTTCTTGTGAAGATACTAGATTATTGGATCAGGGCCCACCCTAATAATCTCACTTTAACTTAATTTTCGCTTTAAAAATCCTAACTCTGGGGGCGCCAGGTGGCAGAGTCAGTTAAGCGTCTGCCTTTGGTTCAGATTGTAATCCTAGCATCCTGGGATCAAGCCCCACATCAGGCTCCCTGCTCAGCAGAGAGCCTGCTTCTTCCTCTCTCTGCTGCTCCCCCTGCTTGTGCTCTCTCTCTTTCGATGTATCAAATAAATAAATAAATAAATAAAATCTTAAAAAAAAAATCCTATCTCCAAACATAGTCACATTTGGTGGTACTAGGCATTAGGACTTCAGTATAAAACCTGATGGGAGTGGTGCACAGTTCAGCCCAGAACAGTGGAGATGATCAGAATTCAAGAGTGTAGTAAGGCATATATTAATTTTGAGATTCTTATAATATACACAAGTGAAAATATCAGAGGCACCTGGGTGGCTCCGTCAGTTGAGCATTCATCTTCAGCTCAAGTCATGATCCCAGGGTCCTGGGATTGAGCCCCGCATTGGGCTCTCTGCTCAGTGGGGAGCCTACTTCTCCCTCTCCCTCTGCCTGCCGCTCCCCCTGCTTATGCTCACTCTGTCAAATAAATAAAATCTTAAAAAAAAAAAAAAAGAGAAAATGTCAGGCAGGTAGTTGTATATACAGAATCTGCAGCTTTGAGGTGAGGTCTGGGTTGCAGAGACAAATTTAGAAACTGTTGGCAAATTTAAAATTTATTTAAAGCCCTGAAAATTAGCCCTGTGTGTGTGTGTGTGTATGAGGGCACTTACATACAAGGAGCAAAGAATCCAAGTTGAATCCCATAGAAGTCCACAGAAATTTTTCCGCCTACAAGGCTATGGTCCATGTCTTCAGGCCTGCCACGTAGTCTGTTCTCATGGTCAGTTATAATGTAGGAATTAGCTCAAAAAGAATTGTAGAGTACCTGGCAAGGGACTCCTTTATTGCAAATAGAGATTTATTTTAAAAAAGAAGCCTCACTATATGTTATCATCATGAATATAACACATGCTTATTATTAAATAATCCATGCAAATTAAATGGTATGAAAAAGGAAAGTGAAAAAATCATTTCATTTTGGACACTTCATATTCTCTTACTTTCATTCCTTATTACAGGATCAACCACACAAATGGCTTCATACAGGTCTGACTTCCTTCCTTTGACAGCACCTTGGCTCAAGCAACGTCCTGAGTATTCCTTTTGCTATAGAAGCCTTGGGGCTTCTATGTACGTGCACAAGACTGATGAAAAGTAGAAATAAGTTTATAAGAATGAGATCACTTTTTCTCTCTTTATTGAGGTATAGTTGATACACAACAGTGTGTAAGTTTAAGGTATACAACATGGTGATTTGATCAACTTACATAATGTGGAATGATTACCACATTAGGATGTTAACACCTCCATCGCCTTACATGATTACCATTTCTCTTTTTGTGGTGAGACTACTTAAGCTTACTCTTTTAGCAGCTTTCAGTACAGGATATGGTGCTGCTAACTATAGCCACCATGCTGTACACTAGATCCCAAGAGCGTATTCATCTTACAGCTGAGAGTTTGTACCTTTGACCAACATCTCTTCATTCTCCCACACCCCGCAGTTTCTGGCAACCACCATTCTAATCTCTGTTTCTATAGGTTTGGCTTTTTTGGATTCTACGTCTAAATGAGAACATACAGTATTTGTCTTTCTGTCTCCGATTTGTTTCAGTTAGCATGTTGCTGTCAAGGTCCATACATGTAGCAAATGGCAGGATTTTCTTCTTTCTCAAGGCTGAGTTTTATATCTCTACTATCTCTGTGTATCTCTCTCTGTCTCTCTTTTTCTAGATCTAGAGATCTAGATAGATAGATGGAGAGATAGAGATAGATCTAGATAGATAGATAGATAGGGATAGAGACCAAATCTTTACCCGTTCATCTTTATATGAACACTTAGGTTGTTTCTGTGTCTTGGCTATTGTGATAATGCTGCAATGAATACGGGAGTGCAGGTATCTCCTTGGGGGTGCTGATGTCATTTTCTTTGGATATATACCCAGAGTGGTATTTCTGGATCATATGGTAGTTCTATTTTTAATTGCTTTTTTAAAGAATGAATGTTTTTATTTTTATTTTTATTTTTATTTATTTATTTATTTATTTTCAGCATAACAGTATTCATTATTTTTGCACCATACCCAGTGCTCCATGCAATCCGTGCCCTCTCTAATACCCACCACCTGGTTCCCCCAAACTCCCAACCCCTATTTTTAATTTTTTTAAAGCACTCTTCCTGCTATTTCACCACCAATGCACAAAAAGTCCCCTTTTCTCCACATCCTTGCCAACATTTATCTCTTGTGTATCTCTTGTCTTTTTGATGACAGCCATTGTAACAGGTGCGAGTTGATATTTCATTATGGTTTTGATTTCTATTAATCGATGATTAGTTATGCTGAGCATCATTTTTTTAAAAAGATTTTATTTATTTATTTGACAGACAGAGATCCCAAGTAGGCAAAGAGGCAGGCAGAGAGAGAGAGATTGGAGGAAGCAGGCTCCCTGCTGAGCAGAGAGCCTGACTGTGGGGCTCAATCCCAGGACCCCGAGATCGTGACCTGAGCGAAGGCAGAGGCTTTAACCCACTGAGCCACCCAGGCACCCCTATGCTGAGCATCCTTTTAAGTACCTGGTGGTCATTTGTATGTCTTCTTGGGAAAATGTCTCTTCAGATACTCTGCTCATTCTTAAATTGGATTATTATTCTTATTGCTGTTGAGTTATATGAGTTCCTTATGTATTTTTGATATTAACTCCTTATCAGATACGTGATTTGCAAGTATATTTTGGGTTGCCTTTTCATTTCGTTGGTTGTTTCTTTTGCTGTGCAGAAGCTTTCAGTTTGATGTAGTCCCACTTATTTACTTTTGCTTTTGTTGCTTGTGCTTTTTGTGTCATAGCCAAAAAAATTGTTGCCAAGACCAATGCAAAGGAGCTTTTTCCTTCTGTTTTCTTCTAGGAGTTTTGTGGTTTAAGATCTTATGTTTAAGTCCAACTTTTGTGAAAGGTGTAAGTTAAGGGTTCACTTTTATTCTTCTGCATATGATTACCCAGTTTCCCCAACTCCATTTATGGGAGAGATTATTCTTTCCTTATTGAGAATTTTTTCCTCATTTCATTGAATTGTCTTTCTGTGATTTCTAGTACCTTATTGATCTTCCTTAAAACAGCTATTTTGAATTCTTTATTGGACAAATTGCAGATGTCTGTTTCTTTGGGGTTGATTACTAGAAGGTTATCGTGACTCTTGGGTGGATCATGTTTCATCGATTTTTAAAATTTTTCATATTCCTTGAATTCTTGAGTTGCTGTCTTTGTATTTGAGGTCATAGTCACCTCCTCCTGTTTTTACTGACTTCAGGAGAGGAATACCTTTCATTACTCCTGCTAGGGATTCTGAGGCTTTCTTAGACCTTCTATGGGTACACCAACTCCACACTTCTTGCTCCCTCTTGTGGTAGAATTCTTTTTTTTTTCTTTTTCTTTTTTTTTCCAATTTATTTATTTTCAGAAAAACAGTATTCATTATTTTTTCACCACACCCAGTGCTCCATGCAAGCTGTGCCCTCTATAATACCCACCACCTGGTACCCCAACCTCCCACCCCCTCGCCACTTCAAACCCCTCAGATTGTTTTTCAGAGTCCATAGTCTCTCATGGTTCATCTCCCCTTCCAATTTACCCAAAAGCACATACCCTCCCCAATGTCCATAACCCTACCCCCCTTCTCCCAAACCCCCTCCCCCCAGCAACCCACAGTTTGTTTCGTGAGATTAAGAGTCACTTATGGTTTGTCTCCCTCCCTATCCCATCTTGTTTCATGGATTCTTCTCCTACCCACTTAAGCCCCCATGTTGCATCACCACTTCCTCATATCAGGGAGATCATATGATAGTTGTCTTTCTCCGCTTGACTTAGTTCGCTAAGCATGATACGCTCTAGTTCCATCTATGTTGTCGCAAATGGCAAGATTTCGTTTCTTTTGATGGCTGCATAGTATTCCATTGTGTATATATACCACATCTTCTTTATCCATTCATCTGTTGATGGACATCTAGGTTCTTTCCATAGTTTGGCTATTGTGGACATTGCTGCTATAAACATTCGGGTGCACATGCCCCTTTGGATCACTACGTTTGTATCTTTAGGGTAAATTCCCAGTAGTGCAATTGCTGGGTCATAGGGAAGTTCTATTTTCAACATTTTGAGGAACCTCCATGCTGTTTTCCAGAGTGGTTGCACTAGCTTGCATTCCCACCAACAGTGTAGGAGGGTTCCCCTTTCTCCGCATCCTCGCCAGCATCTGTCATTTCCTGACTTGTTGATTTTAGCCATTCTGACTGGTGTGAGGTGATATCTCATTGTGGTTTTGATTTGTATTTCCCTGATGCCGAGTGATATGGAGCACTTTTTCATGTGTCTGTTGGCCATCTGGATGTCTTCTTTGCAGAAACGTCTGTTCATGTCCTCTGCCCATTTCTTGATTGGATTATTTGTTCTTTGGGTGTTGAGTTTGTTAAGTTCTTTATAGATTTTGGACACTAGTCCTTTATCTGATATGTCATTTGCAAATATCTTCTCCCATTCTGTCAGTTGTCTTTTGGTTTTGTTAACTGTTTCCTTTGCTGTGCAAAAGCTTTTGATTTTGATGAAATCCCAAAAGTTCATTTTTGCCTTTGCTTCCCTTGCCTTTGGCGATGTTCCTAGGAAGATGTTGCTGCGGCTGAGGTCGAAGAGGTTGCTGCCTGTGTTCTCCTCAAGGATTTTGATGGATTCCTTTCTCACATTGAGGTCCTTAATCCATTTTGAATCTATTTTTGTGTGTGGTGTAAGGAAATGGTCCAATTTCATTTTTCTGCACGTGGCTGTCCAATTTTCCCAACACCATTTATTGAAGAGGCTGTCTTTTTTCCATTGGGCATTCTTTCCTGCTTTGTTGAAGATTAGTTGACCATAGAGTTGAGGGTCTATTTCTGGGCTCTCTATTCTGTTCCATTGGTCTATGTGTCTGTTTTTGTGCCAGTACCATGCTGTCTTGATGATGACAGCTTTGTAATAAAGCTTGAAGTCCGGAATTGTGATGCCACCAACTTTGGCTTTGTTTTTCAATATCCCTTTGGCTATTCGAGGTCTTTTCTGGTTCCATATAAATTTTAAAATTATTTGTTCCATTTCTTTGAAAAAGATGGATGGTACTTTGATAGGAATTGCATTAAATGTGTATATTGCTTTAGGTAGCGTAGACATTTTCACAATATTTATTCTTCCAATCCAGGAGCATGGAACATTTTTCCATTTCTTTGTGTCTTCCTCAATTTCTTTCATGAGTACTTTATAGTTTTCTGAGTATAGATTCTTAGCCTCTTTGGTTAGGTTTATTCCTAGGTATCTTATGGTTTGGGGTGCAATTGTAAATGGGATTGACTCCTTAATTTCTCTTTCTTCTGTCTTGTTGTTGGTGTAGAGAAATGCAACTGATTTCTGTGCATTGATCTTATATCCTGACACTTTACTGAATTCCTGTATAAGTTCTAGCAGTTTTGGAGTGGAGTCTTTTGGGTTTTCCACATAGAGTATCATATCATCTGCGAAGAGTGATAGTTTGACTTCTTTGCCGATTTGGATGACTTTAATTTCCTTTTGTTGTCTGATTGCTGAGGCTAGGACTTCTAGTACTATGTTAATAGCAGTGGTGATAATGGACATCCCTGCCGTGTTCCTGACCTTAGCGGAAAAGCTTTCAATTTTTCTCCATTGAGAATGATATTTGCGATGGATTTTTCATAGATGACTTTGATAATATTGAGGTATGTGCCCTCTATCCCTACAGTTTGAAGAGTTTTGATCAGGAAGGGATGCTATACTTTGTCAAATGCTTTTTCAGCATCTATAGAGAGTATCACATGGTTCTTATTCTTTCTTTTATTAACGTATTGTATCACATTGATTGATTTGCAGATTTGAACCAACCTTGCAGCCCTGGAATAAATCCCACTTGGTCGTGGTGAATAATCCTTTTAATGTACTGTTGAATCCTATTGGCTAGTATTTTGGTGAGAATTTTTGCATCTGTGTTCATCAAGGATATTGGTCTATAGCTCTCTTTTTTGATGGGATCCTTGTCTGGTTTTGGGATCAAGGTGATGTTGGCCTCATAAAATGAGTTTGGGAGTTTTCCTTCCATTTCTATTTTTTGGAACAGTTTCAGGAGAATAGGAATTAGTTCTTCTTTAAATGTTTGGTAGAATTCCCCTGGGAAGCCCTCTGGCCCTGGGCTTTTGTTTGTTTGGAGATTTTTAATGACTGTTTCAATCTCCTTACTGGTTATGGGTCTGTTCAGGCTTTCTATTTCTTCCTGGTTCAATTTTGATAGTTTATATGTTTCTAGGAATGCATCCATTTCTTGCAGATTGTCAAATTTGTTTGCGTAGAGTTGCTCATAGTATGTTCTTATAATAGTTTGTATTTCTTTGGTGTTAGTTGTGATCTCTCCTCTTTCATTCATGATTTTATTTATTTGGGTCCTTTCTCGTTTCTTTTTGATAAGTCTGGCCAGGGGTTTTCAATTTTATTAATTCTTTCAAAGAACCAGCTCCTAGTTTGGTTGATTTGTTCTATTGTTTTTTTGGTTTCTATTTCATTGATTTCTGCTCTGATCTTTATGATTTCTCTTCTCCTGCTGGGCTTAGGGTTTCTTTCTTGTTCTTTCTCCAGCTCCTTTAGGTGTAGGGTTAGGTTGTGTAACTGAGACCTTTCTTGTTTCTTGAGAAAAGCTTGTACTGCTATATATTTTCCTCTCAGGACTGCCTTTGTTGTGTCACAGATTTTGAACCGTTGTATTTTCATTATCATTTGTTTCCATGATTTTTTTCAATTCTTCTTTAATTTCCCGGTTGACCCATTCATTCTTTAGAAGGATGCTGTTTAGTCTCCATGTATTTGTGTTCTTTCCAAACTTCCTCTTGTGGTTGAGTTCTAGCTTCAGAGCATTGTGGTCTGAAAATATGCAGGGAATGATCCCAATCTTTTGATACTGGTTGAGTCCTGATTTAGGACCAAGGATGCGATCTATTCTGGAGAATGTTCCATGTGCACTAGAGAAGAATGTGTATTCTGTTGTTTTGGGATGAAATGTTCTGAATATATCTGTGATGTCCATCTCATCCAGTGTATCATTTAAGGCCTTTATTTCCCTGTTGATCTTTTGCTTGGATGATCTGTCCATTTCAGTGAGGGGAGTGTTAAAGTCCCCTACTATTATTGTATTATTGTTGATGTGTTTCTTTGATTTTGTTATTAATTGGTTTATATAGTTGGCTGCACCCACGTTGGGGGCATAGATATTTAAAATTGTTAGATCTTCTTGTTGGACAGACCCTTTGAGTATGATATAGTGTCCTTCCTCATCTCTTATTATAGTCTTTGGCTTAAAATCTAATTGATCTGATATAAGGATTGCCACTCCTGCTTTTTTTCTGATGTCCATTAGCATGGTAAATTCTTTTCCACCCCCTCACTTTAAGTCTGGAGGTGTCTTCGGGTTTAAAATGAGTTTCTTGGAGGCAACATATAGATGGGTTTTGTTTCTTTATCCATTCTGATACCCTGTGTCTTTTGATTGGGGCATTTAGCCCATTAACATTCAGGGTAACTATTGAGAGATATGATTTTAGTGCCATTGTATTGCCTGTAAGGTGACTGTTACTGTATATTGTCTCTGTTCCTTTCTGATCTACCACTTGTAGGCTCTCTCTTTGCTTAGAGGACCCCTTTCAGTATTTTCTGTAGAGCTGGTTTGGTGTTTGCAAATTCTTTCAGTTTTTGTTTGTCCTGGAAGCTTTTAATCTCTCCTTCTATTTTCAATGATAGCCTAGCTGAATATAGTATTCTTGGCTGCATGTTTTTCTCGTTTAGTGCTCTGAAAATATCATGCCAGCTCTTTCTGGCCTGCCAGGTCTCTGTGGATAAGTCAGCTGCCAATCTAATACTTTTACCATTGTATGTTACAGACTTCTTTTCCCGGGCTGCTTTCAGGATTTTCTCTTTGTCACTAAGGCTTGTAAATTTTACTATTAGGTGACGGGGTGTGGGCCTATTCTTATTGATTTTGAGGGGCATTCTCTGAACCTCCTGAATTTTGATGCTCGTTCCCTTTGCCATATTGGGGAAATTCTCCCCAATAATTCTCTCCAGTATACCTTCTGCTCCCCTCTCTCTTTCTTCTTCTTCTGGAATCCCAATTACTCTAATGTTGTTTCGTCTTATGGTGTCACTTATCTCTCGAATTCTCCCCTCATGGTCCAGTAGCTGTTTGTCCCTCTTTTGCTCAGCTTCTTTATTCTCTGTCATTTGGTCTTCTATATCGCTAATTCTTTCTTCTACCTCATTTATCCTAGCAGTGAGAGCCTCCATTTTTGATTGAACTTCATTAATAGCTTTTTTTATTTCAACTTGGTTAGATTTTAGTTCTTTTATTTCTCCAGAAAGGGCTTTTATATCTCTGGAGAGGGTTTCTCTAATATCTTCCATGCCTTTTTCAAGCCCGGCTATAACCTTGAAAATTGTCATTTTGAACTCTAGATCTGACATATTACCAATGTCTGTATTGATTAGGTCCCTAGCCTTCAGTACTGCCTCTTGTTCTTTTTTTTGTTGTGAATTTTTCCGCCTTGTCATTTTGTCCAGCTAAGAGTATATGAAGGAGCAAGTAAAATACTAAAAGGGTGGCAACAATCCCAGGAAAATATGCTTTAACCAAATCAGAAGAGATCCCAAATCGTGAGGGGGGAGAAATCTCCTCTGATTGGGATCTCCTCTGATTGGGATCTCCCAATCTCTTCTGATTGGGATCTCCCAATCTCTTCTAATTGGGATCTCTTCTGATTTGGGGATAAAAAGAGGTTCAAAAAGAAAGAAAGAAAAAAAAGAAAAAAAGAATTAAAAAAAAGAGATTGAATTAAAAATTCAATCAAGAATTTAAAAAAGAATTAAGAAAAAAAAAGATTGAAGAGATTAGGATCTCTTCTGATTTGGGGATAAAAAGAAGTTCAAAAATAAAGAAAGAAAAAAAAGAAAAAAAAAGAATTAATAAAAAATAAAATGAATAAAGAAAAGTATAAAAAAGAAAAAAATATATATATATATTAGATAATCTAGTTAAAAAACGTTAAAAAAGAAAAGGGTAAAAGTTATAAAAAATTTTAGCAGAAGAAGAGAAAAAAAAATGAAAAAGAAAAAAATTAAATTAACTGCAAGACTAAGAAATCACAGGGAGAAAGCCATGAGTTCCGTGGTTTGTTTTCTCCTCCTCTGGAAGTCTGCTGCTCTCTCCTTGGTATTGAAACTGCACTCCTTGGTAGGTGAACTTGGTCTTGCCTGGATTTCTTGTTGATCTTCTGGGGGAGGGGCCTGGTGTAGTGATTCTCAAGTGTCTTTGCCCCAGGCAGAATTACACCGCCCTTACCAGGGGCCGGGCTGAGTGATCTGCTCGGGTTTGCTTTCGGGAGCTTTTGTTCCCTGAGTGCTTTCCGTAGAGTTCCGGAGGACAGGAATACAAATGGGGGCCTCCTGGTCTCCGGCAGGAGGAGCCGAGAGCCCGGGGCCCCGCTCCCCAGTGCGCCCTCAGCGAACAGCTCCTATTAACTCGCGTCTGCCTAACCTCCGGCCGCGCTCCGAGCTCACCGAGCTTGCGACCGGTTCAAGGCAACTCTGAGCTGCGAGCTTACTGTCGGCTCTGTCTCTGCAGCCGGCTTTCCCGTTCCAATATCCGCAAGCTCTGCGACACTCAGACACCCCCGATCCTTCTGTGACCCCGCGGGACCTGAGGTCACGCCGACCCCGCGTGGGCTTCGCCCCGGTTTAGCCTCCGGAGCGATGTCCCTCAGCGGAACAGACTTTTAAAAGTCCTGATTTTGTGCTCCATTGCTCCGCTGCTTGCCGGGAGCTGGCCCCTCCCCCCGGGGTCTATCTTCCCATTGCTTTGGATTCACTTCTCCGCCAGTCCTACCTTTCAGAAAGTGGTTGTTTTTCTGTTTCTAGAATTGCTGTTCTTCTACTCTTCGATCTGCCGATGGATTTGCAGGTGTTTGCAATCTTTAGATAAGCTCTCTAGCTGATCTCCTGCTAGCTGAGGTAGTCTCAGCCTGCTACTTCTCCGCCATCTTGACTCCTCTCTTGTGGTAGAATTCTTAACCTTGTTTGCCTTCTCTCTGCAACAGATGGAAGATCATGTGCTAACAGGCTCCCTTATGTTTTACTGAAAGTGGCATGAAATCTCAAGTTTATGGATTATCCCTGGCCTGTAGGTTTGGGCTGCCTTTCTGTGCCTACTCCCTAGACTTCTGCCAAAATTAGCTCTTCCTGTCATTGGTAGCATGCCTTGAGAGCTGGCCCTAGATGGGGTATGTTTGGGTGAAGCTCACAGAATACTGAGGACGCCCATGTGCCAGTGGTGGGGAGGTGCGGGCCAGATGTCCCAGAGTTGTGGGTGGGTTTGATGGAGTCTTTGACACTGCCAATAGGATCACATCCCTTTAATGCTCTCCAGGATTCCTATCTGCTGCTTTCTTCCTGTCTTCCTGCCCCTTACTCATAAAACTCATGACTCCGGGCTCCAAATGAAGTGAGAGAGGAATGGACCTACTTGGCAGCATCCTGCACAGCTCAGGAAGCCAGGTGTTGTTCACATGCTCTCATTTCTCCCCACAGGGGAAATCATAGGCCGAGATGTCTCTTGGCCCCGAACCGTGCTATCTTGGGGAAAGGATGATGAAGCTGTTCCTCTTACCCTTTCCAGTGCATTCAAACTAGTATATATTTTTTTTTTTTCCTCTAGTGGTATGCTGGAATGCCTTCACTGGAAGCTTGGACTTCCACAAAGCCTCTTTCATCCCTGGGTAATTGTCAACGACTGTTTTTCAGGGGCTCCCAGACCACAGCTGAGAGCAACTGGAGCTGGTTTATGGGTCACTGTGGGGTACCAGTCAGGAAAGAGGTCTCTGTTCCTATCATCTGTTGGATGGGGTGGGTGTACCCCTCCCACGTCCCTTGGCAAATGTGTGCTAGATCTGACAGCTCTCACAAAGACACTTCTGTCTGTGGATGAAGGCCAAATTTTTGCTGTTGATGTTGGGGGGGGGCACAATGAGGGATGTCCTAGTCATGTGGGTGATGTTACTCCAGAGATGAAATAATTTTATATATCTTCAAATAGTATTTTTGAAAGATATCAAAAGGAGATCTTAAGAGAATCTAGAGTCAGGACCAGGGTGAGGTGACTGAGCTTTCTATGGTGCAAAATTTAAGGGTGCATTTACTTACAGGATCATGCACATGCAGGACCAAACTCATTTCAATCTAGTTCCAGGCCTAGGCAGATCAGTGGGGTCTCTTTGTCAGTACAGTCCTGAAATCTTCAGGGACAGGGCATGATGCCTGTTTAGTATGGGAGATCTTTGGAGGTAGGACATTACTCTGTGTAAACATATTATGTAGGTAAATGAAGGCAGTACAGTCTATAAGTCTTAAAGAGAATAGGCTTTGGGACCAGATGAGCCAGGCCCATTTCCTGGTTTTGCCAATATACTAGTTGAGTGGCTTGGGCACCTGTATGAAAATTCCTCTATTAGAGAGTGGTGAGCTATGCATGGCACCTTGTTGGGAGAGAGGTCTGCTCCACTGAAGGTCTAGTTATGTCTAGTTATGGCCTTTGTTCATGAGTTGGGTGCCCTGAGAGTCCTAAGACAGTGTGAATCACTTCTGTCCTAGGGAATTGGAAGAAAATACTAGTGAAGGCGAGAAATTACCACCAGGTAATTTCAATTTAATGGATAATTATCAAGGGCTCATACGTATGAGACATTGTGCTGAGCTGTAGTGGATATAGGGGTAGAGGTGTGGTTAGGGTAATATATACCCTTGAGCTCTCTCATCCCCTCTTCAGGTAGGGACTGTGTCTGGTCTGGCTGGCGGTATGCTCTGGTGGTGTGAGGGTAACAGGCCAGGGAGTTTATCCTTTACCTGGAGTTGGTTTGGTTGCTGAACTTAAGAATTTTTTAAAAACTGGGGATACAATAAAAGTAGGAGTGGGGAGGTGAAAAATGGGTTCTGAATGGGTCAACAAAAATGAGGATGGTGAGAGACATGTAATGGAGCCAGGGAGAAAGATTGCTGGCAGATGAGAGTGGCAGATAGAGCAAGAGAATAAATGTGAGGAGGGTCATGCGTGAATTCTTGGCAAATGAGTTGCTCTCCTGAGCTGGCTTTTACTTTCATGGCATGGCTTGTAGTGAAGGGATGGGGCAGATTCCTATCACCTCATGTGGAAGTCATCTTCCTGCTTCCTTCTCCAGGCTTGAATATTAGTATTCTTAAGGAGGCATGGCTACAATTTCTAGAAACACGAACTCTGGAAACCCTGAGTTAGAGGCAGTAGCCTGAAAATTAACAGTATTTTTGTTTTCCTACAAGTTAGCATAGTTTGGGCATCAAGTCAAAGCTCAGTTCTCCATTGCTCTAGATCATCTCATTATTCTTCACTTGGTTGTGACTGATGTCTGCAAGGATCAGCCATAAACATATATATGAACTCACAAGAAGTACTGGCCATGAATGCTGGTTTCCACATCACCACAAGCAATGTATTCTTCAAACTCTTGTCAGTGTGATCTCATAAAATACAAATCTGACCATTTCTCTCTCTGGTTTGAAACTAGTAAAAGGCCTTCCACTACCCAAGAATAAAGCTTAGACCTCATAGTCTGGCCTACCTGAGTTGCACAGTCCAGTTTCTGTCCAATTTTACCAGGCTGTTCTTTTTCTTTTTTTTAAAAGATTTTATTTATTTATTTGACAGAGAGAAATCACAAGTAGACGGAGAGGCAGGCAGAGAGACAGAGAGAGGGAAGCAGGCTCCCTGCTGAGCAGAGAGCCCAATGCGGGACCCGATCCCAGGATCCTGAGATCATGACCCGAGCCAAAGGCAGCGGCTTAACCCACTGAGCCACCCAGGCACCCCTACCAGGCTTTTCTTTAGCAGAGCTCTTCTCACATAGTTTGCCTAGTGAAAGAATGAGTAAATGAACGAATCCATCATTAAAGTCACTAATAAACACAACAAACCGTACCAAGAAGTTGAAGACCTGCTTCTGTTTGAAGCCCACTTATTGGATTGATAAGCTTGTTAGGATGTCATGAATTAAAAATGTCAATATTATAGACAAGATTTATTTTCTGTAACTCAGGAGGATGGGAACATGTAATTTCAGAGAAATAGGCTTCAACTTTCAGCATAACTTTCTACCAATGAGAGCTGGCCACAAAGCAGAGGATTTCCCTGAAGTAGGGAGGTCCCCATATCTGGAGGTGACCAGATAAGAGTTAAGTGATTACAGCAGGCAGGTTGGAGGAGGGACTCAGGTACTGCACGGAGAATTGGACTATAGGACCTCTCATCTCCCTTCCATGAGGAGAAGAGGAGGAAGGGAAAATACTTAATATTTGTTGAGGACTTACTATGTGCCTGGCATTGTTCTTGGTGCTTTGTATTTATTGGTTTATTTTCTCTAACAATTTGCTTTAGAGGAAAGTGCCATTACCATCTCCATTTTATTGATGGGGATTCTTAAATCTTAGAGAAGTAAAGTAACTTTCCCAAGACCACACATAAGGTAAACGATAGAGCAGGGCTTATAATCTTAGAGTGGATCTCAAAATATATTTCCTGATCAGAAGCATCAGCGTCAACCAGGATCTTGTTAGAAATGCAAATTTTTGGACCTTATCCCAGAACTTACTGGTTGAGGAGCTCTGGGGGTGGGGCCCAATCGTGTGTAATTTAACAAGCCTTCCAGGTGATTCCGATGCCCCCAAAGTTTGAGAATCACTGTTCTAAAGAACATTCCATTAAAGCTCATGTATATGGGAAAATATAAGGAAGAAAATTCAATTCACATTTTTGAGAGAATTTTGGGGAAAAAAATGCTGCTCTCAGTCTATATGGCATCCACATTTAGACTGCTGCCTCAAATGTGGGACAGGTCAAGGGACTTCATGCTGGGTCTGAGAAGCCAGCAGCTCCCAGCAGATTACAAGGCAATTCAGAACCACATTTCCTCTGAGAAGAGCTTCTTGTAGCTTCTCAGGGTTTTTCACATAAGGAACAGTGTGAACCTGGGTAAAAGAAAAAAAAAAAAGTAAAACATTACTAAAAACAATACTATCCAGTTTAAAATATGAAGAAGATGCCACAAATACTCTAACCCCCTCTTACAGAATGAATTCAATAAAAGCAAGAGAAATTTTGTGTTAAAAAAAAAAAAAGCCAGATGGAACTGCTGGTAGTATGCTATCATTTATTTTGTTAATTCAGCAACATTTCGAGTGAGACCCAGACACTACAGCATTTAAAAATAATGCAACCTTGCTCCTGATGCAAGTGGCAAAAGCAAGAGGTCTCCACGGAGCTTTGCTAAAGGGGGAAAAAAAAGAAATTAAAAACCGTCCACTAATGTGCCGGCGAGTAATGAAATAAGAATCTGACACTTGGTGCATTGAAATGCAAACAAGATGTCCCTGTGTTACCCTGGCAATTCATCATAAAGGCCGGTGCATTTCTGCTTATTATACATGAGGTGCAGTGAATTATTACCAGGCTGGTTCTTCTAACAAACTTTTCAAAGTATGTACATGATAGGGTCAAAAGAGATTTATATGTGTGTTTGTGTATGTGTGTGTGTGTGTGTGTGTGTGTGTGCACTCATGCTAGGATATGCCCATAGAATTGTATGTTCCTCTTCCTGTGAATACGTAGAGCCTAATACATCTGGATTATAAAGGAGAAATTCAGGTGATGACCTAAGTATTTGGAAGCATTCTTTCTCTCTCTGTCTCTCATTTCACTCTCTCTCTCTCTATCCATCTATCCGTCTATCTTATAGGTCCCAAGGAGGGGAGAATTAGAGAAGAAACAGTCCTGTGGGCTGTGAAAAAAAAAAATGCAGCAATTGCTCCCAGGCAGGTAGATTGGGGTTTAAAGGGGCATTTTTTTTTTTTTTTTTCCCGCATGGGAGAAGCAGGAGATGGTAGGAGTGAGAGAAATAGGAGGAAGGTTGGTGAGGGGATTGTGGTGATTTCCCTGTGAAAAGTTTGCAGGCATCTCTCAAACCAGTGGCATTACAAGTTCTGGCATAACACTGGCACATAAGTAATAAAAAAAAAGGGAGACTCATATAGAGCACACACCAGAAATATCTAGAAGAGTACACAGCAGCTTATAATAGTTATTACTGGGGAATGAGATTATGGGAAGCAGGAGGCTTTACTCATTCATACACCTCAGTTTTATTTGTAAAGACTTTTTGTCATTGAATGTTCCAAATATATACAGAAGTAGAGAGAATAAAAACAAAATAAAATACCTGTACTATGCCCCAGGTTCAACAATTACCAACTCGTGGCCCATACTGTTTCATTTTATCCTACTATCCCAGCTCTTTTCTCAGTTTTCCAGATTGTTTTGAAACAACTTCAAGACATAGCATTCACTAGTAACATGCCAATTGAAAAAAGGAAAAAAAGAAACATGTTCTAATATAAAATAAAAAGGAGAAATTAATATGAAATATATAATAGTTCAAATACAGCTGGAGTTCCCATTGTTTAGTGAATTTTTTTAAAAGCAGTAATTGTAATACCTGGCTGATCACTGGAATTTTCTGGGAAACTTTTTAAACATGTAGATTCCAGAGCCCACCAGGACCTACAGAATCAAAATCTCTGTGGTGGGCCCAGGGATATCTGTGATTAAAAAGTTCCATATATGATTCTGTTGATGAGCCAGGTTTGAGAACAGTTGGTCTACTTAAGATAAACTGTTTCAAGTACCTTCAAGCACTATGGAAAGACTTAATTCCATATAAGCAGTTGATACGCTAATTACAAATTTGCCTTATCTAGTCATTAAATTAGGTTCCCTAAGGACTACTCTGAATCCCTTGGATTAAAGGAGTAGTTGAATCTAGTTAACCCAGTTCTGATTAGTATATAACTATAAAATAGAAAAACACATTTTCTTTAAATATTCTACAATTCATACTTATTATCAGTGTAATACTAGTCTTTGCTATAATTGGTGAAAACGTGTGCTTTATTTTTGCCAGTAGAGTCCCTATTTTAAAGTGGGGAAATGGGATCTCAAAGCAATTAAACAATTTTCCTGAGGACATATAGTTGGATAATGGCTGATCCAGGGCAAATGTAAAACCTGCACTGTGATAGGCCCTTGTGGGTCAATACAAATAATACAGGGTTCTAACATTCCAAGGAGTTAGAGTTTATTGAGGGAGACAGACAAGTGGACATGACTTTAAGTCCATAGACCCAAAAATATCTGCAGCCTAGAGCAGTGATCATAAAGTAGTGAGTTGATCTCATTAAACAAGCTCAGGTGCCCAGAAGTGAAACTGTTTTAATTTTTCCAGGGAAGAACTTAATTTCTATTTTCAACTTTTATTCTAACAACAAATGACACTTTATTTTGGTCAATGTAAGTAATCTTGGTCACTTCAGGATTTCCTGGCCTGTCTCCTTCTGTGGGGTTGAATTGAGTTCCAGGGTAGGGCATCAGAATGCCCGGATTGGGGAGAAATTAATATTATCTTCCACCTTGCAAATGCGGAGCATCTCATCTCATTTCTCTTTGGTCCCTAAGAGCTGGTCCATGTGGATGGCAACTGTAATTCTTTATTCTAACCACAAGGCCTTTTCAGATCTGGGTCTTAGCTGCTCTCCCAATAGTCTTGGTTATCTGCAGACAGTTGGCTGTTCCATATACTGTGTTGATTTGGAATAATAAGAAATATACATTTTATCTTTGTCCCTGGTCCTTGGCACAGTGCTCCTTAGAATTTCCTGTGAGATAAAAGTGATAGGAGCAACTTTTGTTATCTTTTCAATTACACCTGAGTTTAGGCTAATGAGGCAACTGTTTGCAAGTCCTTCCACATCATCTTTTAGGATAGGGGCTGCTCACTACAAAGACCAAACTCTGATTAGAAGCTTGGAATTTTCAGGTCCACTGTTGTACCCAGACCTCTCGGTTGGAGGTTGAGTTCAATCGCTAATGGTCAGTAATTTTATCAATCACCTATATAATGAAATCTACATAAAAATCCCTACATGACTGGGTTCAGAAGGCCCTGATGCTGAACTTTGGGAAATTCCATGGCTTTTGCCAATTACTGGACTTTACCTCAGAACTGAGCCCAGATCCTTCTTACTCTTGAATCTCCAGATTGATCTGGCAATTCTATTACACATACTGCCTCCAAAACTCTTGGCTTGGTGTGTGTGTGGCTTGGTGGAGGTAGGTTGGGAGGGGTGGGAGAATAATGGCATGGGTATCCCTCCAGGGACCCACCAGGGTCCATGTTTCTTCCTTCTTACTTAGTGTAGTACAGTACCGGTTTTTGATGTGCCAGTATTCCCACAGAGGCTACTTATTTTTTAGTAGCATAATGACAGTGTGCTTACCTTTGATCTTCTCTCCCCTTTGACTCAGCTCCCCAGATTATAGAATATTATGCAGTCTACTATGAGTGGGGATTGGGAAAAAAAATGTCTTTGAATGTCTTTGACCACACACATTCTTTCAAATCTTTTAATTTATGGCATAAACTATGACTTGACTTCTTCAGGGCTTAGAATGTCAATGCCCTCCAGCCAAGACCAGCAGGAACATACTTGTAGTAGAACAAATTTGGCTTATTATTTCATGCAGTGAGGGAGAACACATACCACAAAGAATCAGGGTGTTTTCTCTAAGAGGGTGTTAGAAAGGACTTATAGAATTTGGGCCTGCGTTAAGAGATTTTGAAAGAGTTTAAGAAAATGGGGTTTTGCTCTGGATTGGATGCTGTCAGCAAGTAGGGTAATTCTATGATTGGGTATCTTAATTTTATCTAGCAGGAGGGAAGATTAGACAGAGGCTGAAGCTATAATTGGTAAAGAAGAAGCAGTCATTCTTATTAGTTGGGGGAGAAGGATGTTGGGTATTTTTGTAACCTGGAAGGTTTTGCATTTTGACTGTGTTCAGACATGATTATGGACTGGCCATGTTTTTGTCTTGATTCATTATGGTTTCATAGTAGCCTTGTCTGACACTTACATTCTTTAAAACTTTTATGATTTACAGGAGAATACCCAGGTCTATCTGTGGGTGCTGGGCCAGCTCCTAGCAAAACCAAGGCCAGGCTGATAGTATTAAGCCAGGTCCCAAATGCCAGGGGCTACTTTTTTCTTTCTCAGTATATGAAACCCAGATTTATTTTGAAATACAAAACCCAAGAATACATTGCTTATGTTTTCCTATGTTCCAGAGGTCTAACTTCTCAAAGAGAGGGGAGTCTTGAGATATCAGGTAGTCCTAGAGAAAATGAAATCAAAATTACAATGTTAAATCATTATCTTGTTATCTGTACAATGACATTAGCAAAGGATTGGTACTATGATGAAGGTAGCATTGTGCAGGGAGAACCAAACACACCCTCTTCCTGGAGAGGTGATTGAGATGACTTTTTCACCAAAAGAGGGAGCGGGAAGAAAAGGTATTCTAGGTAGAAGGAAAAGCATGCATTGGCAGAGCTGGGGGATGAGAGGGTACACTAGAGAAGTCAGTCATGGTACTTGTCTTGATCGCAATTCCTTTTAAGTAAAAGCAACAGATTTTACCCCTGTCTAAAGCTGATTGGATCAGAAGTGCTTACTGATCCAAAAGGGTCTCTCTGTAGACTGACTGGTTGGCAACCTCTGAGGTTGCCCTGCACAAAAAGAGGAACCGGTTCCATCTGATTTTCTCTTTTTCAGGATTATGGACTAGGAAATGCCAAGGCAAAGAGGCTTTGAGGGGCCAGAGTTGAAGTTTAAGGACTGAGTGAAGAGGATTCTTCAGGGAGACTGGTAGTCAAGAGGGAATGTGGACAGTCAGAGTTATGGGGTCCTGAGCAGGAACTCAAAGCCGAGAGGTGGCAGGTTGAAGGAATAAGCAGTGGGGTGACTGCAAAAGGAAAACCCCTGGGAGAAGATATCTGACTCTTCCTAGGGCAGAGTGGCAATGTGGAAATCACTCACTCTTGCAGTCCCTCTTCTTCTCGGGGTGGAGACTGATTCAACCAGAATCTTTGCTCCTGGAGCTCAGGTCCTTTCCTCCTCCTCAGCACTCCAGAGATAGCCTTACAGTGCTTCTCCTCGGATGCAAACCTATTTGAATTCTTTGAACTGGAAGAGCCCAACTAAAGCAAGCATAGAGGGAAGTAGGGACCAGACCCTAGTGGGTGTTGTCTGCTTAGACTTGGGGCATGTAGAGTAAACCCCTCATCAGACTCATTCAATTGTAAGTGACAGAAAACTCATCTGTTTGGTTTAAGACCAAATAGCATTGTGTTATCTCATATAACTGAAAAGTCCAGGGGTAGTTAGCATGAGGCATGCTGGTTTCAGGGCCTTGGAGAATGTCATCAGGACTACCTTCTCCTGCCTTACACCTTCCTTCTCTATGTGGTCTTTAGGCAGTGTCCTCTCCAGGTTTATATCCTATGGAATAGGGTGTCTTCTTGGTTGTTTTGGAAAAAATCCTGGGAATGAGGATTAGGCCAGCTGTCCTTGAACAAATACCCATGGCTGTTAATGCCTAGTGGATTGATGGGACTAGCTCTGTTCAACTTCAGGATAAAATTGAGGGTAGATGCCAGACAGGCAAATTTAGCATGTGTCCTCATGTGTCTGTGCTTGTGCATTTAAACACCTTCATTAGTTCTAGCCACTAGGAGATGAGGAGCCTAGACAAGAAGGAGAAAACAAAACACAGCCATTATCTGGATACAAACGCGTCTTTCAATTTTAGCAAGAGTTAGTTCAGAAGCTAATATACATTTAATCTGTTTTCATTACTTTTTTTCCCTTTCAAAATAGCTTTGGAATTTGATGTAGTTGGTGGCAGTATGATTAGAGGGTCATAGGAAATGAAGTTCGTAATGAGCCTTGACGGAAACCAGCAGTGTGTAACAGAAGGGTAGTTCCTGGAGTTGAAAGGGTTCAATCTGGTTTTGTCCTTTACTGGCTTAAGTCATTTAGTCCTTCTGGGCTTCAGAATCTGCAGTTGGGGATAGTGATAGATATCCTGTAGTGCTATTGGTGAGGGTTTAAGTGCAAGATAAAATATTTGGCACATGGGACGTACTAATGGTAGCTATTGTTATGAGAAGCCTGCTTCCAGGTAATGTGGCTCCACATTCCAAGATCCTCCTGCCTTCAGGCAACACACACCTGATCATTCCAGACTCCCTGTTGGCCTGCTCTGCCTGGGTCTACACCCAGCCAACTCCAGGTAAAGAAAAGCTCTGCTTGAAACTGGTTGGCGAGGAACACTGAAAATGATAGGTTGAATTCAGCTGACAGCAAGTTAACAATGAGCCAAAATAGCCTGATTATGATTAGAGAAAATTTATGTTAAAATTCAGTCTTTTTCTTTTCCAAATTAGTTTGTGCCTGTGGTTATTGACTCCTGTTATAAATAACATTCTAAAACCTTGTGCCCAGCAGTTTGTAAAGCAGCCCCAGAACAAGTGTTTGTGTATGTGAACATATGTGTTTGTGTGCACATGTGTTTTGTGTGAATGAGAGGAACAGTGGTGTTGCTGAAGGGACCATGCGTCTGGGAACAGAGGCTGATGAAGTCCCTGGCAGGTGGTAGGTTCCTTGTCAAAGCTGTGGCTGGTTCCTGGGGACAGACTGACGGGCTTGCTAGACTTTCCCTCGAGGCTGTTCTTGCTGGGGCTTTCTGCAGTAGAGTAGGCCCAGACAAAATGTCTCAATGGAGAATTCAAAAGCTGATTTTGAATTAGAACCTTGCAGTAGCCAGAGCAATAAGAGGCAGTCAGTGGGAACTGGCTCCGTGGCTCATGAGCTAAATACTGGTCCAGAGCGACGTCATCTATGCATTAATGCATCGGCATTACATTTATTGCAACATCATTTATATTATCTACTTGCTAAGCAGGGAGAGGCCCAGGCTGGACACATCAGACTTTTCAGAGCAACGTGCTGGGGGAATAGAGAAGGGAGTTCAGAGAAGCTATGGCCTCTCAAAGGCAGTGTCTCTGAAGGTCTCCACAGGAAGAGGGCTCTGCAGGACAGGTCTTCTGGGGTGGGGAGGAGCCCTCTGAGGACGACTGCAAATGCACAGCCTCTGGTGGAAGAGTGCTTGTCAGAACGGGCCCCTCGTCAGAATGGGGTCCCACGCGCGGCATGGCCTCGGGGGCCTGGAGGGAGTCACAAGGGCACCACCTGAAGGGTGGGCAGAGGCCCCCAGGAAGGGGCTAGGTACTCTCTCTAAGCAGCAGCAGCACGATGTTTTTCTTCTTGGGCCAGCTGCAGATGTGAGTGTTCTGAAGCCCGGTGGGCATAAGGTCCTTCTTAGCATTTGGAAAGAGCACAGGGATGAATCTGAAATTCCTGCTTCCTTGTTTTATGAACTCGGTTTGTATATTCGATGTACTTAGTAAGTAAGCTGTGCTCATCCTTGTCCAGCTGCGACTCAGCATCTTCTACATCTTGTTTGTATCTGGGGCCAATGGCTACAATTATCATCACTGTCTTCTCTCTAAGATAGCGTTCCATCCACTTCATGATATCATTGCCTCTGATTCTATCCCCAAGTATGTCACTTGCAGTTTGGAAGCTGTTTGCTAAAAAAACTTCACAAATTTCACCACCTCCATGGCTGTGTCCATAGAATAAGTGATAAAGACTTTCCATAATTCTTCTGGTAAACTGCTTATTTTTGGAGTTCCTCTGGTTGGAAGGTTACTAGGGGGTCTAGGTACAGCAGCTGGGCATGGAGCCTGGGGACCTTGTGGTCTCAGTTCTGCAGGACTCTCTAAGACTTCTCAGGAATTCCAGCTGGATTAGGTGGTTGGTTATACAGTTGGTCCCTCAGGAGCCCTGGGGAGGAGTGGTCTCTGTGCAGACCTTATTCTCAGGTGCTGGGGCAGTTCAGCACCACCTTCTGCATGGGGTGCAAGCCCCTCATGCTGGCTCTAGGTAGGAGCTGCCTGTGCACAGCCGGCTGGACCACTTGCTGATAGGCTGCTCGAGGGTAGTCGTGGCCACATGGCACCTGGTGATAGGGACCTCCAGGACAATGGTAATGACAGTTCCATTGAGCATGTAGGGGAGGGTCGGGAGGTGGCATTTGTGCACACACTGGGTACGTCTGAAGTTTAAAAAGGAGGAACTCCCTGGACCTGAGAGGTCTGGAGTGGTGCTGGGAGAAACACATGGAGGTGAGGGGTAGGGGATGCCCAGGACATCCTGGGGCTGGGAATCCTACATCGTGTCTGTTGAAGGCAGATCTGGAACTGCTCGGTTGCTGTGGGGCTGGGCTGCTGCACCATCTCTTGGCTACTGTCCGAGGAGTCTGATGTGGCATTAGGTAAACTTTGGTCTGATTTGTCTGAGTCATGGCTAGTGAAAGGAGAAGGAGCTGAAAGCTGTGATCCTAGCTATTGATTCTGTTTTTCCATTAAAAAACTGAAGCTCCGGAGGAGGGCTCCAATCACAGACTCAGGTTCATGCTTGCTGGATGCAGAGGAGCCTAAGGGAAAATCTTTGCTCAGGTCTGGGTGTCTCCTCCAGAAGCTGTCTTCACCCTCCTCCAGGATTTTAATGCGCAGGCAGGTGACTTGCTGCGTCACAGGCTGTAAATGATTTGCAATTTTCAGGGGTGGGTGAGCCTGAGAAAATCTCCTGAGGAACACTGAGGGGATTTGGGCACTGACAAGGTGTTGGGTGCCATGTTCCTTAGATTTGGAGCAGGTGGTTTGATTCCTCTTCCAGGGAATAGTCTGGGATTGGTTAACTGACTTGGGTATGGTTCTGATTCATCAACCTCCACTGGAATGCTGATTCAGTTCATTCTACTTTCTTAGCACCACCAAGGACAGACAGACTGTCCCTCTATCAGCTCTTTTCACCTTCAGACTTATAGTGACTTATAATGTATAAGTTATAAGTGACACAAATGCACTTTTGCATTTTCTTCAGCTGCAAATCTTTGTCAGTATTGTTAGGAAAAATACCCTATAAAATATAACTAGTGTAATTTCTTGCAGTTTCTCCTGTAATATGTGCCTTAACATCTTATTAGAGGTAGAAATTTAATTTACATCCAGTAAATCTAATAAAAATTTCTAATTCCCCACAACATTTGTCTTCTCTATTGAAATCAGCACACTCATCCAACTGGATATTTGAAGAACTACTTTACTAGAAAAAGTAAGCTTTTTCTTTTCTGTGGAATTTCATGCTTTCTATTTTTTTTCCTTAAAGTAAACTTAATGAACAATTTAAGGAAGGGCAAATGAAAATTTCAGGTATTTTCCTTCAGTTTCAAAGATAAATGAGAGACTTGATGTTTTGTTTTTTATTCAGGTATACCATGTTATATAGACTCACCGAAGGTATATCACACTGTTGAAACATCCCCAAGAATTCTGCATTTAGAGCATTTCAAACTTTTGGCCAAGGTCAAGTAGAATATCATGTGTGTGACCTTCTTCTATCTACCCTATCTAGGACAATGCCACAGAATCTCTTTCTGTATTAGAGCATGTGGTCTTGATTATTGTTGCTATGTAATAGTCTTGAAAGTGGGTAGACTGATTCCTCCCAATTTCTTCTTTTTTCAAAAGTAGTTTTAATTATCTTAGCTTTTTTGCTTTTCTATATGAATTTTATAATATGGTTTATATCTGCAAAAAACATTGCTGGGATTTTGGTAGGAATTGCATTAAACTGTACATCAATCTGGGGAGAGCTGACATCTTTACCATGCTGTGTTTTTCAATCCATAAATAATGGTACACCTCTCCATTTAGACTTCTTGATTTCTTTTATTAACATCATGTATTTTTAAGTATAAATTCTTATATGTTTCATTAGATTTACACCAAAGAATTTAATTTTTTGAGAGATTTTAAATGGTATTGTATTTTTAAATTTGGTGTCCATGTGTTCATTGTTGGTAAGTTGAGATTTTTCTGTTTATCTGGTATCCTGTGGCCTTGTTGAATTCACCTATTAGTTCTTAGGGGGTTTGTTCTTTTCTTCCTTCCTTCCTTCCTTTCTTTTGTTTTTCTATGTAAGTAATCATGTAATCTGCAAATAGGGATACTCTTATTTCTTCCTTTTTGATAGATATGCCTTTTCCTGCCTTATTGCACTGGTTAGAACCTAGAGCATTATGTTGAGTAAAAGTGATCATCTCATCACTGATCTGAAGGGGAATGCATTCAGTTTTTTCCCAGTAAATATGATGTTAGCTGTAGTTTTTTTGTTTTTGTTTTTAAATATGATCTTTATCAATGTGAGGATGTCTTCCTCTATTCTTAGTTTTCTGAGATTTTTAACAAATCATGAATGGGTATTAGATTTTGTCCAGTGCTTTTTCTGCACTGATTGATCATATGATTTACCTTCTTTATCCTGCTAATGTGGTAGATTACACTGATTTTTGAATATTGAACCGGCTTTTCATCCCTAGAAAAAATATCATTCTTTTTAACAGACTGTTGAATTCTGTTTGCTAATATGTTAAGGGTTTTTGCATCTATTCTCATAAGAGATAGAGGTTGGTAATTTTATTTTTTTTAATTGTTTTTGTCTGGATTTGGCATTGGTGTAATACTTGCTTCATAAAATGAATTAAAAAGTGTATCCTCTTATTTTCCAGAAGAGATTGTGTACATTGGTATTAATTCTTCCTTCAGCATTTGGTAGGATTCTCCAGTGAAACCCTCTGGGCCTGGAAGTTTCTTTTTTAAGTAGTTTTTAAATTATGAATTCAATTTTCTCAACAATTACAAGGCTATTCCAATTACTTATTTTTGTGTGTATGTGTTACATTAGTCACTGTACAGTATATCATTAGTTTTTGATGTAGTGTTCCATGATTCATTGTTTGTGTATAATACTCAGTGCTCCATGCAATACAGGGCCTCCTTAATACCCATCACCAGGTTTACCCATCCCCCAAACCCCTCCCTTCTAAAAACCCTCAGTTTATTTCCTGGAGTCCATAGTCTCTCATTGTTTGTCTCCCACTCCGATTTCTCCCCCTTCATTTTCCCCTTCTCCTAATGTTCTCCATGCTATTCCTTATGTTCCACAAATAAGTGAAACCCTTTGATAATTTACTTTCTCTGTTTGACTTATTTCACTTAGCATAATCTCCTCCAGTCCCATCCATGTTGATGCAAATATTGGGTATTCATCTTTTCTGATGACTGAGTAATATTCCATTGTGTGTGTGGACTACATTTTCTTTATCCATTTGTCTGTTGAAGGGCATTTTGGCTTTTTCCACATTTTGGCTATAGTGGACATTGCTGCTATGAACACTAGGGTGCATATGGTCCTTCTTTTCACTATATCTGTAACTTTGGGGTGAATACCCAGTAGTGCAATTGCTGGGTTTAGGGTAGCTCTATTTTTAATTTTTAGAGGCACCTCCACAATGTTTTCCAAAGTGACTGCACCAATTTGCATTCCCACAAACAGTGTAAGAGGGTTCTCCTTTCTCCACAACTTCTCCAACATTTGTTGTTTCTTACTTTGTTGATTTTTGCCATTCTAACTGGTGTAAGGTGGTATCTCATTGTGGTTTTGATTTGAATTTCTCTGATGGCTAATGATGATGAATACTTTTTCCTGTGTCTGTTAGCCATTTGCATGTCTTCTTTGGAGAAGTGTTTGATCATGTCTTCTGCCTACTTTTTTGACTTGATTATCTGTTTTTTGGAAGTTGAGCTTGAGAAGTTCTTTGTAGATCTTGGATATTAACCCTTTTCTGTAGTGTCATTTGTAAATATCTTGTACCATTATGCGGGTTGCCTCTTTGTTTTGTTGACTGTTTCCTTTGCTATACAGAAGTTTTTTTTTATCTTGATGAAGTCCCAAAAGTTCATTTTCGCTTTTTTTTCCCTTGTCTTTGGAGACATGTCTTGAAAGAAGTTGCTGTGGCCGATGTTGAAGAGGTTATTACTATTGTACTTCTCTTGGATTTTGATAATTCCTATTTCACATTGAGGTCTTTCATCCATTTAGAGTTTATCTTTGTGTATGGTATAAGAGAACGGTCCAGTTTCATTCTTCTGTATATAGCTCTCCAATTTTCTCAGCACCATTTATTGAAGCACCATTTATTATCTTTCTTCCATTGGATATTTTTTCCTACTTTGTTGAAAATTAGTTGACCATAGAATTGAAAGTCCATATCTGGGCTCTCTATTCTGTTCTATTGGTCTATGTGTCTGTTTTTGTGCCAGTACCATGCTGTCTTGGTGATCATGGCTTTGTAATATAGCTTAAAATCAGGCAACATGATGCCCCCAGCTCTGTTTTTCTTTTCCAACATTTCCTTGGTGATTTGGGGTCTTTTCTGGTTCCATACAAATTTTAGAATTGTTTGTTCCAGCATTTTGAAAAATGCCATTGGTTTTTTGATTGGAATGACATTGAAAGTATATATTGTTCTGGGCAGCATAGTCATTTTAACAATGTTTATTCCAATCCATGGGATACAAAGTTTTTTCCATCTTTTTATGTCTTCTTCAATTTCTTTCATGAGTGTTTTGTAATTTCTAGAGTGTAGATCTTTTATCTCTTTGATTAGGTTTATTCCAATGTATCTTATGGTTTTTGGTGCTATTGTAAATGGAGTCAAACCTCTAATTTCTCTTTCTACAGTTTCACTGTTAGTGTATAAGAAAGCAACTGATTTCTGTGCATTGATTTTGTATCCTGCCACATTACTGAATTGCTGTATGTATTCTAGTAATTTGGGGTAGAGACTTTTGGCTTTTCCACATAGAGTATCATGTCATCTGTGAAGAGAGGGAGTTTGACTTCTTCTTTGCCAAATTGAATACCTTTTATTTCTTTTTGTTGTCTGATCCCTGTTGCTAGGACTTCTAGTAATATGTTGAACAATAGTGGCAAGAATGAGCATTCTTGTCCTGTTCCTGATCTCAGTGGGAAGGCTCTCAGCTTTTCCCCATTGAGAATGATATTCATTGTGGGTTTTTACATAAATGGATTTTATGAAGTTGAGGAATGTTCCCTCTATCCCTAAACTCTGAAGAGTTTTAATCAGGAAAGAATATTGTATTTTGTCAGATGATTTTTCTGCACCAATTGAGAGGACCACATGGTTCTTGTCTCTTCTCTTACTTCTTTTTTATTAGTTGAATTTTGGTAGTTTGTGTTTCTTGAGAAAGTGGGCCATTTCATCTATTGTTACGTACGTGTGTGGAGTTGTATGTGGTGTTCTTTCACTTTTCTTTTGATGTTTGTATGGTCCATCGTGATATCCCCTATTTAATTTGTGATATTGGTAACCTGTGTATTCTTAATTTTTACTTCTTGGTCTTGTTAGAGGTTTATCAATTTTATCAGTCTAATCAAAGAAACAGCTGTTTGTCATTGATTTTTCTTTAATGTCTTACTGATTTCAATGTCATTTATATCTGCTTTTATCTTTATATCTTTATTTATATCTGCTTTTATCATTCCTTATCATTCTTTATCTTTCCTTCCACTTGCTTTGGGATTATTTTGATTTACTTGTTTTGATTCTTGAGTTGGGAGCCTAGATTACTGATTTTAGACTGTTATTCTTAGTGCTATCAAATTTCATTTAAGCACTGTTCTAGCTGTGCCTCACACATTTTGATAGTTCGTGTTTTTATTTTCATTCAGTTCAATTAATTTTTTATTTCCTTGAAAGTTTATCTTTTACCTAAGGATTATTTGGAAATGTGTTATTTAGTTACCAAGTATTTTAAGATTTTTCCTTTATCTATTATTGAACTTTTGTTTGATTCCATTGTGGTTGTAGAGTACACTATTATGATATATTTTTTTCCAATTTATTTATTTTCAGAAAAACAGTATTCATTATTTTTTCACCACACCCAGTGCTCCATGCAAGCCGTGCCCTCTATAATTCTTCAAAAATTTGAGGCTTACTTTGTAGTGCAGGACATGATCTCTCTTGGTATATGTTCCATGAGCCCTTGAAAAACATGTGTGTTCTTCCATTATTGTGTGGAGTGTTCCATAAATATTGATTAGATCTTGTTGGCTGAATGCATTGTTCAGTTCTTTTGTATCTTATTTTCTGTCTAGTTCTACAAATTGCTGAGAGAGGGCTGTTGAAGTCTACACTATATTTGAGGATTTGTCTCTTTCTCTTTTTAGTTTTTGTCTTACTTGTCTTGCAGTGTTCCTGTTTTGTGTATACAAGTTGAGAATTGCTGTCTTCTTGGTGAACTGGCCCTTTTATCCTTATTAATGTCCTTCTCCATTTCTGGTAATTCTCTGCCCCGAAGTCTACTCTCGCTTTCCTTAGCTACTGTTTGTATTATTTTACTTTCAACCTGCCAATATCATTATGTTTGCAATGAGTTTATTGCAGATAGCACATATTTGGGTGAGATTTTTAAATTCACGCTGCCAATCTTGGTCTTTTAATTAATACATTAAAGTCATTTACATTCAATGTAATGATTGAAATGTAAATATTAGTATGTTAATATGTTAATAAGCCTGCCCTTTTATTTTTTTTTCCTCTTTATTCTATTTTCTTTTTCCTGCCTTCCTATGCATTGCTTGAACATTTCTTTAGAATTCCATTTTGATTTATGTATGGTGCTTTTGAATGTATCTTTTTGTATAGTTTTTTTAGTGGCTGCTCTAGATATTACATTATATATACACATAACTTTTTGAAGTCTATTGATGTTGTTATTTTACCAGTTTGAGGGTAGTATAGAAACCTTACCTCTTTTATGTTCCTTTACTCTCTCCCACTTATAATGTAGTTGTCTTAAATATTTCCTCTATATTAGAGGAATCTATATGAGAAACACATGATTCTACAATTTTTGCTTTACTATCAGTTATAAATTAGACCACTCCAGTGGAGAAGTCTATTTTATTAACCCATAATTTAGCTGTCAGTTCTTTCCTCTTTCTTGATGTTCTAAGGTTCCTTCTTTTATTATTTCCTTTCTCTTTGGAGAATTTTCTTTAACCTTTTTTTTTTTTTTTAAGATTTCATTTATTTATTTGACAGAGAGAGAGAGATCACAAGTAGGCAGAGGCAGGCAGAGAGAGGGGGAAGCAGGCTCCCCACTGAGCAGAGAGCCCGATGCAGGGCTCGGTCCCAGGACCCTGAGGTTATGACCTGAGCTGAAGGCAGAAGTTTAACCCACTGAGCCACCCAGGCACCCCAAGCCTTTTTTTTTTTTTTTTTATCTTAAAAGGAACGAGAGGTCTGTGGATGGGGTGCCTGGGTGGCTTAGTCAGTAAGTGTTGGACTCTTGATTTCAGGTCAGGTCATGATCTTGGGTTTGTGAGATAAAGCCCTGTGTTGGGCTCTGAGCTCAATGGGGAGTCTGCTTGAGATTCTCTCTCCCCTTCCCCCTATGTCCCTCCCTCTGCTGATGCTCTCTCTCTCTCTCTCTCTAAATAAATCTTTTTTTTTTCCTTTAAGGAGAGGTCTGTGGTGACAAATTCTTAGTTTTCCTTCTCAAACTTCCTGCCTCATTTGCCTTCCTCCTTGGTTGGTCAGTGACCTCACTGCATCCTTCAGGAATATTCTCGTTTCTCCAGAGCTAAATATTCAAGTCTCTCTGCTCCTGTATTGACATTCTCTATCTTTTGCTACAGTGGAAGAGCATCCTTCAATGTGTGTTAGAATCCTTTCCCCTCTCATCTTCCTTAGATCTCTCTCCCTGCAACCACTTTTTTTTTTCATCCCTATATTTTCAGTCTTTCCCATACTACTGGATCATTCCTGAAAGCCTATAAGTACATGTTCAAATAACTCCCATCTTGAAATGAAATAGAGTAAACCAAACACCATGCCTTCTTTGATATCAATTTCCTCTGTGGTCACAACCCTTTCTGAGCAAAACTTCTTGAGCTATTTACTCCTGCTGTCTTCATTTTCTTATTCCCCACTAAAAAGGAGAATCACAGAACAACATCCTTGATTAACACGGATGCAAAAATTCTCAACAAGACTAGCAAATCAAATCTTACAGTACATTAAAAGAATTATTCACCACAATCAAGTAGGATTTATTCCTGGGCTATAGGGGTGGTTAATATTCACAAATCAATCATTGTGATACACCACATTAATAAAAGAAAGGATAAGAACCATATCATTCTCTCAATAGAGGCAAAAAAAGGCATTTGACAAAATACAGCATCCATTCTTGATAAAAGCCCTCAACAAAGTAGGGGTAGAGGGAACATACCTCAACATCATAAAGACCATATAAGAAATACCCACAGCACATGGGGGCTTAAGTGGGTAGGAGAAGAATCCATGAAACAAGATGGGATAGGGAGGGAGACAAACCATAAGTGACTCTTTTTTTTTTTTTAAAGATTTTATTTATTTATTTGACAGAGAGAAATCACAAGTAGGTGGAGAGGCAGGCAGGCAGAGAGAGAGAGAGGGAAGCAGGCTCCCTGCTGAGCAGAGAGCCCGATGCGGGACTCGATCCCAGGACGCTGAGATCATGACCTGAGCCGAAGGCAGCGGCTTAACCCACTGAGCCACCCAGGCGCCCCAGCAACCCACAGTTTGTTTCATGAGATTAAGAGTCACCATAAGTGACTCTTAATCTCATGAAACAAGCTGTGGGTTGCTGGGGGGAGGGGGGTTGGTTGGGAGAAGGGGGGTAGGGTTATGGACATTGGGGAGGGTATGTGCTTTTGGGTAAATTGGAAGGGGAGGTGAACCATGAGAGACTATGGACTCTGAAAAACAATCTGAGGGGTTTGAAGTGGCGGGGGGGTGGGAGGTTGGGGTACCAGGTGGTGGGTATTATAGAGGGCAACGGCTTGCATGGAGCACTGGGTGTGGTGAAAAAATAATGAATACTGTTTTTCTGAAAATAAATAAATTGGAGAAAAAAAAAAAGAAAGAAAGACCCACAGCTAATGTCATCCTCAATGAGGAAAAACAGCTTTTCCTCTATGATCGGGAATAAGATATGGCTGTCCATTCTCACCATAACTATTTTTAAATAATTTTTTCTTTTTTTAAAATAATTTTAAATTTTTAAATAAACATATAATATTATTAGCCCCCAGGGGTACAGGTCTGTGAATCACCAGGTTTACACAATTCACAGCACTCACCATAGCACATACCCTCCCCAATGTCCATAACCCCACCACTCTCTCCCGACCCCCCTACCCCCAGCAACCCTCAGTTTGTTTTGTGAGATTAAGAGTCTCTTATGTCACCATAACTATTTAATGTAGTACTGGAAGTCTTAGCCTCAGCAATCAGACAACAAAAAGAAATAAAGAAATAAAGAACATCCAAATCAGCAAGGAAGAAATCAAATTTTCACAATTTGCAGATGCCGTGATACTCTATGTAGAAAACTTAAAGACTCCACCAAAAAATTGCTAGAACTAATATCTGAATTCAGCAAAGTTGCAGCATATAAAATAAATGTCTAGAAATCTGTTACATTTCTATGCACCAATAATGAAGCAGCAGAAAAAGAAATGAAGGGATTGATCTCATTTGCAATTACACCGAAAACCTAAGAATAAACCTAACCAAAGAGTTGTAAAAGAAGTATACTCTGAAAACTACAGAACACTTCAGAAAGAGATTGAAAAGGACACAAAGAAATGAAAAGATAGTCCATGCTCATGGACTGGAAGAAGAAATGCTGTTTAAATGTCTATACTTCCCAAAGCAATCTACACATTTAATGCAACCCTTATCAAAATCCTTATCAAAATCAAAATCCTTATCAAAATCATTATGAAAATGCAATCTTTATCAAAATCCTTATCAAAATACTAGCAGCATTTTTCACAGAGCTAGAACAAACAATCCTAAAATTTGTACAGAACAGCAGAAGACCCTGGATAGCCAAAGAAATCTTAGAAAAGCAAATCTAGAGGCATCATGATTTCAGACTTCAAGCTATATGACAATGCTGTAGTCATCAAGACAGTACGGTACAAGCACAATGACACATAGATCAGAGGAACAGAATAGAAAACCCAGAAGTGGACCCACAACTATATGGTCAACTGATCTTTGACAAAGCAGGAAAGAATATCCAATGGAAAAAAGACAGTCTCTTTAACAAATGGTGTTGGGAAAACTGGACAGCAACATGCAGAAGAATGAAACTGAACCATTTGCTTACACCAGACACCAAAAAAATTCAAAATGGCTGAAAGACCTAAATGTGAGACAGGAAGCCATCAAAATCCTAGAGGACAACACAGGCAGCAACCTCTTTGATCCTGGCCATAACAACTTCTTACTAGACACATCACCACAGGCAAGGGAAACAAAAGCAAAAATGAATTTTTGGTACTTCATCAAGATAAAAAGCTTCTACACAGTGAAGAAAACAATAAAAAAACTAAAAGGCAGCTTATGGAATGGGAGAAGATATTTGCAAACAACATATCTGTTAGAGGGTCAGTATCCAAAATCTACAAAGAACTTAGCAAACTCAACATCCAAAAATAACCCAGTTTAGAAATGGGTAGAAGACATGAATAGACACTTTTCCAAAGAAGATATCCAGACAGCTAACAGACATATGAAAAGATCCTCAACATCACTCATCATCAGGAAAATGTAAATCAAAACCATGAATGAGATACCACTTCACACCTGTTAAAATGGCTAAAATTAACAACACAAGAAACAACAGGTGTTGGTGAGGATGTGGAGAAAGGGAACCCTCTTGCTTTGTTGGTGGGAATGCAAATTGATATAGTCACTCTGGAAAACAGTGTGGAAGTTCCTCAAAAAGTTAAAAATAGAACTACCCCATGACATAGCAATTGTACTACTAGGTATTTACCCAGAGGGTACAAAAATACAGATTTGAAGAGGGATATGCACACCAATGTTTGTAGTAGCATTATCAACAATAGCCAAACTATGGAAAGAGCCAAATGTCCACTGTCCATTAACTGAAGAATGGATAAATATGGTGCATGTTTGTGTAATGGAGTATTACTCAGCCATCAAAAAGAATGAAATCTTGCCCTTTTCAATTATGTGGATGGATGCAATGATGTGGATAGAGTGAATTATGCTAAGTGAAATAATTCAATCAGAGAAGGACAAATACTGTATGATTTCGCTCATGTGTGGAATTTAAGAAACAAAACAGATGAATATATGGGAAGGGGAGAAAAGAGAAAGAGAGGGAAACAAACCATAAACAAACCATTTTTTATCTTAAAAGATAAATAAATATTTATTTATTTGAGAAAGAGAGAGAGAGAGTGCAAGGAGGTGGAAGGGCAGAGGGGTGAGGGTGAGAGATAAACAGACTGCTGAAGGCAAAGCCTGATGTGGGGCTCAATCTCACAGCCCTGAGGTCATGATGCCAGTCAAAGCCAACAGTTGGATGTTCTACTGATTGAGTCACCCAGGCACCCCATAATATACTCTTTAAAAAAATAAAAAAGATTCTATTTATTTATTTGACACAGAGAGATCACAAGTAGGCAGAGAGGCAGGCAGCGAGAGAGGAGGAAGCAGGCTCTCTGCTGAGCAGAAAGCCCAATGTGGGGCTCAATCCCAGGACCCTGAGATCCTGACCTGAGGCGAAGGCAGAGGCTTAACCCACTGAGCCACCCAGGTGCCCCATCCCCCGACCATACACTCTTTTTTTTGAAATATTTTATTTAATTATTGGAGAGAAAGAAATGGAGATAGAGAGGGCAGGAGCAGGGAGGAGAGGGAGAAGTAGGCTACCCACTGAGCAGGGCAGCTGACGTGGGACTTGATCCTAGGACTCTGGGATCATGATCTGAGCTGAAAGCCGTTGCTTAACCAAGTAAGCCACCCAGGTGCCAGAGAAGGTCCCGACCATATACTCTTAAAGGTAGAGAATAAACAGTGTTAATGGAGGGAGGTGGGTGGGGGAGGGTAAGATTGGGGATGGGTATTAAGGAGGACACTTGTTATGATGAGCATTGGGGGTTGTATATAAGTGACGTATCACTGAATTCTATTTCTTTTTTTTTTTTTTTAAAGATTTTATTTATTTATTTGACAGAGAGAGATTACAAGTAGGCAGAGAGGCAGGCAGAGAGAAGGAGGAGGAAGCAGGCTCCCCGCTGAGCAGAGAGCCCGACGCGGGACTCGATCCCAGGACCCCGAGATCATGACCTGAGCGGAAGGCAGCGGCTTAACCCACTGAGCCACCCAGGTGCCCCTGAATTCTATTTCTGAAGTCAATTCTGCACTGTATGTTAACTAACTAGAATTCAAATAAAAATTTAAATAAGTGGCTGAAATGGTAAAATTTTTTAAAATGTATTTATTCTTTTTTCCCAGCTTTATTGAGATGTGATTGACATATAACATTGTGCAAGTTTAAGGTACAATATGTACCATGTGATGATTTGATACATATATACATTGCAAAATTATTGCTGCAATAAGGTTAGTTAAAGCACCTATTAACTTAAATAATTATAATTTTTTATTTTGTGGTGAGAACATTGAAAATCTCTTTTAGCAACCTTCAAGTATATAATACAGCATTGTCAACTATAGCCACCATGCTGAATATAAGATAGCCAGAACTTTGGGGGATCTGGGTGGCTCAGTCCGTTAAGTGTCTGTCTTCGGCTCAGGTCATGATCCCAGAGTAGCAGGATGGAGCCCCATGTCCAGCTTCCTGCTCAGTGGGGAGTCTGCTTTTCCCACTCCCTTTACCCCTCCCCCAATCCTACTCTCTTTCTCAATCTCTCTCAATTAAATAAATAAAATCTTTGTTAAAAATAATTAAAAAAATTTTCTTGATTGGCATATAATGTATTATTTGCTTCAGGGATACAGGTCTGTGAATCATCAGTCTTACACAATTCACAGTGCTCATAATAGCACATACCCACCCTAATGTCCATAAACCAGTAACTCTGTCCCTCCCATCCCACTCTCCAGCAACTCTCAGTTTGTTTCCTGGGATTAAGAGTCTCTTTTGGTTTGTCTCCCTCCCCAGTCCCATCTTGTTTCATTTATTCCCTCCATATCCAAACAACCCTCTCCCTGCTTCTCAAATTCCTTGTATCCAAGAGATCATATGATAATTGTCTTTCACTGATTGACTTATTTCGCTTAGCATAATACCCTTTAGTTCCATCCACATTGTTGCAAATGGCAAGGTTTTGTTTTTTGATGATTGCTAAGTATTTCATTGTATATATATATACTGCATCTTCTTTATCCATTCATCTGTCGATGGACATCTAGGGTCTTTCCATAGTTTGGCTATTGTGGACATTGCAGCTATAAACACTCATGTGCATGTACCCTTTCGGATCACTACACTTGTATCTTTAGGGTAAATACCCAGTAGTGTGATTGCTGGGTTGAGTTTAGCTCTATTTTCAACTTTTTGAGGAACCTCCAGAATGGCTGCACCAGCTTGCATTCCCACCAACAGTTTAGGAGGGTTCCCCTTTCTCTGCATCCTCACCAACGTCTGTCATTTCTTGACATTAATTTTGCAAGTCTGACTGGTGTGAGGTGGTATCTCATTGTGGTTTTGATTTGTATTTCCCTGATGCCGAGTAATGTTAAACACTTTTTTTATGTGTTGGCCATTTAGATGTCTTCTTTGCAGAAATGTCTGTTCTGGTCTTCTGCCCATTTCTTAATTGGATTATTTGTTCCTTGGATGTTGAGTTTGATAAGTTCTTTATAGATTTTGGATACTAGCCCTTTATCTGATATGTCATTTGCAAATATCTTCTCCATTCTGTTAGTTGTCTTTTGGTTTTGTTAACTGTTTCCATTGCTGTACAAAAGCTTTTGATCTTGATGAAGTCCCAACAGTTCATTTTTGCCCTTGCTTCCTTTGCCTTTGGCCATGTTTCTAGGAAGAAGTTTCTGTGGCTGAGGTTGAAGAGGTTGCTGCCGGTGTCTTCCTCAACGATTTGGATGGATTCCTGTCTCACATTGAAGTCTTTCATCCATTTTGAGTCTATTTTTGTGTATAGTATAAGGAAATGGTCTAGTTTCATTCTTCTGCATGTGGCTTTCCAATTTTCCCAACACCATTTGTTGTAGACAAATGGTCTTTTTCCATTAGACATTTTTTCCTGCTTCGTTGAAGATTAGTTGATTATAGAGTTGAGGGCCTATTTCTGGGCTCTCTATTCTGTCCCCTTGATCTATGTGTCTGTTTTTGTGCCTGTACCATACTGTCTTGATGATGACAGCTTTGTAATCAAGCTTGAAGTCTGGAATTGTGATGCTGCCAAATTTGGCTTTCTTTTTCAATGTTCCTCTGGCTATTCAGGGTCTTTTCTGGTTCCATATAAATTTTAGATTTATTTGTTACATTTATTTGAAAAACATTGATGGTATTTTGATAGGGATTGTGTTAAGTGTGTATTTAGGTGGTAGCATAGACATTTCACAATGTTTGTTCTTTCAATCTATGAGTATGGAATATTTTTCATTTCTTTGTGTCTTCCTCAATTTCTTTCATGAGTACTTTATAGTTTTCTGAGTATATATTCTTTGCCTTTTTGGTTAGGTTTATTCCTAGGTATCTTATGGTTTTGGGTGTAATTGTAAATAGGAGTGACTCCTTAATTTCTCTTTCTTCTGTCTTGTTGTTGATGTAGAGAAATGCAACTGATTTCTGTGCATTGATTTTATATCCTGACACTTTACTGAATTCCTGTATGAGTTCTAGCAGTTTTGGAGTGGAGTCTTTTGGGTGTTCCACATAAAGTATCCTATCATCTGCAAAAAGTGAGAGTTTGACTTCTTTGCCAATTCAGATGCCTTTTATTTCTTCTTCTTGTCTGATTTTTGTTGTCTGATTGCTGAGTCTAGGACTTCTAGTACTATGTTGAATAGCAACATCCTTGCCATGTTCCTGACCTTAGGGGAAAAGCTCTCAGGTTTTCCCCATTGAGGATGATATTCCCTGTGGGTTTTTCATAGATGGCTTTGATGATATTGAGGAATGTATCCTCTATCCCTGCACTGTGAAGAAGAGTTTTGACCAAGAAGGGATGCTGTACTTTGTCGAATGCTTTTCAGCATCTATTGAGAGTATCTTATGGTTCTTGTTCTTCCTTTTATTAATGTATTTATCACATTGATTGATTTGTGGATGTTAAACAAACCTCACAGCCCAGGAATAAATCCCACTTGGTTGTGGTGAATAATCCTTTTAATGTACTGTTGGAGCCTATTGGCTAGTATTTTGGTGAGGATTTTTGCATCTGTGTTCATCAAGGATATTGGTCTGTAATTCTCCTTTTTGATGTGGTCTTTGTCTGGTTTTGGGATCAAGGTAATGCTAGCCTCATAAAATGAGTTCAGAAATTTTCCTTCCATTTCTACTTTTGGGACAGTTTTAGGAGAACAGGTATTAATTCTTCTTTAAATGTTTGGTAGAATTCCCCCAGGAAGCCGTCTGACCCAGGGCTCTTGTTTGTTGGGAGATTTTTGATAACTGCTTCAACCTCCTTACTGGTTATGGGTCTGTTCAGGTTTTCTATTTCTTCTTGGTTCAGTTTTGGTAACTTATACGTTTTTAGGAGTGCATCTATTTCTTCCAGATTGTCAAATTTGCTGGCATATAGTTGCTCATAATATGTTTTTATAATTGTTTGTATTTCTTTGGTGTTGGTTGTGATCTCCTCCCTTTCATTCATGATTTTATTTATTTGGATGCTTTCTCCTTTCTTTTTGATAAGTCTGGCCAGGGGTTTATCAATCTTATTAATTCTTTCAAAGGACTAGCTCCTAGTTTCATAGATCTGTTCTACTGTTCTTTTGGTTTCTATTTCATTGATTTGTGCTCTGATCTTTTTTTCCCTCTTCTCCTGCTGGGTTTAGGCTTTCTTTGTTGTTCTTTCTCCAGCTCCTTTAGGTGTAGGGTTAGGTTGTGTTCTTGAGACCTTCTTGTTTCTTGGGAAAGGCTTGTATTGCTGTGTACTTCCCTCTCAGGACCGCCTTTGCTGTGTCCCCAAAATTTTGAGCAGTTGTGTTTTCATTTTCATTTGTTTCCATGAATTTTTAAAATTCTTTACTTTGCTGGTTGACCCATTCATTCTTTAGTAGGATGCTCTTTGTCCTCCATGTATTTGTGTTCTTTCCAAATTTCCTCTTGGATTGAGTTCTAGCTTCAGAGTATTGTGGTCTGAAAATATGCAGGGGATGATCCTAATCTTTTGATACCAGTTGAGACTTGATTTGTGACCCAGGATGTGATCTATTCTGGAGAATGTTTCATGTGCACTAGAGGAGAATGTGTATTCTGTTGCTTTCGGACAGAATGTTCTGAATATATCTGTGATGTCCATCTGGTCCAGTGTTGTCTTTTAAGGTCTTTATTTCCTTCTTGATCTTTTGCTTAGATGATCTGTCCATTTCCGTGAGGGGGTGTTAAAGTCCCCAACTATTATTGTATTATTGTTGATGTGTTTCTTTGATTTTGTTATTAATTGGTTTATATAGTTGGCTGCTCCCATGTTAGGGCCATAGCTATTTAAAATTGTTAGATCATCTTGTTGGACAGACCCTTTAAGTATGATGTAGTGCCCTTCATCATCTCTTATTATAGTCTTTGGCTTAAATTCTAATTTATCTGATATAAGGATTGTTACCCCAGTTTTCTTTTGATGTCCATTAGCATGGTAAATTGTTTTCCACCCCCTCACTGTAAATCTGGAGGTGTCTTTGGGTCTAAAATGAGTTTCTTGCAGACAGCATATTGATGGTTTTTTTTTTTAATCCATTCTGATACCCTTTGTCTTTTGATAGGGGCATTTAGCCCATTTACATTCAAGGTAACTATTGAAAGATATGAATTTAGTGCCACTGTATTTCCTGTAATGTGACTGTTACTGTATATTGTCTCTGTTCCTTTCTGGTCTACTACTTTTAGGCTCTCTCTTTGCTTAGAGGAACCCCTTCAATATTTCCTGTAGGGCTGGTTTGGTGTTTGCAATTTTTTTTAGTTTTTGTTTGCCCTGGAAGCTTTTCATCTATCCTTCTATTTTCAATGATAGCCTAGCTGGATATAGTATTCTTGGCTGCATATTTTTCTCATTTAGTGCTCTGAATATATCATGCCAGTTCTTTCTGGCCTGCCAGGTCTCTGTGGATAAGTCTGCTGTCAATCTAATATTTCTACCATTGTATGTTACAGACTTCTTGTCCTGAGCTGCTTTCAGATTTTCTCTTTGTCACTAAGACTTATAAGTTTTCGTATTAGATGATGGAGTGTGGACCTATTTTTATTGATTTTGAGGGGGGTTCTCTGTGCCTCGTGGATTTTGATGTTTGTTCCCTTTGTCATATTAGGGAAATTCTCTACTATAATACCCACCAATATACCTTCTGCCCCTCTCTCACTTTCTTCTTCTTCTGAAATCCCAATTATTCTAATATTGTTTCATCTTATGGTATCACTTATCTCTCGAATTCTCCCTTAATAGTCCAGTAGTTGTTTGTCTCTCTTTTGCTAAGCTTCTTTATTCTCCATCATTTGGTCTTCTATATCACTAGTTCTCTCTTCTGCCTCATTTATCCTAGCAGTAAGAGCCTCCATTTTTTTAAAAAAAAATATTTATTTATTTATTTGACAGATAGAGATCACAAGTAGGCAGAGAGGCAGGCAGGGAGAGAGGGGAGGAAGCAGGCTCCCTGCCAATCAGAGAGACGGATGTGGGGCTCAATCCCAGGACTCTGGGATCATGACCTGAGTCAAAGGCAGAGGCTTTAACCCACTGAGCCACCCAGGCACCCCTAAGAGTCTCCATTTTTCATTGCACCTCATTAGTAGCTTTTTTAAAAATTTCAACTTGGTTAGATTTTAGTTCTTTTAATATATATATATATATATCTCCCTGCTCCATGGGGAGCCTGCTTCCTCCTCTCTCTCTGCCTACTTGTGATCTCTGTCTGTCAAATAAATAAATAAAATTATATATATATATTAATATATATATATATATTAATATATATATGGCTAGGGAATAGAACAGGGCCACCCACCTACCTGATTTTGGTTGTACTTTGCTCTCTTAGAAGAAATTACCTCCCAAAATTTTAAAGAAAGGAAAACTTATATATACACAAAATTAAGGATAAACATGATGAAGGGATGGACTATGACTGTAAAGATGAAAACTTTTAAAAATTCTAAAAAAGGAATTGATAAAATAAGTTGTTGGAAAAAGAAAAAAAAGAAAAAAAAAAGGATGGAATGTGCTCAGGCTGGAGACTAGAACAAAGCCATGTGCTAGATTAGGGTATATTTTGATGTATTAGAAGAAATTGTATCCCAAAATTTTTTAGAAAAAAAAAAGACCTATATGTATACAAAAAATAACATTAAATACAATGAAGAGATAAAATATGACTATAACAATGAAGGTTTAAAGATTTTTTTAAAGAAAGTTATTATTAATATAAAACTAGTTAAAAAAACGCTAAAAGAGGAAAGAGGAAAAGTTAAAATAATAGAATAAAAATAAAAATAAGAAGAAAAAAATAAAATTTAAAAATTTAACTTCTCAAGACTAAAGAATCATGGGGGAAAAGTCATGAATTCTATATGTTGCTTTCCGCTAGCTCTGGAGTTCAGCTGTTCTTGATCAGTGAGATTGGTCTTGGCTGGATGTTCTTACTGATCTTCTGTGGGAGAGGCCTGTTGCAGTGATTCTCAAATGTCTTTGCCTGAGGTGGAATTGCAACACCCTTGCCAGAGACTGGGCTAAGTAATCTGCTCAGGTTCACTCTTGGAGCTTTTGTTCCCTGAACGCTTTCCGTAGAGCTTTGGAAGATGGGAATGAAAATGGTGGCCTCCCAATCTCTGGCCCGGAGAAGCTGAGTGCTTGGGACCCCAGTCCTCAGTGCGCCCTCAGAGAAAAGCAGTCAGTCCCTCCTGTCTTCCTGGTCTCCAGCTGCACTCCGAGCTCACCCGGCCTGTGACTGAGTGTTTCTATCTCTGACACACAGCCCTGTTTTGAGTCTCCAAACCTAGCAGATTCCAGCCATACTGCTCCTCCTATAGGAGGAAGGTGAGTCTCCCTGGATCCCCACTTGTGGGGTCCGTGCTCGAAAAGCAGTGGTGTGACTGTGTCTTGGATCATGGTTTAAGGTAACCCTGAGCTGAGAACTCCTCCTCAGTTCTGTCTCTGTAGCTGGCTTCCCTGCTCTGGTATCTGGTAGCTCTGCCACACTCAGACACCCCTGATCTTTCTGTAACCCCGTGGGACCCAAGACCACACTGTCCCTGGGAGGGCTCCACCTCTGCTTAGCCTCTGGAGCAATGTCCTTCAGTGAAGCAGACTTCTAAAAGTTCTGATTTTGTGCTCTGCTGCTCCGCCACTTGCCAGGAGCTGGCCTTCTCCCCCGCAGTCTAGCTTCCTGTTGCTTTGGATTCACTTCTCTGCATGTCTACCTTTCAGAAAGTGGTCAATTTTCTGTTCCTAGAATTGCTGCTCTTCTTCTCTTCAATCTCTTGTTGAGTATGTAGGTGTTCAGAATGGTTTGATAACTAGCTGAACTGGGATCTGATATCATTTCAGTCTCCTACTCCTCCACCATCTTGCCTTTCTCCCCTGGATTTGCCTTTTAAAAAGAATACTTTAAATGGATAGAAGAAAGAGTGGAAGCAAGCAACCAGCTTGTAGTCATCCAGGGGTGAATATGAGTTGGTAGGGTCAGAGGAAGTGGGAAGATTCTGGAGATACAGGAAGACAAAACTGACTAAAATGCCATTTTGTTCTCCTGAAAGAGAGTGTTTTCTACAGGGGGTGAGTGGCCGAGGCTTGCAGAGGGAGATAGGACAGAGATGGTGGGACAGTGACCAGGCAGAGGGAGTCACTGGAGTTTGCACAGTATCTATAGGTCAAGGCTCCTAGGAGTCTCCACCCAGGCAAACAGAAGAATCAGGGAATTGTGTATCAAAGGCCCAGAGCTGAACAAGTTTCTGATGCCTGGGTAGACAGCAGTGGGCTGGAGGACAGGGTGTCAGGAGCTCAGGTGTTTGGCAAGAAATCAGCTACAAGCCACTTAGAAGCATGAGGTAGCCTTAGTGCTGACTCATGATTCTGACTTAGTAGGGTTCTCTGAGCTCTCTGTGAAGGGAGGAGTGTCCCATAGACTGCTGGCCTTCTACCAAGGACAGGCAACAGCAAGTGAATAAAGACTCCCAGCAGTTTTTCCAGTTCTGCCGTCAGGATGCAGAGGTGGTCACATATGGCTCCTCAGAGATGAGTCCAGCATGTCAGTGTGACAAAAAAGCAATGTGTCCCAAAGTATAATTCTGTGCATACTATTCAAGAAGGGGACATAGTATGTTCCATTGCCCAAAATGTATTTGTTCACAGAGCCCTTTTCTCATGGAACATTTCACAGATTAGAGGTAAGTTCTGTAGAACTCACTTGGGGAAATGTGCCCCAAATGGTTAATAACCATTAAAGAGGTATTTATGAATTATGAAGCAACCATGAGATAAGGTGCAGCCAACCACATCCTGGGAGGTCAGAGAAGATGGCTTTTCAGCTGCAACTTGAAAAGTGTGTGGGAGTCTGCTGGGTGGATAAGCAGCAACTGGGGAAAGTTTGGGAAGGGAAGTGTGCTCCAGATGCTAGGATTGGCTTAGAGGCATGAGCACACTCACACATCACACAGGATTTATTTCACTGGGATGAGAATCACTGCTGTGAATGAAAAGACTTTGGACCTGTGGAAGAAAATGTGTGAGACAGGAATGAGTGAAAAATATGGAAGTGTGACGCTAGGATTAGGCTATGTGACTTGGCTAAGAACAAACAACATGGACTTCTTATATCCTTTGCACAGCAGGAGGAAAAGGAGCATTTCCTAAGATGGAAGGAGTATCCCTTGGGCCTATTTGGACTTGAGGTTTTGTCCTTGACTAGTTGTATGAATGGTTTATTGGCATTCTGTACAAACAGATTAAAGTGAATTTGTTTATGGCTTTCCAGCCTTAAAATGGCAAAATTCCTTGTTGGGAATTTACGCTTCCCTAAAACGGGGCGACGTGCTGTTATAATAATAAAGTGACCATAAGAGGGCGCCAAAGACAAAAGTATGTTGTTATTTTTCTGGAGGAATGAATTCAACAGAACACAATCTGAAAATAGGGCATAAAAGGGAAGGAGAGGGATCTGAAGAGGGCAGGGAGAGGAAGAAAAGAGAAACTCACTGACAGAGGGTTACAGATTCATTTATGGTATTGGTAGCAAAGTATGAAATAGAGAACAAAACAAAATCTACCCACTATTCAGCTAGAGTCTGCTTTAAAAGAGTTTAGAAAGGGACTTAATTTTTTTCCCCCCAGAGTATAATTTGTGTTTTGCCTCCAGATCCTGAACGCATTTGTGGGTGAATAGGCTTCTTCTCTTTGAAGACAATGTCTGTCTTGCTCCAGGCTGTATGTGAAGATAAGCCCTCCAGTTGGTCGGTCAGGAAGGGCTGAGAGGAACAGGGCATTTCTTCCTGCAGTCTCATCCTGGGTTGCTTCTCAGGGAAAGATAAAATTGTTTCAATATATTTAGATTGTCCAGGAGCCACTTAAATGGTCATACTTGTTTTTTGTCTTTTGAATTAGTGAAGCACATCTAGAGTTTCTCTGCTTTTATTTCTAACATGTATGAGCAATGTATATGCTAACATGTATGAGCAATGCCCCTGAGTTGAAAGCTTTCATAGAATCATAGGATTTTAAGACTTATTCGAATCATTTAAAAATGCATGTTTGGATGGTGAAAAATGAAATGTTTTACCTCTCCTTTCTTAGTGGTTTATATTTATGAACAGCCAAAATGCTAACTTCATTAAAGAAATGAATTTCAAAGAATTCTGTGATTCCATGACAGGCTATTTGGAATGTTTATTAAATGACACAAGAATTTGTCTTGAAAAAATTTTTTTAAAACCCGGAGTATAAAGTAAGAATTGCTCCTTTAAGGAAATAGAGCTCTTTCTCTGATGCCACATCTCCCAGTGAATGCAGAGGAATTCAGCTTATAAATAACCATCCCTTAGAAAGTCCAAAAGACCCTGAAAACCTTATGCTGGCTGGTCTTCCTTGGATATCCAGAAAACTTGAAATAGATTCACCAAAGAGTGTAAACTAATTTGTCAGATTGGGAGACTGGTTTCTAGAGTGAAAGCTTGTGCCTCACTGTATGTATGTATGTATGTATGTATGTATATGTGTGTGTTTGTGTGTGTGTATTTTTCCCCCCTTTTCCTTTTTTGTGAGGTTGTCAGAAAAAGTTGTGTGGTGTGGTAATTGCATTAGCTTAAGAAGAGCCCACTAAACAATAAAACTCTGATATCGTTTTACGCTGAATGCTGTTTCCATGGAACTGAGGAAGCCGTTTTTATCGAAGAGAAGAACCAGGTACAGAGATAATAAATAAGGTTAGGGATAAATGGGGACCTCATGGATACAGAAGTGCTCAAAATGGGGACCTTGTGGGGTCAGTATTTTGATGCATCTGTAGCAGATGACCAGAAAGAGATGAAGGACAATGAACTTTTTAGGTTTGTGGAGGACACCAAATCCACAGAATCCTCACTGGACTAAGAGTCAAACATACTCAGTAGGGAGAAAAGGAGGCAGAATTAAATGGGGAGAGAGAGAGGGAGAGACGGAGAGAAGGAGGGTAGAGAGAGAGAGAAAAAAGGAGAGAGGCGAGAGGACTATAGATCTCTATTGTGCCAAGTGCAAAGTTACAAATGAGGAGTAGATGTGCCAAGTGCAAAGTTACAAATCAGGAGATGCAGCACTGTGTGATAAAGCCCGGGAGTGGCTGTGTGGGCTGTGTGAAAACCTAACTCATCAGTTGGAGATTGTTGCCAAATAGGGGATCTGCTCAGTCTGGGTTTCAGAGGGCTGAGGGTCAAGTTAACCCTTTTATGTGCTGAAAGTTCTGTGTAAGTCTTTTATCATAGATTCTTTTGAAAAAAATGCTTTTCTGCCTTGTTAGAATGTGTGAAAAACAAGGCAGCATTTTCTTTTTTCACTAGGTTCATGAACATCTCTGAATGCACAGCTTCATTTGCACTTGGCTCGAGTGCAACAAATACTTGGCATCATTAGTGAAGGTCAAATGGGTCTTACTGTCTGCAGGAAGCAGGTAGAATGTGACCCTGAATCCTGTGCTGGGTCTTAAAAACTATTTTGTCTCTTTTTTGTTGGTGCTGTGATCACGTGTCTTCTCCTCCCCCCCATCCTCTCCCCTTCTTTCACAAAATATATGAAACCTACAGAAAATAACTGAAATTAACTTCATGAGCATTTTTGTACCCACCACTGTGATTTAGCATTTTAACGTTTTGTTATGTTTGTGCCGGATTATTTTTTAAATACATAAAACATTACACATTCAATGGAGGACTCTGTAGCTATCTTAAAACCCCTTTCTTTCTCTCCCTCCTTCCTTCTTTTCTCCTTTCCCAGAACTAACTACTTTCTTAAAGTCTGGTGCATATTTCTTCTGATATTATATTTTCACTGCATAATGTATGTTTCTTTCAAATAGTAATATATTGCTTTTGTGGGGTATTTCTTTTTTTAAATTAAAAGTGTAAGGTTAATTATTTTTTATTTTTTAAAATAATTTTCAATGAACATGTTTTTGACTTAAATTTTAGGTAGTTAACATACAGTGCAATATTGGTTTCTGAGGGAGAACGCAGTGATTCGTTATTTATATACATAACATTACTTCCATTACAAACATACATAGATTATTTACATATATGACATATTTACATACACCCCGGGCTCAGGATAACCAGTGCCCTCCTTAATACCCATTATGTGGGGGTATTTCTAAAACTTTACCTAAAGGTATGCTATATACATGATTCTGCAGACTGCTTTTGTCATTCACTATTGCGTTTTGAAGCAATGTCATGGTGATATATTTAGGTTCAATTTGTTCATTTTAATGACTCCTTTTTAGTTCATTATTTAATATAGTAAAATTAGACAGTCTAGTCACCTTTTGATGGACATTTAGATTTTTACAATTTTTTATTACTTACATGCAATGCTGCAACAAAATGTCCTTGTATCACTCTTTGTGATTCCCTTGAGCATATGGCTAGGAATTTTCTACCAGTGTATCAGATGCTTGCTACCTCTGAGTGCTTCCAGTGTGGCTAGTCCAAAGTGGGCTGTCCTGTGAGTGTAAAATACATACTGGATTTGGAAGTTTTTAGTATTGAGAAAAGGAATATAAAATCTATAATTTAAAAATACTGATTATAGGTTGAAATGATACCTTGGCTATATTGGGCTCAGTAAAAGAAGGCACTAAAATGAATTTTACTTGTTTCTTTTTATTGTTAGCGTGGGTTCTAAGACATTTAAAATTATACATGGAGCTTGCATTTGTGGCTCACATACTTCTATTGGGCAGTGCTGAGTGCTGTCCTTAGTATGTTTCTACGATTTGGGTTTTGTGTATTCTCATTTTCTTTCCCATTCCTTCTTTTTGCTCTTAATGGCACTTGGTTTACCTAGGAAGGAGCAACTTTCATTGCAGACTCAACAGTCGTCATTCTTTCTGTGATCTTTTTTCTCAAGCTCTCTCTGGCTTTTAATTTCTGTCTGTGCAAAGTGACTGCTGGGGATACTTGGGTATTTTCAGATGCTCTGGATGGCTGAGGGTGTTTGATGTTTGACTCTTGGATAAAAGGGGTGTGACTTCATTATTTATAGGGTTTGGGGGTTATCACAGCCCTCCATTATGCCTTCTTGAAATTATTGGTTTGAGATTCTGCTTAAGGACACAGATTTAGCTTTAAGCTATCACACCCAAACTTATAGTATCTGTGAGTCAGCTTCTCTACCCAAGAAACTGAATAAATCTCTGAAATGCTAATCCATCTTTAAGGAGCCCAATAGTTAGAGTTTCAAGGGAGAGGTTCCCCTCCCTTTCTCCCCCACGAACCCTTGCCATTATTCTCTCTAAGAAGGCAGGGATTTGAGACACTCTCAATCCTGCTTGAGACAGGGATTGGGTATGCACCATTCTTGCTGCTATCACAGCAGCCTAAAAGATGGCAGCTAAGCCAAGCTGGAAGGAGCTTCTGTTCCCTATAGTGGTGGCTCCCCCATGTGTGACACGGCTCTGCTCTCTCAGCTTCACCATTTCCAATGAGAAAATAAATTGCCTCTGTGCAGTCGCATGCAAAGTAGAGAGTACTCTTAGCTGGCTGGAGCCGGGAGGTTGATAGAAAGCCGGAGTTGTGTGCACCAATTGTTAGTGGGTAGAGCAAGGGATGATTTTTCATTGTCTGCTGAACTCTGAACACACCCTCTTGGAGTGGGTCTCAAATTTGAAAACGAATCTTCCCAGTAGCTTTTCCAACCTGCTTGATTTTAGAAGGATGGAGCTGTTGTCCAGATTTTTCAAAAATCCACAAGGTTGAGTGGCACAGCTTATATTTAAGCAGAAATATTTAACACTTTGATCTACCAAGGCTTTGTCCACACAAAGGCAGAGACTGCTGTGATTAAAGGTGGAAGTTTGTAGTTAGGCGGAGCTAGATTTGAACTGCAGCTCAGTCACTCTAGCCCTGTGGACTTGGACAAGGTACAAGGTACCCTAAGACTCATTTTCTATAGCTGGAAAATGGGGACAACAGTAGCATTTAACTTCTCTGTTACTGGAATGATGGTAACCATTATTACAACTATTATAATGCAGACCTAATTTGGATAGGTAAAGTTGCATCAAGCAAGTGGATCCTCTGGGAACCAATTGGTTGTGCGGTTGACTTGAACCAGTTGATTTCAGGCTTACTCTGAGATGTTTGCCTTCGTTTCATGAGTCAATTTTTCCAGAAGAGCAGTTTTCAAATGGGTACCCTGCCCCACCACTAGGAATGCTATATCAGGATTTTGAGAAAATATGGTCTCCCAAAATTATATTACATTTTAAAATGATTTTTTTATAGATTATTTATTTATTTATTTGATAGAGAGAGATCACAAGTAGGCAGAGAGGCAGGCAGAGAGAGAGAAGGGGGAAGCAGGCTCCCTGCTGAGCAGAGAGCCCGACGTGGGGCTCGATCCCAGGACCCTGAGATCATGACCTGAGCCGAAGGCAGAGGCTTAAACCACTGAGCCACCCAGGCGCCCCTATATTACATTTTATATTATGATTTAAATTTGGAAAATTTTTAAAAGCAAAACTTATTTTTATTCCACACTCCTAACTGTGGTCAGAAAGTATGACCAAATCTTGCTTGGTAGGGCTGTGTGGAATACAGATTCTAAGAGTGATCTTCAAGGAGGGGTGAGATAGCTATGTGTGAGATTTTTGTGATAATCACAAAACTTCTTTAGAACTGATTGATTCTCCATTTCACATGTATTTCTGCAATTTGGTTACCTGCTACTACATGCATGTGAGTGTCTTTAAGTATTGCAATGATTAGATCAGGATAATAAATCTATTCCTGGCTAATTTTCTTATTGTGCTTCTTCTATAAAAATATAATTTAATTTAATCTGTTGATTGTGGTTATAAGAAAATTCTATCCAAGGCATGATGGAGGAAAAGAGTCAGGTAGGGCTACACCATATATTTTCTAAGAGCATGATGTCACTTTAAAGGGGATAAAAATTGGTGATTGGGGGGGTGCCTGGGTGGCTCAGTGGGTTAAGCCTCTGCCTTCAGCTCAGTTCATGGATCAAGCCCTGCATCGGTCTCTGTGCTCAGCAGGGAGATTCCCTTCCTCTCTCTCTGCCTACCTCTCTGCCTACATGTGATCTCTGTCTGTCAAATAAATGAATAAAATCTTTAAAAAATTGGTGATTGGGAAACAAAAAAAAAAGAAAGAAAAAAATCTAACTTTTTGTATGTATACAGTAAAGTTATGTATGTATTACATAAACAGATACACAGCCTATCTGTGGTATTAAAATCTAATGGGGGAAGCAATTAGGGAAAAATACCTAAAATGGCTGCATAGAGGGATGATGATGGAAAAAGGCTGAGGAACACGGCCTTGCTTCATGTGGTTCATCTGGGCTGATTCTGGTTTGGTGAAGTGGTGGGCTCTCAAGGACCAAATGGTCACTCTCAGCGTTCCTCAGGAGCCCCCCCAGATGTACTCAACTCCCCCACGAGGCCTTCTGCGTGGAGGGTCCTGGAATGAAAATCCTCCAGCTTCTTTTATACTTCATAAACACATTACCTTAATGAGCCCGCTTGCAACAGCTGCCTTACCTCATTTTCTTTCTGCTCTTCAACTTGGCCTTCAAAACCTATGCCTTTTATATTTCCCCTGCTGTTGCTATTTACTTCTAAAATAAGAGCGACAGAGAGAGTCCCACTGATGGGTGAATCTCAGTTTTGCCCCTGACCTTATGACTCTTAACTTTCAAGCAAGATATAATTAGTTGGGTGGGTGAGTTTTTGTGTTAATCCACATTATAACTGTTCTTTCCATTCACACAGTCAGCTTTACCCAGGGCTGGGCTCCCCAGGCAAAGGAGCCAGTTGCTGCCTGTGGGGTTGGAGCTGAATGTTCCTTCCCTCCCCATGGCCATGCAGACCTGAACCTGCTTTCCTTCCTTCCACCGCAGGATTTTATTTAGGTCTCTGATGTTTTTGTTCTTATCTCACTATATGCAAGTGACGCCAAAAATCACACATGGCCCTAAATCTTCATTTCTCGGGCTAAAACATTTCCATTTCCATGATTACCTGTGCTTTTGTTAACTAGCAAAATTTCAGTGATGTTTAGAAAATCTGCCATGACCAAATAAATAGAGACCATAATATAATGATGAATAAGAAGATAATGAAAGATTTTTTTTTTTTTGTTTGCCAACCAAAATTGGGGTAGTAAAATTTTACTTTCCTCTGGATGTTTTCTACTTTCTTCACAAGTCGTTTTTGTCTGTGTTTTGGACTTCCAAGGTAACACAGCTTTAGCTTAATATACTGCTAATGCTGGAGAAGGTCAGCATGCAGGACATGGCACAAGGATCCTCTGAAGGTCAGGTGTTCCTGGAACTAGGCTAAGAAAGGGCAACCTTTGCAAGAGGAAGGCAAGAAGTAATCCCATGTGCGGGTTATGTCTGATTCAGGCACAACTCCTGGAGTCCTTTCATCCTCCAGGACAAGTGGATAAATGGTTCGGAACACTTTGCTAACATAGGAACAGATAGACACGACCCATGGGACAGACTTCCAGAGTCCTACGCATGCCTGTGATTGGGGAGCCTCTTTAGCTGAGCCACTAGACTTCCATGTGGCTTTGTCCCAGAGAATGTGGAGAAAGATATTTCTTGGTCTAGATTTGATGTTTACTCGCATGTAAAATTTTTGCTGCTCTCTTTAGACAGAAACGTAAATGGAGGTATAAATGTGTTCTCATCGTGTTAGATGCTTTTGCACGTGCTGTTTCTTCTACCTGGAATAGTCTGTTACCATTTGTGCAACTGACAAATTGATTATTTGGTGAAGTGTGTGGTTTGTTTGTTCTTTAAGATTTTATTTATTTATTTGGTAGACAGAGATCACAAGTAGACAGAGAGGCAGGCAGAGAAAGAGGGGGAAGCAGGCTCCCCATGGAGCAGAGGTCCTAATGTGGGGCTCAATCCCAGGACACTGAGATCATGACCTGAGGCAAAGACAGAGGCTTAACCCACTGAGCCACCCAGGTGCCCCTGAAATTGGTGGTTTTAATTTACATTGTCCTAACAGTGCATATGTTTTTGGCCATTTGAATTTTCCTTTTATAGAATTGACTTTTCATCTATTTCTATTAGATTATTGTCATATTTTTCTTTACATATTATTTTTTAACCTATCCTGATAATATTTTTCTGTTGGTTATTTATATTGCAAATGTGTTCTCTAGACTATGGTATATTAGAAAATAAATATTTAGATTAGTTATTTTAGAATAAATTATGTTAATTTGTAATTGTGACATGAGACATAATTCTGGACTATGAAATATATTTAATTTTATAAGAAAATACCACATAGGCCTTCAAAGTAGTTTTACCATTTTTTACTTTTATCAGCAACAAATGAGAATTCCAGTTGCTTCACATCCTTGTCAACATGTGGTATTGTTAGTCTTTAATTTTAGACGTTTTGGTGAGTATGAAGTGGTATCTCAGTGTGATTTTAATTTGTTAAAGTTATTAAACACATTTACACATTACACATTAAACACAATTATTAAATGAATATTAAACACATTTTTATATGCTTATTGGCCATTTGGATAACTTATTTTGTGAAGTAGTTCAAGGATTTTTTTTTTTATAATTTTTTTATTTTTTATAAATATATATTTTTATCCCCAGGGATACAGGTCTGTGAATCGCCAGGTTTACACACTTCACTGCACTCACCAAAGCACATACTCTCCCCAGTGTCCATAACCCCACCCCTTTCTTCCAACCCCCCTCCCCCCAGCAACCCTCAGTTTGTTTTGTGAGATTAAGAGTCATTTATGGTTTGTCTCCCTCTCAATCCCATCTTGTCTCATTTATTCTTCTCCTACCCACTTAAGCCCCCATGTTGCATCACCACTTCCTCATATCAGGGAGATCATATGATAGTTGTCTTTCTCCGCTTGACTTATTTCGCTGAGCATGATACGCTCTAGTTCCATCCATGTTGTCGCAAATGGCAAGATTTCATTTCTTTTGATGGCTGCATAGTATTCCATTGTGTATATATACCACATCTTCTTGATCCATTCATCTGTTGATGGACATCTAGGTTCTTTCCATAGTTTGGCTATTGTGGACATTGCTGCTATAAATATTCGGGTGCACGTGCCCCTTTGGATCACTACGTTTGTATCTTTAGGGTAAATACCCAGTAGTGCAATTGCTGGGTCATAGGGCAGTTCTATTTTCAACATTTTGAGGAAACTCCATGCTGTTTTCCAGAGTGGTTGCACCAGCTTGCATTCCCACCAACAGTGTAGGAGGGTTCCCCTTTCTCCGCATCCTCGCCAGCATCTGTCATATCCTGACCTGTTGATTTTAGCCATTCTGACTGGTGTGAGGTGATATCTCATTGTGGTTTTGATTTGTATTTCCCTGATGCCGAGTGATATGGAGCACTTTTTCATGTGTCTGTTGGCCATCTGGATGTCTTCTTTGCAGAAACGTCTGTTCATGTCCTCTGCCCATTTCTTGATTGGATTATTTGTTCTTTGGGTGTTGAGTTTGCTAAGTTCTTTATAGATTTTGGACACTAGTCCTTTATCTGATATGTCATTTGCAAATATCTTCTCCCATTCTGTCAGTTGTCTTTTGATTTTGTTAACTGTTTCCTTCGCTGTGCAAAAGCTTTTGAACTTGATGAAATCCCAATAGTTCATTTTTGCCCTTGCTTCCCTTGCCTTTGGCGATGTTCCTAGGAAGATGTTGCTTCAGCTGAGGTCGAAGAGGTTGCTGCCTGTGTTCTCCTCAAGGATTTTGATGGATTCCTTTCTCACATTGAGGTCCTTCATCCATTTTGAGTCTATTTTTGTGTGTGGTGTAAGGAAATGGTCCAATTTCATTTTTCTGCATGTGGCTGTCCAATTTTCCCAGCACCATTTATTGAAGAGGCTGTCTTTTTTCCATTGGACATTCTTTCCTGCTTTGTCGAAGATTAGTTGACCATAGAGTTGAGGGTCTATTTCTGGGCTCTCTATTCTGTTCCATTGATCTATGTGTCTGTTTTTGTGCCAATACCATGCTGTCTTGATGATGACAGCTTTGTAATAGAGCTTGAAGTCCGGAATTGTGATGCCACCAACTTTGGCTTTCTTTTTCAATATTCCTGTGGCTATTCGAGGTCTTTTCTGGTTCCATATAAATTTTAGGATTATTTGTTCCATTTCTTTGAAAAAGATGGATGGTACTTTGATAGGAATTGCATTAACTGTGTAGATTGCTTTAGGTAGCGTAGACATTTTCACAATATTTATTCTTCCAATCCAGGAGCATGGAACATTTTTCCATTTCTTTGTGTCTTCCTCAATTTCTTTCATGAGTACTTTATAGTTTTCTGAGTATAGATTCTTAGCCTCTTTGGTTAGGTTTATTCCTACGTATCTTATGGTCTGGGGTGCAATTGTAAATGGGATTGACTCCTTAATTTCTCTTTCTTCTGTCTTGTTGTTGGTGTAGAGAAATGCAACTGATTTCTGTGCATTGATTTTATATCCTGACACTTTACTGAATTCCTGTACAAGTTCTAGCAGTTTTGGAGTGGAGTCTTCTGGGTTTTCCACATAGAGTATCATATCATCTGCGAAGAGTGATAGTTTGACATCTTCTTTGCCAATTTGGATGTCTTTAATTTCATTTTGTTGTCTGATTGCTGAGGCTAGGACTTCTAGTACTATGTTGAATAGCAGTGGTGATAATGGACATCCTTGCCGTGTTCCTGACCTTAGAGGAAAAGCTTTCAGTTTTTCTCCATTGAGAATGATATTTGCGGTGGGTTTTTCATAGATGGCTTTGATGATATTGAGGTATGTGCCCTCTATCCCTACACTTTGAAGGGTTCTGATCAGGAAGGGATGCTGTACTTTGTCAAATGCTTTTTCAGCATCTATTGAGAGTATCATATGGTTCTTGTTCTTTCTTTTATTGATGTGTTGTATCACATTGACTGATTTGCGGATTTTGAACCAACCTTGCAGCCCTGGAATAAATCCCACTTGGTCGTGGTGAATAATCCTTTTAATGTACTGTTGAATCCTATTGGCTAGTATTTTGGTGAGAATTTTCGCATCTGTGTTCATCAAGGATATTGGTCTGTAGCTCTCTTTTTTGATGGGATCCTTGTCTGGTTTTGGGATTAAGGTGATGTTGGCCTCATAAAATGAGTTTGGAAGTTTTCCTTCCATTTCTATTTTTTGGAACAGTTTCAGGAGAATAGGAATTAGTTCTTCTTTAAATGTTTGGTAGAATTCCCCCGGGAAGCCGTCTGGCCCTGGGCTTTTGTTTGTTTGGAGATTTTTAATGACTGTTTCAATCTCCTTACTGGTTATGGGTCTGTTCAGGCTTTCTATTTCTTCCTGGTTCAGTTGTGGTAGTTTATATGTTTCTAGGAATGCATCCATTTCTTCCAGATTGTCAAATTTGTTGGCGTAGAGTTGTTCATAGTATGTTCTTATAATTGTTTGTATTTCTTTGGTGTTAGTTGTGATCTCTCCTCTTTCTTTTTTTTTTTTTTTTTTTTTTTTTTCTGAAGTATTTTTTTTTTCCCAATTTATTTATTTTCAGAAAAACAGTATTCATTATTTTTTCACCACACCCAGTGCTCCATGCAAGCTGTGCCCTCTATAATACCCACCACCTGGTACCCCAACCTCCCACCCCCCCGCCACTTCAAACCCCTCAGACTGTTTTTCAGAGTCCATAGTCTCTCATGGTTCACCTCCCCTTCCAATTTACCCAAATTCCCTACTACTCTCTAACGCCCCTTGTCCTCCATGCTATTGGTTATGCTCCACAAATGAGTGAAACCATATGATAATTGACTCTCTCTGCTTGACTGATTTCACTCAGCATAATCTCTTCCAGTCCCGTCCATGTTGCTACAAAAGTTGGATATTCGTCCTTTCTGATGGAGGCATAATACTCCATAGTGTATATGGACCACATCTTCCTTATCCATTCATCCGTTGAAGGGCATCTTGGTTCTTTCCATAGTTTGGCGACTGTGGCCATTGCTGCTATAAACATTGGGGTACAGATGGCCCTTCTTTTCACGACATCTGTATCTTTGGGGTAAATACCCAGGAGTGCAATTGCAGGGTCGTAGGGAAGCTCTATTTTTAATTTCTTGAGGAATCTCCACACTGTTCTCCAAAGAGGCTGCACCAACTTGCATTCCCACCAACAGTGTAAGAGGGTTCCCCTTTCTCCACATCCTCTCCAACACATGTTGTTTCCTGTTTTGTTAATTTTGGCCATTCTAACTGGTGTAAGGTGATATCTCAATGTGGTTTTAATTTGAATCTCCCTGAGGGCTAATGATGATGAGCATTTTTTCATGTGTCTGATAGCCATTTGTATGTCTTGATTGGAGAAGTGTCTGTTCATATCTTCTGCCCATTTTTTGATGTGTTTGTCTGTTTCGTGTGGGTTGAGTTTGAGGAGTTCATTATAGATCCTGGATATCAACCTTTTTCATTCATGATTTTATTTATTTGGGTCCTTTCTCTTTTCTTTTTGATAAGTCTGGCCAGGGGTTTATCAATTTTATTAATTCTTTCGAAGAACCAGCTCCTAGTTTCGTTGATTTGTTCTATTGTTTTTTTGGTTTCTATTTCATTGATTTCTGCTCTGATCTTTATGATTTCTCTTCTCCTGCTGGGCTTAGGGTTTCTTTCTTGTTCTTTCTCTAGCTCCTTTAGGTGTAGGGTTAGGTTGTGTATCTGAAACCTTTCTTGTTTCTTGAGAAAGGCTTGTACCGCTATATATTTTCCTCTCAGGACTGCCTTTGTTGCGTCCCACAGATTTTGCACCGTTGTGTTTTCATTATCATTTGTTTCCATGATTTTTTTCAATTCTTCTTTAATTTCCCGGTTGACCCATTCATTCTTTAGAAGGATGCTGTTTAGTCTCCATGTATTTGGGTTCTTTCCAAACTTCCTCTTGTGGTTGAGTTCTAGCTTCAGAGCATTGTGGTCTGAAAATATGCAGGGAATGATCCCAATCTTTTGATACCGGTTGAGTCCTGATTTAGGACCGAGGATGTGATCTATTCTGGAGAATGTTCCATGTGCACTAGAGAAGAATGTATATTCTGTTGCTTTGGGATGAAATGTTCTGAATATATCTGTGATGTCCATCTGGTCCAGTGTGTCGTTTAAGGCCCTTATTTCCTTGCTGATCTTTTGCTTGGATGATCTGTCCATTTCAGTGAGGGGAGTGTAAAAGTCCCCTACTATTATTGTATTATTGTTGATGTGTTTCTTTGATTTTGTTATTAATTGGTTTATATAGTTGGCTGCTCCCACGTTGGGGGCATAGATATTTAAAATTGTTAGATCTTCTTGTTGGACAGACCCTTTGAGTATGATATAGTGTCCTTCCTCATCTCTTATTATAGTCTTTGGCTTAAAATCTAATTTATCTGATATAAGGATTGCCACTCCTGCTTTTTTTCTGATGTCCATTAGCATGGTAAATTCTTTTCCATCCCCTCACTTTAAATCTGGAGGTGTCTTCGGGCTTAAAATGAGTTACTTGGAGGCAACATATACATGGGTTTTGTTTTTTTATCCATTTTGATACCCTGTGTCTTTTGATTGGGGCATTTAGCCCATTAACGTTCAGGGTAACTATTGAGAGATATGAATTTAGTGCCATTGTATTGCCTGTAAGGTGACTGTTACTGTATATTGTTTCTGTTCCTTTCTGATCTACCACTTGTAGGCTCTCTCTTTGCTTAGAGGACCCCTTTCAATATTTCCTGTAGAGCTGGTTTGGTGTTTGCAAATTCTTTCAGTTTTTGTTTGTCCTGGAAGCTTTTAATCTCTCCTTCTATTTTCAATGATAGCCTAGCTGGATATAGTATTCTTGGCTGCATGTTTTTCTCATTTAGTGTTCTGAAAATATCATGCCAGCTCTTTCTGGCCTGCCAGGTCTCTGTGGATAAGTCAGCTGCCAATCTAATATTTTTACCATTGTATGTTACAGACTTCTTTTCCCGGGCTGCTTTCAGGATTTTCTCTTTGTCACTAAGACTTGTAAATTTTACTATTAGGTGACGTGGTGTGGGCCTATTCTTATTGATTTTGAGGGGCGTTCTCTGAACCTCCTGAATTTTGATGCTCGTTCCCTTTGCCATATTGGGGAAATTCTCCCCAATAATTCTCTCCAGTATACCTTCTGCTCCCCTCTCTCTTTCTTCTTCTTCTGGAATCCCAATTATTCTAATGTTGTTTCGTCTTATGGTGTCACTTATCTCTCGAATTCTGCCCTCGTGGTCCAGTAGCTGTTTGTCCCTCTTTTGCTCAGCTTCTTTATTCTCTGTCATTTGGTCTTCTATATCGCTAATTCTTTCTTCTGCCTCATTTATCCTAGCAGTGAGAGCCTCCATTTTTTATTGCACCTCATTAATAGCTTTTTTGATTTCAACTTGGTTAGATTTTAGTTCTTTTATTTCTCCAGAAAGGGCTTTTATATCTCTGGAGAGGGTTTCTCTAATATCTTCCATGCCTTTTTCAAGCCCGGCTAGAACCTTGAGAATTGTCATTCTGAATTCTAGATCTGACATATTGCCAAAGTCTGTATTGATTAGGTCCCTAGCCTTCGGTACTGCCTCTTGTTCTTTTTTTTGTGGTGAATTTTTCCGCCTTGTCATTTTGTCCAGATAAGAGTATATGAAGAGCAAGTAAAATACTAAAAGAGTGGCAACAACCCCGGGAAAATATACTTTAACCAAATCAGAAGAGATCCAAATCGTGAGGGGAGAGAAAGGGGATAAAAAGAGGTTCAAAAAAAAAGAAAGGAAAAAAAAAAAAAAGAAAAAAGAAAAAAAAGGAATTAAAAAAAAGAAAACGAAGAAAGAAAAGTATGAAAAAGAAAAAATATATATATTAGATAAACTAGTTAAAAAAAGTTGAAAATGAAAAGGGTAAAAGTTAAAAAAGAATTTTAAAAAAATTTAAAAAAATTAAAAATTTTTAAAAATTTAGCAAAAGTAGAGAAAAAATGAAAAAGAAAAAAAATTACTTTAACTGCAAGACTAAAAAATCACAGGGAGAAAGCCATGAGTTCTGTGCTTTGCTTTCTCCTCCTCTGGAATTCTGCTGCTCTCCTTGGTATTGAAACTGTACTCCTTGGTAGGTGAACTTGGTCTTGGCTGGATTTCTTGTTGATCTTCTGGAGGAGGGGCCTGGTGTAGTGATCTCAAGTGTCTTCGCCCCAGGCGGAATTGCACCGCCCTTACCAGGGGCCGGGCTGAGTAATCCGCTGGGGTTTGATTTCAGGAGCTTTTGTTCCCTGAGCGCTTTCCATAGAGTTCCGGAGGACGGGAATACATATGGCGGCCTCCTGGTCTCCGGCCGGGAGGAGCTGAGAGCCCGGGGCCCCACTCCTCAGTGCGCCCTCAGAGAACAGCGCCCAGTAATTCCCGTCTGCCTGACCACCGGCCACGCTCCGAGCTCACCAAGCTTGCAACCGGTTCAAGGTAACCCCAAGCTGCGAGCTCACTGTTGGCTCTGTCTCTGCAGCCGGCTTTCTCGCTCCAATACCCGCAAGCTCTGCAACACTCAGACACCTCCGATCCTTCTGTGACGCTGCGGGACCTGAGGCCACGCCGACCCTGCGTGGGCTTCGCCCCAGTTTAGCCTCTGGAGCGATGTCCCTCAGCGGAACAGACTTTTTAAAGTCCCGATTTTGTGCTCCGTTGCTCCGCCGTCCTCTCCCCCCGGGGTCTATCTTCCCATCGCTTTGGATTCACTTCTCTGCCAGTCCTACCTTTCAGAAAGTGGTTGTTTTTCGGTTTCTAGAATTGCTGTTCTTCTTCTCTTCGATCTGCCGATGGATTTGCAGGTGTTTGCAATCTTTAGATAAGCTCTCTAGCTGATCTCCTGCTAGCTGAGGTAGTCTCAGCCTGCTACTTCTCCGCCATCTTGACTCCTCTCCTGAAGTAGTTCAAGGATTTTTGACTGTTAGAACATCCTTGTGTACTGGAATGAACTACTTGGTCATCACCTAAGTTTTTCATATTTTTCTTTATTCATTTTGCCAATATTTTATTTACTCTTTTTAAGTCTTTGTTCAAAAGAGGGATTAACCTACAATTTTTCCTCCTTGATTATCTCCTTGTCGTGTTTTGTATCAAGGTTATATAAGCTTTGTTAAATGAGTTGAGAACCTTCATCCTTTTCTGTGCTTTGGGACATTTTGATAAGGTCGGAGTTATCTGCTTCTTGAAAGTTTGATCAAGGGCACCTGGGTGGCTCAGTCACTGAAGCATCAACTTTGGGTTCAGGTAATGATCCCAAAGCCCTGGGATGGAGCCCAGCATCAGGCTCCTTGCCCAGTGGGGAGCCTGCTTCTCCCTCTCCCTCTGTCTGCTGCTCCCCCTGCTTGTTTTTTCTCTCTCTCTCTGTAAAATATACAAATAACATCTTTAGAAAAAGAAAATTTGATCTAATTTAATTTTAGAATTGTCAGGGCTTGATGCTTTGATTGACTATGGTTCTATTTCAATATTCTCTTTCCTCTTTATAATTCTGATCTCAGGCTGATTTCATGGGTGATCAGAGTTCTTTGGTAGGTAATCAGCTCACTTTGGGGTACCAGCTGAAAAGACGCCTCTTCCTAGTACCCCGCCATCTTGTCCCCCCAGTCGATTTAGGCTCTCTTTCCTCTTTAGACAATTTTGGCAATTTATTTTTTTTTATGTCCTCTAAGTTTTCGACTGACTAGCAAAAAGTTTTCTATAGCATTTCCTTTTGATTTGTAAACATCTACTGAATCTGTGGTTTTTTTTCCCCAAAGAATTTCTAGAATTATGTTTGTATGCTTTCTTTTTTATGTTTAGTTCCTTGATCAGTCTTCCCAGAGATTTGTCTTTTCTCTTTCTTCCTTCCTTCCTTCCTTCCTTCCATCCTTCCTTTTTTTCCTCCTTCCTTCCTTACTTTTTTCTTTTTAGAGAGGGAGAGAGAGAGAAAGAGAGAGAGAGTGTATGAGCACACATTCAGGAAGGTGTGGAAGTGGGGGAGAGGCAGAGGGAGAGGAAGAGAGAGAATCCCAAGTGGGCTCCATGCCCAGCACAGAGCCGGGCACGCTTGATCTCACAACCCTGAGATCATGACCTGAGCCGAAATCACTTAACCAACTGAACCACCCAGGTGTCAGAGATCCTTCTATTTTTTTTTTTGTTGTCAATTTCATCTTTTATTTATTACTATTTTATTATTTCTTATTTCTGTCCTTCTAATCTTTGATTTTACTGGTTTCTTCTCCTGTCTTCTTGTGGTGGATGCCTACTTTGTTGGCATCCTACTTCTATTTTTCTTTCTCTCTCCTTTTTTAAAAATATGCATTCAAGACTACAAATTTTCCTCTAAGTACCTCTTTAGGTATATCTCACAAATTTTGATATGGAGTTTTTCTATCATTCAATTATAAATGTTCTATACTTTGGTGACTTCTTTGTTCCATGGCTTATTTAGAACTATCTTTTATAAATTTCCAAATTCATGTGTCTTTTCGGGTAAGGTAATCTTTTCTTATGAGTTCTAATCTTACTGCATTGTAGTCAGAACACATACTCTGAGTTGGTTGATTTGAATGACACAAGTATCATCCCTTGACTCTAAAATCCAAACACTTCAAAATCAGGATTAGTGAGACCAAAGAGAGTGAAAAGACCAGACAGAGTTAGTTCTTTGAATAAAACCCCACAAAGGAAGAGGAGTCCTTCTGTGAGGTTAATTCAGTTGTGAACCTGTGTTCAGGTCTCATGGGGAGTGTTGTTTGAAACACCTGGCTTCCTGGTGTGGTTCTTCAAGGATGCAGGCAATTCTGCCAACCACAATCTGAGTAACTGAATACTAAATTGAGTGTTTTAGCTGAAACCCAAAGACAATGAGTGACAGATACTATAGCAAGGGGCCAAACCATGATTCAAGTTTTCAGTGAAAATACTAAAAACTATTTTTCTGTCTCTTAAATATACATTCACATTAGGGATGAAAACAGTTGGGTTTTGGAGATTAGAGAGAATTTCTGAAGAGAATTTCTTTGTTAAGTTCTTCCTTGTGAGTATCCCCTGTCCTCACCATGGGAGGGGTGAATTAGGCCTGACTTTGCCTCAAGCCCAGAAACAGGCATGTCAGTGGACTATTCAGTGTTTCTGTGACCCAATGACAGTGGCTTTCTGTCTGGCTCCCCACTGGGTAAATCTTATAAGACTGAGAGATGGGCTATCTTACCTACTGGTGGGTGATTTGAGGCAGTGTCTGTGTTGGGATCACCCCATGTCAGGGAGAGGGGCTTGAGTGTTTCCAAAGGGCTAGATGACTGTATGTGCATGAAGGAGCTGAATTCCATTCAGTAGGGGCTTCTGGAAGGGTCAATGTGACCCAAGTGACAGAAACTGGAGGTAGACTTCCCAGGGTTTGTGGACACAGGAAAGTGACCAACTAGACTAGAGATGGATTTACCTGGGTCAAGGACACTCTAGGTGAGAAATCAATGGGAAACTCTGAATGTGTATAAAAGTGCTTTGCAAGATAATCAGGGTAGTATATGCCATGAGTAAGAACTATGGAACTTAGGATAGTACCAGTCAAATAACAGCTTTCCTGCTCCCCTTACCCTCCTCTCGCTGTGTCTCCAGTCTTGGAAAGACAGAAACAGCAGCTGGGAAATGAGAGAGGTGAGCAAGGATGATGGAAGTCAATTTTCCCTCTTCTCAGGTAGCAAGCCAGTGTTAGGGAGAGAAAGAGAAGCTGTAACTTCAAATGTAGTTAAAAGTTTTGACTAAACATGGGACTAGATATTCTAATTGCCCTTTTGAAACTGTGCCTATAGGCCCTTTTTTTCTTACAAGTCATTAGAAAAGTCATGGAACCAGCATGAGTTTTATACAGAGGCAGAAGTACTTACTCTACTGAATAAATTTTTAAGTGATACAGAAAGACAAAATAGAAATGCTTTGTGATTGCACTCCATGAATTGTGCTTATTCAGTATATTGCTTTTATCCAGCATAAAGTAGAATTCTTGAGTATCTCAGAAAATTATTGCTTTTATAGTGCTGGAGTGTGAAGACACTGATGACCAAAGAGGATAATGGGGCAGTAGGTAATAGTATCAGCCTTGGCAATTCTCTTTCATGCTTATCCTTAAGGAGGCAAACTTTGGGATATCTTTTTAAGAATCTTTCTGTGTGGTGCCTGCCTTGAGTCACATGAGGACCTGCTAGGCCATGACTGGTTGTTGAAGCTACCCGATGTTCCTGAATCTTTGCCTCCAAATAGAGGCAGGGCTCTGCTTCTGGGCTCTGTGTGAGGATATAGGATCAGGGTGACCTGTAGTTATGGTAAAATACCACTGTCATCACTGAAGGGCCTTTTCCCCTATGTGCCCACATGTGTATCTGGATCATTATACTTACCACATCACATTGTAATTATCTGCTTATATACTGTATTAGTCTTGTTGGCTGCCATAAGAGAATAACACAGACTGAGTAGCTTAAACAATAGAATTTAATTTTCTCACAGTTTTAGAGACTCCACTGAGGCACCAAGATTGGTTTCTGGCAAAATATTTCTCTTTGGTTTCTAGATGGCCACCTTCTCACTGTGTCCTTATATGGTGTTTCCTCTGTGTGCACTGAAAGCAAGAGAGCTCTGGTGTCTGCTTCTCTCCTTATAAGGACAGCATGTTTTTTGGGTTAGGTCCGCACCCTTGTTACCTAATTTAACCTTAATTATTCCTTTAAAGGCCCTATCTCTGGATATAGTCACATTTGGGGTTAGTGTTTCAATATATGAGTTTTGGAGGATTCAGTCCATAATATACAGCATTCACTAGCATAAGATTGTGAGCAACTTGAAGACAGAGACTATATTATTCACATTTGAATCACTAGTGTTCAGTACAATGCTTAACATGTAATAGGTGCTTAATCAATGTTTGCATGTTTGCTGGTCTGATTTTCAGACACTCTGTTTTGTTCTCTATGTGGCTCTCCTCTCCTCATGTCCTTGCCTTGTGTGAACCCTGCCATGGACAAGCATCTAAACCAAGTGTGGTAGTCATTGCTATTGCTCACCAAATATCTCTGGACATCTGTTAGGATTGCATTTATTGACCTCCTTGTGATTGGATGGAGCCTTGGTTTAGTACAATTAGTACACAAAAATGAGTTGTGAGCAAAAGTGATAGGAGTTACTTCCAAGCTGGAACATTTAATTGATGACATGAAACTCTCCAGATAAATGATGGTTCAACTGAATTGAGGCTTTTCTGCTATATCTGTCATTGTGCTTATTGTATCCTTCAAGAAATGGTAGTGGTAGTGGATATTTTAGCTTTCTGAACTGTAAAGAACATGGGATTTGTATTCATACAGATACAAGTTTTAGTTTTTGGCTCTGCCATGTACGGGCTGTGTAGCCTTAGGCATGTCACTAAACCTTTGAGTTTTGGTTTCCTTTGTAAAATGGGTGATTCTTATCTTACAGGCTTGCTCTGAAGACTAGAGCATAGTATCAAACACCCAGCAGTCTGGCATAGTTCAGGTCCCAATTAGCACTAGCTTCTTTTGTTTATTAGTCCTTTTGGGAAAGCAGCGTTAGAAGCTGAGTGAAGGTGATCTCTCGCAGATTGTAGAGGAGATATTCTCGAATACCTGACCCTGCAGTTTTCCCCTAGAAGGATATTTGGAGATTCTGTAGAATCCTTTTTCATTTTCCCCCTCTATTTTAGGCAGCCCTAAACCTTATACCTGAGCCCATTAGTGAGGAGTAATATATGACAATAAGATACTTCAGCGAGTTGCATTGGACATCTGTAAAAGTTGAGTTATTTCTATTTTAATGGGCCATTTTATCCAGAAAATTCCTGGGTATGGGGTCTTTCTTGTGCTAGATAAATTCATCTTTGCACAGTACCAGAGAGGCCCTTGTATTAGCCAGTGGTCTTTCAGTTATAAGTGGAGGAGGCCACAATCAAATTGGCTTATGCAGATAGGGGAGTTTATTGGCCCATTGAACTGAGAAGTCCAAAGATAGCCCTGGATTAAGGTTCACTTGGATCCAGGTGACCATTAGTTGTCAGCAGAACTTTTTCAAATGCAATTTCTTAGTTTTGCTTCTTTTCTCTCTTGACTTCATTCCCCCACCCCCCCCCCCCATAATAGACATGTTTCCCCCTTTACTCCTCTCAGATAAGGTGGTAGAGGTTCCACTCTTCCTTCCTTCCAGCTCTATGACCCTCAAGGCAAGAAACATTCTTTCTTAGTGGCTCTACCAGAAAAATCCTGGTGAAAATCTAATTGGTCTGAGTTGTGTCACATGGCCTATCCCTGAGCAAATCACAGTTGTAGGTTGGGAGGTGGGTGGGAATTCTGATCAAGCAGACTGTTTCAAGCCCATGCCTGTGCAGATGAGGGAGGGAGAAGGAGTTTCCTGTGACTGACAGTCTCTCAGGTCCCCATAGGCCATGGAAGGGGTGTCTCCAGAGGAAGAGACTAGCCAGGCAAATAAATATGGTGATTTATTATACAGAACATCTCAGTTTCCATAGACCTTGCCCTTTATTATTATTTTTTCTCTAGTGGGCTCATTTCATTAAGTGTTTTCCTCACACATAATACAGATTCTTCCACTGTTGTTTTCTACTCAGAGTTTACTGATTGTTTAATTAGAATTAAAAGACCTCATAACCTTTCTCCAATATGTGGGTTCAAATGGTGAACACTCAGCGGATTCCTTGGGAATGTTTCTGTAAGGAAATAATGAATATGATAACATCATCTGAACTATTAGGATGATTAGTTGCTCATTTCCTAAGCATTTTCTCCAGGGTTGAAAAAGTATTTTGGGTGGTAAAGCTTCGGGCTTCACACAGGTAGTAAAGGAGACAAGCACTCCAGCTTCTGGGGAGCTTGTATGAGGCTAGGACTTTAAAGACATGCTTTTGTGCTTTGGTAACCTAGCTAGAGGGCCAGTAAATATACATATCATTCTATAATGGAAACCTGGTGAGGCTTTAGTCTTGTGTTTGTTGTTATGGGTCCGATTTTGTGGTATATATTGATATTATAACTAGAGATCCAGATGTACATAAATCTTGCCCTGCCAGTCACTCCCTGTGATGGTTAATTTTGTGTGTCAGTTTGGCTGGGCAAGGGGCACCCAGCTAAAACATTATTTCTGGGTATGGACATGAGGGTGTTTCTAGATGAGATTAGCATTTGAATCTGTGGATTCAGTAAAGTACATTTCTTTCCCCAGTATGGTTGGGGATTGTCAATCCATTGATGACTCAGAATGAAATCATGGAGAAGGGAGGAATTTGCCCCTTTTGTTTTCTGCCTCACCGCTGAGTTGGGATATCTACACTTATCTTCTTCAGTCCTTGGATTTAAACCCATTGGGCTTTAAACCCATTGGCTCCTCTGGTTCTCAGGCCTTTTGCCTCAAATTGAATTACCTCACCGGCTTTTGTGATTCTCTAGCTTGTAAACAGTATATTTTGTGACTTCTCAGCTTCCATAATCATGAGCCAATTCCTCATAATCTCTGTCTTTATCTTCCTACCTACCTATTTCTCTCTCTCTCTCTCTCTCTCCAGATCTTCCCCATCCTGCTGGTTCCATCCCTCTGGAGAACCTTGAGTAATGTTATGCCCCTCCCCCTCCCAATTCCTTAGATAAGCACAAACAGCTGGTATTTCCCCTCGTGTTCTCTGGAAAAGGCTGGGTTAAAGCATATTGCATGGGCCTGAGACCTAAGTGGGTTTTCCTATAGCTTTCAAAAATCAAAATTTTGAAATTCTTATTGCCCTCTGGTTGGCCACAGAGAGAAATGAAATGAAAGATGTATTGAGGGATGGATATAGTCAGATCTGTAGACCAGGCTGGAACTTAACTTTCTCTTCCAGCTGCGTGTGTAAGAAGGAAGAGATAAGGAAGCAATGGGGCTCCTCTGTGGCTCTGGCAAGATTTCTGGTTCTTCTGCATCAAGAAGAGGAGGATGCAAAAAAGTGAGTGCAGCCCTTTAAGATTCAGCGGACTCACCCATGGTAATTACACCCCAATCAATGTCTGCACGGTGACAAATTATGTCACCATCCCCTTCTAGGAGGGAATCAGATCTCTGAGACCCCTCAAAGGCAGAATTAGATTTGATAAGGGAGAGGCATTTGAAATAATTCTTCCTAGGATTTTAGTTTGTTCTATCTTTTGGCCTAATTAAAAAATCTAACAACATTGGCTTGTTGGTCATCTCAGACCATTAAATACTTAACCACAGGGGTGCCTGGGTGGCTCAGTCAGTTAAGCAAATGACTTTGGATTTTAGCTTAGGTCATGATCTCAGGGGTCTTGGGATTGAGCCCCAAGTTGGGCTCTGTTCTCAGTGGGGAATCTGTTTGTGATTCTTCTTCTCCCTCCCCACCCCTGATTGTGCATGCTCTTTTTCTCTAATAAAAATAAATCTTAAAAAAAAAGTTTACAAAATCTACCCAGTGCTATTGTTGATTAGAATATGACATATATACAAAAGACAGTGTGAGCCAGTTCAAACATTTCATCTTTACAGACATTTCTGTAATAATATGATGTGAACATTCTTGAAAAACTTCACATTCTACAAAATCATACACTAGAAATAACAGGGATTGTAGGAAAATGGGGTGAAAAACAGACCACTCAAAACTTTGTCACCATAACACTGAAAACTAACTGCAAACCTAGTAAAAATATTAGCACAGTAAAAAAGACATGTTAAATCCCTGAAAGATGAAAAATACTGCAGCAAATTTGGGCTTTACCCTAAAAAATGCTCAATGGAAGTACAGATAAGAAAGTGTCAAGGATGATGGGTTTCAGAAACAAGGGAAAATAAAGCTGGAAAGAAGCGTTCAATAGCACATCTGAGAGAGGAAGAAGTCTGACCTGGAAAGAACATCAGATGAATGATGGGCCTCATATAAGATACCATATTTCTTCCTAGCTTGCTATATTCACTAAGAAACATGAAAATGTTGGCAAAAATTATACATGAACTAACTTGACTTCTATGTTAACATTGTTTTTCTATTTTCCAGTCTTGTATGAACTAATTTGCATTACAGAAACATGAACTGTAGATGAATATATTGTATTTTTCTGATACATACTAATACATATTTCATGGTTATTTTGAGGTTCATCTATAAAGAACATTTGTCTCATATTTGTTAAATGAGATAAGCAGTGAAAACTTAAATAAATGACAAATTGTTATGTGTGTATTTGTTAATGAAATCATTTCACTTGCTTAACCGTCTTGGGAAAATTACTTAAATGCTCAGTGCCCCAGTTTCCTCATCTGTAAAATGGGGATAATAATTCTACCTAATAGAGCTGTTGTAAGAGCATGTGAGAGGATATATAAAGTACTCCGAGCAACTTTGGTATAAATGAGTGTTTCTTCTTATTAGATTATCATGCCATCTCTGAAAAACTAACATTTAAACTGGACTTAAGCATCTTTGACCACCTACCTCTAAAGGAAAATAAACCCCTCAACCAAATATCCCTCTAGATCTTCTGAGTTCTATCGGGGCATGTGTCATCTTTTGAGGGAAGGGCCAATCCCTTTTCCTTCATCCTCCCTCCATCCTGTCTTCTGCTGCTCTCAGGCTCACTTTTCCTTGCTCAAAAAGAGTGACGATATATCATTGTATGCACTTGTGTTTCCTCAGTTATTTAATTTACCAAATACTTACATAGTGCTTCCTGGGTACTCACTGGGCACTGTTCTAAGGACGACTATTAACTCATTTAATCTCTGTTGTAAGTATATTGTTATCTGCAATTTATAAATGATAAAGAGATTGAAGCACAGAGAGATTAGGAAACCTGCTGAAGGTGTCCAGTTTGTGAATGAGAGTGAGGGCAAGTCTGTCTGCTGCCAAGGATGGGGGTCCTAGCCTGACCCCATGCTTTGGGGTCAGTTTGGTCAGCACTGCTAATTGGTTTGAGTCACCTCTCTATCTCTGGTGTTCTTGAGGTTCCTGGGTAAATGCTTCTGGCTGGCTTCTATCTTCCAGAACCTTCTTCAGGGAACTCTGGGAAATGGAGTCTGACTTTGTAGGAGAGAAACACAGAGATTGCCTCTGAAATGTTTCCTTTCACAAAACAATACTTATGTGGGTTAATAAAATCATTCCTAGGAAACATGCTATCTATTAAGAAGTTATAGGTATAGTCATTTAATTCATACCCTCCTTTGTATGAAAAGATGATTCCCAATCCTAGTTTTCTTTTTTTTCTCTTATCCTCAAAAGTTGGTTTCTTTACTTCCAAAGGAAAAATTTATTATGCATTTTCCTTCATTTAAAAAATATTTAACAACTGATTTGTGTGTTGCATGAAAGTTACACATTTCCTAAGATGCATTTGCTATTTTATTTTCTTTCATTCAAAAATGTGTCAGTAATCTTTTTGTTAACATGAAGATAAAGGATTAGTAATGCAAGATGCAGTTTTCTTGTAACCTTCTTGAAAGCAGACTATAGTTTCTTATCTGGCTCCAACATTCATTTTCCTGAATTGAAAAAAAAGCGACTTAAAATGAAATAAACCACATTTGATTCCTAAGAGCATTGCTAGCAGGGAAATGTACTGAGAGAGCCAGACTTGGTTGGATTCCAGAAAGCCCCTCTGCTCCCCAAGTGAGAGAGTTGACTAATTTTGCATTTTAAAGTATAATTTTAATGCAGGAAGGAATTGTGAATTGTCTGTCATTAATCACTAATCAGAAGATATGTATGATTTTATTCTCTGAAAATTCCAGCTCTTAGGAGAGAGAGAGAAAAAAAAAAAACCAACAAAACAATGAGGTGTAAATCTGCATGATTTTGGTTTAAATTTCACTTTAATTATTGAATGTCTCTTCTGACCAAGGAGCTAATAAGCAAGTTACTGAGAGTGTTTGGAGGGGAAGAAGAAAAGCTCCTGCCCTGGATGGGTGGCTCCTTGACCCTTAATGGTAGAGGAGCCATATGTGGTGGAAGAAAATTCACTTGGTTTTTATTCTCATCTTAAGTGTTCAAGCACAAGTAGAGGGAATTGATAGGTCTTTTGTGCCCTTTTTATATGTGGTCTAAGTGAGATTGCCTCAACCTTCCTTGCCTCATCACACATACACCCTCAGCAAGTGTATATGTGGAGTGGGGACTCAAGCTATTTGAAATGTCACTTGAGCACAGATGGGGACTTGTTTCCTTCAGAATCTCTTCTTCCAGTGGATCATGTTGAGGGGGTTCTGGAAGCCTGTAATGACTCTTCACATGTGCCAGCGCGAAACTGTGAATATCTAATTGACCGAAACTCGTGGTTGTGACACCACGATGTGTCCAGAGCCATCCAGGGCATTGTTAGGTGTGTTTCCTTTAGACATTGAGTTCAGCCCAACAAACACTTGGCCTACCTTGTGCCAGACTCTGGTGTGGTGAATGAGATATGGTCCCTGGCCTCCAGGAAATACTCTTAACATATGATATATATTAAGATGGGGCCGAGTGCCAGAGGAAGGGCACATGGATGCACCTGAGAGTCCAGTGTAAGCTTCTAAGAGTGCTGGAGGGGGTACAAGAGGTGGCCAGGTAAGGAACTGTGAGGGAGCCCTGCAGGAAAACATAAAACTTGCATGAAGCTTGGCAGAAAGCTCCACACTTTCATCACTCAGGCCTTGAAAAAAGCTGTGGGATCTGGCAGTCAAGGCCATTGGTATGCTTCATGAGAGCAGTTTCATGACATGATGGGGCAAAAAACAGGTTTCAGCATAAATGGGGAGCAAAGAAGTGAAAACAATGGGCAGTCTGACCGAAGAGATGGGGAGGACTTGAGGGTAGTCTCAAGCCTGAGCAAGCAGGGCTGGAGAGGAACTAGGGGGAGGACACAGAGGGAGCAGGACCTTTAGTACAGCTGGAGATGTACAAAGGGAAGGTTCCTGGTGGGGAGAGCGTTAGATCCAGTTTTGGGGAGAGGATTGGCTTTGTGCAGGAGGAAGGGCTTCTCATGTCTGGCCATCTGGTCTGATTTGTAGGTGCTGGAGGTGGACACTGAGCTGATTTACTCCAGGTTAGCTCCATCTTCTTCACTAGGGAGGGGAGGCTTTCCAGGAGAGGAGCCAGACAGGGACGCTTCTAATGGAAGAGGTGAAGGAGTGCAACCAGGAAGGGGAACATTTTATCCACAAATACTTCTGTATGCAATCTTCCAAACTAATGAATCATTGAACACTACAATAAATAAATAAATAAATACTAAAAAAATAGACTGTTTTAGAAAACATAACTCTAATATGAGCATTACGTTTAAATATAATTAGTAATTCTCTAATTACTATGACACATTACCTTGATTAAGTTACACATTTTAAACAATTCATTTGAAATCTATCTTTATTAGGGTTACTTTGTAAAGTTCCCCTTATTATCCTGAAATAAAATCATAGATAAGTATGGCCCAACTATAGAATAAAAATTAGCAAAAACCAATATAACACCCTAACTGAACACAAAAGAGAAATAAAGTAAAAGCAACATAAAACTAAACATATATTTCAACATTTAAGTGCTTGGGCACTACTACACTAAAGGATGTATTAACATAGTTTGATGCTTGAACTTGAAGACAGAACTGCTACAAAAGTGACAGACTTGAACACAGACTGATACAGAGGCATCATGTGGTAACTAAATCACTGTGAATGACACCACCATTAGTGATATACTTTTTGGAAATAAAGTCTTGAAAAATTTTCTAGCAAAATAGGGTAAGCCTTCCCTTAATTTGTATTGTTGCTGTTTATGAAAATTCAGTGTATATTCAAAGTGTATAAAAATTACTTTGTGTTTATATGTAAAACGAAATTAATCTCTAAGTGCAGATAATTATAAATTTTTTTTACTTTTTCATTTACATTTTATTTATTATTATTATTTGCTTAAAAAATCCACTTTATTAAGTTATGATTTGCATAGAAAAGCTGTATGTATTTAATGTTAATAATTAGATGAGTTTGGAGATAAGTATAAACCCCTAAAACCATCAGCATAATCTATGCCATAAACATATCCATTGGGGCGCCTGGGTGGCTCAGTGGGTTAAGCCTCTGCCTTAGGCTCGGGTCATGATCTCAGGGTCCTGGAATGGAGTCCCACATCGGGCTCTCTGCTCAGCAGGGAGCCTGCTTCCTCCTCTCTCTCTGCCAGCCTCTCTGCCTACTTGTAATCTCTCTGTCAAATAAATAATAAATTAAAAAAATCTTTAAACATATCCATCACCTCCAAAAGTTTTCTCTCACCATATAAATGATTTTTTCAACTGAGATAAATGTCTGGGGGAAATATTCAAAAGTCATATGGGATGTAGAACAATTCTTTATTGATGGGACTGTTCCATGCATTGTGAGATGACTTTATTTATGCCTCCTGCCCACTAAGTGCCAGAACTATTTTAGATTAAAGATTAAAGAGACTTGATAATTCAGTTATGATCTTTAATTGAATCCTGGATGGAACTCAAAACCAGCCTCAAAGAACATTATTAGGATAACTGAGGACATTTAAATAACAAATTATATAATAGATAATAGTATTAACATTACATTTCTTCATCATTAAGGCAATTACTGTTCTATTCCTGCAATTCTTCTACAGATCTGAAAGCTTTCAAGAAAAAATGTTTTTGTAGAAATATCCTCACAAATTTTCAAAATTGCCATGTGGGGGGAGTACCATTCCCATGGAGAACTGGTGCCCTGTGTCCAGAGGGAAGGAGATGGAGTTGGGAAAGGAGGAAGAAGTTAGAAGTGGGAGTGACATTCCTTCCCTGTGCACTGCCTCAGGGTGGATCTAGGAGGGGTACCTAGAAACACTTATAAATTTGGGTTTCCAAGAATAGTAATGGCTTGTAACCTATTTATCATCTGGAACTTTAGAAGTGGCAGCCTTGCTAATATTCCCAGGTCACGGTGGCGTAAGAATAGATTGCCATTGGGAGAGCATCAGAAAGTCCCCATGTGCCCAGGAAAAGCATATTAATGGTGATAAAAGGTGAAGAGCTCCTGCCAGTGAATGCTTAAGAGATCGATGAAGGTGGCTATGGCCCAGAGGCTCCCTCCATGCACACTCCCACATCCTGAACTCTGGGGCTATCTTTGGAACTTCATAGTTAAGCTCAGTAAAAAGGGGATACAAAATGGGGGATAGGGTGGGATAGATGACAAGGGACCCGCAAAATTTAAGTTAAGCTTAAAATGTCTGAGTGGTCACTAATTTGAATTTACTTGGATGTGACTAAATTGTTTGCTGCTGTCAGATGGAAATGGGAGATCAAATTAAATGGAGTTACAGAAAACCAAGTTACATTTCTTTCGGTAAATATAATTTTTTTTTCGGTAAATATAATTTTGTGGCTTGTAAAAACTTGAATCTGCTAAAGTAGTTAGATCAGATGTGTCCCTGGAGTAGAGTATTCACTTTCTAAATTCGATAGGATGGCTTTATTTATTTATTTTATATCAGGTTTTACAGTGCTATTGTTTGAATTCTCAGAGAAGTAGAAAGCTTGGGGCATCATTGTACATATAGAATGTAGCATCAGAGAGATGACAAGGGTGTGGACAAAGGATTGTGCAAATGTGGAAACATCATTTTGACAGAGACAGGGAGCTGCTGGGTGGGGGGGAGGTCATGTCTGAATTTGTGAGTATGAAAATTACCAGAAGTCTTGGGAGTCTCTTTTCCATTCTCTAGGAGATGAGGAAGACACTTTGCTCATTTAGTTGAAAAAAATCAATTTGAAAAAAATCTCAGTGAGGCCTGTGGAGAATGTGTGGGCTCTCGTAAAATAAAACCCCTGCACCTTCAGCTGGCCCCTTTGTTTAATCAGAGGATGCCACAGGAACCAGCAAGGGCAGATGGCTGAGATCCTATCGCAACAGCCCCAGGAATTAGAACATTAATTTTAAAGGAGGATTAAAGCACAGAAGAACATTTTTAAAACATCATGCATTTTCATAAGTATCTAGGTACGCTCCCTGGCTAGATGTTTATGTGATGGGTCTTTGGAACAAAAACTGTGACAGAAGCAGGGGAGCTCTATGTGGGGGGAAAATATCAATATTTGTCTTGCTAAAGTACCAGAAGGGCTTCTTCTTTTGTCTCGGTTCTGGCCCATAGGATGGAAAGAGAGCCTGGTATTATTTCAGCTTGGTTGATCATGGTGTTTCTGGGAATTGAGGCCTCTCTGAAGACATTGTGCCTTCCATGAGGTAGTCTTAGGGAGTCGTAGGCATGTAGGAGCAATGAAGCAGTCTACCCATTCCAGGCCAGACCTTTAAGGGATTTCACTGCCTTGCACTTTAGACATCAAGTCATCCTGGTGTTGTAGTCTTCAGACTGGTGAATGTGTACTCCTGGGGATACCTGATGACTTTCCATGCAGCAGGGGACACAGAGAGCATTTAGATGTCCAGACTCTATGTATCTTCTTTCCTAATGTCTATCTGCCTGGGAACATACCTGACATCTGCAGATTCTCTTTCTTATTTCTTCTTACTTTAGAGACATAGGCATACCTCTTTCCTGATCATGGTGCTTTGTTTCATGATGGATAAGTTTCTGGTGGCAACAAACAAAAGGCTTTTGGCTGACAAAGTGACTGGCTTGAATGACTGGGTTAAAAATCCTTTCACTACTCAGTTGGTTAATGACACTTCACTTTCATCAAAATTGATGTGTGTTCCTCGTCCCTGGCCTGCACCTTTGTTTTTACCCAGGGTAGCTTTACAGACATAATTATTATGTCTATGATAGCATTGACTGTATCTGAAATCAAGATGTATCTTATAGTTAATAGCATCTTATAATTCTTTCAGTTAGATCTCAGTCATGAAGTTGTTATATGCTATTCATATGGCATAAATTCCTGACAATTCCAAGTAAGAAAACTTCAGAATAAAAACTTATGGAATGGTGTCCATGGCTTAGAAGAAAAATTCCAGAGACTACAGTGGAGCACTTTTATGAGAAAAATCCCGGAGACTATAGTGGAGCACTTTTTTTTTTTTTTTTAAATTTATCAGAGAGAGAGGGGGGGAGAGAGCGAGCACAGGCAGACAGAATGGCAGGCAGAGGCAGAGGGAGAAGCAGGCTCCCTGCCGAGCAAGGAGCCCGATGTGGGACTCGATCCCAGGACGCCGGGATCATGACCTGAGCCGAAGGCAGCTGCTTAACCAACTGAGCCACCCAGGCGTCCCTATAGTGGAGCACTTTTTTTTTTTTTTTTCCCCAATTTATTTATTTTCAGAAAAACATTATTCATTATTTTTTCACCACACCCAGTGCTCCATGCAAGCTGTGCCCTCTATAATACCCACCACTTGGTACCCCAACCTCCCACCCCCCCGCCACTTCAAACCCTTCAGACTGTTTTTCAGAGTCCATAGTCTCTCATGGTTCACCTCCCCTTCCAATTTACCCAAATTCCCTACTACTCTCTAACGCCCCTTGTCCTCCATGCTATTGGTTATGCTCCACAAATGAGTGAAACCATATGATAATTGACTCTCTCTGCTTGACTGATTTCACTCAGCATAATCTCTTCCAGTCCCGTCCATGTTGCTACAAAAGTTGGATATTCGTCCTTTCTGATGGAGGCATAATACTCCATAGTGTATATGGACCACATCTTCCTTATCCATTCATCCGTTGAAGGGCATCTTGGTTCTTTCCATAGTTTGGCGACTGTGGCCATTGCTGCTATAAACATTGGGGTACAGATGGCCCTTCTTTTCACGACATCTGTATCTTTGGGGTAAATACCCAGGAGTGCAATTGCAGGGTCGTAGGGAAGCTCTATTTTTAATTTCTTGAGGAATCTCCACACTGTTCTCCAAAGAGGCTGCACCAACTTGCAATCCCACCAACAGTGTAAGAGGGTTCCCCTTTCTCCACATCCTCTCCAACACATGTTGTTTCCTGTTTTGTTAATTTTGGCCATTCTAACTGGTGTAAGGTGATATCTCAATGTGGTTTTAATTTGAATCTCCCTGAGGGCTAATGATGATGAGCATTTTTTCATGTATCTGATAGCCATTTGTATTTCTTGATTGGAGAAGTGTCTGTTCATATCTTCTGCCCATTTTTTGATGTGTTTGTCTGTTTCGTGTGGGTTGAGTTTGAGGAGTTCATTATAGATCCTGGATATCAACCTTTTGTCTGTACTGTCATTTGCAAATATCTTCTCCCATTCCGTGGGTTGCCTCTTTGTTTTTTTGACTGTTTCCTTTGCTGTGCAGAAGCTTTTGATTTTGATGAAGTCCCAGAAGTTTATTTTCGCTTTTGTTTCCTTTGCCTTTGGAGACGTATCTTGAAAGAAGTTGCTGTGGCTGATATCGAAGAGATTACTGCCTATGTTCTCCTCTAAGATTCTGATAGATTCCTGTCTCACGTTGAGGTCTTTTATCCATTTTGAGTTGATCTTTGTGTACGGTGTAAGAGAATGGTCAAGTTTCATTCTTCTACATATAGCTGTCCAGTTTTCCCAGCACCATTTATTGAAGAGACTGTCTTTTTTCCACTGTATATTTTTTCCTGTTTTGTCGAAGATTAATTGACCATAGAGTTGAGGGTCCATATCAGGGCTCTCTACTCTGTTCCACTGGTCTATGTGTCTGTTTTTATGCCAGTACCATGCTGTCTTGGTGATCACAGCTTTGTAATAAAGCTTGAAATCAGGTAAGGTGATGCCGCCAGCTTTATTTTTGTTTTTCAACATTTCCTTAGCGATTCGGGGTCTCTTCTGATTCCATACAAATTTTAGGATTATTTGCTCCAGCTCTTTGAAGAATGCCGGTGGAATTTTGATCGGAATGGCATTAAAAGTATAGTGGAGCACTTTTATGAGAAAAATTGCTTCTCCAGTGTTCTTGATAGCACAGAAGATGAAAACAGGTAGGAAGCTGTGGTCATTAATGTCTCAGTTGAAAATTGATTCAGAAGACCTAGACTCAGACTGTGAAGATGTTGTAGGAGTACTGTAGTCAATTTATTTCATTTATATTACTCTTTTTATGAATGCATAAAACTGATATATAATTAAAATCTGTGTTTAAAGTAAAAAGATCTCTTCCAAAAACTCTAAAAGAAATCCAAAATGATAAAAAAGCATTATATCATGGCTTAATTGGCAGGACTTTTTCTGCCTAGAGACATATTAAAAAATGTGTTCTAAAAGCAGTGATGTAGTAGATTCAGTGAAATGCAATATGTTTAATAATCATATATCAAGATATATGATTATTGTGTTGCTTCAAATAATTGTGTGATGGTAATTGTAATGATAATGTAATTCAGAGGAAAAATGTTAGTACTTAGAACTATAAGGGAATAGGAAATTTAAAAAACCTCTCTTTGTATATAGACACAAATTTGTAGTAGTAGTTTGTACAGGGTCTAACACATATCCCTGTGTTTCCCTTGAAAATTTAAACCATCCATGTGTGTTTATTATAGCATCCTGGGGTACCCCAGCACATAGTTTGGGAACCACAACTATGGGTCATATTCTTAATCTTCTTTGCTGCCTTAATGAAGTTCAGGCTTTCTGGTTTTCCTGAGGTGGTTAGGACTTTGGCAGCAGTCTTGGGCATGAAAACTTAATGAAACTGGGCAAAGAAGAAGCCAAAAATAGACCAAGGAAAACCCTGTGCTCAGTGTGAGCTTTTTACTGGGACAAATATCCATTTTTGTATCTAATTTTGAGAGACCACTAATCCTGGCTAACTGTTAAAGATTTTCACATTGCCACATGCAACATTGTTTCTTTCTTCTAATGCAGTCTGAAATTATAAACTCTGAGGGGACAAAAATCATGTCTTCTTCAAAATTATATGGGACATCAAAAATTATAAATAATTTTATATTATGCCCAGCACAGTGCCTGGGCTTGAGAAGGTACTTAGTAAATATTTATTGATCTAAAAATCAGTAAATCAATGGAATAAAGAAAAATATATTGTATGCAATACTAAATACAATTCTTTGAACTTTCTTTGTTGAAAAAAACTACTTAGACATAGTGTGATGTTTTCTTAAGACAGATACTCTTCTACATGAAAGGGAGTATCAAATTTGAGACCCAGATATGGTTTAAGAAGAGCACTAAGCTCTGCAGGGTGGGAATGAGGCCAGTCCACGTCCCCTTCCATCATGGAGACAAACACCAGGCAGTCCTGCTTCTATACCTAACATTTCTAGTTTTCAAATTCTACTTATCCTTTGCCTACAAAAAAAGAAAACACTTTTTTTTCCCCCCTGTGAAAAGAGAATAAAACACTAATTTTTTGGTGTAAAAATCTACTCTCTATCTTGATGTAGAGTTCTTTCTTTCTTTTTTTTTTTTTAAATGCCAAACTGCAACACCCCACCTACTTTCTTTTAAAAATATAATTAAAAGTTTGCCGTTTCAGGGACTTCTGGTTGGCTCAGTCAGCTAAGCATTTGCCTTTTGTTCAGGTCATGATCCCAGGGTCCTGGGATCACGTTCCACATCAGGCTCCCTGCTCTCCCTCCACCTGCCTCTCCCCCTGTTCATGTGTCCTCTCTCTCTGACAAATAAATCAAATCTTGAAAAAAGAAAAAAAAAGTTTGCAGGTGTTATTCTTTAAGGCCATTTGAATTTCTGAGTTCCTGGGATTCCCTGTGTTTTCTGTGAAACTTTGAATCTCTGTCTTGAGCTTCTGCCATCTGTGTCTCCTGTCCTGGCTGCTCTACCCAGTGTTAGACCTCCTCTGCTGGCACAGCGCACCTGCTCTTGCTCTGGGTTCTGCAGTTCAAGGTGGAGAGCGGGTGGATGCAGGCACCAGAGATGAAAAATGGAGGCCTGCACAAATGCTAGAACATCAAACCACAAGGCTTCTTTAAGCCCGCAGTGAAGTAAAAATGATGAAGAGGTGTTTTTAGCAACAACTGGTGACCCTGATGATTATTTCAAAGTCAGTTATTTTGAATAGTTTAAGGTGTTAACCTTGGCCCAGCCCGGCTGCCTTTAGCCACTGAGGCTGAAGGTGTCCAAAGTGAATTACACAGAAGGCCATTTAGGCTGAGCCTCTTGGCATTCTGAATCGGATGCCATTTTTAATTTTTATTTTCTCATGGTTGCTGTGCGTGTGTTCGTGTTTGCAAAAGCAGTTTAGGCCCTGGAATTGCAAGCTGTTAGGACTGGGGATGTTTTGTTATCTCCTATCTTTGTTCCTCACCTCATTTTGAAGGATTGTTACACATTTGTAAGTACAATGGGATTATTTATTCATTGTGTCTGTCCACTCTTTTCTGTGCCACAAAAGGAGAAATCGCCTGCACGGCGACTTAAGAGCTTTCTGACCGCTCCAAAGTCATGACATTTCCTTTGCTTTTTGATGGCTGGCTTTGAAAAGCGGGGGAAGCTGGGTGACAGACTCTGTTGGCTCCAGGAGGGAGATGACTTGTCGTTGTTGTGAAAAAGCATAGTTAGTCACTTTACAAAAGCAAATTGCGGACTTAATAGAACCACAGTCTTCTTTGGAGATTGCTACAAGGTGGATTGTCTTGATAAAACATTTGAAGCCAGAAATCCATCAAGCGTCAGTGAATACAAGCACTGACCTGAACCCAAGCACACAACATTCTCACCAAACTTCAAAGTTATTTTTTTTTAATAGAGAAAGGATAACTGTCCAGTACCTTTCATTTTGTCTTCTTTGCAATTCTTCCAGTTCCAAATCAAATGAAAGAGTATGATGATGAACTATTTCGAGTATATCTGAGACCGTATGCACTGGTATCTGTAGGCTCAGCTTTTTGGCTTTCTGCAGAAGCTGTGAACATGCACTTGAAGCTGAGTATTTAGCAGACCCTTTCATGGCCAAGGGCAAATCTCTCTGTTAAACAGAACATATTTCTTCCTTGCATTACCCTCTCCTAAGCCCCTTGATCACTATGATGTTTCCTATCACTTCTTAGGTGATACTGAAAGAGTGACCTCAAGTCATGTTGCTTTCCTTCTAGGTACTTACCTGTCTTTAAGGTAAGACCTTACCTTACCTGCCACCAAGTAAGGGTAGACTCTTTAAGCATGGCAGCACTTAGCCAGATGTAGATGAGAGTAAGCAAGTAAGAGTCAATGGCTACTGGTACTTTTTCCTTCAAAGTAACAGCTATCCTAAGTAATACTATGAATGGCTGACTGTGTTGTAACTGCCAAGCCCTCTCCCAAACCATTATTATAGAGTCTTAGTTTTCTGCTGTTAAAGGGAGTGAGGTGCCCTTCCTACTCATGGGTTGTTGATAAGGCACAATTCAATGGGCTATGTTGAGAAAACAACAACATCACAAAGCTGAGATTTAAAAAAGGGATTTTATTTGAAAAGTGAAACATGCAGAATGGTTGTGTTCTGTTGTGAACAAAGTACTGAACAAGATGAAGGAAGACTTAGGTTTGCTGACCTTAGGTTGCTGACCTAAGAAGACTTAGATTTGCCCCTGTTTGCTGACCCTTCAGCTTCGGCCCTTGGAAAAGCTGTGATCGTAGCACTTGTCTTTCTTTTTAATCTCTCCTTCTTTCCTTTCTGGAAAAGAAAAATACAGAAAAAATAGAAAGATCAAAGTAAAATCAATACTTGTATACTCACTACCCAGAATTAACTAATATTAACACATAGATATTTTTGCTTTAGGTTTTAAATACCATTTAAAAGCAATGATGGTACCTTACAGTTAAAATTGAAGTCTCCTTTATTTTTTCTCCCCAGTGCCATTCACTTTCTCCAGAAAAATGAACTTTATGACCTTCGTTCTCCCCAATCTCCCAGCAAAAGCCTACAGTGTTTCTAGTACCATGAATTACTATTATTATTTTTTAAAGATTTTGCCTATTTATTTCTTGAGTGTGCACAAGAGGGAGCACAAGCAGGGGGAGGAGTGGAGCTGGAGGGAGAAGCAGCTGAGCTTCTCCCCGCTGAGCAGGAGTCTGACTGGGGGCTTGATCCCAGGACCCCTTCAGTCATGACCTGTGCTGAAGGCAAACGCTTAACCAACTGAACCACCCTGGTGCCCCTACCATGAATTATTTTTTAAAAAATGCAAATGGTGTCACAATGCTTATAGTACTCTTATTGTTTTTTCACTCAATATTTTGTCTTCCAAATCTTCCCATATTGAGATATGTGTGTGTTTATTCATCTAAATTTCTGTATAGTATTTAATTAAATGAATATACAAAACTCTTCCTCTTGATTTGTTCAAATATATCAGGTATTCTGCCAAAGTCATCTTTTGAAGAAGTGTCCCCGGAGGACCTCCTCCATTTGGCACTGATTACCTTTATACTGGCAACACATCTGTTATCCTGAGAAATTTCCTTTGCCTATCCTGTATTGGATTTCTTCTTTCTTTTATTCCTTTGTTTTCGCAAAAACCATGTCACAGTAGCTTCCTGAAAAGTAATTCATGGGAGAGAAATTTTTTGAGAACTTGAATATCTAAAAATGCCCTGTTTGCCCTCAAGCTTATAATACTTCTGTTGGATATATAGTTTAAGGTTGAAAATAATTTTCCTTCAGAAAAAAATTAAAACTATTGCTTCATTATTATCTGTTTTGTGTGTGTTGAGTTTGAGGAGTTCTTTACAGATCTTGGATGTCAGCCCTTTGTCTGTACTGTCATTTGCGAATATCTTCTCCCATTCAGGGGTTGCATCTTTGTTTTGTTGACTGTTTCCTTTGCTGTGCAGAAGCTTTTGATCTTGATGAAGTTCTAAAAGTTAATTTTTGCTTTTGTTTCCTTTGCCTTGGGAGACAAAAAATAGGCAGAAGACATGAACAGACACTTCTTCATTGAAGACATACAAATGGCTAGCAGACACATGAAAAAATGTTCATCATCACTAGCCATCAGGGAGATTCCATTCAAAGCCACATTGAGATACCACCTTACACCAGTTAGAATGGCCAAAATTAACAAGACAGTAAACAACATGTGTTGGAGAAGATGTGGAGAAAGGGGAACCCTCTTACACTGTTGGTGGGAATGCAAGTTGATGCACTTTGGAAGATAGTGTGGAAATTCCTTAAGAAATTAAAAACAGAGCTTCCCTATGACCCTGCAATTGCACTACTGGGTATTTATCCCAAAGATACAGATGTAGTGAAAAGAAGGGCGATCTGTACTCCAATGTTTATAGCAGCAATGGCCACGGTGGCCAAACTATGGAAAGAACAAAGATGCCCTTCAACGGACAAATGGATAAGGAAGATGTGGTCCATATATACTGTGGAGTATTATGCCTCCATCAGAAGGGATGAATACCCAACTTTTGTATCAGTATGGATGGGACTGGAAGAGATTATGCTGAGTGAAATAAGTCAAGCAAAGAGAGTCAATTATCATATGGTTTCACTTATTTGTGGAACATAAGGAATAATACAAAGGACATGGGGAGATGGAGAGGAGAAGGCAGTTGGGGGAAATTGTAGGGGGAGATGAACCATGAGAGACTGTGGACTCTGAGGAGCTAACTGAGGGTTTTGGAGGGGCGGGGGGTGGGAGGTTGGGTGAGCCCGGTGGTGGGTATTATGGAGGGCACGTATTGCATGGAGCACTTGATGTGGTGCATAAACAATGAATTCTGGAACACTGAAAGGAAATTTAAAAAATAAATAAAAATTAAAAAAAAAAAGTATTGCTTCACTGTCTTCTACTTTTAGAGTATTGTTATTTATACCTATGAAGCTATTCTGATAATTGTTCTTTGACACCTCTTGATATTGTATTTCCTTTTTGGAAGCTTGGAGGATCTTTCAGTGTTCTGAAATTTCACGATGGTGTGTCCTTATGTGTGTTAATTTTCATCTATTGTTCTGGGCAGTTACTGGGTCCATTTAGTCCTAATATGCATTTTAGGATATTCATTCAGTTTTATGCATATTCTTCAGTTCCAGGAAAATTTTTGAATTGTTTCTGTAATAATTTCCTCTCAAGGTTTTATAGTTTCTCTTTTATCTTATATCTCTTTAGTTCTCTGTTCTACTTTATGGGATAATCTTTTGACTTTATCTTTTAACCTTCAAAATGAGGTTTTTCATTTCTGCTATCTTTTTAATTTCCCGGGGTCTTAAAAAACTCCTTTTTTCATTAAAAAATGGTATCTTGTTATTAGTTCATGGATATATAGTGTCTTCTCATGTCTGTAATGATATTAATAATAGTTTAAAAAGTTTTATTCTTCCCACATGGAGTCTGTTTTCTTCAAATTGCATTTTTAGCTTTGGTCTTTCAATTAGGACTTCTTTAAACAGTTGGGGCTCCTTGGCTCCTTGGTTGTACTCTTGTATTTGAGTGGAACACTAAACCTCATTGGGACTTGCTAGCTGTAGGCATCACTATAAAAAGATCAAATTGGGAAATTGTATTTAGAAACTCTCAGTGTAATATTCTTTAGATATATTTTTGTGGGACTTTCCCCTAGAAGAGCTTTTTATGTTCTTAACTGGAACATAATATATAAGACTGTTTATCAGAATTTTGGAAACTAAGTGGAGAAAATAAGCCAGGAGTCTCAACCTTCAGAATTAAAATGTTTACTTTAATCCTCCTATTTTTATAAGATACCCTTTCCCTCAACTAGGCTGGTGTCTCCCAATCCATAGACTTTTAATTTTATCTTCTCCACAAACATACTACCTGGTCAAGGATGGGTAGTTTCCCTTACTAACAGAGCAAGGATGAGGACTTGGGGGTCTAAATGCTTCTTAAAAAGACTTTAACCAATTTTCTTGTTTATAACTCGTTGTTACTCTCACATCTAGTGGTACTGGTAAAGCCAATTCATAAACTTCTTGAGATTCTAGCCAGTAAATCAGGTTGCTTCTTGATGTCTTCACTGTCAGTTTAGAATTTGGCTTCTTGGGGTCTGTTAAGTAAATTCCTGCTTACTTATTTGCTTTGCAGTTTACTACTTATGCTGCTGCTGTTAATCTTTTCATTTTTTGTTTTTGTGGTTTCATGTCTTAGAAGTCCATTGATTGTTATTTTACTGAGATTTAAGGAGGAAACAAATACTAGTATACACATTTGATTTTCTGTCTTTAATTGGAAGCCATTTTTGCTTTATTTTTCTCTACAGTTAAAATTTTTGATTTTCACATATTTTTGATTAATTTGGAATTTATTTTTATGTGTAGTACAATGTTATCGTTTTTGTTTTCCAGATAAAAAGCCAAATTTTCCAAAATTAAAAAAAAGATTTCATTTATTTATTTGTCAGAGAGAGAATAGAAAAGGGGAGTGGCAGGCAGAGGGAGAAGCAGGCTCCCCTCTGAGCAATGGAGTACTCAATACAGGCCTCGATCCCAGGACCTTGGATCACGACCTGCACAGAAAACAGACAATCAACTGAGCCACCGAGGTGTCCCTTTCCCAGCATTTTTAACTGAATATTTTATCCTTTCCTCTCATTATGTGAGCCAGTCTGTCATATACTGTATTTCTGGGCTTCCTATTTTGTTTATTAATCTCTATCTTTTCACTAGTACCAGCTGTTTTAATTACTATAAAGTTTATGATATCTTGGTATCTGCCAGAGTCACATTACCCTTGCTCTTCTTCAGAATTGTATTGTCTCTTTTTAGAACCTTTCTTTTCCTATATGCACTTCAGAATCAATTTTCTAAGTTCCACTCGGTTACTGGGATTAGAATCACATTGATTTTATTGGATAAAATTATATCTTCATTCAGTTTCTTATCCATGAACAAGGTATATCTTATTTATCCAAGACTTCTTTTATTTTTTTTATAATATTTTATAATTGTTTCTTAAAATTCCTTGTTAGATTTATTCCCAGTTCCCTCAAAATTTTTGCTGTTTTGTGAATTGCAAATACATATATACCCCACTATATTTAAAAGTTGTAATTGGTTGCTGGTTATTTTATTACTAGGAATGTTACTAATTTTGGTATATTGATTTTAGAGCCAGTAAAACTCTTTTGTTGCTTTAATATTTGGTTTGTAGATTATCCTACATCTATACATGGAAAATAATAGTTGCAAATAGTGGCAATTTGGTATCTTTCTTTCCAAACTCATTTTTCTCTCCTTTGTCTTACTTAATTGCCTAGCACCTCCACAACATTGTTGTGGACAGCGGGGAGAGCAGGTATCTTTATTGTATTTCTGACTTTAATGACAGTCTTTCCAAATTTCTATCATTATGTGTTATGTTTGCTCTAGGTTTTTGGTGGGAACTTTTTTCTTATTATAATAAGAAAATTCCCTTCTATTCATAGTTCATTCCAGAGAACTTAACAAGTCACAAATGAATGTTTAATTTTGACAAATGACTTGTCAGCACCTACTGAGTCCCCCCACTTGACTTATTAATGGTAGTTACATCTTAATAGATTTTCTGTTGTTTAACTTTCTTTGCATATTGGGGTAAGCCCCAAATGATTATGATGTCGTTAAGAAAACATGCTATTGAGTTTAATTTGTTAATGTTTTAGGATTCTTTCATCTATATTAATAATTATGTAAGATTATTCTATAATTATTGTTTATTGCACTATACTACCCTAATTTTGTTATCAAATTTGTTATAAACTTAGTAAAATAAGTTTGTGGCTTTCCTTTCTTCCCTCCTTGAAACATTTTATGTAAGAAAGTTTCCTTTCCTTGAGGTTTTGGTAGAAATGGTTTATAAACCAAAATGAAACCTTGTGGCTTTTTATAGGCCAAAATTTTTGAACTGATTCCATTTCTAGTCTCCAGTTTCTGGCAAGACTCTGAAAGGACTGCTTTGTGATGTACTGAGGCTGGTTAACTATCTGAGTTGACTGAACTTACTAGAATAGGTCTGTAGCCAGGCACTAAGGGGAAGATGTTCTTTAACCAGCAGTCCTGGAGGTTGTCATGCAGATCTGTTTCAAGTACGTTGGCTTTTTTTTTTTTTTAAGTTTATTTATTATTATGACAGAGAGCTAGAGAGATAGCACAAGCAGGCAGAGGGAGAGGGAGAAGGAGAAGCAAGCTCTCCGCTGAGTGGGGAGACTGACATGGGGCTCGATCCCAGGACTTTGGGATCATGACCTAAGCCAAAAACAGCTGCTTAACCAACTGAGCCACCCAGATGCTCCAGTATGTTGTCTTTAATGTACTAAAAACCAAATATTACCATAGAAAATAGGAGAAAGTTACTAGTAAATGTCAGCGACTTACAATGAACCCCAGATTATGCTGTTTGTTCTCTAATTTAAATGTGCATTATTAAAAAAATAACATCTTGTATCATCTGGACATCTGTAGTTCCACAACCTTTAAGGTAATAAATGGAACACTCTCCAATGTCCTTTACAGTCTTGGGAGAAGATTATTTGGTTGTCTTGCAAACAAAGTTGATTCCAGAGCTGTGGTTATGCAAGGACATAGCGTTGGGTCAGAGGGTTGTTTTTGGAAATAGTCTCAAGAGAAGCTACATTTTCCTGGGATCACTTCTTTTTTTATTTGCAAAGTAAAATTTAAAACATTTTAAAGAACCTTCATTTTTAATCATTTGGCTTCTTGTGTTTAAGTAAAATTTTCACTTGAAATGAATACAGGCCTATCTCAGTAATTACTTTCCAAATCTTAAAGAACTTAGATAAGCTTCCTTCTTAAATTCAATTCTCTTTTGAAGAGAAACAAGTAATGACTTTCAAAGTACTTAATGTATTATAAAGGAGTGGCAATGGGACATAAATTTCCTTTAATATAGCCTCTTATTTTAGAAACATAGGTACAGATGTGATTGAAGGAAAGTCTTTTAAAGTATATCAGTTGTCTTATCTGAAAACAAGGGTATGCACTGAAAATTGGGTCATAAAAACACAAACTTTATCTCCTGTTGTTAATTCAGTATGCCAAAAACACCTGCTGGAGGAAGGGCATCCTTTCAAGTCCCATTAGTTAATTGCCACAGAAAGCTGGATTTTTGTCTTCGTTTGTCATTTTAGCCCAGGGAGAACTAATTCTTATAAGCAAATAAGTTAATTCTTAGTCTTTTTTTTTTCTTACTACTCTGAATGTAAAGTGATGTGCTTGGGTTTCTTGGACCTTGTTTCAGAAGAAAAGGAAGAATCTGACCTTCTGTGAGATAGACACTAGAGTAGCAAAGTGGGGGCAATGGCACTTTGCTAACAGCTGGGCTTTATTCCCAAACCCCAGTATGGATTGCCAGTTCCCATGCAGGAACGAGGCATAAGTGACCTTAACTGAAAGCCCTCTAATGACATCTTTCTGTTCAGGTAAACGAATGTTTCCATTTTGATGGGCTCATTCATTAAATCTCATGCTGAATGAAAGGGAACAGGAGGTATTTGCATAGTTCACTGCAAGAGGATCCTGTGTTCTCCTTTGGACCAAGTTAGCTTTTGCAGCTAATGTTAGTGTAATCTGTGTCCGTGCTCTTTTGTGTTCGACCCTAGGCATATAACCCTGAATCCTTAGCATTAAGAATGACTTTAAAATTGATTGTCTTGTTAGTGTGTCAGTTACTTAGCTCTTTCTCCAACGTCTGGAAATTTTTCCCTTTTCAGCTGTGTATATGTGTGTACACCTAGGTGTGTGCATATGTGTGCATGTCTCTGTGTGTGTGTGTGTGCGCGTGTGTGTGAGAGAGAGAAAGAAGGTCATAGCATCATTTTATGATAGGGTTTGGAAATGGGATGTAAAGAAGGATCTCATATTAGGAGTTCTAGAGTTGGGTGCTAGGGCATGGATATAACTAAGGCAGTAATTACTGAAGACATTCTATGGCTTGTCCATCATGGGTGCTGTACATCAGAGCAGTTCTACAAAATTCAGCTCAGTGCTGTGCCTTTGGAGAACAAGCCCTAATCCTCATTTTTTAATAGTATGAGTACAGTGCTTGTACCTAGTAGGTAATCAATGACTTTTTGGCTATTAGTTGATTGGCTCTGTATTAAAGACACCCCAATACTAATGTAAACACTCTAGCTCTCTGAACCTTAGCATAGGTCACAGGGAGAGGTTCTGCCCCATGTTTTTATCTTGGGAGGTGAGTGGCTAGGCAGCACCACAGGATGCTGCATGGGGATGAAATGATAATTATTATTCTGATGCTGTAAGATGTGTCTCCCTGCTTAAGAAGTTGCTTTTCCCATTTTTTTTTTTTTTGAGATGCTCCACAGTGGTGCCAAAACAACCATCCTTAAAGGAACAAATTCTGTCAGTCTTGCACTTTTGGGGTTTTTATTATTCCAATGTTATTTTTGTGAGTACTCATTTCCCCCAGTCCTTAGTGGATTGCACAGTGTTTAAAAAATGAAATTAACAGAGGCTTTAGCTTGTTGGAGCCACAGCCCTAGCAGCAGAGAAAGGAGAATGAGTCTACCTAGGAGAGAGGAGTTGTTTTAAATTTAGTTTTCTAGTGTCTAGTTGCTATGGCTAGTCTGGGTAAATGGATGAACAGTGAATAAAGAGAATGAACAGATAAATCAATATTAATATTTTCCTTTCTGTGCCTCAGAATCAATCATAAGACCATGGCTGGGTCCCAATTTTTGGCACCAATCAAAATGACAACCTTGGTTGCTGGGACCATTCCTTGATGCATTTGTTTTTGGAGGACAAAGATAAACTATGGAAAGTGGAATGCTGTATTTTTCCACCAGAGACATTGTTTGTGTCGTTCTCGTCTTTTCTTCTTTTAAAGAGGCCAATGAGGCCCTTTGGTCCAGGGCTTTGTGCTAATGTTCCTGGAGTCACCAGTGTGCTGCTCAGAGCACAGACCAACACAGCATTTCCTTTCCTGGGAGTTTCCAAAGGCTCTTTCAACATCATCATCTCAGCTTTCCCCACAAAATGCCCTACCTGAAAACTTTATAAATCTGGTAGCAAGTTAAGTGGAGAGCACTGTTAGAAGAACGGCTGCATAATATACAAGGCCCAGTGCAAAATGGAAACCTGGGGCTCCTTGTTAAAATTATGAATTTCAGGACAGTGACCACAGAGCATTAAATCAAGTGCAGGGTGCCTTCTAAGTGGGGGTCCCTGTGAGGCTGCACAGGTCACATGCCCATGAAGTCAACTTTGAATGTCAGGGTGTTCGCCTTCTCAAAAGGATGCTTTAGAGATACAGCTTCTCTGAGGCAGGGGCAGTCAGAAAGACTTTTTCCATGCTCTTCCCCCCACTCCCCACCTTATCTGATCTGGTGGTGCTGTGTCTCCCCACCTGGACTCCGGGGTTCCTACCCTTAGCCCCAGTCCCATCTCTTTCTACCTGCTCCTTCCCCCCACTGGCAGGTCTAGTTCTTCTTGCTCCTAAGACTGTGTCATTATTAGCAAAAAGGTTCAGAAGTATCTCTGCCAATTGTTACTCTCTTTTCTTCTTCTCTCCACATCTGTCATTTAAATGCAACTTCAAATGCTCAGAGTTCTACCACTTTCCTCTACCTCTACTCCTTTCACTCTGGTCCAAGCTGCCAGAACCTCTTGCTTGTACCATTGCAGTACCGTAGTATCTGAGGGGCTCTCTGTGCTTCAGCTCCCCTCTGCTCTTCCTTTCAGTCTATGCTCTAATAGGAAAACGTGTTTCTCCTCTCCTCAAATCCCATGAGTGATTCCCATCTCACCCAGGGCTGCCTTGCATCCTAATCCTCTATTACACAGCCACCCTAGTCTCCTTGCTTTTCCTTGAACATGCCAGGCATATTTGCACCAGGGGCTTTGTGCTTCTTGTCTCCTCCATGTGGAAAGTTCTTTTTCCAGACATGCACATGGCTCCCAACCTCTGAAGCTTTATATAACTCCTCTGCTTGGTGCTGTACACTTCCAGAACCCTATACCTCCTAATTTTGCTTCATATTTCATTTTTGTCCTTAGCACTTGTCACCATCTGCCACGTGATATGTTTTACTCATGTGTATACCTATTACCTGAATTCCCATACTAGAAAAACTTCATGGAGGCAGGGATTTTTCCTGTTTCCCTCTGTTCCCTCATTACCTAGGACAGTGCCTGGCAAATAACAGGTGCTTACTTAATGTTGGGAAGAGGATAACCCTCTGCCAGAAATTTTTGGGTGTTTTTTGCTATATTTCAAAGATGTCTGGCCTTGGCCTGCTTTAACCAGTGGGATGTCACTTCCTGAATATACATACTTGCTTCTCATTCATTTATTCAGAAATGTACTAGGGGCTGTGGATACAGGATGGAAAAGAGAGACTGGTCCTGGCCTTTACAGTGCTAGTATTTACAGTGCTAGTGAGAGTGAAGCAAAACGAAGAACAAAAAACAAATGAGAATTCTTCAGATGATTGTGAGAAGGGTGTGGTGGTTGGGAGAATAGCAGTCTTAGGTGTGGTGGCCTGAGAGGTCCTCTCTGAGGAGGTGACATTTCTGATGTGACCTGAATGATGAGAAGTCAGAATGTGAGAGTCTACTGGAAAAACTTTCCAAGCCGTAAAAACAAGGTATGGCAAGGAACAGAAAGGAGACATTGCAGCTAAAGTGTGGAAAAAGAGGTAGCAATGAGGTCAGGAAGATGGGATGATGGGGGCAACTTATAAGCCAAGTGAGCAGCTGGGATTTCCATTTAGGCTCTTGAGTCAAGGCTAAACAGATAACTCTGTACTGGCTCTCAGGCTTCAAATGCCTCAGATACTGATGCTCATGGGTGCCCTGTCCCTTGGAGCACAGACCATGGGCTTTGGAGTCAGGCAGACTGGGGTCCAAATTCAATTTTACCAATTACCAAGGACATGACTTTGGGTTTTGTTTCCTGAGCTCCACTCACTCACCAAGCATCTACTGTTATTTCCTGTGCATGGTGATGTTTCAGTATTTGTTCTGAATCTGGACATTGTTTGCTGGACAAGGGGTTAACGCTGTGGTTTCTGGATCTGAGGAGATCAGGGGAAATCTTGGGAAAGGGTTTGAGGCAGTGGCTTGTTACCAACCATGCAGGTGTATTTTAATGGTGCAGTATTTTAACGGAGTATTATCAGAGACCAAGTCCAGTAAAGAGGGTACAAACTTGTAAATCACCCCTTTCTACTTGGCACTTATAGTTTGGGAGTTGGATAGGGAAATGACATACACTGTCTTACTTAATTTGTGTACAGTCTCAGTTCGGAAGCAGCACAAAGTGAAGGTAAGGGTATAGGCTCCAAACAGCTCTCTGTGTTAAAATCCAGTCTGGGTCACCCATTTAGATATGTGAGTTTGGGCAAGTTATCGTCTCTATGCCTCAGCCAGCCTCTTCTGTAAAAAGGAGATAATAATTACCTGGAGATGGTACCAGCTTCCTAGGGTGGTTGTGAGAATTGAATGTGTTTATATAGACAACATACTTACAACAGTGCCTTAGGTACATCACACTATCCCCATGTACAGATGAGAAGACTGAGGTATGGCAATTAATGAACCTTCTTAAAGCTCACACTGATAGAAGTGGAGAAGCTGGAACTGGAACCTAGGTCCTTCGTTTTAACACTGTGTTCTTTCTATTCCAAAGTAATTGTTCCTAAAGAGACCACTGATGAAAATGCTATGTGGATATCTATTTGGAATAATAGCCCTTAACTCAAAACTATTTTAAGATTAAGTTTTTAAAAATACCTAAAAATTTTATTGTAAAAAAACTGTAACCCCATCAAAGAAAATAGAGAAAGTAGAGAAACCGAGAAAGTACTTCAGTAGGTCTGTTTTCCAGGTGGGTGAGATGAGGCCCGAGAAACAGCAGGATGGCCAGAAATGCTGCTGTGATAGGGGCAGACTCTGTGATCTGGAGCCAACTGCCTTATTTGGGAATGTCTCCACCATGGGTGAACATCCAAGGCAAAGCTGCTGCCTAGACTCTAAAGAAGTTCCATTCTTAACAGTTATCACCACCTGAAGAAGAGCGGGTGTCCTGGGTCACTGATGTGAGGGGGTGTGAGTGGTAGGACTTCAGACATCTGATCCCATTCCAGAAGATTCTCAATGCCCATTGTCAAGTTAAGAGTTCCAGGGCCTAGTGGAATGGTGGTCAAGACATAAGTAAACTATTTCCAGACTTATTTTATAATGGATTAAAAAAATACCCAGAAACACCCCAAGCATTTGGATTCTGCAGAACATACTTTTCCCAAAAGTATGCTTCAGTAGAGCAGTAAGAAGAAAATAAGAAGATGTTAGGAGATAATGAGCCAGAGGCATGGGTTGTAAAAAAAAAAAAAATGCTTTCTAAGATGCTGACTTAGGGACCCAGAATGGGACTGAAGAATTCACCTGAAAGCAAGAGAAATGGTAATCAAACAAGGACATAAATGAAATGAATAGCCCCCTTACTTGTGCACGTGTCTGTGGGCCTGTGTGGCACACTATGAATACTTTGTACCAACATCTATGTTCCTCTTATCAACTAAGGATGTTACTTTTGTGAGGACTGGTCTGTAGCATGTGTGGTGGACTTTTTTTTTTTTCTTCTCTTGACATCCATTACCTTTTTCTGTTTATTGTTGCCTCTTTTTCCTTTTTGGGGAATCTCACTTCCCCACTCTCAGTCCTTGTAGCTTGATCGAGGCTGACACTTCTCTGAATCTAGGCGTGGTGCCATGACACATAAGCATCAGATCCACAAGTAGCTCAGACCGCAGCAATTGGTTCTGGAGAACCAATGAGAAACAATGATGCTCTTACTGACAGTGTGGGGATAAGGCATTCCCTATCCACACATATGCAGGGGCTGTTTCTGGGTTTTCTGTGTTATTCTATCAATCACTTTTTTGATCCCTGTGCCAACACTGCCTGATTTTCAGTATTGTAATTTATGAGATGTCATGATATTTGATAGCACAATATCCCCAAGTTTATTCTTGGGAATATTATGTAACCATAAAAAAGGATGAGATCTTGCCATTTGTGATGACATGGATGGATCTAGAGAGTATAATGCTAAGTGAAATAAGTAAGACAGAGAAAGATAAATACCATCTGATTTCACCTATCTATGGAATCTAGAAATACCAAGATGAATGAACAAATAAAAATCAGAAACAGACCCATAAATACAGAGAAACTATGGTTACTAGAGAAGTGCAGGTGGGGAGGAGGAATGGGCAAAATGGGTGAAAAGAAGTGGGAGATACTTCCAGTTATGGAAAGAATAAGTCACAGGACTAAAAGGTACAGCATAGAGAATGTAGTCAATAGGACTATAAAATGTTGTATGGTGACAGGTGGCAGCTACACTTGTGATGGCCATAGCAAAACATATAGAGATGTTGAATCACTATGTTATGTACCTCAAACTAATATAACATTGTGTATGAAATAAAAACTCAGATAAAAACTAATTGAAAAGAGTAAAAATTAAAAAAAATCCAAACCTGATTTGAATTTGGAGTGAATCTATAAATCTTTTTGGAGTTAATTAACATTAAGATTTTGAGCTTTCTTAAATGCAAACATGGTGTATCTCTCAATTTTTTTCCTAGCTTGTTTTAATGACTTTCAATCAAGTTTTGTACACTTCTCCTTCAAGTCTTTACATATATTTGATTAGACTTATTTTATATTATTTGTTACTATTATAAATTGTTTTTTTGAATTACATTTTCTAATTTCTTGTGGTAGTATATTGAAATACAGCTGACTTTCATATATTGATCTTAAAAGTCAAGCTCCATTAAGAAATTCTCCTACTAATTCTGAAGCTGAATTCTCAACCTTCTTTTCATTATTGCCCCCACCCCAAGGAGCCTTTTGAGATTTTTTTGTTCTCATAGCTCTGTCTCCCTCCTCCAATTAATTTTAATACCATAGGTATTACTGTATATTTGTTTGAGATTTACCTGTGCTTTATACATAAATAGAGTAAAATTGTTTTGTTTTTTTTGCCTGCTAAGAACACATTTCCTCTCCCTATATCTCAGTGATATCAGTTATATCTCAGTGATATAACCTCACTGAGAATGCATGCCCTCGATAAAATACCATTTGAGACCTAAAGTACATATTTTAGAAGTTCTTTACTGGAATTTTCTTAGTGGTACACCCTCAGCCTTTGTGTGAGTAATAGCTTTGCTGTGTGTAACTCCGGGTTGACAGTCATCTTCTCTCAGTACTTTGACAACGTTATTCCACTAATTTCAAGGTTTCATTGTTGCAGTTAGGAAATCAGTATTGTCCATTTTCTATCTTTTGTAGGTGGCCTGTTTTTCTGATCTTTGAATGCCTTTAAGATCTTCTTCTTGTCTTTGGTGGTCCAAGTTTCACCATTATGTTTCTGCGGATTTATTTTTATTTATCCTGCTTAGTATGTGATATGTTTCCTAATTCTAAAGGGTAATTAGGAATTATGCTCAGCTATTTTCTCTTCAATATTTCTTTCCCCCTATTCTCTCTATTCTTTTATTCTGGTATACTCTGATTGGGTGCCTGTTACTGTCTTGCCCATATCTTTTAATGTCTTATGTTTTCATCTGCTTTTTTGGTGCCATAACTGAGATTATTTTTTTCAGCTCTATGTTTCAGTTCATTGTTGTTTTTTCAGATGTGGCTAACCTGATATTTAATATACCCATTAAATTTTAATTTCAATTATTACATTTTTAATTCTTGAAATAATAAAATTGGCCTTTAAAAATCTATTAGGTCATATTTTATACCTTTTAGTTTTACCTTTTATTTCTTCCATCATTTCATAAGAGTTGTTTCAAATTTTACTTTTGCTAGCTCAAATACATAAAATTATGAATGAAAAGGGAGAGATCACAACGAACACCAAGGAAGTAGAAACAATCATCAGAAGTTATTATCAACAGTTATATGCCAATAAGCTAAGCAACCTAGATGAAATGGATGCATTCCTGGAAAACTATAAACTCCCAAAATTGAATCAGGAAGAAACTGACAACCTGAATAGACCAATATCTAGTAATGAGATTGAAGTGGTGATCAAAAACCTCCCAAAAAACAAGAGCCCAGGACCTGATGGATTTCCTGGGGAATTCTACCAAACTTTCAAAGAAGAAATAACACCTATTCTCCTGAAGCTGTTTCAAAAAATTGAAGCAGAAGGAAAACTTCCTGACTCTTTCTATGAAGCCAGCATTATCCTGATCCCCAAACCAGGCAAAGGCCCTACCAAAAAGGAGAATTTAAAACCAATATCATTGAGGAATATGGATGCTAAGATTCTCAACAAGATCCTAGCAAACAGGATCCAACAGCACATTAAAAAGATTATCCACCATGACCAGGTGGGATTCATCCCTGGGCTACAAGGATGGTTCAACATTTGCAAATCAATCAATGTGATAGAACAAATTAATATGAGAAGAGAGAAGAACCACATGGTCCTCTCAATTGATGCAGAAAAAGCATTTGACAAAATCCAGCATCCGTTCCTGATTAAAATGCTTCAAAGTATAGGGATAGAGGGAACATTCCTGAACTTCGTCAAATCTATCTATGAAAGACCCACAGCAAATATCATCCTCACTGGGAAAAAGCTTGCAGCCTTCCCGTTGAGATCAGGAACACGACAAGGATGCCTACTCTCACCACTCTTGTTCAACATAGTATTAGAAGTCCTAGCAACAGCAATCAGACAACAAAGAGAAATAAAAGGTATCCAAATTGGTAATGAAGAAGTCAGTGAAGAAGTCTCTTCACAGATGAGAGATTCTCTATATGGAAAACCCAAAAGACTCCACCCCCAAACTCCTAGAACTCATACAGCAATTCAGCAACGTGGCAGGATACAAAGTCAATGTGCAGAAATCAGTGGCTTTCTTATACACTAACAACGAAAATACAGAAAGGGAAATTAGAGAATCGATTCCATTTACTATAGCACCAAGAACCATAAGATACCTGGGAATAAACCTAACCCAAGAGGTAAAGGATCTGTACTTGAGGAACTACAGAACACTCATGAAAGAAATTGAAGAAGACACAAATAGATGGAAGACCATTCCATGCTCTTGGATTGGAAGAATAAACATTGTTAAAATGTCTATACTGCCTAGAGCAATCTATACTTTTAATGCCATTCCAATCAAAATTCCACCAGCATTCTTCAAAGAGCTGGAGCAAATAATCCTAAAATTTGTATGGAATCAGAAGAGACCCCGAATCGCTAAGGAAATGTTGAAAAACAAAAATAAAACTGGGGGCATCACGTTACCTGATTTCAAACTTTACTACAAAGCTGTGATCACCAAGACAGCATGGTACTGGCATAAAAACAGACACATAGACCAGTGGAACAGAGTAGAGAGCCCAGATATGGACCCTCAACTCTATGGTCAAATAATCTTTGACAAAACAGGAAAAAATATACAGTGGAAAAAAGACAGTCTCTTCAATAAATGGTGATGGGAAAACTGGACAGCTATATGTAGAAGAATGAAACTCGACCATTCTCTTACACCGTACACAAAGATCAACTTGAAATGGATAAAAGACCTCAATGTGAGACAGGAATCCATCAGAATCCTAGAGGAGAACATAGGCAGTAATCTCTTTGATATCAGTCACAGCAACTTCTTTCAAGATATGTCTCCAAAGGCAAAGGAAACAAAAGCGAAGATGAACTTTTGGGACTTCATCAAAAAGAAAAGCTTCTGCACAGCAAAGGAAACAGTCAAGAAAACAAAGAGGCAACCCATGGAATGGGAGAAGATATTTGCAAATGACAGTACAGACAAAAGGTTGATATCCAGGATCTATAATGAACTCCTGAAACTCAACACACACAAAACAGACAATCATATCAAAAAATGGGCAGAAGATATGGACAGACACTTCTCCAATCAAGACATACAAATGGCTATCAGACACATGAAAAAATGTTCATCATCACTAGCCCTCAGGGTGATTCAAATGAAAACTACATTGAGATATGACCTTACACAGTTAGAACAGCCAAAATTAGCAAGACAGGAAACGACATGTGTTGGAGAGGATGTGGAGAAAGGGGAACCCTCTTCCACTGTTGGTGGGAATGCAAGTTGGTGCAGTCTCTTTGGAGAGCAGTGTGGAGATTCCTCAAGAAATTAAAAATAGAGCTTCCCTACGACCCTGCCATTGCACTGCCATTATGTGCAATGGCACATAGTGTATCTTTACATTAAAGATACAGATGTAGTGAAAAGAAGGGCCACCTGCACCCCCATGTTTATAGCAGCAATGGCCACGGTCGCCGAACTGTGGAAAGAACCAAGATGCCCTTCAACGGACGAATGGATAAGGAAGATGTGGTCCATATACACTATATGGAGTATTATGCCTCCATCAGAAAGGACGAATACCCAACTCTTGTAGCAACATGGACGGGACTGGAAGAGATTATGCTGAGTGAAATAAGTCAAGCAGAGGGAGCCAATTATCATATGGTTTCACTTATCTGTGTAGCATAACAAAAAACATGGAGGATATGGGGAGTTAGAGAGAAGGGGGTTGGGGTAAATTGGAAGGGGAGGTGAATCATGAGAGACTATGGACTCTGAAAAACAATCTGAGGGGTTTGAAGTGGCAGGGGGGTGGGAGGTTGGGGTACCAGGTGGTGGGTATTATAGAGGGCACGGATTGCATGGAGCACTAGGTGTGGTGAAAAAATAATGATACTGTTATGCTGAAAATAAATAAATTTAAAAAATTCTACTTTTGAGAATATTTAAAGTACTTGGGTGACAGCTATGTTTTTGGGTTTCTGCTGATCTTATATGTGCTTGTTCCTTTTTGTGAATTTTGTAATTTTTTAATTGTGAGCTTACATTTTGTTGTCTCTAATCTGTAAGACTTCTGAGGGCCCAATATATGGACATGTTTTTTTCATGAAGGATTTTTTTTCTTGTATCATCTGTGAGCCAGGGAGAATTACCAAACTGAAAACAGTTTAACCCCCTTTGAATGTCCTGGAATAATGCTGGAATACAGATTCAGCACTCCAGTGAGGGCCACGACTCAATTTTCCAATAGCAGATATAAAGTTAGTAATGTGAACATTTTCAATCAGGGAAACCCTTTTATATTTACTTACTGTCCAAGTTTCCAGCGCTAAGTTCAACTTGCTGTCCTTTTTCCTTCTCATTGAGGTTTCCTTATGTTTCTACACAGTCTAGCAGTGAACTAAAAAGTGTATTTGCTATAGTTCATTCAGGATCTAGTTGTATTTTAGAATGAGAGAACTGTGGGTATCTACTGTGTCATGTTGCAGAAGTTGAAGTCTGAAATGGCATATCATTATTCACTACAATTTACAATGCATTTTCACACATGATGTCTATTTTGATCCTTACAACTTTCAAAATAAAAACACTCAATTTCATCCATGTTAAAGATATATGTTTTAAGATTCTGGTTGCAAAGCAGTTTTTTTCATGCTCAGAATTTTTTAAACTAAATATTCAAAAGGAAGCATCTGTATCCCTTAAGATGTAGAGATTTTATGAGCATAGTTAGTTAAAAATGATTTTGAGGGCACCTGGGTGGCTCAGTGGGTTGAGCCTCTGCCTTCGGTTCATTCATGATATCAGGGTCCTGGGATTGAAAGCCCGCACTGGGCTTTCTGCTCAGCAGGGAGCCTGCTTCCCTCTCTCTCTCTGCCTACTTGTGATCTCTCTCTGTCAAATAAACAAATAAAATCTAAAAAAAAATGATTTTGAGCTGTCTGTATGAATCATTTTGTTTTCATATAGGAATCTGCAAAGGAGATGAAACAATCAAATGAGTTAGAGGAGGTAACAATGCAGAACTACAATTACCACGTATTACATTTTACCTGACTGGAAAAAAGAAAAACATGATTTTAAGAAGTCAGAGAGAATGGCAGAGATCATCTTTCTACTCTGCTTTCATCTTCTAATCTCCAAAGTCAAAGGAAGAAGAAAATGGTTGCCCTTAGTCAAAAGGGTCTTGAGAGAGACTGGAAGATATGGGGGTTTGGATTTATGATTTACAGTGTTAGAATGGGGGGTTGTTGAGTCTGAGAGTGAAAGTTGAAATTTACTCAGAAAAAGTATCTGTAGGAAAAAAACAGCATATTTTTGAAGTTTTAGAAATTGTCTCTCCTTTTTGATTTTCTTAACAGTGTCTTTGATGAGTGAATTAACAAATTTTGGTGAGGAACAAGCTCTCTTTTCTTTTATGACAAATGCATTTTGTATCTTGTCTAAGTTTATGAGCAGTTTTTTCTTTTTTTAAATTTTGTAGTTTAAATGTTTACTTTTAAACTCTAGTTTTAATGTATGGTGTGAGGTAGGAGTTGGATTCATTTTTTTCTCCTATATATTCAATTGTTCTAACATCAGTTGTTGAAAAGTCTTTCTTTCCCTGTTGAAGTACTTTGGCATCTTTGTCAAAATTTAATTGTCTGTGTATGTAGGACATTTTATCCTGTTCCATTGACATATTTATCAATATTCATTGAACAGTAACTTAAAAATCTGTGAATTTTTGGTATGTAAATTATACCACAATAACAAATGATATAATAATAAGAAATCTTATTCTATATCTGGATCATGTTGCCAAATAAATACAGTAATTAATGAATTAGAAAATACATGCTTCCACAACAACTATTCCATTTTTATACAAAAGTCCATCTACCCATACATTCATTTAACTATTAGGAGCTCTTGCCTGCCAAACACTGTGGTGGTCTCTGGGCATACAGAGAAATGATCTAGGGTCTCTCTTCATGAGGAGCTCATAGTTGAGTGAGAGGAGTTAGACATGAGAATGAAAATGTTGTGCAACCCATTGTTGTGACGATTTTGTGGTAAGTAAGTTGGGTACCATACTTGTTGTGAGGATTTTGTGGTAAGTTGGATACCATAGGAGCCAAAGAGTACCATCCAACCAGTTTAGAGTAGGGAAAGATTTATCAAAAAGCTTGTGAACTGGTTGACTGTTCAAAGTAAATGGGAACTGACCTGGCATAGATGATGTGCCTGCCTGTGGTCATGACTCCAAGGAGGGGTACAGGAGAGGGAGTTGGGAAATGAAAGTCTTTATGACTAGTGATTTTTACATGTTTAAAGTAGGCAGGTACACCTGGTCACTTAACTAATTGAAAGAAGAGCACCTTAATAAAAATAAAAATTTATAATCTTTATGAGAGAAGAAGTGAGCAGACTTGTTGGGAGAACGGCATGCAAACACATAGTGCCATGGAGAACAGGGTCAGGACAATTTCTGGCATTGGGAGTGGCAAAAATGCAGTATAGGGCTAGGAAATGGGTGAAGGAGTGGGAGAGTGGGCACTGAAAGATAGGCTAACAACACAGATGGGGATACCGTGACAACTAGAACACTTGGTTTGTTTCATAATTAAATCTAGCCCATTAATGATGCCTTTTTCTACTATGGATAGAAAAATATAATGGACTAAAAAGAAAAGCAAATAATAACTAGAGTAATCCCCTTGATCTATGTTTCCACTTTCTGCGGTTTCAGTTACCCACAGTCAACCACGGTCTGGAAGCAGATGGTCCTCCTTCTGACATTGCAATGCCAATCATTCTCCTCACTTCACCTCATCACGTGGGCATTTTGTCATCTTACATCATCACAAGAAGATGGGTGAGTACAGTATAGTAAGATATTTTGAGAGACAGGCTCACATAGCTTTTATTACAGTACAGGGGTGGCTCAGAGATATTATGGGTTTTGTTCCAGACCACCACAATAGAATGAATATCAAAATAAAACAAGGGAAATGAATTTATTGGTTTCCCAGCTGATATGAACATTATGTCTCCATTATACTGTAGTCTATAAAGTGTGCAAAAGCATTATGTCTAAAAACAATGTACATACCTTAATTAAAAGATTTGGCGAAAACTCCAGTGCAATGGACATAAACAGAAAGGAAATTGATTCAATTATATAACTGGAACCCCACAGGCAGGGCTGGGTTCAGAGTTGATTTATCCAATGGTTTAGGCTGCATTTCTGTGTTTTTTCTTCTTTCTGCTTCTCCGGCATGCCAGCATTTTCCTGGGACAGGTGTATGGCATCATGTATGGATAGGATAATGTCCAGAGGAAGTGTGAGAGTGTCCTTTTGGGATGGTCTCCCTGAAAAGCAAGGATGCATTTTTCTAGAAGATTCTAGCTAGTCTGTCCTCATTGGCTCATTCTTGAACCATTCACTAGTGAGGAGGATGAGGTTTTCTTTGGATTCTCAGGCTCATTACTAGAGTTCAGGAGTCATTTGCTTTCCTTAAGCATTATGGGCCATGTGGGAGAGAGGCTTTTGTTCGGGATAATGTGGGGAGAGAAGCTGTGTAGGCTATCTGGTATCCACAACAGCAGGGAATCCAGAAATGAGTGGCTCTTAAAAATGTGGGTATGTTGTGAGCACCAGAGAAGTGTGACTATAGCTAATGAAGTCCTAGACCCCAGAAGAGGACTGGCATTATTCAGGGAATGGGAAATAGATAAAATACTAAAACCATGCTTCATGGACAAAGTGATCAGCCAGAAACCTAGTTAAGAGAACCAAGACTCAAGGTGGGGTACAGATCAGCACAAGTGTGAACAGATAGCTGAGGTCAGGATTGACCTCAGATAATGTATCTTTTCAGAACTAGTTGCCTGTGCCCTAGTGGGGCAGCAGAGTTTAGGAACATCACTGCAGGGACTAGCCAAGAGTAAATACGTGGAGAAAATTGGGCTGATTCAGCAACATAACCTGTTGCCCAAGTGGCAGACGAAAGGGTAGGACTATCCCTTTGACTGGGCAGAATCACATGGTAATAAGAGGAGGCCAGTTTGGGGTTGGGGTTGGGGTGAAGGAAAGGGTAGTTTGGGAACAGGGAAGGGTGTCATTATTACTTATTGCAGTGTCTTTGGTTGTGTGATGGCCCTATGTGTGTTTAAAGGACTAGTGTCCATTGATTGCTGTTGGTGGCCAAGTGGCCTCATTTGAGGGGTGAGGAGGAAAGCAGAGGCTGGTGAACTAGTTCTGTGTGTGAAAACTGAGAAATTTGATGTTGTTGTTGCATTCCTGGGTGTAGTTGCTTCTCAGTGTCCTTAATGAAGTGAAAAAAATCTTCAAGCTGAAAATCTGTTCTGAGGTCAATGAAAAAGGTGACAGATAATATGTTACGAGCTTTTCTGTCGATTATCCATTATGTTACGAGGATTGTATGTTGAAACACTGCAGATAAAGTGTCTCAATTAAGACTTTAATTTAGATTTAATAAGAGTTATTATATGTTAATAAAAGATCAATTAGCAGTTAAATAACCATTGATCCAGGTACAATAAGTATGTCAGAAAGACATCAAGTTGTCATTGAAATAACTAGAGATTGCATGGGCAACATGTGAGCAATTAGATTCTCAATATATTCAGGCTATAATGAATGTCAATGCATTTAATTGCCATTTAACAAGAAAGCTTAATGTAAAGTCTCAGGCCTATTAACTCACATACCTGTTCACAGTTCTCTGATAGATTCGTTTATTCACTGGTTCTTTGATTAATTAAGCACACTCCTGGTAAAGTGAAGGAAACAGGAGGAACAGGCACATTCGAATACCTGCCTTCAAACAACTTAAAATCTAGTATTGAAATAAACTTACCTATAGGGAAGAATAAAGTGACTAGGTAGAGACTACTATGTTTTTCACATATTTTCTGATTAAGGTCCAACTATCAGCAACATCAACTGAGATTTCTCACACGTTGGAAGAAATTCCCTTGAGCTGCTGAGTTTAGAGGCTGTTTGTTATTGAAGCACAATGTAGAAAAGGAAGAAGGGTGGACTGAGTCAGGCCAGAGTTGTGTGTTCTGGTGTGATGTCAAAGGAGAAGTTAAAGCTTTATCATCCTGGGTGTTTGGAGAGGGTTACTTGAGAAATACAGTAGCTCTCACTAGGGCAGTGAGCACTGATACATAGAAATTACTCTCAGTGTTTTCGTGCCTAGCGTCTAAGAATCTCAGTTACTTTGGGATCATATAAGGATCTGGGAGAGGGAGGTAGCCAATAGTATCTGATAAAAATGGTTAACACGGTGAATTTATGCTATATAAATTTTATCTCAATGAAAAGGTTATCAATTGATTGGTTGTTTGTAACTGGAGTGGGCACATTTTGGAGTGCCTATAAATTGAAGCTCTTGCCTCATTTAGAATTGTACTTCTGCCTGGAAGGAGGTCCCTGCAACCGTGTTCCCACCTTATAATGTTGCTCCCATGGTCATGCTGTAGCCTTTCAAATGCAGAACCTCTCTGTGAGGCTGGAAGTCTCTCCCAGACCTGCTCTGGAAAGTGTGGCACTGGTTCCATTTTCTTCTGGGGGCCCTTCTTCATCCAGGGTCTTTTCCCCAGGACCAGACTGGTATTTTATTTTTATTAAAAACATTTTTTTTTAAAGATTTTATTTATTTATTTGACAGAGAGAGATTACAAGTAGGCAGAGAGGCAGGCAGAGAGACATAGGAGGAAGCAGGCTCCCTGCTGAGCAGAGAGTCCGATGCGGGACTCGATCCCAGGACCCTGAGATCATGACCTGAGCCCTGTCAGCAGAAAAATGGCTCTTATGTCACTACTGCATTCTACCCCATTCTTGAATTTATTTCACAAATAGTGTTGAAGTGCTCTAGGTTCTAGATCTTGGAAATCACAATTCCTTTTCCTTCCCAGAAAGCTCAGCTCTTTGTAGGGACTTAAGATCTTTAGTTGTTCAAAAGACAATCTTCCATTCTCTCCTGCCCTTCCCTGAGTGCATACAGAGGGCTGGAATACCTTAGGGTTCCAGGGTGGGTCATGTAATTGTTTCTGGGAAGCAATGGAGTGAAAAGTATTTCTTGTATACGCTGCAACCTAGCAGACCCCAAGCCTGAACTTCTGTAAGTTTTCTGTATACACCAGTCTTGGTGCTTGACTTGGGGAAGTAAAGATAAAGGACCTATGCTCTGCCTTTAAATCAACTGGAAGCTTAGATAAGAGACCTACGCTGGGAGATAGGTGGATGAGCAGACAGACATTGAGAGTTCAGCAGGGGGAGGAAATGCAGAGGTGGCTGTGAGCATTGTCCTAGAAGCCACTGCTAGACGTCTTCTGGATGTGGGAAAGAAAACTCCAGAGATTGGATATCTGGTGACATCGGTGAAGGTGACATCTGAAATTACAATCATAAAATAAACAAGTGAATAAAGAAAGTCACAGTCTGCTTGAAAAGTGAAAGATTTAGACAAGTAAGAGATTTTGGAAGATGGGTTAAACATTGTTTCTAAACTCAGTATTCTTTCAGCATCTCGATTTAAATTTAGTGACGTGAGTTTGTATCAACAGAGTTAAACTTTAGTTTTGAAAACTACCTTTAAGTAATTGTGTCTTGAGAAACGACTTTCTGGGATCTGCTGTTCCTATCCATTTACTTCTGCACCAGGAGGAGCTCTCTGTTATGTATTCTCTAGGTGAGGGGGGAAGATTAACTCACTCCAGGGGGGCAAAGGTAGAAAAGACAGATTTTTGGACCTCAAGGAGAGCAGCCCAGGGTTGTGTGGGGGAAGGAAGGAGCCCAGGCAAACAAACAAAGGGTTTTTTTAGTATTGAACACAGCTTAGTGTGGAGGCAGACTAGTGAGGATTTTGCTTATGTCCATTCTTATTTTATCTGATAACCAAATAGAGTGGTTATTTTAACGTTAAGCTGCCTCCCCACTTTTGGCAAGGGGATGAAAGAGAAAATAAAGGAACTGGGGTGATGGCCACTTTGTGTGCTGCTTGTCTTCAGACCTTCCCTTCCCCTAAAGGAGTCTGGGCGGGAATGCACAAGACATCACCGAGTAAATTAATCCTGACCGTAGGCAGCAAAGGAAGCCTCTACCAGTGCCCTACCCTGTACAGATGATGGGCTTAAAGGAAGTAAAAAGGCGATTTGAATAGCAAGCACTTAAAAAGACTCCCTTGTTCTCCGCCTTCAGGTCTAATAGCCCTCCTCAGAGCAGACACAGAGTGTTCTAAGAGAAATGAAAATATCCCTCCTAAACACACGCAAGCACATAACAAAAGCCACGTTAAGAAGGTTAGCGACTTAGTTGTCTCAGCAACATGTCATCAAGGTGAGATGAGCAGGAAACTCAGATAACACGAGGAAGAAGGAAAACATCATAAGCTCACAAAGAGAGGAAAGCTGGGATGCTGAGAGGAGAAAAGCAAAGCCCCTTTTCTTGCTGTTTCATTAAGGGGAACTTAACTTTTAAACAGCCTCTCAAAAAAGCTAAAATAGAATCTGCTTTTGTGTAACCTGTGTACTTGGTGTGTGTTAAGAAATTGTGTTATCAGCATTTCCTGTGTGGCATACTGTTCAAAAGCGAAATTGTCATGACTGTGTGTATAATTCCACAGAGAAACAAAATGGTGTCATGTTAAAATGGGATTTGATTTTTTATTAGAAATTAGCAGTATGGGATAAACACACAGAAATGGCCAAATGTAGATTGCTTTGCTTATCGGAGCCAAGACTCATCATAATATTACAGCACAAAATGAGACAAATGGACATTTTAGAGCCTGATTCTTTCTCTCCTCTCATAAGATTGTATTCAGAAAATTGCTGACATTTGGTTCCTGAGAGAGGGACATTTCTGGATTGTGGAAATGCAAGATCTTCACAGCTAGGGCTGTAAACTTGTTACTGAAACAAGAGTAAGGTAGTAGGGGGGAAGTTAAGGGAAGGCAGGAAAAGAAGCAGGACAGGGCCGGGAGAACCATTCCATTGTTATACATTGCTAACTCTAATTATTAGAAAACATGTTTTAATATTGAATCAAAATCTACCCCCAGGTAACTTTTCAAAGCCTGGAGCCGTGCAGAACAAGTCAGCTTTCTCTGGGTCACAGCAGTTATTCAGATATTTGAATGATAGTATGTCTTCCCTTGATCTTTTCTTCTCTGGGTCAGAGTTTCTACAAGTGTGGCTCCTGATTTGCAATGTCGGCATTGCCTGGAAACTTGGTAGAAATGCAAATTCTCAGCCTTCCTTCCCTCACCTAGGGCATCAGGTCACTGAAATTTGTGGTATAACAAGTCCTCTTGGTGCTTCTAATTAACGCTTAAATTTGAGAACCAGTGCTCTAAGAATCCTTCATCCATGCTATTCCTTATGTTCCACAAGTAAAGGACATTAGGAGAAGGAAGGGAAAAGTGAAGGGTGGGGGAAATTGGAGGGGGAAATGAACCATGAGAGACTGTGGACTCTGAGAAACAAACTGAGGGTTTTAGAAGGGAGGGGGTCAGGGAATGGGTTGGCCTGATGGTGGGTATTAAGGAGGGCATGTATTGCATGGAGCACTGGGAGTTGTACATAAACAGTGAATCATGGAACACTACATCAAAACTAATGATGTACTATATGGTGACTAACATACTGTACAAAAAAAAAAAAAAAAAGAGAATCCTTCATCCAATGCTCCCACTTTAACTCATCCATCCATTCATCCATCCATTCATCCATCAAATATTTATAGGCCTAACACACTGCAGACTGTGACTAGGGATAAAGATATGAAGGACAGTTTGGGCACTCAGACAAGAGTTGGTTTTGAGATCCCTCCCCATCCTGACTGTCCTCTGATTGCCTGGTTGGTTGTCACTCTCAGATGTGATCAATGAATAGCATGTAACACACACAGCCGGACTGCTTCTTCCCTAAATGTAACATTTATTCCACATTTTATCCACAGGGTGGGTTTGGGAGAAGTTGTTCAATGCCTCATTGAATCCAAGAGAGGATTGAGCAAGTGTGTGGGGTAATGGAACAGGTGTTTGGGGGAAGATTAATCTGGGAATGCAGGTTAGGACTGAGTTAAGATGTGTGGTAGTTTGCTCCTCTGAATTTCCCTTTGGTGAATAACTTGCATTCCAGCACCCCCAGCCACTACCCATGCTCCTGTAGTTCTCTCCCCCGTTTTGGCTGGCCTTGGTCATGTGACTTGCTTTGGTCAATGGGACATCAGCATCCATAAAGCAAGCAGAAGCTTGATAAAATGTTTGTGCATGAGAGCTTACCTTCTCAGAAGGCTGCCTCCACCTTGTGTGCAAGTGCTGCTTGGCATGTTCTCCTTGAGGCTAAGAAATGCGTGAAGAGAGAAGCCCAGAGATCCCAGCTATCCTCACTCCCCCAGCTGAGTTGAGCATTAAGCACACAGTCCAGTGTGTGAGTTAGTCTAGGTGAGACCAGCAAGATACAGGATTTTGAAAAAACATACATTGATGGTGTTTTAAGCTGTAAAGTTCTGGGGTGGTTTGCTACACAGTAATAGGTAACTGACATTGGAGAGTATTAAGGAAATTGGGGTAATCAGTATTAGAATGGAGCAAGAGTATTGAGATGGGGAAAAGGAGGAGATCTCACATGAGAGGCAGTTTCCATGTGGAAGGAACTAGTCTTTGGATGACAAGATGGCTCTGAGAATTTGGAAACACGGACAATAACAGAGCTTAAGCAAAGTATATTTCTACTCTTAGGGAGTATCTCTATTATGTATTCTTAAGATGGAAAAATAGTATTTTGGAGATTATCTGCAGTTCTAGGGGCTATCATCAGGTGACCAAGTGAAATCCTTTGCTGAGATGCTTTGTTAGATCTTGTTAGAACTGTGATACCAGGTGTAATTTGTTATCTATCACTATTTACAAATTATCCCAAATTTAGTAACCTAAGAAACACTTAATACTGTCTCACAGTTGATGTGAGTTATCCACACGTGATTTTCCAGGGTTCAGGGTTTCTTACCAAGCTGCAGTTAGTGTAGACCAAGACTGCAGTAATCTCAAGGCCAGACTGGGGAAGGATTCACATCTAAACTTGAACACAAGACTTTTGGCAGGATTGAGTTTCTCATGCATTGTTGGGCTGAGTGACCTCAGTTCCTTGCTCACTGTTGCCTAGAACCTTTCCTTAGTCTCTTGCCACCTGGTCTTTCCCTTAGGGCAGTTAAGAATGCAGTATCTGGCTTCTTTGGAGTAAGTAAGAGGACAAGCCTAACAGGAAGCCAAAGTCTTTTTTAACATAATCTTGGAAGTGACATCTCATCACTTTTGTCATATTTTTTTTTTACACGGAGTGAGTCAATAGGCTAGCCCACACTCAAAGGGAGGGCATTAAGGAAGGGCATGTATACCAGGAGATGAAGATCCCTGGAACCATTTTAAATGTTTCCTAGCTGGAGACTGGGATAGGTAACACCTCCGATTGTACAACACCAGGTGGCCACCAGCTATTCTCCTGGGCCAGATTTTCTATTTATTTGGATGAGGAAAGTGGAAAACAGCCAAAGCAACCTTCTAGGCTTTTTTCCCCCCTTTGGTTTCTGTGTTTTTATAGTGTCCAGCACAGAGTAGACACTCAATAAACACTTGTGGTTGAATGAATACACTGCTAGTGTCTTCCCTTTTTATGTTTATTCCATATATGTCTCTCTTATTGGGCCATTTTCCACTTCTTTCCCCTGTAAATATGAATTTGATAGTTGATTCTGTGTGAAGTATATCTCACTTCTCAGGGTTCAGCTATTGCTTAGAAAAATGTTTAGTGGAATATGGCTTTCATAATACTGGTTGGTAGATGTGAGTGACCCTCATTATTTCCTTTCTGGAAGACCTCTAGTATTTTGGATATTTAGCATCTTCCTATGCTGATCCCCTCCCTGGTCTAGGGGATAAATTATGATATTACGAGCCAATCACTGTAGTCTCATTCTCTTGGCTGGGGATTGGTTTATCCCTGAGCATGTGACTCAGTCTTGTCCAGTTGGAATTTGTTCTTATGACTTTATTCCTTTTGTATTACTTTAATGTGGGCTCAGTGGACTTGGGGAGACAAATATGTGTGTGTAATCTTTCATTTAAATTCAAAACCTGATCATATTTTAACACACTGAGCCTATGTTAACATGTATCAGTTATCTACTGATGCATGAAAAACCACCTCAAAATCAGCAGCTTAAAACAACAGCTGTTTTATTTGCTCACAACTTGGTGGGGCAGCAATTAGTCTTGGGCTCAGCTGCGCAGCTTTTCTACTAGCCTCGTTTGGGGTCACTCAGTCACCTTAGTCATCTAGTAGCTCTACTGGGAGATACCTGGTCTAAGACATCCTCATTCACACTTGTTGGTGCTGGTTGTCAGCTGGCTAATCTAGGGGGCTTTGACTGCTCAACTTTGGAGCATGGCCTCTCCTTCAGTAAGTTGGTTTAGGCTTCTTCATATGGCAGTTTCAGGGAAGTAATCTAATAAGATGAAAGAAGAAACTGCAAGGGCTTTTGAAGCCTATGTGCAGAAGTCATGTGTTATTTCTGTCACATTCTACTGGATTAACACAGGTTAAATCATCAGAGAAGTTCAGATTCAAGGACATGGAAGTAGATTCTGCCCCTTAATGATGGAGCTGCAAAGTCATATTGCAAAGGGGCATACATATAGAGATGGGAGGATTTTGTGACTAATTTGCAATCTAGTATTTAAGTGTATAAGACTAAATGAGTTTGTTGTTCTTACCCAAGTAATATATGTTAAATATAAAATATGTAAGCAAAAAAAAAAAAAAAAGAACAAAAATATCACCTCTTCCTGTTGGAGAGGTAACCTAGTAACTTCAGGTAAATATCATTCCAGGTAGCACTTTATATGTGTAAATGGAATGAAAAATGCAGAATACTTTTGTAAAAATTGGATATTACTCTATGTTTTTAGAAAAAGGAAAAAAAAGCATTAAATTGAATTTTCATTGAATTTAACAGAAAAAAAAGAAACCAGAGAAACCAAAGGAATTATGGAACTTCAGATAATGTTTTTTCACCACAGAGATATTAGATCCCAAAAGTTCTCCCTAAGGTTACAAAAAAAGATTATAAAAAAAATTAAGAAAGCTAGAGGTTTTTTTTCTTTTAAAGATCCATGTTTAATTTTAGACATATTGATTGACTCTCTGCTATGAAAGATAAGGAAATTAAAACTTTTAATCTTCCTCTCACCTCATTTCCCACTCCCCTCATCTTATGAGTTTTTAGTGACATTATTTTAACAAAATGTCATAGCATAAAGCATTTATATTCTACATTTATAATTCTTTAATTCCATAATTATTATGATTTAGTCTTACATCTATAATTAAATGAATTTTCTGCTCCCCTTTGCCCCACCTGTCTATATATCAGGGTCTGCTTTTCTGAATTATTTTTTAAAAATTGTGATTCATTTTTGGTAAGCTGGATTTCCTGGTCAAGGTTTCTTTTCGAGATGAACTAATGATACTTGCTGTCTGCGTTCTTGCATCCTTGAAAGTTTCTGCTGGTTGCCTTCACATGGACCTGACTGAGTTTGGTGTCCCAGTTTCTTTCTCATGAGGCTGTAGGCATAGTTCCACTATCTTTGGTTACTGGATTTTGTACTATTCCCTCCATTTATTCTCTGTTGGCTGGATATTAGTTAGGTTTTTCAAGAAGGACTCTTAGATGCTTTATTCTCTAAGTTCTTTCATGTTGAGAATATTTGTCTGTTACTTTTACATGTTTGGTATTTGTTCTCTTTATAGGTGATACATACATATTTATATATATATAAGCATTATATATTTTATATATATATATGGGTTTTTTTTGAGAGTGCTGAATGCCTGCATAGTTATTTCATAACCTTTGGATATCAGTAATACAAGAAGATGATGTGTTGTTGATAATCCCATACTGGAATTTTCTGGTACACGATATTCTTTCTTTATAGCAGGGAATATTTCTTGTGTTATATCTCTAACTACATTTCTATTCTGTTTTGAGGCTCTTCTTCAGGGACAATTCCTATGCTGGATGGCCTTTGTCCTTCATATCTTTTACCTTCTAAGTGCTTTTAAAACTCCTTATTTTTTTTTCCTTAAGATTTATTTATTATCTCATATAATTCCTCAGTTGGCAGGGCCTGGATTGTTCTTTAATGTTTCTAATTTGATTATTAGTTCTTTAATGATGTGATTTGGTTTTTACATTATTTCATTAGCCATGTAATCTCTCCTTTGGTCTCGTTCTGTTGTTTTGTAATTTTGTCTTCCTATTCTTGATTATTGACTTTATGTTTTTATGAAGTTTCTCTATAACCCAGACCAGATGCATGAAATTTTCTTCTAAAACAAGTACTTTGTCCTTAGCAGCTATATTCCTTTAGATGTATATTTGCGTAATTGTCCCCACCCCCCCTTTTATATATCTTGTTCGTGTTAATGTGGGTAGCTCTCCTCTCTTCTATTTTCTATGATCTAGTGTGAATGAATTTTCTTGGCTGTCAAATAAATAAATAAAATCTAAAAAAAACCCAATGTTGTACTATGGCAGTTTTACTCACTTTCCAGTTTCCCCAAGGGTACAGGGTAGGAGCTGGGGTGGGAGATGGAAAAGAAGTCTTTTGGAGGTATAGGCTGGTTTTGCTCTGTGGCCTAGGCTCTGGGTTGTCTTCTGGGATTTTATTAAAGGCCCTGTTCTGAGTTTATACCGCCTTGTCAGGATGTGTCTCTTTTCTATGGAGGATATGCACAAGCTTCCAACCATTCTCACAATTCAGCCTGGCACCTCAAAAGGCTACTTTACTGCTCCTTACTGAGATCCCAAGATTATTCTGTGAGTGATAGGAGGCTTTTTATCTCAAGTTTTGACCATGATGTTTACTTGGCTCAGCCTCTCGTCTTCTCTCCAGACTGGAGACATGCTGGAGGAAGTCTCAAGATTTTGTTCACTCACCTTTTTTGCCAGTTTGGTTTCTGGTTGTTGAGGCCAATGTTAGGATTTTACAGAGCCACACAATAAATGTGATTCACTTCTTGGTTACCACTTTGGAAGTTTTGCAGATGTTTGGATTGTTGTTGATGACTTTTTTTTTTCTGGTATCATTATTTCCTAATTTTGAATTAGTTCATCAGATATGAGAGGAGATTGTTTTGTTTCTTTTTGCCCCCTTTACCTCGAAACCCTGCCATACTTTTTTTTTTTTAAGATTTTATTTATTTATTTATTTGACAGACAGAGATCACAAGTAGGCACAGAGGTAGGCAGAGAGAGAAAGAGGGAAGCAGGCTTCCTGCCAAGCAGAGAGCGCGATGTGGGGCTCGATCCCAGGACCCTGAGATCATGACCTGAGCTGAAGGCAGAGGCTTTAACCCATTGAGCCACCCAGGTGCCCCCAAACCCTGACATACTTTTTTTTTTGAAAGATTTTATTTATTTATTTGACAGACAGAGATCACAAGTAGGCAGAGAAGCAGGCAGAGAGAGAGGAAGAAGCAGGCTCCCTGCTAAGCAGAGAGCCCCATGCGGGGCTCAATCCCAGAACCCTGGGATCATGACCTGAGCCGAAGGCAGAGGCTTTAACCCACTGAGCCACCAGGTGCCCCAACCCTGACATACTTTATTTTTATATAGTTATATATGTTGATTGCTTACTTTGAAATTTTGAAGTGGAATATAAGACTTTTTCAAATATACTCTTCTAGAAAGTATAATAAGTCCTCTTTTTATTCTTTAGTTCAGACAATTCACCAGGTACTGTAAAGAATAGTCATAGCTAAGAATAAAAAACAAAAAACACAAATTAATGATGGCCATAAAAAATGTCAAAGCTAAAAACATCCTACAACTTTTATTGGATCCTACAGTGGAGCCAAGTAGGAGCCAATGTCGAGATTTTTGCAGATGATATTATTTAGAGATGAATAATAATTTCACTTTCAACTGAGTAAAATGAGATTCAGAGACTTTAAATCACATTAAAGCTCATACAGCTTTAAATCACCTTAAAGCTCAAGGTCAAACAGCTAATTAAAGGCAGGCTTGTGTTGCTCTAAAGCCAAAGTTCCCTCTCAGGGCTCCTCCAAGAAGAGTCCTGTACTATTTGGCTGGAGGGAATACGGAAAGTGGCCGAGACAACAGCTTCCCCAGCAAAAAGAGCACAGAGGAAACAGCTGTTTTTTTAGTACAAATATCTCATTTGTGATAGTTCCCCAAAGGATGGAGTCCCCTCAATCACTTAGAGCATGGCCATTTTTTGTTTGAGTTTTTGGAGGGAAAGTTATAGTGGGTAGGGACTTAGGTACCAGTTGTATATTGCATGAATCACCTATTGCTTTGTAGCAAAGTAGGTTGGGGATGAGCCAGAATCCAGTGTAAGTGTGAGTTCAAATTGTGACTTCTCTGTTAGATCAGAAACCTCACAATTTGCTAAGCATTAATCAAGAATTAAGCTGGAAAAAATGCGTGGTGAAGGTGTGGCTTCAAACTGATCCAGTGAACAGTTAAAAAGAGGAAATTGACAGCAAATACTTTTCCAGATTGAAGAAAGAACCATCAAGGGATTTCCCTTCTCAAACCAGATGGCAGCCTCCAGCTGGCTGCCTGAGAGATACTGAAATTGGAAGTGCTCAGTAGCCAAACAGACCTGCCCTCTTTCAGGTCTGCAGGAGGCCGGGGATGCTATGGTTTGTAATTACCTCCCAACTGAGCCTTTGTGTGGTAACATAGCTGGCAGAGTTGAAACTACTGCAGTATTTTCTGTATTAATTTGAAATTGCCTCAAGTCATATTATTTTATGGATGTAAAGACTTAGTGCTGGTTAAATCAACATTTAGTCCCTGGGAGGTTTTTTGGTATAGGATAGTGGCGACAGTGGGGTAGAGGAGGGGGAGTTCTAAAGCATCTCTTTCTCACACTTTCAAGTACCATTGGTGGTACTTGCTTAGGTTTTTGGGGAGATTGATGATGATTATCAAAATTTTAAATGTGTATGAACTTTTGCTTCATCAGGGGCCACCCCATGAAGATGCCTTGTGGGCATCTTGTTTATATCTCAAGAGCAAAGGGAAGTTATGACAATGCTTTAAAGCAAGAAGGACTAGATGTTAGGGTTGATGATCTGACCAGATTTCTAATTTGAAAAGGTGCAGACTGGGGCGCCTGGGTGGCTCAGTGGGTTAAGCCACTGCCTTTGGCTCAGGTCATGATCTCAGGGTCCTGGGATCGAGTTCCACATCAGGCTCTCTGCTCAGCAGGGAGCCTGCTTCCCTTCCTCTCTCTCTCTGCCTGCCTCTCTGCCTACTTGTGATCTCTCTCTGTCAAATAAATAAATAAAATCTTTAAAAAAAAGAGAAAAGGTGCAGACTGAGAGATGATTGCAGAAGTTTAGGTGAGAGAAGATGGTAGCTTGGACTAAAGTGGTAATGATAGAGATGAGAGGAGCAGTGAATTTGAGTGATTCAGGAAAACAGATACACAGGGACTTAGTTAAGTGTCTGGCTTTGGGGAGATGATGGGGAAAGGTGTGTCAAGGAAGACAGCCATTTTCTTATCTGGATGGATAGTAGTTCTCTTCACTGAGGTAGTTTGTTTTGGACTGTGAAACACTATGCAGGCATTAATAAGGATAAGGTAGACCAATCCTTCAAATTATCCAGACATAGACGAATGTCCACAACATGTTACTGAGTAGGAAAATTAGATTCTAAGTAGTAGAAATAATATCTTATAATTTGCTGACATTCATCTATCAGTTTTTTTTTTAAAGATTTTTTTTATTTATTCATTTGACAGAGAGAGATCACAAGTAAGCAGAGAGGCAGGCAGAGAGAGAGGAAGGGAAGCAGGCTCCCTGCTGACTCGATCCCAGGATCCTGAGATCATGACCTGAGCCGAAGGCAGCGGCTTAACCCACTGAGCCACCCAGGCGCCCCCATCTATCAGTTTTTATGTGCTTTGTGAATATAGACACAGGCTGATAATAACGGTCATCTTTATGGGTGTATGGGTGTAACGATTGAGGATTTTCATCTTCTCCTTAATGTACCTTAGTATCATTTGATGTTTCTGTACTAAACTTGTTATATTTTGGTAGTACCCTAGTAGCTGACCAGAGGGAGGTCAGAAAGACTAGGAACTGAGTATTTAAGGATATGAGGACTTAATGGAGAAGTTCTACAGCTTGAGGGTAGAAATCAAATCACGTGCTTCAGCTCAGAAGCCAGTGTATGAAGAGGAGCCAGTAAAAGAAAGGGCACTTTGGAAGAGACCCCGATGCTTTATCTGTGCTAAACAAACCTGAGCGTATGAATGATAATGTATAGACTGTATATAGCCCAGTGCAATGCGATATAAGCTGCATAGATGCTATGCCGCAGCCAGTCTTCAGGGAGGCAGAGGAAGGAAGGGTGACTGTATATCTCTGCTGCATGAAATATTCGAAAAAGGGAATATAATCTGAGTAGGTGGAAGCGAAAACTTGAAAGGTTTCTGCAGTTTAATTTCCTTTTCTATTTTTCTGATGTTCTATCCATCTCTACATGGAGCTACAAACCACAGAGACATCCATACCCATCAGTAAGACTGATGCTTGTCAAGGATGCCTGCAGTCAGCCCAGATGTGAGATGGTTTAATCCTCTAATTATAGATGACTCCAGTAGCAACAGGAGCTCTGAGCCCCCAGCCAGGATCACAAGAGACACAATCCTGACTCCTCCAGGTAAATCCTGTGATTACCCAGCACAGGAAAATGGTGGGATCTGAAGGGTTCTTTATTGGAAGCCCACATGAACACTGGCTTTCTGAAGCCTGGCTTCACAGGCCCCATGTGGTGCCTATCAACTCAGTCTTCTCTTCACTGCACAACCCAGACCACGCTGTTCAACTTGCTACCAATTTGTGGTATGAGCTATAATTAATAATACTCTTAGTTACAACCCTGAAAATTTGATGCAGCACAGCACAGTGTGGCTTGTCAGATTCAAATCCAACTCCATCACTTACCTAGCTATATGAATTTTCAAAAGTTATTTTTTGCCTCAGTTTTTCCATCTGCAAAATGGTACTAATACTAGTATATGAGGTAGGTACCTCATATGATTGAGACTCTTAGGGAAGTAGTGCAATTTGCATTCAATAACCCCAATGCTGTTTATTTCTTATATTCTGACTGATGTTAGATACCTGAAAACCTCAGAGTAAATCAGTTCCACATTAGTCATTGCCTGTGTTTGAAGGTCCTCTAGGATTTAGGAAGTGAGGAAAATCAGGTTTTCCTTTGAGGACAAAACAAACAGATAAATACATAGTAGATCTTGACAAAGTCACCTCAAAGTGACAGAATTGTTCCTAGACAAGCAGGGCTCAACTAACCATTCTTTATTCAGTCATGCATGCATGGAATGACTTCTGGGTGTCTGCCATGTGTCAGGCACCAGCCTGGGTGGCAAACAGAAATTGGGACTTGATGTTTGTCTTCATGGAGCTTACCAACCAGTAGGGGAAATGGGCAATAAGTGAGGGTAAGCAAATGGACACACATAGGGTAACAAATTGCAGTAGGTGTTATAAAGAAAGGGAACTGTAAAGTACTCTGCATATGACTATACCATATACTATCCATCCTATTGTTGATGGACATTAAGGCTGTTTTAATTTTCTTTTTTGGCGATCATGAACAGTGTTGCTAGGAACATTCTTATGTGCATGTTTTGGTGACAGGGATTTTTAGTAAGTTTTAACTTTTTAGGAATTTGTCCATTTAGTACCAAGACCAAGGTGGTGGGAGCTTTGTACTATAGATGTATGACATAAAAGAGTGCAATGTCTATAGAGAATCCAAAAACAATAATAAAACCAGTGAAAATGCCAGAAATCTCAAACCCCTCCCAATCTTTTTTTTTTTTTTTTAAGATTTTATTTATTTATTTGACAGGGAGAACACAAGTAGGCAGAGAGCCAGGCAGAGAGAGAGGAGGAAGCAGGCTCCCTGCTGAGCAGAGAGCCCGATTCGGGGCTCGATCCCAGGACACTGGGATCATGACCTGAGCTGAAGGCAGAGGCTTTAACTCACCGAGCCACCTAGGTGTCCCTTTTGTTGGTTTTTATTAAAAAAAATGGCTGAGATTTCTGTTGCACTTAAATAATATTTATATGTAAGCTCTAAACTGGCACTTAAAAAATTTCTTTTTTTTTCTTTTTTTTTTTTTTTAGATTTTATCTATTTATTTGAGAGAGAGAGATGTTGAGCAGTGGGGGAGTGGCAGAGTGAGAGTCAGAAGGACGCTCCCCACTGATCAAGGAGTCTGACAAGGGGCTTGATCCCAGGACTCTGAGATTATGACCTGACCTGAAGGCAGACCCTTAACCAGCTGAGCACCCAGGCACCCCAATAGTTTGGCATTATTTAAGCTTGATTGCTTTGGGTGTAGTTTCTGTCTCCAACTTTACTTCATATAGTACATGTTGAATATTACATGTTCCTGAGTTTAAATAGTAGATTAGATGTTAACAATGATAGTCTGGTGATTGGAAACGCAAAGAAACAGAACTTGAATTACATAAATTCTGTTATCCTATGTGACTGCTTTGGAGTTTACAAATATCTGTAGAGATGTTTGAAAGGAACTAGAGTGGATCTCAAAGAACAAAGGCGTGGAAGTTTGGCAGTTTCTGAAATTTATTGCAGAGTGCTATTTTTATCAATCACGGACAAGCTTAACAGTGTATTTGAGAACTTTTCCCAACTGCTTACATATCTGCCCCTTCATATGAGAGATAATTTTCAAAATTAAAATTAATAAAGTATTTTTTGCTCAACTTTGAGTGAAGATAATTTGACATAGCTGTCTAAATTGCCTACGTATGTGGATGTGTGAAGAAGATCAGTTTTGGTGAAGGCATTGATGCAGTTGCAGAAGTTTAGGCAGAAAAATAGAAATTATTTCTATTCACTATAGTCACAGTTTACTATTTAAGTATAAATATTTTCTCTTTTAAAATACATTAGCATAGGGGCACCTGGGTGGCTCAGTGGGTTAAGCCTCTGCCTTTGGCTCAGATCATGGTCGCAGGGTCCTGGGATGGGGCCCCGCATGGGGCTCTCTGCTCAGCAGGGTGCCTGCTCCCTCCTCTCTCTCTGCCTGCCTCTCTGTCTACTTCTGATCTCCATCTCTCTCTCTCTCTGCATTAAATAAATAAATAAAATCTTTTTTTTCAAGATTTTTATTTATTTATTTGACAGAGATCACAAGTAGGCAGAGAGGCAGGCAGAGAGAGAGGGGGAAGTAGGCTCCCCGCTGAGCAGAGAGCCCGATGTGGGGCTCAATCCCAGGACCCTGAGATCATGACCTGAGCCAAAGGCAGAGGCTTAACCCACTGAGCCACGCAGGCACCCCAAATCTTTTTTTTTAAAAGAAAGAAATAGGGTGCTACAATTAATTAATGGCATCTGGCATGAACAGAGGACTTCAACATGGCAGTGTATGTGTCAAATATTTGCTATCCCTGCCTTAGAATGATGCTCATTTTACTTCTGGGTTGGAGTAGAATATATCATTCTTTTACTTTGGGACTTTCTTTTTGGTGACTTGTGATCTCTCTCTTTCTGTCAAATAAATAAATAAGATCTTAAAACAATACATTAGCATAATTCAAAAGTATTACTTCATTAATATTTCATCCTTTTTTCCTGTCATATTTTACTGAAACATTTTTGTTTGGTATGTATCTGTGTTTACTAGCATGAATAGTTCAGTAAAAGAAATTTTCACTGTGTTTCTTTTCTGACCACTATTATTTGTTTGATTACATGATTATTCCTAAAACCACTTTTGTTGAATAGAAGTTTGGAGTGTTAAAAATAATCTGTTCTGGGTATCAAATATGGCCAAGTATGCCATCATCTCTATTTCATTTGTATTATCAAGTTTATAGCCTTTAAATTGCTCATAATTTTCTCTTACCTGTTTGATGTCTTCAGCACCTGAACTGATTTCCTTTTCATTCCTACTGTTGGTCTTCTGTGCCTTCACTTATTCCAGAGAATCAGCTCTGGCTTTGTTTTCTACTCCTCCTCCCTTCTCTCTGCTAATTTCTTTTATGTTTACTTTCTGTTTCATTGATTTCTGCTATTCCCTCTTTTCTAGATTTCTTTCCCAACTCTTTTCCTAACTTTTTGTAATGGAAGCTTAACTCACCATTTTTCTTCCTAAGTAATAGATGCATTTAAAAAAATATATTTTATTTATTTATTTGACAGACAGAGATCGCAAGTAGGCAGAGAGTCAGGCAGAAAGAGAAGAGGAAGCAGGCTCCCTGCTGAGCAGAGAGCCCAATGCGAGACTCGATCCCAGGACCCTGAGACCATGACCTGAGCTGAAGGCAGAGGCTTCAACCCACTGACCCACTCAGGCACCCCAATAGATGAATTTTAAGACCAGTATTTCCTATAGGTTTCAGTGTGCAGCATTCAGTGTATAGTAATTTCCTTTTTATTTAGCTTGAAGTGTTTGAAATTTCCCTTATTTCTTCTGTGACTCATGTTTATTAATATAACTTTAATTTCCAAATATTTGAGAACTTAAAAATTATTTTAATATTGTTTCTGGTTTAATTGCATTGTGGTCCTTAGAAATTTGTTGAGACTTGCTTTGTGGTCCATTATGTGGTCTAATTTTGTAAATATAGGTGTATGTTTGCAAAAAGCAGCATATTTTATAGTTGTGGGGTATAGTGTTCTCTACATGTCCATTTGGTCAGGATTGTCAATCCTGTTCTTCAGATCTATATCCTCACTGATTTTTATCAGCATATTCTATGAAACACTTGAAAGAGTATTGAAATCTTCATATTTGATGGATATTTACCTTTCTTTATGTTATATTATGTATTTCTGCATTATATATCTTAGGCCATACTATAAATGCACATGAACTTAACATTTGCTGTTTTCTTCATAAATTGAAACTTTTTACTACTATGAAGTGACTGCCTTTATGTCTAGGAATGGTTTTTTCTTCGTACTCTATTTTGTTTGATATTAATATAACTACCCCATCTTTCTCTTTATTAATATTTTTATGCTACCTTTTACTTGGAAGTTTTCTATATCCTTATATTTTATGTGTCTTTTGAAAATGGTATATAGTCAGATTTTATGTTTTTTAGAGCCTCATTTTCTTAATTGAAGAATTGCTTATTTATATTTGTCATAATTATTGATATTTTTGGAATTTTTTTTTTTAAAGTAGGCTCCACACCCAGCGTGGAGCCCAATGCCAAGCTTGAACTTGAGATCAAGACCTGAGCTGAGATCAAGGGTCTAATACTTAATTGAATGAGCCACCCAGGTGCCCCAATTTTAGAATTTTTATGCTATATTCTTTTCTTTAAAAGATTTATTTATTTATTTTAAGAGAGGGTGTGAGTGGAGGGGGGAAGAGTAGAGGGAGAGGGAGAGAGAGAATCCTCAAGCTGACTCCCCACTAATTGCAGAACTCATGGGGCTTGAACTCATGACACTGAGATCATGACCTGAGCCGAAATCAAGAGCTAGCCACTTTAACTGACTAAGCCATCCAGGTGCCCCTGTGCTGTATATTTTCTTTATCAATTTTAGGTTTGTTCCTTTAGTTTTTAATTTTTTTTTTTTTAATTCTGCCTCTTCTAATTTTGGGGAGAGATATTACTGTTGTTTTATTCTTTTAGAAGTTCCTTTGGAAATTATAAAATGTGTATTTGACTTATAAAAGAAAAACGTTAATAACTTCTCCATCTTCCAAGTAACCCCTTAGAGCGTAGTAATTCCATTCACCTTAACTTTGGCTATTACTCTTTGGTCATAAGTTAAAATTTTTAACTCTATGGACATTATTATTATTACTGATTTATTACATGCTTATTTATGATTATTCATATATTTCTACTCAGTTTTCACTTTTTACCTTCCGTGTCTCAGACCTTCAACCTGGGATTATTGGTCACAGCATGTCCTTCAAAATTTTTTTTAGTGAAGATATGCTGATTATGAAATATTCTGGTATTTTTCTGAAATGTATTTTATTTGCTCTCTTAAAAGATATTTTTGTTGGATGTAGAATTCTAGGTTGTAGGGTTTTTGTTTTTGTTTTTTCCCCTTTAGGACTTAGAAATGTTCTCTGTTCTCTTATAGCTTTAATTTTTGTTCTGAAGTTGGTTAGCTAAGTGTCATTTTTTTGAAGGTAATCTCTCCATTTTCAGTGAGTGAATTTAAAATTTTTGATTTATTTTTGGTTTTCCTTATATTTTCTATGATTTGTCTAAGGAACGAATTTCTTTTTATTTGTCCTGTTTGGGGTTTTCTAGGATTCTTGAATCTGTCGTTTTAAAGTCTTTAATCAGTTTTGATAATTCTTAGCCATTTTTTCTTCACGAATTACCTCTGTCCCTTTTTCTTTTCCTCTTCTGAGTTTTGAATTTTGGCTATTATATGTTTCATTTTTATCAGTTTTTCCTACATGTAAACCTTCCAATTTATGAAATCATTTATTCAATTAACATTTATTAGGTGCTACCCACATTCTAGGAATTGGTCATACACAGTGAATGAAACAGTCCCTCTTATCACAGAACTTTCAGCCTATAGCACCATTTCTTTGCTGTGGTGGAATTTTCTTTTCTTGTTATCTCATCAACCGTGAACATACTTATCAGCCAATGAAGTGAAATCTTTTTTCTTTACTAATTTGGCTATTTATTTCTATTACTTTTTCCCCCTTTCAGTTTTAGCAACTTTTAAATTATTCCAGAAGGCTAATTTCAGAATAATCTGTTTCTTCCATTTTATTTCACTGAGGATGAATTGACTTCAAATGTACCCCCATTTACTTCTTTCTCATCCCATTCACTATATGACCTCTGAGTTTTACCCTTTTCTCTCTCTCTTCCTTCCCTCCCCTCTTTTACTCTCCTTCCCTTCCTTTGTCTTTGCTATGGCCTTAACACAATCCCATAGGCTTTGACATTAGAAGGTACCTCTTCCCTTGTACAGCTCATTTATTTTATTTTAATTTATTTTTTCCTTTCTAAATAGACTTTATTTTTTAGAACAGTTTTAGATTTACAGAAATATTGAGCAGGAAGTACAGAAAGTTCTCATATACCCCTTGTCTCCACGCACAGCTTACCCCACTGACAGTTGATAAAATCCTGAACCAGTGGTATACTTACTACAGTTGATGAGCCTACACATCGTTATCACCCAACTAGATTACATTAGGGTACATTCTTGGTATTGTACATTCTGTGGGTTTTAACCAATGTATAATGACTTATAATATCGTACAGAGCTTTGCTGTCCTAAAAATCCTTTGTGCACTTCTTACTCTGCCCCTCCCTTCCCTGGCAACAACTGATCATTTTATTGTCTCCACAGTTTTGCATTTTCCAGAATATCATATGGTTGTACTCACAGAATATGTAGTGTTTTCAGATCGGCTTCTTTTACTTAGTAATACCAGTTGAAGTTCCTCCATATCTTTTCATGACTTGATAGATCATTTCTTTTTGATGGATCATTTCTTTTGATAGATCATTCCATTGTCTGGGTGTATCATAGTTTGTTTATCCATTCACCTACCGAAAGACATCTTAGCTGCTACCAAGTTTTGGCAATTATGAATGAAGCTACTATAAACATCTGTGTACAGGTTTTTGTGTAGACATAAATTTTCAACTCATGTAGATAAACTCCAAGGAGTGCAATTGCTGAATCTTATAGTAGCAACACATTTAATTTTGTAAGAAATTACCAAACTGTCTTTTAAAGTGGCTATACCATTTTGCATTCCCATCAAAAATGAATGAAAGTTTCTGCTGCTCCATATTATCACCAGCACTTGGTAATGTTAGTGTTCTGGATTTTGACCATTCTAATAGGTAAGTAGAGGCATTTCATTGTTATTTTGATTTGCATTTCCTTAATGTCATATGGTGTATATTATCCTTTCATATGCATATTTGCCATCTGGTGTTATCTTCTTTGGTGAAGTGTCTGTTTTGCTTATTTTTAAAACGAAGCCATTCATTTTCTTATTGTTGAGTTCTAAGAGTTCTTTATATATTTTGGATAACAGTCTTTTATCAGTCATACCTTTTGCAAATATTTTCTCCCAGTCTGTGGCTTATCTTCTCATTCTCTTGGTAATATCTTTCAGAGATCTGATCTGTTTTTTACAGAGAACACTCTGACAGCAAATCTGTTAGTTTTCCACAGTAAATTATTTTCTGCTAACACCAGATAGTGATCTACAGTTATATTAAATTCTGACACTAACTACCTGTAATTAATGTAGACTTTATAAGTTAAGCTCAGTCCCACAAGACTGTTTTCACCTTCAGATGCTAATCACAAAGCCAGTCTACCTATACTTCTGGCCAACTGTCTATAAAGTTGGAGGGTTCCCACAACTCCCTCCTCAAGGTTGATAATTTCTAGAATAGTTCATAGAACTTAGGAAAGAGCTTTACTTATTATGGTCTTATAAAGGATTCAACTGAGGAATAGCCCAGTGGAAGAGATGCATAGGGCTGGATATGGGCAGGGTAGTACATGGAAGTATTGTATTCTTGAAGTCTTGAAAACTTCATGTATTTTACATGAAGTCCAAGTATTCACCAACTGGGAAACTCTCTAAATACTGTTGTTTTTATGGAGGTTCCATTATGAAGGCAAGATTGATTAAATCCATTGTCCTTTGATGGTTATTTTATTTTCTAGCCCTTCTCTCATTCCCAGAGGCTTGTGGATGGGGCTGAAACTTTCAACCCTCTAATCACATGGTTGGTTTCTCTGGAAACGAGCTCCCAGTCTGAAATTATCTTGGGGCCCAATAGAGTAAACTCAGGTATGGTTGAAAAGGGGATTATTTTGAATAACAAAAGATGCTTTTTTCACTCCTATCAGGAAATTGCAAGGGCAGTAGAAGCACTAGTGCCAGGAACGAGGGGTGACGACTTAATATATATTTCTTATTATATCACAATATCATAGCAGAACAGATGTTTTTAATTTTAACAAAATCTAGCCTATCAATTATTTCTTTCATGGATAATGTCTTTGGTGTTGTATCTAAAAAGTCATTGCCATACTCAAGGTCATCTAGATTTTCTTATGTTATTTTCTAGGAGTTTTATATTTTACATTTAATTCTATGATCCATTCAGAGTTAATTTTTGTGAAGGGTATAAGGCATGTGCTTATATTATTTTTTTCACATATGAATGTCCAGTTGTGCCAGCATCATTTGTTGAAAAGACTATTTTTTTCTCCATAGTAGGGCTCACTCATTTATATTTAATTTCCATACATCAGTCTCTTTCTTTAAGGAATATAGGTAGTATGACAATAATGAATCTATAAGGCTTGTTTGGGGGGGCAAATATGAGTGACCAGCCCAAAGATTTTCCTTTGAATGACACTATCTCTACATTCAAGTGAAGTTCACTTTCTTCCTTGAGAGCTGGGGAGACATGAGACCTCATGACATCCTGTTAGCTCTGACTCAAGCCAACTCAAAGACTCCAGTAAGGTGGCCCATTAAGTCTTCTTGCTGAAGCTGGTCTGGAGAGGTTATGACAGCACCTGTCCCTTTCTAACTGTGCCTCACTGTGTTACTTCTCTTTGGTTCAGAGAGCATAGACAATGTTCAGGATAAATAACATTTAGAAGAAACTGTGTGGCTGTAAAGCCCTTTCTCAGTCATCTAGATGCATTATTTATATACTGTCAGGAAGTTACCTATTTGGAAATATATGAACCAGGAACCAAATTTGGTTCTGTCACTAACTGGGTATTCAGGTGATGCCACTTCTTTTTTCTCTAAAGCCCCTAGTATCTTCACCTGGAAAATTGAGGTTCTTGCAATTATAAATCCAAGTTCATGTACTCTCTTAAATTACAAAACTTTTCTGAATATCTGCACTGCACATTTTTCTAGAAAGATAATTCATAGCTTGCACATAACTCTGAAATTTGGGAATTGTGACTTGAGACTTAAACTCTAGAAAAGAACTCTTCATTCTCTCAGTATATCTACAAATGTTTTAGAAATTTATAGACAATATCAGAGTCCTCTCCTTTCCCCTGCATAATGTTGAATACATTTTTAAAAGAAAAAAATATTTAATTCTCTTAAAGTTTTCTTAGACTTGGTCTTTTTTGGTCAGTTTTCTGGGGAGTGGGTCGTAGGGAAAGCCAAGGTGTTTGGGCAGTAAGCAAAGTCCAACTGTGGCCCAAGGGGGAGTGGCACCTGACTGACACTTTAACAGTACACAGTGAGAATATGAAGTTGAAATTGAAGATCATCAGCAGAGCCCCAAATTTCCAGAATGATTTTAAACGAGTGGGATTTTTTAAAAGGTGCAAAACTTTAGCAAGGCCCCAGATAGATGCTATGATGCCCTTCACCCTTCTGGTAGTAGGTAGCCCAGGGTGAACTTTTTTGGGTACATGAAATCCAGTGTTTTAAGAGGACATGTTCAACATGATGCTTGTAGCTTTCATCATAGCCTCTGCTCCAGAGCTGACAGGTGTATCGTGAGAGTTGGGTCAGGGATTTGCTGCTGAAATCTTCACCTAGGTATGGTTTATCCAGCCAGCTCTAGGAAAGAGAGTATCTTTTATTTGTAATTCTATAACCTTCCAAAAGAGGCTAGATATTGAAGAGTCACTCTAATTTCTTCTTTTCTGCTGAAGCTCCTCCTTATTACTGGCTATAAGACTGGGTGGTGGGGGGGAAGAGGTGAGAGAGAACACGAAAGAGCACACTCACTTATCAAGAGGTTTGGACCATGGCCGATTTGAAATATTACTAACCTTGCATTTTCAAATTTGATGCACAACAACCAAGATGCTAATACTTTCCTTAGTTTAGAAAAAAAATCCTTTCACCCATCTCTTCTAGCTGAAGATTAGGAAAGAGGCTTTAAGAAGATTTAAAAAAAAAAAAAAACCAACTTCTGAGCAGCGGAAAAAATGGTTTGTGATTCAGGGGCTTCGGGCAATTCATCATGGAAATTGGGTTTCTTAGCAGACATCGTGTGAATCCTTTCGTCCCTGTCAACTTTTTAATACATTACATTGAGAATGTAAATCGTGTTGGTGAGGGGGAGCGGAGAGAAAAAGGGAGCAAGAGAAAAGAGAAAGCTTCCTCATTTTGGATTTAGAAGGAAGGAAGCATGAGGCCTATAATTCATATTAACTAAATAATAAAAAAAAGTATAAATATATAGATATGCAGGTATATCTGGGGAAGAAGTAGGGAGAAGTGAGTGAGACAGAGTAAAATTGAAATCATTTTATCCTTTTGAAGGGTCTTTAGTAGATGCTCCTTATAATTTATTTCCTTTAGTTTTTATTGCTTTAGATTTGTTCCTTTAACTATATGAATCAACTTATTCCCCTCCCCCTCCCCCTCAAAAGCAGAGGACAAAGGCTTGAGGTCAAGGGTTTCTTGATTGAAGAAAAGACAAAAATGGAGCAGAATCTAATGCATCTTGAACAGGGAATACTGCTGAGAGAGCTGGAGCTTCTGCCATATCTCCGTCACTATCAGGACTCAGCAGAGTCTTTGGCTGGCCTCCTCACTGTTGTCCATCTTCATTCATTGGTTGTTCTGAAGGTGTTTCATTCTCTCTAACTCAGTGGTTCACATCTACTCTGGGCTGCTGGGGGTGGGGGAGGTTGGAAATTAGCAGGTACATTGTGTGCTAGCTCTGTAGAATATTCTTCTATCTTTCCCTCACTGTGATTTGTAGTCATTTTGGTCCCCATATGGATTTATCACCAAAATTCATTGCAGAGGTCCTTTTGTGTTCTTTCTAGTTTTCTTGGGTAATGATGTGTCTCTGGTCTTCTGGAGGCTGAGGAAGTTTCAGTTCAACAAATTTCTTCTATGGATGCAATTGTTCAACAACATTGGGCCCAACCAGAATGACTGGGGACTTCTCAGCCACTTCCCTGTTGGCATTTTTGGCAAGGGGAAAGAGAAGAGGAAGGAGTTTTCGTTTGAGTCTGTGGCTTCTTCTTTTCTATGCTCCCATCACCAGTTAGTCAGCTGTACATAGGCAGTCATGTATTATTTTGTCAGAAGTCTAGTCTACGCTTGAAATGGGGTTGAAGATTGGCTTCCTGTTGATATTGTTATACACCATAAGGTAGGAAGATGGGGTAGAGATCTGGAATCCCACTTTTGATTTAGACCTTAAATATTTCAACTAAAATTCCTATTCCTCCCACCATTGAGAAAAAAGGCCAAAAACAACAACCTCCACCGCAACAAAAACAACAAAAATCCCACATTTTCCTCAGATCCCTTAAAGAATCCTATAGGGTGGGTGACCCATCTGAAAATTGTGGAAAAGGAGAGGTATTACCTCCTTTGGAAGGGATCATAAGAGAATTAAGTGTAGACTTTTAATCATTCTTATGTGTATGAAAATGGACTGATGTTTGAATTTACTTTAAAACATTTGTATTTCATTTTTATTGATACAATGTAGTTACATTTTACTAAATATTATAAAAAATCTCCTACATATCCACAGTCCCTCACCATTCTTGAAAATGTTTCTTCTGGGGGCGCCTGGGTGGCTCAGTGGGTTGGGGCCTCTGCCTTCATGGTCCCAAGGGTCCTGGGATCGAGCCCCGCGTCAGGCTCTCTGCTAGCGGCGAGGCTTTTTCTTCCTTTCTCTCTGCCTGCTTCTCTGCCTATTTGTGATCTCCGTCTGTCAAATAAATAAATGAAAAATCTTAAAAAAATGTTTCTTCTGATATTTTCTTCCATGTACATAAATGCCCTGATTATTCTCCTCTTTCTTCACTGATCTGTTTTGTGCAATATCTACTCATTCCTGATTTGCTAGTTGAAGACTTAGATCTCTTAACTTGCTCCCTCTATCACCCCCCTCACCCTTCCAAAATAGCTAAACACAGTATTTATATTATGATTAAAATGTAGATACTGTCACAGCTGAGCAAAGCAGGGTGCCATTGCTATCAGTTCCTCAGTCTTCTCCTTTTTTTTTGCATTCATTATTTTATTTTTTAAAATTCAAGTATAATTAACATAGAGTGTTATATTACTTTCAGGTTTTCAGTATAACAATTCAGCACATTTATACATTACTCAGTGCTTATCATAATAAGTGTACTCTTAACCCCTTTACCTGTTTTACTCCTCTCCCACCTCTTTTCCTCTTCCCCTCTGGCAACCACCAGTTTGTTCTCTATATTTAAGAGTATGTTTTTTTGCTTGTCCCTGTTTTTCTTTGTTCATTTGTTTTGTTTCTTAAATTCCACATACCTCAACATAAAAAAAGTCCATATACGAAAACTCACATACTCAAGGGTGAAAAACAGAGATTTTTTTCCCCTAAAGTCAGGAATAAGGCAAGGATATCCACTCTTACCACCTTTATTTAACATAGTACTGGAAATCTTAGCCATAGCAATCAGACAACGAAAAGAAATAAAAAGCATTCATCTGTTTACAGCAGATGACATGATACCACACATAGAAAACCCTCAAGACCCCAAAACTATTAGAACTGCTAAATGAATTCATTAAAGTCACAGCATACAAAATCAATATACAGAGGTCTGTTACATTTCTATACACTAATAGTGAAGGAGCTGAAAGAGAAATTAAGAAAACAGTCCCATTTATAGTTGCACCAAAAAGAATGAAATACCTAGGAATAAACTTAACAAAGGAGGGGAAAGACCTATACTCCAAAAACTATAGAATATTGATGAAGAAATTGAAGACAACACAAACAAATGAAAATATATGCCATGTTTATGGATTGAGGAATTCTCAGCTCTCTCATCTCCATCAGGACTGTTTACAAGGCTGCTGAAGATTGTCTTGGGATTTTTCTTTCCTATTACTTCTGGGCCGGGTACCCCCTTCTCCGGATCTCTATCCCTTCTTCTTTAGTTTTATATTTTGATTTCTTCCTGCAATTAGCTAAAACATGTCCTCTTGTAGCTTTCTAAGAGAAATGGTGTAAATGAAAAAAATTTGCGGCTCTGTGCCTGATATTTTTATCTTATCCTTGTGATTCATTGGTAACTTAGTTATAGAATTATAAACTGAAAACGTTTTCCCCTCAGAATTTTGAAAACATTGCTCCACTGTTCTCTAGCATCTAGTTGTGTTGTTGGGGAAGTAGGATGTGTTTTAGATTTTTATGCCTCTGGGTGAGATGATTTTTTTTTTTTTAGTATGTTCCTGTTCACCCAGTATTCTAAAATGTCATCTATCATGAAGTGTGCTCTTTATTCCCTCATTGTGTCGAGTTCTCAGTGGACTTTTTAAATCTAGAAACTCAAGTCCTTCAGTTCTGATATAATGTCTTTGAGAACATCTTCTATAGTTTTCATTTTGTTCCGTCTGGATATCCTGAGTGACTTCTCTAGTTTTCTCATTAGTTCTTTTAAGTTCCTTATCTTTTGCTCTATTTTCTGGGAGAGTTTCTTGATTTTATATCTATTCCTGTGCTGATTTTTAAAATTTTGGTTGTCATATAATCTTTTCTCCCCACCAAACCCTTGTTAGTTCTTTGTCCTTTTATAACTTTTATATTTCTGAGCTTACTTTTTTCAAGTTTTCATTTGTGCCAATGCTGTTATTGTTTTGGTTCAGAGATTTTTGTTTTTCTTCTTTTCTTTCTTTTCTTCTCTCTTTCTCTATCTGTTTTGGATTGGAACAAAGAAGTAAGGCCATTGAGAAGCTCTGTAGGAGTGGGGGCAAGGTTTCTATGCTTGTTGTCCTTCCTGTGGTCTGATCAGAGGGTGAGCCAGCCTCCCTATGGAGAAATCCCAAAACTTTAATAATTGGAGTACTTTCTTTGGACTTGTTAATTTCCTGTAGAGAATAATCTTCCTTTTTTTTCTTCCCAGGATTCCTGCTCCCAAGAGTCATTTAGGAGAAGGGTCTGGGCCCCCACAATTCAGTAATACAGACCTCCACCTAATCTCCTGTTTTCAGCTTTGTACATATTTTCTGATCTCTGAGCTGAGACCTCTTCTTGGTGGGGATACAGATGGTGCCTGGCTGCCTGGGATGGGTATATGGTCTTGGAAGATCCAATTTCTCTTTATATAGGTTTTCAATAGCTTCTGTGGTTTTTAGCCCCACATCTCTCTAGCTTCCAAAGTTCTTGGTGCTTCTGAGGCCAAAGTCTCTTACTCTGAGTCCGCAGGACAAAGAATTTTGCTTCCCATCTATGTAGCTGCTCTGTAGGCCAAAAGATTTCATATCCTATTTTAGGGAAGTTAACCATTCATCTATGTGCTTTCTTGCCTCCAGAATCAGCTAAAACAGAATCTTTCCTATTCTCTATCTTTACATTCTTCTGGTTTTGGTTGGCTGATACTCTGGTATTCTTTTACTTTCATTTGGATAGATATGGGGAGAGGAGGAGGTTAGTGTGTATGGTTAATTTTCCATGTTTGAGCACAGCTGAGTCTGGGTTCATTCTCTCCTAGATCTCCAAGATCTATCTCCTTGTTTCTGACTAGGCTGATGGGTGAATGCCCTGGTGACTAGAATTAGGTGGGCCTCAGTTTAAGGACTATCTGATTGCTTTGAGCCCAGAGAACATCTGGGAGAGAAGTCTTGGAGGAAGTCAAGCTTCCCCATAAGTTAGTCTCTTCTTCTACCTGTGAAGCCTCAGTGCCCATAACTATGGCCAAAATCACTGGTGGGATATTTGTGGGTAAACTGAAGAGCTTGGCAGAGATGAGCTATTTTAGAACTTGTCTTCCTCTTCATTAGTGGGATTTCTCCACAACCCAGGCCCTGCCCAGAGCTGTGATGAAAAACAGACATATGATGACAACAAACCCTGACATTGGAGAACTTTTTTCAATACAAATAATTCAAGGCTTTTCATGAAAAACTTAAAAACTACTCAGTTTTCAAGCTGAAAACCTTCTAAATACCCTCTTTTCATAAAACCTCAACTAAGAAAGTAAAGGGGAGGGAATGAGCCCATGAAGGAAAAAAGTAAGGGAAGGAGGGATTGTGTTAGCTTCCAGCAGCAGCCATCCAGAGTAGCATCTTGATTTCATAAACACCATTTTAGCATAAATTGTCTCATTTTTAGCTTGTCAATTTGGATAATCTTGGCCCCAGAATGGATTCAGGGGGTCTTAAATGATCTGGTTTGGCTCTTCACGGATTCTGAATTTGCAGATAATTGCCAGAGCTCTTTTGGCTGAGTAAACTTGTTATCAATTGCCTTTTTAAAAGTCAGCACTAAAATAATCATTCCCGTGAGCAAAACCCATTACAAACCTTAACTTTGGAGCATAAACACATTTCAGGCTGGGGAACAAATGTGTAAGATTTCATCATTGCTATATCAGGAAAGGCTTGTGAAAAGTTGTACATGCATTAGGAGAGTCCCTTTAGGACTGAGCCTCAGGTCTGAGCTGGGGATCAGATACTTGCTGGAGACTCTGGATTGGGGCCACTGGGTACCTCTTGTGTGCCCCACCCTGTGCTTTCTGGGCAGAGATGCAATGGCCTTATGAGTTACCATCAGCTCAAGGACATCCCTGTCTTAACTGCCACAGTATTGTCCCAAGCCTATTCCTTCCTTATCTCAGTAAACCTCATCCTCTTTGTCAGGGACCTATCATTTATAAAAGGACAACCCCAAGATCAGGCTGTAAAAGCAATCAGTGGGTTAGTGGAAAATGGTAGGCAAATAAGCTGGATAGAGCCTGGGTTCTGGCCCCCTGTCACTGACCTTGGGCAACTCAACTGCTCTAGACCTGAGTTTCCCCTTCCCCCCAAGAGAGTGGTATTAATACCTGTCCCAGTGCCTCTCAGTGTTGTTATAAAAATACTTTATAAATTTACATATATTTTAATATTAATATTTCATATAAATATTAATATATCATTTTTATATAAAAGGATAATATTAATTATCCTTTTCACAGGACAATTATAGGAGTCTTCATTCTAGTTTTCTCACTTTTCTCACTTGTTTATACTACAAAACATTTATAATACTTACAAATATAAATGCAAATTATTATGTCAAGATGGGAGTGGGCCTCATCCCAGACCAAAATTTGATTTCTTGAGTCTTAAGACCACCTAGAATATGGGTAATTAATAAGTATATCAAAGGTTTGAAGTCAACTTAAATTTCTCATACTAAATTTTATGTCCAATTTTTTGGGCTTTGGTCCCAGTATTTATGGACAATGGGTAATTTCTCATATCTTAGGATAATTTGATTTATTAGATGTAAAGGCAGCCCATCTTATTCATCTTCATGTTTTTCTCTGAGAGGAGGCAATGGATTTGCTTGTGTTTTCTATGTTTACCATTTTGTACCAGCAGAGAGAGATCCCACCAGCTCCCTCTTCCATTCCAACGGCGGCTCTTCCAGATTCCCACTTTCACTGCCTTCTGTCATTATCCATTATCCTTCTGTCTTTCAAAATACTCTGAGATGATTGGCCTCCTACTTCTTAGGGAAACAGGGACCTCCAAGGGGAAATTCCCTTAGCTTCCCTTCATTTTGCAAAAGCCCCAGAGAGGAACAGTGAGGAGGCAAAATGGTTGGAATGGAGTAGAGAAGGGAGGTCATAAGTTAGGGTCCTGGTCCAGCACAGCAAATACTATAGCATGTTGGGAAACCCTTGGGAAATTCTGGGCAGAGAAGCGCCATATTCCATCTCATGTTTTATCACATCACACTGGCTGTTCTGCTGAGATTGGAGTGGCAGGAGATCAGAGGCAGAAGCAGTGGATCCCTTAGGAGGTTAATACTATAATCCAGGTGAGCTATGGTGGTCGATATCTCTAGCTCAATCCATGTATTGCTTGTTGTATATGTCCACTTGCAGGTCCCACAGACAACTCAAAATCAATAAATTCCAAACAAGACAGTTCCTGAAACTGCCCTGTTCCTTGATTCAGTGGGGGAGTCTACATTCTCCCTGTTCCCTGGATGCATCCTTGGTACCTCCCTCTTAACTCTTAACATTGCTTAGCAGTAAGATCCTAGTTCTTCTACTTCCTGGATAGCATTCAGTTCTGCTCCTTCTATTCTCATGGCTACTCCCTTATATCTTTTCACAGGAAAAGGAGTCTCTATTCTGCCTTCCTCACTTCCAATCTTAGACTGCCATTTATTCTAGTCCATCCTCCAGACCCTCACCTGAGTGATCTTTACATAATTTGAAGGTAACTGAAGTTATTTAAGTCACTCTCGATCAAGCCCCACCGATGCAGTGAAACTCATCTTCTCCCTTGTCATATCTACTCCCCAAATGCAACCCTTCTGAGATCCTTGATGGACAACATTTGTTTACAGGAGGTTTCATGGGGAGAAGGGGAGAGGGTTAGATCACACCCAGCCAAGAAATCTTCCTAAAAATTCTCCTATAAACACCTGTCTCTGTTGCTATATTCCTCTCCTCATCAGTAGCATCTGCCTCAAATTCCCTCTAAACTGTTAACAAATCAAAGCTAACTTAAAAACCAGAGCTCAAGTATAGCTCCTTTCCCACCCTAATTCCCCCACTCATCCTGCAGACAGGCTGTGTCTCTGTGCATCACAAATTTGATCAGGTCAAAACAAAACCAAGTGCTTTGCTAGTTTTCTTCTACTCTCTGGATAAAGACCAAACTTAGCCTGGTTCAGGAGATCCTGTCTGCCCTCCCCTGTCCCTTCTTCATATCCTATATACCAGAAGTCTTGGGTGAGGAAGTGCCTAAATCTCCAGAAATAAGCCAAGTTCTTCCCCATCTATACCTTATGTGCTGCTGATATTTTCCCAGAATTCCCTTTCCCTCTGCTTGTTCTTCAAAATTCTGCTCAGATATTCTCCCATCCAGGATGTTGCCTTCTCCCTACTGCCTATACTATTATCTTGGACCTGTGTATTTGGGGGTAGTTTTAGTTACTTTATGAGCTGTGTAAGAACAGAAACAGTGTCACCCTCATCCCTGGGTCCCCTGTACCTGGCACAGGACAGGCCACAGGTTGAGTGGATGACAGATATGGAGACCCAGCTGTTGATGATAGCTTATCCAGGAGTCCAACCCTTGACATAATCAAGCAGAGGAGTTTTTCTAAATGGGCTTAAATGGTCCCACATTTTAAAATGTCATTAATGCCATTGTGAAGTGTAGTTTGCTCCAGTAGCAACTTGTGACAGTGTGATTGGAAGAAAAATTGAAAACAGCTGGTTTGTGAGGTTGACCCCAGCAAGGAAGGATGTTGTGGATTGAGGCAGGCAGTCTCAGAGGTGCTACAAAATGCTGGTTCTCATATGGAATGCCTGGTAATACATGAGATATGATGGTTTGGGGTCATGTGTTTTGAGAGGAAAAAATGATTTTAAAATATTGACTTGTGATTATGAAAGTAGTCATTTCTTAGCCAATATAATAGAAAGCCAAACCAGAGGCCATTATCTAGAAAATGTCAGGACTGAGTTAGCTTTTCTTTCCTATTATTGTGGTGTCTTGGAGTTAAGACTTGTAAACTCTGAAAATATTATTGATTAAGAACAGGTTGGGTCCCAAAGAGTTTTGGAAAATGTCCATCCAATATGTGGCAAATGTGGGGACTGATGAAAACTCAGGATGTGAACAGTTGCTGGATCCAATGAAGTCTTTAGTATTCTGGAGAGGAAATACACTTCAGCATTTCCCCCCTCTTCCCTCTCTTCCTCCCTCCCTCCCTCCCTCCCTCCCTCCCTTCCTTCCTTCCTTCTCCCTTCCCTTATTTTATTTAAAGTTAGTTAACATAGAGTGAATCATTAGTTTTAGATATAGAGTTCAGTAATTCATCAGTTGCAGATAATACCCAGTGCTGGGTGCCTGGGTGTCTCAGTCAGTTAAGCGACTGCCTTCAGCTCAGGTCATGATCCCGGAGTCCCAGGATTGAGTCCCGCGTCAGGCTCCCAACTCCACAGAGAGTCTGCTTCTTCATATGAACTTCTATCCTCTCATACTCTCTCTTACTCATTCTGTCTTTCAGATAAATAAATAAAATCTTAAAAAAAAATACCCAGTAAGAGATACAAACACATCAAGTGATCTTAATTCCCATCACTCAGTTACCCCATCTCCCCCCACTTCCCTTTAAGCAACCCTCAGTTTGTTTCCTATAGTTGAGTCTCTTTTACGGTTTGTCTCCCTCCCTGATTTTGTCTTATTTTATTTTCCCCTCCCTTCTTCTATGTATATTGCTTTGGGTAGTACATTTTAACATTTTAATAATATTTGTTCTTCTGATCCATGAGCAAGGAATTTTTTCCATTTCTTTGTGTTCTCTTCAATGTCTGTTTTCAGTGATTTATAATTTTCAGAGTACAGATCTTTCACCTCTTTGGTTAGGTTTAGTCCTAGGTATCTTATGATTTTTGGTGCAATTGCAAATGGGATTGATTCCTTAATTTCTCTTTCTGTTGCTTCATTATTCATATATGGAAATGTGACAAATTTCTGTACACTGATTTTGTGTCTTGTGACTTTACTGAAATGTGTATCAGTTCTAGCAATTTTTTTGGTGGAGTCTTTGGGTTTTCTATATATGGTATCATGTCATCTGCAAATAGTGAATGTTTGATTTCTTCCTTGCAAATTTGGATTCATTTTATCTCTTTTAATTGTTTGATTGCTGTGGCTAGGACTTCCAATACTATGTTAAATAACAACAGTAGGAGTGGACATCCCTGTCTTGTTCCTGGCTGTAGAGGAAACCTCTTTTTCCTTACTGGGGACGAGATTAGCTGTGGGCCTTTCATATATGGCCTCTGTTATATTGAGGTATGTTTCCTCTAAACCACCTTATTGAGAGTTTTTATCATGAATGGATATTGTACTTTGTCAGATACTTTTTCTGCATTTATTGAAGTGATCATATGATTCCTATCCTTTCTTTTACTAATGTAGTGTATCATGTTGGTTGATTTGCAAATACTGAAGAACCCTTGCATCCCATGAGTAGATCCTACTTGATTGTGGTCAATGATTCTTTTAATGTATTGTTGGATTTGGTTTGCTTGTATTTTGTTGAGAATTTTTGTATCCATGTTCATCGGGGATATTGGCCTGTAGTTCTCTGTTTTAGTGCAGTCTTTATCTGGTTTTGATATCAGGGTAATGCTGGCCTCATGGAATGAATTTGGAAGTTTTCCTTCCTTTTCTATTTTTTGGAACAATTTGAGAATGGGTAACTCTTCTTTAAATGTTTGGTAGAATTTGCATATGAAGACCTCTGGCCCTGGACTTTTGGTTTTTGGGAGTTGTTTTTTGTTTTGTTTTGTTTTATTTTTTAAATTATGGATTCAGTTTCCTTGCTGGTTATCAGTCTGTTCACGTTTTCTATTTCTTCCTGTTTCAGTTTTTGTAGTTTATGTTTCTGGGAATTTATCCATTTCTTCCAGGTTGTCTAGTTTGTTGACATATAGTTTTTCATAACAAATGACCTGTTCGATGCTAGCAACTTGATAGTGGAATTGGGTCTTAAACCTAGGTTTGTTTCTCTTCTAGGGTTTTGGCCTTTATTCACAACTCCTGCCTTCACCTGATCTATTGTCTTCACTTTGGCTCTCTGGGTTTCCCTGGAGGATTCTGAATATTTTCTTTCAAGGCTGCCTTATCTCATTTATAGTCAGGCCTGGTCAACATTAGTGCATTGCAGCCACTGCTCAGGGTCCCATGCTTTGCCTTTTTCCAGATTCTGGATCCCTTGTAAATGTGGCTTTGTCATGTTGAGTCTGAGAATAGCTGCTGCCTCATTCACAGCATTTACTTCATTCCAGGGATCTTTTCTTAAGCCGTGCTTTAAGCCTTCTTAAAAACCTCTATATTTCTTAAAAAACCTTTCTATAACTTTCAGGAGAGGTGGAGCCAACTTGTTGCATGCTTCCAGATCTGTGCCCTCTGGTCCCTAGTTCTTCCCACACTCTTTCTTGCACTCTCCAAGGATGTATCTTTGTGAGAAGATCACTTTACATTTATACAGTAAAATCTGTGTTTAAATGTTAGGATAAAATATTCCATGGTAAGACACTCTATAAAAGACTTTTGGGAATGACTTATGTCAGAAACAGCTTAAAATGTGTTGGGTGTCTGGGTGGCAAAGAATGTAAATTTCAAATAATACCTAGCCAGCAGCTGCTGCTGGAAACACCTAACTGGAGGGAAGATATCTTTAGGAGTTGAGAAGAAAGCTACTTTCACTGAAGAATAGTATGAGTCATGGAATTTTCACACTTAAGTGGCATGATTTTTCTTCTTTCTCAGCTTCTGCCAATTGAAAGAAAGAGAAGAATGAGAGGGAAGTAGAGAGGACACACTTCTCCATCTTTCTGATAGTTCCTTCTTGTGGTTGACAAAGAAACCTCGAATGCAGAAAAGTCACGAGCAAGTGTCGGCCTGTCTTAGAGGCTTTTGCTGTCATGCTGTTCTGAATGCTTAGGGATGTTTCCCAGGCCTTGGTGGGACTTGATACCATGATAAAATATAAGGTGAATTAGAAAGGGGCTGTGCCAATGTATCTTCTGCTGTTGTGACCTCACTACCCCTTCTTCAGTTATAGTCACTTACCTGGTTTTACCTGAAGACCCTTTGTGCTGCCTATACCTTGGATTTGATCCACCCCCAAGTAGGAAGTATATAAGAATCTTCAGGTTAGGTCCAAAATTTCTGTTATGATCTTCTTGGCCTATGCTTTATGTTGCTTCTTCTGTCTGACCACCAACTGTTCTGACTTGCTGCCCGTTCTGATCTCTGGGTCCTGCTTGTTCCTTAATCTCTGTTGGGCACATCTGGATCTCTCTCTGCTTTGACCTCCAGTCCTCCTTTCAAAGTGCCAAGGGTCAGGCCCTGCCCTAGTCAATGACAGAGTTAACCCAAAAGTGCACTGGAAGACACTGAAATTGATTTCTTAACTACTTTGGTCAATGGTCATGCCATTAATATGTGCCATATTCAGCTGTTTAATATGTGTACTTAAATAAAAGAGAAGAATGGAAAATTCATTGTTCAGTTCTTGATCTCAGTAAGCCTACTGAAAGGGCTGATCAAAGTACCCTACTAGGGGATATTAACAGGCCCAAATCCAGCCTTTTTGAATAATTCCTTATACAACCAATATTTGGAGATGTGGTTGACATTACTTCCACCTCCTGTCCAAAGCACTTACCCCACATACCCCTTCTAGCCAGTGCTCTCATCCCTGAGTCTTCATGTCTTCAATCTCTCCTCTCTGGTTTACACACAGATCAGACTTCCTAAAATATTTCTTTTCCCCCAGTTATCCCTCCTGAATAATAGCTTATGTGGACATTCCTTCCTAAGAGATGGAGCTGAGCACTTCAGTCTGTGGCCAGGTCTTGTTGTGTATCCAAACCAGTTACCTCTACTTCCAGTATAGACACCCAGCCCCAAGAGCTTTTTTAAAAATTTTTTTATTAATATATAATGTATTGTTACATTATATGTAATACAGGGGTACAGGTCTGTGAATCACCAGGCTTACACACTTCACAGCACCCACCATAGCACATACCCTCCCCAATGTCTATAACCCAACCAGCCTCTTCCTACCACCCTTCCCCTGGCAGCCCTTAGTTTGTTTTGTTAGATTAAGAGTGTCTTATGGTTGGGGCGCTTGGGTGGCTCAGTGGGTTAAGCCGCTGCCTTTGCCTCGGGTCATGATCCCAGGGTCCTGGGATCGAGCCCTGCATTGGGCTCTCTGCTTGGCGGGGAGCCTGCTTCCTCCTCTCTCTCTGCCTGCTTGTGATCTCTCTCTGTCAAATGGATAAATAAAATATTTAAAAAAAAAAAAGAGTGTCTTATGGTTTATCTCCCTCCTGATCTCATCTTCTTCATTCCTTCCTTCCCTACCCCCCAAATCCCCATGTTGCGTCTCACATTCCTCATATCAGGGAGAGCATATGATAATTGTCTTTCTCTGATTGACTTATTTCACTCAGCATAATACCCTCTAGTTCCATTTATGTAATTACAAATGGCAAGATTTCATTTCTTTGATGGCTGCATAGTATTCCATTGTGTATCTATCTATCTATCTGTCTATACCACATCTTCTTTATCCATTCATCTGTTGATGGACATTTAGGTTCTTTCCTTAGTTTGGCTATTGTGGACATTGCTGCTATAAACATTTGGGTGCACATTCCCCTTTGGATCACTACATTTGTATCTTTAGGGTATATACCCAGTAGTGTGATTGCTGGGTTGTAGGGTAGCTCTATTTTCAACTTTTTGAGGAACCTCCATGCTGTTTTCCAGTGTGGCTGTAGCAGCTTGCATTCCCACCAATAGCATAGGAGAGTTCCCCTTTCTCCGCATCTTCACCAGCATCTGTCATTTCCTGACTTGTTAATTTTAGCCATTTTGACTGGTGTGGAGTGGTATCTCATTGTGGTTTTGATTTGTATTTCCCTGATGCCGAGTGATGTGGAGCATTTTTTCATGTGTCTGTTGGCCATCTGGATGTCTTCTTTGCAGAAATGTCTGTTCATGTCCTCTGCCCATTTCTTAATTGGATTATTTGCTAACTTGCCAACTTTGCTAGCCCTCAAGAACTTTAAGGAACCCCAAGATTTCATCAGGTCTTGATGTTTGTCCATAGGCATTGATGGGCTCCAAGTCTTTTTTTAAAAACAGAGCTGAATGAAGCCCAGGATATCAAGTGACTTGTTTTGTTGAGAGGCCAGCGTATGGGTCCTGAAAGTTCTCTCCAAAGGATCCTCAATGCTCACACATCACATACACTTCATAGTTACTGGGGTGGTTGTGGTTTTACAGTCAGTGCTCTGGGACTTCCCATCCAGGATTCTGCTTTTGGCACCAGCCATCAGGAGATGGCAGGCATCCTATTTGTCCTGACATCAATCTCAAAACATTAAGAATACCCCCAAGGTGCCAACTTTCTTTATCAGATTTTCTTCATCAGATCTGTTGAATCCGTTTGAACCACTGCTATGGTCTGGACAGTTGTCTTCACCCATCATAACACATAAATCCCACCACTCCTGCCTTGCTGTCTTGGTTCTGCAATTACCATTTTTGGTCCGAGTGTCTGTTTTCAGCTTGGCAAGTTCAGATCTGCCAGGTCTGGTTAAGGCTCTACTTGGGAGTGTCTCCCCAGCCGGGTTAGGTCACACTGCTTACTCCTGGCTCCAAATTCCTACAGCAGGTCAGTCTGTACTCCAAGATCAATATGCTGGGTGAGAGGGCCCTGGGGAGCAAAGGAAAAGGCCATAAGTTTCCTACTGCTGCTGTAACAAATGGCTACAAACTTAGTGGCTTAAAACAACACAAATTAATTCTATTAGAGTTCTGGAGGTCAGAAGTCCAAAATCAAGGTATTGGTAAGGCTGTGCTCCTCCTGGAGGCCTCAGTGGAGAATCTATTTCCACTTTATAGAGGCCACCTGTGGAGGGAATTCTGATTTTGATGAATATTTTCCCCCCAATGAGTTGGGTTTTTAACTGGAAGTCACTGGTACTTTAAATTGACAGGTATAATTTTCCCCTCCTGAATGGAAGTAAGCACCCAGAAGCCAGGTTAAAATATAGATACAGAAAACACAGAAGGAGGTTATAGTATTATACACCTGATTTCCTTTATTGTTGTGATTTAAAAAAAATCTTCTACATGCATACTCTCAAACTGCCCTACAGAGAGATTGTACTAATTACTATTTTCTGCTGTTGAGGTGCTTTTTTTTTTTTTTTTTGGACCCCTGCCAATAATAATCACTGTTATTTTTTCTTTATTTCTAGCCATTTAAAATGGAAAATGATACTTCATTGTTGCTATTATTTGCACTTACTGAATTACAAGTAAGGTACTTGAAATACTTTTGAGTATGGTAGGTATTTTCCGTTTCTCTTCTCTGTTCCTAGAAAACTTTGTTCATGTCTTTGTTATTGTCAGAGATAGCTCATTTTCCAAATGCTGCTCTCTCCCTCCTCCTTGGCAATAAGATTGTAGCACAGCAGATGTTTCCCAGATTCCTTACAAGATGGTACGGACATGTTAAAAATCCCTCCAATGGATGTAAATGTGATGTGATGTGTGTCACTTCCAAGTCTGGTCCATGAAACCTCCCACAGAATAGCAACCAGAGTGTCACGGCAGTCATGCAGTGAAGATGGTAGACTCTCTTGTCAGTATGGTGGGGGACCACCTGTCCGGGGCCATTGCATGAGCAAGATTCAGCATCTACCTTGTTGAAGCCATTGCAGTTTACTTTGCCTTACACAGTTCTAATGTATTTGCATCTTTAATTTATTATTTATTTTAAATAAAGTACTTCTCCTTCATTGAACTGTGAGGAGAATCCTTGTTTTGTCATTTTTATAGCTGCATGGCACAGAGTAGGTTTTCAGTAAATATAGAAGAAACTAAATGAATGAATAAATGAGTTGCATGTTTACTTGAAAAGACTCTAGTTCAATTCTCAGAGATGCTGTTTATTCTCATTATTAAAAAAAAAAGCGGGGGGACACCATACATGTGAATTATATGTTAATATTCAAGTCAATTCCAGGATATATTTCCATTTGTAAAACATGATCTATTTTCTTACCTGGTAAGTCAGAGATCAGAAGGTGCTGATTCTATAGTCTCCTGTCCTCCTAGGTGGTGAGGAAGAAAATGGGTCTGGAATGGTTGTTTAGTGTGGTGTGACCATTACCACTTCAAACTGAGTTCATGTGAAACTTCATGCCACCTGTCCAGGGAAGAGTAATTTTTTATCCCACACTAAAAGTTAAATGGGCCCACTGAGATCCAAAGAGCTTAACAAATCCTCTGCTTTGTCACAGTGAAGACCTTTGCCTAATGCAAGGTCTTATCCTGCAGATTGCTTGGGGCCAGAAGATAGCCTGGTTAATCTAAACTGCTCCTACTTTCCTACAGTGTTCACTCAACTGGGTTTTTTGTCTGTGAATAAAATGGACCAGATTTGGGTTGGTTGCCATGGTTACTGTATCAAGAGCCTCTGGGCTCCCTATCTTCCTCTGCTGACAGCTCCCATGCAATGAACCCCCTGTGGGGTGTGGGTGCCTCCCTCTACAACCTTATAGAATTACCTTCCAAAGAACTAAAGTTTATTATAAAGAGATGGGCCAGTCTGTAAGAGAAACGGGTTCCTGGTTACCACTTCTGGGATATAGCTGTCTTATTGTACATGACTTGCCTAGATTATGACCTTAGGAACACTCATTAGTTAGCATTCCAACTGAAATCCCTTTGGACCAGCGATGGTGGCCTTTAACCTTATCTTTTTCAGGTAGGACCAGTTAAAGCTTTCTGAGTTTGCAATTTGTTATTCCTTAGTAGGTTTGGAATTATAGGTCTAGCTACATGGAGGCAAATTCCTTCCTCTTGAGCTTGAGGGCAGCATCTCTGCAGCTGTGCCAGGGTAAGAAATGTGGCTCAGTTTTCACTGACTCCTTCCCAGTGTCAACCTGCTAATTAAATGGACACTCTGAAGGGGCTTCTGGGGCTCTTAACTCAATCTTCTTGTCTTGATGGGTGGGCTCACTCAAAATTATGGTCTAAGGAAGGTGGAATTGATGCTGCTGATTCTAAGTTAAAGTGTCAAAAGCAACCTAGTTAGTCTTCCCTTTCCAAATGGTAGCCTTGTTTCTGTATACCTGAATATCTGTAGAACATTAATTAAATAATGACTCTTTATGGGCCATATGCTATCTCAAATCCAATTTTCTTTTGTACCTGGTGCCTCAAATTGTGTATGTTTAAGACTAAACTTGGCCACATCTGGTCTAGACCACGTCAGTAACAACCTAACTGGTTCATCTATATCCATTCTTATTCCTCCAATCCATTTTCCACTTAGCAGCCAGAGGGGCTTTTTAAAATTCATATCTGATCATGTCACAGTCTAGAAGCCTCCCAGGGACCTCCCCCTGCCCTTGGGATGAAGACATGGCTTTGCAGTCTGTGTTGCACACTATCCCTCTTGTTCTCAGTGCTGTAGCTACACTGGGCCACTTTCGGTTCATCTCTCCACTGCTTTCACTTCTGCTGCAGGACCTTTTCCCAGGCTTCCTCCCTGCCTGGTTTCTCTTCTTTCTTCATCTTGTTTGCTCTTAGACATTGTTCAGGTTTTAGCCTAAGTGCTACATTTTGGGGGATACCTTCCTTGACTTTCTGGACCAGGCCAGGTTTCCCTTTTAGATACTCTCATGGCATTAAGGGATACATGTTTCCTTCATAGGACAAATCATGATTATTTCCTCAATGTCTGTCTCCCCTGCAAGACTGCGTGGTCCACAAGAACAAGGTCTGGATCTGTGATTATTTATCATTGTATCTCTGTACCTAACACCTGAAATACAGAGGGACTCAACAAACATTTATTGAATGAATACATGAATCTTAATAAACTGCAGAAAAGCATGGATTATTATACTTACTTTATAGGTAAACAAATTAAGGCAAAGTCTCTCAACCTCCATTGATGGCTTATCAAAAGTTACAAAAATTTTTAAATCTGATGTAAAATCTCAAGGACCAATATGTAATAATTACTATTTCCATTCTATTAATGAGAGTCAAAGAGGTTCAGAGAGGCTCAGGGTCCTCTAAAAGGCAGTCACAGTTGCTGCCAGAGATTTGGGAGCATTTAGGAATGTGCAGAGGGAGGACATCAGGGGTTATGGAAGTCTAACCTTCTGCTCTAGGAAAGCATACGTTTCAACCTGACACGTCTACCTGATCCAGCATCTCATTATGTAAACATATCTCCCTCATTCATCTGCATTTTCCAATCCTGCCTCCCAAAAATTTCTGATAAGAATAGGTCTGAGATCTCCTCTGATATTTCATGGTAGTCTGTGATTATTGCTGTTTGAGCCCTTCATGGTGCATTTATTATAATTTTTCCATGATGTTTTAAATTATAATTGCTTTTGTGACTCTCCCACTATTCTGCAAACTTCCTTTTTCATACCCACATTTCTCTGTGACCCAGCTCCTGGCACACCATGGCTTGCATGGATTTTAGTGGTTCTTTACCCTATTTTCACATTAGAATTGTACGGATGATTGTTGATGCATCCCAGTGCCTGGGCTCTGAGTCCATTGGTTTGGGGTGGGGTCCAGGCCTCAGCAGTTTTTCGGGTCTTGCAGATAACTGTAATATGCTACCAAGTTTGTGAATCTCTGGGCTAAATACTCAGTAAATACTTACTGAGGTAAACTAACTAGAATAATCTTTCTCTGAATGTATTTGAGTGAATATATGCATGTAGGTAGTGTTGGATCTAGAGAAGAATTATTTTTGGCACTGGTAAACCTCTGCGATATTCCCTTATGGATTCTGAAGATCTGGATAGACTTGGGGGCGTTGGAGGGCTTCCAGGGACAAAGCTGAGGGATATCATGGTTATTCACAGAGACCTATTCCCCTGCTCCACTTCTGCACTGAGCACAAGGGGAGCGAGTCAGCAATTTATCTGCTTTCTACATTTTTTCCCCTGATTCTGCATGCTATTTGGAGGTCCAAATCAATTAATTTTTTCCTTGGGTTTTGCAGCTGATGCATTGATTTTTTTAATTCACTTATTAATTCATTTACTCCCTCAATAAGTATTGATTGATTTTAGGTATAGCAGTGCCAGCTCTGTGGGTCATATGAAGGAAATGGTATACAAGTGTCCTGAGGAACTTAAAATGTAGCTGGCAGACAGTATATGCACATCAGACCTCAGCAACTATACATTTTACCATTAAGGGGGCATGCTTTGAGCCAGACAACCTGGTTGATTGCCTGGCCCACTATGTATTAGTCGTGGGCTCTGGGAAAGTTATTTTACCTCTCTAAGTCTTAGTTTCCTCATATGAACATTTCTCTTCTGTGAATGATAATAAAAACTACATCATAGGGTTGTGGTGAGGATTAAATGAGGTCATTCCTGTAAGCCTTTAGCATAGTGCCTGGCACATAGTAAAAATTCAAATAAGTGTTAGCTGTTATTATAGGAAAGATAGCAACTTGGGTTAGCAAGTGAGCAGGATTGAGAATAAAGGATATAGGAGAATTTAGAGATTGATGTGTTTGTGGGAAGTGGGGGAAGAAAGCCTCCAGAAGGTAGAAATTGAGCTAATTTGGGGGATGGGTATGCTCTGGAACAGTGTTAAGAAGCAAAGACATGCTGGGTGTGTGGGTTGTGGGGAGGGTGTGAGGTTTGGCTTAGGGGTGAGAGCACTTGCTATTTGAAGTGTGGCAAAACAGTTCATTATTGGCCTGTACCCTCACCTCTGCTCCAGGAATGCTTAGGAGGCTGATATATTAATTGGTTATGTCCGCTAGTCTCCTTCTAACCCCATATTCAGCAAGTGTGGTGATTTATCGTTATGAACCAAACGTTCCAAATGCCATTTGCAGAGCTAGGAAAGCTGAATTTAGCATAACAGTCCTGGGTGTTTAGAACTTCAAGTGAAATTCTAGATTCTGAGATCAGTTTAAGACCACTTTGGCCCTTTAACTGCAGTAAACATTTTCCTTGAAAAATTCTAACCTTTAAAAGCCTCTATTTGACAACTAGCTGCCAATATTTATGTTCCACTCCATTAGCATCACCAGGGCTGACTCTCCACTTTCAAAGGTATGCCTTTGGCTGGAAGAAATCACTGCTGTTTGCTTATTTCACATGCTCAGACAAATATGGGTATGAGTGCATACGTGTACACACACACACACACACACACACACACACACACAGCATGCCCTTGGTCTATGTGTATGTGCATTTGGTCCCCTGGAAAAGTTGTCCTAAATGTCTTCTTTGTGTTTGACTTCATCTGTCCTTATTTTCCGTAATTCTTTCTTTTTCTTTATTAGCTATGAGCCTTCTGGAGACTGAAAAGCAACGTTATGACACACTAAAGTTTGGTTCAAAGGCTAATTATCTTAAATATATTTTGTTATCATAAGATCCGTAATCAATATGCCATGGATTTTAGGGTTAGGACTGCTAGGATTGCCTTGTACCTCAAAGATATGTACATGGACTTGGAGGACAATGAGGGAAAATAAAAGAACAGGAACTTCATTTTAACTGAGATCCATAGACTGTTGATAAGAAAATGTCTGCTTTATTTTGACAAACCACAAAACATGATTTTAAGTTTTCTCCTTTTATTTCAGAGCCCATCAGAAAATATACATTCAGCTAGTCAGTGATTCTTAACAATTTCTTGGTACATGTATGAATGGGTGGGTAGTCTTTAGGAATGTGACAGAAACTGTAGATGCCTTCTCCATAAAAACGTATATAAACATGTTACACACATTTTCTGTATACAGTTTATTTTGCTGCATTGCAAACATATCTTTCACAAAGAATGTTAAAACAATATGTAAGAAGTCTTGTGATCTTCTTAATCTCATATTTGCATGCAAAAAATAATAATTTCCTGAGAGAACTTAGCAAGTAATAATGTGCAAATTAAAGAAAATGTAATTTAGTTCAAAAGTGAGTTTCATAAGATTGCTGTTGTTTGATTAGAATAAGAGATTAAAATTATAGTTTTTTTTTTTTACATGACACTGCAAATATCTTTCATACCCAACCAGTTTAGACCTTTTTCTTAGTGGTAATAAGGATAGCAACTTCTAATTTATAACAGTATTTGCTAGCAAAACAAAGTTTTCACAGATTATTCTGATAGATGAGGATCAGCTTGTATCAAGGAATAGAGAGTTGTCTAAGATACTTTGAGTTGAATTCATGTAATATTATTTTCTTTGTCTTCAATTCAATGTCAATGTCTGAATCATAAATGTTGCCTTTGTCATTATGAAAGAATCGGGACCATACATTTCAATTTTAAGGTCACTCAACAGAAGTATTCTTCAGTAATTTCTTTGTCTGCCCATATGCACCTGCACAAGAGCCAGCAGAGCCTTTTCAGTCTTGGCTCTAGCCTCCAGATGCCCTATCTCCAACAATGCAAGGAGCACACAGCTGTCTTTCTCCAAACACTCTCCACAATGGTACCCTGGTCCGGAGACTTTAAATTTTTTCAGCAGCATCCATAACAGAATGTGCTGGACCTTGAGTCAAGAGTTATAACTCATTCAGATAGCCCAAGATGTCAATCAAGTCACTCAAGTCATGAATGGAACTTTGTCAAATCAGTCCAAGAATGGGCTTTGCTAGTCACTTAAGGTAAAGCTTTCTGCCTGAAGTTAATCAATTTCTTCAAAAACTTGTACTTTAGAAAGCCACTGAACTCCAGCATTCATTTCTTTTTTAAATTGAAGTATAAAAATTGACATATAATATTATAGTTGACTCTTGAACAACACGGGCTGGGGTGCGGACCCCTGTGCAGTCAAAAATCTGCATATAACTTGTGACTCCCTGGAAACTTAATTACTAATAGCCTACTGTTTGCTGGAAGCCTTACGTTAATAACATAAATAACCAATTAACACATATTTGTATGTTATATGTATTATATAATATATTCTTATAATAAAGTAATCTAGAGTAAAGAAAATGTAATTAAGAAAATTTTAAGGAAGAAAAAGTACAGTTATAGTATTATGCTCTAAAAAGTCCTTGTACAAGTAGACCTAGGCAGTTCAAATCCATGTTAAGGGTCAACTGTATATTAGTTTCAGGTGTACAACATAGGGATTTGACATTTGTATACATTGTGAAACAATCACCACAGTAAGTCTAGTTACCATCTATCATCATACAAAGTTAACACAATATTATTAACTACATTTCCTATGTTGTACATTATATCCCATGACTTAGTTATTTTATAACTGGAAGTTTGTACCTCTTGATTCCTTTCACCCATTTCATTCCTCCCAACTCTACTCCCTCTGGCAATTACCAATCTATTTTCTGTCCCTTTTAAAAAATGTTTAAATTAAATTAAAAATTTTTAATTTTTTAAATCATGTTCAGTTAGCCATTATATAGTACATCGTGAGTTTTTGGTGTAGTGTTCAACAATTCATTGGTTGTATATAACACCCAGTGCTCATCACAACATGTGCCCTTCTTAAAACCCACCATCTCCTCTCCCTTCACTTTGTTTCAATCTATTCTCTTTATCTATGAGTCTAGGTTTTATTTCGTTTTGTTTGTTTTGTTTTTTAGATTGCACATATAAGTGAAATCATATGGTATTTGCCTTTCTTTTTTTTTTTAAAGATTTTATTTATTGATTTGACAGGCAGAGATCACAAAAAGGCAGAGAGGCAGGCAGAGAGAGAGAGAGAGGAGGAAGCAGGCTCCCTGCAGAGCAGAAAGCCCGATGTGGGGCTCGATCCCAGGACGCTGTGATCATGACCTGAGCTGAAGGCAGAGTCTTAACCCATTGAGCCACCCAGGTGCCCCAGGTATTTGCCTTTCTTTTGACTTATTTCACTTAGCATAACACTTTCTAAGTCCATTCATGTTGTTGCAAATGGAAAGATTTCATTCTTTTTTATGGCTGACTCGTCTTCCCTTGTAAATATATATCTTGTCTTCTTCATCCATTCATCTGTTGATGGACACCTAGGTTGTTTCCATATCTTGGCTGTTGTAAATAATGCTGCAGTGAACATAAGGATGCATATATATTTTACAATTAGTGTTTTTGTTTTCTTCAGATAGAAACCAAGTAGTGGAATTGCTGATCATATGGTAGTTCCATTTTTAATTTTTTTTAGGAAACTCCATACTAATTTTCCATAGTGACAGCCAATTTAAATTCCCACCTATAGTGTACAAGGCTACATTTTTCTCCATATTATCACTAACAGCTATTGTCTCTTGTCTTTTTGATAATAGCCACTGCGACAGGTGTAAGGTAATATCTCATTGTGATTTGACTTGCATTTCCCTGATGATTGGTGATATTGAGCATCTTTTCATGTGTCTGTTGGCCATATGTACATCTTCTTTGGAAAAATATCTAGTCACATCATCTGTCCATTTTTTAAATTATATTTAAAAAAATTATTGAGTTGTGTAAGTTCTTTATATAATTTGGTCATTAACACCTTGTTGAATGTTTGAATTGCAAATATCATCTCCCATTTAATAGGTTGCCTTTTCATTTTGTTGATGGTTTCTTTCAATGTGTAGAAACTTTTTAGTATGATGTCATCTCATTTGTCAATTTTAGCTTTTGTTTCCCTTGCTTTTGGAGTCAGGTTCAAAAAAAGTCACCAAGATCAATGTAAGGGAGCTCATGCCTATGTTTTTGTCTAGGGGTTTTATGGTTTCTGGTCTTACATTTAAGTTTTCAATCAACTGAGTTAATTTTTATATATGGTGTAAGATAATGGTCAAGTTTCATTCTTTTTCATGGAGTTGTCCAGTTTTCCAACACCACTTACTAAAGGTGCTGTCCTTTCCACATTGTATATTCTTGCCTCTTTTACTGAAAATTAATTGAACACATATACGTGGGTTTATTTCTGGGTTCTCTGTTCCGTTCCATTGATCTATGTGTGTGTTTGTACTATGCCAGTACCGTACTGTTTTGATTACTATAGCTTTGTAGTATAGTTTGAAATCAAGGAGCACGATACCTCAGGCTTTGTCCTTCTTTTTTTTTTTTTTTTTAAAGATTTTATTTATTTATTTGTCAGAGAGAGAGCGAGAGCGAGCACAGGCAGACAGAGTGGAAGGCAGAGTCAGAGGGAGAAGCAGGCTCCCTGCGGAGCAAGGAGCCCGATGTGGGACTCGATCCCAGGATGCTGGGATCACGACCCAAGCCGAAGGCAGCTGCTTAACCAACTGAACCACCCAGGCGTCCTTCTTTTTTAAGGTTGTTTTGGCTGTTCAGATTTTTTTGTGGTTCCATATGACTTTTAGGATTATTTTATCCCAGTTTATGAAAAATGCCTCTGGAATTTTGATAAGTATTACATTGAATCTCTAGATCATTTTGGGTAGCAGGGACATTTTAACAATATTAATTCTAATCCATGAGCATATAATATCTTTCCATGTATTTGTTTCTTTTTCAGTTTCTTTCACCAATGTCTCATAGTTTGTACAATGTACAGGTCTTTCACCTCTGTGGTTAAATTTATCCCTAGGTATTTCATTCTTTTTGTCTTCCTTTTCATTTCCATTTACATGGGATATCTATTAATATTCCTTTACTTTCAGTCTGTGTGTAATTTTTACTTATGAAGTGAGTCTCTTGTAGGTGGTATATAGATGTGTCTTTTTTTTGTTTGTTTGTTTAATCCATTCAGTCACTCTGTATCTTTTGATTGGATAATTTAGTACATTTACAATGAAAGTAATTATTGATAGGTATGTACTTACTGCATTTTGTTGTTGTTGTTGGTTTTTTTTTTTTGGCTTTTCTAGCCTTTTTTTTTTTTTTTTAAAGTTTCCTTTCTGTTACTTTCTTCCCTTGCAGTTTAATAACTTTCTTTAGTGTTATGTTTAGATTTTTTTCTCATTTTCCTTTATGTATTTAGTATAAGGTTTTGCTTTGTGGTTATTATGAAGTTCACATTATCATCTTAGGTATATAATAGTCTATTTTAAGTTGATAGCAACTTAAAGTTGGACATATTACAAACATTTTCACTGACCCCCCCTTTTGTGTTTTTGATGTCATATTTTATGACTTTTTATTTTATGTATCCCTTGACTAATTATTGTAGTTTTAGCTAATTTTACTACCTTTGTCTTTTAACTTTCATAGTAGCTTTCGAAGTGACTAATCTACTACCTTTAGTATATATTTACCTTTTTCCAATAAGGTTTTCACCTTTTCAATATTTTCTTGTTATTGATTAGTACCATTTTTCTTCTATCTTAAAGTAGTTCCTTTAAATTTCTTGCAAAGCCAGTTTAGTATTGATGAGTTCCTTTGGCTTTTGTTTGTGTGAAAAAACTTATCTCTTCTTCAATTTTGAATGACAACTTTGTTGGGTAGAATATTATTGTTTGGAAAGTTTTTCCTTTCAGCCCTTTGAATGTCATGCCACTCCCTTCTGGCCTGCTAAGTGTCTGCTGAGAAATCTGCTGATAGCCTCATGGGGTTTCCCTTTTATGTAATGATTTCTTTTTCTCTTGCTGCCTTTAAGAGTTTTTCTCTAACTTTTGGCATTTTAATTATAATGTGTCTTGGTGTAGATCTCTTTGGGTTCATCTTGTTTGGAACTCTGGGTTTCTTGGTCCTGGATATCTGTTTCCTTCTCCAGGTTAGGGAAGTTTTCATCCATTATTTATTTAAATAATTCTTCTGCCTCTTTCTCTCTTTATTCTCCTTCTGGGACCCCTATAATGCAAATATTATTTTACTCACTGTTGTCCCAGAGCTCTCTTAAGCTATCTTTACTTTCTAATAATTCTTTTTTTTTCCTCCCAGTCTGTTTGGATGAGTTTTGACTCCCTGTTTTCCAGCTTGCTGATCCATTTTTCTACTTTATCTAGTCTGCTGTTGAAACCCTCTAGTGTATTTTTCAGTGCACTTCTGTATGTCACTTATATTTTCTCTTTCTTTGTTGGAGTTCTCACTGCATTGATTTATTCTTCTCCTGAGTTTGGTAAGCATCTTTGTGACCATTACTTTGAATTCTTTATCATGTAGATTACTTATCTCCATATCATTAAGGTCTTTTTCTGAGATTTTCTCTTATTCTTTTATTTGGAACGTATTTCTCTGTTTCCTCATTTTGCTGCACTCTCTGTGTATGTTTTTTTATTAGGCAAAGCACCTTTCTCGGTCATGAAGGGGTGACTATGTGTAGGTGATGATCTTTCTTATTCAACCATGTCCTAGTTCTTGGTTTCTCTCAAACCTTTGTGATTGTCTAAACCATCTAATTTATTTTTGATATGTCCCACTTGTTGAGGTTGTGCCAAGACCTGTCAGTGATCCAAGGGGAGGAATCTCATTTAGCACCCAGTTTCAGGCTGATTGGAGGCCAGACCCTCAGGCAACAGCTTTTAAAGTATGCAAATATATACGGTCCTGTAGGGCTGCATTTATAATCTCTGCTGGGCTGCAAACCAGGAATTCTGGAGGTGTCCCCAAAGTGACAGTTGCAAAAATTGAGCCTCCTAATAAAGTGCGCCTGGGTAATTCAATTGGCTAAATGTCCAATTCTAGGTTTTGGCTCAGGTCATGATCTCATGGGTTGTGGGATCAAGCCCCACATCAGATTTCATGCTCAGCAGGGAGTCTGCTTGAGATTCTCTCTCTCCTCTCCTGCTGCCCCTCCCCCCTCAGTCTCTCTCAAAATAAATAAATAAATCTTTAAAAAAAAATGGTGCTCCAAATGAGTATATAAACTCCTTTCTGGGAAGTCTTGATCTGTAGTTAGGTCAACAGGGTGCACAAGGATGGAGACTTTCTTCTTATGTTCCCTGGGAGTGCCTCCGTAGCCTCTAGATATGTGGGAAGTCTGAGGTCCATTTCTTAAGCTAAAGCTACAGACTAAGTAAATAGGCCTTTCCCACAGGAAGACTGGAGTTATATGTCTGACTGCTGTCTGTACAGTGCCCTGTGGGTGGTTGGATGCCAGGAACTGTCTTTCCAATTGTTATTTTCCTGTGGAGTTTAGGAAACAAAACCCCCTTGGCCACCAGGACTAGGTGATCAAAGAGTGCCCCTATGTAGACTGTGTGTACCTGCTGGCTTTAGCTAGCAGAGTATAAGGGTCTGGGCACATTCACTGGCTTCAGAAAGGTAGTGGGAAAATGTCTTGACTGCATGTACCTGCAGGCTTTAGGAATGCAGCAGAAGAGTACCTTGTCCGTGCATGTGTGCCAGCTTTAGGCTGGTAGTAGAATACCAAAACCCCTTTTGCTTGACAGCTCCAGCCAGGAGTGTCACAGTTCCCACTATTGCTGACTTAAGCTAGGCAGTGGAAGAACTCCATGATCATTGGTGCTCATCTGCCCAAGCCAGGGAGGAGGAGTACTGTACCCACCTGTGCTCCCTGATTTCAGCATGGCAGTGTGATGGGTCTGTGACTACTTACCCCCTTCTGTCTTAGCAGGGAAGGGAGAGTGCCACATTGGAGCTCACTCACCTATGCTAGCCAGATAGGTGTAGTGTGGAAAATTGGCATCTGTCAGTACCTCTGTCTCTGGGGAGAATTTCAGCTGCTTCTCTAGCAGAAGCTTTTAGATAAGTAAATAAATTTCCTCCACATATAGTCTAGGCACTTTTTGAATTCGTGGTTTTTTGCTTGGTCTTGGGGCAAGTGAGACAAAATACAAACCCTTTAGAAAGGGAATGTCAGTTTCTTATAGCATTTTGGGTCCCTTGGATTTTAACCCCATTGGTTTTCTAAGCCAGATGTTTTGGGCAATCATCTTTCTAGTGCAGATCCCTGAGATTGGGATGTCTCTTTGAGGTGTCAATCCCTCACTCTTCCAGGAGATGCACTGGGATGGTGAGATCCAACTCTATTGTGCATTGCTGCACTGGGGAGTGGGGTTTTGGTGAGACTGTATCTCTGCCTCTTCTTCCCATCTCGATGTGATTTTTTCCCCCTTTGTATGAAGAGGTACTTTGCATAATTTTCAGATCTTTTCAGAGGAAAATGATCCATATGTAGCTCTAGATTTGGTAAATCTGTGGAAGGTGAGTTCAGAATTTCCATATACGCCATCTTATGGAAGTCCCAGCATCTATTTCTTGACAAATCCATTAATAAAGCATGATTCAGGGTCCCAACTCTGTTAGGTTGAAGTGGATGTTACTTGTTTTAGAATTACTGTCTGCATCACATGGATCGAAAAAAAGTCAGTATGGAGTTAATGTAGAGTTTCTTTTTCAGCAACAAGGTGAAGTGTTCCCCATGACATGAATATCCTTCTTTCAAGGTGTTGCTTGGCAAAGAAAAATTCATTATATCAAAGTTGTCCAAGAATTTGATGCTTCAAAAGGGGTCTTACCAATGGGCATTTACAATATGTCACAGGAAATCTGGGAACTGTCTAGACTGAGAATCATCAGTTCATTTATTTGAATGCTTAAGGGAACTTGTCTGGCTCAGATTCCCTATGACCTTCTTCATACAGAAGAAAAGCTAGATGGGGTGATACATCTTGACAGAGGCACTGTTTCAGTGTTTTTTCTCTTCTCAAACTACAGATCCACTTGCCTGCTTTAGGGCAAATGGCTCCAGAGTCTGCCCAATTGCAAGGCTTCTTTTGGTTGGCCACGTGATAAACACTATTGGAGGATGCTCTAAGTTCAGGCTGTTGAGTTGGCATAAATTTCTCTAGTTTTTTTCCTAGTTGAACTAACTTCTCATAAAAATGACCTATTCTCAACCAGGAATTCTAACAATCAACAGATGCTAGTTGTTCATTTGGTTTTATTGACTTTATGCTTCCACTGAATAAGAAACTTGCACAAGAGGGACCATGTTTTTGGTGTCTATCATATTGGGGATAAAACAGAAGGAAACACTTTCTTCTACTTTATTTTCTTTGATTTTTTGTTCAACCTAAGACAGACCATGTACTAAGGTTTGATGCTTATAATTATAATGTAAGTTTACATCTAAAAATATATGATCAGGACACATGGGTGGCTCAGTTGGTTAAGTGTCTGCCTTCGGCTCAGGTCATGATCCTAGGGTCCTGGGATCAAGTCCTGCATCGGTCTTCTTCCTCAGTGGGGAGCCTGCTTCTTCCTCTCCCTCTGTCTGCCACTCTTCCTGCTTATGCTCTACCCCCTCTCTCTGAAATAAATAAAATCCTTAAAAAAATAAAAATGAAAATGTATTATCAATAAGAAATCATTTTGATGATGACAACTATTGGCTGCCTGAAGAAGTATAGTAATATCCCATGCTGTTCTACACTTGTGAGGTAGGAATCAATTCCTTAAAAATAAAATTTGACTGAAATTAATTTTTTTTCCACAGAGACAAATTTCAGACTATTTGGAAGGAGCTCAAGTATGACAACTCTTTCCCTTACTTCACTGATTTCTTGAAATCCATTTAAAGACTCATGAACCCTTAAATCGAGAAAAGACATTTTTGCTGAGAAAATTCTGAAAAGGTTGACACTGAAACAGGAAGCAAAAGTACATTCTTCCACTATTGTTTGAATAAATTCCAGAAATGCACTTATAGTCTCCTAAAGTCAGTGATTTGGTCTTTCTTTGGCCATTCTGCACCTAATAAGGCTGCCATGGAAATATGTGCATACTCCTATATGGCATTTTCTAGGTTCTGTTGAATTTTTGTCTTATTCCCAGACTTGACAGTGAGCTCCTTGAGGGCAGGAACAAATTTTTCTCATACTTTAAGGATTAATATTTTCATGATACCTGGCACATAGGGAGCTCCTGTAAATGCTTGAGTGAATAATCATGAAATGTTCTCAAATTAATCATTTAACATTTAATGTAGCTTAAATACTCCTAAGAATAGAGTTCATCACCAGTACTTGATACATTTGACACTTTAAAACTGTGCTTGCCTATGGGCTTTTGTCTAATGTTAATTAGTTTTACCATTTTTGATATATTATGATTCTGCAGCAAGGGCCTCAATACCTCTTAAGAAAGATAGTTTAGTCATATAGGATGCCTCATAAGGAGATAGCTGTAAAATATGCATGTATTTCTGCCAGACCAGGAATGGGAGGGTGGGACACCCTCCCTTATAGTAGGAGGATGTCTTGCCCAGTCCAGCCAGTCCAGAATATATGAGGAGGAGCTTTTGATGGTCAGTGCCCTGATTGCTACTGAGATGCTCATTGCCCAAGCCCTTGTGTTTTGTTGAATACAGGTGTCTCAGATGCTTCTGTGCTATACGCAGTTGAGAGTGGTCTCCATAGAAACACTATAGTACTGGCCAACCTCTTTTAACTCTATCAGGAGGCCAGGTCAGGTTCTAACACCAGGGGCACATACTGGGCTGAGGCTATCAGCAATACTCTAGTGCCCAGTGGAGGCCTCTACCTCCAAGATCTGTTGGGGAGAATAATCATACAAAATGGAAGGGCTCCTTCCTGAGACTGCTTTTTCTCTGGGTCAGACAATTAGCATTTCTCATGGTATATTTCACAAGTTTACTACAGTAACTTTTCCTATTTATTTATTTATTTTAAAGAAGGTGATTATGAACTGGGGTAGGGGCAGAGAGGGGAGGGAGAAGAGAAACTCAAGCAGACTCCATGCTGAACATGGAACCTGATGCAGGGGTTGATCTCAGGACCCTGAGATTACAACCCTGAAATCATGACCTAAGCCAAAACCAAGAGTTAGACACGTAACTAACTGAGCTACCAAGATGACCTTATTTTTCATCACTTTCTTAACATCGGTCATGCCAACATATTCGCCTAAAGAAAATACTTGAAAAGCCATGGCTTTTGGAGAATGTTCTCACTCCTGGCCCCTATTGCTAGTGGATACTCTGGCTGCACCCCCCTCCCACCTAGGAGCAGCAGCTTTTTTACCCTCACTGCCTAGGAAGTGAGGGAGGATAATCTCTTTAGAGTCTTGGCTTTCAGAACAAGAACTAGGAGGAGGGCCTTTTCAGTTAATTTCAGCTTTCTCCCCTGTAACACAAACACCCCTGAGACAAAACACACACACACACACACACACAAAAACAAAAAAAAAAACCCAAAAAACAAACAAACCCAAAACCCCACAAACCCCCCCCAAACAAACAAACAAACAAAAACTCCAACAACACAAACATGGGTACAGTATGAACAGATTAATAGCTCACTGGTTATTCTGCCACACACTTTTGTTGAGATCCTTAACTGAATATCAGAGGATTCCAAAAGTCTAGGATCTCAGGAATCACTCAGTGTTAGATCCATACTATACATCATCACAATCAGGATTATTAGTAAGCACCTTCATTTATCCTATAGTTTCAGTATGCTTAGATTAAATAGTTTTAGAAAACACTTTGCTTCTATTTGAAATACTGCTACTAAAGAAAAAATGCACATCAGTGGAAAGGCAGATGCTAACTTCCCTAAAATGTAGCTTCTAGAGTTCTGCCTGATTTATTCTAATTTTAGTTACTAAATAATTGACAGTATTCCGGATCATAATCCTAAACTTACATTCAAAATATAATCAGAGATTTCTCTCTTTTAAAAAGCTGTCAAGCTGGCTATATTTAAATTAGAAAGGGGTTAGCTATTTTTAATACTTTTATTATACTCAAGTGTTTGAAAGGACACACATTTCTCTCTAATTTCCACAAATTCCTGTGGGATTGATTGCTTTAACTTTCAGAAGCTAGATGTTGGCTCCAGACTGTAGCCCATAACACAATGTTTCTCATGAGATTATGGCTTTTAGTTTGGCAAAGTTGCTTGTTTGATGAGAGCCCACAGAGGCAGCAGAGATGAGCCCACCTGAAAGGGAAGAAGTGGTTGTAGGAACAGAAGAGGGCATTGTCCATGCTGGGAGTAAATCACACCAGAGTGATCTCAGCAACTTTGGCATCTCTTTCAGGACATTGTGATGTAGGACATACACATTTCCTGGGAATCTGAGTGACAAACTTCAAACAGTGCAAAGTAAACACTAATTTTCTCTTTAAGTACAAAATGTAAAGTAATGCAACTCCTTCTAAATGAAAAACAGCAATAACACAAACCAAAGTACTCATCACAAAAAGAACAAAAATCCCAAAATAGTAGAGGGAAGGAAGTAATAAAGACTAGAGCAGAAATAAAATAGAAACAAAAAACAAATAAACAAAACAAACAAAAACCCAATATAGCAGATCAATGAAACCAGGAGCTAGTTCTTTGAAAAGAACAACAAAATCGATAAACTTTTAGCTAGAGTCATAAAGAGAGAGAGAGAGAGAGAGAGAGAGAGAGAGAAGACTCAAATAAAATCAGAAATGAAAGAAGAGAAAAGACATCACAGAAATACAAAAGATTATGAAAATATTAAGAAAAACTATATACCAACAAATTGGACAACCTAGAAGAAGGGGATAAATATCTAGAAATGTATAGCTTTCCAAAACTGAATCAGGAAGAAAAAATTTAAAAGAGTGATTACCAGCATGAAATTGAATCAGCAGTTAAAAAACTCACAACACACAAAAGTCCAGGATGAGACAGCTTCACAGGTAAATTCAACCAAGGATTTCAAGAAGAGTTGATACCTATTCTCCCCAAACTATTCCAAAATATAGAGAGGGGAGGTAAGCTTCCAAATTTATTCTGTGAGGCTAGCATTATTCTGATGTCAAAACCAGATAAAGACACTACAATAAAAGAGAACTACAGGCCAGTATCTCTGGTAAACATAGATGAAAAATCCTCAACAAATATTAGCAAATTGAATTCAGCAATACATTAAAAAAATCATTTACCATGATCAAGGAGGATTTATTCTTGGGTTGCAAGTGTGATTCAGTATTCACAAATTCAATCAAATGAAACATCACATCAAGAAAGGATAAAAACCATATAATCATTTCAGTAGAGGTAGGTAAAACATTTGACAATATACAGTATCCATTCATGATAAAATCGCTTAACAAAGTAGGTTTAGAGGGAATATACCTCAACATAATAAAGGCCATATATGAAAACCCACAGTAAACATTATAATCAATGGTGAAAAACAGAGCTTTTCCCTTAAGGTCAGGAGCAAGACAAGGATGTCTACTCTCACCATTTTTATTCAACATAGTACTGGAAGTACTAGCAACAGGAGCCAGAAAACAAAAAGAAAGAAAAGGCATCTAAACTGGCAAAGAAGAAGCCATGAGAGACTATGGACTCTTAAAAACAATCTGAGGGGTTTGAAGTGGCAGGGGGGTGGGAGGTTGGGGTACCAGGTGGTGGGTATTATAGAGGGCACGGCTTGCATGGAGCACTGGGTGTGGTGAAAAAATAATGAATAATGTTTTTCTGAAAATAAATAAATTGGAAAAAAAAAGAAGAAGCCAAACTTTCACTATTTGTATATTACATGATGCTATATATTGAAAACCCAAAAGACTCCACCAAAAAAATTGCTAGAACAGATACACGCATTTGGTAAGTTATAGGACACAAAATCAACATACATAAATTTGTTGTATTTCCATACATTAATAATGAAGTGGCAGAAAGAGAAACTGAGGAATCAATCTCATTTACAATAACACCAAAAATCCTAAGATACCTAGGACTAAACCTAACCAAAGGGATGAAAGACCCAAACCCTGAAAACTATGAAACACTAATGACAGAAACTGAAGAGGACACAAAGAAATGGAAAAAATACTCTGTACTCAAGGATGAAGGAGAAAGTTTTGTTAAAATATCAGCACTACCCAAAGCAATCTACACATTTAATGCAATCCCTATCAAAATGTCACCAGCATTTTTCACAGAGCTGGAACAAACAATTCTCAAATTTGTATGAAATCACAAATGACCACAAATAGCCAAAGCAAATTTGAAAAAAGAAAAGTAAAGCTGGAGGCTTCCACAATTCCAGACTTCAAGTTTTTTTTTTTTCCTTTTAAGATTTTATTTATTTATTTGTCAGAGAAAGAGAGAAAGAGGGAGAGCAAAAGCAGGGGGCAGGCAGAGGTGGGCAGGTTCTCCATTGAGCAAAGAGCCCAACATGGACTTGATTCCAGGATCCTGGGATCATGACCTGAGCTGACGGCAGATGCTTAATCAACTGAGCCACCCAGGTGCCCCAGACTTCAAGTTATATTACAAAGCTGTAGTAATCAAAGTAGTGTGGTACTGGCACAAAAATAGACACATAGATTCGTAGAACAGAAAAGAAAACCCAGAAATGAACCCATGGGTACATGGTCAACTAATCTTCATAAAAGCAGGAAAGAAAATGCAATGGGAAAAAGACAGTTTCTTCAACAAATGATGTTGAGAAAACTGGACAGCAACATACAAAATAATGAAACCGTACCACTTTCTTATACCAGACACAAAATAAACTCAAAATGAATTGAGGACTTAGTGTGAGACCTGAAGCATTTTTAAAATCAGAAATGAAATATAATAGATTTTAAAAATCTAGAAGAGGACACAGTCAGTAATTTCTCTGACATTGGCCAAAGCAACTTGTTTCTTGTTTCTCTCCTGAGACAAGGGAAACAAAAGCAAAGTAAACCACTGGGACTACATGAAAGTAAAAGTCTGTACAGCGAAGGAAACAATCAACCAAACTAAAGACAAACTACTGAATGGGAAAAGATATTTGCAAATGACATATCTGATAAAGGGTTAGTATCCAAAATACATAAACAATGTATACAACTCAATACCAAAAAACCCCCAGCACAATTAAAAATGGGCAGTAGACATGACTAGACATTTCTCCAAAGAAGACATCCAGATGGTCCACAGGCACATGAAAAGATGCTTAACATCCCTCATCATCAGTGAAATGCAAATCAAAACTACAATGAGAGATCACCTCACACCTGTCAGAATGGCTAAAATAAAAAACACAAGAAGCAACACGTGCTGGTAAGAATGTGGAGAAAATGGATTCCTTGTGCACTGCGGGTGAGAATGCAAACTGTTGCAGCCACTGTGGAAAAGAGTATGGAGGTTCCACAAAAAATTAATAATAGAATTACCATATGATCCAGCATTTGTCCTATTGGATATTTGCCCAAAGAATCCAAAAACCCTAATTCAAAAGGATATATGCCTCCCTATGTTTATTGCAGCATTATTTACAGCATTTGCAGCATTATTTGCAATAGCTAAGCTATGGAAGCAGCCCAAGTGTTCATTGATAAATGAATGGATAAAGAAGAAGTTGTACACACACACACACTCACACACACACACACACACAGAAATATTATGTAGCCATTGAAAAGAATGAAATCTTGCCATTTGCAATGACATGTGTGGGGCTAGATAGTATAATGCTAAGCAAAATAAGTCAGTCAGAGAAAGACAAATGCTAGATGACTCCACTCATATGTGGAATTTATGAAACAAAACAAATGGACCAAAGAAAAAAAGAGAAAAACTAAGAAACAGACTTAAAAATTTTTTTTTTATTTTTTCAGTGTAACAGTATTCATTATTTTTGCACCACACCCAGTGCTCCATGCAATCCGTGCCCTCTCCAATACCCACCACCTGGATCCCCCAACCTCCCATCCCCCGCCCCTTCAAAAGAGAAACAAACTCTTAACTGTAGAGAACAAACTGATGGTTAAGGAGGGGAGATGATTGGGGGATGCATGAAATGGGTGAAGGGGATTAAAAATACACTACTTTGGGCACTGAGTAATATATAAAGTTGCTGAAATACTATATTGTACACGTGGCACTAATAATAACACTGTATGTTAACTATACTGGAATTGAAGTTAATTGCCATATAGAAACAAAACAAATGATAAAGTATTCTTCACAGACTTGGAGGACACAGGAAGTAGGAAAAGTGTTTTGGTTGCTATCACATGGGGGCACCACTGTAGCTCATCTCTGGCATCTGCATTTTGTGGCACTTCTGAAGCACTCGAACTTCTGCAAGTAATTTTTGGTGACTATTGTCCTGTTATTTTAACATTCAGCCGTTATAATTTAGCAAAGTCATCTAAGCATTCATTAGGTGATATTTGTGCAAGTGATGAAAAACACACCAGAAAGATCAATAACTTTGGAATAGAAGTTAGAAGTGATAAAATACTATGAGGAGGCCTCACAACTGCCATGATGTGCTATTAATGTAAGAACAAGCCCTCTGCAAAATATTAGAGCTAATGCTAAGAAAATAAAAAGCTGCATTAGAACACATTATTCTACAATGTTTGTAGATTTATGTGCCCCTAGAATGCATTCCCCATTTAACTTTTATTTCTAAGACAAATTAGTCTTGAATTATGAGAGGTTTTCAAGAGCTCATCTGTAGCATAAACCTGACAACATGTGTTTGTTTACTGTCCTTCCCTTTTCCTATTATGTGGCTTCATCTCTTATTCCAGTGCCCAGCAGGGTGCTTGAAATACTGTAGGGGTTGGTCAAGGTTTGTGGAACAAATAGGAAATAACTAACATGGAAGGAACATTTTTTATATGCATTTATATATATTAACTCTATTAGTACTTGTATAATTCTAAGCAGTAAGCATTATCACCATCCATAGTTTTATATATGAAAAAATCAGGCTCAGAGACATTAAATAACATGGCCAAGATTGTACAACTAGTGACCAGTAGAGTCAGCTGTAAACTAGTGTGTGACTAAATTATTGCTTCTCAAACAAACTGGAGGGGGAAATTACTCTAATTAAAACCATAACTGACACCTACAGCAGAAGTGATCTCTGGATACTTTCAAGCAGCTTTTTGTGAGGGGAAGGAAAACTACTTGGTGTTTTCTCTTTTCTGATCAGCTAATGAACAAAGGTAGACCGAAGGTAGACCTGAGCTAGACCTGGTAGGACTGGAGGGAAGTGTACCAGTACTTCTCAAAGTGTGGTCCCCAGACTAGCAGCATCAGTACCTTTTGAAAACTTGTTATAAAAAAAAACTTTTCAGATCCTATCCTATACCTACTAAACCAACAATTCTGAGATAAGGTCAGAAATCTGTATTTTACAAGCTCTCCAGTTGATTGTGATACATGGTCAAGTTTGAGAGCTACTGACCCACCCAGTAGAAAGAAAAGTATCGTGTTTGAACATGGAATTCTTAATGGCAAGTGGGGGAGGAAGGCAGTGAGGAATGAAACATGGTAAAGGTGAAAGTGGAGAGAGAGGGATTTGAATGTGGAGAGATTCAGGTCTCTATATGGCCTGAGGTGGCCAGGATGGGTACCAGAAAGAAATAAGGCTGTCTGATATTTAATTTCTAGTTCATCTGTATAAATCACCTTAGTTTGCCCAAACACCCAGTAATGTCTGTTTCACAGATCAAGACTTATGGGACAATTATTTGGTAAACATCAGAGAAAGAGGTTACCTTCTATTACCTTCAGAGAAATGACCCACTGATGGAACTAATTCACAAAAACAGAATAATAGATCAGGGAAAAGCTATGAGAAAGAAGGTTGTATGGAACACCATGAAAATCTTAGGGAGGAAAATCTTAGGGAGGACACTCCTATCTGGCTTCTAAGGGTTGATCCCAGCTAGCATAGATTGGATGGAGAATGACCGAATGAGGTTCTGACCCTTGTATTTCTGGGGCTGGGACATGTTCTGGTGCTGAAGTCAGCACTCCTAACTCTTAGGACTGGCCAGTGATTAACCAATTAGTACTGAAGTATGGAGTGTTAACATTTATATAATTGATAAGCATACTTGGTCTGGTTATCTAAAATTGCAAAACCCCCCTCTAAAACTAAGTGGCTTAAACCAAAGACAACATTTATTTTGCTCATGAACCTGCATCTGAGACAGGATTTGGCAGGAATAGCCCCTTTCTTCTCTACTTGGTTGGGGCAGCTTGAAAAGATGATTTCAGACCATCTGAAGGCTCACTCACTCCTGTGTCTGGCTGTTGATGTTGGCTGTTGACTAGGATTTTAGCTGGGTCTGTTTGCCACAACACCTACACATGGCCTCTCTAAGTAACATGAGCATCTTTACAACATGGTGGCTGGATTCCAAGAGTGAGAATTCTGGATAGAGAGAGCCATAAAGACACCATATTGTCTATTACGACCTTATCTTGGAAGTCATATTATGTCACTTTCTGCTGGATATTCTATTGTTCAGACGACCATAATGGCTTGTCTAATTCCAAGGAGAAATTATTTCTTGATAGGGTAGTGGCATAGGTCAAGAAGAGTATGTGGAACCAGTAATATTTAGGAGGTTATGGGGTGGATGGGTGGAAATACAACCCTTTCATCTCAAGAGGGGTGGCATTCAAGGAGGCTTAGGCTCTCTGTGGGTTGCAGATAAATGGGGGTGGGGGAAGATGGTGGCTCCAAGTTTCTCAGTCTATGAGAAACCTAAAAGAAATCTAAGAAGTTCAGGCTGGCTGAACTGCCACATTGGGGTCAGTCTGTACTCCCACAGTCTGTCATGGCTTAAAAGGTGTGAGCATGCATTATAGATGAGATGTGGATGACACATGAGAGACTCTTGGTAGGAGGTTGCTTTATTTCCTGGACTCTAGGATGTGTAGGGTGATGGCCCTTAGCACACAGAAGCTGGAAATGGATAACCATATTCCTGGGGGCTGCAGCAATAACAGTGACAAAGTTGAAGACACAAGGTCTTTTCTGCTCCCAAAAGCTTTTTTTGGAACACACACACACACACACACACCCTTTTTTTTTTTTTTTTTTTTTTTTGGCAGATGAGCTAAGCTTATTTCTTGGCTGAAGAGTTTTTAAGCAGAGTCTATGTGTGAGGTCTAGGAGATCGGGAGGGAAGGGAGGACCTTAGAACATGAGCTAGAACCCCTGGAATCCATGGAGACTGTGGGAAAGGCTTTGGGTTTTCAAAGCCGATGACTCTGCAAAGTAAAGCTCATGTTAATTTTGCCCAGATTTCAAGGGATAGGGCAGCCCCAGCTGATTCCAAGGGAAAGTGTTCAAAATCTTGAACATGGTTGGTCAGAGAACTTTTTAAAACTCTGGTGGAGAGTTTGCTATGAAATAGCTACAACCATTGTTTCCTCAGATTAAACTAACACTGATTAAATGTCTATTCATGCTGGGTATATGTGAGGTTTTTAATGTTGTTTCATTTGATATTAATAATAGCTATATGAAGAAATTACTGCAAACATCTTCTTTTTAAAGATGAGGCAGTGCGGGCTCGAAAAAGGCATGGAAGATATTAGAGAAAACCTCTCGGGAGATATAAAAGCCCTTTCTGGAGAAATAAAAGAACTAAAATCTAACCAAGTTGAAATCAAAAAAGCTATTAATGAGGTGCAATAAAAAATGGAGGCTCTCACTGCTAGGATAAATGAGGCAGAAGAAAGAATTAGTGATATAGAAGATCAAATGACAGAGAATAAAGAAGCTGAGCAAAAGAGGGACAAACAGCTACTGTACCATGAGGGGAGAATTTGAGAGATAAGTGACACCATAAGATGAAACAACATTAGAATAATTGGGATTCCAGAAGAAGAAGAAAGAGAGAGGGGAGCAGAAGGTATATTAGAGAGAATTATTGGAGAGAATTTCCCTAATATGGCAAAGGGAACAAGCATCAAAATCCAGGAGGCACAGAGAACCCCCCTCAAAATCAACAAGAATAGGTCCACACCTGGTCACCTAATAGTAAAATTTACAAGTCTTAGTGACAAAGAGAAAATCCTGAAAGCAGCCTGGGAAAAGAAGTCTGTAATATACAGTGGTAAAAATATTAGATTGGCTTCAGACTTATCCACAGAGACATGGCAGGCCAGAAAGAACTGGCATGATATATTCAGAGCACTAAACGAGAAAAACATGCAGCTAAGAATACTATATCCAGCTAGGCTATCATTGAAAATAGAAGGAGAGATAAAATGCTTCCAGGACAAACAAAAACTGAAAGAATTTGCAAACACCAAACCAGCTCTAAAGGAAATATTGAAAGGAGTCCTCTAAGCAAAGAGAGAGCCTAAAAGTAGTAGATCAGAAAGAAACAGAGAAAATATACAGTAACAGTCACCTTACAGGCAATACAATGGCAGTAAATTCATATCTCTCAATAGTTACCCTGAATGTTAATGGGCTAAATGCCCCCACGCAAAAGACACAAGGTATCAGAATGGATTAAAAAAAAAAATCTATATGTTGCCTACAAGAAACTCATTTCAGACCTGAAGACACCTCCAGATTTAAATTGAGGGGGTGGAAAATAATTTACCATGCTAATGGACATTAGAAGAAAGCAGGGGTGGCAATCCTTATATCAGATCAATTAGATTTTAAGCCAAAGACTACAATGGGAGATGAGGAAGGATATTATATCATACTCAAGGATCTGTCCAACAAGAAGATCTAACAATTTTAAATATCTATGCCCCTAATATGGGAGCAGCCAACTATATAAACCAATTAATAGCAAAATTAAAGAAACACATCAACAATTATACAATAATAGTAGGGGACTTTAACACTCCCCCCACTGAAATGGACAGATGATCCAAGCAAAAGATCAACAAGGAAATAAAGGCCTTAAATGACACACTGGACCAGATGGACATCACAGATATATTCAGAACATTTTATCCCAAAGCAACAGAATACACATTCTTCTCTGGTCCGCATGGAACATTCTCCAGAATAGATCACATCCTGGGTCATAAATCAGGTCTTAACCGATATCAAAAGATTGGGATCATTCCCTGCATATTTTCAGACCACAATGCTCTGAAGCTAGAACTCAATCACAAGAGGAAATTTGGAAAGAACCCAAATACATGGAGACTAAACAGCATCCTTCTAAAGAATGAATGGGTCAACCAGGAAATTAAAGAAGAATTGAAAAAAATTCATGGAAACAAATGATAATGAAAACACAATGGTGCAAAATCTGTGGGATGCAACAAAGGCAGTCCTGAGAGAAAAATATATAGCGGTACAAGCCTTTCTCAAGAAACAACAAAGGTCTCAAGTACACAACCTAACCCTACACCTAAAGGAGCTGGAGAAAGAACAAGAAAGAAACCCTAGACCCAGCAGGAGAAGAGAAATCATTAAGATCAGAGCAGAAATCAATGAAATAGAAACCGAAAAACCAGTAGAACAAATCAATGAAACTAGGGGCTTGTTCTTTGAAAGAATTAATAAGATTGATAAACCCCTGGCCAGACTTATCAAAAAGAAAAGAGAAAGGACCCAAATAAACAAAAACATGAATGAAAAGGAGAGATCACAACTAACACCAAAGAAATACAAACAATTATAAGAACATACTATGAGCAACTCTATGCAAACAAATTTGACAATCTGCAAGAAATGGATGCATTTCTAGAGACATATAAACTACCACAACTGAACCATAAAGAAATAGAAAACCTGAACAGACCCATAACCAGTAAGGAGATTGAAACAGTCATCAAAAATCTCCAAACAAACAAAAGCCCAGGGTCAGACAGCTTCCCAGGGGAATCCTACCAAACGCTTAAAGAAGAACTAATTCCTATTCTCCTGAAACTGTTCCAAAAAACAGAAATGGAAGGAAAACTTCCAAACTCATTTTATGAGGCCAGCATCACCTTGATCCCAAAACCAGACAAGGATTCCATCAAAAAGGAGAACTACAGACCAATATCGTTGATGAACACAGATGCGAAAATTCTCACCAAAATACTAGCCAATAGGATTCAACAGTACATTAAAAGGATTATTCACCACGACCAAGTGGGATTTATTCCAGGGCTGCAAGGTTGGTTCAACATCTGCAAATCAATCAATGTGATACAATACGTTAATGAAAGAAAGAATAAGAACCATATGATACTCTCTATAGATGCTGAAAAAGCATTTGACAAAGTATAGCATCCCTTCCTGATCAAAACTCTTCAAAGTGTAGGGATAGAGGGCACATACCTCAATATCATCAAAGCCATCTATGAAAAATCCATCGCAAATATCATTCTCAATGGAGAAAAATTGAAAGCTTTTCCGCTAAGGTCAGGAACACGGCAGGGATGTCCATTATCACCACTGCTATTAACATAGTACTAGAAGTCCTAGCCTCAGCAATCAGACAACAAAAGGAAATTAAAGGCATCCAAATCGGCAAAGAAGTCAAACTATCACTCTTTGCAGATGATATGATACTATATGTGGAAAACCCAAAAGACTTCACTCCAAAACTGCTAGAACTTGTACAGGAATTCAGTAAAGTGTCAGGATATAAAATCAATGCACAGAAATCAGTTGCATTTCTCTACACCAACAACAAGACAGAAGAAAGAGAAATTAAGGAGTCAATCCCATTTACAATTGCACCCAAACCATAAGATACCTAGGAATAAACCTAACCAAAGAGGCTAAGAATCTATACTCAGAAAACTATAAAGTACTCATGAAAGAAATTGAGGAAGACACAAAGAAATGGAAAAATGTTCCATGCTCCTGGATTGGAAGAATAAATATTGTGAAAATGTCTATGCTACCTAAAGCAATCTACACATTTAATGCAATTCCTATCAAAATACCATCCATTTTTTCCAAAGAAATGGAACAAATAACCCTAAAATTTATATGGAACCAGAAAAGACCTCGAATAGCCACAGGAATATTGAAAAAGAAAGCCAAAGTTGGTGGCATCACAATTCCGGACTTCAAGCTCTATTACAAAGCTGTCATCATCAAGACAGCATGGTACTGGCACAAAAACAGACACATAGATCAATGGAACAGAATAGAGAGCCCGGAAATAGACCCTCAACTCTATGGTCAACTAATCTTCGACAAAGCAGGAAAGAATGTCCAATGGAAAAAAGACAGCCTCTTCAATAAATGATGTTGGGAAAATTGGACAGCCACATGCAGAAAAATGAATTGGACCATTTCCTTACACCACACATGAAAATAGATTCAAAATGGATGAAGGACCTCAATGTGAGAAAGGAATCCATCAAAATCCTTGAGGAGAACACAGGCATCAACCTCTTCGACCTCAGCTGCAGCAACATCTTCCTAGGAACATTGCCAAAGGCAAGGGAATCAAGGGCAAAAATGAACTATTGGGACTTCATCAAGATCAAAAGCTTTTGCACAGCAAAGGAAACAGTTAACAAAACCAAAAGACAACTGACAGAATGGGAGAAGACATTTGCAAACGACATATCAGATAAAGGGCTAGTGTCTAAAATCTATAAAGAACTTAGTAAACTCAACACCCAAAGAACAAATAATCCAATCAAGAAATGGGCAGAAGGCATGAATAGACATTTCTGCAAAGAAGACATCCAGATAGCCAACAGACACATGAAAAAGTGCTCCACATCACTCGGCATCAGGGAAATACAAATCAAAACCACAATGAGATGTCACCTCACACCAGTCAGAATGGCTAAAATTAACAAGTCAGGAAATGACAGATGCTGGCGAGGATGTGGAGAAAGGGGAACCCTCCTACACTGTTGGTAGAAATGCAAGCTGGTGCAACCACTCTGGAAAACAGCTTGGAGGTTCCTCAAAATGTTAAAAATAGAGCTACCCTACTATCCAGCAATTGCACTACTGGGTATTTACCCTAAAGATACAAATGTAGTGATCCGAAGGGGCACGTGCACCCGAATGTTTATAGCAGCAATGTCTACAATAGCCAAACTATGGAAAGAACCTAGATGTCCATCAAGAGATGAATGGATAAAGAAGAAGTGGTATATATACACAATGAAATACTATGCAGTCATCAAAAGAAATGAAACCTTGCCATTTGCGACAATATGGATGTAACTAGAGTGTATCATGCTCAGCGAAATAAGTCAAGCGGAGAAAGACAATTATCATATGATATCCCTGATACGAGGAAGTGGTGATGCAACATGGGGGCTTAAGTGGGTAGGAGGAGAATAAATGAAACAAGATGGGATTGGGAGGGAGACAAACCATAAGTGACTCTTAATCTCACAAAACAAACTGAGGGTTGCTGGGGGGAGGGTGGTTGAGAGAAGGGGGGTGGGGTTATGGACATTGGGGAGGGTATGTGCTTTGGTGAGTGCTGTGAAGTGTGTAAACCTGGCGATTCACAGACCTGTACCCCTGGGGATAAAAACATATTATATGTTTATAAAAAAAAAAAAAGATGAGGCAGTGGACTCACCCAGAGTCAGCAGGAATGTGGATGATTCAAAGTGAGTTCCTTAAACTCCCAGGCTGAGGCCATTTCTTATGCCACTTTAGTTGTTGTATACCTGTGAGAGAAAGGGTAGGTGGGTGGATGCCCAGTGATAAAAATGAACACTAATTTAGAATAATTTGAAAAGGATAGGTTTGTCTAGAAATGACAGAGAAATTAAGAAGATGAAGGACAAGGGAAAGGAGGCGGGGAGAGATAGGGTCTGGATACTTGCTCTACTGTTTTGTCTGCCCTTCATGCTGTAACATATATATCAATATGCTGATCAGTAGCCTGCTCCATTTCAGGGATATGGCCAATAGATTTCATGGGCTTCCCTAGAGAGTTGTGTTGAGAAGGATTCTGAGGCTCAGTTCTAGCTCAGTGCTAAAGTGAGTCGTGTCTGGCACAGGTAAGGGAAACAGAAGTGGGAACATAAGTGCTGATTTGTCACTCTTGCATGTGACAATCAGCTTTGCTTTTTAGCCTTCCTTTTTCCAAATAAAATTAGCTTCATGTTCTACCTTTCACCCAGAAATCTTTGTAGCCTTTCAGAGTTATTTTTTTCTTATATATTCTCACATTAACATCAAGGTCTTTATGCCTATTTACAAGCAAGAATAACATATTATTCTTCTTCTTGGGGGAGAGGGCCACCTACGTGAGGAAGCAGAACCAGACCCACTCCTCCTCATGCTCATTATGGCAGCTCTCGCCGTTGCTGCCCTTCAACAGCAGCATCCTCCTGCCTTCTGAAAAGTATGGTGCAGAGCCTCTTTATTTCTTAAAGTACATTGACACTTATTGAGTTTTGAGAATTTTAAAGAATTTTTCAAAATCCCTTACAATGACTGGAAATACCCTGGGGTATTGCAAATTCAGAGTTGGGGATTATTGTAGAAAAGCTAAAGCTATACCTGTGTTCCTAATAACCAGTGGAAAACTGCTGCTCCGGTTGTTTTGTCTGTCGAATAGCTGACGGTGGTTATTTCTGCATCAGATAGAATAAGTGGATCAGACAGATAGCATGCACACGACAGATGGTGCTTGTATTTACAGGACACCAAAATGTATTTGTCTTAAGGACAACATCCTGGAACAACAGGATTGAGCCTGACTTGTTTTATGTTTTTCCCTGATTTAACTGTTTAACTCAGCCTCCGCCAGGCAGCATAGAGTGGTGGGGAGAGAGTGGGTTTTGGAGCAGATGGAGCTGGATTGGAATCTTGGTACTGTTCTTTGTGAGCCCGTGACTTGGTGTTCTGGTGTGGAAGATGAAATCAACAGCATAATGGTACTAATTTTCACCTTGTGTACATGAGACTTCGCAGGGAAAATGTACGTGAATATATCCTGCATATTCAGCAAATAATTCTTCTCCTTCTTTTTATTCTTCCCTCTCAGCAAAAGATGAGAAGTGTGCTGGTGGCAGTGGCCATCATAATTACAGATGTGGGAAGCAGACTTCCCAAGATCCTAGACACCAGTGGAGGACAGAAGGTGCCTGGAGGCAGAGGCAATTCCTAGAAACACAGCTAGTTACCTGAGTCTTGGCCCTCATTCCAGAGAATCTGGGAGTCTTGGTAAAGCATGGGGCAGAATCCTTCAAGGTTTTAAATCTCATCTGCAGAGTGAAGGCTGACTCTCTCCTCATAGCCAAGGAAAGACAAGAATAAAGGGGAGGTGAATCATGAGAGACTATGGACTCTGATAAACAATCTGAGGGGTTTGAAGTGGCGGGGCAGGTGGGAAGTTGGGGTACCAGGTGGTGGGTATTATAGAGGGCACGGCTTGCATGGAGTACTGGGTGTGGTGAAAAAATAATGAATACTGTTTTTCTGAAAATAAATAAATTGGAAAAAAAAAAAAAGAAGAGAACCAGATTGTGTGAACCAAGGTGAAGACACAGCTTGGGGCAGGAGGAAGAGCCATAAGCTTCAGTGTCTCCACCTTTTAGGTGATGAAGAAAATAGCAGGTTCTTTGGGAGTAGAAGTCCAGAAAGAATGGTATCTTCCTTTAGGCTTAAGGAGAAGGAAAATCTGGAGATCCCAGAGAAAGGTGAGAGGGTAGGGTAGCAGTTATAAGTCACCAGGTATGGCTATAGCTTCAGTCTCAGAGTCATACACGATCCTTGTCTCTGTATGATCATTCTTAACTCTTCATATGGTGTGTGTGTGTGTGTCTGTGTGTGCATATGTGTGTATCTGTCTCTGTGTGTGTCCATGTGTCTATCTCAGATTCTGGTTTAGTTTCCCAGAGTTGCTGTAACAAAGTATCACAAAAAATTAGGTGACTCAAAACAAGGGGAATTTACAGTTCTGGAGGTTAGAAGTCCAAGATTAAGATGTCAGGAGAGTCACGCTTCTTCTGAAATTTGTAAGGGCCAGTTCTTCCTTGCTTCTTCCTAGCTCCTGGTGATTTGCTGGGGATCCTTAGAGTTCCTAGGCTTGTAGTGGTGTCTGTCCCTACTTGTCACACGGAATTCTCCCTGTGTCTCTTCTAACAAAGACATCAGTCACGCTGGATTAGGGCCCACCTGAGTGATCTCATCTTAACTTGATTACACCTGCAAAGACATTGTATCCAAAGAAGGTCACATTCATCAGCACTGGGGTTTAGGACTACAGTGTGGTTTTTTTTTTGAAGGGAAGCAAGTCAAACCATAACAGATCGCTTTGGGAGTCTACTGAAAACTGAGGCTTCTCTACAGAAAAATGGACTTGTGTATAGAATACAGCATTTTGCAAGTAATTTTAGGGAGTTCACAGACTTTCAAAATCTTGTGCAGACTACCTAGGACTTGTTACTCAAAGTGTGATCCAGCAGCATCCGTATCATCTGGAAGTTTTTTAGAAACGCACAATCTCAGACCCCAACCTAGATCTGCTACATCAAAGTCTGCATTTTGACATAACTCCTTAAGCGATCTGTGTGCACATCAGAATTTGATAAATACCTCAGCCTCCAGATGAAGAACCACTTCTCTCTCTCTTTTTCTTGTTCCATATCCAGTTTCCAGCTGATAGTATGAGGCTCACCTGCCTAAATACTATCCCCAATGATTCAACACACCTGCTCCCACTGTAGCCAGGCCAGTGTTCTCTCTATGCCCTATATAGACCATTCCCATTGCCTCCTTCCTTTTGTGGAATACCTTGTCTTCACTGGCAAATATTCCTTAGCACCTGTTTGAAACCAGGCAGAATGTTACCATCATTAGTCAACAAGCTTTTATCAAGCAACTATTGTGTGCTAGACCAATATAAGGAGATATGGGGTATAGTCTTGTCTCTGAAAGAGCTCCCCAGCTGCTGCCTCTTTTCTTTGCTTATGTCCAGTCTGTTTGCCCACACCAAGGACTCTACCCCAGATCTTCCTGAGCACCCTCCTTGCAACTGTGGCAGCTATGATTCTCTACAGTGACTTAGAAGGCTCACTGCTGTTGCATGGGTGAAGTTGGGTGCTGGTGGGGTAGAAGAAAAATAATGTTAGAAGTTGCTAGCAATTTTGTTCTAAGAGTCATCAGTTCATTCTTGGGGTAGACTGTTCATTTGGGAAAAATTTCTAGAATGGATCTTATTATACAAATGAAAGAAAGTGAATCAATTTGCTGAATTTGATAAATTTACAGATTTTCTTTTTTTTGAATTTATTTATTTTCAGAAAAACAGTATTCATTATTTTTTCACCACACCCAGTGCTCCATGCAATCCGTGCCCTCTATAATACCCACCACCTGGTACCCCAATCTCCCAACCCCCCGCCACTTCCAACCCCTCAGATTGTTTTTCAGAGTCCATAGTCTCTCATGGTTCACCTCCCCTTCCAGTTTACCCCAACTCCCTTCTCCTCTCTAACACCCCTTGTCCTCCATGCTATTTGTTATGCTCCACAAATAAGTGAAACCATATGATAATTGACTCTCTCTGCTTGACTTATTTCACTCAGCATAATCTCTTCCAGTCCCGTTCATGTTGCTACAAAAGTTGGGTATTCATCCTTTCTGATGGAGGCATAATACTCCATAGTGTATAGGGACCACATCTTCCTTATCCATTCATCCACTGAAGGGCATCTTGGTTCTTTCCATAGTTTGGTGACTGTGGCCATTGCTGCTATAAACATTGGGGTACAGATGGCCCTTCTTTTCACGACATCTGTATCTTTGGGGTAAATACCTAGGAGTGCAATTGCAGGGTCATAGGGAAGCTCTATTTTTAATTTCTTGAGGAATCTCCACACTGTTCTCCAAATTGGCTGCACCAACTTGCATTCCCACCAACAGTGTTAGAGGGTTCCCCTTTCTCCACATCCTCTCCAACACATGTTGTTTCCTGTTTTGTTAATTTTAGCCATTCTAACTGGTGTAAGGTGATATCTCAATGTGGTTTTAATTTGAATCTCCCTAAGGGCTAATGATGATGAACATTTTTTCATGTGTCTGATAGCCATTTGTATGTCTTGATTAGAGAAGTGTCTGTTCATATCTTCTGCCCATTTTTTTTAAGATTTTTTTTTCAATTTATTTATTTTCAGAACAACAGTATTCATTATTTTTTCACCACATCCAGTGCTCCATGCAATCCGTGCCCTCTATAATACCCAGCACCTGGTACCCCAACCTCCCACCCCCCTGCCACTTCAAACCCCTCAGATTGTTTTTCACAGATTTTCTTTTTAAATTTATTTTGAGGATTATTTTTCTTAAATATATTTAATGAATGTGAATTTTGTTGACTATAGTTTAGGAATATTTTTGATGTTTTCCTGAATATATTCAGTTAATGTACTTTTTCTGAATTGTCTATCCAACTGCCTTTTCCCCTTCTGTATCTGATTCCCTTACCCTATCCATTTCTTTGTTTTCCCATTGCACCCATATTCTTCTGACAAACCATAGCATTTATTATGTTTATTATCCTATGAAGGCAAGAATGTTTTATTCACTATTTCCCAAGTTACTAGAATAAGGCCTGGCTCCTAAAACATACCCAGAAATATTGCTGGATAAAGGGATATATACTTTTTCTGATTATAGCTAACATTTATGCATTTCTTTTTTTTAAAGGTTTACTTATTTATTATTTGGCACACAAGTGTGAGCATGGTGGGGGGGGTGCAGAGGGAGAGGGAGAGAAATCCTCAAGCAGACACCCCTCTGAGCACAGAGCCCATAGTGGACTCCATCTCATGACACTGATATCATGACCTGAGCCAAAATCAGGAGTTGGACGCTAAACTGACTAAGCCACCCAGGCAAAATTTTCTTAGGTTATACTTATTTATTTTTTATATTATTCTAAAGTATAAGTCATTTTACTATTACTAACATTTTAATATTTATAGATTGTTTCACAAATTTCATCAAATAGTGAATTCACTGAACACCAGTGGGTGAGAGCAGTGCTATCTGTCAGAGACAACAGATGAGTGTGGAGACAGATCTAGGGAATATATGAATCTTCTGTGGAGATAGACAGTAGTGGCAACTGAGACTGAAGAGGCATTTTGTCTCCATGCCACAGCCTCCAGGAGGAGGACTCAAGATGGACTCCAAGGCGCATGCCATAACTTATTTATTGCTGTACCAGACAATGTCTTTAAAGAATGGAAACATACAGAGATGAACTCATGACAAGTAAGGTGAGATCTATGATGACACCTTGCACTTGGCTGTGTAATTCTTGAGAGACAATGATTATGGGGACCACTAGACCTCTGGAGTCAAGGGACACCTCCATTACTCACTAAGCTTTGCTTTGCTCTTCTGTACTCATCCTAGTATTGTTGTGAAGATTAAATGGAATTAAATTATATGTTGTGAAGTTCTTGGACCAGTTTCCAGCCCCTGGAAAGTCTCCATGTATGATAACCATTATTGCAGTTACTACTCTTTCTAGGTTTTCCTTGTTTAAAAAAAAAAGCACAAGTTATGGAGACAAACTACTTCTACAATACATATTTCATTAAGTTTTCATGGGAGCTTATGAAGTAGGCTGAAAGAATTGATAGAGAAATCCACTTAAATCCACTTTACAGTGGGGAACCTTTTGGTAAACTCCCCCCCTTACCCCCCAGGTAGCATTAACAATCCCTCCCAGGACCCACAAGAAACCCATGAGTCCTAGGTCACATTTAGGGACCTCATTCTCATAAATACACACTCTCTGCCAGACTGAGGGTATCTGAAGACTTTTATGGAGCCTGTATCAGGTCTCATTAATTTTATATTATCCCAGGATCAATCCCAAGCTTCATCATATTTATTTAGTGAATACATGAATAAGTAGACTTTTAAACTCTTACTCCTGATTAAGATCATATTATCATGCAGAGAAAAGAAAAATGGAGCTTTTTCAAATCTCACTCAAAGTCTTATCTGTTCTTTCTGAATCTGTAGCTAAATCTGCCTCACAAAGCCTTACCCTGTACTGCTTCTCTAGTTTTAAAGAAGTGCTCTCTTGGAGGCTGACTTGGAAGGCCTGGCTGATTCCCCAACCTGTAATAAAATGTATGTATAAAGATAGCAGTGTTGTCATACAATTTAATTAGTACATCATTCAGACATTTGGACCAATGCCTGGCTCTTTTTTTGTATGTTCATTTAGCTTTTAGTCTAACTCCCACATGAAATAAACAAAAAGGCTAATTGGTTTTGGATTTTAGCACTGGGTGAAATACCTGGATTCATTATGTGAATCATATTTTATAGGTGGATTAAGGGTTATATTGGTAAATGAAAAATTCTAGGATGACAGCTGTAATACTTAAAGCAAGGCAATTGAAACGTTTGTCTCCCAAAGGTAGCATATGACTCCATCTGACATGTTCCTAGTTTTCATAGCAGCATAAAATGCACATTGATGAGAACATTGTCTCAAGCTGGTAAGATTTTATATCTCATCACTCTGAACAGTGGTATTCTGGTAAATGTTTAAGAACCATCTCTCTAGAAAAAGTCTTGATTTGTAGTGTTTACCAATTTCCAAGGTGTAAATATTCCCGCCATGGTTAATTTCAAACCACTAATGAAGAGTTGGGAGGGGGTGTACATAATTGGCTCTCATCAGCCTGTCTGAGCTGCCTTTTTTTTTCCCCTGATGATACAAGGGGTAGGTAGGCCTGGAGCTCAAAGTCTAGGGTGGGTTTCCCAATAGTTTCTGCAAGGTGTCTTGTGGGGGCAGGCAGGACGCAGTGGCTTCCTTATCCTGAGCACATCTGGGGCTAGCAAAAAAGGATTCCCTCTCCAATTCCCTGGGGGATAAGGGTGGTAGATGAAAGAAACTTCTTTCCATCTTGCTCTTTCAAATGTGGTTGGGGCAGTTTGGTTAGGACATGTGCATGGCCTTTATGGTCAGATAGGCAGTTTGCTGCCACGTATGTGCCGTATCCATATTATGAAGGACTGGCTGGGGAATTGATAGAGTGTAATGGGCTTTGCAAGAATTTGCACAGTGCATGGCTTTTAGTAAATGACAGTTGTTAACTATGTGAGGACTGAGGTAGTAGGGAAGAAAAGGGGCCTTATTCCCAACCAGTGCTCATTGTACCTTTTGTGCACCAAATGTTCTGCTTACTGTTGGATTATAGAGAAAATTCAGGCCTAGGCCTTGTATTTGGGGGCTGGCTGCATATGGGAGATCTCTGTGGAGTGTGGTTTGGATTAGTCACAGAACCTGCCTCTTTCTCATTTCCCATGACAGTAACTGCATGATTATTATACTCCAATCAGAGTTTTGGCTCCAACTGCCTGGCAGCAGATGTACAGACACCTGGGACCAACAGGAGATTTTCTGGTGGTCCTCCAGGCATGGCAGGTCCCCCAGGGAGCTAGAAGTTTGAGTCCCTCAGCCGTAGAACCAGCACTGTCATCTGGCAAATTCCCTAGTAAGTGAATGCAGCATGCGAAGGAAGAGCAGAGTTGGAGCTCTACATAAAGTCTCAAAGAGAATTCATGAAAATGACAATAACTAGTATGGTTTATCCCTTATACTGTGCCAGACATCGTGCTGAACACTTTACAGCTGTTACTCATTTAGCCCTCACAATACCTCTATAAGGTTAAGCTTCTTCCTCAAAAATCACACTGTATAGTCAGTGGTGGGATGCCATTCAGATGGTTTGACGCCCAAAGCTAAGCTGTTTACCCCTAAATTATATAATCTTTCTCTCTCCCAACCTAGAAAATGGACATTATGACTCATATTCTTGATGAACACTGCACAGGCACAAACCATTCATGTCTTTAAGTCCTTCATCCAGCTCTTCTATCCACTGCCCCAGAAGGCCTGGTTCTGAAAGTGTCCTTCATGGCCCTGCTCAGGGAGGTAATTCAGATACTCCTCCCCAACTCCATCTGACCATAACCTGCCCTGCCATTTAAATTCCAGACCTGGTCTCACTCCTACGTATTACACTGATGAAATATGCCTTCCACTGGTTTCCCAAGGCAGTCCATGAATTTGGAGTCCAAAAACCTCCCAAACCCAGCCCTGCCCATGATGGAGCTGGCTCAAGATTCAAGTATATAATTTTCTTGCCAACTAACCAACTGAATTAGTGAGTATTTACAAAAATATTGTGTCTGAGGATAACCTAAAGTTTCCAGGGGGAGACCAAATTGTGTATTTTGCTGGTGAGGAGTCACGAGTGACTGGGGACCAGAGGGTCATCTGTGGTAAATAACCCTCCATGACCTCATGTCCTAGTATTTTTGCCCTCTACAATCCTTCCTTGAGTGTGAGCTGGACCTAGTGACTTACTTCTGACCGATGGGATATCACTTCTGAGATTAGTTTATAAAAACACTGACTTCTAGCTGCTAACTCTTCCTGCTGTCTCAGAGCTCTCACTACAGGGAGAGCAAGTTGCCACGTTGCAAGTAGCCCCACAGAGACGCCCACCTAAGAAGGAACTAATGTACGCCACCACCAGCTGTCAAGCACCTGAGGCCCGTCAACCTTCACATGGATGAGCTTCAGAGTAGGTCCTTCCCCACAAAATGTCTCCCTCATTCAGACTGGCTTTAGGATGGCTATGGCACAGATATGTGATACTTGCTGGATAAAAAACATGGAATTTCATTTCCTGAAAATTGCAAGCTTTTACTCATAAGCTAAGGAGCCCTTTCTATAATTAGTAACTATTTCAGACCAAGGACTCGCAAAATTAAATTTTCTTTCAAAGTACTTTTAACAATGCTTAGTGGTTGAGGCAGGGTGTGACTTATAAATGGTATCTCCTTAGAGCTAAGTTTTTAATGGGTACTGGAACTCAGAAAGCACTACAATTAAACTCCTTTAAACACATTCCAGAATCCAGGCTTGTCACAGACTCTGCCTGGCTGTATGACTAATTAATAAAATTATCAAAGTTTCACTGTGTAGAATTCAATTTTGAAATAAGCATTCTTTCCAAATTATTATTATTTCTCTCTGTCAAGGTTGATATTAAAAGCTGTTCCCAAACATTTCACACCCCTGACTGATGGCTCAACTGACATTTGCTCTGTGTTGGTGATAGATAACCCAGTCCCTTGCCTGTTGGGCAGAACATCTCTGAGGTGCGTTGTATCCTGCTTCCAGCCATGACCCTGCTCAATTTAGCCCCAGAGGACCACTCTGGTAGCCTTTACAAGAACACTCCCTGGACTGGCTTCTTTCCCCTCCCTGTCTTATTCTCCATATCCTTACCCATCTGCTTCCTGGAACCACTGTCCAAATAAACTACCAGCATTACAAATGTTTTTGACTGTCTGCCTCTGTGGACACCAGCCTAAGACCATATTTAATGTTGTCCGTAGTCCTGGCTCTCAGGAGCAATAACTTGGAGAGCTTAGTATGCACCAAGCACTATGCAAACACTCGGTTAAGCTGTTGTCTTGTTTCATAACTGATTTTACTGGTGCCTCAGTGCTGAGGTGTTGATGAGAAAGCAGAGGTGCTTTCACCACTACCTTAGAATGAAGTTTGCTTGAGGAGTCCATCCTTGCCTCCAGCCACAGGGTGAACTCTCATCTTTCTCACTGGGAATGAATAACCCTGGAAGCCTGAGGTGCCATTGGTAAGGAAGATTTGGCACTTGCAATTGAGAGATGGCTCTTGTGGCCCTGGCCCTGACATTGACCAGTTGCACTTTGGGCACATCATAAAACTCTGTGAGAACTGGTTTCTTCATCTAGAAAGTAAAGGGACCAGACAAGGTCAGGTTTTCTTAAAATGTGTTCTATAGAAACAATGATTTCTCTAGACATTTTCTGAAACAAAATACCCTGTTTAAAGAAATGTGGGAGATTTTACTTTCTAAGCCTCCTCTGGTAAGTTCACAACACACATACATATATTAAAGACTGTGAAGAGTCTCACATGAAATAAATCTTTTTAACTTTGTTTAATCTGGTGTTTGCCACCCTGTTTTTGCCCACAGAATTCCTGTTAGTCACAGCACCTATTAATATCCTGCAGAATTACTGTTAGAATAAGGATTCCTGGACTCACGACCAAAGGACTTTCCAGGGCTGGTGTTTGAGTGAATGGAATATCTGTTCAAGGTATGAGAAGAGCATGTGGTAGTGTAATAGCACGAGAATTTATAGAAGAATAGTTCTGGGCAAAGACTAAAGACGGGTTTAAGGCCAGATTCAGACTCTGTGGCCATACTTTGTTATTCTCTCTTCCTGAGCACTGTTCTACTCCTAAGACCAGCAAGGAGGTTTTTGGTCACTTTGTATAAATGATGGGCTGGGAGATAAATGGTAGGGATAAGTAGGTGCAGAGCAGTGGTTCTCACTGTGGAGGCCTGGGAACCCACATTCTCCTTGTCCACTTTGACCAGTGGGGATGCAGGTGTGGTGTCTGTTTGTTTCTTGGGTTCTGTCTTTACTACTGTTTCAAGCCTTGAGCCTTCAGAAAAGGCTAGTGACATCTCTTATTTTTGCTGGACTCAAGTCCTTTCCCCCTTTTAGCAATAACTCTTCCACTGTCTTGCAGAAAACTTCCCTGAACACTCAAGCCATGTGTTCAGTCTCACTCTCTAGCCACAGGGCTGTGATATGACCCAGTCCTGGGGAAACTGGCATTATTTCATTCAAGAATTAGCAAGCTAGCCAAGCTAGTCCAATGGGACTCTCTCATGGGATGTTTTAATTTTGAATGATTTGGGACAAAAAACTCTTTTGTCAGTCCCCAGAATGTGAGCTGGAGATGCTACAACCTTTACCTGAAGAGGACAAAGGAAGATGTCAACACAGAGGCAAAAGGATCAGAGGGTGGGACCAAGTCCTGTACCTGGGCCAATAAACATGCTTATGCCAATTAAAAGCCTTCAGCTTATCTTAAAAAAGAAAAAGAAGTGTAGTCAGTGTTAGGATGTTTGCTTTTGATGAAGATTGGTCTCTGACTGAATGAGATATAAATATGATACTTTTCAGATATCTTCAAGTATTTAGAAAGTTGTTGTTACTCATGTCAGGGCTCAGTGAGAGTCTCAAAAGAGAGAGAAAAAGAAGAGAATTTCCCACAGGAAAGCTTTCCACTGTGCAGGATATTAAGTCCTACAACTCATCACTTTTACTCTTTTTGTTCACAGCCTTAGCTCGGGCTGCTGTAACAAAGTACCACAGACTGAGTAGCTTATAGACAACCAAAATTTATTTCTCATAATTCTAGAAGCTGGAAGTCTAAGATCAGGATGCCAGCATGGTCAGGTTCCTAGGAGGACCCTATTCTGGGTCACAGATGACTGACTTGTATTCTCACACGGAGGAAAGAGTGAGATAGCTCTCTGTCCTCTTCTTAGAAGGGCACTAATCCCATTTATGAGGGCCCCAGCCTCATGATCTAACCACCTTCCTGAGGCCTCACCTCTACACACTATCACTTTGGGGATTCAATATCAGCGTATGAATTTGGGGAGAAGGACACAGACATTTGGTGCACAACACTAAATCTTCTTGGAAGTTTAAGAGAGATTGCTTCAGCTGACATAAGTAGAGCTAGAGCTAGACACAAACTCTAGCTCTTTTAAAGTCATGAAGAAACTAAGACATTATATCTTCTGAAATTATTTCTTCTTTTTGCTGCTCAGTAAGCTGCTTTCTTCTCTTTATCTACTTCTCTGCCCTTGTTTTTGTTGTTGTTTACTATGCAACTTGTACCTTCAGCTTTTATCACCAATTAAATACATTAGGAGTTTAAAATGGAGAGACTCCAGCTCTTTTATTTGGTTTTAAACCAGCAGTGTTGTACATTTTAAAGCTGTTCATTTAATAATCTACTGTAAATTCACTACTTGTCATGTAAAGCACAATCATTTCCCATTCTTTTGAAAGAGAATTTGTCTCTTTACCTTGGATCATTTCATCCTTCTTAGAAGGACATTAGCACACAACAAGACTCAGTTCTGATTGTGACTGGTTTTGTGTACATGTATGTACATGCACACACTTCCGTGTTTGTGTGATCACTTAATTTTCTCTCAGTATAAACAAAAGTGATTGAACTGTTTCAGCCACAAGATTTATATACTGATTAAGGTCTGGCAGGACCCTTTATAACACTAAACAAGTTGTTTCATGATCATTATTAGGTGATTGGAGTGACTGGCTACATTAGAAGATCATATGCTAGAATCCGGAGTTTCCCAGCTTGTCTTCTCCAGTTCTTCTTGGTCCCTGAGGCTCTCGTGCTATGTGTGGAGGAGGGGTTGGAGGCCAGGCTCCCTCCAGAGCTCCTTGCCTAGATCTGACAGTGTGTGGGTGCTGTGTTCTGTCTGGTGGCCAGCTGGAGCCTCCATGGCCCTTGGGGTCTGGCAGCCTGGATTATTAACTAGAGTTTTTCATAATTTAACACCTATTTCCAAAATGTTTGTCTATCACCAGAGCCTCTATGTTAGTCCCTTTCTTTATCTGTCTCAAGATGAAAATGGAGTGAATTTTACCCATGTCACCTTGGCTCAGGTGTCTAGTAGGCTCCTCTTTAACTCCCCATCTCTTTCTGGATAACAGCTCAACTCCTTAGCAGGACAATCAAGGTCCTCCTGGACTTGGCCCTTACAGCATTTCCAGCCTTACTCCCATCCCTTCATCCTGTGTCTCAGCCATGTCAAATACCATATTGGGTTATGGACTTTTGGCTGCTTAGTGCTCTCATCCTTGGATGTCTGGGACTTCCTTCTCATCTTTTAACATGTTCACTGTGAAGCCCTTCTCGACCCAGCAGAGGTGTATTGGCTGACCTCTCCTCTGTATGAATAAATTTCCACAGCAACTATGGCCATTTAGACAAATTCATTAACTAACTAATTCAAATATCTCTTTCTTTAAACTGTCAGCTCCTGTGGAGAACTCAATCTCCTTTAACTCTCTCTGTCTTTAACACCTGGCACAATACCTAAACTGCATAAGAACTCAGAAAATATTTGTTGGATAAATGAATGCAACAAATAACACTACTGATCACTGATTTTAGAAAGATATCACCAAGACAACGTTCTGTGTCTTGACAGCAGTTTTATTCTTACAGGTATGGACATTTGTCAGAACTCACACACACTTAAAATTCATGCAATTCACTTTATATAAATTCACCTAGGAAGAAAGGTAAATAACCCTTGAACTCTGGTTAATAAGTGTGATGAAGTGTTTAGGAGGGTAGTATACTGACGTCTTCAGCTTACTTTGAAATGCACCAAAGAATGGGATGTGTTGGTGAATGGATAGGGAAGGTGGATAAAAGTATAGCAAATATAGCAAACTGCTGATTGTAGAGTCTACATGGTGGATATATACATGTCACAATCTGTTCAACTTTTCTACATGGTTGAAAATGCTCATAATAAAATATCGGAAATAAAGAAATCACCAAAGGATGTACTTCTTGCTTACAGAGCCAAGAAACACAGAGTTTAGTTCTGGAGTAATATTGTATCTAAAGATAACTCAAAGCTTTACAGGTTAACCAACTATTTAAAATCCCCTGTGCATGCCTGTTCCTTAGAACAGGAAACTCCCAGCAGCCTCTCAGTCTCCTACCTGCAAAGCTTGCTGTTTATCATTCATGGCTTCTGGTCTTACCAGCTTCCTCCCTCCCTTATCCCTGCCTTCTGAGTTCCGGAGCAGCCCCATAGGCAGGACTTATGGATGTAACCTGTTTTCCTACTGAGACAGCTTCTTACTTTATTGCTTTTTTTTTTTTCCTCTTGAAAAATCTGTGCAGGTGGCTCTTGTCCTTTGTCTTTTAGAATCAAGGTGGGGGAAGAAGGTAAGGGTAAAAGGTTCATCGTTCTGGACCATGGTTATGAAAGGGAAATTTGGGAGACTTACACATGAAAAATATTTATGAGATTAGCACTTTCTCTTCCAAAACAGAAGTGAGGAAACTGAAGACAATGAATGCTTCCTTTGGAAAAGGAGTATGGGTTTCTTCTATCAATATTCTCTCTTCCCCATCTTTTATTATTGGCAGAAAATACATTATAAAAAATAAAAAGTCTGAAAATTTCTTTTCCTTAAGCATGTGAAATACATATATTTGGCTGTCTTTGGGCAGCAGTGTTTTGAAAAAAAAAATTAGGTGGCAACAGAATGCATCCTTTCCATCCCTATAAACTTCAAGTAAGCACTCTTTCAGCCTCCAGTCAGTATTTAATCAGCATACCATAACTTTTATGGGACTGAAATGAAATGCTTCTGAGACACTAAATTTCAAATGTTGCTGTAAACTTTGGTCATCTGAGTTTGATTTACATATGATGGCCTCATCCACTGTGATGATAGGGATAATGGTGATTGTTGGTGTTGATCATTTGGGAAAATACACATACATAGACACACACCACCATACTTTCCTTCTGCTTGGTGTCTTTAGCATATTGGACCGGGAGTAAGTAGCAGAGGTGAATCACAGCCATTGTTATGTATCAAAAACAAGCATACTTTACATGAATTTTAAGATATCATCAGTGTATTAGTTAAGAAGTTTTTAATCTGAAAGTAACATATGAGCTTAAATAATAAAGAGGATTTATTAATTCATATAACCATAAAATCAAGTTCGGGTGAAGTCTGATCTAGAGGTTCATGATGTCATCAGGGCCCTGGCTTCATTTCTTTGCTATTATCCACATTTTGGCTTCATCATCAAGCTGGTTGGCCTTGTGATAGTAAAATGACTGGAGAAGTTTTAGACTTTGTATTTCCAGAGAAGGAGAGAGAGCTTTTGATTAGTCTAGGAGGTGGAATGTCCTGATTTGCTTAGACTTAAGACATGAGCTCCCTTTTGGCAGCAGAGAGCAGAGTTAGTTTCCTTGGAACCACTTGGATCCCCAGATGGAATAGATATTGAAGAAGTTACCACAAATGTCCACTACCAACCATCAACTTCTCTCTTGTGACCTTATTGAAGTTGAGTTTCTTCAATAAAAATCCAATGATGAAGAATAGACATGTTATTTTCCCCGGCTATACAACCACAAACATCGAATATGTTGAGGATATGAAAAGGCATTGGAAACAGTGAGTGCTTTTTGATATTCCAATTCAATAGACTGTCACCTTTTTTTAATTTCTATTTTTTCTCAGCAGATGACACTGACATGAATCTATTCTTTCTCTGCTGGTTCAGAACTCTTGGCAGAGTTCACAGGTCAATGTATATAGAAAGGTGTATGTATGGGGATGGGGCAGAGAAGGAGGAAGCGGAGCATTTAAATACGTGTTGAAGTGTGTAGAGGAAGAGAAGGCACATCTATTGAGTATCTATGGCAGCAGGCCAGGTAGGTAGTTAAGAGTATTGTGGCTTTGTTTGTGTGTGTGTGTGTGTGTGTGTGTGTGTGTTTTAAACAGAGAAAATACTGCAAGTGAAGGATTGAAAATGGAACAGAAAGAAAGTGTTGTAAAAGGTAAACATGTTCAAGGAAAAGATAAGGGAAGGGAAAATCCCTGACCCAGGAAAGGATGGAGATAAGATGAGAACAGGACTCAAAAAATATGTGGTTAGTTTGAACTCTGCCTTTAACGGTGGGCTTTCCACGTGATAAACTGCACAGAAAGAAGAACAATGTGATCGAAAGATCATTGGGCTGGAAACCAGGAGACCTGGGTCAGCCCTGCCCGGGACCACTGCAGCAACATGTGACAGGCTGTGTGCATACTTTCCCCTGAAGGATAATATTCCTTCTCTCTGATTGTGACTTCCTGAAGGGGAAACATAGCCCAGAGTGAGGACAAAAACTGAAGAAGAGAAGAATTTACTACTCAGGAGATCATGGACATTCAGTAAAGAAATCTGGTGATTAGATGGCCAGTGAGTTAGAAATTTCTTTTGACCTATTAATATCTATTAATTATCTATCTCTCCACCTGGTTAGCTATCTGGGTACCATTTATATTCCTCTCTGGGTTTTGCAAGAGTTGAGGATGCATATAGAAACCTGTATAATAAATAGAGAAATATAAACAAAAAACTTCAGATGAAACATGATGTAGATATGTGGACCCAACTTAGTTTCCATAGTTGAACAGTAAGTTTGGCTCTGAGCTTTCTGGCAGATAAAGGAGAAAAAGGAAAAGTTATCTGGTTTATAATTTTTCAATATCTATGAACATTACAAATACTAGTTCCTTAGTATGAGAAACCCAACTTTTAATAGAAATAAGATCTAAAAGGAAATTCTTCATATAGGTATGGAGGACTAGAAGGGAAGAGTGTTGAATGAAAGGACATTGCAGCTCAACGCAATGAAAGAAAAGAACCTAAGGGAAGCGTGAAAGCTGTGTTTTTGTACATCTTTGCTCAGTTAGTACAGAAAGTAAAGAAAGTACAGTTAGTACAGAAAGTAGGAGCATTTTAAAGAGACAGTAATGTGAAGAAACAATGGGCTGACTGTGACATGGAATAAGCCTTTCTGGAAAGAATTCCCAAGTTGGAGAAATGTTTCGGGTTTTGGAGGAGACTTTGAAGAAGTAATTTGTGAAATGAGGAGTGCTGCTAGCTGCTGATAAGTGTGACTAAGTGTCTGTCCTCTCTCCGTGTCTAAATGGGCAAGGCTAGGAGGACATGGCTTCACCCTCTCCTCTGCATTTACAATCCAGTTTGCTGCAGGCAGTCCCAGATGGCTAACCTAAGCTGGGCCCCTTGGTCACAGCCAGACAAGACCTGGAAGGTGGGGGTTAGGGGAGGATCTCTGGTGTAGAGTTGAACTTCCAATTGGTGTGTCTACTGGAGTGGGTAAGCTGGTTCCTTGAGGAGCCTGAGAATTTGTGTTTATGTTGGGGGTGGGGGTTCTTAGGAGCAGCAGCAGTAGTAAGGGTGAGAAATTACCCTCAAAGTCTTTCCTATGACTGGGCCCACACTGTCTCCACTGGGAGTGAATAGGAAAAGGCTTCCTTATGGTGGGCTGAAGTGACTCAAGTGAAGAACTCTAAGCCATACTTTGGGCATGTGCTGAGGGAGCATCATTTCTAGGGCAAACACTGACCACTGAGGTGGTTAGTATCCTCCTAATGGGAAGGTCAATCTCATAGACCTATCGGGGCTGGGGGACACAGTCATATTACCAGTGAGATTCTTCCCCCACTATTGATCTTGGACAACTGAGAGATGGACTTATTAAGAGAGCCAGCAGGATCTCTCACAGCAGCTTTAATTTGTGTCTCCTTAAGATTGTGTATAGAAGAGGCATTATACATATGCTTCTGTATTTTAAGGCATGACAACCAGTAAAAATATTAAAGTGTATGAAGAACATCCTGAACTCTGACCAATAGATTACCAACTCTACTGTCTTAGGGGAGTCCCCTAAGAAGGAGTCCTAAGAAGGAGGTAGAAGGATGTGATGTGGCATTGAAAAAGAGGATGAAAATTTTCCATTTTTTACAGAAATATCTGCAAAATAATGATCTGACTTTCATTCAGGTATATCAAATTATGAAGAAATAGTCATAATCTGACATATCCACAAATGATCCTTTTTTTATGTGGGTGGAAGAGAAAAAAAAGTATAGACTCATTATGTAATCTAAGAAGTAGTATGAGAGTTATATTCCAAAATTTCATAAAACAGGAGAGCTACAAGTGGAATAATTCTATCATATATTCATATGTGACTTTCAGTTGCCATTGGATCTTTGGTGTTTTTAATTTTCTCAGACTGAAAGTCTGTTGAGGACAGAAAGCGTGTATTTGCCAGGGTAGGAATTTAGATTTAAAGGAAGTTAGATTCAATGATTTCTTAATGTTATTCCATTATTTCCTTAGACTGATGTTATGCACAATTGAGCTTCAATTATCAAATCTGTTAAATGGATTTTCAATAATGTTATTTTCCTTCTGTTAATTTTATCTTAATATTAATTTTTATTAATGTTAAATTTTTAAATCATGACAACCACTGTTTTTTCCTCTTAGAAATATGTGATTATATTAATGTTATATATTATACATTTTTTACTGTTTGGTAGAGGGAAAACTAAGGTCATCACGATCTTTTTTGTTCATTGGTAGAAAGAACAAATTCAAAATTGAAAAAGTACAACCATACTTGTTTAACACGCACATTAGCACTGGAGCATCTTTATAAAAATTACGGGGAAAATTTTTTTTTAAGATTTTATTTATTTGAGAGTGAGAGAGCACAGAGAGAGAGTGAGAGGGAGAAGCAGGCTCCCCACTGAGCAGAGAACCCAATGCAGAGCTCAATCTCAGAACCCCGAGATCATGACCTGAGCTGAAGGTGGTTGCTTAACCCACTGAGCCACCCAGGCACCCCTGGGGAAAATTTTTTGTAATAATCAGTTCCTATTTTTTTCTAAGTGGCAGGTGCTTTATATGCACTATCTAATTTAATATACAACTTTAAAAAAAGATTTGTTTATTTTGGAGAGAGAGAGGAAGACAGAGAGCACATGCCTGTGTGGAAGGGGGTAGAAGGGAGGAGGAGAGAGGAAGAAAGTCTCCAGCCAATGCCACACTAAGTGCAGAACCCAATATGGGCCTCGATCCTGCAATACTGAGATCATGACCAGAGCCAAAACTAATAGTCTGACACCTAACCAACTGTGCCACCCAGACACCCCAATACAACAACTCTTTATATGATATATTATAATCCTTGTTTTTAAAATATAGAAGTAAGTTCGGCCAAGTTTGGCTTGTGTTAAATTCAGGTCTGTTAGTTAGTTAGTTAGTAAGTTAGGTTCTAAGACCTAACTTCCTCTATAGTATCATACCACCTCCCATTTAAACTGTAAGATATCGTTTGTCAGCTATCTTCAATGTTCCCTGCCTTCAAATCAGTCAGAATAGGCCAGATTTTATTGTGGTATGTTGTGATGACAAACATCTTCCAAATTTCAGTGGTTTAAAACAACGCAGTGCCTTTTCGTGATCATGCTATGTATCAATTCTGCTTCATGTTGTCATTCTTCCAGGATCCAGAAGACAGGGCAGCCTTTCTCTGGCAGACTGCCCAACCTTTAGGCAGAAGCAACAGAGAGCATGGAGATTGCACACTGGCTCTTAAAGTTTCTACCTGAAAGTTATAAATCATCTGAGTCACATGTCACTGGCCAAAGCCAGTCATTTGGCCAAATGAAACACCATGGTCCTAGGGAAGGGCAGTTCCAAAGGGCAGAGCTCCACGTACCCCTCTTCTTTCCCAAATTCAGGCCTGCATATAATATACATGCAGGATCCAACATTTATACATTCATTGTGACCTTGGGCAACACATATAAAGGTACAGCTTTGGGCAAATTATTTAATAATTCCACATAATAATACCACGGATTTGTTGTGAAGGTTAAATGAGAAAACTGCCTTTCTATTTTCTACGTACATTTTTCATTGAAAAGTATAGAATTGAAGACATACTGTATATATAATTTTACATTCTGCTTTTAAAATTCTTTTTTTTTTTTTTTTTTTTAAAGTATCTTTTTTTTTTTTTTTTTTAAGATTTTATTTTATTTATTTGAGAGAGAGAGACAGTGAGAGAGAGCATGAGCGAGGAGAAGGTCAGAGAGCGAAGCAGACTCCCCATGGAGCTGGGAGCCCGATGTGGGACTCGATCCCGGGACTCCAGGATCACGCCCTGAGCCGGAGGCAGTCGTTTAACCAACTGCGCCACCCAGGCGTCCCTACATTCTGCTTTTAAAGTTAATGTTATTTCATAAACATTTCCCCAAGTTATTATAAACCCCTTGTAGGAATCCTTATTATACTAGAATAATATTACAGGACACATTCTAAAGTAAGATATACATTTCTATATAAAAGGGCATTTTGCATTTGTAAGATGTTTCCAATTTTCAGTGGCTCCTTATCATCCAAATAGGTGCCACTTCATTAAAGGAAGAAGTGGAAGCCCAGCTGAAATAGCCCCCAACCGTTCCCCGGTGAGATGAATCAAACTTCCCACTGAGGACGACAGGCTCTAGCACACATTCACTTTTCCAAATAAAGGTTCCGGAGGACGTCTCCCCAAAGAACACAGAGTGCACAGTGCTGTTTTGTAGGTCAAGGAGAAAGCCCTAAGGTATATTTAAAAAAAAAAAAAAAAAAAAAGGTAGTTACCAAAGGAAATGGATAAATTGAAATTGCTGCATAGAAAACACTTGGTCACTGCAGCTTGGATATTAGCGACCTGGTAAGGAATGGAAAAAAGATAATTCACTGTTCTTAAGTTTAGAGGATCATGAATATGAGAGAACATTAGCACACCTCACTTCTCTTGCCATGCTCTGTACCACAGGGCCATCTATTTGGGAGCCTTTAAGAGCTGGGACCTTAGAAACAAAACTTTCAGGGTGCCTGGTGGCTCCATTGTTTAGTATCTTCCTTTGGCTCAGGTCATGATCCCAGGGTCCTGGGATGGAGTCCCACATCGGGCACGGGCACCCTGCTCAGGGGGAAGCCTTTCCCTCCTTCCCCCTCTGCTGCTCCCCCTGCTTGTGTTCTGTGTGTGTGTGTGTGTGTGTGTGTGAAATAAATAAATAAAATCTTTAAAAAAAAAACCCCACTCTATCAAAGCTATTTTTAAAAGTGTTACTTCTCTAGCTTTAATTGCCATGCCTCCCCCTTTTCTCTAACACACAGGAAAAGAAGTAGAGGAGCACTTAAGAGCTAGAGGTGATGTAAAGAACATTCCATTGATTTATTCATTGTTTCATTCACTCTCATTCGCTTCTGAAGCATTTATCCAGGGTTATATTGAGGGAGATGGAGATAACCTAGATGCAGACCCTGGCTTCAGCTGTTCCCTGTCTAGAAGAGAAGTCATGCAAGCAACTCACATTCACCATAGAATGATTGAACTCATTACTGGGCACTGTGGGTGTACAGAAAAGTCACATCTTCACCAGCTTGGTGGAGTCAAGGAATGCCTCCACAGAGGGGTAGTTAGGGTAGGACTTGAAGAATCGTGGAGGGTATAAGCATTCCTTGTGACAGCCCTGTGGCCACCTTTCCACCTAAAGGGACCTCCTGGCTTTCCAGCCCACTGGTGGGGAGGGGATCCCATATCTGAACTTATGTGAGAAGAGCTGAACATATCAGAATACTTTGAGCTGGAGCAGGGAGAGGCGGCTGTGTTGGGGAGCAGGCAGCTTTAACTGCTAGGCTCTACTGACACTGTGTTTAGGGCTGTTTGGGTTCTCAGGCGTCTTCCAAAGTGTTTGAACAAATGTTCCCAATTTGAGATTAAAACAAAACCCTGCAAAATAAAAATTACTATATGCCTAATTTACATAATTTATGTATCATTATACATTTATACAGAATTTATAGAAAACTACACATTTATACAATGCCTCATTATGTCAGACAGTCTACGGCACATGCTGGGTGCAGTATGAAGCTGCAATGAGGTTGTGCCTTGGACCCCAGGCCTGCTGCGAAAAGCTAGAGGCAGCCGTGGGCCAGGAGACCTAACACCCGTTATGAGCCAAGCTCTCCACTCAGTAACTATGTGACTTTGGGCAACTTATTAACCTCTCTGAAGACTCCCTTTTCTCTTTTGACCAGAAGGGATAATGCTGTCCAACTTCCTGCCTCACAGGGTGGCTGTGAAGCAACCAGATGACAGATGCCGATGTACTTTGTAAGCTGCAAAGCCCCATACAAACGCCAGCCATCTTGCCTGGCCCGGACTCCGGCAGGCTCTGTAGGCAGGCAGTTCTGCTCACAGCCGACCTCTGATGGATGTCCAGACTTCCCTATCCACAGTTTCATCTCCCCTAATGTAGAGGAAGTAACACTGGGGACAGTTATTCTGGACTCAATCCTCACTGACGAGAGGGAATGGGTTGGTGGTGTGGAATAGATACATAGGGCTTTCCAGTTCACAAAGCTTTTCACATGCATCATTGCACTTGGTTCTCCCAATAACCCTAAGAGGAAATTGAGGCTTGCTCATAATCTTACATCCATGAACCAAGGAGCCACGACTCTAAGCCAGGCTTCCTGATTCTGTATCTTAGCCTATTCCCAAGGGACCTTGCTCCCTGGGAATTCAAAAAAGGGGAGGAAATACTAGAAAAGGTCATGCACTGAGGAAAACCATTCATCAACCTACAGGTCCAGGGACTGATAGGTTATTTTCTTTTTGATGGAGGCACTGGGAGGGGTGTTGATTATAAACCTAAGTGAGGGACAGCTTAGCCTTTCTTCCTCGATGGGAAAGGAGTCTCCTCTGGGAAATAGAAAAGGAAGGACCCAAAGACTAGAACCAGAAGTATTATTGTCAGTGGAGTGGACAGGGAACGATAGCCTTTGGGGTCAGACTTTCCCTGAGTTCAAATCTTGGTGTTCTCATAGCTATATACCTTGGGCAAGTCCCATTACTTCGTGGGGCCTCAGTCTTTTTCATCTATAAAATAGAAGCTAAAATAGTTTTCCTATGAGAAACAAACCTGATAATACATGTTAAGCTGCTAGTTCGGTCCCTGGCATACATCTGGTGTCCAGTAAGGGAACTACCAGTCCTCAGACATTGGCGGTAATGAGTGCAGCAGAGGCCTGCCCAGAATTTGCCAGAAACCTGATGAGTTTAGAAGGGGTGGTCATGCTGTCAGGCTCATGATGACTGCAGCTCTGGAACACCACACATTTCTTACCTCCTGGCTCTGGCCTTTGCCATGTCTGTATTCTCTCTTCCTCCACATGCCTCAGAACATAGACTGTCTGCACAGTGACTGCCCCATGCTCTGTCTTTTCATGGCCATAGCTGCCTCCACAGTCAAGACCTATTGGCACGGCAGTGTCTGGGGAGGCGCTAAGCACTTGGGCTTGAATCTTTGTCCTGCTGCTTACCCTCTCTGGAACTTTAGGTAAGTAACGTAACCTCCCTTTGGCTCATTTTCCTTATCTATAAAACAGGGTCATAGTCATACTGACAACATAGATCTGGGCCAGTTTTTAAACAAGTTAATACATGTGAGACACTTAATAGCGCCTGACATACAAATACATACTTAGGAAATATTAGTTGTTACAGTGCTGTAGTTGACTGGCTGACTTTTCTGTTCCTTTCTTCCACAATTTATCAAGCCCACATTATGTAGAATAATCCGCAGACACTGGCTTCTGCACAATACCCTTTTGCCTGAGACCCTAAAGTGGTGGCCCCCTTGTTGCCTTTAGGTATGATGCCAGACTGCTTATCTGGCAGCCAAAGGCTCCACTGCCCTCCCACCCCCATCATCTCCCTCTGCTCATTCCTCACCAGGAGGACTTCCCATCCACTCTCCTTTAGGCTCTCTCTCTCCTGAGAGCCCATGCCACTGACCCTAAGGGAGAATATTCGCAGGGCTCCATATCTGGCTCAGTTACCTTCCTTCCTCCTCCTACTCTCACTCCAAACCTCTTTTTCTCTGGTTTGATTTTTTTGTTGTTGTTAGTTTATTTCATGATTTCCACCATCAGTGATTCATTCTTTTGAGTTTAAGCATTGTTCCTTTTCCAGGATCCTCTTTTAAAATGCAAGTAATTGGGGCATCTGGGTGGCTCAGTCAGTTAAGCCACTGCCTTCAACTCAGGTCATGATCTTGGGGTCCTGGGATGGAGTCCCCTGTCTTAGGCTCCCTAGTCAGTGGGGAAACCTACTTCACACTCTCCCTCTGCCCCTCTCCTCTACCCCTTACCTCCCTCTGTTCATGTTCTCTCTTGTGCCCTCTTTCTTAGATAAATAAATGAAATCTTTTAAAAAAATGAAATGCCAGTAATTATGGAATTCCCAACTGATTAAATCCTTACAGACTCTGGGAGGAAGGACTTAAGAAGCTAACCCCTTAGTTAGAGCTCATCCTATCCCTGGGCACTGGGATCTCTGCAGAGAAGGCACTGAAGTGGAGGTGTGGGGGCAAACATGGAGGAAGGGGAGACAGGTGCCCCACTTTGTTTCAGAATGGTCTGAGCTGGGCATGGGGAGAGAATGGATAAAGAGGAAAACTCAAAAAGCTCTTGTTTATAAGGGGATGAAACGGGAATGGTTGGTAAGACTGTTAGATCAAAGAAGACGCTTTAGGCAATCACACAATCTCAAGTTTAAACCAAAGGGCAACATTTGGACAGACTAAGGCTTTTAGAGGAGCAGCCTTTTTTTGTAAAACACTGGGTCCCCTTTGTATAAGAGAGAAAATCCTGTAAAAATCTACTAGGTCTCATTCCTAGTTTGTCTTAAATAAATATTCAGAGATGTGATCAAAGACTTATATATGAGTATTACATAAATTAGTTTTATATCATCATAATATTATATATTTATTAGTATTAAAAAGCTAAAAATATTCTAACTGTTGAGGAATAAGAAACCATTTCAATGAAATATTGGATAGATTATCCTTATATTGAAACCTTTCACATTTATTGAAATCAGGCTTTAAAGAATACTTAATGACATGGGGAAATGCTAATGGCATAACATGAACTAAGAAATTAGGATATACTTTTATCAGGAAGTATTACTAGTGAGAGTGATACCTTTAATTTCTCCCAACTTTTCCATGAAAAACTTGATCTCTAAGAAATATGATAAAACTGTCAAAAATACATGAGATCAGTTTAGCAAACTGTTATTTATTACATAAATGTGAAAAATTAGGAATATCTGATTGAGATAAAACATAAAACTACTAGTGCCAATTCTAAGCTCCTATAACTGTATGTATTCAATGTTCATGGAAAAAAGTTTGGGAAGAAATACAGGAGAATGTTAATGGTGGCCATCTCTGAAAGATGAAATTATGGGTGATTTCAATTTTCACTTTCAAAAATATTTTTTATATTTTATATAGTGAACAGGTACCACTTTGTAATTAAATTATTATTTTCTAATCTGCAGAGTTAAAAGTTATGTCACATGGGGTTGTTTTCATCTTTGTTCCTAGCATGGGTTCAGTTTTTAGTAAAAACACTAGTTATTTCACCTATGTCAGAGTGATGCTGGGCCGCCATTGTGTCTTCTGGAAAAATCTATAGGCATGTGCAGTCAATGCTTAGTTTTGGAGTTGGGGAGAAACTTCATACCTCTCTCTCTGACTCAGGAAACA